>NW_028136539.1:0-1287464 GCF_964662115.1 Mustela nivalis
ACCGGACTCGCCGCCCGTACGCTCCCCTGTGAGGCTCCGCTGTCCCGCTCCTGCTGCCTGCTGCCCCTCCCCGCCCCAAGGCTTCTCCGGACCACCCTCTGCACAGGGGTAAAGTGACACCGCGCCGCGCCCTCACCTGGAGCAGAAAGCGCGGACCCGACCTGGGGGCGAAGAGGGGGGTGTGGAGGCCCAGCCTCCCGCGAACCCCAGGGCACCGGGACCACCCCGGACGCTGCGCCAAACCCGGGTCCTCATGGGGTCGGGCTGGGGACAGCGCCTTGCGAGGTGCCCCCCGCCAGCAGGCACGCTAGCCCCCATCTTTCCGCAGCCCCATGCGCCCGTGCTGAGGACCCCCTTCCCTCCCCCGCCGTGGCCCCGCTGCTTTTGTTCTGGACTTGGGATCCCAGGTGGAAACTAGTCCCTCAGACCTCCCTGGCAGCAAGGAGGGCAGGGAGGGATTCTTGGTTTCCTGCCCTGGGTCCTCCTCTCTCCCCATTCACAAGCCTTCTGGCTTCCCTTTCCTCTCCTCATTGTCAGTTTTCTGAAATGGTTTTCTTCTGCATGTTGACCCAAAGAGCTATTTCATGAATGAATATACACGAAACTGAGTTGGAGCCCACCTGTAGAGGCCTTTCATTAGAATGGTCTCTGGTTCTAGCCTCAGTTCAGAATACTGCATGTACCTGAGGACCAAGTCCAGATGTTTCTTTCATCTCTGACTTGAATTTGAAATCCTCCTCAGACTTCAGCTTCCAGGATTTCTCCAGTCCTTGCTCTCCCACTGTCTTGCTGGGGATCCGCCATGAGTGTTGAACACAGGAATGAATGAATGATATATACCCCAGACTGCTGGGGCTTTGTCTTCTTTTGCTGAGGTTGGAAATGCTTGGGAGAGACCCCCTGTATGCAGATAGAGAGCTGCATGCAATTGCTTAGATAAACGTGTTCCCCACTTAATTGCTTGGGCATTGAACATTTCACCCTTAACCAGTGGCTTGAGCATTTAGGAGGAGACAATCTGGAGGTGAATCAGAAGATGGCTGAATCCACATGGTGGTGGTCTGGGTTTGGGAGATTTTCCTGGAGATTCAAAGGAAAGATATAAATTCTTCCAGTGTGGAGTGGTAAACATTTTATCGATGGGAGATGGAAAATAAATGGTCTGGTTAAACTTTCCCGCCCCCTCAAAACCCATTATTTGAAAACACAAAAAGGGAAGTGAAGGGAGAAATCCTCCCACTCCCATTCCCACTCACCTCCATAGCCATCTCCTCTTCCAAGAACCTAACAGACAAGGTGCCAAGAAGTGTTAGGTACCAGCAGTGGTCTCAGATCTCATTCAAGAATCATGGTGAAAGGCTTTCAAATAGATTGTGGGGGCACAGGGATCCAATTAGGGGGGACAAGTTTAAGGTTTGCCTGGTCCCCTAAAAACTAATGGCACTAGAGAAGATGAGCTTTGGGAACTATAGCTTAATGGATACAATGTGTTAAAAGCTTCAGTGAGTCATGGTGGGAAGAGGCCAAGAGGGCAGCAAACACAGTCTTAGATGATGTTATTAATAGCACTACAGGCTCTAGATTTCCTGTGGTGGTGTTCTTGGCAAGACCAGCCCGGCCAAAGTGGATACTCTCAACCTGGAACAGAGGGTCTTGGAGATGCCAGCACGTGAGGTATGATGAGAGGGTAAAATGATAGGAGGTGTCCTTTGGAAGGACTGACTCCTTGACTTTAAAAGGGAGAACCCAAATCTGTAGGTGAAATCTTTCTGGCTACAAAGAGGGCCAAGGCCTCCTAAGGTCAAGGTCTCCTCGTCACTTGCAAAGATGTCGAAGAACATATTCAGACATTTCAAAGATGTCCTCATATCATTGGTTCCCACTCTGGAATTCTATCAATAAGGTGAGAGTTCCTCTAGTTGAAAAAGAGATCTAAAAAGACTTCCCTTTCTCATGTAATTTCTGTAACCTCCAGGACACACCCACCTCCCCCTTCCAGCTCTGTAATGAAGCCACAGCTGGTGCCAATTTGTGGAACTCCTTAAAGGCTATTCTCCCTTATATACCCCCGGACCAAGTTCCCATGCTCCCTCACCCGATTTCCTGCACTCACCTCCCACCTGGTGTGTTCACACCTGCAAGTGCCTTTTACCAACCCCTTTGCCAAAAGGCAGCCAGAGTGACCTTTCAAAGACCTATCAGTTCCTGGCATTTGTCTCCATAGAAATCTGCACTGATCTTCTAACAAATTCTCAGTCCTCCAAAGGCACCCATAATCCTCCCATCAGTCTATTCATACCCCTCCAACTGACTGATGCCTGTTCTGCCCCATCTCTCTGCCCTTCAACCACACGGCCTCCTTCTTCCTGTGGAGACCTCTCATGGCACCTGCCTCCAAGCACAGGTGATTCCCATTGATGGGAAGACCCTCTTCTCTCCCCCATCTCCCCACTCCAGTTACTCCCACTTATTCGTGAGCTCACAAGCCCCATGGTACACACTCTCCATGCAGCCTGCTCTCTCTTTTCTAGCACTGGCCTCCGTTTCTAGCTGTGCTTGTGTCATGGATGTCTTTCCCCAGCCAGCCTCCAAGCTCTCCTTCCCTTTAGCTCCAACACCTGACACAGTGCCTGGCACGTAGTAAGGCCTGGCTAGCTTCTAAGAGCCTCACTGAGGGACTGAAAGCTTTTTAAAAATGTCACCACGTAGGCTCCAAACTGTAGGCAGAAAAAGCTTTGCCTGGATTGACATTTTAGAGACGTATTGGTCAAGTTGGATGTGTTCACTGACTTTACCTTGTAAAATTTAAAAAAAAAAAAAAAGGACCTCTGTATCGCTTCGCATCTAAGGAAGGCGCATGTATACTATTAGACCACGTTATGAGCTTAATGGAAGGAGACAAGATGTTTTCGCTAAGAAAATGTATAAGACTGTTGAGCTCAAGTGGGAGGAAACAGTCCGTTTGTTGGAGCATTGCTATCTTACTCTATCACAGCCACTCATAAAAATCTGACACAGGGTGAGCCAGAATTGTCTGTCGGAGATGAGTTAGATCTGGCTCATGTTCCTACAGACATGAAAGCCAGAAACGAAAAAGGAGGCTTTAAAAGCGTGGGTTGAGGAGGCGGTGTGGTTCACTGCGATGAGCTAAGTGCCCAGGGCCACCAGCAGACATGCTGGCCTGTGTCCGTCCTTTGTTCTGGGGTCCCTCTTTCACCATGTGGTGAGGCTGGTGGCTGGGAGAAGCTCAGGACAGGACCCGGTGGCATCTTATTTCTCCCACCCTCCTGTGGGCTCCAGTGGGCTCCAGTAGGTCCCAAGGGACAGCCTGCCTTCCGGGAAAAGCCCAGTAGCACTGGGAGCAGAAACTGGGGCCAAAGAGTGAGCACCCTGTTTGACAAGCTGGACCAGCCACCTCTTCTTCAGATGCAGGGGGAGCCCTGGCATGCTGACTCCTCCCTTCTCCCTTTCCCCTTTCCTCTTTCCTCCCTCTTTCCTTCCCCTCTCTCCTTCCCTGGTGGTGCCCTTTCCCAATGCCCACTTCATCCCTTTTCCTTTCTACATACCTGTCTTCTAGAGTTTCTTCTCTTTCTTCCCCATTACTTCCCTTCATCTGAATCTCCTCTTTGGTCCCTTTGTCCCTGCTCTCTGCTCCTCCTCCCCTTCCCTGGCCCCTGTTCAGCTCCATACTGAATGCAGGCAGAGCTGGACTAACATGCTCACTTGCTTGCTCAGCCACCCTCCAGAGAAGTCACTCTTCGGTGGCCACCTTCCTGACCCCCTGGTCGCTTCTCCACTTGTTCAGATATTGCTCTGAAGTCTGAGGAGGACAGAGCGGGGCTGCCACAGAAGCAGGCCAGAGGAGAAACCAAACCATGTGTCCACACTGTCCCCCAGCACTGCTGCTCTGAGAGCTTTCGGAGTCCTCAACAGGGTTAGGATTTAGGGGCTTCTTCAGAACTGGGAGTGAAAACAAGCATAGTCAAAAGAAAAGCGACGGCCCCCACACAAAAATAATAATCACAAATGAAAACTATGTTAACTCTGAAGTCCCAAAGTCGAAGAATTGCCTTGAATCTGTCACTAGAAAGCACCCAAGGCCTCACTCTCTGGGTTCTGGGTGCCCTGGGAATGGCAGGAGGCTCTGACCTGCACGTGGGGGTGCCGAACTATGAGGGCTAGCCTGCCTGCTGGCAGGGGGGGGGTACCTCCTGTGGCGCTGTCCTGGCACGACCCCCTGCGTAGGGGGTGTGGCGCGGCGTCCTGGGTGGTCCTGGTGCCCTGGGGTTGCCGGAAGCCTGGGCCCCGACCACTCCACCCCCCCCCCCCCCCCCCGCTCCTGTCCTGCGTTTTCTGCTTCAGGTGAGGGCGCGTCGAGGTGTCACTTTACCTGTGAGCAGAGGGTCCTCCAGAGAAGCCATGGGGCAGGGAGGGGCAGCAGGCAGCAGGAATGAGAACGGGACACCGTAGCCTCTGGGGCTAAGCTGGAGCGTGGGAGCACAGGGGCAGCGAGTATGGTGGGTCCTGCAGTCCCGAATGGGCTGCAGCACAGCACCCTGGAGCTGTGTGCCCCTCCTTCCCGCCTGGGCAATTAGCAAAGCCCCTTCTCCTGGCCCCCCCCGCCCCGCCCCTGCCCCCCTCCCTCCTGAGTCCTCTGAGAGCTCACGTCCAGCTTTGGAAATTAGCAAAGACCCTTCTCTGCGCCGGCCCTGCCCCCTCACTCCAGGGGCCTGAGCCCTGGCTGGGGTGCAGGGCTATGCCCTAGCATGCTGCCCCATTGCCAGCGCCTGCGCTGGGCAGACTCATAGCCTGGCTTTCTGAGCGGGTGTCCACGGGCAGCCTGGCTGCGAAAAGATCATCAGTCCTAAAGGCCAGCTGCACTCTTGGGTCAGTTTGCTGGCTTCCAGTTTGCGCCCAAAGCCAGGAACCAGCTTCCCCAGCACAGGCCTGGGCTGAGATGCCTGCCTGGGATCTGTCTGAGCAGTCTCCTCCACTCCAGGCAGGGATGGCACTTCAACCTGGATGTTTGGGTTTTTGGTTTGTTTTTTTGGTCATTGGTTATTACATGACCTCCAGGGTAGGTGCTCCACAAAGGGAGTGAAAACAGGACGCCTGATATATATGCATATGGCCATTCTAGAAAAATAGCTTGTAGTTCTCTCGGAAACGCGGCATTGGTCCTTGCACTATGGTTTAATAGAAAAGGGATTATGCACCAAGTTACTTAAATGAGCATAGGTTGAAATCGTTTACTGAGAGTAAATATTTTAAATAGTTATATTTTAACTAAATCTATCATCAATCATAAATCTATTACACGAAGGTTACAGGCAATTTAAAAGCAAGAGCACTCTCTTCAGGGTTTTAAATAATCCCTGTCTGTCTTGGCACATGAGAAGGCAAAGATAGGAAATGGTTTGTAAAAGATCATATAATAGCTTTTACTAATTCTATTTATTTGACAGACAGAGATCACAAGTAGGCAGAGAGGCAGGCAGAGAGAAAGATGGGGAAGCAGGCTCCCCGCCAAGCAGAGAGCCTGATGAAGGGCTCGATCCCAGGACCCTGAGATCATGACCTGAGCCCAAGGCAGAGGCTTAACACACGGAGCCACCCAGGCGCCCCCAGATGAAATACATTTCTGACTTAGAAACTTCAGATAGAATTATTTTGTCCATGATGACAACTGAAGAAAATGTGTCATCCCTAAACTAACCTTAAACCCTACCAACACTGAAACCTAAGCTGACCTTAAAGCCCAAACTAGAACCCTGAATCCCAAACCTGGAATGGAACCCAAAGCCTGTACCTGAGCCCTGGATCCAAGCCCTGAACCAAGAACCCAAACCCTAAACCAGACCTCCAAGTCATGAAACCTGAACCCAAATCTCAGCATGAAGTCAAACCCCAAATTTGACCTTGAACTTTATCCCATAAGCCCTGAGTCTTAAAGCCTAAATCATAAACTTAAAGCCCTAAACTATAACTCTGTTCCCTTGTCCTTCACTCTAAACCCTCACCCTAACACTAAACCCAAAGCCTGATTAGAACTCTGACTAAAACCTGACCCAAATTCAAACCCTTCACCACACTTTGCTTATGCACTTGCCATTGATGGATATTTGCAGTTTGTACCTCTTGATTCTTGTGAACATTGTTTGGTTTGGGGGCTAGGGTTAGGGTCTTGGATTAGGGTAGGGTCCAGGCTTGAGACCAAGTTGAGGTCAGAGTGTGGGTCTGCATCAGGGCCATGTTCAGTGACACTGTTTGGGTCAAGGACTGTTGTAATTCCACATTGTTTCCAATTCATTGTTCCTTAGCTATTTGGGGGGAAGTTGGGGGGTATTGGGCTCCATGCAGCTTGAATTTCCGGAATGAAATGGCATCAGCTGGACCCGGGGAGGGAGCAGGACCTTCCACTGAAGGGTGAGCTCCCACAGTCCTGCACTGCCTTGCACCGCCTGCAGAGGGTGCCAGACCCCAGCACCCGCCCTGAGCCCAGGCTGCACAGCCACAGCTGAGACCTGAGCCCTGCCTTTTCAGGACCCACTGTGGAGACTTCTGGAGAATGTGGGGCGCCTCCCACCCTGACAGGACAAGCTGAGGAGGGTGTGGCTCTGCATCCACACTGACCGGACCCGTTGTGGAGGACGCGCCCACACTGGCAGCAGTCCAACCTCCTAAGGACCAGACGCTGGAGGAGGTGAGGAGAAGTCCCTTAGTGGACTGTCAAGGGGTTCGTGGTCTCAGGACCCCACAGAGAAAGGGCGCCCTGTTTAGACACTGGGGCTTCCGTCGTTTTGTGTGAGGAGACGTGGCCTCCTGCTGTGCTGTGCGCGGGGCTGTGGGGTCCCCCCTTTCTGGGCTCGGGTGATCCTTGGTCCTTGTCTGTGTTTGTGTGCTCGCGGATTCGGTTTCTTGGGCTCCTCAGATGGTCTGCAGTCAGGGAGCGTCCCCCTGCTTTGGTGCTCGTGCTCTCCCCACCTCAGCCCTGCGGGGTCCTTCCCGTGTCCACACCCACTCCAGGCTTGCGCCTAGTCCGGAAATTCGGGAGCCAAAGTGAGGACTCTGTAGACGCTTTTGGGGAGAGTAGGTATTTTCCCAGTGTGGGTTCTTCCCTGAGCCCAATGCCTCCCCATCTCCGTGTGTACCCCTCCCTGTCTGTCGTCATTGTTGCAGGGCTGTCACTTTCTTGGTTCAGGGGCCTCCTGGGTATCTTGCTATCTTGGATGCAGGTGTAAATGAGATCGTTCTCAGCAGTCTCTTTCTGATGGGTCCTTCCGAGCACCTAGGAGTGCCACTAATTTGTGCATATTGATTTTGTTCCTTGCAAGTTCTTGAATTTATTAGTTCGATTGGCCTTAAACTTAATCTGCCAGTTATTTGACCAGCAGCATGGGTTTAATTGGGAAGAGCAGAGAATGGCAGTCTGGGCTGAGCAAGCTAAGGTCCCATCACAGGCAAGTGCGAGAAACAAAGGAGAGGAACATTATTTCATGGAGGAGGAAGAAGTTGGGAAGGGTGCTTGAAGGAAAGTCCCTTGGAGAAAGGCAGGGTGATGGAGAATTCTCACCAGCTGAGCTGCAAAGCTCCTACAAAAAGTCAGGAGATGAACCTCCAGCTTCCCCTGTGGGGCCTAAAATTGGTGAGTCTCTCCTGTGGGGGATTGCAATGTGGGGTCTGTAATGGGCACTGAGCACCAGGCGCCCCCTTCCAGCCTCCCCTTCTGGCATCCCCAGTCCACTTTACTGGGGCTTCCCTTCCTGCTTTTGCACAGTTCTAACCAGCTTGTGGTGGAACGTTGTGGAAAAACTGAAATTCCAAATCCACTGCTTCTACTGCACCTGAGATACAGGGGCCCATGATTTAATCCTCCCACGAGTCTCTTGCTAGCCCCACCTGTCCGTTACTCATTTTGAGAGTTGATATTACCAAAGTACTGTAATTCTAAAAATTTCTGAATTAGCTGTATTATTTCTTTTTAGGTATGAAGTTAACTTCCAATTATATGAATTTAATATTTTGGTCATTGTTTTCTAATTTTATTGCCTTATTCTTGGAAAATATAGCCTGATATTTAACTCTAGGAATTTATTGGCATAGACTTCTGGCCTAAATAATGGCCTGTTTGTGTAAATGTTCAACTTATGCTTATATACTTACTGAAGACTCTTGTTTTGGGGTTAGGATGGCTACATTTATTAATAGATCAGGACTATTAGATTCTCTAAATTTTGATGTCTCTTAATTTAATCTAATTAAATTATCAGTTAATGAAAGAAGTTAAATTTTTTATGTACTACTGCATCTAAACTTATCAAAGTCTTTTGCTATAATTAGACAAGTATGTCATCCTGTTTTTATACCAAGTCTTACATTAAAAAAATCATACTATCTGAAATATTATTTATTTTTATTATTATTTATTTTTTTTTAAAGATTGTATTTATTGGGGTACCTGAGTTAAGTGTCTACCTATAGCTCAGGTCATAATACCCGGGTCCTGGGATAGAGCCCCGCAGGGGGTTCCCTGCTCAGTGGCGTGCTTCTCCCTCTCCCTCTGTTATTCCCTCTGCTGTGTGCATGTTTTTCTTTTCTCACTCTCTCTCAAATAAATAAGTAAAATTTAAAGATTATCTCTCTCAAATAAATAAGTCAAATTTTCTTTCTCAATGGGAGGGAGAAGCAGACTCTCCACTGAGCAGGGAGCCTGATGCAGGGCTCAATACCAGGACCCTGGGATCATCACCTGAGCTGAAGGCAGACACTTGAACCGACTAAGTCACCCAGGCACTCCAGCTGTTTATTTATTTATTTATTTTTATTATGCATATGTTTTATCTCTCTTTTCTACAAGTCTTTTTTTTGATCTTTTTACTTTTTTCATAAAACTGAATTATTTCAAGATGACTTGGTCATCCTCTTTTCCCCAACCTCAAAGATCATAGAGTATATTTTAACTGTTAAAATAATATTAGTATTTAAGTGCTGCCTACACAAATTAAGGCAAATTATCTGTGGTCTGTATTCCTGAAAATATTTTTTTATTATGCCTTCCTATGCCAATGACATTTTATAAGGATCTAAATGTTTCCATTTGTGATTTTTTTCAAGATAATAAAGCTATTACTTCATTCTTTTTTATATCTGATGTTATTTAAAAAATTTCTGTCAGTCTGATTCTTGTTTCTTTATTAATGAATTATTTTTTTTTCTCTCTAACACTTGTGATTTTTTTTGTGTGTCTTTGGTATGTATGCCCTAGTTTGGGATTCATAGAGTCAACTCTAGTTATGAATATTTTCTTTCTTTTCTTGTATGTAAGTTTTAATCCAGTGTCTTGACTATTTTATGCTTGAGAAATAGATGTACATTAATATTCAAATATTTCTTTCCTTTTTCTTCTTTCATTTAAAAAAAGTCATTTATTTTATTTTATTTAAAAATACTTATTTATTTATTTGGAGTAGAGAGAGAGGGTCATGAAGAGTGGCTGATTATATACTTTCAATTTGGGAGGAGGTTAGGGATAGCACAAGCCTCCAAGGTATTTTATAAACAAGGTTTCCAGGACCTTGAGGGGGCTAGCTATTGTTAGGGAAAGGTCATTTATTACTATTTAGTAAAAACTCAGGGAAGAGACTCTTCTGATGTGTATCAGTGGGTATATGCTTGGGAGATGATTGCCAATGTATATCTTGAGGGCAGGGGTGGGGAGTAGAGATAAAGAAGTTTCCAAAGTAATTTTTACATGTGAAAGTAGATTTTCAGTATCCTGGGGGGTGGACTAAGAATGCTTTTTGCCCTGAGTGGATGTGTCCACATGGAAGCAGCTGAGTCCCCAGAGGAGCTTCAAGGACTTGTCAACAGGCTATGAGTAGTAAGGAAATCTAATTTCTTCTCTAGCTTTTGTTCCACACACATCACCTACATCTTACACCTCTTTTATATTGATAATTTTAATGCTTTGCTGGTATCCAGATGACTATATCCTTAAGTGACTTCTTATCTCTATTGAATCCATTACGTATTCTATCCATTGTATTCTTAATTCAACTAGATTACATATATTTAATCTATTAGTACCACTAGGTTCTTATTCTTGTTTTTATTTCAAAATCTTTCCTTATTTCCTTACATTATTTATTGGGTATATTTTAAATCCCTGAAATACTCACTTATTATATATAAGCTGTCAACCGTATTCTTATTTTGAGGTAGCTATATCTTTTTGGGTTTTAGGACATCATACCAACAATGCCAAATAATTTTCAGACAACAGCAGGATCTCCAAGAATTCAACTAAATTCTGACACTATCTACCTGAACATAGTGTAAGATTTCATCAGTTAAGGGATCAGTCCTCCAAGACTATCTCCAACCCCACCTCAGATGCCAGTCTCACTGTAGGCCCCAGGTTATTACCTGTGCTTGTGACTGAGCAACTACAGGTTGGAGGTCCCAGTGGCCTACTTCTTACGTTCTTTTAATTTGCTACAGGGACTCACAAAACTCAGAAAAATACTTACTTTATGTTTGCCAGCTTATTAAAAGATAAAATAGAAGATTTAAATCAATAGATAGATAAAGAAGTGCACAGGGCAAGGTATGGAGAATGGGCACAGAGCTTCTATTACCTTCTGTAAGACTGCCACTCTTCCTGCCTTTTCATACATTTAACAAACTAAAAGCTTTCTGAACCCAGTCCTTTCAGCTTTTCTGTGGAGGCTTCATGACATAGTCATGACTGACTAAATCATTGTCATTTGCTGATCTAATCTCCAGATCCTCTTCCCTCCCCAGATAATCCTGTATTGGGAGGAAGGGGAGGCAAAAAGTTGTGAAGGCTTTCACCAAGTGGTTGGTCCTTCAGGCAAACAGCCCTTGCCTTGAGTGAGGTCTGAAGGTCACTTCATTAACAGAACAAAACACACCTCTCTCACCCTTATCACAGGAAATCCCAAGAGTTTTAGGAGCTGTGAGTCAGTAGCCATGGTT
Source organism: Mustela nivalis (assembly GCF_964662115.1). Lineage (NCBI taxonomy): Eukaryota > Metazoa > Chordata > Mammalia > Carnivora > Mustelidae > Mustela > Mustela nivalis. The sequence continues at coordinate 10,999 of NW_028136539.1, forward strand.
GAAAACCAAATATTCAGATGACCAAAATATATTTCTTGTAAACCACTATATTACACTACATGCTTAAGTATTTAATTATGTGATCTTTTAAACTAATATTTTTCTAAGAGTATAAACTGTTCTGGCAGTAATCTGGATTGGGGAGTGATGTATTGCCAAATTTCTGTCGTTTTAGTCCAGGAAGTCAAAGAGAAAGAACAGGAGAGCCCCTTAGGGCAGGAAGTTCAAAGTAACAATGTTAACTACTACTACCTTTTCTTGATTTTTTTTTTTAAACAAGCAAATCTTCTCTTCAGAGTTGCAGTTTAAAGCCAAGAACATGCAGAATTGGGAGAAAAAATAGTTAAATTTGGAGACTTGCAGAGGTAGAATCAGAGTAGTGAAAGCCATTACAGTAACTGAACTAACTGAGGTCAGTCTTTGGTGAATCACAGAAACAGGTGGAGTTGTCAAACAAAGGAATCTTTGTTTACAACATACAAGGAGATCACAGGGAATAAGTTCCAAAGCCTTGACTGTTTGAACAGGAGAGAGATTTTTATTTAGTATTTAAGATGAATACTCAGAAGGGAGAGTTTTATTATCCCGTGTATGGTTGGTCATAAGGTTGTGGATGCATGCACATCCACATATGTATTTGTGCAATATGTATTGCATGTTCACCTGAATGAAGCTTGTATTCCACCGAGGGCAGAAACTTCAACGTTAGAATAAAGCAGAGGTAACTGTTGGACAAGGGAAAGGGACTCTGCAGGCTTCAAGAGCAGATAGAAACTAGATGGGGTCTTGGGCTCATTTTCTGGGACAAGGAATGCAAGGCCTTGATTGCTTTTGAAATAGCACTAGGAGTTTTACCACTGATTTATTGTCTCAATAGCTTAGGCTATTTCCTGGTCTGGTGGTGACTGTTAGTTTTCCCATTGCCTTGTTCCCTCAAAATCCTTAAGGAGTGAGGTTTTTGCATTTCTTTTTAAGAACCTCCCAGGAAGTTTTGGAAGAAGTGTGCTTGGGCAAGTACACAGGTGGGGTATAGATCATTGAAAATAGCTGGGGACAAAAAATGATTTTCTTATGTCAGGAAAACTATATGTCATCTTAATTTTCTGGGAACCTCTAATTCTTTCTGCTGATGTTACCAGCAGGCTTCTGAGATATTACTGATTGTTCTCTTGTACCTAAGGAAAAAGAAATGTAGAAAGCAAAAGACAAAACTTTAAAATCTATCCTCCAACTCATCAATTCACTGCAGCCACCTCTCTGTCTTTCCCTTTCTCTTTTTCTTTATCTTTCTCTCTCACTTTCTCTCTCACATACGAACAACACACGCAAATCATCTTAAAACAATTTTTAATTTTCCCTATACCATTTTAATATACTTGAGGCATGATCATTTTCTTAGTAAATACAAGAAAAAAAAATCTAGGATTCCATCATTCTGTGTGATTAAAGTATTGAGGAATTTACTTCCAATAGCACTTATAAAAACACATTTTATTTATGTAATATTATATAATCAGGTGCCTGCATTTTTCTTATTCTCTAACTAGTGTTATTTGGCAATTAATATTTTGTCAATCAATATTCCCCTATATCTGAATGTGTGGGCAGTGAGAGATGAGTTAGAGGCAAGGATGGTGAACACTCCCAACAACTGCAGACTACATATATCTTAAGCCATGATTTTCTTTGCAAAGGTCAACATTGATAATGTTCTAGTCATACCTCCGTGTACCAGGAAAGAAGTAGCATATTTCTTGAAAGACACAGCTATCAAAGCTCCATTGAGAATCCGTAAAGATGGAGAAGGGATTTGCAAATTACATATCTGATAATGGACATCTACTCTGATTATTTAAAAATGAATAAAAATAAAAAACCTTACTAATAACCAAACAGAGTATCCAATTTTACATGTGAAGGAAATAATGGAAGAGACATGTCACCAAAAGTATATGGATGGCTTATAGGCACATGACAAATTTCTCAACATTTAGACATTAAAGAAATACAAATTAAAATCATAATGAGACATGCTTACATATCTATTAGAATGGCTAAAATTATAAAGGCTAATTGTACTTGGTCTGAGCTAGATTGAGAAGCAACAAAAAATCTAAACTGTTGTTGGCATATATCATGATACAACCACTTTGGAAAATAGTTTGAAAATTTTTTTAAATGCAAAATATGTTGCAGTTACAAAAATAGCCATTTTACTTCTAGGCATTTAACCAAGAGAAACAAGCCCTATGTTCATACAGGGACTTGTATATGAATTTCATATCAGCTTTATTTTTAAGAATTGAAAACAGTGGAAATGTTCATCAATGTCCATCCATAGAGCAAAGAAAAATTATGATCTATTCATTAAAGAGATTACTATTCAACATCAAAATGAACTATTTACAATTGGAGATTCTCAAAGTAATGATGCTGAGAAAAGAAAAGCCAGGCAATGAATAGTATATACAGTGTGATTCCATGACTATAAAAAATCTAGAAAATACAAATTTATATATAGTCACAGTCATCAAATATATTGGTGTGATTTTAGGGCCTTCTTCTGTGATCCTATAGCTTCCTACACTTGCATCTCTGAGCATTTGTTACACCATGTGAAAATATGAACTCTTTCTCTTCATTCTGTCTTACTAGAATAAGAGTCCTTGAAATTTTATGGACAATTGAACTCTCAGTTATTAGCAGAAATTCTATCACACAGTAAGTTTCCAAATATAAAAGCCAGAGTTTTACAATGACTTCTAAGCTTTTGCATGATCTAGCCACTCATTTAACCTCTGTGACCTCTTTCCCTGCTACTCTTCAGTCACTCACAGTGGCCTCCTTGCTATTCCTCAGATATGCCAGGCATGATCCAACCTTATGGCCTTCAAGATAGCCAATTCCTTTGTCTGGAGTGACCTTATTGCTGATAGTTCTGCGCAAATTCATCACCTTTCCATACCTTTGTTCAATTGTCAGCTTCATTGTAACTACCCTGATCTTCCTATTAAAAATTTTAACTCCCCATCCCCTGCCTAGCAACCTTGATTTTTCTCACCCTGATCGAATTTTTCTTTTTCCCCATTGTACTCATCCTTTTTGAATGTACTATGCAATTTTTATTAAGGTTTATAGCTTTGAATTGTCTCACCCATTAAAATAAAAGTTCTACAAAGCCAAGTATTTCATTTACCAGTGTAGTCTGAAGTAATATCTGCCATATAATAGTTCAGTAGACAACTGGTAAATTTCAAAATAAATTAATGTTGAGAATATACTGAATTTCACAAGTCATTTCAATATTTATTTCCAAAAAATAAACTATGTAAAACATACCTTAAATTTACTTTCAAAATATTTTATAGCATATAATGGACAATATACATAAGCCTTAAAGAAACAATCCTATAAATAACCATTTCATACCTACTTAAAAACTACATAATACCACACTCCTAGATCCTCTCTGAACGCTCTAAAATAACCCTAAAGGAAATACATTTTTAAAAATAACATATTTTTTGTCAAATAATTTAATAAAATAAAAGTTTCATTCATCTATGTAGATCATAATAAATGTTTTTAATAAGCATGAAATTATAACTCTGAAGTGTGCTAAAATGAAACCACCTGCTAAGGGTGAGAGAATAAAAATAAACATCATGTTTCCAAATAAGAGGAATTTATTACCTTTGAATCAAAGCATGTGGATTTGTTCAAACTGGCAATAAAGGAATACGGAGACACAAACCATAGAAAGTCATATTTTAGATTTCTAAAAGACTTCGAAGTGAAAAGTATACATTCACTTCTCACTTATTGCTCCTACATATTCATGAATTTGAGAGAAAATATAGGCCCTGTGTGTCTTAGCAACTAATGGGATATTTTTTGATATTTACATGCTTACACATAGTATGTGTTATAGTCTTCTCTTTTACATGCTGTAAAAAGGTTAACTCCTTTTCTGCAGAGATCTGAAAATGTGAAACAGTGCCTGAGTAGCTGAATTCATCTAATTCAAATTTCTTGCAGGTCTAAGACCTATTGATTTTCACTTGACTGCCTCCTTTTTCATCTGTCAATTGGTTACAAATTCTGGTACTGAAGAGAATACATTGGGGCTGGTGGCTCAGTGTGTTAAAGCCTCTGCCTTCAGTTCAGGTCATGATCTCAGGATCCTGGGATCGAGCTCCACATCGGGACATAATGTAACGACAGATAGTTTATATGGGAGCCCTTTGGGTACTCTGGTGGATGAATGTTTTTAAATTAGTTTTTCATGGACATGGGGAGATAGAGACGAGAAGGGAGGTGGGGGAAATTGGAAGGGGAGCTGAATCATGAGAGACTATGGACTCTGAAAAACAATCTGAGGGTTTTGAAGGGGCGGGGGATTTGGAGGTTGGGGTACCAGGTGTTGGGTATCATAGAGGGCACTGCTTGCATGGAGCACTGGGTGTGGTGCAAAAAGAATGAATACTGTTATGCTGAAAATAAATAAAAAATTAATTTAAAAAATATTAGTTTTTCGTAAACTACAAAAAAAAAAAAAAAGAAAAGCGCTCCCATTTATAGCGTACACTTTATGGTTCACAAAGCACGTGCCAACAATAAAAATAATAATGGGTTACCGTTACACTTCATAGAAAAGGAGGTACAGGGAAATTGAATGAAAGGAAATAACAAAGTAGGTTCATAAGTCAATCTTCCTTGTAAAAAAATTAACCTGAAAGTGCGTTTCTGCCACCTCTCTCCTGTGTGACATTTTATCGATGGGAGATGGAAAATAAATGGTCTGGTTAACCTTTCCCTCCCCCTCAAAACCCATTATTTGAAAACACAAAAAGGGAAGTGAAGGGAGAAATCCTCCCACTCCCATTCCCACTCACCTCCATAGCCACCTCCTCTTCCAAGAACCTAGCAGACAAGGTGCCAAGAAGTGTTAGGTACCAGCAGTGGTCTCAGATCTCATTCAAGAATCATGGTGAAAGGCATTCAAAGAGAGTGTGGGGGCACAGGGATCCAATTAAGGGGGACAAGTTTAAGGTTTGCCTGGTCCCCTAAAAACTAATGGCACTAGAGAAGATGAGCTTTGGGAACTATAGCATAATGGATACAATGTGTAAAAAGCTTCAGTGAGTCATGGTGGGAAGAGGCCAAGAGGGCAGCAAACACAGTCTTAGATGATGTTATTAATAGCACTACAGGCTCTAGATTTCCTGTGGTGGTGTTCTTGGCAAGACCAGCCCGGCCAAAGTGGATACTCTCAACCTGGAACAGAGGGTCTTGGAGATGCCAGCACGTGAGGTATGATGAGAGGGTAAAATGATAGGAGGTGTCCTTTGGAAGGACTGACTCCTTGACTTTAAAAGGGAGAACCCAAATCTGTAGGTGAAATCTTTCTGGCTACAAAGAGGGCCAAGGCCTCCTAAGGTCAAGGTCTCCTCGTCACTTGCAAAGATGTCGAAGAACATATTCAGACATTTCAAAGATGTCCTCATATCATTGGTTCCCACTCTGGAATTCTATCAATAAGGTGAGAGTTCCTCTAGTTGAAAAAGAGATCTAAAAAGACTTCCCTTTCTCATGTAATTTCTGTAACCTCCAGGACACACCCACCTCCCCCTTCCAGCTCTGTAATGAAGCCACAGCTGGTGCCAATTTGTGGAACTCCTTAAAGGCTATTCTCCCTTATATACCCCGGGACCAAGTTCCCATGCTCCCTCACCCGATTTCCTGCACTCACCTCCCACCTGGTGTGTTCACACCTGCAAGTGCCTTTTACCAACCCCTTTGCCAAAAGGCAGCCAGAGTGACCTTTCAAAGACCTATCAGTTCCTGGCATTTGTCTCCATAGAAATCTGCACTGATCTTCTAACAAATTCTCAGTCCTCCAAAGGCACCCATAATCCTCCCATCAGTCTATTCATACCCCTCCAACTGACTGATGCCTGTTCTGCCCCATCTCTCTGCCCTTCAACCACACTGCCTCCTTCTTCCTGTGGAGACCTCTCATGGCACCTGCCTCCAAGCACAGGTGATTCCCATTGATGGGAAGACCCTCTTCTCTCCCCCATCTCCCCACTCCAGTTACTCCCACTTATTCGTGAGCTCACAAGCCCCATGGTACACACTCTCCATGCAGCCTGCTCTCTCTTTTCTAGCACTGGCCTCCGTTTCTAGCTGTGCTTGTGTCATGGATGTCCCTCCCCAGCCAGCTTCCAAGCTCTCCTTCCCTTTAGCTCCAACACCTGACACAGTGCCTGGCACGTAGTAAGCCCTGGCTAGCTTCTAAGAGCCTCACTGAGGGACTGAAAGCATTTTAAAAATGTCACCACGTAGGCTCCAAACTGTAGGCAGAAAAAGCTTTGCCTGGATTGACATTTCAGAGACGTATTGGTCAAGTTGGATGTGTTCACTGACTTTACCTTGTAAAATTAAAAAAAAAAAAAGGACCTCTGTATCGCTTCGCATCTACCAAAGGCGCATGTATACTATTAGACCACGTTATGAGCTTAATGGAAGGAGACAAGATGTTTTCGCTAAGAAAATGTATAAGACTGTTGAGGTCAAGTGGGAGGAAACAGTCCGTTTGTTGGAGCATTGCTATCTTACTCTATCACAGCCACTCATAAAAATCTGACACGGGGTGAGTCAGAATTGTCTGTCGGAGATGAGTTAGATCTGGCTCATGTTCCTACAGACATGAAAGCCAGAAGCGAAGAAGGAGGCTTTGAAAGCGTGGGTTGAGGAGGCCGTGTGGTTCACTGCGATGAGCTAAGTGCCCAGGGCCACCAGCAGACAAACTGGCCTGTGTCCGTCCTTTGTTCTGGGGTCCCTCTTGCACCATGTGGTGAGGCTGGTGGCTGGGAGCAGCTCAGGACAGGACCTGGTGGCATCTTACCTCTCCCACCCTCCTGTGGGCTCCAGTGGGCTCCAGTAGGTCCCAAGGGACAGCCTGCCTTCCTTGAAAAGCCCAGTAGCACTGGGAGCAGAAACTGGGGCCAAAGAGTGAGCACCCTGTTTGACAAGCTGGACCAGCCACCTCTTCTTCAGATGCAGGGGGAGCCCTGGCATGCTGACTCCTCCCTTCTCCCTTTCCCCTTTCCTCTTTCCTCCCTCTTTTCTTCCCCTCTCTCCTTCCCTGGTGGTGCCCTTTCCCAATGCCCACTTCATCCCTTTTCCTTTCTACATACCTGTCTTCTAGAGTTTCTTCTCTTTCCTCCCCATTACTTCCCTTCATCTGAATCTCCTCTTTGGTCCCTTTGTCGCTGCTCTCTGCTCCTCCTCCCCTTCCCTGGCCCCTGTTCAGCTCCATACTGAATGCAGGCAGAGCTGGACTAACATGCTCACTTGCTAGCTCAGCCACCCTCCAGAGAAGTCACTCTTCGGTGGCCACCTTCCTGACCCCCTGGTCGCTTCTCCACTTGTTCAGATATTGCTCTGAAGTCTGAGGAGGACAGAGCGGGGCTGCCACAGAAGCAGGCCAGAGGAGAAACCAAACCATGTGTCCACACTGTCCCCCAGCACTGCTGCTCTGAGAGCTTTCTGAGTCCTCAAAGGGTTAGGATTTAGGGGCTTCTTCAGAACCGGGAGTGAAAACAAGCATAGGTCAAAAGAAAAGCGACAGCCCCCACACAAAAATAATAATCACAAATGAAAACTATGTTAACTCTGAGTCCCAAAGTCGAAAAATTGCCTTGAATCTGTCACTAGAGAACACCCAAGGCCTCACTCTCTGGGTTCTGGGTGCCCTGGGAATGGCAGGAGGCTCTGAAAAGCACGTGGGGGTGCAGAACTATGGGGGCTAGCCTGCCCGCTGGCAGGGGGGGGGTACCTCCTGTGGCGGTGTCCCGGCCTGACCCCCTGCGGACAGGGTGTGGCGCAGCGTCTGGGGTGGTCCTGGTGCCCTGGGGTTGGCGGGAGGCTGCGCCCAGCTCCTGGACTGCGTTTTCTGCTTCAGGTGAGGGCGTGTCGTGGTGTCACTTTACCTGTGAGCAGAGGGTCCTCCAGTGAAGCCATTGGGCGGGGAGGGGCAGCAGGCAGCGGGAATGGGAACAGGACACCGTGGCCTCACGGGCTAGGCTGTAGCATGAGGGTGCAGGGGCAGCGAGTATGGTGGGTCCTGCAGTCCCGAATGGGCTGCAGTACAGCACCCTGGCGCTGTGCGCCCCTCCTTCCCGGCTGGGCAATTAGCAAAGCCCCTTCTTCCGGCCGCCGCCGACCCGCCCCCGCCCCCGCCCCCCTCCCTCCTGAGTCCTCTGAGAGCTCACTTCCAGCTTTGGAAATTAGCAAAGACCCTTCTCTGCGCTGGCCCCGCCCCCTCACTTCTGAGGCCGGAGCCCATGCTGGGGTGCGGGGCTAAGCCCTGGCATGCTGCTGCATTGCCAGCGCCTGCGCTGGGCAGCCGCCTAGCCTGGCTCCCTGAGCGGGTGTCCATGCGCAGCCTGGCTGCCAAAAGATCATCAGTCCTAAACGCCGGCTGCACTCTTGGGTCAGTTTGCTGGCTTCCAGTTTGCGCCCAAAGCCAGGAACCAGCTTCCCCAGCACAGGCCTGGGCTGAGATGCCTGCCTGGGATCTGTCTGAGCAGTCTCCTCCACTCCAGGCAGGGATGGCACTTCAACCTGGATGTTTGGGTTTTTGGTTTGTTTTTTTGGTCATTGGTTATTACATGACCTCCAGGGTAGGTGCTCCACAAAGGGAGTGAAAACAGGACGCCATATATAGCATACAGCCATTCTAGAAAAATAGCTTGGGGTTCTCTCGGGAACGCGGCATTGGTCCTTGCACTATGGTTTAATAGAAAAGGGATTATGCACCAAGTTACTTAAATGAGCATAGGTTGAAATCATTTACTGAGAGTAAATATTTTAAATAGTTATATTTTAACTAAATCTATTATCAATCATAAATCTATTACACGAAGTTTACAGGCAATTTAAAAGCAAGAGCACTCTCTTCAGGGTTTTAAATAACCCCTGTCTGTCTTGGCACATGAGTATGCAAAGATAGGAAATGGTTTGTAAAAGATCATATAATAGCTTTTACTAATTCTATTTATTTGACAGACAGAGATCACAAGTAGGCAGAGAGGCAGGCAGAGAGAAAGATGGGGAAGCAGGCTCCCCATAAAGCAGAGAGCCTGATGAAGGGCTCGATCCCAGGACCCTGAGATCATGACCTGAGCCCAAGGCAGAGGCTTAACACACGGTGCCACCCAGGCGCCCCCAGATGAAATACATTTCTGACTTAGAAACTTCAGATAGAATTGTTTTGTCCATGATGACAACTGAAGAAAATGTGTCATCCCTAAACCTAACCTTAAACCCTACCAACGCTGAAACCTAAGCTGACCTTAAAGCCCAAACTAGAACCCTGAATCCCAAACCTGGAATGGAACCCAAAGCCTGTACCTGAGCCCTGGATCCAAGCCCTGAACCACGAACCCAAACCCTAAACCAGACCTCCAAGTCATGAAACCTGAACCCAAATCTCAGCATGAAGTCAAACCCCAAATTTGACCTTGAACTTTATCCCATAAGCCCTGAGTCTTAAAGCCTAAATCATAAACTTAAAGCCCTAAACTATAACTCTGTTCCCTTGTCCTTCACTCTAAACCCTCACCCTAACACTAAACCCAAAGCCTGATCTAGAACTCTGACTAAAACCTGAACCTGAACCCAAATTCAAACCCTTCACCACACTTTGCATATGCACTTGCCATTGATGGATATTTGCAGTTTCTACCTTTTGATTCTTGTGAACATTGTTTGGGTTGGGGGCTAGGGTTAGGGTCTTGGATTAGGGTAGGGTCCAGGCTTGAGACCAAGTTGAGGTCAGAGTGTGGGTCTGCATCAGGGCCATGTTCAGTGACACTGTTTGGGTCAAGGACTGTTGTAATTCCACATTGTTTCCAATTCATTGTTCCTTAGCTATTTGGGGGGAAGTTGGGGGGTATTGGGCTCCATGCAGCTTGAATTTCTGGAATGAAATGGCATCAGCTGGACCCGGGGAGGGAGCAGGACCTTCCACTGAAGGGTGAGCTCCCACAGTCCTGCACTGCCTTGCACCGCCTGCAGATGGCGCCAGACCCCAGCTCCCGCCCTGAGCCCAGGCTGCACAGCCACAGCTGGGACCAGAGCCCCGCCTCTTCAGGACCCACTGTGGAGACTTCTGGAGAATGTGGGGCGCCTCCCACCCTGACAGGACAAGCTGAGGAGGGTGTGGCTCTGCATCCACACTGACCGGACCCGTTGTGGAGGACGCGCCCACACTGGCAGCAGTCCAACCTCCTAAGGACCAGATGCTGGAGGAGCTGAGGAGAAGCCGCCTGAGTGGACTGTCAAGGGGTTCGTGGTCTCAGGACCCCACAGAGAAAGGGAGCCCTATGTAGACACTGGGGCTTCCGTCGTTTTGTGTGAGGAGACGTGGCCTCCTGCTGTGCTGTGCACGGGGCTGTGGGGTCCCCCCTTTCTGGGCTCGGGTGATCCTAGGTCCTCATCTGTGTTTGTGTGCTCGCGGATTCGGTTCCTGGGGCTCCTCAGATGGTCTGCAGTCAGGGAGTGTCCGCCTGCTTAGGTGCTTGTGCTCTCCCCACCTCAGCCCTGCGGGGTCCTTCCCGTGTCCACACCCACTCCAGGCTTGCGCCGAGTCCAGAAATTCGGGAGCCAGAGTGAGGACTCTGTAGACGGTTTTGGGGAGAGTAGGTATTTTCCCAGTGTGGGTTCTACCCTGAGCACAGTGCCTCCCCATCTCCGTGTGTACCCCTCCCTGTCTGTCGTCATTGTTGCGGGGCTGTCAGATGACAGGTCTGTCACCTTCTTGGTTCAGGGGCCTCCCGGGTATCTTGCTGTCTTGGATGCAGGTGTAAATGAGATCGTTCTCCGCAGTCTCTTTTTGATGGTTCCTTCCGAGCACCTAGGAGTGCCACTAATTTGTGCATATTGATTTTGTTCCTTGCAAGTTTTTGAATTTATTAGTTCAATTGGCCTTAAACTCAATCTGCCAGTTATTTGACCAGCAGCATGGGTTTAATTGGGAAGAGCAGAGAATGGCAGTCTGGGCTGAGCAAGCTAAGGTCCCATCACAGGCAAGTGCGAGAAACAAAGGAGAGGAACATTATTTCATGGAGGAGGAAGAAGTTGGGAAGGGTGCTTGAAGGAATGTCCCTTGGAGAAAGGCAGGGTGATGGAGAATTCTCACCAGCTGAGCTGCAAAGCTCCTACAAAAAGTCAGGAGATGAACCTCCAGCTTCCCGTGTGGGGCCTGGAATTGGTGAGTCTCTCCTGTGGGGAATTGCAATGTGGAGTCTGTAATGGGCACTGAGCAGCAGGCGCCCCCTTCCAGCCTCCCCTTCTGGCATCCCCAGTCCACTTTACTGGGGCTTCCCTTCCTGCTTTTGCACAGTTCTAACCAGCTTGTGGTGGAACGTTCTGGAAAAACTGAAATTCCAAATCCACTGCTTCTACTGCACCTGAGATACAGGGGCCCATGATTTAATTCTCCCACGAGTCTCTTGCTAACATGTGTCCTCTCCATGTTGGGTGACCTGGATTTGGGAGGGCTTGGCCTCCATCCCAAAGTCTGATGTTCTCTCTGCTTCCGTGTCATCGTGCTAACATGGATATTTGGAAGATTCATTTCCTCTGTGGTGATTTCAAAGTGCAGTCAGCTTGTTATAGCAGCACAAATACGTGCTGTCTCCACACTCAGATTCCCCAGCCGTCATTTCTTTACCATGTTTGCCACTTCACACGGGATGCTTCAGTGTGTTTGATCCCACACCAGGACAATGTCCTGCAGAACCACCACATAACCTGAAATGAGGAGATCATTACAGAAACCATCCAAGGGTTAGTGTTAGGAACCAGGGACATGGCAGGGCTGATCTGAAGACCCCATGGAGAGCTGTCTGGGTGGCTGAGTTGACAGTGGAGGTGAGGGTGAGTGTCTGGCTCTGGCTTTGTGTCCAGGAGTCAGCTCTGTGTGGGTGTGTCCTCAGCTAGGCATGCAGATTTCTGCTCCTCTGAATCCTTTCCGGAGTTCCAAATGGCACAGTTTCCTTCTGGGCAGCAGGCTGAGTCCTCTGGGATTGCCCATGTGTCCCCAAATTGTAGGGCACCTACTGCAAGGCCTTTGGGGTCAGAATCTTGAAAAGCAAACCAAAGGTTATGGTTAGGGACCACAACATGGCAGGCCCGATCTGCCAGCACTCTGTCCATCTTTCTGGGGGAGGGGGCTGTCGAGGGATTTGTTCAGGTTGAGTGTCAAGCTCCAGGTTTGCATCCAGGGGCCTGCTGAATATGGGGCTGTCCAGAGGTAGGAATGCAGATTTCAGTTCCTCTGAATCCTTTCTGGAGTTCCAAATGGCATGGTTCCTTTCAGGGTGGCAGGGTGAGTCCTATGGTGTTCCTCACTGTCCCCAATCTCTGAGGCTTTGGAGCCAGGCCGTCGGGGACAGACAAACACAGGCTGGAGAGCTTTAATGTCAGAAATGTATTTTTGCACAGATCTGGAGGCCAGAAGTTCCAGATCAAGGTGCCAGCAAGGTTGGTCTCCAGTGAGCTTTTTCTTGTTGTTCTATAGATCACTACCTTTTCAACTGTGCCCTCTGATGACCTCTTCTCTCTGGGCCCCCAGAGGGGAGGTAGGGGGAGTGCTTTCATGTGTTACACCCTTATGAGGACACCAGTCCTAGCAGATTAGGACTCCTGTGACCTCACCAAGCCTTCAGTACCTCCTTCTAGGTAGGCCCTATCTCCAGATGCAGTCACACTGGAGATTAGGAATTCTTCATATGACTTTTGTGGGGACACAATTCAGTCCATAACAATTAGTACAGGAGAAAAGCCATGGAGAGAATTCTAGAGGAGTCACACGTTGATGTTATAAGGTAAGTGGGTATAAAAGAGCACCTCTGAAGTCCAATAGGTCATTAGAGCTAGAGGCCGACAGAAAAGTCCTGTACGTGCCACAGTTTTGAGTTTGATGCAAGTGCAACTCTGAAGGGAAGATATTTGGGAGGCCTTGGCCAACCACTACTTCCAGCCAGGGGTGATTCTGTAGGGAGTATCTCTCGGAGTGCTGCCTAGAATCAAGACTTTGGGGTTGGAAAAGTGCCACTTCCAAAGCTGGAGAAGGATGGTGCTGTAAGTTACTTGAAGAGTACTGTTCTGGGAGATAGGAGATCTGGGGTGTCTTCTTTGTTCTGCTGCTGACCAGATGTGAAAATGCAGATTAACTCCCTAACCATCTCAGTTCTACCACCATGTGCTGCTGTCATGTGTCCCAAGCCCCAGAGTTAGTTTGATCCATAAGCAGAAGCCAGTCTTTTAGTTCCCAATCTCTTAATCGGGCTGATTGTCACAATATATAGTGGACACGTGACAGCCACCGGGGAGAAGTAAGGGTTGTCTTCCCCTCAGGGAGAGTGGAAAAGCTCTAGGAGAGGGCATACCCGTAGACCAAAGGCAGCCAGTGCTGGGGAGTGGAGCCACGGGGAAGAGTGTGCTGATGACAGCCTTGTGGAGGGAGGGCAGAAAGAGCCACCACCATGACACTTGAGTTACAGATCGAGCTTGGGGATAGAGAAGGGATCAGGGCATGGTAGAGCAGCAGCTGGCAAAGTGATTCTGTTGAGCTTAAGCTCATAGTGCCTTAGCGAATTAGAATGGGAAATGCCTTGCTATTTTCTGTGACTCTGTGATTGTGTGAGTATGAGTGACAGAGTGGGGACAAAGAGAGAGGGAGAGAGAATACATTAAATTTTAAAGAAGGACAACAAGGGACGCCTGGGTAGCTTACTCAGTTAAGCATCTACCTTTGGTTCAGGTCATGATCCTAGGGTCCTGGGATTGGATCCCATACCAGGCTCTAGTGGGGGGCCTGCCTTCCCTCTGCCTGCAGCTCCCCTTGCTTGTGATCTCTCTCTTCCTCTGTAACAAATAATAGTAAAAAATAAACAAGGGCGATACGTTATGTTTACTTTTGTTTCTGATGCCAGACATGGGTTCAGAGGATTGAAGAGGGAGATCCAAGGAGCTAGCCTCTCAAGAGGAGTGAATACCTAGTCACTGGTAAGACCCCTGGTCCTGCAATACAATATGGCTCCTGTGATCTGGGTCCTGTTAAATGCCCCTCGCCATCCTTCACCCGATAGTTTGATTCTTCATTGCGTTCAGTGTGGGGAACTGGGAGAAGCTATGACACTTGGCCCTTTGTGGAGGAATGTTAGTAGTATAAATAGCAATAGTTATCAGTTCTGGAGCACTTCCATGACTCTGCTGCAGGCACTCTGCTGTGACCTGGGTTTATAGCAGTGAGATAAACATAGAAATAGATGTGGGCTCTGTTCCCAAGAATCTGAAACCCACTATTCTCCTTGTCCCCTTCCCATTCTGTCTTCTTCAGCCCTTGTGCAATCCCACCAAGCAGGAAGCTTGCTTCTCCCCTTCCCTCTCCTGCTCCCCCTGCTTGTGCTCTCATTCTCTCTCTCTGACATGCAAATAAATCAAATGTTTTAAAAAATTATAAAAAAGGCAAAACAAATAACCATTTTTGGAGAGTGATTTTCTGAATGCAGTTATGGGCAGTGCTGGGTACTGAAGAAGACGCTCTGCTGACCAGAGGAGTGGGGAAATTACAGAACAAATTCCACAGGTCATTGAATATATCACATTCATCACCCCACCCATAGCACTCATTAATCTCTAGCCCAGCCAATATGTTGGTTATAAAAATGAGCTTTCTCCAAACTGACAGGAAGTTCTCGTTTTAGCAATGTAAATCATTCTGATCTTTATCACTAATGTGATCTAATCCTGTCTAGTAAAGAAACTTGAGAGTTCTATATCTCTGTAAGCATTTAAGAAAAACAATGGACTCTACTCTAATTACTTTTTAACTAACTTGACTTGCCAAAGGAAGGAGAAAGTAAATATCAGAAATCTTACCACTAAGCACAAGTTGCAAGTTATACCTGCCAAAATGTGGTTCAAAATATAAGTAACCAGTCTCCTTAGAAGCCTTTTACCTTCTTATATCTGTTATGTTGGGTAAATGAGTAGTTACTAGAATACAGCTGGCTCAGTGATCACAATTCAGCTTACCCTCAGAAATATAAATAGATTACATGTTTAGCCCGGTAACTGGACACTGATATAGAATTATTCACTGGCTGATTCCTAGATCAGAAACCACAAAAAAATTTTCTTTTTTATGGAAGTATGGCTGTTACAATAGTCTCACCTGTACCTCATAGTGATTGACTTAACTACTCTATACGTTACAACTCTAGATGTAACATTTTAATAAAACAACAATATCTTTGATGGTATCATGGAAATGTAAGTGCCTTGTGCACTTTTCTTAATGTGTATAATTACCTAAACATCATAGTAAGTAAATCAAGGCCATTGTCAAGCTTCCGTCAAGGAGAGTCCTTAACTAGAGGGATTTCCCATTGCTCTCAGGATGATAACCTCTGAGTTACAGGTTCCGTTAGTTGGCCACACACATTTGGAGCCTTGTGGACTTTCTGACAGCTGAGCAGCATATCTGTTTCAAGCATTGTGATCCCTGTTCTTACTGCAAGAGTGACAGTTGTCACTTTTCCTTTGACCCCTGTCTTTAGGAAAGTGTCTGACTCAGAAAGTCGAGTCAGTACCCCCCAAAAATATTTTCAGGAGAACCACCTCAAAGATGATCACCTGAGATACTGTCAAGAAAAAAAAAAAAAACTGAAATTCTAAGCAACATCCATAAAAAGTATTTTCATGTTGATAAGGAAAGATTTTCCCCTAAATACCAGAGAGGCTCCATGAAAGTGAGATTTTTACCTATTTTGTTCACCGTGTCACCAGTCCCTAGAAGAGCGCCTAAGACATCACTCAAGATTAGGTTGCTTTGAATGAATCAAATGAATGAATGAACTGTAGCCTTTGATAGTGAGGTAGTTTATGGTCCTTAGGCAAGAGATGTGATTTGTGTTGGGATTTCAAGAATGGGAGGTGCCGAAGAGAAAATTGAGAAGCTAAATGTGAAAATATGCAATTTACTGACTGGAGTAGTTCTGAATATATTTCAAACATAATTAAACTATGGCTGTGGGTCTATATGCGTTTTCATAATTTTCCCTTGAAAATGTGAGGCATACAGATGTCATCTCCAATGAATTCTCCTTGTCCGTATACAGAATCACCAAAAAAAAAAAAAAAAAAGGCATTCTGACAGTCTTCAGACCATCCACTCCAGGATTGTGACTCTTTCTTCTCCATGTTCTTTCTGACATCATGGACTTTCAGGTTGACCTCTCTCATCTTGGGTCCCACTCTCATTAGCTGTAGAAGTCATGCGATGTTTGTGATGTGAGGGTGGCAATACTCTCTGACTTTTGGTTACAATATGTCTTTGAAAGCCAGTGTTTATTCTGCTTTTACAGCATTTCTCCATTTGAATTGGCCACCTTTTAAGTGGTCATTAGCCACATGTGGCTACTAGCCATGGGACTTGGACAGCAGAGGTGTGGAAAGTCCGCACATTCTTCCACTCAAAGGATATTGTGAGTTATGCTACATCTTTTTTTTTGAAGTGCCTTTTTTAGATATTTAAATTCAATTAGCCATTAGATAGTACATCATTGGTTTCAGAGAATTCAGTAACTCATCAGTTGTGGATAACCCTTGGTGCTCATCACATCACGTGTCCTCCTTAATGCCTATCACCCAGTTTCTCCATGTCTCCCACTCCCCTCCCCCCCAGCAACTCTCAGTTTGTTTCCTATAGTTAAAGGTGCCTCATGGCTTGTCTCCCTTTCTGATGACTCCCATTCAGATTTCCCTCCCTTCCCTCTGATCCTCTGTACTACATCTTAATCTCAACAGTCAAGCAGTGGTAGTAATTCAGTCATGGAGTCATGCATATTCTAAATCTGATGAGGTGGATTCCCATACTGCCTTTGTCTCTTCTAGAGCGCTTACATTTGTTATGTTATTGCTGCTGCGTTCATGTTTCTCGTTCACTGAATGTCTGATAAAAGAATTAGTAAAATGTGTGACTGCAGAAAATACAATGGTCATGGATGATGAAGATTTTCTCCTTGACCAGACTCGAGTCAAGTTCCTCTGAGTCCTCTTTCTGTCTAGCCTTGACCTTAGGCTCCGCCCACTTAGCCCAGTTTTAGCAAGAAATCTGCTTGGTCATTTTTCAGCAATCTTCTATCCTACTCTTGATATCTGATCAAATTCCTTATCTCTCACCCCTGGTATCTTACCACTTTTTTTTTTTAAGATTTATTTATTTTGACAGAGAGAGAGCCTGAGCAGGGGGAATAGCAGAGGGAGAGAGAGAACCAGACTCCCCACTGAGCAGCAAGCCCAATGCCAGGCTTGATCCTGGGATCAGATCATGACCAAGCCAAAGCCAGAGATTTAACCAACTAAGCCACCCAGGTGCTTCAGTATCTATAACCCTTAATATCTGATCCAATCCCTTATTCCCAGGGCACCTGGTTGGTGCAGCTGGTTGTACGTTTGACTCTTGGTTTCTACTCTGGTCATGATCTCACGGTCCTGAGATTAAGCCTCACCTCAGGCTCTATGCTCAGTGAAGAGTCTGATTAAAATTCTCTTTCCCTCTCCCTCTACCCCTACCCGTGCTCCCTCTCTCTAAAATGTATTAATAAGTCTTTTAAAAAATTCCTTATCCCCTGATCTCAATAGTTTATGACCCTAGCCTTCCTTCAACAATATTACTGTCCAGATGGTTTAGCCAGAATCCCTTCATCCTTACCCTTGATGTTCCATCTTAATTTTACATTCAGTGATCCCCACCATGCTCTTTAGCTGTAAATCTCCATTTGTCTGAGCTGAGCCAGATTTCTCTCCCATACTATACAATAAAATCTCATCATAGTAGCATCCCTTGAATAAAATCTTCCTTACTCTCTTTAATGGGTGTCACAATATTTTTTTTTCTTTAACAGTCAGGAGGGTGCTAATGGAGTACCATGACAAAAGGCCTAACTTCCTATAATGGACATTTCCTTGGTTTACCTGACAAATACTCTTTCTCTATTCTAAGGAAAATTTCCGGTTCTCAGTATAACTGCCAACTGGCCCAGGGGTGGACAAGTGAGGCAGATGAGACCAAAATGAAAATTCTGTTGAGACACTGGACCTTGAGGATTCAAGCCAAGGACATAAAAGTGTTGGTACTCCATTATTCTGATGGTCCGTTAACTCTTGCTTTTTTGGTTCCTGTGTCTATCACTGCCCCTGCCTTTTTGAAGATAATGACCATTCATCTGAGTACACGGTTCACAGAATCCCTTTGCAGTGGCCCATGCGGGCCAAGGTAGTAGAGCATAATAGATCTCTGTAAGTTTTTAAAAAATGTCTTTGTCCCTGTTGCCCATGGCCATTAAAGACCAAAGGTCGGGGGTAGGGGGACATTGGAAAAGGTGAAGTTATAGTTACTCACTGATTTTTTGATTGGTAGAGAGAAAGCAACACCTACATACAGGGCCAGTGGGTGAGTGGAGGAAACATCTTTGGCTCTAGGAGGAATGGGGGAAGGAGAAATATTAATAATCTTTGTCTTTGGAACTGCCCCTGAAGACTTCCCCACACAGGAAAATGACCTAGCGTGACTCTCCTATACTTCGGCAAGCCCCTTAAATTTAACTGACATCTAGATCTGATACTCCCTGCTGGATAACTCTGATCATTATTGGATTGTTACTTATTTTATTTTAAAATTATTTTTAAAGAAAATTTTAATCTAAATACAATTAATTAACATATAATACTAGTTTCAGACATACAGGTTAGTGATTCATCAGTCTTTTGTAACACCCAGTGCTCACTGTATCACATGCCTTCCTTAATGTCCATCACCCAGTTACCCCATCCAGCCATCCCTCTCCCCTCCAAGAACCCTCAGTTTGTTTACTGTGATTAAGAGTCTCTTCTGAGGGGTACCTGGCTGGCTCAGTGGGTTAAAGCCTCTGCCTTCAACTCAGGTTATGATCTCAGGGTCCTGGGATCGAGCCCCACATCAGGCTCTCTGCTCCCTGGGGAGTCTGCATCCTCCTCTCTCGCTCTTCCTGCCTCTCTGCCTACTTGTGATCTCTGTTTGTCAAATAAGTAAATAAAAATCTTTTTTTTTTAAAGTCTCTTCTGGTTTGTCTTCCTCTTTGACTTCATCTTGTTTTATTTTTTTCCTTTACTCCCCTATGATTCTGGTTTGTTTCTTGAACTCCACATATGAGTGAGATCATATGATAATTGTCTTTCTCTGACTGACTTATTTCGCTTGGCATAATACCCTCTACTTTCACCCCTGTCATTGCAAATAATTGCCATTTATTTTAACTCGACAGAGAAGGCCACTAGAAACAGCAGGTGATGGCCCCAGCTCCTGTTCCTCCATGCAGAACATCTGTCAACACCTGTGGACATCTTTTCCTCCCCCCATTCCTATGAATGTTGCTCAGTTGTTACATGGCATGGACAAATGCTGTTGGCTGGTGGCATGGACACACTGGACAAGCTTGGCCTTCGGTAAAACAAAGACTGGCTTCAATTACTCAAACTGAAACAGGAATGCTTGGATGAACAAGCCTGCCAGGAAGTCCCACTGGAGGTACTCAACCTGTGCCCCTTCCCTCCTTGGACCAAGAACCTGAACTTGAGAGATGAATGGCTTATCCAAGGTTATGGCAAGGTTACACAGAGCTGAAACTAGACACAGGTGTACATGCCTATTGATCAAGGCTGGCTGAGAAATCGAACTGCCTCAAATCTTGATTCTTTTTGCCACTTCTTATTCTCTGACCCTGTTTTTCATAGTTTAGGATGTAGGAATAATAAAAATATCAGCTAATGGGGTATCCTGACTTTTTGATGTTTTAGTTCTTGTCAGACATTTACCATAATGCTTAGCACATGGATATGTGTGTGCACACACGTGCACATGCATGACACTCAAAAAATTGTTCCCTGATATTAACTTTATCAGTGCACTTTGCATCCACCACCAATTGGCTGTTTTGTCACAAACTGATTAAAGCAGAACTGTCAAGTGAGGAACTTCAAAGCCAAAGCATTAAGTGCTTTGAAAAACCAGCACCTGGGAGGATTTGTCTCAGCATCTGTGATTAGAAGGCAGCAAAAAGAGACTTTGGGGACACAGTTCACCCCTTCATGAAGCAGCCATTCAGAACTTTCTCCGAAGGGCTAATGCCTAATCTTCCAAAGACCAGCAAGAACAAGCTTATGGTCTGTTAAAATCAGATTTTTAAAAGATTTTTATTTATTTATTTGAGAGAGAGAGAGAGAGTGAGAGAGAGAGCATGAGAGGGGAGAAGGTCAGAGGGAGAAGCGGACTCCCCATGAAGCTGGGAGCCTGATGCAGTCCTTGATCCTGGGACTCCAGAATCAAAATCAGTTTGATTGACTCAATACAGTCAGGGAGGACAGTCCTCAGGAGTCACAGAATGCTGGTTGCCATGAGGGAGGAGTCTTTTACAAAGTCTGGGCTCTCACAGAAGGAGTCTGAAGCACGTGTATGGAAAGCAGAGGTCAGTTCTGGATTAGAAGCTCTTTCTGAGGGGAAATGAGTAGAAGCAGGGATTAACCAGGACTTGGGCTCTGCTTTATTCAGTTCAAGTTGCTGCAACAAATGATGACAGACTGGGTGGCTGAAACAGCAAAACATGTACTATTCCTTGCAGTTCTAGAGACTGAGAAGTCCAAAAGCAAGATCCTGGGAGATCTGATATCTAGCAAGAGACTGCTTCATTATCTACAAATGCCCATATTTCTGTTGTAGACTTGCATGGATAACAGCTGGCAGAACAATCTCTCAGGTCGTTTCTCAGAAGTGCTTTTATCTCATTCACAAGTGTTCCAATCTCATGACCTCACCACCTCTCAAAGCCCATACCTCCTGATGGCACTCCTTGAGGGTCAGGGCTTCAACATCTGAATTGGGACAAGACACAAACATTCAGTCCATTATCAAGTGTTGTCATGAGGACAGCATAGCTTATCAACTGGGTATCCCCAGGAATCCATGGGACTAGCAAAGCAGAATCTGGGGGTGTCACTGGTAGGAAAGCAGGAGGTCCCCAAGAGACAGTCCTCATAGCATTTTACAGAGACAGCAGGACCCTTGAGAAACAATAGTTTCCGTGACCCATACACCAGCCTTTATCTATGCCTGTCCTCCCTGCTGGATTCACAGCAAGCCTACTTCTTTCTTTTCCAGTACAAATGGATTTCCACTCTCTGAATCCTGATGAATTTTTGCTCTTTTGCAGTTAGTAGGTTGTCCCTCAGGATTCTGCATGTCTGGATTTGCAATCGTGGAAACTGCCAAAGGTCTAGGGACCTGCATGGCAGAACCCGGCCTCTACCACTATTGCCCAAGGTAGGAACTCTGGTCCCTTGAGCGTCCTGTGCTGCTGTCAAAGGTCTGTGTGCATTGGCTTATTGTTTTTTTTTTTTTTTAATGTAATTGCTTATACGTGTGTTTCATCATGCTCAAGTGGCCTTTCTGTGAAAAAGTGGCCAAGCTACACCTAGAAGTCACTGAAGAAAGTTCTAAGAACTCCTGGTTAGTATGAGGCTAGAGAGAGAGAGAAAGAGAGAAAAGAAATCTGCCTCTCTGCATTTTGCAAGTCCCTGGGCAAAATCTGTTGGCTGTGCACTCCTCACACGAAGATTCCAGGCAGGGAGACCCTCCTGAGCCTCATCTCCCTGAGTTCCTCTTCCAGGAGCAATCCCTAGTTTGAGACCAGGGTTAGCGAAAATAGAGCAGCAAAGCAGGGTCCAGAAGGAAGGACTGCCACAGACCATGGAGCACCAGGGGGACAGGCTGGTACCTCCTCACAGTTGGGGTACAAATGGGCTCAGCTCAGCAGGTATAGGGGTGCCCTTGGCCCCTCTGGTGGGCTTTGCAGTGCCCCAATCTCAGGAAGAAAAAAGGCTGGCTCAGGTGACATATTTTTGACTGGGAAGGAGCTGACAGCAATGGAAATAAACAAGTAGGGAATGATGTTGGAAAGTTGGAGGGTTTGTCCTTTATATCTCAGCTTTCTCTCCTATCTTCCCTTGCTCTGTAGTGTGTTATCAAAGAAGTTTTTGGCATGATATTCCTGTTCACTGATTAACTCTTGAGCTGTGTCTTTTCTGCTGTTCAGCTCATCTGGTGAATTCTTTTACTGTAAAAAGTATCTTGCCCTTGCAAGGGCAATGGCAAGACCTGAGAAATCCCAGAGATTTCAGCTTGCCACCCAGAAGGAAACCAGGCTATTTGGAATGCTGGAAAGGATTCAGAGTAGGGGAAATCGTCTTGGACATCTGAGACCACCCCCACATTCAGCGGTCCACTGGACACAAACCCAGACCTTGATACTGATCCTGAACCATGCTCTCAACTCAGACCCCTGTGATCCTTGCCACAGTGCTTTCAGATCAGTGCAGCCATGCCCATAGGCACAAACTCTTAAGCCTAGATTCTGTCCTGAGAGGTGTGTCCCCGACGGCCTGGCTCCAAAGCCTCAGAGATTGGGGACAGTGAGGAACACCATAAAACTCACCCTGCCACCCTGAAAGGAACCATGCCATTTGGAACTCCAGAAAGGATTCAGAGGAACTGAAATCTGCATTCCTACCTCTGGACACCCCCATATTCAGCAGGCCACTGGATGCAAACCTGGAGCTTGACACTCACCCTGAACAAATCCCTCGACTGCTTCCTCCCCCAGAAAGATGGACAGAGTGCTGGCAGATCGGGCCTGCCATGTGGTGGGCCCTAACCATAACCTTTGGTTTGGTTCGGTTCTCAGGATTGTGACCCCAAAGGCCTTGCAGTAGGTGCCCTACAATTTGGGGACACATGGGCAATCCCAGAGGACTCAGCCTGCTGCCCAGAAGGAAACTGTGCCATTTGGAACTCCGGAAAGGATTCAGAGGAGCAGAAATCTGCATGCCTAGCTGAGGACACACCCACACAGAGCTGACTCCTGGACACAAAGCCAGAGCCAGACACTCACCCTCACCTCCACTGTCAACTCAGCCACCCAGACAGCTCTCCATGGGGTCTTCAGGTCAGTCCTGCCATGTCCCTGGTTCCTAACACTAACCCTTGGATGGTTTCTGTAATGATCTCCTCATTTCAGGTTATGTGGTGGTTCTGCAGGACATTGTCCTGGTGTGGGATCAAACACACTGAAGCATCCCGTGTGAAGTGGCAAACGTGGTAAAGAAATGACGGCTGGGGAATCTGAGTGTGGAGACAGCACGTATTTGTGCTGCTATAACAAGCTGACTGCACTTTGAAATCACCACAGAGGAAATGAATCTTCCAAACAACCATGTTAGCACGACGACACGGAAGCAGAGAGAACATCAGACTTTGGGATGGAGTCCAAGCCCTTCCAGATCCAGGTCACCCAACATGGAGAGGACACATGTTAGCAAGAGACTCGTGGGAGAATGAAATCATGGGCCCCTGTATCTCAGGTGCAGTAGAAGCAGTGGATTTGGAATTTCAGTTTTTCCACAACGTTCCACCACAAGCTGGTTAGTACTGTGCAAAAGCAGGAAGGGAAGCCCCAGTAAAGTGGACTGGGGATGCCAGAAGGGGAGGCTGGAAGGGGGCGCCTGCTGTTCAGTGCCCATTACAGACTCCACATTGCAATTCCCCACAGGAGAGACTCACCAATTCCAGGCCCCACACGGGAAGCTGGAGGTTCATCTCCTGACTTTCTGTAGGAGCTTTGCAGCTCAGCTGGTGAGAATTCTCCATCACCCTGCCTTTCTCCAAGGGACTTTCCTTCAAGCACCCTTCCCAACTTCTTCCTCCTCCATGAAATAATGTTCCTCTCCTTTGTTTCTCGCACTTGCCTGTGATGGGACCTTAGCTTGCTCAGCCCAGACTGCCATTCTCTGCTCTTCCCAATTAAATCCATGCTGCTGGTCAAATAACTGGCAGATTGAGTTTAAGGCCAATCGAACAAATAAATTCAAGATCTTGCAAGGAACAAAATCAATATGCACAAATTAGTGGCACTCCTAGGTGCTCGGAAGGAACCATCAAAAAGAGACTGCGGAGAACGATCTCATTTACACCTGCATCCAAGATAGCAAGATACCCGGGAGGCCCCTGAACCAAGAAGGTGACAGACCTGTCATCTGACAGCCCTGCAACAATGACGACAGACAGGGAGGGGTACACACGGAGATGGGGAGGCACTGTGCTCAGGGTAGAACCCACACTGGGAAAATACCTACTCTCCCCAAAACCGTCTACAGAGTCCTCACTCTGGCTCCCGAATTTCTGGACTCGGCGCAAGCCTGGAGTGGGTGTGGACACGGGAAGGACCCCGCAGGGCTGAGGTGGGGAGAGCACAAGCACCAAAGAAGGCTGACGCTCCCTGACTGCAGACCATCTGAGGAGCCCCAGGAACCGAATCCGCGAGCACACAAACACAGACGAGGACCTAGGATCACCCGAGCCCAGAAAGGGGGGACCCCACAGCCCCGTGCACAGCACAGCAGGAGGCCACGTCTCCTCACACAAAACGACGGAAGCCCCAGTGTCTACACAGGGCGCCCTTCCTCTGTGGGGTCCTGAGACCACGAACCCCTTGACAGTCCACTCAGGCGGCTTCTCCTCAGCTCCTCCAGCATCTGGTCCTTAGGAGGTTGGACTGCTGCCAGTGTGGGCGCGTCCTCCACAACGGGTCCGGTCAGTGTGGATGCAGAGCCACACCCTCCTCAGCTTGTCCTGTCAGGGTGGGAGGCGCCCCACATTCTCCAGAAGTCTCCACAGTGGGTCCTGAAGAGGCGGGGCTCTGGTCCCAGCTGTGGCTGTGCAGCCTGGGCTCAGGGCGGGAGCTGGGGTCTGGCGCCCTCTGCAGGCGGTGCAAGGCAGTGCAGGACTGTGGGAGCTCACCCTTCAGTGGAAGGTCCTGCTCCCTCCCCGGGTCCAGCTGATGCCATTTCATTCCGGAAATTCAAGCTGCATGGAGCCCAATACCCCCCACCTTCCCCCCAAATAGCTAAGGAACAATGAATTGGAAACAATGTGGAATTACAACAGTCCTTGACCCAAACAGTGGCACTGAACATGGCCCTGATGCAGACCCACACTCTGACCTCAACTTGGTCTCAAGCCTGGACCCTACCCTAATCCAAGACCCTAACCCTAGCCCCCAACCCAAACAATGTTCACAAGAATCAAAAGGTAGAAACTGCAAATATCCATCAATGGCAAGTGCATATGCAAAGTGTGGTGAAGGGTTTGAATTTGGGTTCAGGTTCAGGTTTTAGTCAGAGTTCTAGATCAGGCTTTGGGTTTAGTGTTAGGGTGAGGGTTTAGAGTGAAGGACAAGGGAACAGAGTTATAGTTTAGGGCTTTAAGTTTATGATTTAGGCTTTAAGACTCAGGGCTTATGGGATAAAGTTCAGGGTCAAATTTGGGGTTTGACTTCATGCTGAGATTTGGGTTCAGGTTTCATGACTTGGAGGTCTGGTTTAGGGTTTGGGTTCGTGGTTCAGGGCTTGGATCCAGGGCTCAGGTACAGGCTTTGGGTTCCATTCCAGGTTTGGGATTCAGGGTTCTAGTTTGGGCTTTAAGGTCAGCTTAGGTTTCAGCGTTGGTAGGGTTTAAGGTTAGGTTTAGGGATGACACATTTTTTTCAGTTGTCATCATGGACAAAATAATTCTATCTGAAGTTTCTAAGTCAGAAATGTATTTCATCTGGGGGCGTCTGGGTGGCTCAGTGTGTTAAGCCTCTGCCTTGGACTCAGGTCATGATCTCAGGGTCCTGGGATCAAGCCCTTCATCAGACTCTCTGCTTGACGAGGAGCCTGCTTCCCCATCTTTCTCTCTGCCTGCCTCTCTGCCTACTTGTGATCTCTGTCTGTCAAATAAATAGAATTAGTAAAAGCTATTATATGATCTTTTACAAACCATTTCCTATCTTTGCATTCTCATGTGCCAAGACAGACAGGGATTATTTAAAACCCTGAATAGAGTGCTCTTGCTTTTAAATTGCCTGTAACCTTCGTGTAATAGATTTATGATTGATGATAGATTTAGTTAAAATATAACTATTTAAAATATTTACTCTCAGTAAACGATTTCAACCTATGCTCATTTAAGTAACTTGGTGCATAATCCCTTTTCTATTAAACCATAGTGCAAGGACCAATGCAGCGTTTCCAGGAGAACCCCAAGCTATTTTTCTAGAATGGCTGTATGCTTATATATGGCGTCCTGTTTTCACTCCCTTTGTGGAGCACCTACCCTGGAGGTCATGTAATAACCAATGACCAAAAAAAACAAACAAAAAACCCAAACATCCAGGTCGAAGTGCCATCCCTGCCTGGAGTCAAGGAGACTGCTCAGACAGATCCAGGGCAGGCATCTCAGCCCAGGCCTGTGCTGGGGAAGCTGGTTCCTGGCTTTGGGTGCAATCTGGAAGCCAGCAAACTGACCCAAGAGTGCAGCCGGCGTTTAAGACTGATGATCTATTCGCAGCCAGGCTGCACGTGGACACCCGCTCATGGAGCCCGGCTAGGAGGCTGCCCAGCGCTGGAGCTGGCAATGCAGTAGCATGCCAGGGCTTAGCCCGGCACCCCAGCCATGGCTCAGTTTTCAGAAGTTAGGGGGCGGGGCCGGAGCAGAGAAGGGTCTTTGCTAATTTCCAAAGCTGGAAGTGAGCTCTCAGAGGACTCAGGAGGGAAGGGGGGGGGGCGGGTCGGGGGCGGCCTTGAGCAGGGGTTTTGCTAATTGCCCAGGCGAGAAGGAGGGGCGCACAGCGCCAGGGTGCTGTGCTGCAGCCCATTCGGGACTGCAGGACACACCATACTCGCTGCCCCTGTGCTCCCACGCTGCAGCCTAGCCCCTGACGCCTCGGTGTCCCGTTCCCGTTCAGGCCTTCAGGCCGCCTGCTGCCCCTCCCCGCCCCATGGCTTCTCTGGAGGACCCTCTGCTCACAGGTAAAGTGACACCGCGACGCGCCCTCACCTGAAGCAGAAAACGCAGGACAGGAGCGGGGTGTGGGGTGGTCGGGGCCCAGCCTCCCGCCAACCCCAGGGCACCAGGACCACCCCGGAGGCCGCGCCACTCCCTGTCCGCAGGGGGTCGGGCCAGGACGGCGCCACAGGAGGTAACCTCTCCTCCCCCCCCCCCACCAGATGGCAGGCTAGCCCCCATGGTTCCGCACTCCCACGCGCCTGTCAGAGCCTCCTGCCATTCCCAGGGCACCCAGAACCCAGAGAGTGAGGCCTTGGGTGCTTTCTAGTGACAGATTCAAGGCAATTTTTCGACTTTGGGACTCAGAGTTAACATAGTTTTCATTTGTGATTATTATTTTTGTGTGGGGGCCGTAGCTTTTCTTTTGACCTATGGTTGTTTTCACTCCCGGTTCTGAAGAAGCCCCTAAATCCTAACCCTGTTGAGGACTCAGAAAGCTCTCAGAGCAGCAGTGCTGGGGGACAGTGTGGACACATGGTTTGGTTTCTCCTCTGGCCTGCTTCTGTGGCAGCCCCGCTCTGTCCTCCTCAGACTTCAGAGCAATATCTGAACAAGTGGAGAAGCGACCAGAGGGTCAGGAAGGTGGACACCGAAGAGTGACTTCTCTGGAGGGTGGCTGAGCTAGCAAGTGAGCATGTTAATCCAGCTCTGCCTGCATTAGCGATGGAGCTGAACAGGAGCCAGGGAAGGGGAGGAGGAGCAGAGAGCAGGGACAAAGGAACCAAAGAGGAGATTCAGATGAAGGGAAGTAATGGGGAGGAAAGAGAAGAAACTCTAGAAGACAGGTATGTAGAAAGGAAAAGGGATGAAGTGGGCATTGGGAAAGGGCACCACCAGGGAAGGAGAGAGGGGAAGGAAAGAGGGAGGAAGAGAGGAAAGGGGAAAGGGAGAAGGGAGGAGTCAGCATGCCAGGGCTCCCCCTGCATCTGAAGAAGAGGTGGCTGGTCCAGCTTGTCAAACAGGGTGCTCACTCTTTGGCCCCAGTTTCTGCTCCCAGTGCTACTGGGCTTTTCAAGGAAGGCAGGCTGTCCCTTGGGACCTACTGGAGCCCACAGGAGGGTGGGAGAGGTAAGATGCCACCAGGTACTGTCTGAGCTGCTCCCAGCCACCAGCCTCACCACATGGTGCAAGAGGGACCCCAGAACAAAGGACGGACACAGGCCGCATGTCTGCTGGTGGCCCTGGGCACTTAGCTCATCGCAGTGAACCACACGGCCTCCTCAACCCACGCTTTCAAAGCCTCCTTCTTCGTTTCTGGCTTTCATGTCTGTAGGAACATGAGCCAGATCTAACTCATCTCCGACAGACAATTCTGACTCACCCCGTGTCAGATTTTTAAGAGTGGCTGTGATAGAGTAAGATAGCAATGCTCCAACAAACGGACTGTTTCCTCCCACTTGACCTCAACAGTCTTATACATTTTCTTAGCGAAAACATCTTGTCTCCATCCATTAAGCTCATAACGTGGTCTAGTAGTATACATGCGCCTTCGGTAGATGCGAAGCGATACAGAGGTCCTTTTTTTTTTTTTAATTTTACAAGGCAAAGTCAGTGAACACATCCAACTTGACCAATACGTCTCTAAAATGTCAATCCAGGCAAAGCTTTTTCTGCCTACAGTTTGGAGCCTACGTAGTGACATTTTTAAAATGCTTTCAGTCCCTCAGTGAGGCTCTTAGAAGCTAGCCAGGGCTTACTACGTGCCAGGCACTGTGTCAGGTGTTGGAGCTAAAGGGAAGGAGAGCTTGGAGGCTGGCTGGGGAAGGACATCCATGACACAACCACAGCTAGAAACGGAGGCCAGTGCTAGAAAAGAGAGAGCAGGCTGCATGGAGAGTGTGTACCATGGGGCTTGTGAGCTCACGAATAAGTGGGAGTAACTGGAGTGGGGAGATGGGGGAGAGAAGAGGGTCTTCCCATCAATGGGAATCACCTGTGCTTGGAGGCAGGTGCCATGAGAGGTCTCCACAGGAAGAAGGAGGCAGTGTGGTTGAAGGGCAGAGAGATGGGGCAGAACAGGCATCAGTCAGTTGGAGGGGTATGAATAGACTGATGGGAGGATTATGGGTGCCTTTGGAGGACTGAGAATTTGTTAGAAGATCAGTGCAGATTTCTATGGAGACAAATGCCAGGAACTGATAGGTCTTTGAAAGGTCACTCTGGCTGCCTTTTTGCAAAGGGGTTGGTAAAAGGCACTTGCAGGTGTGAACACACCAGGTGGGAGGTGAGTGCAGAAAATCGGGTGAGGGAGCATGGGAACTTGGTCCCGGGGTATATAAGGGAGAATAGCCTTTAAGGAGTTCCACAAATTGGCACCAGCTGTGGCTTCATTACAGAGCTGGAAGGGGGAGGTGGGTGTGTCCTGGAGGTTACAGAAATTACATGAGAAAGGGAAGTCTTTTTAGATCTCTTTTTCAACTACAGGAACTCTCACCTTATTGATAGAATTCCAGAGTGGGAACCAATGATATGAGGACATCTTTGAAATGTCTGAATATATTCTTCGACATCTTTGAAAGTGACGAGGAGACCTTGGCCTTAGGAGGCCTTGGCCCTCTTTGTAGCCAGAAAGATTTCACGTACAGATTTGAGTTCTCCATTTTAAAGTCAAGGAGTCAGTCCTTCCAAAGGACACCTCCTATCATTTTACCCTCTCATTATACCTCACGTGCTGGCATCTCCAAGACGCTCTGTTCCAGGTTGAGAGTATCCACTTTGGCCGGGCTGGTCTTGCCAAGAACACCACCACAGGAAATCTAGAGCCTATAATGCTATTAATAACATCATCTAGGACTGTGTTTGCTGCCCTCATAGCCTCTTCCCACCATGACTCACTGAAGCTTTTAACACATTGTATCCATTAAGCTATAGTTCCCAAAGCTCATCTTCTCTAGTGCCATTAATTTTTAGGGGACCAGGCAAACCTTAAACTTGTCCCCCCTAATTGGACCCCTGTTCCCCCACAATCTATTTGAAAGCCTTTCACCATGATTCTTGAATGAGATCTGAGACCACTGCTGGTACCTAACACTTCTTGGCACCTTGTCTGTTAGGTTCTTGGAAGAGGAGATGGCTATGGAGGTGAGTGGGAATGGGAGTGGGAGGATTTCTCCCTTCACTTTGCTTTTTGTGTTTTCAAATAATGGGTTTTGAGGGGGCGGGAAAGTTTAACCAGACCATTTATTTTCCATCTCCCATCGATAAAAAGTTTACCACTCCCCACTGGAAGAATTTATATCTTTCCTTTGAATCTACAGGAAAATCTCCCAAACCCAGACCACCACCATGTGGATTCAGCCATCTTCTGATTCACCTCCAGATTGTCTCCTCCTAACTACTCAAGCCACAGGTTAAGGGCGAAATGTTCAATGCCCAAGCAATTAAGTGGGGAACACGTTTATCTAAGCAATTGCATGCAGCTCTCTATCTGCATACAGGGGGTCTCTCCCAAGCCTTTCCAACCTCAGCAAAAGAAGACAAAGCCCCAGCAGTCTGGGGTATATATCATTCATTCATTCCTGTGTTCAACACTCATGGCAGATCCCCAGCAAGACAGTGGGAGAGCAAGGACTGGAGAAATCCTGGAAGCTGAAGTCTGAGGAGGATTTCAAATTCAAGTCAGAGATGAAAGAAACATCTGGACTTGGTCCTCAGGTACATGCAGTATTCTGAACTGAGGCTAGAACCAGAGACCATTCTAATGAAAGGCCTCTACAGGTGGGCTCTCACAGGTGGGCCCCAACTCAGTTTCGTGTATATTCATTCATGAAATAGCTCTTTGGGTCAACATGCAGAAGAAAACCATTTCAGACAACTGACAATGAGGAGAGGAAAGGGAAGCCAAAAGGCTTGTGAATGGGGAGAGAGGAGGAGCCAAGGCAGAAAACCAAGAATCCCTCCCTGCCCTCCTTGCTGCCAGGGAGGTCTGAGGGACTAGTTTCCACCTGGGATCCCAAGTCCAGAACAAAAGCAGCGGGGCCATGGCGGGGGAGGGAAGGGGGTCCTCAGCACGGGCTCATGGGGCTGCGGAAAGATGGGGGCTAGCGTGCCTGCTGGCGGGGGGCACCTCGCAAGGCGCTGTCCCCAGCCCGACCCCATGAGGACCCGGGTTTGGCGCAGCGTCCGGGGTGGTCCCGGTGCCCTGGGGTTCCGGGAGGCTGGGCCTCCACAACCTCCCTCTCCGCCCCCAGGTCGGGTCCGCGCTTTCTGCTCCAGGTGAGGGCGCGGCGCGGTGTCACTTTACCCCTGTGCAGAGGGTGGTCCGGAGAAGCCTTGGGGCAGGGAGGGGCAGCAGGCAGCAGGAGCGGGACAGCGGAGCCTCACATGGGAGCGTATGGGCGGCGAGTCCGGTGGGTCCTGCAGTCCCCACTGGGCCGCAGCACAGCACCGCGGCGCTGCCCGCCCCTCCTCTGCCAGCCCCTCCACCTCCTCCCAGACTCACAGCCACATCCTCTGTGAGCTCACTTCCAGCTTCGGCAATTAGCAAAGCGCCTTCTCCCCGCCGCCCTCCACCCGCCCCCGCCCCCTTCCCTCCTGAGTCCTCCGGGAGCTCCCTTTTCGCTTTGGCAATTAGCAAAGCCCCTTCTCCGCGCCGCCCCGCCCCCTCCCTCCTGAGGCCCCGCCCTGGCTGGGGCGCGGGGGGAAGCCCCGGGGGCTGCAAGCTTTGCCAGCGCTGGCGCTGGGCAGCCTCCTAGCCTGGCTCCTTGAGCGGGTGTCCACCCGCGGCCTGGCTGCAAAAATATCATCAGTCCTGTTAACCCTGGCTGCACTCTCCTGTCAGTTTGCTGGCTTCCTGATTGCGCCCAAAGCCATGAACCAGCTTCCCCAGCACAGGCCTGGGCTGAGATGCCTGCCCAGGATCTGTTTGAGCAGTCTACTCATCTCCAGGCAGGGATGGCACTTCCACATGGATGTTTGGGTTTTTTTATTGTTTTTTGGTCATTGGTTATTATTACATGACCTCCAGGGTAGGTGCTCCACAAAGGGAGTGAAAACAGGATACATGATATACCCCTCACCTCCCATGCTGTCTTTCTCTTAAATAATAAGCACTGCTGAACTATCTTAGATTCTGTACCTTCTCTCCAGCCATGAACCTATCACTGTCTTTAACTCTTGAAAACTTCATTAGACAAATTAATGTGGTGAAGGAAGCAATATGAGAAAGCCTATTAATCTGATGAGCATGGAACTGAACAAACCCTATAGATACTTTCCCTTTGATTTCTAGCCTATCAATACCTACAGTGAGTCACATACACTCAAGATTATTGTTTTTATTGTATACTTCATATATTCATTGATTTTGGACTCGTTATCATTTTGTTGAAGTGTTAAACTATGGTAATAAACAAACTTTTAATTAACTTTTCCTCCTATGATACAAATATAACTTGCACTTGAGCTTTAGCTAATTTTATGTTCTAAAATTGCCAAAACAAAATGATCAAGGTTTCTAGATTATTTACTGTATTTTCTACTATATAATATTGTTCTATCTCTTCTGTATAAAGAAAATGAATGCTTGGGGCTCTTGGGTGGCTCAGTGCATTAAAGCCTCTGCCTTCTGCTCAGGTCATGATCCCAGAGTCCTGGGATAGAGCCCCACATCAGGCTCTCTGCTCAGCAGGTACCCTGCTCCCCTTCCTTTCTCTCTGCCTGCCTCTCTGTCTACTCGTGATCTCTGTCTGTCAAATAAATAAATAAAATCTTTAAAAAAAGAAAATGAATGCTTGATAACTAAATGAATGCTTTACTGAACAAATTAAATATGGCAATAGCATTTTATTTTATCATGCTTCACATATTAAATAATAATATTATATCACTAGTCTACAAATAATCTACTCGCATAGTCATTTGGAAGCTTTTAGCAAAAGAATTCTTCCTCCTGATTGTAGTATAAAAGCCACAGAAATATACAGAAGACTCCTAGGATAGAAAGTTAAATCCAGTTATCCGTGATGCCTTGAGGAGGACCTGACCTATGTATGTCCTGGGATGCACTAGTAACTGTTACATGTGATAGGATTATATTTAATATATACAGTTTCATTTATTTCACAAAGGACATATAAATTTGAGAATAAAATATTTGATGAATCTATAAAGTCTATATCTATTTGTAACTAATGTGGTAGAACTAAGATGTTAATTTGAAAAAAAAATCATTATACACATACACATATTCAATTGTTTTTATATATATAAACAGCATTATTTATTTATTTAAATAAATGCATTGTCAGTAAAATCCATTTACTTATCAATCATAAGGGTAATTTTAAGTACTAAGAATAAGAAATATGTGAAAAGATAAGTGTTCAAGAGTGCAGTTTGTGGTAATTAATACAATATGATAGGCTCATGAAAAAGATATATTACTTGAACTTAAAAGCTTCTATAATTAAGCGATGACCACTTGAAATTTGTAATTAGTCTTGCTGCAGTTTTTCCTTGCACTTATTGCCCTTCCCCAGAAGTTCATTAAGAATTTCTGTGAATGTCCTTATGTTTAATCTCATTCATAGATTCCACTGCTGCTCACAAAACAAAGCCAAAAAGAGAGGTAACTCTATGTGGCACTCCATCCACAAGCAATACATTCATAAATAATTAAAAAGCTCTCTACTTCATTTGTTACCCTTTCAGCTGATAATTTAAATGAGTAACTGAGGCCATTTTATCAGCACTTTTAATAGAATGCGACTCAGAAACTTCACAGTGTTATTTAAGAAGAAATGCTCACGTGTTAAGGTTTTTATTTTTTTAAATCAACAAAATAATTTTCAAATATTAAAAGCAAATGTCTCCTTTTCCTCCAAGTTTCCTTGCTATGTCAAAGTTACAAATAAATACATTAAAATCGTATTTTGAGTAGTAGATAAAACCAAAAGTTTTGAAACTGTGGGTTGAGTGTCTGGGTTAACTTGTATAAATATCTGAACTCAATGTATTTAGACTTTATTAGATTTTTTTTTAGACTATTTAAAAATACATGCTGAGATAATGACAACATTATTTTATTCATTTTAATAAATAAATTATTTTATTTAATTATGTTTAGATATTTATTTATTAAATTAATGATTTAATATTTAATAATCTAAATTTGAAATATTTTAAATTCTAAAAATATTTATTTAATTAAATTGATATATTTAATATAAATATTTAATAAATTATTTAACCATTATTATAATTATGCAATACATTATGTATTGTGTAATAATTGCATTTTAATAAATAAATAAATGTATTATTTACATTATTTTATTATATTTTATTTAGTTGACAAAGAGAGGGAGAACGCAAACAAAGGGAGCTGCAGGCAAAAGGAGAGGGAGAAGTAGGCTCCCAGCTGAGCAGAAAGTTGAACCTGAGGTTCCATCCCACGACCCTGAGATCACCACCTGAGTCGAAGGCAGATGCTTAAGTGACTGAGCCATCCAGATGCCCAAGGCTTTGTATTCTTTGCTTCTAAATATTGATGCTCCTTCATCTCTGGAGTTAGTAAATTGATGTTGAGAATTCATATCAAAGAATTGATAGTAGCTGTTAAACAGAAACATGTAATTTAGGGGAAAAAAAAGAACAGAAGGAAGAGAAAGGCCAAAAGTCAAAAGCACATTAATATAAAATTTAATTAGATAAAAAAGCTGATATTCCTGAAGGGGGCTAATAAAAGAGCTGCAAAGAGCTGATAGGATTAGGAAAATTGTCCACTCCTGGTCATTTCATAATTTTAAACTATTCCTTATTAATAAATATACTTAGTTCCAGAAACACAAGCACATAGGAACATTTCCACCAAGTTTCCTCTAACAGCATTTACAAATTAGACGTTCAAACAATGCAGTTCATTACATGTTGCATCTGTATCTTAAAGTTTAAACACTTTCTGTGACACATTTTCTAACAATTAAAATTAAAATATATATATATATACCTTATCCCTAAATGCAAATATATATATATATATATATATATATATATATATATATACATAGAAACCTTATTCCTAAATGAAACCTTTCTTTGTTTATTAGCTTAAATAGGTAAATTAGCAACAACAACAACAACAAACAGCTAATATTATAAAGGTAGGAACAATTTACCTTTTCATTTATTGCTATTTTCTAAAAATTCCTATTTTATTTTTTTCTCAAGTCTGTCATAATAATTTTCTAAATCTCCTGCCTTATTCAATTTTTTTCTTTTAGTGGAAATCTCTATTTCATATTTATTTTCTCTTCCTCCACTCTTTGCTCTAATAATTCAATGTATTATTAGATTTTCTGTTTTTCTCTTTATCCAGATATATCTTTTCTTTCTTTCTTTCTTTTTTAAATAATTTGATTTGCTGGCATTTTACATCAGTACATGCTTTCTTATGGATGTTAGAAATGTCTGTGGAACTACTAGAAGAATAAACTTTTTTACCTTTAAGAAGTTTACAGTCTAGAGTGCCTGGGTGGCTCAGTTGGTTAAGTGTCTTCCTTCAGCTTAGGTCATGATGCCAGGGTACTAGGATCCAGTCCTGCATCAGCTGCCTGCTCAGCAAGGAGTCTGGTTCTTCCTCTCCCTCTGCCCCTCCCTCTCTCTCTCTAATAAATAAATAAAATCTTTTAAAAAA
This sequence comes from Mustela nivalis, assembly GCF_964662115.1. Taxonomy (NCBI): domain Eukaryota; kingdom Metazoa; phylum Chordata; class Mammalia; order Carnivora; family Mustelidae; genus Mustela; species Mustela nivalis. Next base: position 46,689 of record NW_028136539.1, read on the forward strand.
AGACTTACTGAAATCTGAGACTGAATTACTAAATTCAGTCTTAATAGAAGACAGCTAAACAAAGCAATGATCACAACTGGAAAATTTAGCGAGATCATGATTTAACATTTTTGGTTGACACAGGACCTCTTTCAGTAACAACTTTCCCTAAATATCAATTTCTTTGTAAGGCAAAAAATTTTGACAAAAAATCCAGATCCTTCTGATCGTTTTCATATCAATTTAATGTGACATCCTCAGAGTATATAATCAAATATATAATTATTCTATCTGTTGCCTTGTATATTGCCTGTATCTTTTTCAGACTCAAAGTTCCATTGAGGTAGAGTTTTTTTTTTTTTTTAAAGCAGAGATTTTTAAAGTGTTTGATATATACAAGATGCTTAATAAGTTTTTAAAAAACCTATGTATTACAGAAGCCTTAAACAGGCTTTAAAAAAAGAAGGTGATATTAGTGGTCATATCAAACAATTTTCAGGTTTCAGTCATGTAAATAACTACATTTCTCAGAGACAGAGAAACATACAAATGATCTGGGTCCAGTAGGATAATGCTAGCATGTGTTGTAAATTATTTTATATGACCTTATTCTTGCAAGAATTGGTTATGTGGCAGAAAAAAAGGTATCACTATCTTATACTTTATTATTTAAAGAGATTTATGGAAGTGTTAATTTCTTACACTACCCCTTTGTTTCAGTGGACCCAATTTCCGTGGTAATGGTGAGAGGAAAGTAGGCAATTTAGGCAGCAGCAAAAATCTCCTACAAGGCACTATAAAATAAGGCTTGTTCTAGATCATGGATCTGTCCAAAGGGGAATGTTAAGGGGTAGAATGGATGATGGATGCATTGTGGACTTATAACTTTAAGATTAATACTGTTATGCCCCAATAATGGGTCTATGATTAAAGGAGCGAGACTGATGTAAAGCAAAGGTCAAGGAAAGCTTTATTTCATGCGAAGCATCAAGAATCTAACCGAACGTTTGGGGCCACACCTCTTATGAGAGAAGGCAACCCTTTGCTGTTTCACAGTCTAGCTTTTAAGGGCAAAGGCCATGCAGTCAGGCCTGGCCACGCACAGGTGACCAATGAGATTTTAACACACACAGGAAACTCCACAGTGAGGCTAGGTGACCAATTGAGGTTCAATTTACCCTAGTATAGACATTTGACCCAGCCTATTACACCTTGATTAGGATTAGTGCCAAAAAGGTTCCCAAAGAGCAGAGGAGTGGGGCATACTCATTAGTATCTAGGGAGACAATATGCAAACACCGCCCTTCCCCTTCTGCTCATTGATGTCTCCACCTGGCCTGACCCACCCTTGTATATGGGCTTTGTTACCTGGAGCTGATTTCCAGGACTTGTTTTTAAGTGAATCCCCTGGGGGAAGGGGAACAAGGACAGTTTAAGGGTTAACCTCAATGAAAGCCTCTTGCTAAAATATAAAAATATAAAATAGGTCCTTACATTACAACAACTCAGTAGGGAAAGTCCCAGTGTGGTGATAAAAGAAGTGAGGTAACTTGCATTGCACATTTTTTTTAAAAAAGTGTAAGTTGTATTATTCTGTGCCATGACATCATACTTTATCTTCATCTCTGTCTACTAGTTTAAAACTAGTTAAACAAACTCAACAATTTTTTAAAAAATATTTTATTTATTTATTTAAGAGCAAAAGCCAGAGAGAGAGAGAGAGAGAGAGCATGAGCAATATGGGGCTCGATCCCAGGACTCTTGAGATCCTGATCTGAACCAAAGGCAGACACTTAACTGACTAAGCAAATGAGACTCCCACAAACTCAACAATTTTATAAAATTTTTATTTGTTGGGGTGCCTGGCTGGAACAGTCAGTAAAATATATAAATCTTGATCTTGGAGTTGTACGTTTGAAATCCACCTTGGGTGTAGAGGTTTTATTTAAAAATAAAATCTTTAAAAATTTTTTTTTTATTTTTTTATTTAAGCCATTGTATGGCAGTGTTGATCACTATATTGTACACCTGAAACTAATATTAACCTTATTTTAACTAACTGGAATTTAAATAAAAACTTTAAAAATAAAATAAAAATAATAATCATAAAAATAAAAAAGAGGAAAAATTATTTGGCAGGCAATTTTCTTAATTGCATTATTATTTATTATTATCATAGTCTGTGTGTGTCGGTGGGAAGTGGCTGGTATTACAGTGAGTTCCATATCTGTGTTACACTGAGGTCCATGTCTGTAGTCAGTCTTTTTTTTCTTTTAGTTTATTTTCAGGGATCCAAAATTCATTGTTTATGCACCACACCCAGTGCTTCATGTAATAAATTCCCTCCTTAATACCCACCACTGGGCTCACCCAACCACCTGCCACCCTCCTCTTCAAAACCCTCAGTTTGTTTCTCAGAGTCCACAGTCTCTCATGGTTTGTCTCTCCCTCCGATTTCCCCCAGCACACTTCTCTCCATCTCCCAGTGTCCTCCACGTTATTCCTTATGTATTGAGTCTTATAAAAACTTTTATTTCTTTCCCTATTCTGCTTTGCATATGCTTACCTTAGATGTTAAAATGTTATAAACCTCTCCTGCCTGGTCCATTTTCTCTCTCTTCTCTCATGATTTCTCATGCTCTCCCTGCCAACCCCACATGCCTTACAATATCTGGATATGACTAATTTCTTCCTGAGCTACTTTATTCTACTCTGCCATATGGTTGCCCTTCCCTCTTCTGTACCATAACTTCTATCCCCTGCATTTGTGCTTTAAGAATACCTAATTCTTTTTACTGCATCTGTATCTTTGAGGTCAATACTCAGGAGTGCAATCGCTAGGTCATAGGCTAGCTCTATTTTACTGGAAAGAAGGGCCATATGCACCCCAGTGTTCATAGCAGCAATGTCCACTATAGCCATTCTGTTGAAAGAGCCAAGATCCCCTTCAACAGACAAACGGATAAAGAAGATGTGATCTATGGATACAATGGAATATCACTCAGCCATCAGAAAGGATGAATACCCAACTTTTGCATCAACATGGATGGGAATGTAGGTGATTATGTTAAGTGAAATAAGTCAAGCAGTGAAAGTCAATCATCATATGGTTTCACTTATTTGTGGAACCTAAGGAATAGCATGGAGGACATTAGGAGAAGGAAAGGAAAAATGAAGTGGGGGGATTGGAAGGGGAAATGAAACATGAAAAACTATGGACTCCAAGAAACAAACTGAGGGTTTTAAAGCTGAGAAGGATGTGGGGATGGGTGAGACTGGTGATGGGTATTAAGGAGTGCACATATTGCATGGGGCATTGGGTGTTTTACACAAACAATGAATCATGGAACACTACTTCAAAAACTAATGATGTATTGTATGGTAACTAACATAACATAATTAAAAAAAAAAGGAGGGGGACAATACCTAACACTCAATCTTTGCTAGTTTCTTGTTTACCTCCTTTTAAGAGTAAGCTCATTAGTGTTTTTTGTTTGTTTGTTTGTTTGTTTTTGTCTCAACTAAAAGAAGAAAAATAATACACATTATTTTGAAAACTTTTTGAACAGTGTACAAACGTTAGTCAAGTCCACAATGTCTCATCTCTTCTTCCTCCTAACATGGCTAAGATGAAAAACCCTTTATCTGGGAAAAGATCATTCTCCTGCCACCTTGTGTAAGATTTTGGCTTTAGCTTAGATTATCCTTTCTTTCCTTTTCTGAAAATAAGTTGAAAATATTAATAGCCTCAGTTTCTTCTTCCAAAATATGACTGCTTCTTTACCAAGTGCAAAAGCAACCCATTTTGACCATAGTAAACAGCTTGGACCTACTTTTTTTGGCTCACTGTTTTAGTGAGACAAGTGGAGTGAAGATGACACACCATTTCCAAATGTATTAATAATTGGTAGACCATACTTATAAATTGAAGTTTTGTTGCCATTAAACTATGACCAGACTCGCTATAATTACAGAGGTAAATTCTTTATATTTACTATATTTGAAATTACCATATAATACCAAAATAAAATTATGATTATGTGAAGAGTCTGTAATATTAAGAAGGTGACTTTGAAATGATTGCTTATCTAAATGAAATTTCCCATTTTATAATCTTGTATAAGCTTCCGTTGTCATTTCCTATTTAAAATCTATTAGAAGGCACTCTTATTTTCCCTTAAGTGGGAAGTCAAATGTGGAACAAATTCATCCCAAAGGAACTGATTCTATATTCCACTGAAGACCAGGTGGCTTCCATGTGGCATTTTGCCTCTTGCATATTGTTCATCTCCTACAACAAATGGGGGTATGCTCTTTAGTAAACTAATTCAACTCAATTAGAGGCATTGTCTTCAAGGGATAACATCATAGAGACTAGAATCAGAATCATACTTTTGGGAAAATTGGGCCCAGGATTTTTGTTTTGTTTTGTTTTGTTTTAAGATTTTATTTATTTATTTGACAGGCAGAGACCACAAGTAGGCAAAGAGGCAGAGGGTGGGGGGGGGAAGCAGGCTCCCTGCTGAACAGAGAGCCTGATGCCGAGCTTGATCCCAGGATCCTGAGATCATGGCCTGAGCCGAAGGCAGAGGCTTAACCCACTGAGCTACCCAGGGGCCCCTGGGCCCAGGTTTTGATGGCTTCTTTCCTCAATCTTATAAAACCTATTTGAACTCTACTGGATGCCAGAACTGCTTAAAAATATTTGGTCCCTTGTAATTTTAACCTTCCAGTATTCAATGCACCTGATCCATGTAATATCTTATAGTATTTTATTCAAATGAAGACTCTCAAAGTGTGTTTCTTGGGAGACACTTTTCAATTGGTTGCTTACATTTCTGCATTTATTATTTGTTCTAGGCCATCCTTTGAAGATGGTTGTATTGAATAGACTTGGAAGACAGAAATAGTATCTTTTTTTTAACTTAACCTGTTGTGTTTGCAAATATTATCTGCCTCTGTTTTGATTCTTCTTGTGGGAACTGAGGCTCAGAACTGATATATAACTCCCACCCCTACACACACACACACACACACAAACACAAATACACACACACACACAAATACTGTTAATATTCTGGCTACCTCTATTGCTGTGAATAATAAACTATATTATTTCTGAACCATGAGTCTGCGTCTTCTATCAACACCCAAGAAACTACGGCAGACTCATACACCAGCTTTCAAATAAGGGAAAATAATCTCAGATGCTTTATATTTTTTGATAGTGTTACCTACTTCTGAACATATGACTGAACACATATAAAGCTGGAGCCCTGACCATTTAGAGCTTCTTCTGTGGAAGAACTATGCATTCACTAGTAAACAAAAGTAGATTCATCTTTTTTTTTTTTTTTCCTCCTGACACCATTTCCTCTCTCACACTGTTGCTCAAATTGGATGGAGTCTAAGGTCCTTTGAGGAAATTTTTGTTTAATGACTCAAAATAAAATAGGAAGAGTCTAAAGTGCTAAAAATACTTCTAGATAAAAGGTATAAGATAATGCCAGAAAGGATAGTAATTTTATCTAACAACTGCCTGTTCACCACTTTTTTGTTCCTTAACTAATCTCCAAATTCCTGACTAAATCCCTTTTGTAAGCCAGAATGTGAGCTAAAAACTGAGATTTTAAAAAATTTTCATTTGAAATCCAGTTAGTTAACATATATGGTTGTATTAGTTTCATGTGTACAATATAACATATAGCACTCAGTGCTCATCATGACAAGTGCTCTAATTAACCCCCATCACTTATTTAATCCATCACTCCTTTCAGATCCCCTCAAGTAACCATCAGTTTGTTCTCCGTAATGAAATGTCTGTTTCTTGCTTTGTTTCTCTTTCTATGTCTTATTATTTCCCCTTTGCTTGTTTGTTTTGTTTCTTTTATTCCATATATGAGTAAAGGTATTTGTCTTTCTCTGACTGACTTATTTCACTTTTAGCATTATACTGTCTAGTTCCAACCATGTTATTGCAAATGGCAAGATTTCAGTCTTTTTTATGGCAGGATAATATTCCATTGTATATACATACCACTTATTCTTTATTTATTCATCAATTGATGGATACTTGGGCGCTTTCCATATCTTAGCTTTATAAATAATGCTGCTATAAACATAGGGGTGCTAGCATCCCTTTGAATAAGTTTTCTTATATTCATTGGGTAAATACACACCAACAGGATTGTTGGATCACAAAGGACTTCTATTTTTAAATTTTATGGAAATTCCATACTGTTTTCAAATATGGCTGTATCAGTTTGCATCACCACCAACAGTTCACAATTGTTCCTTTTTTTTTTTTTTAAGATTTTATTCATTTGACAGAGAGAGATCACAAGTAGAGAGAGAGAGAGGAGGGAGCAGGCTCCATGCCTGGCAGAGAGCCCGATGTGGGACTTGATCCCAGGACCCTGAGATCATGACCTGAGCTGAAGGCAGAGGCTTAACCCACTGAGCCACCCAGGCAGCCCCCACAAGTGTTACTTTTTCACATCCTCTCCAACACCTTTTGTTTCTTGTAGTGTTGATTTTAGCCATTCTGACAGGTGTGAGGTGGTATCTCTTTCTAGTTTTGCTTTGCAATTTCCTGATGATACATGATGATGGACATCTTTTCATGTATCTACTGAACATTTGAATGTGTTCTTTGGGGAAACACTTGTTCATGTCTTCTATCCATGTTTTTATTGGATTATTTGTTTTTGGATGTTGACTAAAAACTGGATATTAAGTAACACACAAGACAGGTTTCGTTGAGCTTAAATTTTATTTGCATGAGTATCATTAACAGGAAAAAATATGCATATGTGTATGTACAAGTGTGTTTATGTATATATCTATCTATCTATCCTCTATCCCATGTCTTCTAATTGTGGTAAATCCTGTAAGTTGGGGAATGGGATAGTCTGAAGAAATATGCTTCTGGATATGCTGGGTAAGCAAATTTAATTGCACTCAGATGCATTGGATATAAGTGAATCACTCAAATGAGTTATTTAATATTATATAGAAACAAATTAAAAGTTTATGTAGTTGAAAATAATAGGTAGTTAAAATAATTTTTTTGTTTGTTGTTTTTGTGTCTTTTTTTGTTTATATATACTATGGTGTGAATGTTTATGTCTCCCAAAATCATATTATGGAATCTAACTCTGGAAGTGATAGTATTAAAACTTAGGGGCCTTTGGGAGGTGATTAGGTCATAAGTGGGATTACAGTCCTTTTAAAGGAGACCCCAGAGAGTTCTCTTGATTCATTCATCATGTACGTTTACAGTGAGAAGATAGCCATCTATGAGGAAGTGGGCTCTCCCTGGATCTGCCCATTCCTTAATCTTGAACTTCTCCGTTCTAGAACTGTGAGAAATAAATTCCTGTTCTTTATAAGCTATTAAGTCTATATCATGTCCGTTATAGCAGCCTGCATGCAGAAGGACACTATGACCTAAAATGAGAGCAATAAATATAAAGTTTCAGTAAAGTCAGTTGGTACAATGTTTTTTTTTTTTTTTACTTAGAGAAGCCATGCTGCTTCATGTTAAACCTTGATATTGTATATGTTTCTTGAAGGGCCACTTCTTACTCCTTTGTGTGTTTTCCACAAAGTCCAGGATGATGCCTTACATAAAGGTAATATTTTATAAATACTGTTGGAAATATATACTTCTCTAAAATCTTATTTTGCCTACAGATTACTTGGATCCACTTTGCCTTGTGTAGAATATTTGAAATATATTAAGTACAGAATGTCTCTCTAAATAACATTTAGAATCATCATTAGTTTACGACTCCTGACTCATTTGTTTATGCAGTGATACTTACTTCAAGAACACTGAAGTTTGTAATATATTTTGAATTAATCACCAAGCTAGTTTATTTTAATTTATGAAAAAATAATTTCTCATGTTGGTTTAATTCTGCTCTTATGTTATGGTCATGACATTTTCATTAAAATAAAGTAGAAAATAGAAGTAAATAATTAATGAAAAATAAAAAATAATAAATAAAAAATAAAAGCAAATCTCTTGTGAAATGTTAAACTTTTCTTACTTATTTTGTTTTGCTTTTCCTCTACCATGCTGGCAAAGCTGTATGTTGCAGATAAGTATAATTTTCTAGGTGCTAGGTTTGTTACTTTTACTAAAATTTTCAAAATATAAGGAGTTGAATAGTCATGGATTGTTTATTAAACTCCTTATCTACACATATAAAAATAAAACAATGATGGTGACCTGGGTATTTCTAAAATTGTATTCTGTTTTTCCATATTATGGTTTACAATGTAATTAATAAAGATTCTGCATATATTAACATCCATCCCCTTCTATCTCATCTGTATGTCCATACAGAGCATGTATGATTTCTATTCATTTCTATGTTGTGGTGAAGAGATTGTCTGAAGTAGCCTATATTTATGCAGGTAGATCTTAAGCTACGGTGCTCTTGTTTATTTGCTTGTTCGTGATCAGTATGTCTGAAAGATGATAACTATTGCATCAGGTGTGACGATTAAAAAATATTATTGGTGCCTGATACACTGTGATGAAATAGGTAAGACGATTCATAATTTGTTAATTAAATTAGAAAAGAAATTCCTTTGGATTTGTTCTTTATTAAAGTTTTTTTTTAACGAATTCCTTGGGATGTTTTTTGTGTAATATATATCACATGCCTCAACCTTTAAATTTGAATGTAGAAAAGAGTTATCAGAATGAGCCTAGAAAATATTGTTATGGGGGCGCCTGGGTGGCTCAGTGGGTTAAGCCGCTGCCTTCGGCTCAGGTCATAATCTCAGAGTCCTGGGATCGAGTCCCACATTGGACTCTCTGCTCAGCAGGGTGCCTGCTTCCTCCTCTCTTTCTGCCTGCCTCTCTGCCTACTTGTGATCTCTCTCTGTCAAATAAATAAATAAAATCTTAAAAAAAAAGAAAACATTGTTTTGAAATATTTTTGTTCTGTTATATTATGTTAACTTAGGAAATAATGGTAGTATTTTTATTAGCATTTCCTACTTTCCACATGCCCTTACAGATGAGATATCATGTTTTTCCTACTCTTTTTATCGTGGTTGTTATATTCTTCATGATCAATAACAATCAATGAAAATTCCTAACATTAATTTTTTTTGGGAAAGTGATATTTTAGCAAGAATCCATGACCAAAAATTTTAGCTGTTGTTCTTCCAGGAGATGAGACTATCAATGTTCCCGAAATTTCAAGAAATAGAAGTTATTAATTGTGTTGGTTGATGTTTATTGTCTCTGAACTTAGAGGTGCATAATTCAATTTAAAATTTATTTTGGGGGCGCCTGGGTGGCTCAGTGGGTTAAAGCCTCTGCCTTTGGCTCAGGTCATGATCCCAGGGTCCTGGGATCGAGCCCCGCATCGGGCTCTCTGCCTAGCAGGGAGCCTGCTTCCTCTTCCCTCTCTCTCTGCCTGCCTCTCTGCCTACTTGTGATCTCTATCTGTCAAATAAAATAAATAAAATCTTAAAAAAAACGGAGTCCACCTTATGGGGGTGCTTATCTGAAATTGAGGGACATTATAAAAAAATAAAAAATAAAATTTATTTTGAATTGAAAACAAGATCTTACTGAAGTTTAGGCATCCCACTTTATATCAGGCCTCCAGTACATTCTAATTTATTTATAGAAAATATCATAAACATGAATGACACTTTTCCTATTGCATTTATATGAAACTGCAATGACTCAAAGATGTCAGATTTGAAAAGCACTACCTTTCTATAATTTCTGTTTCCTAGGAGGAATGGATATACCATTTTAGCTCAATTATCCAACAGTATTCAAAACCACCATGAATTTTAAAACATAGTTATTACATCCTAAAAATCAAGTATGAAAATGTATAAACAACCAAATCTCTATCTGTAAATGAAATACTCCCACACAGACGGGTTTTAAAACTTTCTAACTTAAGGAATTTGATAGCACAGACTCAGGGTAGTAGTTTCAGTGCCTACAGTATACTTTCAGGGAGAGAGTAATGTAAGCTCTGAGTCACTTTCTGCCTAGAGATGACCTAATAGTGGTTCTGGCATTGTTTGTTTGTTTTTGAAAATACGTTCCTGGGCGTCATTCAGAAAATGCAGAGTTTGGCATCTATATAAATTAAGGATGATCTTTTTGAACTTTTGTCTTTCATTACATCAAATTACCATAATTGGACAGAAATTCCACTAAATTAAGCATTGTTAGGAAATGTGTAAATTGGAGCTACTCAAATTAGTTGCTCTTTGAACTATGTGCTGTTGGTTCAGGATTAGATAAGGATTTTGAAGGCAAACCTAAATCATTGCTTCCTTTTTTGAGAGATTCTCAGCATATTTTCTTAAAATTAGCTGAAATAAACAATGTGTTTAGTCGCAAAGTGATTTGCATTTTTGCACAAACTCCCTATCTCCTTGAGAATTATAACAAATATTTCATGAAACATCATTGATCTTTACTTTGTTACACTGCTGTAAAGTACATTCAGAGTTGCCAGTTAAAGGTGTTAGTGTTGAGATGAAATGTCATGCATTTTTCTTCACTTCCATGCAAATGAACACAGTAATTTATTAAGACACAATGAAGAAAAAAAAAATTGACAATGAGTTCCAGATTTCAAAAATCACTTGCCATTCAATCCAAATTGTGAGTTTGATCGGTTACTGAACACTTTATAATGCACCCCCGGTAATTTTACAGAGATTACTTTTTTCTTACCAATTCTTGATTATTCTGTCTTGCAATGCAGAGAAAGCTAACTAATTTAAAGAGTGCTGTGAAGTGTGTAAACCTGGTGATTCACAGACCTGTACCCCTGGGTATAAAAATATATGGTTATAAAAAATAAAAATTAAAAAAAAAAGAAAAAAGAAAAAAGAAAAAAAAAATAAAATAAACTTCCGTTAATTTTGATTGTTATAAACTTAAAATTGACTAATTTCCATATACAGAGTTTAAAATGTTCACAATTTACATTAAATATATATTCTGTGTATACCTTGGAAAAATTATACTGAAAATTGAAATTAAAATGATGTTGTATATAGCTGCAAGAAGCCGCCTGTCCCATTTCATCTTACTATATAAGTTGTGTAGGTAATTTATAAAATCCCTGCTGCATAACAAATCTATTTTTTGTTGGAATGGGTAGTAATGTTTCTTCTTATTTCGAAATAAGAGTTGGTCTATGAGTGCCTCTGCAACTGTATTTTTCCTAAATGGCTTCATGGTCTTGAACTGAGAAAGCTCAGAGCATTAAACATCAAAGTAATATATTTTGACATAATTAGACATCAAGGAAATGCAATTAAAATGACACTGAGATATCACTACACACTTACCAGAATGGCTAAAATAAAATATAATGACAAGCCCAAAAGAAAAAAATATACCATTTGATGATACACAATGGCAAGTTGTACCATAACTTAACCATCTCAGACTAGTGTAGTGTTAAATTTGTTTTTCTAAGCCATGTTTTGGGTCACTTACCACTTTTCAAGGATATAAAGTGCTATCATTTTACTTAAAACTGTGAAATTTGGTCAGATTTAAATTTCAATTTATGTTAAAACATTCTGTAAACTGTGTTAGACTTTGACATTTGTTCCCTCAGTTCAGTGAATAACACTATATCATATTCTGAAAAATATGCTAATTTTTTATTATTTTGAAAAATATCCCTTTTTCCTCTTATGGTAATTATTAATATGAATTAATAGTAGAATTTGATATGGTCCAATATGACCATAAATACTTTATTGTATATTATCAAATTTAATAATGAATATAATGTACTTCTTTGGACAATTTTTAAAGACCAGTCTACTCTTGAAACAAAAAAAAATGGAGATGCACTTCTTTAGTTCACACAAATTTCATTTTATTATATATGACCTCAGATAAATTTCAACAAATCATAATTTATTAAAATCATGTCTACTTAAAAATCTCATAGAAGAGTTAAACCATCAAAAATAAAAATAAACACACACAACACACACACATCACCCATGTATTGGCAAATCACAATTGCTGTAACAATACATTAGGCATTCCACAGTTAAGGGCTATCAAAATTTCCATCAGTGACAAAAAGATTTGTATCCAAATGGACTGATTTGCCAGAATCCAAGAAAAAGTCTCCTAGGATTTATTTAAAGGTAAATATTTGAACAAATACTTCTTAAATTTAGGAAATTCAGAACATACGATTAAAGAATATTTGCAGTGCAGACTATATTCAATCCTTCCTTCAAAATGTGCCTTTGAGTACATAATTCTGTTTTCTCGATCTAAATTGAGCTGTCTTCCAAGGAAGTTTTCCAAAATGTGTGTCTCTGTGTGATAAATGTTCTAAGACCTAACATGCTTCATTGTATTTTTACTGTGCTCTCAAATTTAATCAATAATTTGGATTGATGTATAATACCTAGTTTCAAATATCTTTTCCATCTATAAAAACTCCCAGCTGTCTCTTTATATGCTATTACTATTGAGAATTGTGCTGTCAGTATTATTCTTGTACATTTTAGGTGATCTGTTCTTCTCTTGGGCATCATTTATGCTCTTCTCTGTTTTTGATATTCTTAAAACTCACCATAATGTATACGAGTGGTTTTTTGTGTGTGTAGTTTTTGTTTTGTTTTGTTTCTGATATCTCATGTTTGGCATCATTTTAAGTCTGGTATCTTTTATCTTTCTTTAATTCTCCAAAATTTATCTCAGTACTTATTTAAATATTTTCTTTATTTTTTTTTCTCTTCTGCTGTATTTGGGCAGAAGTCATTAATTTGTTTGTTTGTTTTTCCCAACTCATTTATTCATTTTACAGCTATATTCATCTTAGTCTCCATTTATTGTATTCTTTATTTCAACAATTTTCACTTAATTTATATTCACAGTATAGTATCTTTCTTTTCCTTGTATATGTATATCATTATTTTATCATATACTTTTAAGCTATTTTTAAAAATATTTTATTTATTTATTTGACAGTGAGAGATCACAAGTAGGCAGAGAGGCGGGCAGAAAGAGAGGAAGGGAAGCAGGCTACCTGCTGAGCAGAAAGCCCGTTGTGGGGCTTGATTCAGGACTCTGAGATCATGACCTGAACGGAAGGCAGCGGCTTAACCCACTGAGCCACCCAGGCGCCGCTTTTAAGCTATTTTTTAAAAGTACAGTCATTCTTTTTTTTTTTTAAGTTTTTCTTTATTTATTTATTTGACAGAGAGAGATCACAAGTAGACGGAGGGCAAGCAGAGAGAGAGAGAGAGAGAGAGAGGGAAGCAGACTCCCTGCTGAGCAGAGAGCCTGATGCAGGACTTGATCCCAGGACCCTGAGATTATAACCTGAGCTGAAGGCAGTGGCTTAATCCACTGCGCCACCTAGGCGCCCCTAAGCTATTTTTTAAATTCCTGTTCCAATAACACTTGGATTGGCATATAAAGTTAACCACATCATATTTTTTAGGTAAGTAATTGTACTTTTTATGTGCATAGTTATTTTGGTCCATAAGTTCAGCTCTTCTTAGGATCATCAAATCTCTGTAAAGTCTGGGTATGCTAGGATTTCCTAAGCAACAATAAAATACATTGAAACCTGGTAGCTTAATTATAATAATGTTTTCTTTCTCAATCATTCACAATAGTATTCCATTCTGAGTAGCTTCCTTCTATTTTGCAGCTATAGTGTTTGGAAAAACTTGAAATGTGGTATCACTGTGATAATGTGAATTGGTCAGGGTTTTTCAGAGAATCGAGAAGAGAAAAAAAGGAAGATATTCTCCAGGGCCAACTCTAGAAGTGACTATTAAAACATTTTTTCAAATTCAATTGAACAAAACTCAGAAATGCCATCTCCAGTGAAATACAAAAAAGATTATATATAGTTCTGGGCACACACATCTCATTTGACCCAATGATGTATATCAATGAAAGACTGAAGGCCAATCACCACTCCATGGGAGAATTTAAAAATAAATTTACTAATGAGGCCAAGAATTCAGAATCACCAATACTTCAGAACTAATAATAACTGCCTTCACTTGATGTTATTCTATAAGATAAATCCTACGGTCAAGTTTCAATTTTAAATTCTTAAATCCTTATGAAGAAGCATCATTTGGAGGGAGCAGTTTTCATAATTTATCATCCATCAGCCTTTTTTAAAAGATTTTATTTATTTATTGGACACAGAGAGAGAGAAAGAGAGCGAGAGAGAGAGATCACAAGTAAGCAGAGAGGCAGGCAAGCAGGGAGGGAAGCAGGCTTCCTTTTGAGCAGTGCCCGATGTGGGGCTGGATCCCAGGACCCAGAGACCATGACTTGAGATGAAGGCAGAGGCTTAACCCACCACCCACGTGATGAGAGAGCCACTCAGGTGCCCCTCATCCATCAGTCTTAATTGATTGGAGGAAAATGTGTGGAGGAATAATGCCTTAGGGAGCTAATCTCTCTAAAGAATTTTCAAGTCTTTACCCCTTCAAGGTTTTGTACAGTTCTGATAGCCTCTAAACATCCAGCGGATTTCTACAGTGACAGGCCTGTTAAAACCTGTCTTCAAACCAGGAATAGAGCTTGAAACATACCAGTCAAGGGCAACTTTGAGTATTTTAAGGCGTTTATCATCATTTCTTTGTTTTTGGTTAATATCTGAAATAGTTCCATATTACACTTGCATAATTTCTCCAGAGCTGACTTTGAAGGAGGCATTCAGTTCCAGCTAGTTCCATATTTTGGCAAGAACTATACTTCTATATTAAAAAAAAAAAACATATTTTAGGGCGCCTGGGTGGCTCAGTGGGTTAAAATCTCTGCCTTCGGCTCAGGTCATGATTCCAGGTTCCTGGGATTGAGTCCCACAGTGGGCTCTCTTCTCAGCTGGGAGCATGCTTCCATTCCTCTCTCTCTGGCTGCCTCTCTGCTTTCCTATGATCTCTGTCAAGTAAATAAATAAAATTTTTAAAAAAACATATTTTATACCAGTTATTCATGTTTATTAACTAAGATATCACAATACAAATAATACAAACAGTTGCTCTTTATTAATACCTTCAACCAAGATAAAAAAATATGTCATATTTTCTCCAAAAATTTTATATCATCTGATAGGTCAGATATATATAAAATTACATTTAAAGTTTTAAAAATATCAGCAAATATTTTCATTTAAATGCCAATTTGAAAAGAAATCTACTTTTCCAAACACGACTTTTTTTTTTAAAGATTTTATTTATTTATTTGACAGAGAGAGATCACAAGTAGGCAGAGAGGCAGGCAGAGAGAGAGGAGGAAGCAGGCTCCCTGCTGAGCAGAGAGCCCGATGCGGGACTCGATCCCAGGACCCTGAGATCATGACCTGAGCCGAAGGCAGCGGCTTAACCCACTGAGCCACCCAGGCGCCCCCAAACACGACTTTTTATCCTATTTATTTTGAATTTTGTCAACAACTGATAAAATGTTTAGCGAGACTATAAATGTTAGATCGAAAAAAATGATTAATAGATGTAGGTTCAAATTATTATGTTCCATTAAAAATGATTTAGTCTTTGATGAACATCTGTTTGGTAATATGTTGTATCCAGATATAGTAAATTAAAGACATATATAAAATTATAGGGAAATGACATCTTCCGTTCCATTATGAGTAGAGCTTTTAAAATGCTATTTGTCACAACCTGTCATCTTGTCATTATGTAGCATTATGTAGCAATTAAAAAATGTATACTCTTCACTTAGAAGTCTTTTGGAAATCTAAAATATGACTTCCTATGGTTTGTGTCTCCATATTGCTTTATTGCCAGTTAAAACAAATCCACATGCTTTGATTCAAAGGTAATAAATTCCTCTTATTTGGAAAAAGGATGTTTATTTTTGTTCTCTCACCCTTAGCAGGTGGTTTCATTTTAGCACACTTCAGAGTTATAATTTCATGCTTATTAAAAACATTTATTATGATCTACATAGATGAATGAAACTTTTATTTGATTAAATTATTTGCCAAAAAATCTGTGATTTTTATTTTTATTTTTATTTTTAAAGATTTTATTTATTTATTTGACAGAGAGAGATCACAAGTAGGCAGAGAGGCAGGCAGAGAGAGAGGAGGAAGCAGGCTCCCTGCTGAGCAGAGAGCACGATGCGGGACTCGATCCCAGGACCCTGAGATCATGACCTGAGCCGAAGGCAGCGGCTTAACCCACTGAGCCACCCAGGTGCCCCAAATCTGTGATTTTTAAAAATGTATTTCCTTTGAAGGGTTATTTTAGAGCATTCAAAGAGGATCTAAGAGTGTGGTATTATGCAGTTTTTAAGTTAGTATGAAATGGTTAATTATAGGATTGTTTCTTTAAGGCTTATGTATATTGTCCATTATATGCTATAAAATATTTTGAAAGTAAATTTAAGGTATGTTTTACGTAGTTTATTTTTTTGGAAAAAAATATTGAAATGACTTATGAAATTCAGTATACTCTCAACATTAATTTATTTTGAAATTTACCAGTTGTGTACTGAACTATTATATGGCAGATATTACTTCAGACTACACTGGTAAATGAAATACTTGGCTTTGTAGAACTTTTATTTTAATGGGTGAGACAATTCAAAGCTATAAACCTTAATAAAAATGGCATAGTGCATTCAAAAAGGAAGAGTACAATGGGGAAAAAGAAAAATTCGATCAGGGTGAGAAAAATCAAGGTTGCTAGGCAGGGGATGGGGAGTTAAAATTTTTAATAGAAAGATCAGGGCAGTTACAATGAAGCTGACAATTGAACAAATGTATGGAAAGGTGATGAATTTGCGCAGAACTATCAGCAATAAGGTCACTCCAGACAAAGGAATTGGCTATCTTGAAGGCCATAAGGTTGGATCATGCCTGGCATATCTGAGGAATAGCAAGGAGGCCATTGTGAGTGACTGAAGAGTAGCAGGGAAAGAGGTCACAGAGGTTAAATGAGTGGCTAGATCATGTAAAGCTTAGAAGTCATTGTAAAACTCTGGCTTTTATATTTGGAAACTTACTGTGTGATAGAATTTTTGCTAATAACTGAGAGTTCAAATGTCCATAAACTTTCAAGGATTCTTATTCTAGTAAGACAGAATAAAGAGAAAGAGTTCATATTTTCACATGGTGTAAGAAATGCTCGGAGATTCAAGTGTAGGAAGCTATGGGAGCACAGAAGAAGGCACTAAAATCACACCATATATTTGATGACTGTGACTATATATAAATTTGTATTTTAGATTTTTTGTAGTCATGGAATCACACAGTATATACTATTCATTGCCTGGATTTTCTTTTCTCAGCATCATTACTTTGAGATTCTCCAATTGTCTTTGCTCTATTGATGGACATTGATGAACATTTCCACTGTTTTCAATTCTTAAAAATAAAGCTGCTATGAAATTCATATACAAGTCCTTGTATGAACATAGGGTTTGTTTTTCTTGGTTAAATGCCTAGAATAAAATGGCTATTTGTGTAACTGCAACATATTTTTCATTTAAAAAAATTTTGAAACTATTTTCCAAAGTGGTTGTATCATGATATATGCCAACAACAGTTTAGATTTTTTGTTGCTTCTCAATCTAGCTCAGACCAAGTACAATTAGCCTTTATAATTTTAGCCATTCTAATAGATATGTAAGCATGTCTCATTATGATTTTAATTTTTATTTCTTTAATGTTTAAATGTTGAGAAATTGGCCATGTGCCTATAAGCCATCCATATACTTTTGGTGACATGTCTCTTCCATTATTTCCTTCACATGTAAAATTGGATACTCTGTTTGGTTATTAGTAAGGTTTTTTATTTTTATTCATTTTTAAATAATCAGAGTAGATGTCCATTATCAGATATTTAATTTGCAAATCCCTTCTCCATCTTTACGGTTTCTCAATGGAGCTTTGATAGCTGTGTCTTTCAAGAAATATGCTACTTCTTTCCTGGTACACGGAGGTATGACTACAACATTATCAAGTTGACCTTTGCAAAGAAAATCATGGCTTAAGATATATGTAGTCTGCAGTTGTTGGGAGTGTTCACCATCCTTGCCTCTAACTCATCTCTCACTGCCCACACATTCAGGTATAGGGGAATATTGATTGACAAAATATTAATTGCCAAATAACACTAGTTAGAGAATAAGAAAAATGCAGGCACCTGATTATATAATATTACATAAATAAAATATGTTTTTATAAGTGCTATTGGAAGTAAATTCCTCAATACTTTAATCACACAGAATGATGGAATCCTAGATTTTTTTTCCTTGTATATACTAAGAAAATGATCATGCCTCAAGTATATTAAAATGGAATAGGGAAAATTAAAAATTGTTTTAAGTTGATTTGCGTGTGTTGTGCGTATGTGAGAGAGAAAGTGAGAGAGAAAGAGAAAGAGAGAAAAAGAGAAAGGGAAAGACAAAGAGGTGGCTGCAGTGAATTGATGAGTTGGAGGATAGATTTTAAAGTTTTGTCTTTTGCTTTCTACATTTCTTTTTCCTTAGGTTCAAGAGAACAATCAGTAATATCTCAGATGCCTGCTGGTAACATCAGCAGAAAGAGTTAGAGGTTCCTAGAAAATTAAAGAAGAGATATAGTTTTCCTGACATAAGAAAAGTCATTTTTTGTCCCCAGCTATTTTCAATGATCTATACCCCACCTGTGTACTTGCCCAAGCACACTTCTTCCAAAACTTCCTGGGAGGTTCTTAAAAAGAAATGCAAAAACCTCACTCCTTAAGGATTTTGAGGGAACAAGGCAATGGGAAAACTAACAGTCACCACCAGACCAGGAAATAGCCTAAGCTATTGAGACAATAAATCAGTGGTAAAACTCCTAGTGCTATTTCAAAAGCAATCAAGGCCTTGCATTCCTTTTCCCAGAAAATGAGCCCAAGACCCCATCTAGTTTCTATCTGCTCTTGAAGCCTGCAGAGTCCCTTTCCCTTGTCCAACAGTTACCTCTGCTTTATTCTAACGTTGACGTTTCTGCCCTCGGTGGAATACAAGCTTCATTCAGGTGAACATGCAATACATATTGCACAAATACATATGTGGATGTGCATGCATCCACAACCTTATGACCAACCATACATGGGATAATAAAACTCTCCCTTCTGAGTATTCATTTTAAATACTAAATAAAAATCTCTCTCCTGTTCAAACAGTCAAGGCTTTGGAACTTATTCCCTGTGAACTCCTTGTATGTTGTAAACAAAGATTCCTTTGTTTGACAACTCCACCTGTTTCTGTGATTCACCAAAGACTGACCTCAGTTAGTTCCGTTACTGTAATGTAATATCAAGCATATCTAGTTAGTTGATCATTTTGTTCAAGTCTTACATATCTTACCAATATGATGACCATTTGTCTATGTAATTTTAAAATAAGGGTGTTGAAATTATTTTCCATTTGTCATCCAAGGTAGAAGTTATGATTTTTGTTCTTAGTTTTTCCCTATATATCCCCAAATCTGTTGTTACTTATTAAAAGTCAAGAATTATTATACTCCTGGGGCGCCTGGGTGGCTCAGTGGGTTAGGCCGCTGCCTTTAGCTCAGGTCATAATCTCAGGGTCCTGGGATCGAGTCCCGAATAGGGCTCTCTGCTCAGCAGGGAGCCTGCTTCCTCCTCCTCTCTCTCTCTCTGCCTGCCTCTCTGCCTACTTCTGATCTCTCTCTGTCAAATAAATAAATAAAATCTTTAAAAAAAAAGAATTTTTACACTCCCTGATGAATTCATCCTTTTACTCTTCTGTAATTTTGAGTTGATCTTTATGTCTGATAATGAAATTTGCTTTAAAATCACTTTTCATTATCTTCATATAACCACCAAAGTTATAGTATGATTAGAGTTAATATAGCATATTTTTTCTTTTACTTTTTAAAGCACTTCTATATTGAATCCTGACAAAGAAACAAAACAACTTTTTAACTCTGGAAGCATCTTTCTAAATTATCTTTTTTTTTTTTTTTAATGAAGCAGTAGCAATTTTTGTTAAGGGACTTAAACTGAAAGTAGGTTTAGAAATTTATTTATTTATTTATTTATTTAGTAAAAGATTTTATTTTATTTATTGATAGCAAGAGAGAGAGAGAGAGAGAAGAAGCACACAAACAGGGGGAATCATGTGCAAAGGGAGAGGAAGAAGCAAGCTCCTTGGGGTGCAAGTAGTCCCATGCAGGGCTGGATCCCTGTACACTGGAATCATGACCTCAGCCAAAGGCAAACATCTGCTTAAACAACTAAGTCATCCAGGCACCCCTAGAAAATTAAAAAAAAAAAAAAAGACCTTTTAAAAACATTTTGTTTCTTTCTTGTTTTTTTTTAAATATTTTATTTATTTGACAGACAGAGAGACAGGAAGAGGAACTATAAGCAGGGCAGAGGGAAAAGGAGAAGCAGGTTTCCCACTGAGCAGAGAGCCTGATGTGGGGCTCCATCCCAGGACCCTGGGATCATGACCTGAAAAGAAGGGACACTTCTTGGAGGAAGCCACCCAGACACCTCTTTTCTTTGTTTTTAATATATGGCAACTGATGCTTCCCAGCCACGAGGAGCATATTACCCATTGATTAAATCTTTGATAACAACCTATTTAAAAAGGTGTGTAAATATATACTTACTCAGATTTATACACTTTGTGTTTTCTTCATAGTTTGGGGCTGGACCCCATGGTCACAACACTGCTTCCAGTCTTTGCCTTCCCATCTTTTGATACCAGGTATTTGGTCAGCAAAGCAAATTAGTATCAAAATTAATAAGCCCTTGGCACCATATCTCTGGAGCAGGGCTTGCTCTTAGCCAAGGCCCAGAGCAGTTGACCTCCCCTCGCTAGTGCTATAGCCCCAAGGACTAGGTCCCTGCCACCAGAACTCAGTCTTACATGTTATGCTAAGCAGACAAAACCAAAACAGGAAAGCTCTGACAGCTTTCACTGGCATGCCTCATCTCCAACTCCCTCGACATCTAGGCAGTACCAGATGACAGGGAGGGGTCTTGGTCCAACATATGGGAGGGAAGGAAGTAGCCACGAGCAAGTACCTGCCTCTCTGTTCCTTTCTTTCATGAGCAGGTTGTAAGGAGGAGGAAGAGGAAGGGGAAGAGAGGTGAACTTCAAGGGGTGAAGGCCTCAGGTAGGCAGCTGGCTCCTGCCAGTAGGAAAGGGACAAAGGAGAAGGCAGTGAGTCTTGCAGGGAGGGTGAGGGGTAAGGGTTACAGCTTATGACGGAATCTGGACAGGAGTAATAGGGATACTAGTCATTTGAGTCCACCATTGGCAAGCTGGGCTGGGTGTCAGGGCAGATAGGCCTCCTTGGGCAACGGCACATGAGAGAAGGTGGAATTCTTCTCTGAGGAGCAGGTGAAGCTTTGGGTGTTGGGAAAGCATAGACAGTATTGTTCCAGGGCCAAGGACAGGTCCGGTTACTCCTGGTTGGAGGTCAAGGACACAGTATGATCCAGGTCTTCTACCAGCAGCTTGAAGGTACCACATGCCAGCCACCCCTCATTATTGTGTATAACTCTCTGGTGCACTTATTGGCTTATCCATCAAATGACTCCTTCAGCAGCTTAAAAACCACCTCCACAGGCACTCCAGGATATGGGAGGCTTCCAGAGTGAAAATTTTGCACAGGATCACCCCAAAAGACCAGAAGTCACTCTGGTGGATGTAGATCTGGTCAAACATGGCCTTAGAGACCATCCAGTTCACAGGCAGTCCACTATTGGTTCTCATTTTATAGTAATTGATGTGGTGATATCTCTGGCAAGGCTGAAGTCTGAGATCTTCATCATGTTGTCCTTTGTCACCAGCACTTCCCTGGTGGCCAGGTCTTGGTGTATGCACTTCTTGGAGGCAAGGTACTCCATGCCTCAGGCTACCTGGTAGGCACAGGATACCGGGTGCTTGGAGGAGAGTTGCTCTGCTGCATTGTGGCTGATATTGTAACAGTACTCCAGGTCAGGAGGCCTCTGGGCCTGCAGGTACTCCTGTATGTTGTCTTTGGAGGCATATTCCATGATAGTGTACGAAGGACCATCCTGTGTGCAGGACCCAGCAGGTTGATGGTGTCCTTGTGCTGTCCAATCATCTTCATCATCTCCATTTCTGAGATTAGGTTTGACAGGTCTTTCTCTGCTGCATCTGACTTCAACATCTTCACAGACACTTTAGTCAAATGGTTGGATTTGTCTTTGTCCAGCCCAATGGCCTCCTCCAACACCACCTGCCCAAAGTAGGCCTCTCTTAGGGGTCTGCCTAAACTGCCTACAACCAGCCTGCCTCAAGGCAGTTATGAACTCTAGATTATCCTCAAAAACATTAAACCACAAGCTAAAAATTCTCTTCACTAGGTCTCTGTCGCAGGTCTAATTTTCTTATCTTTCATCATTTATCTTTTTCCTAATTCTTATTTTCATTATAGTTTATTTGGCTTCCAGGTGTTTCCCCGGGTTTCTGTATGCTGTTTCATAGGGAAGAATTATCCTGTCATAAAATTATTTCTTGAGCATTCATTACATCTCTCGGTTAAAATGGGTTCTTTTATGGTATTGATTCATTTGAGTTTTCTCAAAATGGGAAGAATTTTCAAAATGTTGTTTTCGTCAAGGTTCAGAGTATGTCTTAGCCTCATCTTTACTCTTTTTGAAATTCACTTTTCAAATTCTTGTCCCTCTTTTTATCTTTTTAAATTAAAATGTTTCCTTTTACTATTTTTTTATTTGAGTGTAGTTGATAGTCAGTGTTACATTGGTTTCAGGTTTTCAATATCTCCATACATTATTCTATGATCACTACAAATATAGCCACCATCTGTCACCATATAACACTATTATAATATCATTGACTATATTCTCTACACTGTCCCATATCTCTTTTTAAAATCTCTGATTTTTATGTTTTCTGTTATTCCAATTTTCGACCTCATTTTACTTGGTTACTTTAATAAAATATGCCTGATTACACACTCTATGCTGAAAACCATAGCATTTGATTTATAGTAGTCTTCTTCTTCTTCTTTCTTCTTCTTAATTAACATATAATGTATTATTAGCCCCAGGGGTACAGGTCAGTGAATCGCCAGGTTTACACACTTCACAGCACTCACCACAGCACATACCCTCCCCAATGTTCATAACCCCACCACCCTCTCCCTAACCTCCCCACCCCCCCCCCGAAACTCTCAGTTTGTTTTGTGAGATTAAGAGTCTCTTATGGTTTGTCTCCCTCCCGATCCCATCTTGTTTCATTTACTCTTTTCCTGTTCCCCAAACCCCCCACATTGCACCTCCATTTCCTCATATCAGGGAGATCATATGATAGTGCCTTTCTCTGGTTGACTTATTTTGCTAAGCATAATACCCTCCAGTTCCATCCATGTCAACGCAAATGGCAAGATTTCATTTCTTTTGATGGCTGAATAGTATTCCATTGTATATATATATATATATATATATATATATATATATATATATATTTACATATATATATATTTCATTTGTTGATGGACATCTAGGTTCTTTCCATAGTTTGGCTATTGTGGATATTAATGCTATAAACATTTGGTGCACGTGCCCCTTTGGATCATATACAGTCTTCTTTACCTCTATCAGAACCCCAGGAAGCTTTATTTATTTATTTACTCACATAAACAGATGATCCAACACAACGTTTTTTGATGTTCCAATGTATTATAATGTCTTACCGCTTAACACTATGCTTACTGCTCTCTTTCACTGTCTGACTATATCCTCATCATCACTATGCCATTTAATGAGAAAGAACATTTGAACTCAGAGTTCTCTCCATATCAGGGAATGAAGACTCCACCCTTCTGTTTGTGCAGGTAAAATAAATGTTGATGTCTGTCCTGCACATACCCCATCCTGTTCACCAGAATATTCACCATCAAAATATATAAACAATGAAAACCATACCTCACCACTTCTATTACCACCCAGCATGCTAAAAACACCATCATATGTTCCTGAATTATTGACTTGATTGATAACCCCACTTCCACACATACTGCACTCCTTTCTCCATGCAAATTTATTTTGGTACAGCAATTTAACCTAAAAATCAAGTCATATGATTTTATTCTGCTGTTGAAAGACTTTTGGTATCTTCCCCTTTCATATTAAATAAAAACTGAAGGCGTTTCAATGTACTAGAAGGTCATACATCAATACGTTCTTTCTCTCTCCACCACTATGAACTCCTCATTGGCCTCCTTGCTTTTCCTCAAAAGTAACAGACAAGCTGTTCACACAAAGTCTATATACTTACTTGCTCTGCCTAGAGCAATCTTTTCCTTTAATATTTGTATAACACTCTCGTTCACTTCCTGGGTCTTTGTGCAAATAACATCTCATAAATGAGATATAACCACCCAAAACAAAATAAAATTAACTTTCATCCCAGCATTCCCCAATGGCTTTTACCTTTCTTGCATTTCTTTGTATCACTTAACACCATCAACCATCAATCATTATTCTATTACTGGTTTATTTTCTTATTTGAGACAGAGAGAGAGAGAATTGGGAGGGTGCGCAGAGGAAGAAGAAAACACCCCACTGCCTAGAAAGCCTGCTGGGGAGTTACATCCCAGGACCCTGAGATCATGACCCAAGCCAAAGGCAGTCACTCAATGGACTGAGCCACCCAGGTGCCCCTCTATTATTGGTTTATTTCACTATTATATTTCAAAAGAATGTGAGCTCTTTGTGGTCAGGTATTTTATATGTTTTATTAATTGAAGTATTCTCAGAAAGGTAGCTGGCAGATTGTAAGGGCTCACTAAACTGTATTTTGTTGTTATTATTGGGCTCCTTTATGGGCTTTACCTCTTATGCTAGAAGTCTATCCTTCAGATGTAAGCGATAAGAATAGAGCCCTGCTGCCTGTTCAAATGTGTAAAAAGCCTGTATTAAGTGGATATTTTAAAAGCTAAATGAATGGCTTAATAGTTGTATATAGGGGAAAAGGGAACATATTTTCCACAGGTTAGAAGTGGAGTTCTTTTATAGAGTTCTTGTACAAGCCTACACTATGGAACGATAATGGGCAGTTGTACATTACAATTATACAAACACTTTGGTAATTTATATCCTTTTTTTGTTATTCTTGACTGGATCATTTAATTCCTTAGGAGCATTATAGCATTTCAACTTTTCATGTTCAATAAACTTATTGGGATTGCTACCTTTTTTATTCAAATGGAGAAATAGTCATGATTTAATCTAAATAAAGTGTTATTGATTGTGTTGTTTTCTAGGAATGAGTCGCACATGCTAGTTTAAAAGTTTTGTTAAATTCCCAAGTCTGTCACTGATAAAAGCCTTTTGTAGATTAGTAACTTGATCAAAACGGAAAAGTTATGTATCACCTATTGTTATACTATCTTTGTTTCCATCTTGCATTGTAATAACACCCATCTTAACTCTATTTAAGACAAATCATTGCCAGATGGATTTCTGGCATTGATTGCAGGATATGAAATCTAGTATAACTAAAAGTTTTTGGTTTTAGTAGCATATAAATCAATTTAGAATAATATATGTATTTGAATATAAGATAAAGTTTTAAATTATTTGGCAATAATAAACTAAACTTTTTTTTTGTAAATTTTTATTTTCTAAAATTTCATTGAGCTCTCTTGCAATAAGAAACAAGTTACAAAAAATTAAGGTTTATTTACCCCAATTCAAAATTATTAGGAATATAATCATAGAGGTTGAAGTATTTAAAATATTGAACCCAAAATGTTTTATTAGGTAAATTCATGAATGCTGAGCATTCACTGTTAAAATATACTAATACTATTGATAGACTGGTAGAAGCCTAAAATCAAATATTTATTAAATATTTCTATCCATATCTTTTCATAGCTTGGTAATTCATTTCTCTAGCATTAAATAATATTCCATTGTTTGCATGTACTACACTTTCTTTGACCTTTCACTTATGGAAGGATATCTTGGTTGCTTCCAAGCTTTTGTCAGTTATGAATAAAACTACTATAGACATCTTTGTGGGTATAGATTTCATCTTCTTTGGATAAATACCAAGAGCTGCTACTGCTGAATCATCTGGCAAGAATATGTTTAGTTTTGTAAGAAACTGCCAAGTTGTTTTCCATTCTTTATTCTCAATACACATGGAAGAACATTCCTGTTGCTCCACATCCTCACCAACATTTCGTGTTCTGTTGACAGTGCTCTGGATTCTGGGTATGTACTGGTGTCTCTTTTTTGTTTTAATTTGCATTTTCCTGATGACATATGATGTGAAGCATCTTTTTATATGCTTATTTGCCATCTGTAATATTTTCTTTGGTGAGGTATCTGCTAAGGCCTTTGGCTCATTTTTAATCCGGTTTTTCCCCCATTGTTGAGTTTTTAGGGGTCTTTGTGTATTTTTGATTAACAGTCCTTTGCCAGATGTGTATTTTGCAAATTTTTTCTCATAGTCTGTGCTTTGCCTTTTCATTCTCTTGGCATTGTGTTTCACAGAGTAGACATTTTTAAATTCAGTGCTTGTGCTTTTGTAGCTAAAGTTATTGCGAAAACCAAGGTCATTTAAATTTTCTTCTATATTACCTTCTACATGTTTCATGTTTAGGTTTATAATCCAATCTGAGTTAATTTTTGTGAAGAGTGTAGGATATCTGCCTGGATTTATTTTATTTTATATTTTTAGATTTAGCTTCACCATTGCTACAGAACCATTTGTTTAAAAGATTGTATTTTGCTCTCTTGTATTGCTTTTGCTTTTCTATTAAATATAAAATATAATTGATAATATATATTCTGTTGCTTTAATCTAGTCTCTCTGTGGTATTACAATATCATGCTTACAATTATCGTTATGGTAAACTTTTTTTAAAGATTTTATTTATTTATTTGACAGAGAGAGAGATCACAAATGGGCAGAGAGACAGCCAGAGAGAGAGATGAGGAGAAGCAGGCTCCCTGCTGAGCAGAGAACCCAATGCGGGACTCGATCCCTAGCCCCTGGGATCATGACCTGAGCCGGAAGGCAGAGGCTTAACCAACTGAGCCACCCAGGCGCCCAATCGCTTTAGTAAACTTTGAAGTCAGTCCTCAGTCTTTGTTCTCCTTCAACACTATGTTGACTATTGTGAGTCTTTGCCTCTCCATATAAACTTTAAAATAAGTTTGTTAATATTAAAAAAAAAGAACTTGCTGGAATGCATTAATTTTATAGATAAACTTGGAAACCAGTGACCTCTTGAGCTTAGCAGGAATTAGACCATGGACATCAGTTGTCACAGTGGTGCCTCTGGCAGAACCTATTGCAAATCCCTAGGCAAAATGACACCTCAAGGATCTGAGAGAATGTCTAAGAAGTACTTGATACATCCCTTGGGTATGGTTTATTAAAGTGTCCACCTGTCTGAAAGCTGGGGAATCTAGATAAGGGAGGGAAAATTAGTTATGATAAAACATATCAACAAACATCAATAAATTTTGTAAAACTAATTGTCATGGCTCATATACAATATGACCAACAGAGGGACCATCAGAAGGAAAGCATCAGTTATGTTTATTGTGAAATTTTTTATTCAAAATAAAGCAATGTGAGGGGAAGACACAATGAGAAAATTACCATTTTTTAAATGGTAAACATCTTACAAAATGGAATAGGTTTTATATTCTAAGTAGTATATTGAAAAGTAAAACATTGGGGCGCCTGGGTGGCGCAGTGGGTTGGGCTGCTGCCTTCAGCTCGGGTCATGATCTCAGGGTCCTTGGATTGAGCCCCGCATCGGGCTCTCTGCTCCGCAGGGAGCCTGCTTCCCCCTCTCTCTCTCTCTCTCACTGCCTGCCTCTCTGCCTACTTGTGATCTCTGTCTCTCAAATAAATAAATAAAATCTTTAAAAAAAAAGAAAAGAAAAGTAAAACATTAAAAAAATAAAATTTCAGGGGCACCTGGGTGGCTCAGTGGGTTAAGCCGCTGCCTTTGGCTCAGGTCATGATCTCAGGGTCCTGGGATCGAGCCCAGCATCAGGCTCTCTGCTCAGCGGGTAGCCTGCTTCCTCCTATCTCTCTCTGCCTGCCTCTCTGCCTACTTGTGATCTCTGTCTGTCAAATAAATAAATAAAATCTTTAAAAAAAAAATAAAATAAAATTTCAATGAAAAAAATTATTTAATTTTTAAAAAGGTTAAAAATAGCAGAACCATTTTTCTTATAACTGGAAAATACACTGTATATACATCTATCAAAATAACTTGTCATGGGGGAGCCTGGGTGGCTCAGTAGGTTAAAGCATCTGCCTTCGGCTCAGGTCATGATTCCAGGATCCTTGGATCGAGGCCCACATCGGGCTCTCAGCTCAGCAGGGAGTCTGCTTCCTCCTCTCTCTCTCTGCCTGACTCTGCCTTATTGTGATCTCTGTCAAATAAATAAATAAAAACTTTTATAATAAATATTTGAAAAATAACTTGTCATGTCTGGAATCAGGAGCATATGGAAAAAAATAATATCTGAGGACAATACTTCTGCCATGTTTTGTGCCTTGCTAATATTTTTAAACAGTCAGGCAAATTTTAGCCTTATTGAAACACCTGCTAAGATACCTGCAGTGCCTTTTGGAGCCCTATGACTATAAAAATTAATTGCAAATATTCAAAATGTTTACTATGGTGTCACTATTTAGGGCCACCACCAAGTATGTTTCAGAAGTAAGCATAACTGTTACTCTTCCATAATGCAAAAGGGCATATTTTCAGGAGTTCCATCTGCTGTACCAGGAGGTGAATCAAGTAATGATTTTTGTCTATAAAATAATTCACTTTTCAATCTAACATTCCTCATTCCACATTATAATAATAAAAACTAGGAGGAGACTAAAACAAACAAACAAATACAACTACAACAACCAGCTTTTTCTACAGTGGAAAAGTAAATATAACCTTAGGAGTAGCCTAAAATTTATTTTTAAATATTTTAAGATAAACGTTTTTGTTAGAAAACCATATATTTTATATTACTAAGAAATAACAGGCAACGTTTTATTAACTTCTAAAAAGTCTAGTTACTTGTATTTATCTATTAACTCATCTCTTTATGAAGTAGAACATGATCACACCTCTTGTATCTACCCAAGTTTGTATGCTTTGGTTGTTTTATGTTTGCTATTTCCTTGCTTAATTTTTACAATATTTGATACATAATAGTATCTTTAAGTCCATCTATGGTTTCACAGAATTTGTTTGAACTTCATAAAAATGTACCATACTTTTTGCACTGTCCTTGTTTTACTTCTCTATTAGCTTTCCAAGTTTTATTCACTTTACAGTGTGTAGCTATCATTTATTTTTACTCCTCCATAATGCTATGTTTACAAATTTGTGTTTATCTGTACTTTTAAAAATATCTTAATTATATACCATTTCTCATCTCACGTAACACTCATGTTACTTCTACACTTATCAGATATTATGTAACTGAAAACCACAACTCAGCAACAATAGAACACCATTTTTCAAAATTAAATGGCTTACCAGAATTCTTTAATTCTATCCTTTATTTGTATTAGATGACCCTTTATTCTGGTATTTGGCATTGTTCATATGGAGGAAAGCTTATAAGTTGATATTCCATAAATAGAAGGATTTTTATGATCGATTAATTATTTTCATTTAGAATGCATAGAATATGGTTGATTTAATATTTCTTTCTTACTCTCTGCCTGGAACATAGTGCTATCTATGCAATAGCCACTAAAATATTAAGTTAATTACCTAGACTTTAAACTGCATATTAATAGGAATAGCATACAGAACTCTTCTCAGATTGGGACACCTGGGTGGCTCAGTCAGTTAAACGCCTGAGCCTTTAGCTCGGGTCATGATCTTAGGGTCCTGGGACTCAGTTCTGCAACAGATTCCCTGCTTAGCCGGGAGTTTGCTTCTCCCTCATCCTGCTGCTCCCCCTGCTTGTGCTCTCTCTCACTCTCTCTCTTACAAATAAATAAAATTAAAAAAATAAATTCTTCTCAGATAGCTAATATAGAATATCGTCTTTGTATTCATCAAAGGGAAGGTGCCATATAATAATGAAATCCAGACTACTTCAAATTCACTTTTTAACCAGTAAGAAAGTACTGGAAACAAGCCAAAAATGTCTTCAATGAATTAAAGAAATAGATTGATTTTCAATATCTTAATGTTTCTAATGTTAAATTGCAAGATTTTTATACTAGATATCAGTGTAAATATTCATTATACAAGGATATTCTAAAAATAAACCTGAGAAAACTACTTGACATATATGATGACAAAAACCAATGTCAGTTTGGGTAAAACTTACAACACCTACCACCTGAAACTCTTGTTCTATATGGTGCCATCTTGTGATTCTGGGCAGCGGCAGTGAGCCACAGCTTCCAGTCAGCTAGAAGATTACAGGGGTGAACACCTGATATTCTTACAAGCATTCTATATATAGAATATATATATAGAATATATATATTCTTCTTTTTTTAGTGTAATATTTAATAAATTGCATGTGATATTAGATACTTTGTTATAAAATAGGCTTTGCTTAAGATGATTTTGCCCAAATGCAGGCAAATGTAAGTGTTCTGAGTATGTTTAAATAAGCTTAAGGTAAGCTATGATATTTGATAGTTTTGGGGTATTAAATGCATTTTCAATTTTTTATGTGTTTCTCTGTACATAGCCCCCTTGTAAGCTGAGGAACATCTCTATATGTATATGTCGCCTTGGTATGGCTTACATATTATTGGCATGAAACATCTAGAACAGTACGTGTGCCATAGAATTGTCTACAACATCAAACAAGTTTCTTGAAAACTTGTGCCAAAGGGGTTATGTCTTTAAGGATTCTTATTTCAGAAGGGTTCTCTCAAACGTAAGATTTTTCAGAAGTTAAGTGAAAATCTGACCAAACTAAACATTTTTCCATTTTCCCTAGTGAGCAAAGATAGCTAAAATCTATCTGCCATTTTCAACACTGTACTCAACGATTGTAATTCTAATTTAAGAACAGATTATTTATATCAAAACCACATGTTGGCCTAATCTTATACAATATTCATAAGTCACACTCAGACCCTTGGACACTTTTATTTGTTGAGTCTATATGGTACTACGGACATTCATCTTTTTTGACCTCATAGCTTCATGTATGTCTATACTTTTGAAAATACATGCATCATAGTTCCATTGTAAAATGTCTGGGTTATAAAATGTGCTATGCTATCAAAATGGTAATAAGAACATACAAATGACCTGATGTAATGAACTGGACCAGATTGCCAGATATCACATTTCATACCAGAAAGATTCAGTGGTAAGTTTTAAAATGGCCAGCTATACATTGACTGAATTATAATTCATTTAACTTCTTTCTTTGTGTACAGTATTATACATTAGTCAGTATTATAGTAGATAAGTACTTTGGACAGATGTAAATATGCTGTAATAAAAAATGTTTTTCTTCTTTCTTTTAGTCCTTTTTACTTGTAAGACTAGCCACAAATACCACGCCTCCCCCAAAATAATTTGCAATCCAAATTTATCTCTAAATGAATTTATTGCACAGAAAAATATGTATATATATATATATATACACACTTACAGAAGACATGTTCAAAAATAGTTACACAACAGCAGGGCCCTAAATGTAAGCAGTATAGTTGTTTTGTTTTGTTTTGTTTTGTTTTGTTTTGTTTCTTTTAAAAAAAGAGGTTATGTGAAATATTAGGATTTTATTTCCAGGTGTAGTATTTCAAGACAGTTAACTACACCTATGGTGTCAACAGCCTCTTGTTGGCAGTATGATTTTATTGGCTCCATGGAATAACAGAAAGAATTTACTATTGCTTCTTTCTTTTATGACACACACAGAAAAAAAAAATTGACACATTTGCTCAAGACCAACCAGAATCATTTTAACCTATCAAAATTGATGGGAGGCCTTCACTGCCAAAGTCACTGCTGCGTTTTCACAATTCACTGCAGACAATCTGCTACTCCCATTATGATAAAGGAGAGAAGAGTCATAATCAGGGAAGAAAGCTAGATTAATACTTGTAATTATCATTGAATATTTAGCCTGCTATAGGTTTATTATTATTAGTGTCATTTGATAATTTTCTCTCATTTTATTAAACACAACTGTGAGTAATTACGCTACCTAATATTTCTCTGTATTGGCTGACTAGCTAGCAAACATTCATGAAAATATCCATTAGCCACACATATAAAATGCTGCATTATGATGCTGTTGAATCAGAACATACCACTACCTGATCCTGTAGCTCTTTGAGGATTTGCAAATCAATTAATTCTATGTTTATTGGATTCTTCCCATACAATTAGAAAATTTATAATCGAGTCCATGAACATTATTAGTTTTACCATTTTAAACCAGCAATCACACTTTGATTTTTACAACAAAAGCAGAAATATAAACACACACATTTGGATCAGTTTTCTGTTAGTCTGTCTGGACTTCAAAATCCTATTCCTCAAGATGATGCACACCAAAGTTCTGGATTAAACAAGAAATTAGATGGCACCTGAACACTTGGTTTAATATTCTCAAAAGGATTATGCAACTTCTTTCTTACAATATGACATTGTTTTACAAAGATCTACACTTTTATAATGTTAGTATTTATAATAATCAATAAAGTCAATTAATCATGATTAAAAATCAAACATAAAAATTTCTACTTTTTGCTTTTGCCCCCTCCATTTAGAACTTATTTATAGCCTGATAATTCAAAGGTCCCTATGTTTATGAAAATCTGGACAGAAATAGCTCTAAGATCCCATTCAGAACTTGATATTAATCTAAGTCTTTTGGCTCCATTTATCCTGAGAGCAAAGAGTAGGACAAAGGATTTGAGTACTGTTAGTTTATCTGGGAGATTATCCAAGGTAGAAAAGAATGGGAAAGTGATACAGTGAAGAAGCAACTTTGTCAAAGAGGTACATTGTTGATATAATTGTTGTGGATAGAAAATGAAGGCTTGCTTTTACTGAAAGGTCCTGAGAAACTTCTTTAAGTTGTCCTCATGAAGACCTGAAAACTGACAATTTTACCTATGGTTCTTATTTCCACTTCACTGAGAGCTGTCCTCAGAGGACATTAACTCTCCTACACTTTTGGGTTGTGTTGGAGACATTCTAAAATGAGAGAGAGAACATGAGATGCTATCAGTGTTAAGTAACTGCAATTTCCCATGGAACTATCCACCACAGGTTTGGCTATAATCAGGTGTTGGGCCTTGATATCAGAGGGATTTGAGGCAGTATCATTTTAGGTTAATCATTATATCTGAAATTTCCAAAAACTACAACTGATGAAACTTTGATTATAAACCTATAAATATAACAATAAATCTACAGTATTCAAATTATTTTCATAGAAATACACAAACAAAGCATCAACTGATTAATATTTAAATGTTACAAAATACTGAACTGAAAGAATTTGGTCATATAACAACGTGTAAGAAGTAGAGCTTAGGTTTAGGTTAGAAGTCAGGATGCATTTGGGACTCAGTTAAGAAATTGAATGGAGGGACGCCTGGGTGGCTCAGTGGGTTAAGCCGCTGCCTTCGGCTCAGGTCATGATCCCAGGGTCCTGGGACCGAGCCCCAAATCAGGCTCTCTGCTCAGCAGGGAGACTGCTTCCTCCTCTCTCTCTGCCTGCCTCTCTGCCTGCTTGTCATCTCTCTCTGTCAAATAAATAAATAAAATCTTAAAAAAAAAGAAATTGAATGGATGTCTGACTATCTTATAGGTTTGCTAAAAATCAGTGACTTTGTGTTCACGTGTGGCTATGCGGGAATTTTTAACTTTCTCTAAGAAGTTATTAGATTGATTATATAATGGCAGTAAAGGATGGGGAAAAGCAAAGTACAAACCCCATAAAGACAAAGACACTGAGTATGAGAAAAGAGTAATAGATAAGAAGAATCAATGCATTTGAGGAAAATGGGAATTGAAATACACAATGATTGTTGATTTTTTTAGATGCAGAAATCAAAACTAGCTTGCAAGAAGGAAATAACAGAAGACATGTTGTGAAAAGGCAGTAACGTGGAATAAAGGAGTAGGGAGAGCATATCAGGTAATTTGGATAGGAAGGAGTTAGGAGATAATTGCTTGATAAATTTTATATGGCCCACTTAAATGCACAGATTTCTCTTCTTTAAGTTATATGGAGAACAGGGTGTCCTTTCTCTTCCCTTTCAGAGCACCCGAGGTGTACTCTTTCAGACTGAAAACCTGAAAAGCTCAGGACTCAGTTGCTTAAGCACAGCTGAGAGGATATATTTCAATTAAGATTTACAGTTTGCTGTAGGTAGTAGACTGTCAAAAGTGGTTTAACCATATTTTTCATTTAACAAGAAGACTACAGAGAGTGTTTTCTGGTGTTGGTTCAGAGTCTTAAGAAAGTCAAGTGAACTATCTTAGAGGTTTTCATGGCTTTTTATTCACAGTTGCAAAAATTGCCGTTGGAGTTCTCACTATTAAGCCCACATTTCTGGCAGAAAGACAGAGGTAAAAGAGAATGATATCTTGTACGACTGATACTTTGTCATATGGTTACAATGTAACTAGAAAAGAGACAATAAAATATTTGATGTTGTTTTAAGTTTCCTTGTTGTCAATCCCTCAGTGCTTTCTGATACTAAAGGAAAAAGTAGATGGATATTGACCTGGCAACTATCAACACCTGTCAGTCTCTCTTGGATAACCAATATCTCTATAATCTCTTCTTCCCAGTAAAAAAAAAAATAAAATATATTCATAAACCACACTGTGCCATCTCAAGTTACTGCACCAAGATAAAATTACAATGATTTTCAGTTGTTCCAAATGGACAGAATACCCTTCCTTATGATATCATGTCTTATAAGATAGATAATTGGCTTGCTACCAATATACCCAGATGAGACTGTGGAAGAGATAGGAAAAAAATAATAATATTTATTTATTCCTTGGGTTGACCCTGTTTACACAGATGCATTACTATTAGAAAAGGTTGGTTTGGGACATTGGAATGAATTTACTTAATGGGTCTGTATGTAATTGGGTTGGAGAAAATTTTTAATTTCTACAAAAATTATTAGAATTCTATCTTATTCCCTTTTGATAATTTTCACATGTTAACAAAGCCAACGTTTTTGTCTAGCAGACAAGATCTTAAATCCTAACAAAACTCAATTTTTTCCTTTTTTTTTTTTAAGTTTGAGAGCCTCATGTTCTCTCATGCTGCTTTAAATACAACTCAAAAAAACAAAAGGAGCTAAATGGGGCAGTAAGCCCAGTCTTTTTATTTTAATTTATTTATCTTATTTTTAATTAAAAAATTAAAGATTGTATTTATTTATTTGAGAGAGAGAGAGCATGAGTGGGGCAGGGGGATGTAGCTGCAGAGAGAGTCTGAGAAGTATACTCCCTAATGAGCAGGAAGCCCGATATGGGGCTCGATCCCAGGATCCTGACTGAGATCATGACCAGAGACAAAGGCAGATACATGTGCAAAATCCCTTTTTTTCTGGGAAACAATACTTTACAAGAGATGTTTGAAAAAGTACTGGGGAAACAACTTTAATCAGAGATACAAAAATTTAATTGACTTCTGTAAAGCTACAGGGATCCAAATGATGGGAATCCCAGGCCGTTTAGGTTGTGGACCACAGAGTATTCTTCTCTGTAATATTTTATTTTCTTCCGTGTCTACTAACTCCAGTCCAAGTTCACTGATCTCTTTTTAGATAGTGCAAAACATGGCAAAGAATACCAAACAAGTGCCCAATATTCTACATTTTTTACATCATTTCTAACATATAGAAGTGTGTTATCAAGGCTGGTTCTGTGAACAAACCTAGTTATGCTAAAGTGTGTTTTGTTCTCCAAAAATTAAATTCATGATTATCACACAATTATAAAATACTTGTGTCAAGAATTTTTATTCAAAAATTAATAAGAGAAGCAGATATTAAAACTAGTTCACATGGTTATTTGGGATATAAGCAGAGTTGTGCAGCAGAAGTGCTCTGGGCCCATAATTTGGGTTATAGAATTTATGTTTTCTAATGAAAAATCACTAACTTGCATTATTGTTAACAAGAATCCTGTGCATTACCATCAGTTTTCTCCATTATAACCTCTTGCTCTACAGTTTGTAAATAACTTTGTCAATAGCAAGCTAATAAACGGGGTGACTCCAATGGATTGAGATAATCTCCAGAGTTTCTGCTACATAATGAACAGGACTCCATTGAAAGGACACCTAAGAGTTTATTTTGCCCAAAAATTTGATCACTTTTTTCACTGTCCTTACCTATTTTCCAAACCTAGTTCTTTTCAGTCTACAGACAACCCTGTATCTGACTGACTTGTTAATTCTGGGAATGTCTTGCAGATTAATTTGCTTGCCCGAGGTGGTTCCTCTAATTGATGTCTAAGAACCCTAATTAGTTAAGAAAACTTTTATTTTAACATTTTCATTGCTATTTATTATTATTATTATTATTATTATTGCTAATATCTCTATTATAAATAATTCACAAGGGCATCTTTCTGACAAAAGACAAAGAGCTGGCTACTAGTAGAAAAAGTACATTTGACTCTGTCAGTGAAAGTGGTAAAGGGATTTGAGAAAATAAGGCAAAGCAGTGGAATTATGTGTTAAAACTTTAAATATTATAGACACATTTACTTAATTTCTAATACTGCTTATAATTAAAAAAGATGTTTTCCATGAACCACGCATTACAACAAATATATTGTTTATACAGATTAAATTTTCATCAAAAGGGACGCCTGGGTGGCTCAGTTGGTTAAGCAGCTGCCTTTGGCTCAGGTCATGATCCCAGCATCCTGGGATCGAGTCCCGCATCTGGCTCCTTGCTCGGCCGGAGCCTGCTTCTCCCTCTACCTCTGCCTGCCATTCTGTCTGCCTGTGCTTGCTCTCTCGCCCACTCTCTCTGAGAAAGAAATAAAATCTTAAAATAAATAAATAAATTTTCATCAAAAAATTATAAGTGTATTTTTTTGTAGGATCATGATAAGCATTTTGCAGATGAGAAAAGTGAAATTTAGAAAAGTATGTCTCTTCAAATCCCTCATACAATATCTGGCCTAGATAGAAGGATATACTATCACAATTGAGGAAGATAATTGAGATTACTTAAAATGATAAACTTTACTGTATAGGGTTTTTTACAAGTTTGCCACAGATTCACATTTTTTAAAATATATATCTATTTGTGTAAAGAGAATGCACTGAGAAGTAAAAAGATAGTGATATATCAGTGCTACCAACTAATGGCTATAATATCATCACCTTATTTATGAACAATGAAACAGTGTGTAATATTTAAATAAATTTAAATAAATTCCTATTTATTTTATATATTTATAAATTTAAATGAATTCCTATTTATTTATTATTAAAGAAATTCCTCTAACAAACAGTATGTTTTGAAGGTTGCTAGCAGGAAAGTGTTGTACGACATGGAAGTAATCAGAAAATGTGATCTAAAATTCTGCTTTCAAGGGCGCCTGGGTGGCTCAGTGGGTTAAAATTCTGCTTTCAAGAAGCTATAACAGTAAGTACTGAGCATTAGCTATTATATGCTATGGATGAATAACTGAAATCTACATTTGAAACTATTGGTACACTATATGTTACCTAATTGAATTTTAAAAAGTTAATAAAAAAAACCACTATTTTATAAAACAATATTCCCAACAGGCTCTTTTGCTTTAAAATACTCACTTTGTTTCCTCTCCGAGAGAACACCAAATGGCAGATGACGCCGGTGCTGCGGGAGGGCCCGGAGGGCCCGGGGGCCCTGGAATGGGAGGCCGCGGCAATTTCCGCGGTGGCTTCGGCAGAGGCATCCGGGGCCGGGGCCGGGGCCGGGGCCGTGGTCGGGGCCGGGGCCGAGGCCGCGGAGCTCGCGGGGGCAAGGCCGCGGACAAGGAGTGGATCCCCGTCACCAAGCTGGACCGCCTGGTCAAAGACAAGAAGATCAAGTCCCTGGAGGAGATCTATCTCTTCTCCCTGCCCATCAAGGAGTCTGAGATCATCGACTTCTTCCTGGGAGCCTCCCTCAAGGACGAGGTTTTGAAGATCATGCCTGTGCAGAAGCAGACGCGTGCGGGCCAGCGGACCAGGTTCAAGGCATTTGTCGCCATCGGAGATTACAATGGACACGTCGGTTTGGGTGTCAAGTGTTCCAAGGAGGTAGCCACTGCCATCCGCGGAGCCATCATTCTGGCGAAGCTTTCCATTGTCCCTGTGCGGCGAGGCTACTGGGGGAACAAGATCGGCAAGCCCCACACTGTCCCGTGCAAGGTGACTGGCCGCTGTGGCTCTGTGCTGGTGCGTCTCATCCCCGCCCCCAGAGGCACTGGCATTGTCTCGGCCCCTGTGCCCAAGAAACTGCTGATGATGGCTGGTATTGACGACTGCTACACCTCGGCCAGGGGCTGCACTGCCACCCTAGGGAACTTTGCCAAGGCTACTTTCGATGCCATCTCCAAGACCTACAGCTATCTCACCCCTGATCTCTGGAAGGAGACTGTGTTCACCAAGTCTCCCTATCAGGAGTTCACGGACCATCTTGTGAAGACCCACACCAGAGTCTCTGTTCAGAGGACCCAGGCTCCAGCTGTGGCTACTACATAGTTTTATACAAGAAAAATAAACTGAACTAAAGCTTGAAAAAAAAAATACTCACTTTGTAATGAGAGTCATTACTTTTGTCTAGCCAAATCTTATAGCACTGTTTATCCCTTCCCTGCTTTATCCCTTCCCAGTATCAATAAAGGCTCACTTGGGTTACCTAGAAGCCATGAGAAAGCTTGTAATAGATCTGGCTGGTTTTCACCAGCAATTTGACCACCATGTGCACAGGGAAGTCTATTGATAAAGGCTTTATTGCAATAAGTTGCAAATACATGGATGATTTTGAATTCTCTTTCTTGAGGTCTTGTTTCATGATAATAAATTTAGGGTGGCTTATTGGAATGGATGTTATTAACATATCTTCATAGTTATAAGCACATGGAATTGTAAAATAGATGAATGAATGTGGCATTACTGACAACTGTCCTCATTTTGAAATCAAATTACAGTGTACTAAGATGAGGAAGCAAAGCAGATTTGGGATTATGAGTGAAATAATTTAAAAAAAGTCTTGGGGTATGATCAGACTATTGGGTAATTCAGTAGAAAAATGTCTACTGATTGAGATTCTGTGTTCCCTGATTTCAGAGAGAAGTTAAGATAAATAAGTAACACGAGGAGACTAGGAAGCCAAACATAAGTGATAATTTTGTGCCAGGGTGTGTTTACATCTGTTTATCTTCTTGCTTTACCACTAAGGTTGCTCCTAGAGGAGAGTTTAAATATGTGTTGGAGCTAATCTCTGTGGATTACACAAGAAACCACATCCTACAGCTCTCCCTGAAACACCCCTTATGATTTCAATGTAATTTGGTTTTTGCATTTTTAGAAATAACAAAATACTTTGCAAACTCATCTACTTTATTACCATCACAAGTGAGTCAGCTGACTCCACATTTTAACACAGTGACGGTCACAGAGGAATGGAGGAATGAGTAGAGTTATCAATATATGTGCTTTTAAGAAGTATGACAGGGTAGCAGCTATTTCCAGGAACCAAAACATGGGTCAGCAGCTGTGCAGGAAAGGTGATGGAATAAATGACTCATTTCAGAGGAGTTCTATAACATATTAGTTCTATAATGTATCTTCAGCCCCCAATTACCCGCTTTGATCTAAAGATAAGGATTTACAGTTAAGGTCCCATTTATGATTTGACTGGTGTGGTCTGAATCATGTTTACTATTGTTTTGACTATTACTTGAAGCCTATAGTAGTACTTGGGATATGTGTTGTGTATTCTGTGAACATGTGCTATTTTTAGATTAGATAATTTCTGTCTCGAACCCCTGTTCATTTGTTTGTTTTTGTTTATTTGATAGTGGTTTCAGTAAATGGATATATCTGAAAAATTGCAAAGCCACTATTAAAACAAGTTATTATTATATATAGCATGGAATTGCACATTCCTCCTTTGAATCCGACAGAGCTTCACCATATCCTTAACAATTTGGGAAAAACATGCTATTGTTTTTCTTTATAAAATTTCTCCTGTTAGGCTGTGATGGTTGTCATCAGCAGTAACTCCTCTGAAGGCTTTGTCAAAAGAGTTGAAAAAATTGGAAAGGTGTGTGAATGAAGCTGTTTGCTGAATATAAAGAAAAGAGCATTGAAGTACAATTCACACTCTTACTTCTCCTTCTATGCTTTCAGATGTTTGACATTTGAAAATTTTGCTTCTAGAAGAGATGCCCTATATAATTCTTACTTTAAGGAGCAAGTTGCTTTTATAATTTTTTTATTATTCTACCATTCCAGTATTTCCATTTAAATTAAATTCAATACCATTTAAAAAAAATCAAAAGTGCAGCCAGTATTCAATTCCTGGGCTAAATAATTTTAGAAAGCTTTGTGTTATTGAACCTACAGGGTTTTTCTGTAGTTTTAACTCTTTCTTTCTGTGATTTTTCCCATTAGTCACGTAAGTGACTGCAATATAACAGACATTGAGGATAAAGAAGGACTGAATAGAACAATCCTTGGCCTCATGAAGTTGAGAATCTAGCAAGGGAGTCAAACAATTCAATCATTCAGAGACAATTTATTGAGTGCCTGGCCTAAAATGAGCACAACAAAACCCCAGGCCAGAGGAATCATTTTAATGGGAGAGATAGATAATAGGTAAGCCAACTTTAAAAAAAAAAATCGTACTGCTTTTTCTTTAATAGAGATGCATATTTGAACTAAATAAGCACATTTTTAAAAGAGCAGTGATTGAGAAGAGGTTTTTTAACTGAGTGGTCCGAAAGGGCCTCCCTGAAAAAGTCTGTTTTGAACAGATTTCTGAATAATATCAGCTAGGAAGCTGCGTAAAAATCTCAGGGATGGGTGATTTTTCCAGTCGAAAAACTGTAAAGGCTCCAAAGTCACAATAGAGCTATAAGTTTCTCTAATAAAGTAACTTCTGACAAAGAATGAGAAGAAATAACTAACCCAGGTTTGAAAGAAAAGGGACAGACTTTCTATGGAATTCATATTTAATTAAAGCTCTAAAGGACAAAAATACAATAGAGCAAAATTCTGGTCACGCTGATATACCTAACGAAAGTTCATAAACAAGGTGTGGGTAGCAAAGAGTGTGTGGGAATGTTGGTAAGAACAGTGGGGAAGAGTCATCCCTGAACATGTTCTTAAATGAAGCAATTCTTGGGTTGTATTAAAGGGTAAATTGGAGTTTGCCTAAGTGATTAGAGAAGGATGCCTCAGCTTATGGAAGTTCAAAGCCATAAAGATGTGATAAACTACTGCAGATATTTTCATGTATATTTGTTGTTGCTTCTAGTAATGGTGATCTAAAAACTCCTACTTAAGACAACTAAAAATCCAGACAAAATAGCTTTTAAAGTTAAAAATATCAGAATGATTATAAAAATAAGTGAGGGATTACTGGGCCAAAATACGAAATACAATGAGAGCCTAGAGATATATGCCCTGAAGCCATTTTAGCTATGAGAGCATTTGAAACTGCTAAAACACACTGAGCTGTGTTGTTAATAGACTCTTGATACTAGAAAAACAAATCCAGCAGCAATCAAATTTGAGGACTTTGGTACAACCCAAATTTAAGTTGAGATCCCCAAAGCACAAGGAGAAGCAGAAATAAGACTATAGCCTACCTTGCCTTCTGTGTAAACTGAGAAAGCCAATCACTGAATTTGGAGTATGATTGTCTTGTAGAGTCTCAGATATAAGAGAAAATCCTACCAAGGAGGACCATACCGTTATTATAGCTCTTAATTATCCCTACTCAATAAGAGTTTCAAATATAATGTCTTGAACATAGCAAAATGTAACAAAGCACACAAAGAAAAACCATTAACAAGATTTGATAGACAAAATGGGATTAAGTATGATGTTAAAATGATCAATAAAGATTGTAAAATGGCTTGATTACTCTGCTCAAAGAAATGAGAGGGGAAGCAAATTGAACAAAAAACTGACACTAAAAATGATATTGAGAAAGGTTTTATAAATGAACCAAATGGATACTCTAGAACTTTAAAGATATGACAGCTAATTTAAGATACCACAGGGGTGCCTGGGTGGCTCACTTAATTAAACCTCCAATTCTTTTTCCTTTTTTTTTAACACCTTACTTTTATTTTATCTCTTTCAATTTGGCTCAGGTCATGATGTCATGGTTGTGAAATAGAGCCCAGAGTTGGGCTCTGTGCTGAGCCTGGAGCCTGCTTAAGATTCTTTTCCCTTCTTTTTCTATCCCTCCCTGCACTCTCACTTGCTCACTCTCTCTTGCTTGCAAATATAGATAGATAGATAGATAGATAGATAATAGACAAAGAAAAATAAAAGCAGATTATGAAAATAAATATAAAGATTTTGAAATGAAAACAAGTTCAAAATAAAATAGAGAAGACCTACACAGCTAAAAGTTCATTCAGAAAATCTACTATTAAAGAAGTCAGTATGACACAGTGTTAAGATATCAAAAGAAATGAAATCTTGCCATTTGCGACAACATGGATGGAACTAGAGCGTATCATGCTTAGCGAAATAAGTCAAGCAGAGAAAGACAACTATCATATGATCTCCCTGATATGAGGAAGTGGTGATGCAACATGGGGGCTTTAGTGGGTAGGAGAAGAATAAATGAAACAAGATGGGATTGGGAGGGAGACAAACCATAAGTGACTCTTAATCTCACAAAACAAAATGAGGGTTGCTGGGGGGAGGGGGTTTGGGAGAAGGGGGTGTGATTATGGACATTTGGGAGGGTATGTGCTTTCGTGAGTGCTGTGAAGTGTGTAAACCTGGTGATTCACAGACCTGTACCCCTGGGGATAAAAATATATGTTTATAAAAAATAAAAAGTTAAAAAAAAAAAAAAGATTTGAGCATGTACTTTACAGAAAGGGTAATCCAAATGGCCACTCATATATAAAAACTGTTTATCTTTATTATGAATCTGGAATTAAATTAAATTAAATTAAAAATAAATTAAAACCTAAAATGACATACTATTACACACTTACCATATTGGGCAACAGTAAAATTGCCTTGCAAGAATGTGAAAGAATGAAAGTGCCCATAATAAAAACATTTGAGGTAAGTTGGACAATATTTAGAAAACTTAAAAATAAAAATAAAAATTTGGTCCATTCCTAGAAATACAACATGGAACTAAATGAATATTTTCACCAGGATATGCAAACAGATGATTATAGCTATTTCATTCATAACGGCAGTTCAGTAGTGGTCTATTTGCACAATGTTACATTAAATAAGAGAGAATATTAACAAACTGGGAGGAGGGGCTAGGTTGTTATCAGAAACAGATCTTCTATGGTGCTGATTATGTTCTATTTCTCAAAATCTTTAAGTTAAAAAAGTTTTCAAATTTATATCTAGATAGATAGATGATAGATAGACAGATATCCCAGAAGCTGCAATGCTAGGCTAAGACCAGGCTTTAAAGGGCTTTTCTATACTCTACTAAATACTTGAAACCATTCATTATATCATAGCTCAGTGTTCAAATCTCCATTTGTTTCCTCAGGTTCCTAATATTTACCTTAAGGTGACCTGATTCAGACTTTTGATCACCTTTGTCTAAATATTTCTATTTTAACAAAGTCCTTTTTAACACTGAGAGA
Source organism: Mustela nivalis (assembly GCF_964662115.1). Classification (NCBI taxonomy): domain Eukaryota; kingdom Metazoa; phylum Chordata; class Mammalia; order Carnivora; family Mustelidae; genus Mustela; species Mustela nivalis. The sequence goes on from NW_028136539.1 coordinate 90,518, forward strand.
CTAAAACTTAGAAAAATACTCTGATTGTTATCTCACTAGGGTGGAAAATATATAGTTACCCATTAACTAATGATATCCATGTCTACATTAGATCCGTGGCATTTTTAATTCTTGGGAGCTTTTGGTTAAATGAAATTTTTAAGCTTCCTTTAAAGGAAGCTTTAAGCCATCACCACATGAATAAAATTAAAGAACCAAATGAAAACAGGCCAAGTATTTACAGAGTAATAGAATGTGCAGTGGAAAGAGTACAATTCTGAAATCATAAAGCCTAAATTAGTGTGATGCATTTTTGCTACCCATGTAATCATAAACCAGTTATCTAAATGTGTTAGCCTCAGTTTTTTCACCCATGAAATGGTGATGATAATACTTATTATGCAGCGTTGTTGTGTGGATGTGATGAAGCATGGAGCATGAGAGTCTCATATTCCATGCTAAAATGATAGCTATTTTTATACTTATAATAATTCTAGTAATAGTAATTAAATTGTTCAAAATGGTAATATTCATTTATATTGAGGCATTGTATTGACTATTATTAGACACATTTACCAACATAAATTTCATTTTACTTTACCCCCTCTGAGGATATATATTCCCTAATTCAATATGAATCTCCTTATGAATAATAATTATCATAATAAATATGCTGATTTTTCTTCTATTTTTTTTTTTTTCAGAGCTTTTATATTTGAGTTTATTCTTCATTTAACTTTTAAAACACTACTATAGTTGAATATTAAAACAAAAACAATAGCAAGTAGTGAGCTATGATTATAGTCCTTCACTCATTCACTACTGCACATAAAATGCCAGCAGTGTTATTCACTGGCCCCATTAAGAGGTCTGACACTGAACACCACCCCTGGGATGATGTTCATCATCCTCATATGCTTCCCCATTGTAATGGCGCCGTCTTTCCTGATTTGGATCAAAGTCCACCAGTTCTACCTGGTCCATTTCATCAGTCTCTTCTACTTCCTTCCTCTCAGGTAGGAGTTTTTCCAGCAAAGAGAGTTTATCAGGAGACAGAAAGCCATTCTCAGGAAAATTTACCTTAAATTCGATGATGAGGCGACCCTTCTCATATGGCCTACGATAAATTGGCATGCCTTCATTTAGCACACACTTGATATCTCCATGCTTGACAATTTGACCTGGATGAGAGGTGATGACAATGGTTCGGTTGTCAAGAGTAGATATTGGCTTTTGAAAACCGCACAGTGCTTCAACCAGCTGTATGTCCATACACATGAAAAGGTCTTCTCCTCGCCGAGTAAAAACAGCATGATCCTTCTGATCTAAAACAATGATAATATCTCCTGGTTCCAGTCCTGGTTCTTGGTCTCCCTCACCATGGAATGTTATCTTCTGGCCATCTTTCATGCCTTTGTCAATATGAACTTCTAGAATCTTCTTCTCTCGAACTATCTTCCTTCCATTGCAGCTTTTACATCTATCTTTAGGACTGATCCGTTCCCCATGGCCCTGGCACTCCATGCACACAGACTGAATTTGCTGAACCATTCCAGGTCCTATCTGATGAATTCTTATTTGCATTCCAGTACCTCGGCAATTGGGACAACACTCAACTGCTCCTTTCTTACCACCTCGGCCTTCACATTTATCGCAAATCACATTCTTTTGCAGAGCTAGTTTTCTTGTTGCACCGTTATATAAATCTTCTAAGGTTACTGAGAGCTGATGCACAACATTTTTACCTCTCCTTTCTCTCTGCATTCTTCCTCCTCCTCCAAAAAACATATCAAAGATGTCCATGGGGGAGCCAAAACCACCACCAGCTCCACCTTCTTTAATTGCCTGTTCACCTCCTTTGTCATATAATTCCCTTTTCTTTGCATCAGAGAGTACTTCATAAGCTTGAGAAATCTGTTTAAACTTCTCTCCTTCATTTGGATTCTTATCAGGGTGGTACTTCAAAGCCAGTTTCCTGTAGGCCTTTTTCAGTTCTTCTTGGGTGGCATTGGGTTTGACCCCCAAAACATCATAATAAGTGGTTTCTTTCACCATTTTCTACAGCCGGTGAGAGGGCCGAGGCCGATGTGGGGGAGCGGGAAGGAGCGCGTTGCTGGGCGCAGCTCGGGTAGCCGCCGCTCCTCCGCGTCTCACCGAGCGTTCTGGAAAGTTCCTTCTATTTGTTTTTAAGGAGGTATCCTTTACTGTTGAACATAAAGAAACTTAAGCAAGTCTGTCTTATTCAAACTTTGCATGCTGCTTTCTTATGAAACTAGATTATAGAGTTGTATGAAATAAATTCATGCAGTTAAGACATTGATGTTTGGAACACTGGGTGGTCAGTTTAGTATTTTAAAAGAAGATATTAAATTTAAACCTTAAAACTGAGCTCTTTCAGCCTTTTTTATAGACCATCCTTCATGCTTCATAAGTACTCCTCCATTGTAAACTAAGTAATAGTTTTTGTCACAGTGTATATACCAAAAATGGATTTTATATTCTATTATTTCAGAGTTAGTTGCAGTTTCTACTGCCTTACTTCCTTTTTTGAAAAATAGATTAATTCTACAAAAAGTTTTTTCCAGCTTTATTGAAAAAAATCGACATATTTGTAAATTTAAGAAATGATTTCTTATAACATTGCAAACTTTTAACATTGTGTAAATTTTGTACAATTTGATAAATTGGTATACATCTTTATTGCAATATAATCTACACAAAAATGTTAATACATCTACTATCTCGTATAGTTGCCACTGTTTTTTATGCATGTATCGTAAGGAATTTTAAGATCTACTCTCTTAGCAACTTTTATGTATATAGTATAGTAGAGATAAACTTCAGAGGTCTTGTGGGTTTTGTTCCAGACTGCCTCAATAAAGTGATTATCTCAATAAACTAAGTCAAATTATTATATTTTTTGGTTTCCCAGTGCATATAAAAAATTATGTTTCCCAGTGCATATAAAAAATAAAAACTATACTGCACTGTTCAAAAGCATTATGTTTTTAAAGAAAATCAATGTATATACCTTAAGTACACTAGTTCTGAGTTTTCAGTGGGTCATAATTACTGATCACAGATCACCATAACAAATACAATAATAATGAAAAAACTTGATATATTGCAAGAATTACCAACATGTGACAAAGAGACACAAAATGAACAAATGTTGTTAGAAAAATGGTGGCAGCAGACCTCTTTTATACAAGATTGCTATAAACTTTCAACTTGTAAGAATGTGATATATGCAAAGTTTATTAAAGGGAAGCACAATAAAAAAAAGTATGTATATCTTATTAACTATGATCATCATGCTGTACATTAGATCCCCAGAACTTTTTCATATTATAGTTGCAAGTTTGCACCCTTTGACCATCTTACTCCACCCCAGGTTCACCCCTTGTCAACTCAACTCTAAGTTTCCATTAGTTTTCCTTTTCCTCAGATTCTGTATGTAAGGGATATCATAATACATAAATTAAAAAAATATATAAAATCTTTGAAATATTTCACTTAGAATAATACCTTCAAGATCCATCCATGCTGTTGTAAATGGCAGTATTTCTTAATTTTTCATGGTTAAGTAGTATTCCGTAGTATATATTTACCATACTTATTTTACTCATTCATCCATTAATGGATACTGAAGTTATTTCCATCTCTTGCTTAGAGTTAATAATTTTATAATAAACATAAGAGTGCAGATATGTCTTTGAACAGTGAACTTCGTTTTCTTTAGATAGATACCTAGAAGTGGGATTACTGAATCATATGGTAATTTTACTTTTAATAATATGAATAATCTCCATACTGTTTTCCATACAAATTTATATCCCTATTACAGTGCATAAGTTCCCCGTTTTCCCCAATATTTACCAAAATTGGTTAGTTTCAATTTTTTGGTAGTATATATTCTAATATCTTGCTGTGTTTTTCAGAGGTAAACAACAACAACAACAACATAAGGACTTTGCCCTGAGATTTTTACGTTGAGCACTTTTTAATGCTCCTGTTGGTCATTTATATAACTTTTTTGAAAAAAAAGTCTATTGAGATCCTTTTGCTATTTTTTTAATCATATATTTTTTTCTATTTGTATCTGTTGGTTATTAACCTCTTTTCAGATATAAGATTCGTAAGTATTTTCTTACATTCTGTGGATTGTGTTTTCATTCTCTCTCCCTTTTTTTGGCAATGCAGAAACGTTAGTTTGATGTAATACCATTTATTTATTTTTGCTTTTTTTGCTTGTGTTTTTGGTCTGGTATCCAAAAAACTATTGGCAAGACCAATGTCAAGGAGAATTTTTCCTATGTTTTCCTTTAGGAAATTTAGTTTCATGCATCACCTTTAAGTCTTTAATCTATTTCAAGTTCAGACTTATGAGTGATATAAGGTTCCCTTTTCATACTGTTTATGTGACTATTCAGTTTTAAATATCATTTATTGAACAGACTATCTTTCCCCATTACATATGTTGGCCCCTGTCAAATATTAGGTGACTGTATGAAAGGATTTATTTCTGGACTCTCAATTCTGTTCTACTTGTTTATTGGTCTGTTTTTATGCCAGTATACTTTATTGTTTTGAGCATGAGGGCTTTGTAGTATAGTTTCAAATCAAGAAGTGTAATCTCCCTTCTTCATTCTTTCTCAGAACTGCTTTGATTATTTGTTGTCTTTCATGGTCTCATATAAACTTTAGGATTCTTTACTTACTTCTGTAAAACAATAATATTGGGTTTTTTTTTAAGATTTTTAATTTATTTATTTGACAGAGAGAGATGACAAGCAGGCAGAGAGGCAGGCAGAGAGAGAAGAGGAAGCAGGCTTCCTGCTGAGCAGAGAGCCTGATGCGTGGCTTGATCCCAGGACCCTGGGATCATGACCAGAGCTGAAGGCAGCGGCTTAACCCACTGAGCCAACCACGCGCCCCTAACATTGGATTTTTGATAGGAATTGGATTTACAGATGGTTTCGGTAGTATGGACATTTTAACAATGTTAATTCTTACCATTCATAAATATGAGCTATCTTTCCATTTCTGTCACCTTCAATTTCTTTATCAATGTCATAGTTTATGGAGTACAGATCTTTCATCTTCTTAGTTAAATCTATTCCTAAGTATTTTATTATTTTTGATACTATTGTGAATTAGATTGTTTTCTTTATTTTTTCAGATAGTTCATCATTAGAATGTTAAAATGCTCCTGTCTTGTGCTTACTTTGGCAGCACATATACTAAAATTGGAATGGTGCAGAGAAGATTAGCGTGATCACTGAACAAGGATGACATGACAAACTGGGAAGCAGTCCATAAAAAAAAAAAAGAAACAAAACAAAATTCTTTTCTTTTATATATTGATCTTGTATTTGGTAATTTTACTAAATTTGTTTATTCAAATTTATTGTGAATTTTTTAGGATTTTTTAACATGTAAGTTCATGTTATCCAAAAAAAGAAAATTTTACTACTTCCTTTTTTTTTTTTTTTTTGGAGTCTCTTATTTCTATGTGTTCCTTGTTTCTCTGGCTAGGACATCCACTACTGTGTCAAATGAGAGTAGTGAAAATGGACACACTTGTCTTTCTTCTGATCTTTAAGGGGAAAACTTTCAAAAGTTTTGATTGAATATGAGATTAGCTCGGGGCTTGCAATCTGTGTTTTTTCTTTAATGGGTTTTTTAAATTATTTTTTAAAATTTTTTATATAATGTGTTTTAATCCCTAGGGGTACAGGTCTGTGAATCACCAGGTTTACACATTTCACAGCACTCACCATCACTCACCATAGCACCTGCCCTCTCCAATGTCCATACCCCCACCATCCTCTCCCAACGCACCTCCCCCCAGCAACCCTCAGTCTGTTTTGTGAGATTCAGTCTTTTATGGTTTGTCTCCCTCCTAATACCATCTTTTTTCATTTTTCTTTTCGTATGCCCGAAACTGCCTATGTTGCATCTCCACTTCAACATATCAGGGAGATCATATGATAGTTGTCTTTCTCAGATTGATTTATTTCGCCAAGCATAATACCCTCTACTTCCATCCACGTCATCACAAATAGCAGGATTTCATTTCTTTTGATGGCTGCATAGTATTCCATTGAACATATATACCACATCATGTATCTACTGAACATTTGAATGTGTTCTTTGGGGAAACACTTGTTCATGTCTTCTATCCATGGTTTTATTGGATTATTTGTTTTTGGATGTTGACTAAAAACTGGATATTAAGTAACACACAAGACAGGTTTCCTTGAGCTTAAATTTTATTTGCATGAGTATCATTAACAGGAAAAAATATGCATATGGGTATGTACAAGTGTGTTTATGTATACATCTATCTATCTATCCTCTATCCCATGTCTTCTAATTGTGGTAAATCCTGTAAGGTGGGGAATGGGATAGTCTGAAGAAATATGCTTCTGGATATGCTGGGTAAGCAAATTTAATTGCACTCAGATGCATTGGATATAAGTGAATCACTCAAATGAGTTATTTAATATTATATAGAAACAAATTAAAAGTTTATGTAGTTGAAAATAATAGGTAGTTAAAATAATTTTTTTGTTTGTTGTTTTTGTATCTTTTTTTGTTTATATATACTATGGTGTGAATGTTTATGTCTCCCAAAATCATATTATGGAATCTAACTCTGGAAGTGATAGTATTAAAACTTAGGGGCCTTTGGGAGGTGATTAGGTCATAAGTGGGATTACAGTCCTTTTAAAGGAGACCCCAGTGAGTTCTCTTGATTCATTCATCATGTACGTTTACAGTGAGAAGATAGCCATCTATGAGGAAGTGGGCTCTCCCTGGATCTGCCCATTCCTTAATCTTGAACTTCTCCGTTCTAGAACTGTGAGAAATAAATTCCTGTTCTTTATAAGCTATTAAGTCTATATCATGTCCGTTATAGCAGCCTGCATGCAGAAGGACACTATGACCTAAAATGAGAGCAATAAATATAAAGTTTCAGTAAAGTCAGTTGGTACAATGTTTTTTTTTTTTACTTAGAGAAGACATGCTGCTTCATGTTAAACCTTGATATTGTATATGTTTCTTGAAGGGCCACTTCTTACTCCTTTGTGTGTTTTCCACAAAGTCCAGGATGATGCCTTACATAAAAGTAATATTTTATAAATACTGTTGGAAATATATACTTCTCTAAAATCTTATTTTGCCTACAGATTACTTGGATCCACTTTGTCTTGTGTAGAATATTTGAAATATATTAAGAACAGAATGTCTCTCTAAATAACATTTAGAATCATCATTAGTTTATGACTCCTGACTCATTTGTTTATGCAGTGATACTTACTTCAAGAACACTGAAGTTTGTAATATAATTTTGAATTAATCACCAAGCTAGTTTATTTTAACTTATGAAAAAATAATTTCTCATGTTGGTTTAATTCTGCTCTTATGTTATGGTCATGACATTTTCATTAAAATAAAGTAGAAAATAGAAGTAAATAATTAATGAAAAATAAAAAATAATAAATAAAAAATAAAAGCAAATCTCTTGTGAAATGTTAAACTTTTCTTACTTATTTTGTTTTGCTTTTCCTCTACCATGCTGGCAAAGCTGTATGTTGCAGATAAGTATAATTTTCTAGGTGCTAGGTTTGTTACTTTTACTAAAATTTTCAAAATATAAGGAGTTGAATAGTCATGGATTGTTTATTAAACTCCTTATCTACACATATAAAAATAAAACAATGATGGTGACCTGGGTATTTCTAAAATTGTATTCTGTTTTTCCATATTATGGTTTACAATGTAATTAATAAAGATTCTGCATATATTAACATCCATCCCCTTCTATCTCATCTGTATGTCCATACAGAGCATGTATGATTTCTATTCATTTCTATGTTGTGGTGAAGAGATTGTCTGAAGTAGCCTATATTTATGCAGGTAGATCTTAAGCTACGGTGCTCTTGTTTATTTGCTTGTTCGTGATCAGTATGTCTGAAAGATGGTAACTATTGCATCAGGTGTGACGATTAAAAAATATTATTGGTGCCTGATACGCTGTATTAAATAGGTAAGTCGATTCATAATTTGTTAATTAAATTAGAAAAGAAATTCCTTTGGATTTGTTCTTTATTAAGAGTTTTTTTTTTAACGAATTCCTTGGGATGTTTTTTGTGTAATATATATCACATGCCTCAACCTTTAAATTTGAATGTAGAAAAGAGTTATCAGAATGAGCCTAGAAAATATTGTTATGGGGGTGCCTGGGTGGCTCAGTGGGTTAAGCCGCTGCCTTCGGCTCAGGTCATAATCTCAGAGTCCTTGGATCGAGTCCCACATTGGGCTCTCTGCTCAGCAGGGTGCCTGCTTCCTCCTCTCTTTCTGCCTGCCTCTCTGCCTACTTGTGATCTCTCTCTGTCAAATAAATAAATAAAATCTTAAAAAAAAAAAGAAAACATTGTTTTGAAATATTTTTGTTCTGTTATATTATGTTAACTTAGGAAATAATGGTAGTTATTTTTATTAGCATTTCCTACTTTCCACATGCCCTTACAGATGAGATATCATGTTTTTCCTACTCTTTTTATCGTGGTTGTTATATTCTTCATGATCAATAACAATCAACGAAAATTCATAACATTAATTTTCTTTGGGAAAGTGATATTTTAGCAAGAATCCATGACCAAAAATTTTAGCTGTTGTTCTTCCAGGAGATGAGACTATCAATGTTCCCGAAATTTTAAGAAATAGAACTTATTAATTGTGTTGGTTGATGTTTATTGTCTCTGAACTTAGAGGTGCATAATTCAATTTAAAATTTATTTTGGGGGCGCCTGGGTGGCTCAGTGGGTTAAAGCCTCTGCCTTTGGCTCAGGTCATGATCCCAGGGTCCTGGGATCGAGCCCCGCATCGGGCTCTTTGCCTAGCAGGGAGCCTGCTTCCTCCTCTCTTTCTGCCTGCCTCTCTGCCTACTTGTGATCTCTATCTGTCAAATAAAATAAATAAATTCTTAAAAAAAAAAACAGAGTGGACCTTACGGGGGTGCTTATCTGAAATTGAGGGACATTATAAAAAAATAAAAAATAAAATTTATTTTGAATTGAAAACAAGATCTTACTGAAGTTTAGGCATCCCACTTTATATCAGGCCTCCAGTACATTCTAATTTATTTATAGAAAATATCATAAACATGAATGACACTTTTCCTATTGCATTTATATGAAACTGCAATGACTCAAAGATGTCAGATTTGAAAAGCACTACCTTTCTATAATTTCTGTTTCCTAGGAGGAATGGATATACCATTTTAGCACAATTATCCAACAGTATTCAAAACCACCATGAATTTTAAAACATAGTTATTACATCCTAAAAATCAAGTATGAAAATGTATAAACAACCAAATCTCTATCTGTAAATGAAATACTCCCACACAGACGGGTTTTAAAACTTTCTAACTTAAGGAATTTGATAGCACAGACTCAGGGTAGTAGTTTCAGTGCCTACAGTATACTTTCAGGGAGAGAGTAATGTAAGCTCTGAGTCACTTTCTGCCTAGAGATGACCTAATAGTGGTTCTGGCATTGTTTGTTTGTTTTTGAAAATACGTTCCTGGGCGTCATTCAGAAAATGCAGAGTTTGGCATCTATATAAATTAAGGATGATCTTTTTGAACTTTTGTCTTTCATTACATCAAATTACCATAATTGGACAGAAATTCCACTAAATTAAGCATTGTTAGGAAATGTGTAAATTGGAGCTACTCAAATTAGTTGCTCTTTGAACTATGTGCTGTTGGTTCAGGATTAGATAAGGAGTTTGAAGGCAAACCTAAATCATTGCTTCCTTTTTTGAGAGATTCTCAGCATATTTTCTTAAAATTAGCTGAAATAAACAATGTGTTTAGTCGCAAAGTGATTTGCATTTTTGCACAAACTCCCTATCTCCTTGAGAATTATAACAAATATTTCATGAAACATCATTGATCTTTACTTTGTTACACTGCTGTAAAGTACATTCAGAGTTGCCAGTTAAAGGTGTTAGTGTTGAGATGAAATGTCATGCATTTTTCTTCACTTCCATGCAAATGAACATAGTAATTTATTAAGACACAATGAAGAAAAAAAATTGACAATGAGTTCCAGATTTTAAAAATCACTTGCCATTCAATCCAAATTGTGAGTTTGATCGGTTACCGAACACTTTATAATGCACCCCCGGTAATTTTACAGAGATTACTTTTTTCTTACCAATTCTTGATTATTCTGTCTTGCAATGCAGAGAAAGCTAACTAATTTAAAATAAACTTCCGTTAATTTTGATTGTTATAAACTTAAAATTGACTAATTTCCATATACAGAGTTTAAAATGTTCACAATTTACATTAAATATATATTCTGTGTATACCTTGGAAAAATTATACTGAAAATTGAAATTAAAATGATGTTGTATATAGCTGCAAGAAGCCGCCTGTCCCATTTCATCTTACTATATAAGTTGTGTAGGTAATTTATAAAATCCCTGCTGCATAACAAATCTAATTTTTGTTGGAATGGGTAGTAATGTTTCTTCTTATTTCGAAATAAGAGTTGGTCTATGAGTGCCTCTGCAACTGTATTTTTCCTAAGTGGCTTCATGGTCTTGAACTGAGAAAGCTCAGAGCATTAAACATCAAAGTAATATATTTTGACATAATTAGACATCAAGGAAATGCAATTAAAATGACACTGAGATATCACTACACACTTACCAGAATGGCTAAAATAAAATATAATGACAAGCCCAAAAGAAAATATATACCATTTGATGATACACAATGGCAAGTTGTACCATAACTTAACCATCTCAGACTAGTGTAGTGTTAAATTTGTTTTTCTAAGCCATGTTTTGGGTCACTTACCACTTTTCAAGGATATAAAGTGCTATCATTTTACTTAAAACTGTGAAATTTGGTCAGATTTAAATTTCAATTTATGTTAAAACATTCTGTAAACTGTGTTAGACTTTGACATTTGTTCCCTCAGTTCAGTGAATAACACTATATCATATTCTGAAAAATACGCTAATTTTTATTTTGAAAAATATCCCTTTTTCCTCTATGAATTGGGCCATGGAGAAGGTGACACCGACTCGCTTCGCAAACTGCCTTGGTGAGAGACCCAGGCAGCTCCAGAGGTTTGGGATGGCCTGGGGTCCTCTTGGCCCACCCATGACTACTCCAGTCAAGTGTAGTGATCAGGCCTGGGTTGATGAGGAGTGGTTGCTATGACCTCAAAGCTTTGTGACATCACAGATGCTGGCTTCACTGAAGCAGCTGTCCCTCTCCCATGACCTTGGTGTCCTATGGCTTTAAGTAGGAAGCTCCGGGAAGGACAGAACAAGAGCCCTCTGAACCTGATCAAGAACTCAGGATGTCTTGTGGTTTAATGTCCAACTTCCCCTTTCTGGAGACATAGAGGAAGGAAAATGACATTCAGTATACCTTCCTTTAGGCCAACATATCCCCGGAGATGGCAAGGTGTCCTTTTCCACTACAATTTCTAGATATTTCAAGAAAAGGTGAGGCCTCGCAGGTATGAATAGCTCTCCGTGGGTTTTCTCGTCCTGTGGGTGAGAGCGTACTTTGTCAGCGTCTTTCGCCTATGCGTCTGTGATGACTAAGGTACGGAAAGTCCCTTTCCGAGGTAAAAGGTGATGGCATCGATATATGGTGCTGTCTGGGGCCTAGTCTCCTAGTGTTGTGAAACACACGGCTAAGGGATGAGGCCTCTGTCTACCTGGCTTTCCCTTAAATACCTTTGCAAAGACTTCGAGGGAGTGACCTTCTGCATCAGAGCTAACTCTCATTGAAGAGGCCTGGACCGAAACCGTTGTCATTATTAGTTAACTGTACTTGTTGTGGTAACGGGTATAGACATGTGGACCAAGTCTCTTTAGTCAGAAGGAAAGGGACGGCCTATACCGACGGCTTGCAAGGCCCATTCGAGCAGACTTTTGGAGTGAGCCGCAATGCCTTTGCAAGGACTAGTGGATCAGGAAGTTTGGGTCCATTTCGGCACCACAGTATTCCTCTGCCGTCGAAGTGAATGAACCCCTGGACCTTGCCTTGACATGAATGTCCCATGCCCTGCTGTTGGGAAATGGAAAAGGAAGGGAATACTGACGGGCAAGAAGTCAGAGAAGGAGACCCACCAGGAGTGACTCAGGACTCTGAGAATCCAGCTGAGGTTTACCAAAAAGAGAACTGCTTAATGGGTAGTCAGGAGTTGTGGAATATATTAAGAGGAGCACTGGACGTACATGCAACTAAAGCATCCCTGAATACTCTGTCAAAAACGGATGATGGATGATAGGCAGGCTTTCTCCACAGAACAGCAACAAGAACAACATAATTTCAGAGGAAAACATTATGGCCCTCTCTAAACCAAAGGCAGTCACAGGAGAAAAGGAAAGAATTATATTGTTTATTGTCTTTCCTTTATTGAAATGACATGGAATTGGTTTCCTAAAATGTCCTTTTTTGAATTGGACACTCTCCCTAACCTCCCTAACCTCCCCACCCCCCCCCCGGAAACTCTCAGTTTGTTTTGTGAGATTAAGAGTCTCTTATGGTTTTTCTCCCTCCCGATCCCATTTTGTTTCATTTACTCTTTTCCTGTTCCCCAAACCCCCCACATTGCACCTCCATTTCCTCATATCAGGGAGATCATATGATAGTGCCTTTCTCTGGTTGACTTATTTTGCTAAACATAATACCCTCCAGTTCCATCCATGTCAACGCAAATGGCAAGATTTCATTTCTTTTGATGGCTGAATAGTATTCCATTGTGTGTGCATATATATATATATATATATATATATATATATATATATATATATTTCATTTGTTGATGGACATCTATGTTCTTTCCATAGTTTGGCTATTGTGGATATTAATGCTATAAACATTTGGTGCACGTGCCCCTTTGGATCATATACAGTCTTCTTTACCTCTATCAGAACCCCAGGAAGCTTTATTTATTTATTTACTCACATAAACAGATGATCCAACACAACGTTTTTTGATGTTCCAATGTATTATAATGTCTTACCGCTTAACACTATGCTTACTGCTCTCTTTCACTGTCTGACTAAATCCTCATCATCACTATGCCATTTAATGAGAAAGAACATTTGAACTCAGAGTTCTCTCCATATCAGGGAATGAAGACTCCACCCTTCTGTTTGTGCAGGTAAAATAAATGTTGATGTCTGTCCTGCACATACCCCATCCTGTTCACCAGAATATTCACCATCAAAATATATACACAATGAAAACCATACCTCACCACTTCTATTACCACCCAGCATGCTAAAAACACCATCATATGTTCCTGAATTATTGACTTGATTGATAACCCCACTTCCACACATACTGCACTCCTTTCTCCATGCAAATTTATTTTGGTACAGCAATTTAACCTAAAAATCAAGTCATATGATTTTATTCTGCTGTTGAAAGACTTTTGGTATCTTCCCCTTTCATATTAAATAAAAACTGAAGGCGTTTCAATGTACTAGAAGGTCATACATCAATACGTTCTTCCTCTCTCCACCACTATGAACTCCTCATTGGCCTCCTTGCTTTTCCTCAAAAGTAACAGACAAGCTGTTCACACAAAGTCTATATACTTACTTGCTCTGCCTAGAGCAATCTTTTCCTTTAATATTTGTATAACACTCTCGTTCACTTCCTGGGTCTTTGTGCAAATAACATCTCATAAATGAGATATAACCACCCAAAACAAAAAAAAATTAACATTCATCCCAGCATTCCTCAATGGCTTTTACCTTTCTTGTATTTCTTTGTATCACTTATCACCATCAACCATCAATCATTATTCTATTACTGGTTTATTTTCTTATTTGAGACAGAGAGAGAGAGAATTGGGAGGGTGCGCAGAGGAAGAAGAAAACACCCCACTGCCTAGAAAGCCTGCTGGGGAGTTACATCCCAGGACCCTGAGATCATGACCCAAGCCAAAGGCAGTCACTCAATGGACTGAGCCACCCAGGTGCCCCTCTATTATTGGTTTATTTCACTATTATATTTCAAAAGAATGTGAGCTCTTTGTGGTCAGGTATTTTATATGTTTTATTAATTGAAGTATTCTCAGAAAGGTAGCTGGCAGATTGTAAGGGCTCACTAAACTGTATTTTGTTGTTATTATTGGGCTCCTTTATGGGCTTTACCTCTTACACTAGAAGTCTATCCTTCAGATGTAAGCGATAAGAATAGAGCCCTGCTGCCTGTTCAAATGTGTAAAAAGCCTGTATTAAGTGGATATTTTAAAAGCTAAATGAATGGCTTAATAGTTGTATATGGGGGGAAAGGGAACATATTTTCCACAGTTTAGAAGTGGAGTTCTTTTATAGAGTTCTTGTACAAGCCTACACTATGGAACGATAATGGGCAGTTGTACATTACAATTATACAAACACTTTGGTAATTTATATCCTTTTTTTGTTATTCTTGACTGGATCATTTAATTCCTTAGGAGCATTATAGCATTTCAACTTTTCATGTTCAATAAACTTATTGGGATTGCTACCTTTTTTATTCAAATGGAGAAATAGTCATGATTTAATTTAAATAAAGTGTTATTGATTGTGTTGTTTTCTAAAAATGAGTCGCACATGCTAGTTTAAAAGTTTTGTTAAATTCCCAAGTCTGTCACTGATAAAAGCCTTTTGTAGATTAGTAACTTGATCAAAACGGAAAAGTTATGTATCACCTATTGTTATACTATCTTTGTTTCCATCTTGCATTGTAATAACACCCATCTTAACTCTATTTAAGACAAATCATTGCCAGATGGATTTCTGGCATTGATTGCAGGATATGAAATCTAGTATAACTAAAAGTTTTTGGTTTTAGTAGCATATAAATCAATTTAGAAAAATATATGTATTTGAATATAAGATAAAGTTTTAAATTATTTGGCAATAATAAACTAAACTTTTTTTTTTGTAAATTTTTATTTTCTAAAATTTCATTGAGCTCTCTTGCAATAAGAAACAAGTTACAAAAAATTAAGGTTTATTTACCCCAATTCAAAATTATTAGGAATATAATCATAGAGGTTGAAGTATTTAAAATATTGAACCCAAAATGTTTTATTAGGTAAATTCATGAATGCTGAGCATTCACTGTTAAAATATACTAATACTATTGATAGACTGGTAGAAGCCTAAAATCAAATATTTATTAAATATTTCTATCCATATCTTTTCATAGCTTGGTAATTCATTTCTCTAGCATTAAATAATATTCCATTGTTTGCATGTACTACACTTTCTTTGACCTTTCACTTATGGAAGGATATCTTGGTTGCTTCCAAGCTTTTGTCAGTTATGAATAAAACTACTATAGACATCTTTGTGGGTATAGATTTCATCTTCTTTGGATAAATACCAAGAGCTGCTACTGCTGAATCATCTGGCAAGAATATGTTTAGTTTTGTAAGAAACTGCCAAGTTGTTTTCCATTCTTTATTCTCAATACACATGGAAGAACATTCCTGTTGCTCCACATCCTCACCAACATTTCGTGTTCTGTTGACAGTGCTCTGGATTCTGGGTATGTACTGGTGTCTCTTTTTTGTTTTAATTTGCATTTTCCTGATGACATATGATGTGAAGCATCTTTTTATATGCTTATTTGCCATCTGTAATATTTTCTTTGGTGAGGTATCTGCTAAGGCCTTTGGCTCATTTTTAATCCGGTTTTTCCCCCATTGTTGAGTTTTTAGGGGTCTTTGTGTATTTTTGATTAACAGTCCTTTGCCAGATGTGTATTTTGCAAATTTTTTCTCATAGTCTGTGCTTTGCCTTTTCATTCTCTTGGCATTGTGTTTCACAGAGTAGACATTTTTAAATTCAGTGCTTGTGCTTTTGTAGCTAAAGTTATTGCGAAAACCAAGGTCATTTAAATTTTCTTCTATATTACCTTCTACATGTTTCATGTTTAGGTTTATAATCCAATCTGAGTTAATTTTTGTGAAGAGTGTAGGATATCTGCCTGGATTTATTTTATTTTATATTTTTAGATTTAGCTTCACCATTGCTACAGAACCATTTGTTTAAAAGATTGTATTTTGCTCTCTTGTATTGCTTTTGCTTTTCTATTAAATATAAAATATAATTGATAATATATATTCTGTTGCTTTAATCTAGTCTCTCTGTGGTATTACAATATCATGCTTACAATTATCGTTATGGTAAACTTTTTTTAAAGATTTTATTTATTTATTTGACAGAGAGAGAGATCACAAATGGGCAGAGAGACAGCCAGAGAGAGAGATGAGGAGAAGCAGGCTCCCTGCTGAGCAGAGAACCCAATGCGGGACTCGATCCCTAGCCCCTGGGATCATGACCTGAGCCGGAAGGCAGAGGCTTAACCAACTGAGCCACCCAGGCGCCCAATCGCTTTAGTAAACTTTGAAGTCAGTCCTCAGTCTTTGTTCTCCTTCAACACTATGTTGACTATTGTGAGTCTTTGCCTCTCCATATAAACTTTAAAATAAGTTTGTTAATATTAAAAAAAAAGAACTTGCTGGAATGCATTAATTTTATAGATAAACTTGGAAACCAGTGACCTCTTGAGCTTAGCAGGAATTAGACCATGGACATCAGTTGTCACAGTGGTGCCTCTGGCAGAACCTATTGCAAATCCCTAGGCAAAATGACACCTCAAGGATCTGAGAGAATGTCTAAGAAGTACTTGATACATCCCTTGGGTATGGTTTATTAAAGTGTCCACCTGTCTGAAAGCTGGGGAATCTAGATAAGGGAGGGAAAATTAGTTATGATAAAACATATCAACAAACATCAATAAATTTTGTAAAACTAATTGTCATGGCTCATATACAATATGACCAACAGAGGGACCATCAGAAGGAAAGCATCAGTTATGTTTATTGTGAAATTTTTTATTCAAAATAAAGCAATGTGAGGGGAAGACACAATGAGAAAATTACCATTTTTTAAATGGTAAACATCTTACAAAATGGAATAGGTTTTATATTCTAAGTAGTATATTGAAAAGTAAAACATTGGGGCGCCTGGGTGGCGCAGTGGGTTGGGCTGCTGCCTTCAGCTCGGGTCATGATCTCAGGGTCCTTGGATTGAGCCCCGCATCGGGCTCTCTGCTCCGCAGGGAGCCTGCTTCCCCCTCTCTCTCTCTCTCTCACTGCCTGCCTCTCTGCCTACTTGTGATCTCTGTCTCTCAAATAAATAAATAAAATCTTTAAAAAAAAAGAAAAGAAAAGTAAAACATTAAAAAAATAAAATTTCAGGGGCACCTGGGTGGCTCAGTGGGTTAAGCCGCTGCCTTTGGCTCAGGTCATGATCTCAGGGTCCTGGGATCGAGCCCAGCATCAGGCTCTCTGCTCAGCGGGTAGCCTGCTTCCTCCTATCTCTCTCTGCCTGCCTCTCTGCCTACTTGTGATCTCTGTCTGTCAAATAAATAAATAAAATCTTTAAAAAAAAATAAAATAAAATTTCAATGAAAAAAATTATTTAATTTTTAAAAAGGTTAAAAATAGCAGAACCATTTTTCTTATAACTGGAAAATACACTGTATATACATCTATCAAAATAACTTGTCATGGGGGAGCCTGGGTGGCTCAGTAGGTTAAAGCATCTGCCTTCGGCTCAGGTCATGATTCCAGGATCCTTGGATCGAGGCCCACATCGGGCTCTCAGCTCAGCAGGGAGTCTGCTTCCTCCTCTCTCTCTCTGCCTGACTCTGCCTTATTGTGATCTCTGTCAAATAAATAAATAAAAACTTTTATAATAAATATTTGAAAAATAACTTGTCATGTCTGGAATCAGGAGCATATGGAAAAAAATAATATCTGAGGACAATACTTCTGCCATGTTTTGTGCCTTGCTAATATTTTTAAACAGTCAGGCAAATTTTAGCCTTATTGAAACACCTGCTAAGATACCTGCAGTGCCTTTTGGAGCCCTATGACTATAAAAATTAATTGCAAATATTCAAAATGTTTACTATGGTGTCACTATTTAGGGCCACCACCAAGTATGTTTCAGAAGTAAGCATAACTGTTACTCTTCCATAATGCAAAAGGGCATATTTTCAGGAGTTCCATCTGCTGTACCAGGAGGTGAATCAAGTAATGATTTTTGTCTATAAAATAATTCACTTTTCAATCTAACATTCCTCATTCCACATTATAATAATAAAAACTAGGAGGAGACTAAAACAAACAAACAAATACAACTACAACAACCAGCTTTTTCTACAGTGGAAAAGTAAATATAACCTTAGGAGTAGCCTAAAATTTATTTTTAAATATTTTAAGATAAACGTTTTTGTTAGAAAACCATATATTTTATATTACTAAGAAATAACAGGCAACGTTTTATTAACTTCTAAAAAGTCTAGTTACTTGTATTTATCTATTAACTCATCTCTTTATGAAGTAGAACATGATCACACCTCTTGTATCTACCCAAGTTTGTATGCTTTGGTTGTTTTATGTTTGCTATTTCCTTGCTTAATTTTTACAATATTTGATACATAATAGTATCTTTAAGTCCATCTATGGTTTCACAGAATTTGTTTGAACTTCATAAAAATGTACCATACTTTTTGCACTGTCCTTGTTTTACTTCTCTATTAGCTTTCCAAGTTTTATTCACTTTAGAGTGTGTAGCTATCATTTATTTTTACTCCTCCATAATGCTATGTTTACAAATTTGTGTTTATCTGTACTTTTAAAAATATCTTAATTATATACCATTTCTCATCTCACGTAACACTCATGTTACTTCTACACTTATCAGATATTATGTAACTGAAAACCACAACTCAGCAACAATAGAACACCATTTTTCAAAATTAAATGGCTTACCAGAATTCTTTAATTCTATCCTTTATTTGTATTAGATGACCCTTTATTCTGGTATTTGGCATTGTTCATATGGAGGAAAGCTTATAAGTTGATATTCCATAAATAGAAGGATTTTTATGATCGATTAATTATTTTCATTTAGAATGCATAGAATATGGTTGATTTAATATTTCTTTCTTACTCTCTGCCTGGAACATAGTGCTATCTATGCAATAGCCACTAAAATATTAAGTTAATTACCTAGACTTTAAACTGCATATTAATAGGAATAGCATACAGAACTCTTCTCAGATTGGGACACCTGGGTGGCTCAGTCAGTTAAACGCCTGAGCCTTTAGCTCGGGTCATGATCTTAGGGTCCTGGGACTCAGTTCTGCAACAGATTCCCTGCTTAGCCGGGAGTTTGCTTCTCCCTCATCCTGCTGCTCCCCCTGCTTGTGCTCTCTCTCACTCTCTCTCTTACAAATAAATAAAATTAAAAAAATAAATTCTTCTCAGATAGCTAATATAGAATATCGTCTTTGTATTCATCAAAGGGAAAGTGCCATATAATAATGAAATCCAGACTACTTCAAATTCACTTTTTAACCAGTAAGAAAGTACTGGAAACAAGCCAAAAATGTCTTCAATGAATTAAAGAAATAGATTGATTTTCAATATCTTAATGTTTCTAATGTTAAATTGCAAGATTTTTATACTAGATATCAGTGTAAATATTCATTATACAAGGATATTCTAAAAATAAACCTGAGAAAACTACTTGACATATATGATGACAAAAACCAATGTCAGTTTGGGTAAAACTTACAACACCTACCACCTGAAACTCTTGTTCTATATGGTGCCATCTTGTGATTCTGGGCAGCGGCAGTGAGCCACAGCTTCCAGTCAGCTAGAAGATTACAGGGGTGAACACCTGATATTCTTACAAGCATTCTATATATAGAATATATATATAGAATATATATATTCTTCTTTTTTTAGTGTAATATTTAATAAATTGCATGTGATATTTGATACTTTGTTATAAAATAGGCTTTGCTTAAGATGATTTTGCCCAAATGCAGGCAAATGTAAGTGTTCTGAGTATGTTTAAATAAGCTTAAGGTAAGCTATGATATTTGATAGTTTTGGGGTATTAAATGCATTTTCAATTTTTTATGTGTTTCTCTGTACATAGCCCCCTTGTAAGCTGAGGAACATCTCTATATGTATATGTCGCCTTGGTATGGCTTACATATTATTGGCATGAAACATCTAGAACAGTACGTGTGCCATAGAATTGTCTACAACATCAAACAAGTTTCTTGAAAACTTGTGCCAAAGGGGTTATGTCTTTAAGGATTCTTATTTCAGAAGGGTTCTCTCAAACGTAAGATTTTTCAGAAGTTAAGTGAAAATCTGACCAAACTAAACATTTTTCCATTTTCCCTAGTGAGCAAAGATAGCTAAAATCTATCTGCCATTTTCAACACTGTACTCAACGATTGTAATTCTAATTTAAGAACAGATTATTTATATCAAAACCACATGTTGGCCTAATCTTATACAATATTCATAAGTCACACTCAGACCCTTGGACACTTTTATTTGTTGAGTCTATATGGTACTACGGACATTCATCTTTTTTGACCTCATAGCTTCATGTATGTCTATACTTTTGAAAATACATGCATCATAGTTCCATTGTAAAATGTCTGGGTTATAAAATGTGCTATGCTATCAAAATGGTAATAAGAACATACAAATGACCTGATGTAATGAACTGGACCAGATTGCCAGATATCACATTTCATACCAGAAAGATTCAGTGGTAAGTTTTAAAATGGCCAGCTATACATTGACTGAATTATAACTCATTTAACTTCTTTCTTTGTGTACAGTATTATACATTAGTCAGTATTATAGTAGA
The DNA here is from genome assembly GCF_964662115.1 of Mustela nivalis. NCBI lineage: Eukaryota > Metazoa > Chordata > Mammalia > Carnivora > Mustelidae > Mustela > Mustela nivalis. The sequence goes on from NW_028136539.1 coordinate 111,311, forward strand.
TAAGTACTTTGGACAGATGTAAATATGCTGTAATAAAAAATGTTTTTCTTCTTTCTTTTAGTCCTTTTTACTTGTAAGACTAGCCACAAATACCACGCCTCCCCCAAAATAATTTGCAATCCAAATTTATCTCTAAATGAATTTATTGCACAGAAAAATATGTATATATATATATATATACACACTTACAGAAGACATGTTCAAAAATAGTTACACAACAGCAGGGCCCTAAATGTAAGCAGTATAGTTGTTTTGTTTTGTTTTGTTTTGTTTTGTTTTGTTTCTTTTAAAAAAAGAGGTTATGTGAAATATTAGGATTTTATTTCCAGGTGTAGTATTTCAAGACAGTTAACTACACCTATGGTGTCAACAGCCTCTTGTTGGCAGTATGATTTTATTGGCTCCATGGAATAACAGAAAGAATTTACTATTGCTTCTTTCTTTTATGACACACACAGAAAAAAAAAATTGACACATTTGCTCAAGACCAACCAGAATCATTTTAACCTATCAAAATTGATGGGAGGCCTTCACTGCCAAAGTCACTGCTGCGTTTTCACAATTCACTGCAGACAATCTGCTACTCCCATTATGATAAAGGAGAGAAGAGTCATAATCAGGGAAGAAAGCTAGATTAATACTTGTAATTATCATTGAATATTTAGCCTGCTATAGGTTTATTATTATTAGTGTCATTTGATAATTTTCTCTCATTTTATTAAACACAACTGTGAGTAATTACGCTACCTAATATTTCTCTGTATTGGCTGACTAGCTAGCAAACATTCATGAAAATATCCATTAGCCACACATATAAAATGCTGCATTATGATGCTGTTGAATCAGAACATACCACTACCTGATCCTGTAGCTCTTTGAGGATTTGCAAATCAATTAATTCTATGTTTATTGGATTCTTCCCATACAATTAGAAAATTTATAATCGAGTCCATGAACATTATTAGTTTTACCATTTTAAACCAGCAATCACACTTTGATTTTTACAACAAAAGCAGAAATATAAACACACACATTTGGATCAGTTTTCTGTTAGTCTGTCTGGACTTCAAAATCCTATTCCTCAAGATGATGCACACCAAAGTTCTGGATTAAACAAGAAATTAGATGGCACCTGAACACTTGGTTTAATATTCTCAAAAGGATTATGCAACTTCTTTCTTACAATATGACATTGTTTTACAAAGATCTACACTTTTATAATGTTAGTATTTATAATAATCAATAAAGTCAATTAATCATGATTAAAAATCAAACATAAAAATTTCTACTTTTTGCTTTTGCCCCCTCCATTTAGAACTTATTTATAGCCTGATAATTCAAAGGTCCCTATGTTTATGAAAATCTGGACAGAAATAGCTCTAAGATCCCATTCAGAACTTGATATTAATCTAAGTCTTTTGGCTCCATTTATCCTGAGAGCAAAGAGTAGGACAAAGGATTTGAGTACTGTTAGTTTATCTGGGAGATTATCCAAGGTAGAAAAGAATGGGAAAGTGATACAGTGAAGAAGCAACTTTGTCAAAGAGGTACATTGTTGATATAATTGTTGTGGATAGAAAATGAAGGCTTGCTTTTACTGAAAGGTCCTGAGAAACTTCTTTAAGTTGTCCTCATGAAGACCTGAAAACTGACAATTTTACCTATGGTTCTTATTTCCACTTCACTGAGAGCTGTCCTCAGAGGACATTAACTCTCCTACACTTTTGGGTTGTGTTGGAGACATTCTAAAATGAGAGAGAGAACATGAGATGCTATCAGTGTTAAGTAACTGCAATTTCCCATGGAACTATCCACCACAGGTTTGGCTATAATCAGGTGTTGGGCCTTGATATCAGAGGGATTTGAGGCAGTATCATTTTAGGTTAATCATTATATCTGAAATTTCCAAAAACTACAACTGATGAAACTTTGATTATAAACCTATAAATATAACAATAAATCTACAGTATTCAAATTATTTTCATAGAAATACACAAACAAAGCATCAACTGATTAATATTTAAATGTTACAAAATACTGAACTGAAAGAATTTGGTCATATAACAACGTGTAAGAAGTAGAGCTTAGGTTTAGGTTAGAAGTCAGGATGCATTTGGGACTCAGTTAAGAAATTGAATGGAGGGACGCCTGGGTGGCTCAGTGGGTTAAGCCGCTGCCTTCGGCTCAGGTCATGATCCCAGGGTCCTGGGACCGAGCCCCAAATCAGGCTCTCTGCTCAGCAGGGAGACTGCTTCCTCCTCTCTCTCTGCCTGCCTCTCTGCCTGCTTGTCATCTCTCTCTGTCAAATAAATAAATAAAATCTTAAAAAAAAAGAAATTGAATGGATGTCTGACTATCTTATAGGTTTGCTAAAAATCAGTGACTTTGTGTTCACGTGTGGCTATGCGGGAATTTTTAACTTTCTCTAAGAAGTTATTAGATTGATTATATAATGGCAGTAAAGGATGGGGAAAAGCAAAGTACAAACCCCATAAAGACAAAGACACTGAGTATGAGAAAAGAGTAATAGATAAGAAGAATCAATGCATTTGAGGAAAATGGGAATTGAAATACACAATGATTGTTGATTTTTTTAGATGCAGAAATCAAAACTAGCTTGCAAGAAGGAAATAACAGAAGACATGTTGTGAAAAGGCAGTAACGTGGAATAAAGGAGTAGGGAGAGCATATCAGGTAATTTGGATAGGAAGGAGTTAGGAGATAATTGCTTGATAAATTTTATATGGCCCACTTAAATGCACAGATTTCTCTTCTTTAAGTTATATGGAGAACAGGGTGTCCTTTCTCTTCCCTTTCAGAGCACCCGAGGTGTACTCTTTCAGACTGAAAACCTGAAAAGCTCAGGACTCAGTTGCTTAAGCACAGCTGAGAGGATATATTTCAATTAAGATTTACAGTTTGCTGTAGGTAGTAGACTGTCAAAAGTGGTTTAACCATATTTTTCATTTAACAAGAAGACTACAGAGAGTGTTTTCTGGTGTTGGTTCAGAGTCTTAAGAAAGTCAAGTGAACTATCTTAGAGGTTTTCATGGCTTTTTATTCACAGTTGCAAAAATTGCCGTTGGAGTTCTCACTATTAAGCCCACATTTCTGGCAGAAAGACAGAGGTAAAAGAGAATGATATCTTGTACGACTGATACTTTGTCATATGGTTACAATGTAACTAGAAAAGAGACAATAAAATATTTGATGTTGTTTTAAGTTTCCTTGTTGTCAATCCCTCAGTGCTTTCTGATACTAAAGGAAAAAGTAGATGGATATTGACCTGGCAACTATCAACACCTGTCAGTCTCTCTTGGATAACCAATATCTCTATAATCTCTTCTTCCCAGTAAAAAAAAAAATAAAATATATTCATAAACCACACTGTGCCATCTCAAGTTACTGCACCAAGATAAAATTACAATGATTTTCAGTTGTTCCAAATGGACAGAATACCCTTCCTTATGATATCATGTCTTATAAGATAGATAATTGGCTTGCTACCAATATACCCAGATGAGACTGTGGAAGAGATAGGAAAAAAATAATAATATTTATTTATTCCTTGGGTTGACCCTGTTTACACAGATGCATTACTATTAGAAAAGGTTGGTTTGGGACATTGGAATGAATTTACTTAATGGGTCTGTATGTAATTGGGTTGGAGAAAATTTTTAATTTCTACAAAAATTATTAGAATTCTATCTTATTCCCTTTTGATAATTTTCACATGTTAACAAAGCCAACGTTTTTGTCTAGCAGACAAGATCTTAAATCCTAACAAAACTCAATTTTTTCCTTTTTTTTTTTTAAGTTTGAGAGCCTCATGTTCTCTCATGCTGCTTTAAATACAACTCAAAAAAACAAAAGGAGCTAAATGGGGCAGTAAGCCCAGTCTTTTTATTTTAATTTATTTATCTTATTTTTAATTAAAAAATTAAAGATTGTATTTATTTATTTGAGAGAGAGAGAGCATGAGTGGGGCAGGGGGATGTAGCTGCAGAGAGAGTCTGAGAAGTATACTCCCTAATGAGCAGGAAGCCCGATATGGGGCTCGATCCCAGGATCCTGACTGAGATCATGACCAGAGACAAAGGCAGATACATGTGCAAAATCCCTTTTTTTCTGGGAAACAATACTTTACAAGAGATGTTTGAAAAAGTACTGGGGAAACAACTTTAATCAGAGATACAAAAATTTAATTGACTTCTGTAAAGCTACAGGGATCCAAATGATGGGAATCCCAGGCCGTTTAGGTTGTGGACCACAGAGTATTCTTCTCTGTAATATTTTATTTTCTTCCGTGTCTACTAACTCCAGTCCAAGTTCACTGATCTCTTTTTAGATAGTGCAAAACATGGCAAAGAATACCAAACAAGTGCCCAATATTCTACATTTTTTACATCATTTCTAACATATAGAAGTGTGTTATCAAGGCTGGTTCTGTGAACAAACCTAGTTATGCTAAAGTGTGTTTTGTTCTCCAAAAATTAAATTCATGATTATCACACAATTATAAAATACTTGTGTCAAGAATTTTTATTCAAAAATTAATAAGAGAAGCAGATATTAAAACTAGTTCACATGGTTATTTGGGATATAAGCAGAGTTGTGCAGCAGAAGTGCTCTGGGCCCATAATTTGGGTTATAGAATTTATGTTTTCTAATGAAAAATCACTAACTTGCATTATTGTTAACAAGAATCCTGTGCATTACCATCAGTTTTCTCCATTATAACCTCTTGCTCTACAGTTTGTAAATAACTTTGTCAATAGCAAGCTAATAAACGGGGTGACTCCAATGGATTGAGATAATCTCCAGAGTTTCTGCTACATAATGAACAGGACTCCATTGAAAGGACACCTAAGAGTTTATTTTGCCCAAAAATTTGATCACTTTTTTCACTGTCCTTACCTATTTTCCAAACCTAGTTCTTTTCAGTCTACAGACAACCCTGTATCTGACTGACTTGTTAATTCTGGGAATGTCTTGCAGATTAATTTGCTTGCCCGAGGTGGTTCCTCTAATTGATGTCTAAGAACCCTAATTAGTTAAGAAAACTTTTATTTTAACATTTTCATTGCTATTTATTATTATTATTATTATTATTATTGCTAATATCTCTATTATAAATAATTCACAAGGGCATCTTTCTGACAAAAGACAAAGAGCTGGCTACTAGTAGAAAAAGTACATTTGACTCTGTCAGTGAAAGTGGTAAAGGGATTTGAGAAAATAAGGCAAAGCAGTGGAATTATGTGTTAAAACTTTAAATATTATAGACACATTTACTTAATTTCTAATACTGCTTATAATTAAAAAAGATGTTTTCCATGAACCACGCATTACAACAAATATATTGTTTATACAGATTAAATTTTCATCAAAAGGGACGCCTGGGTGGCTCAGTTGGTTAAGCAGCTGCCTTTGGCTCAGGTCATGATCCCAGCATCCTGGGATCGAGTCCCGCATCTGGCTCCTTGCTCGGCCGGAGCCTGCTTCTCCCTCTACCTCTGCCTGCCATTCTGTCTGCCTGTGCTTGCTCTCTCGCCCACTCTCTCTGAGAAAGAAATAAAATCTTAAAATAAATAAATAAATTTTCATCAAAAAATTATAAGTGTATTTTTTTGTAGGATCATGATAAGCATTTTGCAGATGAGAAAAGTGAAATTTAGAAAAGTATGTCTCTTCAAATCCCTCATACAATATCTGGCCTAGATAGAAGGATATACTATCACAATTGAGGAAGATAATTGAGATTACTTAAAATGATAAACTTTACTGTATAGGGTTTTTTACAAGTTTGCCACAGATTCACATTTTTTAAAATATATATCTATTTGTGTAAAGAGAATGCACTGAGAAGTAAAAAGATAGTGATATATCAGTGCTACCAACTAATGGCTATAATATCATCACCTTATTTATGAACAATGAAACAGTGTGTAATATTTAAATAAATTTAAATAAATTCCTATTTATTTTATATATTTATAAATTTAAATGAATTCCTATTTATTTATTATTAAAGAAATTCCTCTAACAAACAGTATGTTTTGAAGGTTGCTAGCAGGAAAGTGTTGTACGACATGGAAGTAATCAGAAAATGTGATCTAAAATTCTGCTTTCAAGGGCGCCTGGGTGGCTCAGTGGGTTAAAATTCTGCTTTCAAGAAGCTATAACAGTAAGTACTGAGCATTAGCTATTATATGCTATGGATGAATAACTGAAATCTACATTTGAAACTATTGGTACACTATATGTTACCTAATTGAATTTTAAAAAGTTAATAAAAAAAACCACTATTTTATAAAACAATATTCCCAACAGGCTCTTTTGCTTTAAAATACTCACTTTGTTTCCTCTCCGAGAGAACACCAAATGGCAGATGACGCCGGTGCTGCGGGAGGGCCCGGAGGGCCCGGGGGCCCTGGAATGGGAGGCCGCGGCAATTTCCGCGGTGGCTTCGGCAGAGGCATCCGGGGCCGGGGCCGGGGCCGGGGCCGTGGTCGGGGCCGGGGCCGAGGCCGCGGAGCTCGCGGGGGCAAGGCCGCGGACAAGGAGTGGATCCCCGTCACCAAGCTGGACCGCCTGGTCAAAGACAAGAAGATCAAGTCCCTGGAGGAGATCTATCTCTTCTCCCTGCCCATCAAGGAGTCTGAGATCATCGACTTCTTCCTGGGAGCCTCCCTCAAGGACGAGGTTTTGAAGATCATGCCTGTGCAGAAGCAGACGCGTGCGGGCCAGCGGACCAGGTTCAAGGCATTTGTCGCCATCGGAGATTACAATGGACACGTCGGTTTGGGTGTCAAGTGTTCCAAGGAGGTAGCCACTGCCATCCGCGGAGCCATCATTCTGGCGAAGCTTTCCATTGTCCCTGTGCGGCGAGGCTACTGGGGGAACAAGATCGGCAAGCCCCACACTGTCCCGTGCAAGGTGACTGGCCGCTGTGGCTCTGTGCTGGTGCGTCTCATCCCCGCCCCCAGAGGCACTGGCATTGTCTCGGCCCCTGTGCCCAAGAAACTGCTGATGATGGCTGGTATTGACGACTGCTACACCTCGGCCAGGGGCTGCACTGCCACCCTAGGGAACTTTGCCAAGGCTACTTTCGATGCCATCTCCAAGACCTACAGCTATCTCACCCCTGATCTCTGGAAGGAGACTGTGTTCACCAAGTCTCCCTATCAGGAGTTCACGGACCATCTTGTGAAGACCCACACCAGAGTCTCTGTTCAGAGGACCCAGGCTCCAGCTGTGGCTACTACATAGTTTTATACAAGAAAAATAAACTGAACTAAAGCTTGAAAAAAAAAATACTCACTTTGTAATGAGAGTCATTACTTTTGTCTAGCCAAATCTTATAGCACTGTTTATCCCTTCCCTGCTTTATCCTTTCCCAGTATCAATAAAGGCTCACTTGGGTTACCTAGAAGCCATGAGAAAGCTTGTAATAGATCTGGCTGGTTTTCACCAGCAATTTGACCACCATGTGCACAGGGAAGTCTATTGATAAAGGCTTTATTGCAATAAGTTGCAAATACATGGATGATTTTGAATTCTCTTTCTTGAGGTCTTGTTTCATGATAATAAATTTAGGGTGGCTTATTGGAATGGATGTTATTAACATATCTTCATAGTTATAAGCACATGGAATTGTAAAATAGATGAATGAATGTGGCATTACTGACAACTGTCCTCATTTTGAAATCAAATTACAGTGTACTAAGATGAGGAAGCAAAGCAGATTTGGGATTATGAGTGAAATAATTTAAAAAAAGTCTTGGGGTATGATCAGACTATTGGGTAATTCAGTAGAAAAATGTCTACTGATTGAGATTCTGTGTTCCCTGATTTCAGAGAGAAGTTAAGATAAATAAGTAACACGAGGAGACTAGGAAGCCAAACATAAGTGATAATTTTGTGCCAGGGTGTGTTTACATCTGTTTATCTTCTTGCTTTACCACTAAGGTTGCTCCTAGAGGAGAGTTTAAATATGTGTTGGAGCTAATCTCTGTGGATTACACAAGAAACCACATCCTACAGCTCTCCCTGAAACACCCCTTATGATTTCAATGTAATTTGGTTTTTGCATTTTTAGAAATAACAAAATACTTTGCAAACTCATCTACTTTATTACCATCACAAGTGAGTCAGCTGACTCCACATTTTAACACAGTGACGGTCACAGAGGAATGGAGGAATGAGTAGAGTTATCAATATATGTGCTTTTAAGAAGTATGACAGGGTAGCAGCTATTTCCAGGAACCAAAACATGGGTCAGCAGCTGTGCAGGAAAGGTGATGGAATAAATGACTCATTTCAGAGGAGTTCTATAACATATTAGTTCTATAATGTATCTTCAGCCCCCAATTACCCGCTTTGATCTAAAGATAAGGATTTACAGTTAAGGTCCCATTTATGATTTGACTGGTGTGGTCTGAATCATGTTTACTATTGTTTTGACTATTACTTGAAGCCTATAGTAGTACTTGGGATATGTGTTGTGTATTCTGTGAACATGTGCTATTTTTAGATTAGATAATTTCTGTCTCGAACCCCTGTTCATTTGTTTGTTTTTGTTTATTTGATAGTGGTTTCAGTAAATGGATATATCTGAAAAATTGCAAAGCCACTATTAAAACAAGTTATTATTATATATAGCATGGAATTGCACATTCCTCCTTTGAATCCGACAGAGCTTCACCATATCCTTAACAATTTGGGAAAAACATGCTATTGTTTTTCTTTATAAAATTTCTCCTGTTAGGCTGTGATGGTTGTCATCAGCAGTAACTCCTCTGAAGGCTTTGTCAAAAGAGTTGAAAAAATTGGAAAGGTGTGTGAATGAAGCTGTTTGCTGAATATAAAGAAAAGAGCATTGAAGTACAATTCACACTCTTACTTCTCCTTCTATGCTTTCAGATGTTTGACATTTGAAAATTTTGCTTCTAGAAGAGATGCCCTATATAATTCTTACTTTAAGGAGCAAGTTGCTTTTATAATTTTTTTATTATTCTACCATTCCAGTATTTCCATTTAAATTAAATTCAATACCATTTAAAAAAAATCAAAAGTGCAGCCAGTATTCAATTCCTGGGCTAAATAATTTTAGAAAGCTTTGTGTTATTGAACCTACAGGGTTTTTCTGTAGTTTTAACTCTTTCTTTCTGTGATTTTTCCCATTAGTCACGTAAGTGACTGCAATATAACAGACATTGAGGATAAAGAAGGACTGAATAGAACAATCCTTGGCCTCATGAAGTTGAGAATCTAGCAAGGGAGTCAAACAATTCAATCATTCAGAGACAATTTATTGAGTGCCTGGCCTAAAATGAGCACAACAAAACCCCAGGCCAGAGGAATCATTTTAATGGGAGAGATAGATAATAGGTAAGCCAACTTTAAAAAAAAAAATCGTACTGCTTTTTCTTTAATAGAGATGCATATTTGAACTAAATAAGCACATTTTTAAAAGAGCAGTGATTGAGAAGAGGTTTTTTAACTGAGTGGTCCGAAAGGGCCTCCCTGAAAAAGTCTGTTTTGAACAGATTTCTGAATAATATCAGCTAGGAAGCTGCGTAAAAATCTCAGGGATGGGTGATTTTTCCAGTCGAAAAACTGTAAAGGCTCCAAAGTCACAATAGAGCTATAAGTTTCTCTAATAAAGTAACTTCTGACAAAGAATGAGAAGAAATAACTAACCCAGGTTTGAAAGAAAAGGGACAGACTTTCTATGGAATTCATATTTAATTAAAGCTCTAAAGGACAAAAATACAATAGAGCAAAATTCTGGTCACGCTGATATACCTAACGAAAGTTCATAAACAAGGTGTGGGTAGCAAAGAGTGTGTGGGAATGTTGGTAAGAACAGTGGGGAAGAGTCATCCCTGAACATGTTCTTAAATGAAGCAATTCTTGGGTTGTATTAAAGGGTAAATTGGAGTTTGCCTAAGTGATTAGAGAAGGATGCCTCAGCTTATGGAAGTTCAAAGCCATAAAGATGTGATAAACTACTGCAGATATTTTCATGTATATTTGTTGTTGCTTCTAGTAATGGTGATCTAAAAACTCCTACTTAAGACAACTAAAAATCCAGACAAAATAGCTTTTAAAGTTAAAAATATCAGAATGATTATAAAAATAAGTGAGGGATTACTGGGCCAAAATACGAAATACAATGAGAGCCTAGAGATATATGCCCTGAAGCCATTTTAGCTATGAGAGCATTTGAAACTGCTAAAACACACTGAGCTGTGTTGTTAATAGACTCTTGATACTAGAAAAACAAATCCAGCAGCAATCAAATTTGAGGACTTTGGTACAACCCAAATTTAAGTTGAGATCCCCAAAGCACAAGGAGAAGCAGAAATAAGACTATAGCCTACCTTGCCTTCTGTGTAAACTGAGAAAGCCAATCACTGAATTTGGAGTATGATTGTCTTGTAGAGTCTCAGATATAAGAGAAAATCCTACCAAGGAGGACCATACCGTTATTATAGCTCTTAATTATCCCTACTCAATAAGAGTTTCAAATATAATGTCTTGAACATAGCAAAATGTAACAAAGCACACAAAGAAAAACCATTAACAAGATTTGATAGACAAAATGGGATTAAGTATGATGTTAAAATGATCAATAAAGATTGTAAAATGGCTTGATTACTCTGCTCAAAGAAATGAGAGGGGAAGCAAATTGAACAAAAAACTGACACTAAAAATGATATTGAGAAAGGTTTTATAAATGAACCAAATGGATACTCTAGAACTTTAAAGATATGACAGCTAATTTAAGATACCACAGGGGTGCCTGGGTGGCTCACTTAATTAAACCTCCAATTCTTTTTCCTTTTTTTTTAACACCTTACTTTTATTTTATCTCTTTCAATTTGGCTCAGGTCATGATGTCATGGTTGTGAAATAGAGCCCAGAGTTGGGCTCTGTGCTGAGCCTGGAGCCTGCTTAAGATTCTTTTCCCTTCTTTTTCTATCCCTCCCTGCACTCTCACTTGCTCACTCTCTCTTGCTTGCAAATAAATAGATAGATAGATAGATAGATAATAGACAAAGAAAAATAAAAGCAGATTATGAAAATAAATATAAAGATTTTGAAATGAAAACAAGTTCAAAATAAAATAGAGAAGACCTACACAGCTAAAAGTTCATTCAGAAAATCTACTATTAAAGAAGTCAGTATGACACAGTGTTAAGATATCAAAAGAAATGAAATCTTGCCATTTGCGACAACATGGATGGAACTAGAGCGTATCATGCTTAGCGAAATAAGTCAAGCAGAGAAAGACAACTATCATATGATCTCCCTGATATGAGGAAGTGGTGATGCAACATGGGGGCTTTAGTGGGTAGGAGAAGAATAAATGAAACAAGATGGGATTGGGAGGGAGACAAACCATAAGTGACTCTTAATCTCACAAAACAAAATGAGGGTTGCTGGGGGGAGGGGGTTTGGGAGAAGGGGGTGTGATTATGGACATTTGGGAGGGTATGTGCTTTCGTGAGTGCTGTGAAGTGTGTAAACCTGGTGATTCACAGACCTGTACCCCTGGGGATAAAAATATATGTTTATAAAAAATAAAAAGTTAAAAAAAAAAAAAAGATTTGAGCATGTACTTTACAGAAAGGGTAATCCAAATGGCCACTCATATATAAAAACTGTTTATCTTTATTATGAATCTGGAATTAAATTAAATTAAATTAAAAATAAATTAAAACCTAAAATGACATACTATTACACACTTACCATATTGGGCAACAGTAAAATTGCCTTGCAAGAATGTGAAAGAATGAAAGTGCCCATAATAAAAACATTTGAGGTAAGTTGGACAATATTTAGAAAACTTAAAAATAAAAATAAAAATTTGGTCCATTCCTAGAAATACAACATGGAACTAAATGAATATTTTCACCAGGATATGCAAACAGATGATTATAGCTATTTCATTCATAACGGCAGTTCAGTAGTGGTCTATTTGCACAATGTTACATTAAATAAGAGAGAATATTAACAAACTGGGAGGAGGGGCTAGGTTGTTATCAGAAACAGATCTTCTATGGTGCTGATTATGTTCTATTTCTCAAAATCTTTAAGTTAAAAAAGTTTTCAAATTTATATCTAGATAGATAGATGATAGATAGACAGATATCCCAGAAGCTGCAATGCTAGGCTAAGACCAGGCTTTAAAGGGCTTTTCTATACTCTACTAAATACTTGAAACCATTCATTATATCATAGCTCAGTGTTCAAATCTCCATTTGTTTCCTCAGGTTCCTAATATTTACCTTAAGGTGACCTGATTCAGACTTTTGATCACCTTTGTCTAAATATTTCTATTTTAACAAAGTCCTTTTTAACACTGAGAGACTAAAACTTAGAAAAATACTCTGATTGTTATCTCACTAGGGTGGAAAATATATAGTTACCCATTAACTAATGATATCCATGTCTACATTAGATCCGTGGCATTTTTAATTCTTGGGAGCTTTTGGTTAAATGAAATTTTTAAGCTTCCTTTAAAGGAAGCTTTAAGCCATCACCACATGAATAAAATTAAAGAACCAAATGAAAACAGGCCAAGTATTTACAGAGTAATAGAATGTGCAGTGGAAAGAGTACAATTCTGAAATCATAAAGCCTAAATTAGTGTGATGCATTTTTGCTACCCATGTAATCATAAACCAGTTATCTAAATGTGTTAGCCTCAGTTTTTTCACCCATGAAATGGTGATGATAATACTTATTATGCAGCGTTGTTGTGTGGATGTGATGAAGCATGGAGCATGAGAGTCTCATATTCCATGCTAAAATGATAGCTATTTTTATACTTATAATAATTCTAGTAATAGTAATTAAATTGTTCAAAATGGTAATATTCATTTATATTGAGGCATTGTATTGACTATTATTAGACACATTTACCAACATAAATTTCATTTTACTTTACCCCCTCTGAGGATATATATTCCCTAATTCAATATGAATCTCCTTATGAATAATAATTATCATAATAAATATGCTGATTTTTCTTCTATTTTTTTTTTTTTCAGAGCTTTTATATTTGAGTTTATTCTTCATTTAACTTTTAAAACACTACTATAGTTGAATATTAAAACAAAAACAATAGCAAGTAGTGAGCTATGATTATAGTCCTTCACTCATTCACTACTGCACATAAAATGCCAGCAGTGTTATTCACTGGCCCCATTAAGAGGTCTGACACTGAACACCACCCCTGGGATGATGTTCATCATCCTCATATGCTTCCCCATTGTAATGGCGCCGTCTTTCCTGATTTGGATCAAAGTCCACCAGTTCTACCTGGTCCATTTCATCAGTCTCTTCTACTTCCTTCCTCTCAGGTAGGAGTTTTTCCAGCAAAGAGAGTTTATCAGGAGACAGAAAGCCATTCTCAGGAAAATTTACCTTAAATTCGATGATGAGGCGACCCTTCTCATATGGCCTACGATAAATTGGCATGCCTTCATTTAGCACACACTTGATATCTCCATGCTTGACAATTTGACCTGGATGAGAGGTGATGACAATGGTTCGGTTGTCAAGAGTAGATATTGGCTTTTGAAAACCGCACAGTGCTTCAACCAGCTGTATGTCCATACACATGAAAAGGTCTTCTCCTCGCCGAGTAAAAACAGCATGATCCTTCTGATCTAAAACAATGATAATATCTCCTGGTTCCAGTCCTGGTTCTTGGTCTCCCTCACCATGGAATGTTATCTTCTGGCCATCTTTCATGCCTTTGTCAATATGAACTTCTAGAATCTTCTTCTCTCGAACTATCTTCCTTCCATTGCAGCTTTTACATCTATCTTTAGGACTGATCCGTTCCCCATGGCCCTGGCACTCCATGCACACAGACTGAATTTGCTGAACCATTCCAGGTCCTATCTGATGAATTCTTATTTGCATTCCAGTACCTCGGCAATTGGGACAACACTCAACTGCTCCTTTCTTACCACCTCGGCCTTCACATTTATCGCAAATCACATTCTTTTGCAGAGCTAGTTTTCTTGTTGCACCGTTATATAAATCTTCTAAGGTTACTGAGAGCTGATGCACAACATTTTTACCTCTCCTTTCTCTCTGCATTCTTCCTCCTCCTCCAAAAAACATATCAAAGATGTCCATGGGGGAGCCAAAACCACCACCAGCTCCACCTTCTTTAATTGCCTGTTCACCTCCTTTGTCATATAATTCCCTTTTCTTTGCATCAGAGAGTACTTCATAAGCTTGAGAAATCTGTTTAAACTTCTCTCCTTCATTTGGATTCTTATCAGGGTGGTACTTCAAAGCCAGTTTCCTGTAGGCCTTTTTCAGTTCTTCTTGGGTGGCATTGGGTTTGACCCCCAAAACATCATAATAAGTGGTTTCTTTCACCATTTTCTACAGCCGGTGAGAGGGCCGAGGCCGATGTGGGGGAGCGGGAAGGAGCGCGTTGCTGGGCGCAGCTCGGGTAGCCGCCGCTCCTCCGCGTCTCACCGAGCGTTCTGGAAAGTTCCTTCTATTTGTTTTTAAGGAGGTATCCTTTACTGTTGAACATAAAGAAACTTAAGCAAGTCTGTCTTATTCAAACTTTGCATGCTGCTTTCTTATGAAACTAGATTATAGAGTTGTATGAAATAAATTCATGCAGTTAAGACATTGATGTTTGGAACACTGGGTGGTCAGTTTAGTATTTTAAAAGAAGATATTAAATTTAAACCTTAAAACTGAGCTCTTTCAGCCTTTTTTATAGACCATCCTTCATGCTTCATAAGTACTCCTCCATTGTAAACTAAGTAATAGTTTTTGTCACAGTGTATATACCAAAAATGGATTTTATATTCTATTATTTCAGAGTTAGTTGCAGTTTCTACTGCCTTACTTCCTTTTTTGAAAAATAGATTAATTCTACAAAAAGTTTTTTCCAGCTTTATTGAAAAAAATCGACATATTTGTAAATTTAAGAAATGATTTCTTATAACATTGCAAACTTTTAACATTGTGTAAATTTTGTACAATTTGATAAATTGGTATACATCTTTATTGCAATATAATCTACACAAAAATGTTAATACATCTACTATCTCGTATAGTTGCCACTGTTTTTTATGCATGTATCGTAAGGAATTTTAAGATCTACTCTCTTAGCAACTTTTATGTATATAGTATAGTAGAGATAAACTTCAGAGGTCTTGTGGGTTTTGTTCCAGACTGCCTCAATAAAGTGATTATCTCAATAAACTAAGTCAAATTATTATATTTTTTGGTTTCCCAGTGCATATAAAAAATTATGTTTCCCAGTGCATATAAAAAATAAAAACTATACTGCACTGTTCAAAAGCATTATGTTTTTAAAGAAAATCAATGTATATACCTTAAGTACACTAGTTCTGAGTTTTCAGTGGGTCATAATTACTGATCACAGATCACCATAACAAATACAATAATAATGAAAAAACTTGATATATTGCAAGAATTACCAACATGTGACAAAGAGACACAAAATGAACAAATGTTGTTAGAAAAATGGTGGCAGCAGACCTCTTTTATACAAGATTGCTATAAACTTTCAACTTGTAAGAATGTGATATATGCAAAGTTTATTAAAGGGAAGCACAATAAAAAAAAGTATGTATATCTTATTAACTATGATCATCATGCTGTACATTAGATCCCCAGAACTTTTTCATATTATAGTTGCAAGTTTGCACCCTTTGACCATCTTACTCCACCCCAGGTTCACCCCTTGTCAACTCAACTCTAAGTTTCCATTAGTTTTCCTTTTCCTCAGATTCTGTATGTAAGGGATATCATAATACATAAATTAAAAAAATATATAAAATCTTTGAAATATTTCACTTAGAATAATACCTTCAAGATCCATCCATGCTGTTGTAAATGGCAGTATTTCTTAATTTTTCATGGTTAAGTAGTATTCCGTAGTATATATTTACCATACTTATTTTACTCATTCATCCATTAATGGATACTGAAGTTATTTCCATCTCTTGCTTAGAGTTAATAATTTTATAATAAACATAAGAGTGCAGATATGTCTTTGAACAGTGAACTTCGTTTTCTTTAGATAGATACCTAGAAGTGGGATTACTGAATCATATGGTAATTTTACTTTTAATAATATGAATAATCTCCATACTGTTTTCCATACAAATTTATATCCCTATTACAGTGCATAAGTTCCCCGTTTTCCCCAATATTTACCAAAATTGGTTAGTTTCAATTTTTTGGTAGTATATATTCTAATATCTTGCTGTGTTTTTCAGAGGTAAACAACAACAACAACAACATAAGGACTTTGCCCTGAGATTTTTACGTTGAGCACTTTTTAATGCTCCTGTTGGTCATTTATATAACTTTTTTGAAAAAAAAGTCTATTGAGATCCTTTTGCTATTTTTTTAATCATATATTTTTTTCTATTTGTATCTGTTGGTTATTAACCTCTTTTCAGATATAAGATTCGTAAGTATTTTCTTACATTCTGTGGATTGTGTTTTCATTCTCTCTCCCTTTTTTTGGCAATGCAGAAACGTTAGTTTGATGTAATACCATTTATTTATTTTTGCTTTTTTTGCTTGTGTTTTTGGTCTGGTATCCAAAAAACTATTGGCAAGACCAATGTCAAGGAGAATTTTTCCTATGTTTTCCTTTAGGAAATTTAGTTTCATGCATCACCTTTAAGTCTTTAATCTATTTCAAGTTCAGACTTATGAGTGATATAAGGTTCCCTTTTCATACTGTTTATGTGACTATTCAGTTTTAAATATCATTTATTGAACAGACTATCTTTCCCCATTACATATGTTGGCCCCTGTCAAATATTAGGTGACTGTATGAAAGGATTTATTTCTGGACTCTCAATTCTGTTCTACTTGTTTATTGGTCTGTTTTTATGCCAGTATACTTTATTGTTTTGAGCATGAGGGCTTTGTAGTATAGTTTCAAATCAAGAAGTGTAATCTCCCTTCTTCATTCTTTCTCAGAACTGCTTTGATTATTTGTTGTCTTTCATGGTCTCATATAAACTTTAGGATTCTTTACTTACTTCTGTAAAACAATAATATTGGGTTTTTTTTTAAGATTTTTAATTTATTTATTTGACAGAGAGAGATGACAAGCAGGCAGAGAGGCAGGCAGAGAGAGAAGAGGAAGCAGGCTTCCTGCTGAGCAGAGAGCCTGATGCGTGGCTTGATCCCAGGACCCTGGGATCATGACCAGAGCTGAAGGCAGCGGCTTAACCCACTGAGCCAACCACGCGCCCCTAACATTGGATTTTTGATAGGAATTGGATTTACAGATGGTTTCGGTAGTATGGACATTTTAACAATGTTAATTCTTACCATTCATAAATATGAGCTATCTTTCCATTTCTGTCACCTTCAATTTCTTTATCAATGTCATAGTTTATGGAGTACAGATCTTTCATCTTCTTAGTTAAATCTATTCCTAAGTATTTTATTATTTTTGATACTATTGTGAATTAGATTGTTTTCTTTATTTTTTCAGATAGTTCATCATTAGAATGTTAAAATGCTCCTGTCTTGTGCTTACTTTGGCAGCACATATACTAAAATTGGAATGGTGCAGAGAAGATTAGCGTGATCACTGAACAAGGATGACATGACAAACTGGGAAGCAGTCCATAAAAAAAAAAAAGAAACAAAACAAAATTCTTTTCTTTTATATATTGATCTTGTATTTGGTAATTTTACTAAATTTGTTTATTCAAATTTATTGTGAATTTTTTAGGATTTTTTAACATGTAAGTTCATGTTATCCAAAAAAAGAAAATTTTACTACTTCCTTTTTTTTTTTTTTTTTGGAGTCTCTTATTTCTATGTGTTCCTTGTTTCTCTGGCTAGGACATCCACTACTGTGTCAAATGAGAGTAGTGAAAATGGACACACTTGTCTTTCTTCTGATCTTTAAGGGGAAAACTTTCAAAAGTTTTGATTGAATATGAGATTAGCTCGGGGCTTGCAATCTGTGTTTTTTCTTTAATGGGTTTTTTAAATTATTTTTTAAAATTTTTTATATAATGTGTTTTAATCCCTAGGGGTACAGGTCTGTGAATCACCAGGTTTACACATTTCACAGCACTCACCATCACTCACCATAGCACCTGCCCTCTCCAATGTCCATACCCCCACCATCCTCTCCCAACGCACCTCCCCCCAGCAACCCTCAGTCTGTTTTGTGAGATTCAGTCTTTTATGGTTTGTCTCCCTCCTAATACCATCTTTTTTCATTTTTCTTTTCGTATGCCCGAAACTGCCTATGTTGCATCTCCACTTCAACATATCAGGGAGATCATATGATAGTTGTCTTTCTCAGATTGATTTATTTCGCCAAGCATAATACCCTCTACTTCCATCCACGTCATCACAAATAGCAGGATTTCATTTCTTTTGATGGCTGCATAGTATTCCATTGAACATATATACCACATCATGTATCTACTGAACATTTGAATGTGTTCTTTGGGGAAACACTTGTTCATGTCTTCTATCCATGGTTTTATTGGATTATTTGTTTTTGGATGTTGACTAAAAACTGGATATTAAGTAACACACAAGACAGGTTTCCTTGAGCTTAAATTTTATTTGCATGAGTATCATTAACAGGAAAAAATATGCATATGGGTATGTACAAGTGTGTTTATGTATACATCTATCTATCTATCCTCTATCCCATGTCTTCTAATTGTGGTAAATCCTGTAAGGTGGGGAATGGGATAGTCTGAAGAAATATGCTTCTGGATATGCTGGGTAAGCAAATTTAATTGCACTCAGATGCATTGGATATAAGTGAATCACTCAAATGAGTTATTTAATATTATATAGAAACAAATTAAAAGTTTATGTAGTTGAAAATAATAGGTAGTTAAAATAATTTTTTTGTTTGTTGTTTTTGTATCTTTTTTTGTTTATATATACTATGGTGTGAATGTTTATGTCTCCCAAAATCATATTATGGAATCTAACTCTGGAAGTGATAGTATTAAAACTTAGGGGCCTTTGGGAGGTGATTAGGTCATAAGTGGGATTACAGTCCTTTTAAAGGAGACCCCAGTGAGTTCTCTTGATTCATTCATCATGTACGTTTACAGTGAGAAGATAGCCATCTATGAGGAAGTGGGCTCTCCCTGGATCTGCCCATTCCTTAATCTTGAACTTCTCCGTTCTAGAACTGTGAGAAATAAATTCCTGTTCTTTATAAGCTATTAAGTCTATATCATGTCCGTTATAGCAGCCTGCATGCAGAAGGACACTATGACCTAAAATGAGAGCAATAAATATAAAGTTTCAGTAAAGTCAGTTGGTACAATGTTTTTTTTTTTTACTTAGAGAAGACATGCTGCTTCATGTTAAACCTTGATATTGTATATGTTTCTTGAAGGGCCACTTCTTACTCCTTTGTGTGTTTTCCACAAAGTCCAGGATGATGCCTTACATAAAAGTAATATTTTATAAATACTGTTGGAAATATATACTTCTCTAAAATCTTATTTTGCCTACAGATTACTTGGATCCACTTTGTCTTGTGTAGAATATTTGAAATATATTAAGAACAGAATGTCTCTCTAAATAACATTTAGAATCATCATTAGTTTATGACTCCTGACTCATTTGTTTATGCAGTGATACTTACTTCAAGAACACTGAAGTTTGTAATATAATTTTGAATTAATCACCAAGCTAGTTTATTTTAACTTATGAAAAAATAATTTCTCATGTTGGTTTAATTCTGCTCTTATGTTATGGTCATGACATTTTCATTAAAATAAAGTAGAAAATAGAAGTAAATAATTAATGAAAAATAAAAAATAATAAATAAAAAATAAAAGCAAATCTCTTGTGAAATGTTAAACTTTTCTTACTTATTTTGTTTTGCTTTTCCTCTACCATGCTGGCAAAGCTGTATGTTGCAGATAAGTATAATTTTCTAGGTGCTAGGTTTGTTACTTTTACTAAAATTTTCAAAATATAAGGAGTTGAATAGTCATGGATTGTTTATTAAACTCCTTATCTACACATATAAAAATAAAACAATGATGGTGACCTGGGTATTTCTAAAATTGTATTCTGTTTTTCCATATTATGGTTTACAATGTAATTAATAAAGATTCTGCATATATTAACATCCATCCCCTTCTATCTCATCTGTATGTCCATACAGAGCATGTATGATTTCTATTCATTTCTATGTTGTGGTGAAGAGATTGTCTGAAGTAGCCTATATTTATGCAGGTAGATCTTAAGCTACGGTGCTCTTGTTTATTTGCTTGTTCGTGATCAGTATGTCTGAAAGATGGTAACTATTGCATCAGGTGTGACGATTAAAAAATATTATTGGTGCCTGATACGCTGTATTAAATAGGTAAGTCGATTCATAATTTGTTAATTAAATTAGAAAAGAAATTCCTTTGGATTTGTTCTTTATTAAGAGTTTTTTTTTTAACGAATTCCTTGGGATGTTTTTTGTGTAATATATATCACATGCCTCAACCTTTAAATTTGAATGTAGAAAAGAGTTATCAGAATGAGCCTAGAAAATATTGTTATGGGGGTGCCTGGGTGGCTCAGTGGGTTAAGCCGCTGCCTTCGGCTCAGGTCATAATCTCAGAGTCCTTGGATCGAGTCCCACATTGGGCTCTCTGCTCAGCAGGGTGCCTGCTTCCTCCTCTCTTTCTGCCTGCCTCTCTGCCTACTTGTGATCTCTCTCTGTCAAATAAATAAATAAAATCTTAAAAAAAAAAAGAAAACATTGTTTTGAAATATTTTTGTTCTGTTATATTATGTTAACTTAGGAAATAATGGTAGTTATTTTTATTAGCATTTCCTACTTTCCACATGCCCTTACAGATGAGATATCATGTTTTTCCTACTCTTTTTATCGTGGTTGTTATATTCTTCATGATCAATAACAATCAACGAAAATTCATAACATTAATTTTCTTTGGGAAAGTGATATTTTAGCAAGAATCCATGACCAAAAATTTTAGCTGTTGTTCTTCCAGGAGATGAGACTATCAATGTTCCCGAAATTTTAAGAAATAGAACTTATTAATTGTGTTGGTTGATGTTTATTGTCTCTGAACTTAGAGGTGCATAATTCAATTTAAAATTTATTTTGGGGGCGCCTGGGTGGCTCAGTGGGTTAAAGCCTCTGCCTTTGGCTCAGGTCA
Source organism: Mustela nivalis (assembly GCF_964662115.1). NCBI lineage: Eukaryota > Metazoa > Chordata > Mammalia > Carnivora > Mustelidae > Mustela > Mustela nivalis. The sequence goes on from NW_028136539.1 coordinate 132,535, forward strand.
TGATCCCAGGGTCCTGGGATCGAGCCCCGCATCGGGCTCTTTGCCTAGCAGGGAGCCTGCTTCCTCCTCTCTTTCTGCCTGCCTCTCTGCCTACTTGTGATCTCTATCTGTCAAATAAAATAAATAAATTCTTAAAAAAAAAACAGAGTGGACCTTACGGGGGTGCTTATCTGAAATTGAGGGACATTATAAAAAAATAAAAAATAAAATTTATTTTGAATTGAAAACAAGATCTTACTGAAGTTTAGGCATCCCACTTTATATCAGGCCTCCAGTACATTCTAATTTATTTATAGAAAATATCATAAACATGAATGACACTTTTCCTATTGCATTTATATGAAACTGCAATGACTCAAAGATGTCAGATTTGAAAAGCACTACCTTTCTATAATTTCTGTTTCCTAGGAGGAATGGATATACCATTTTAGCACAATTATCCAACAGTATTCAAAACCACCATGAATTTTAAAACATAGTTATTACATCCTAAAAATCAAGTATGAAAATGTATAAACAACCAAATCTCTATCTGTAAATGAAATACTCCCACACAGACGGGTTTTAAAACTTTCTAACTTAAGGAATTTGATAGCACAGACTCAGGGTAGTAGTTTCAGTGCCTACAGTATACTTTCAGGGAGAGAGTAATGTAAGCTCTGAGTCACTTTCTGCCTAGAGATGACCTAATAGTGGTTCTGGCATTGTTTGTTTGTTTTTGAAAATACGTTCCTGGGCGTCATTCAGAAAATGCAGAGTTTGGCATCTATATAAATTAAGGATGATCTTTTTGAACTTTTGTCTTTCATTACATCAAATTACCATAATTGGACAGAAATTCCACTAAATTAAGCATTGTTAGGAAATGTGTAAATTGGAGCTACTCAAATTAGTTGCTCTTTGAACTATGTGCTGTTGGTTCAGGATTAGATAAGGAGTTTGAAGGCAAACCTAAATCATTGCTTCCTTTTTTGAGAGATTCTCAGCATATTTTCTTAAAATTAGCTGAAATAAACAATGTGTTTAGTCGCAAAGTGATTTGCATTTTTGCACAAACTCCCTATCTCCTTGAGAATTATAACAAATATTTCATGAAACATCATTGATCTTTACTTTGTTACACTGCTGTAAAGTACATTCAGAGTTGCCAGTTAAAGGTGTTAGTGTTGAGATGAAATGTCATGCATTTTTCTTCACTTCCATGCAAATGAACATAGTAATTTATTAAGACACAATGAAGAAAAAAAATTGACAATGAGTTCCAGATTTTAAAAATCACTTGCCATTCAATCCAAATTGTGAGTTTGATCGGTTACCGAACACTTTATAATGCACCCCCGGTAATTTTACAGAGATTACTTTTTTCTTACCAATTCTTGATTATTCTGTCTTGCAATGCAGAGAAAGCTAACTAATTTAAAATAAACTTCCGTTAATTTTGATTGTTATAAACTTAAAATTGACTAATTTCCATATACAGAGTTTAAAATGTTCACAATTTACATTAAATATATATTCTGTGTATACCTTGGAAAAATTATACTGAAAATTGAAATTAAAATGATGTTGTATATAGCTGCAAGAAGCCGCCTGTCCCATTTCATCTTACTATATAAGTTGTGTAGGTAATTTATAAAATCCCTGCTGCATAACAAATCTAATTTTTGTTGGAATGGGTAGTAATGTTTCTTCTTATTTCGAAATAAGAGTTGGTCTATGAGTGCCTCTGCAACTGTATTTTTCCTAAGTGGCTTCATGGTCTTGAACTGAGAAAGCTCAGAGCATTAAACATCAAAGTAATATATTTTGACATAATTAGACATCAAGGAAATGCAATTAAAATGACACTGAGATATCACTACACACTTACCAGAATGGCTAAAATAAAATATAATGACAAGCCCAAAAGAAAATATATACCATTTGATGATACACAATGGCAAGTTGTACCATAACTTAACCATCTCAGACTAGTGTAGTGTTAAATTTGTTTTTCTAAGCCATGTTTTGGGTCACTTACCACTTTTCAAGGATATAAAGTGCTATCATTTTACTTAAAACTGTGAAATTTGGTCAGATTTAAATTTCAATTTATGTTAAAACATTCTGTAAACTGTGTTAGACTTTGACATTTGTTCCCTCAGTTCAGTGAATAACACTATATCATATTCTGAAAAATACGCTAATTTTTATTTTGAAAAATATCCCTTTTTCCTCTATGAATTGGGCCATGGAGAAGGTGACACCGACTCGCTTCGCAAACTGCCTTGGTGAGAGACCCAGGCAGCTCCAGAGGTTTGGGACGGCCTGGGGTCCTCTTGGCCCACCCATGACTACTCCAGTCAAGTGTAGTGATCAGGCCTGGGTTGATGAGGAGTGGTTGCTATGACCTCAAAGCTTTGTGACATCACAGATGCTGGCTTCACTGAAGCAGCTGTCCCTCTCCCATGACCTTGGTGTCCTATGGCTTTAAGTAGGAAGCTCCGGGAAGGACAGAACAAGAGCCCTCTGAACCTGATCAAGAACTCAGGATGTCTTGTGGTTTAATGTCCAACTTCCCCTTTCTGGAGACATAGAGGAAGGAAAATGACATTCAGTATACCTTCCTTTAGGCCAACATATCCCCGGAGATGGCAAGGTGTCCTTTTCCACTACAATTTCTAGATATTTCAAGAAAAGGTGAGGCCTCGCAGGTATGAATAGCTCTCCGTGGGTTTTCTCGTCCTGTGGGTGAGAGCGTACTTTGTCAGCGTCTTTCGCCTATGCGTCTGTGATGACTAAGGTACGGAAAGTCCCTTTCCGAGGTAAAAGGTGATGGCATCGATATATGGTGCTGTCTGGGGCCTAGTCTCCTAGTGTTGTGAAACACACGGCTAAGGGATGAGGCCTCTGTCTACCTGGCTTTCCCTTAAATACCTTTGCAAAGACTTCGAGGGAGTGACCTTCTGCATCAGAGCTAACTCTCATTGAAGAGGCCTGGACCGAAACCGTTGTCATTATTAGTTAACTGTACTTGTTGTGGTAACGGGTATAGACATGTGGACCAAGTCTCTTTAGTCAGAAGGAAAGGGACGGCCTATACCGACGGCTTGCAAGGCCCATTCGAGCAGACTTTTGGAGTGAGCCGCAATGCCTTTGCAAGGACTAGTGGATCAGGAAGTTTGGGTCCATTTCGGCACCACAGTATTCCTCTGCCGTCGAAGTGAATGAACCCCTGGACCTTGCCTTGACATGAATGTCCCATGCCCTGCTGTTGGGAAATGGAAAAGGAAGGGAATACTGACGGGCAAGAAGTCAGAGAAGGAGACCCACCAGGAGTGACTCAGGACTCTGAGAATCCAGCTGAGGTTTACCAAAAAGAGAACTGCTTAATGGGTAGTCAGGAGTTGTGGAATATATTAAGAGGAGCACTGGACGTACATGCAACTAAAGCATCCCTGAATACTCTGTCAAAAACGGATGATGGATGATAGGCAGGCTTTCTCCACAGAACAGCAACAAGAACAACATAATTTCAGAGGAAAACATTATGGCCCTCTCTAAACCAAAGGCAGTCACAGGAGAAAAGGAAAGAATTATATTGTTTATTGTCTTTCCTTTATTGAAATGACATGGAATTGGTTTCCTAAAATGTCCTTTTTTGAATTGGACACTCTCCCTAACCTCCCTAACCTCCCCACCCCCCCCCCCGGAAACTCTCAGTTTGTTTTGTGAGATTAAGAGTCTCTTATGGTTTTTCTCCCTCCCGATCCCATTTTGTTTCATTTACTCTTTTCCTGTTCCCCAAACCCCCCACATTGCACCTCCATTTCCTCATATCAGGGAGATCATATGATAGTGCCTTTCTCTGGTTGACTTATTTTGCTAAACATAATACCCTCCAGTTCCATCCATGTCAACGCAAATGGCAAGATTTCATTTCTTTTGATGGCTGAATAGTATTCCATTGTGTGTGCATATATATATATATATATATATATATATATATATATATATATTTCATTTGTTGATGGACATCTATGTTCTTTCCATAGTTTGGCTATTGTGGATATTAATGCTATAAACATTTGGTGCACGTGCCCCTTTGGATCATATACAGTCTTCTTTACCTCTATCAAAACCCCAGGAAGCTTTATTTATTTATTTACTCACATAAACAGATGATCCAACACAACGTTTTTTGATGTTCCAATGTATTATAATGTCTTACCGCTTAACACTATGCTTACTGCTCTCTTTCACTGTCTGACTAAATCCTCATCATCACTATGCCATTTAATGAGAAAGAACATTTGAACTCAGAGTTCTCTCCATATCAGGGAATGAAGACTCCACCCTTCTGTTTGTGCAGGTAAAATAAATGTTGATGTCTGTCCTGCACATACCCCATCCTGTTCACCAGAATATTCACCATCAAAATATATACACAATGAAAACCATACCTCACCACTTCTATTACCACCCAGCATGCTAAAAACACCATCATATGTTCCTGAATTATTGACTTGATTGATAACCCCACTTCCACACATACTGCACTCCTTTCTCCATGCAAATTTATTTTGGTACAGCAATTTAACCTAAAAATCAAGTCATATGATTTTATTCTGCTGTTGAAAGACTTTTGGTATCTTCCCCTTTCATATTAAATAAAAACTGAAGGCGTTTCAATGTACTAGAAGGTCATACATCAATACGTTCTTCCTCTCTCCACCACTATGAACTCCTCATTGGCCTCCTTGCTTTTCCTCAAAAGTAACAGACAAGCTGTTCACACAAAGTCTATATACTTACTTGCTCTGCCTAGAGCAATCTTTTCCTTTAATATTTGTATAACACTCTCGTTCACTTCCTGGGTCTTTGTGCAAATAACATCTCATAAATGAGATATAACCACCCAAAACAAAAAAAAATTAACATTCATCCCAGCATTCCTCAATGGCTTTTACCTTTCTTGTATTTCTTTGTATCACTTATCACCATCAACCATCAATCATTATTCTATTACTGGTTTATTTTCTTATTTGAGACAGAGAGAGAGAGAATTGGGAGGGTGCGCAGAGGAAGAAGAAAACACCCCACTGCCTAGAAAGCCTGCTGGGGAGTTACATCCCAGGACCCTGAGATCATGACCCAAGCCAAAGGCAGTCACTCAATGGACTGAGCCACCCAGGTGCCCCTCTATTATTGGTTTATTTCACTATTATATTTCAAAAGAATGTGAGCTCTTTGTGGTCAGGTATTTTATATGTTTTATTAATTGAAGTATTCTCAGAAAGGTAGCTGGCAGATTGTAAGGGCTCACTAAACTGTATTTTGTTGTTATTATTGGGCTCCTTTATGGGCTTTACCTCTTACACTAGAAGTCTATCCTTCAGATGTAAGCGATAAGAATAGAGCCCTGCTGCCTGTTCAAATGTGTAAAAAGCCTGTATTAAGTGGATATTTTAAAAGCTAAATGAATGGCTTAATAGTTGTATATGGGGGGAAAGGGAACATATTTTCCACAGTTTAGAAGTGGAGTTCTTTTATAGAGTTCTTGTACAAGCCTACACTATGGAACGATAATGGGCAGTTGTACATTACAATTATACAAACACTTTGGTAATTTATATCCTTTTTTTGTTATTCTTGACTGGATCATTTAATTCCTTAGGAGCATTATAGCATTTCAACTTTTCATGTTCAATAAACTTATTGGGATTGCTACCTTTTTTATTCAAATGGAGAAATAGTCATGATTTAATTTAAATAAAGTGTTATTGATTGTGTTGTTTTCTAAAAATGAGTCGCACATGCTAGTTTAAAAGTTTTGTTAAATTCCCAAGTCTGTCACTGATAAAAGCCTTTTGTAGATTAGTAACTTGATCAAAACGGAAAAGTTATGTATCACCTATTGTTATACTATCTTTGTTTCCATCTTGCATTGTAATAACACCCATCTTAACTCTATTTAAGACAAATCATTGCCAGATGGATTTCTGGCATTGATTGCAGGATATGAAATCTAGTATAACTAAAAGTTTTTGGTTTTAGTAGCATATAAATCAATTTAGAAAAATATATGTATTTGAATATAAGATAAAGTTTTAAATTATTTGGCAATAATAAACTAAACTTTTTTTTTTGTAAATTTTTATTTTCTAAAATTTCATTGAGCTCTCTTGCAATAAGAAACAAGTTACAAAAAATTAAGGTTTATTTACCCCAATTCAAAATTATTAGGAATATAATCATAGAGGTTGAAGTATTTAAAATATTGAACCCAAAATGTTTTATTAGGTAAATTCATGAATGCTGAGCATTCACTGTTAAAATATACTAATACTATTGATAGACTGGTAGAAGCCTAAAATCAAATATTTATTAAATATTTCTATCCATATCTTTTCATAGCTTGGTAATTCATTTCTCTAGCATTAAATAATATTCCATTGTTTGCATGTACTACACTTTCTTTGACCTTTCACTTATGGAAGGATATCTTGGTTGCTTCCAAGCTTTTGTCAGTTATGAATAAAACTACTATAGACATCTTTGTGGGTATAGATTTCATCTTCTTTGGATAAATACCAAGAGCTGCTACTGCTGAATCATCTGGCAAGAATATGTTTAGTTTTGTAAGAAACTGCCAAGTTGTTTTCCATTCTTTATTCTCAATACACATGGAAGAACATTCCTGTTGCTCCACATCCTCACCAACATTTCGTGTTCTGTTGACAGTGCTCTGGATTCTGGGTATGTACTGGTGTCTCTTTTTTGTTTTAATTTGCATTTTCCTGATGACATATGATGTGAAGCATCTTTTTATATGCTTATTTGCCATCTGTAATATTTTCTTTGGTGAGGTATCTGCTAAGGCCTTTGGCTCATTTTTAATCCGGTTTTTCCCCCATTGTTGAGTTTTTAGGGGTCTTTGTGTATTTTTGATTAACAGTCCTTTGCCAGATGTGTATTTTGCAAATTTTTTCTCATAGTCTGTGCTTTGCCTTTTCATTCTCTTGGCATTGTGTTTCACAGAGTAGACATTTTTAAATTCAGTGCTTGTGCTTTTGTAGCTAAAGTTATTGCAAAAACCAAGGTCATTTAAATTTTCTTCTATATTACCTTCTACATGTTTCATGTTTAGGTTTATAATCCAATCTGAGTTAATTTTTGTGAAGAGTGTAGGATATCTGCCTGGATTTATTTTATTTTATATTTTTAGATTTAGCTTCACCATTGCTACAGAACCATTTGTTTAAAAGATTGTATTTTGCTCTCTTGTATTGCTTTTGCTTTTCTATTAAATATAAAATATAATTGATAATATATATTCTGTTGCTTTAATCTAGTCTCTCTGTGGTATTACAATATCATGCTTACAATTATCGTTATGGTAAACTTTTTTTTAAGATTTTATTTATTTATTTGACAGAGAGAGAGATCACAAATGGGCAGAGAGACAGCCAGAGAGAGAGATGAGGAGAAGCAGGCTCCCTGCTGAGCAGAGAACCCAATGCGGGACTCGATCCCTAGCCCCTGGGATCATGACCTGAGCCGGAAGGCAGAGGCTTAACCAACTGAGCCACCCAGGCGCCCAATCGCTTTAGTAAACTTTGAAGTCAGTCCTCAGTCTTTGTTCTCCTTCAACACTATGTTGACTATTGTGAGTCTTTGCCTCTCCATATAAACTTTAAAATAAGTTTGTTAATATTAAAAAAAAAAGAACTTGCTGGAATGCATTAATTGTATAGATAAACTTGGAAACCAGTGACCTCTTGAGCTTAGCAGGAATTAGACCATGGACATCAGTTGTCACAGTGGTGCCTCTGGCAGAACCTATTGCAAATCCCTAGGCAAAATGACACCTCAAGGATCTGAGAGAATGTCTAAGAAGTACTTGATACATCCCTTGGGTATGGTTTATTAAAGTGTCCACCTGTCTGAAAGCTGGGGAATCTAGATAAGGGAGGGAAAATTAGTTATGATAAAACATATCAACAAACATCAATAAATTTTGTAAAACTAATTGTCATGGCTCATATACAATATGACCAACAGAGGGACCATCAGAAGGAAAGCATCAGTTATGTTTATTGTGAAATTTTTTATTCAAAATAAAGCAATGTGAGGGGAAGACACAATGAGAAAATTACCATTTTTTAAATGGTAAACATCTTACAAAATGGAATAGGTTTTATATTCTAAGTAGTATATTGAAAAGTAAAACATTGGGGCGCCTGGGTGGCGCAGTGGGTTGGGCTGCTGCCTTCAGCTCGGGTTATGATCTCAGGGTCCTTGGATTGAGCCCCGCATCTGGCTCTCTGCTCCGCAGGGAGCCTGCTTCCCCCTCTCTCTCTCTCTCTCACTGCCTGCCTCTCTGCCTACTTGTGATCTCTGTCTCTCAAATAAATAAATAAAATCTTTAAAAAAAAAGAAAAGAAAAGTAAAACATTAAAAAATAAAATTTCAATGAAAAAAATTATTTAATTTTTAAAAAGGTTAAAAATAGCAGAACCATTTTTCTTATAACTGGAAAATACACTGTATATACATCTATCAAAATAACTTGTCATGGGGGAGCCTGGGTGGCTCAGTAGGTTAAAGCATCTGCCTTCGGCTCAGGTCATGATTCCAGGATCCTTGGATCGAGGCCCACATCGGGCTCTCAGCTCAGCAGGGAGTCTGCTTCCTCCTCTCTCTCTCTGCCTGACTCTGCCTTATTGTGATCTCTGTCAAATAAATAAATAAAAACTTTTATAATAAATATTTGAAAAATAACTTGTCATGTCTGGAATCAGGAGCATATGGAAAAAAATAATATCTGAGGACAATACTTCTGCCATGTTTTGTGCCTTGCTAATATTTTTAAACAGTCAGGCAAATTTTAGCCTTATTGAAACACCTGCTAAGATACCTGCAGTGCCTTTTGGAGCCCTATGACTATAAAAATTAATTGCAAATATTCAAAATGTTTACTATGGTGTCACTATTTAGGGCCACCACCAAGTATGTTTCAGAAGTAAGCATAACTGTTACTCTTCCATAATGCAAAAGGGCATATTTTCAGGAGTTCCATCTGCTGTACCAGGAGGTGAATCAAGTAATGATTTTTGTCTATAAAATAATTCACTTTTCAATCTAACATTCCTCATTCCACATTATAATAATAAAAACTAGGAGGAGACTAAAACAAACAAACAAATACAACGACAACAACCAGCTTTTCCTACAGTGGAAAAGTAAATATAACCTTAGGAGTAGCCTAAAATTTATTTTTAAATATTTTAAGATAAACGTTTTTGTTAGAAAACCATATATTTTATATTACTAAGAAATAACAGGCAACGTTTTATTAACTTCTAAAAAGTCTAGTTACTTGTATTTATCTATTAACTCATCTCTTTATGAAGTAGAACATGATCACACCTCTTGTATCTACCCAAGTTTGTATGCTTTGGTTGTTTTATGTTTGCTATTTCCTTGCTTAATTTTTACAATATTTGATACATAATAGTATCTTTAAGTCCATCTATGGTTTCACAGAATTTGTTTGAACTTCATAAAAATGTACCATACTTTTTGCACTGTCCTTGTTTTAATTCTCTATTAGCTTTCCAAGTTTTATTCACTTTAGAGTGTGTAGCTATCATTTATTTTTACTCCTCCATAATGCTATGTTTACAAATTTGTATTTATCTGTACTTTTAAAAATATCTTAATTATATACCATTTCGCATCTCACGTAACACTCATGTTACTTCTACACTTATCAGATATTATGTAACGGAAAACCACAACTCAGCAACAATAGAACACCGTTTTTCAAAATTAAATGGCTTACCAGAATTCTTTAATTCTATCCTTTATTTGTATTAGATGACCCTTTATTCTGGTATTTGGCATTGTTCATATGGAGGAAAGCTTATAAGTTGATATTCCATAAATAGAAGGATTTTTATGATCGATTAATTATTTTCATTTAGAATGCATAGAATATGGTTGATTTAATATTTCTTTCTTACTCTCTGCCTGGAACATAGTGCTATCTATGCAATAGCCACTAAAATATTAAGTTAATTACCTAGACTTTAAACTGCATATTAATAGGAATAGCATACAGAACTCTTCTCAGATTGGGACACCTGGGTGGCTCAGTCAGTTAAACGCCTGAGCCTTTAGCTCGGGTCATGATCTTAGGGTCCTGGGACTCAGTTCTGCAACAGATTCCCTGCTTAGCCGGGAGTTTGCTTCTCCCTCATCCTGCTGCTCCCCCTGCTTGTGCTCTCTCTCACTCTCTCTCTTACAAATAAATAAAATTAAAAAAATAAATTCTTCTCAGATAGCTAATATAGAATATCATCTTTGTATTCATCAAAGGGAAAGTGCCATATAATAATGAAATCCAGACTACTTCAAATTCACTTTTTAACCAGTAAGAAAGTACTGGAAACAAGCCAAAAATGTCTTCAATGAATTAAAGAAATAGATTGATTTTCAATATCTTAATGTTTCTAATGTTAAATTGCAAGATTTTTATACTAGATATCAGTGTAAATATTCATTATACAAGGATATTCTAAAAATAAACCTGAGAAAACTACTTGACATATATGATGACAAAAACCAATGTCAGTTTGGGTAAAACTTACAACACCTACCACCTGAAACTCTTGTTCTATATGGTGCCATCTTGTGATTCTGGGCAGCGGCAGCCACAGCTTCCAGTCAGCTAGAAGATTACAGGGGTGAACACCTGATATTCTTACAAGCATTCTATATATAGAACATATATATAGAATATATATATTCTTCTTTTTTAGTGTAATATTTAATAAATTTCATGTGATATTTGATACTTTGTTATAAAATAGGCTTTGCTTAAGATGATTTTGCCCAAATGCAGGCAAATGTAAGTGTTCTGAGTATGTTTAAATAAGCTTAAGGTAAGCTATGATATTTGATAGTTTTGGGGTATTAAATGCATTTTTAATTTTTTATGTGTTTCTCTGTACATAGCCCCCTTGTAAGCTGAGGAACATCTCTATATGTATATGTAGCCTTGGTATGGCTTACATATTATTGGCATGAAACATCTAGAACAGTACGTGTGCCATAGAATTGTCTACAACATCAAACAAGTTTCTTGAAAACTTGTGCCAAAGGGGTTATGTCTTTAAGGATTCTTATTTCAGAAGGGTTCTCTCAAACGTAAGATTTTTCAGAAGTTAAGTGAAAATCTGACCAAACTAAACATTTTTCCATTTTCCCTAGTGAGCAAAGATAGCTAAAATCTATCTGCCATTTTCAACACTGTACTCAACGATTGTAATTCTAATTTAAGAACAGATTATTTATATCAAAACCACATGTTGGCCTAATCTTATACAATATTCATAAGTCACACTCAGACCCTTGGACACTTTTATTTGTTGAGTCTATATGGTACTACGGACATTCATCTTTTTTGACCTCATAGCTTCATGTATGTCTATACTTTTGAAAATACATGCATCATAGTTCCATTGTAAAATGTCTGGGTTATAAAATGTGCTATGCTATCAAAATGGTAATAAGAACATACAAATGACCTGATGTAATGAACTGGACCAGATTGCCAGATATCACATTTCATACCAGAAAGATTCAGTGGTAAGTTTTAAAATGGCCAGCTATACATTGACTGAATTATAACTCATTTAACTTCTTTCTTTGTGTACAGTATTATACATTAGTCAGTATTATAGTAGATAAGTACTTTGGACAGATGTAAATATGCTGTAATAAAAAATGTTTTTTTTTTTAGTCCTTTTTACTTGTAAGACTAGCCACAAATACCACGCCTCCCCCAAAATAATTTGCAATCCAAATTTATCTCTAAATGAATTTATTGCACAGAAAAATATGTATATATATATATATATATATATACACTTACAGAAGACATGTTCAAAAATAGTTACACAACAGCAGGGCCCTAAATGTAAGCAGTATAGTTGTTTTGTTTTGTTTTGTTTTGTTTTATTTCTTTAAAAAAAAGAGGTTATGTGAAATATTAGGATTTTATTTCCAGGCGTAGTATTTCAAGACAGTTAACTACACCTATGGTGTCAACAGCCTCTTGTTGGCAGTATGATTTTATTGGCTCCATGGAATAACAGCAAGAATTTACTATTGCTTCTTTCTTTTATGACACACACAGAAAAAAAAAATGACACATTTGCTCAAGACCAACCAGAATCATTTTAACCTATCAAAATTGATGGGAGGCCTTCACTGCCAAAGTCACTGCTGCGTTTTCACAATTCACTGCAGACAATCTGCTACTCCCATTATGATAAAGGAGAGAAGAGTCATAATCAGGGAAGAAAGCTAGATTAATACTTGTAATTATCATTGAATATTTAGCCTGCTATAGGTTTATTATTATTAGTGTCATTTGATAATTTTCTCTCATTTTATTAAACACAACTGTGAGTAATTACGCTACCTAATATTTCTCTGTATTGGCTGACTAGCTAGCAAACATTCATGAAAATATCCATTAGCCACACATATAAAATGCTGCATTATGATGCTGTTGAATCAGAACATACCACTACCTGATCCTGTAGCTCTTTGAGGATTTGCAAATCAATTAATTCTATGTTTATTGGATTCTTCCCATACAATTAGAAAATTTATAATCGAGTCCATGAACATTATTAGTTTTACCATTTTAAACCAGCAATCACACTTTGATTTTTACAACAAAAGCAGAAATATAAACACACACATTTGGATCAGTTTTCTGTTAGTCTGTCTGGACTTCAAAATCCTATTCCTCAAGATGATGCACACCAAAGTTCTGGATTAAACAAGAAATTAGATGGCACCTGAACACTTGGTTTAATATTCTCAAAAGGATTATGCAACTTCTTTCTTACAATATGACATTGTTTTACAAAGATCTACACTTTTATAATGTTAGTATTTATAATAATCAATAAAGTCAATTAATCATGATTAAAAATCAAACATAAAAATTTCTACTTTTTGCTTTTGCCCCCTCCATTTAGAACTTATTTATAGCCTGATAATTCAAAGGTCCCTATGTTTATGAAAATCTGGACAGAAATAGCTCTAAGATCCCATTCAGAACTTGATATTAATCTAAGTCTTTTGGCTCCATTTATCCTGAGAGCAAAGAGTAGGACAAAGGATTTGAGTACTGTTAGTTTATCTGGGAGATTATCCAAGGTAGAAAAGAATGGGAAAGTGATACAGTGAAGAAGCAACTTTGTCAAAGAGGTACATTGTTGATATAATTGTTGTGGATAGAAAATGAAGGCTTGCTTTTACTGAAAGGTCCTGAGAAACTTCTTTAAGTTGTCCTCATGAAGACCTGAAAACTGACAATTTTACCTATGGTTCTTATTTCCACTTCACTGAGAGCTGTCCTCAGAGGACATTAACTCTCCTACACTTTTGGGTTGTGTTGGAGACATTCTAAAATGAGAGAGAGAACATGAGATGCTATCAGTGTTAAGTAACTGCAATTTCCCATGGAACTATCCACCACAGGTTTGGCTATAATCAGGTGTTGGGCCTTGATATCAGAGGGATTTGAGGCAGTATCATTTTAGGTTAATCATTATATCTGAAATTTCCAAAAACTACAACTGATGAAACTTTGATTATAAACCTACAAATATAACAATAAATCTACAGTATTCAAATTATTTTCATAGAAATACACAAACAAAGCATCAACTGATTAATATTTAAATGTTACAAAATACTGAACTGAAAGAATTTGGTCATATAACAACGTGTAAGAAGTAGAGCTTAGGTTTAGGTTAGAAGTCAGGATGCATTTGGGACTCAGTTAAGAAATTGAATGGAGGGACGCCTGGGTGGCTCAGTGGGTTAAGCCGCTGCCTTCGGCTCAGGTCATGATCCCAGGGTCCTGGGACCGAGCCCCAAATCAGGCTCTCTGCTCAGCAGGGAGACTGCTTCCTCCTCTCTCTCTGCCTGCCTCTCTGCCTGCTTGTCATCTCTCTCTGTCAAATAAATAAATAAAATCTTAAAAAAAAAAGAAATTGAATGGATGTCTGACTATCTTATAGGTTTGCTAAAAATCAGTGACTTTGTGTTCACGTGTGGCTATGCGGGAATTTTTAACTTTCTCTAAGAAGTTATTAGATTGATTATATAATGGCAGTAAAGGATGGGGAAAAGCAAAGTACAAACCCCATAAAGACAAAGACACTGAGTATGAGAAAAGAGTAATAGATAAGAAGAATCAATGCATTTGAGGAAAATGGGAATTGAAATACACAATGATTGTTGATTTTTTTAGATGCAGAAATCAAAACTAGCTTGCAAGAAGGAAATAACAGAAGACATGTTGTGAAAAGGCAGTAACGTGGAATAAAGGAGTAGGGAGAGCATATCAGGTAATTTGGATAGGAAGGAGTTAGGAGATAATTGCTTGATAAATTTTATATGGCCCACTTAAATGCACAGATTTCTCTTCTTTAATTTATATGGAGAACAGGGTGTCCTTTCTCTTCCCTTTCAGAGCACCCGAGGTGTACTCTTTCAGACTGAAAACCTGAAAAGCTCAGGACTCAGTTGCTTAAGCACAGCTGAGAGGACATATTTCAATTAAGATTTACAGTTTGCTGTAGGTAGTAGACTGTCAAAAGTGGTTTAACCATATTTTTCATTTAACAAGAAGACTACAGAGAGTGTTTTCTGGTGTTGGTTCAGAGTCTTAAGAAAGTCAAGTGAACTATCTTAGAGGTTTTCATGGCTTTTTATTCACAGTTGCAAAAATTGCTGTTGGAGTTCTCACTATTAAGCCCACATTTCTGGCAGAAAGATAGAGGTAAAAGAGAATGATATCTTGTACAACTGATACTTTGTCATATGGTTACAATGTAACTAGAAAAGAGACAATAAAATATTTGATGTTGTTTTAAGTTTCCTTGTTGTCAATCCCTCAGTGCTTTCTGATACTAAAGGAAAAAGTAGATGGATATTGACCTGGCAACTATCAACACCTGTCAGTCTCTCTTGGATAACCAATATCTCTATAATCTCTTCTTCCCAGTAAAAAAAAAATAAAATATATTCATAAACCACACTGTGCCATCTCAAGTTACTGCACCAAGATAAAATTACAATGATTTTCAGTTGTTCCAAATGGACAGAATACCCTTCCTTATGATATCATGTCTTATAAGATAGATAATTGGCTTGCTACCAATATACCCAGATGAGACTGTGGAAGAGACAGGAAAAAAATAATAATATTTATTTATTCCTTGGGTTGACCCTGTTTACACAGATGCATTACTATTAGAAAAGGTTGGTTTGGGACATTGGAATGAATTTACTTAATGGGTCTGTATGTAATTGGGTTGGAGAAAATTTTTAATTTCTACAAAAATTATTAGAATTCTATCTTATTCCCTTTTGATAATTTTCACATGTTAACAAAGCCAACGTTTTTGTCTAGCAGACAAGATCTTAAATCCTAACAAAACTCAATTTTTTCCTTTTTTTTTTTAAGTTTGAGAGCCTCATGTTCTCTCATGCTGCTTTAAATACAACTCAAAAAAACAAAAGGAGCTAAATGGGGCAGTAAGCCCAGACTTTTTATTTTAATTTATTTATCTTATTTTTAATTAAAAAATTAAAGATTGTATTTATTTATTTGAGAGAGAGAGAGCATGAGTGGGGCAGGGGGATGTAGCTGCAGAGAGAGACTGAGAAGTATACTCCCTAATGAGCAGGAAGCCCGATATGGGGCTCGATCCCAGGATCCTGACTGAGATCATGACCAGAGACAAAGGCAGATACATGTGCAAAATCCCTTTTTTTCTGGGAAACAATACTTTACAAGAGATGTTTGAAAAAGTACTGGGGATACAACTTTAATCAGAGATACAAAAATTTAATTGACTTCTGTAAAGCTACAGGGATCCAAATGATGGGAATCCCAGGCCGTTTAGGTTGTGGACCACAGAGTATTCTTCTCTGTAATATTTTATTTTCTTCCATGTCTACTAACTCCAGTCCAAGTTCACTGATCTCTTTTTAGATAGTGCAAAACATGGCAAAGAATACCAAACAAGTGCCCAATATTCTACATTTATTACATCATTTCTAACATATAGAAGTGTGTTATCAAGGCTGGTTCTGTGAACGAACCTAGTTATGCTAAAGTGTGTTTTGTTCTCCAAAAATTAAATTCATGATTATCACACAATTATAAAATACTTGTGTCAAGAATTTTTATTCAAAAATTAATAAGAGAAGCAGATATTAAAACTAGTTCACATGGTTATTTGGGATATAAGCAGAGTTGTACAGCAGAAGTGCTCTGGGCCCATAATTTGGGTTATAGAATTTATGTTTTCTAATGAAAAATCACTAACTTGCATTATTGTTAACAAGAATCCTGTGCATTACCATCAGTTTTCTCCATTATAACCTCTTGCTCTACAGTTTGTAAATAACTTTGTCAATAGCAAGCTAATAAACGGGGTGACTCCAATGGATTGAGATAATCTCCAGAGTTTCTGCTACATAATGAACAGGACTCCATTGAAAGGACACCTAAGAGTTTATTTTGCCCAAAAATTTGATCACTTTTTTCACTGTCCTTACCTATTTTCCAAACCTAGTTCTTTTCAGTCTACAGACAACCCTGTATCTGACTGACTTGTTAATTCTGGGAATGTCTTGCAGATTAATTTGCTTGCCCGAGGTGGTTCCTCTAATTGATGTCTAAGAACCCTAATTAGTTAAGAAAACTTTTATTTTAACATTTTCATTGCTATTTATTATTATTATTATTATTATTATTATTGCTAATATCTCTATTATAAATAATTCACAAGGGCATCTTTCTGACAAAAGACAAAGAGCTGGCTACTAGTAGAAAAAGTACATTTGACTCTGTCAGTGAAAGTGGTAAAGGGATTTGAGAAAATAAGGCAAAGCAGTGGAATTATGTGTTAAAACTTTAAATATTATAGACACATTTACTTAATTTCTAATACTGCTTATAATTAAAAAAGATGTTTTCCATGAACCACGCATTACAACAAATATATTGTTTATACAGATTAAATTTTCATCAAAAGGGACGCCTGGGTGGCTCAGTTGGTTAAGCAGCTGCCTTTGGCTCAGGTCATGATCCCAGCATCCTGGGATCGAGTCCCGCATCTGGCTCCTTGCTCGGCCGGAGCCTGCTTCTCCCTCTACCTCTGCCTGCCATTCTGTCTGCCTGTGCTTGCTCTCTCACCCACTCTCTCTGAGAAAGAAATAAAATCTTAAAATAAATAAATAAATTTTCATCAAAAAATTATAAGTGTATTTTTTTGTAGGATCATGATAAGCATTTTGCAGATGAGAAAAGTGAAATTTAGAAAAGTATGTCTCTTCAAATCCCTCATACAATATCTGGCCTAGATAGAAGGATATACTATCACAATTGAGGAAGATAATTGAGATTACTTAAAATGATAAACTTTACTGTATAGGGTTTTTTTACAAGTTTGCCACAGATTCACATTTTTTAAAATATATATCTATTTGTGTAAAGAGAATGCACTGAGAAGTAAAAAGATAGTGATATATCAGTGCTACCAACTAATGGCTATAATATCATCACCTTATTTATGAACAATGAAACAGTGTGTAATATTTAAATAAATTTAAATAAATTCCTATTTATTTTATATATTTATAAATTTAAATGAATTCCTATTTATTTATTATTAAAGAAATTCCTCTAACAAACAGTATGTTTTGAAGGTTGCTAGCAGGAAAGTGTTGTACGACATGGAAGTAATCAGAAAATGTGATCTAAAATTCTGCTTTCAAGGGCGCCTGGGTGGCTCAGTGGGTTAAAATTCTGCTTTCAAGAAGCTATAACAGTAAGTACTGAGCATTAGCTATTATATGCTATGGATGAATAACTGAAATCTACATTTGAAACTATTGGTACACTATATGTTACCTAATTGAATTTTAAAAAGTTAATAAAAAAAACCACTATTTTATAAAACAATATTCCCAACAGGCTCTTTTGCTTTAAAATACTCACTTTGTTTCCTCTCCGAGAGAACACCAAATGGCAGATGACGCCGGTGCTGCGGGAGGGCCCGGAGGGCCCGGGGGCCCTGGAATGGGAGGCCGCGGCAATTTCCGCGGTGGCTTCGGCAGAGGCATCCGGGGCCGGGGCCGGGGCCGGGGCCGTGGTTGGGGCCGGGGCCGAGGCCGCGGAGCTCGCGGGGGCAAGGCCGCGGACAAGGAGTGGATCCCCGTCACCAAGCTGGACCGCCTGGTCAAAGACAAGAAGATCAAGTCCCTGGAGGAGATCTATCTCTTCTCCCTGCCCATCAAGGAGTCTGAGATCATCGACTTCTTCCTGGGAGCCTCCCTCAAGGACGAGGTTTTGAAGATCATGCCTGTGCAGAAGCAGACGCGTGCGGGCCAGCGGACCAGGTTCAAGGCATTTGTCGCCATCGGAGATTACAATGGACACGTCGGTTTGGGTGTCAAGTGTTCCAAGGAGGTAGCCACTGCCATCCGCGGAGCCATCATTCTGGCGAAGCTTTCCATTGTCCCTGTGCGGCGAGGCTACTGGGGGAACAAGATCGGCAAGCCCCACACTGTCCCGTGCAAGGTGACTGGCCGCTGTGGCTCTGTGCTGGTGCGTCTCATCCCCGCCCCCAGAGGCACTGGCATTGTCTCGGCCCCTGTGCCCAAGAAACTGCTGATGATGGCTGGTATTGACGACTGCTACACCTCGGCCAGGGGCTGCACTGCCACCCTAGGGAACTTTGCCAAGGCTACTTTCGATGCCATCTCCAAGACCTACAGCTATCTCACCCCTGATCTCTGGAAGGAGACTGTGTTCACCAAGTCTCCCTATCAGGAGTTCACGGACCATCTTGTGAAGACCCACACCAGAGTCTCTGTTCAGAGGACCCAGGCTCCAGCTGTGGCTACTACATAGTTTTATACAAGAAAAATAAACTGAACTAAAGCTTGAAAAAAAAAATACTCACTTTGTAATGAGAGTCATTACTTTTGTCTAGCCAAATCTTATAGCACTGTTTATCCCTTCCCTGCTTTATCCCTTCCCAGTATCAATAAAGGCTCACTTGGGTTACCTAGAAGCCATGAGAAAGCTTGTAATAGATCTGGCTGGTTTTCACCAGCAATTTGACCACCATGTGCACAGGGAAGTCTATTGATAAAGGCTTTATTGCAATAAGTTGCAAATACATGGATGATTTTGAATTCTCTTTCTTGAGGTCTTGTTTCATGATAATAAATTTAGGGTGGCTTATTGGAATGGATGTTATTAACATATCTTCATAGTTATAAGCACATGGAATTGTAAAATAGATGAATGAATGTGGCATTACTGACAACTGTCCTCATTTTGAAATCAAATTACAGTGTACTAAGATGAGGAAGCAAAGCAGATTTGGGATTATGAGTGAAATAATTTAAAAAAAGTCTTGGGGTATGATCAGACTATTGGGTAATTCAGTAGAAAAATGTCTACTGATTGAGATTCTGTGTTCCCTGATTTCAGAGAGAAGTTAAGATAAATAAGTAACACGAGGAGACTAGGAAGCCAAACATAAGTGATAATTTTGTGCCAGGGTGTGTTTACATCTGTTTATCTTCTTGCTTTACCACTAAGGTTGCTCCTAGAGGAGAGTTTAAATATGTGTTGGAGCTAATCTCTGTGGATTACACAAGAAACCACATCCTACAGCTCTCCCTGAAACACCCCTTATGATTTCAATGTAATTTGGTTTTTGCATTTTTAGAAATAACAAAATACTTTGCAAACTCATCTACTTTATTACCATCACAAGTGAGTCAGCTGACTCCACATTTTAACACAGTGACGGTCACAGAGGAATGGAGGAATGAGTAGAGTTATCAATATATGTGCTTTTAAGAAGTATGACAGGGTAGCAGCTATTTCCAGGAACCAAAACATGGGTCAGCAGCTGTGCAGGAAAGGTGATGGAATAAATGACTCATTTCAGAGGAGTTCTATAACATATTAGTTCTATAATGTATCTTCAGCCCCCAATTACCCGCTTTGATCTAAAGATAAGGATTTACAGTTAAGGTCCCATTTATGATTTGACTGGTGTGGTCTGAATCATGTTTACTATTGTTTTGACTATTACTTGAAGCCTATAGTAGTACTTGGGATATGTGTTGTGTATTCTGTGAACATGTGCTATTTTTAGATTAGATAATTTCTGTCTCGAACCCCTGTTCATTTGTTTGTTTTTGTTTATTTGATAGTGGTTTCAGTAAATGGATATATCTGAAAAATTGCAAAGCCACTATTAAAACAAGTTATTATTATATATAGCATGGAATTGCACATTCCTCCTTTGAATCCGACAGAGCTTCACCATATCCTTAACAATTTGGGAAAAACATGCTATTGTTTTTCTTTATAAAATTTCTCCTGTTAGGCTGTGATGGTTGTCATCAGCAGTAACTCCTCTGAAGGCTTTGTCAAAAGAGTTGAAAAAATTGGAAAGGTGTGTGAATGAAGCTGTTTGCTGAATATAAAGAAAAGAGCATTGAAGTACAATTCACACTCTTACTTCTCCTTCTATGCTTTCAGATGTTTGACATTTGAAAATTTTGCTTCTAGAAGAGATGCCCTATATAATTCTTACTTTAAGGAGCAAGTTGCTTTTATAATTTTTTTATTATTCTACCATTCCAGTATTTCCATTTAAATTAAATTCAATACCATTTAAAAAAAATCAAAAGTGCAGCCAGTATTCAATTCCTGGGCTAAATAATTTTAGAAAGCTTTGTGTTATTGAACCTACAGGGTTTTTCTGTAGTTTTAACTCTTTCTTTCTGTGATTTTTCCCATTAGTCACGTAAGTGACTGCAATATAACAGACATTGAGGATAAAGAAGGACTGAATAGAACAATCCTTGGCCTCATGAAGTTGAGAATCTAGCAAGGGAGTCAAACAATTCAATCATTCAGAGACAATTTATTGAGTGCCTGGCCTAAAATGAGCACAACAAAACCCCAGGCCAGAGGAATCATTTTAATGGGAGAGATAGATAATAGGTAAGCCAACTTTAAAAAAAAAAATCGTACTGCTTTTTCTTTAATAGAGATGCATATTTGAACTAAATAAGCACATTTTTAAAAGAGCAGTGATTGAGAAGAGGTTTTTTAACTGAGTGGTCCGAAAGGGCCTCCCTGAAAAAGTCTGTTTTGAACAGATTTCTGAATAATATCAGCTAGGAAGCTGCGTAAAAATCTCAGGGATGGGTGATTTTTCCAGTCGAAAAACTGTAAAGGCTCCAAAGTCACAATAGAGCTATAAGTTTCTCTAATAAAGTAACTTCTGACAAAGAATGAGAAGAAATAACTAACCCAGGTTTGAAAGAAAAGGGACAGACTTTCTATGGAATTCATATTTAATTAAAGCTCTAAAGGACAAAAATACAATAGAGCAAAATTCTGGTCACGCTGATATACCTAACGAAAGTTCATAAACAAGGTGTGGGTAGCAAAGAGTGTGTGGGAATGTTGGTAAGAACAGTGGGGAAGAGTCATCCCTGAACATGTTCTTAAATGAAGCAATTCTTGGGTTGTATTAAAGGGTAAATTGGAGTTTGCCTAAGTGATTAGAGAAGGATGCCTCAGCTTATGGAAGTTCAAAGCCATAAAGATGTGATAAACTACTGCAGATATTTTCATGTATATTTGTTGTTGCTTCTAGTAATGGTGATCTAAAAACTCCTACTTAAGACAACTAAAAATCCAGACAAAATAGCTTTTAAAGTTAAAAATATCAGAATGATTATAAAAATAAGTGAGGGATTACTGGGCCAAAATACGAAATACAATGAGAGCCTAGAGATATATGCCCTGAAGCCATTTTAGCTATGAGAGCATTTGAAACTGCTAAAACACACTGAGCTGTGTTGTTAATAGACTCTTGATACTAGAAAAACAAATCCAGCAGCAATCAAATTTGAGGACTTTGGTACAACCCAAATTTAAGTTGAGATCCCCAAAGCACAAGGAGAAGCAGAAATAAGACTATAGCCTACCTTGCCTTCTGTGTAAACTGAGAAAGCCAATCACTGAATTTGGAGTATGATTGTCTTGTAGAGTCTCAGATATAAGAGAAAATCCTACCAAGGAGGACCATACCGTTATTATAGCTCTTAATTATCCCTACTCAATAAGAGTTTCAAATATAATGTCTTGAACATAGCAAAATGTAACAAAGCACACAAAGAAAAACCATTAACAAGATTTGATAGACAAAATGGGATTAAGTATGATGTTAAAATGATCAATAAAGATTGTAAAATGGCTTGATTACTCTGCTCAAAGAAATGAGAGGGGAAGCAAATTGAACAAAAAACTGACACTAAAAATGATATTGAGAAAGGTTTTATAAATGAACCAAATGGATACTCTAGAACTTTAAAGATATGACAGCTAATTTAAGATACCACAGGGGTGCCTGGGTGGCTCACTTAATTAAACCTCCAATTCTTTTTCCTTTTTTTTTAACACCTTACTTTTATTTTATCTCTTTCAATTTGGCTCAGGTCATGATGTCATGGTTGTGAAATAGAGCCCAGAGTTGGGCTCTGTGCTGAGCCTGGAGCCTGCTTAAGATTCTTTTCCCTTCTTTTTCTATCCCTCCCTGCACTCTCACTTGCTCACTCTCTCTTGCTTGCAAATAAATAGATAGATAGATAGATAGATAATAGACAAAGAAAAATAAAAGCAGATTATGAAAATAAATATAAAGATTTTGAAATGAAAACAAGTTCAAAATAAAATAGAGAAGACCTACACAGCTAAAAGTTCATTCAGAAAATCTACTATTAAAGAAGTCAGTATGACACAGTGTTAAGATATCAAAAGAAATGAAATCTTGCCATTTGCGACAACATGGATGGAACTAGAGCGTATCATGCTTAGCGAAATAAGTCAAGCAGAGAAAGACAACTATCATATGATCTCCCTGATATGAGGAAGTGGTGATGCAACATGGGGGCTTTAGTGGGTAGGAGAAGAATAAATGAAACAAGATGGGATTGGGAGGGAGACAAACCATAAGTGACTCTTAATCTCACAAAACAAAATGAGGGTTGCTGGGGGGAGGGGGTTTGGGAGAAGGGGGTGTGATTATGGACATTTGGGAGGGTATGTGCTTTCGTGAGTGCTGTGAAGTGTGTAAACCTGGTGATTCACAGACCTGTACCCCTGGGGATAAAAATATATGTTTATAAAAAATAAAAAGTTAAAAAAAAAAAAAAAAGATTTGAGCATGTACTTTACAGAAAGGGTAATCCAAATGGCCACTCATATATAAAAACTGTTTATCTTTATTATGAATCTGGAATTAAATTAAATTAAATTAAAAATAAATTAAAACCTAAAATGACATACTATTACACACTTACCATATTGGGCAACAGTAAAATTGCCTTGCAAGAATGTGAAAGAATGAAAGTGCCCATAATAAAAACATTTGAGGTAAGTTGGACAATATTTAGAAAACTTAAAAATAAAAATAAAAATTTGGTCCATTCCTAGAAATACAACATGGAACTAAATGAATATTTTCACCAGGATATGCAAACAGATGATTATAGCTATTTCATTCATAACGGCAGTTCAGTAGTGGTCTATTTGCACAATGTTACATTAAATAAGAGAGAATATTAACAAACTGGGAGGAGGGGCTAGGTTGTTATCAGAAACATATCTTCTATGGTGCTGATTATGTTCTATTTCTCAAAATCTTTAAGTTAAAAAAGTTTTCAAATTTATATCTAGATAGATAGATGATAGATAGACAGATATCCCAGAAGCTGCAATGCTAGGCTAAGACCAGGCTTTAAAGGGCTTTTCTATACTCTACTAAATACTTGAAACCATTCATTATATCATAGCTCAGTGTTCAAATCTCCATTTGTTTCCTCAGGTTCCTAATATTTACCTTAAGGTGACCTGATTCAGACTTTTGATCACCTTTGTCTAAATATTTCTATTTTAACAAAGTCCTTTTTAACACTGAGAGACTAAAACTTAGAAAAATACTCTGATTGTTATCTCACTAGGGTGGAAAATATATAGTTACCCATTAACTAATGATATCCATGTCTACATTAGATCCGTGGCATTTTTAATTCTTGGGAGCTTTTGGTTAAATGAAATTTTTAAGCTTCCTTTAAAGGAAGCTTTAAGCCATCACCACATGAATAAAATTAAAGAACCAAATGAAAACAGGCCAAGTATTTACAGAGTAATAGAATGTGCAGTGGAAAGAGTACAATTCTGAAATCATAAAGCCTAAATTAGTGTGATGCATTTTTGCTACCCATGTAATCATAAACCAGTTATCTAAATGTGTTAGCCTCAGTTTTTTCACCCATGAAATGGTGATGATAATACTTATTATGCAGCGTTGTTGTGTGGATGTGATGAAGCATGGAGCATGAGAGTCTCATATTCCATGCTAAAATGATAGCTATTTTTATACTTATAATAATTCTAGTAATAGTAATTAAATTGTTCAAAATGGTAATATTCATTTATATTGAGGCATTGTATTGACTATTATTAGACACATTTACCAACATAAATTTCATTTTACTTTACCCCCTCTGAGGATATATATTCCCTAATTCAATATGAATCTCCTTATGAATAATAATTATCATAATAAATATGCTGATTTTTCTTCTATTTGTTTTTTTTTTTTTTTTTTTTTTTTTCAGAGCTTTTATATTTGAGTTTATTCTTCATTTAACTTTTAAAACACTACTATAGTTGAATATTAAAACAAAAACAATAGCAAGTAGTGAGCTATGATTATAGTCCTTCACTCATTCACTACTGCACATAAAATGCCAGCAGTGTTATTCACTGGCCCCATTAAGAGGTCTGACACTGAACACCACCCCTGGGATGATGTTCATCATCCTCATATGCTTCCCCATTGTAATGGCGCCGTCTTTCCTGATTTGGATCAAAGTCCACCAGTTCTACCTGGTCCATTTCATCAGTCTCTTCTACTTCCTTCCTCTCAGGTAGGAGTTTTTCCAGCAAAGAGAGTTTATCAGGAGACAGAAAGCCATTCTCAGGAAAATTTACCTTAAATTCGATGATGAGGCGACCCTTCTCATATGGCCTACGATAAATTGGCATGCCTTCATTTAGCACACACTTGATATCTCCATGCTTGACAATTTGACCTGGATGAGAGGTGATGACAATGGTTCGGTTGTCAAGAGTAGATATTGGCTTTTGAAAACCGCACAGTGCTTCAACCAGCTGTATGTCCATACACATGAAAAGGTCTTCTCCTCGCCGAGTAAAAACAGCATGATCCTTCTGATCTAAAACAATGATAATATCTCCTGGTTCCAGTCCTGGTTCTTGGTCTCCCTCACCATGGAATGTTATCTTCTGGCCATCTTTCATGCCTTTGTCAATATGAACTTCTAGAATCTTCTTCTCTCGAACTATCTTCCTTCCATTGCAGCTTTTACATCTATCTTTAGGACTGATCCGTTCCCCATGGCCCTGGCACTCCATGCACACAGACTGAATTTGCTGAACCATTCCAGGTCCTATCTGATGAATTCTTATTTGCATTCCAGTACCTCGGCAATTGGGACAACACTCAACTGCTCCTTTCTTACCACCTCGGCCTTCACATTTATCGCAAATCACATTCTTTTGCAGAGCTAGTTTTCTTGTTGCACCGTTATATAAATCTTCTAAGGTTACTGAGAGCTGATGCACAACATTTTTACCTCTCCTTTCTCTCTGCATTCTTCCTCCTCCTCCAAAAAACATATCAAAGATGTCCATGGGGGAGCCAAAACCACCACCAGCTCCACCTTCTTTAATTGCCTGTTCACCTCCTTTGTCATATAATTCCCTTTTCTTTGCATCAGAGAGTACTTCATAAGCTTGAGAAATCTGTTTAAACTTCTCTCCTTCATTTGGATTCTTATCAGGGTGGTACTTCAAAGCCAGTTTCCTGTAGGCCTTTTTCAGTTCTTCTTGGGTGGCATTGGGTTTGACCCCCAAAACATCATAATAAGTGGTTTCTTTCACCATTTTCTACAGCCGGTGAGAGGGCCGAGGCCGATGTGGGGGAGCGGGAAGGAGCGCGTTGCTGGGCGCAGCTCGGGTAGCCGCCGCTCCTCCGCGTCTCACCGAGCGTTCTGGAAAGTTCCTTCTATTTGTTTTTAAGGAGGTATCCTTTACTGTTGAACATAAAGAAACTTAAGCAAGTCTGTCTTATTCAAACTTTGCATGCTGCTTTCTTATGAAACTAGATTATAGAGTTGTATGAAATAAATTCATGCAGTTAAGACATTGATGTTTGGAACACTGGGTGGTCAGTTTAGTATTTTAAAAGAAGATATTAAATTTAAACCTTAAAACTGAGCTCTTTCAGCCTTTTTTATAGACCATCCTTCATGCTTCATAAGTACTCCTCCATTGTAAACTAAGTAATAGTTTTTGTCACAGTGTATATACCAAAAATGGATTTTATATTCTATTATTTCAGAGTTAGTTGCAGTTTCTACTGCCTTACTTCCTTTTTTGAAAAATAGATTAATTCTACAAAAAGTTTTTTCCAGCTTTATTGAAAAAAATCGACATATTTGTAAATTTAAGAAATGATTTCTTATAACATTGCAAACTTTTAACATTGTGTAAATTTTGTACAATTTGATAAATTGGTATACATCTTTATTGCAATATAATCTACACAAAAATGTTAATACATCTACTATCTCGTATAGTTGCCACTGTTTTTTATGCATGTATCGTAAGGAATTTTAAGATCTACTCTCTTAGCAACTTTTATGTATATAGTATAGTAGAGATAAACTTCAGAGGTCTTGTGGGTTTTGTTCCAGACTGCCTCAATAAAGTGATTATCTCAATAAACTAAGTCAAATTATTATATTTTTTGGTTTCCCAGTGCATATAAAAAATTATGTTTCCCAGTGCATATAAAAAATAAAAACTATACTGCACTGTTCAAAAGCATTATGTTTTTAAAGAAAATCAATGTATATACCTTAAGTACACTAGTTCTGAGTTTTCAGTGGGTCATAATTACTGATCACAGATCACCATAACAAATACAATAATAATGAAAAAACTTGATATATTGCAAGAATTACCAACATGTGACAAAGAGACACAAAATGAACAAATGTTGTTAGAAAAATGGTGGCAGCAGACCTCTTTTATACAAGATTGCTATAAACTTTCAACTTGTAAGAATGTGATATATGCAAAGTTTATTAAAGGGAAGCACAATAAAAAAAAGTATGTATATCTTATTAACTATGATCATCATGCTGTACATTAGATCCCCAGAACTTTTTCATATTATAGTTGCAAGTTTGCACCCTTTGACCATCTTACTCCACCCCAGGTTCACCCCTTGTCAACTCAACTCTAAGTTTCCATTAGTTTTCCTTTTCCTCAGATTCTGTATGTAAGGGATATCATAATACATAAATTAAAAAAATATATAAAATCTTTGAAATATTTCACTTAGAATAATACCTTCAAGATCCATCCATGCTGTTGTAAATGGCAGTATTTCTTAATTTTTCATGGTTAAGTAGTATTCCGTAGTATATATTTACCATACTTATTTTACTCATTCATCCATTAATGGATACTGAAGTTATTTCCATCTCTTGCTTAGAGTTAATAATTTTATAATAAACATAAGAGTGCAGATATGTCTTTGAACAGTGAACTTCGTTTTCTTTAGATAGATACCTAGAAGTGGGATTACTGAATCATATGGTAATTTTACTTTTAATAATATGAATAATCTCCATACTGTTTTCCATACAAATTTATATCCCTATTACAGTGCATAAGTTCCCCGTTTTCCCCAATATTTACCAAAATTGGTTAGTTTCAATTTTTTGGTAGTATATATTCTAATATCTTGCTGTGTTTTTCAGAGGTAAACAACAACAACAACAACATAAGGACTTTGCCCTGAGATTTTTACGTTGAGCACTTTTTAATGCTCCTGTTGGTCATTTATATAACTTTTTTGAAAAAAAAGTCTATTGAGATCCTTTTGCTATTTTTTTAATCATATATTTTTTTCTATTTGTATCTGTTGGTTATTAACCTCTTTTCAGATATAAGATTCGTAAGTATTTTCTTACATTCTGTGGATTGTGTTTTCATTCTCTCTCCCTTTTTTTGGCAATGCAGAAACGTTAGTTTGATGTAATACCATTTATTTATTTTTGCTTTTTTTGCTTGTGTTTTTGGTCTGGTATCCAAAAAACTATTGGCAAGACCAATGTCAAGGAGAATTTTTCCTATGTTTTCCTTTAGGAAATTTAGTTTCATGCATCACCTTTAAGTCTTTAATCTATTTCAAGTTCAGACTTATGAGTGATATAAGGTTCCCTTTTCATACTGTTTATGTGACTATTCAGTTTTAAATATCATTTATTGAACAGACTATCTTTCCCCATTACATATGTTGGCCCCTGTCAAATATTAGGTGACTGTATGAAAGGATTTATTTCTGGACTCTCAATTCTGTTCTACTTGTTTATTGGTCTGTTTTTATGCCAGTATACTTTATTGTTTTGAGCATGAGGGCTTTGTAGTATAGTTTCAAATCAAGAAGTGTAATCTCCCTTCTTCATTCTTTCTCAGAACTGCTTTGATTATTTGTTGTCTTTCATGGTCTCATATAAACTTTAGGATTCTTTACTTACTTCTGTAAAACAATAATATTGGGTTTTTTTTTAAGATTTTTAATTTATTTATTTGACAGAGAGAGATGACAAGCAGGCAGAGAGGCAGGCAGAGAGAGAAGAGGAAGCAGGCTTCCTGCTGAGCAGAGAGCCTGATGCGTGGCTTGATCCCAGGACCCTGGGATCATGACCAGAGCTGAAGGCAGCGGCTTAACCCACTGAGCCAACCACGCGCCCCTAACATTGGATTTTTGATAGGAATTGGATTTACAGATGGTTTCGGTAGTATGGACATTTTAACAATGTTAATTCTTACCATTCATAAATATGAGCTATCTTTCCATTTCTGTCACCTTCAATTTCTTTATCAATGTCATAGTTTATGGAGTACAGATCTTTCATCTTCTTAGTTAAATCTATTCCTAAGTATTTTATTATTTTTGATACTATTGTGAATTAGATTGTTTTCTTTATTTTTTCAGATAGTTCATCATTAGAATGTTAAAATGCTCCTGTCTTGTGCTTACTTTGGCAGCACATATACTAAAATTGGAATGGTGCAGAGAAGATTAGCGTGATCACTGAACAAGGATGACATGACAAACTGGGAAGCAGTCCATAAAAAAAAAAAAGAAACAAAACAAAATTCTTTTCTTTTATATATTGATCTTGTATTTGGTAATTTTACTAAATTTGTTTATTCAAATTTATTGTGAATTTTTTAGGATTTTTTAACATGTAAGTTCATGTTATCCAAAAAAAGAAAATTTTACTACTTCCTTTTTTTTTTTTTTTTTTGGAGTCTCTTATTTCTATGTGTTCCTTGTTTCTCTGGCTAGGACATCCACTACTGTGTCAAATGAGAGTAGTGAAAATGGACACACTTGTCTTTCTTCTGATCTTTAAGGGGAAAACTTTCAAAAGTTTTGATTGAATATGAGATTAGCTCGGGGCTTGCAATCTGTGTTTTTTCTTTAATGGGTTTTTTAAATTATTTTTTAAAATTTTTTATATAATGTGTTTTAATCCCTAGGGGTACAGGTCTGTGAATCACCAGGTTTACACATTTCACAGCACTCACCATCACTCACCATAGCACCTGCCCTCTCCAATGTCCATACCCCCACCATCCTCTCCCAACGCACCTCCCCCCAGCAACCCTCAGTCTGTTTTGTGAGATTCAGTCTTTTATGGTTTGTCTCCCTCCTAATACCATCTTTTTTCATTTTTCTTTTCGTATGCCCGAAACTGCCTATGTTGCATCTCCACTTCAACATATCAGGGAGATCATATGATAGTTGTCTTTCTCAGATTGATTTATTTCGCCAAGCATAATACCCTCTACTTCCATCCACGTCATCACAAATAGCAGGATTTCATTTCTTTTGATGGCTGCATAGTATTCCATTGAACATATATACCACATCATGTATCTACTGAACATTTGAATGTGTTCTTTGGGGAAACACTTGTTCATGTCTTCTATCCATGGTTTTATTGGATTATTTGTTTTTGGATGTTGACTAAAAACTGGATATTAAGTAACACACAAGACAGGTTTCCTTGAGCTTAAATTTTATTTGCATGAGTATCATTAACAGGAAAAAATATGCATATGGGTATGTACAAGTGTGTTTATGTATACATCTATCTATCTATCCTCTATCCCATGTCTTCTAATTGTGGTAAATCCTGTAAGGTGGGGAATGGGATAGTCTGAAGAAATATGCTTCTGGATATGCTGGGTAAGCAAATTTAATTGCACTCAGATGCATTGGATATAAGTGAATCACTCAAATGAGTTATTTAATATTATATAGAAACAAATTAAAAGTTTATGTAGTTGAAAATAATAGGTAGTTAAAATAATTTTTTTGTTTGTTGTTTTTGTGTCTTTTTTTGTTTATATATACTATGGTGTGAATGTTTATGTCTCCCAAAATCATATTATGGAATCTAACTCTGGAAGTGATAGTATTAAAACTTAGGGGCCTTTGGGAGGTGATTAGGTCATAAGTGGGATTACAGCCTTTTAAAGGAGACCCCAGTGAGTTCTCTTGATTCATTCATCATGTACGTTTACAGTGAGAAGATAGCCATCTATGAGGAAGTGGGCTCTCCCTGGATCTGCCCATTCCTTAATCTTGAACTTCTCCGTTCTAGAACTGTGAGAAATAAATTCCTGTTCTTTATAAGCTATTAAGTCTATATCATGTCCGTTATAGCAGCCTGCATGCAGAAGGACACTATGACCTAAAATGAGAGCAATAAATATAAAGTTTCAGTAAAGTCAGTTGGTACAATGTTTTTTTTTTTTACTTAGAGAAGACATGCTGCTTCATGTTAAACCTTGATATTGTATATGTTTCTTGAAGGGCCACTTCTTACTCCTTTGTGTGTTTTCCACAAAGTCCAGGATGATGCCTTACATAAAGGTAATATTTTATAAATACTGTTGGAAATATATACTTCTCTAAAATCTTATTTTGCCTACAGATTACTTGGATCCACTTTGTCTTGTGTAGAATATTTGAAATATATTAAGAACAGAATGTCTCTCTAAATAACATTTAGAATCATCATTAGTTTATGACTCCTGACTCATTTGTTTATGCAGTGATACTTACTTCAAGAACACTGAAGTTTGTAATATAATTTTGAATTAATCACCAAGCTAGTTTATTTTAACTTATGAAAAAATAATTTCTCATGTTGGTTTAATTCTGCTCTTATGTTATGGTCATGACATTTTCATTAAAATAAAGTAGAAAATAGATGTAAATAATTAATGAAAAATAAAAAATAATAAATAAAAAATAAAAGCAAATCTCTTGTGAAATGTTAAACTTTTCTTACTTATTTTGTTTTGCTTTTCCTCTACCATGCTGGCAAAGCTGTATGTTGCAGATAAGTATAATTTTCTAGGTGCTAGGTTTGTTACTTTTACTAAAATTTTCAAAATATAAGGAGTTGAATAGTCATGGATTGTTTATTAAACTCCTTATCTACACATATAAAAATAAAACAATGATGGTGACCTGGGTATTTCTAAAATTGTATTCTGTTTTTCCATATTATGGTTTACAATGTAATTAATAAAGATTCTGCATATATTAACATCCATCCCCTTCTATCTCATCTGTATGTCCATACAGAGCATGTATGATTTCTATTCATTTCTATGTTGTGGTGAAGAGATTGTCTGAAGTAGCCTATATTTATGCAGGTAGATCTTAAGCTACGGTGCTCTTGTTTATTTGCTTGTTCGTGATCAGTATGTCTGAAAGATGGTAACTATTGCATCAGGTGTGACGATTAAAAAATATTATTGGTGCCTGATACGCTGTATTAAATAGGTAAGTCGATTCATAATTTGTTAATTAAATTAGAAAAGAAATTCCTTTGGATTTGTTCTTTATTAAGAGTTTTTTTTTTAACGAATTCCTTGGGATGTTTTTTGTGTAATATATATCACATGCCTCAACCTTTAAATTTGAATGTAGAAAAGAGTTATCAGAATGAGCCTAGAAAATATTGTTATGGGGGTGCCTGGGTGGCTCAGTGGGTTAAGCCGCTGCCTTCGGCTCAGGTCATAATCTCAGAGTCCTTGGATCGAGTCCCACATTGGGCTCTCTGCTCAGCAGGGTGCCTGCTTCCTCCTCTCTTTCTGCCTGCCTCTCTGCCTACTTGTGATCTCTCTCTGTCAAATAAATAAATAAAATCTTAAAAAAAAAAAGAAAACATTGTTTTGAAATATTTTTGTTCTGTTATATTATGTTAACTTAGGAAATAATGGTAGTTATTTTTATTAGCATTTCCTACTTTCCACATGCCCTTACAGATGAGATATCATGTTTTTCCTACTCTTTTTATCGTGGTTGTTATATTCTTCATGATCAATAACAATCAACGAAAATTCATAACATTAATTTTCTTTGGGAAAGTGATATTTTAGCAAGAATCCATGACCAAAAATTTTAGCTGTTGTTCTTCCAGGAGATGAGACTATCAATGTTCCCGAAATTTTAAGAAATAGAACTTATTAATTGTGTTGGTTGATGTTTATTGTCTCTGAACTTAGAGGTGCATAATTCAATTTAAAATTTATTTTGGGGGCGCCTGGGTGGCTCAGTGGGTTAAAGCCTCTGCCTTTGGCTCAGGTCATGATCCCAGGGTCCTGGGATCGAGCCCCGCATCGGGCTCTTTGCCTAGCAGGGAGCCTGCTTCCTCCTCTCTTTCTGCCTGCCTCTCTGCCTACTTGTGATCTCTATCTGTCAAATAAAATAAATAAATTCTTAAAAAAAAAAACAGAGTGGACCTTACGGGGGTGCTTATCTGAAATTGAGGGACATTATAAAAAAATAAAAAATAAAATTTATTTTGAATTGAAAACAAGATCTTACTGAAGTTTAGGCATCCCACTTTATATCAGGCCTCCAGTACATTCTAATTTATTTATAGAAAATATCATAAACATGAATGACACTTTTCCTATTGCATTTATATGAAACTGCAATGACTCAAAGATGTCAGATTTGAAAAGCACTACCTTTCTATAATTTCTGTTTCCTAGGAGGAATGGATATACCATTTTAGCACAATTATCCAACAGTATTCAAAACCACCATGAATTTTAAAACATAGTTATTACATCCTAAAAATCAAGTATGAAAATGTATAAACAACCAAATCTCTATCTGTAAATGAAATACTCCCACACAGACGGGTTTTAAAACTTTCTAACTTAAGGAATTTGATAGCACAGACTCAGGGTAGTAGTTTCAGTGCCTACAGTATACTTTCAGGGAGAGAGTAATGTAAGCTCTGAGTCACTTTCTGCCTAGAGATGACCTAATAGTGGTTCTGGCATTGTTTGTTTGTTTTTGAAAATACGTTCCTGGGCGTCATTCAGAAAATGCAGAGTTTGGCATCTATATAAATTAAGGATGATCTTTTTGAACTTTTGTCTTTCATTACATCAAATTACCATAATTGGACAGAAATTCCACTAAATTAAGCATTGTTAGGAAATGTGTAAATTGGAGCTACTCAAATTAGTTGCTCTTTGAACTATGTGCTGTTGGTTCAGGATTAGATAAGGAGTTTGAAGGCAAACCTAAATCATTGCTTCCTTTTTTGAGAGATTCTCAGCATATTTTCTTAAAATTAGCTGAAATAAACAATGTGTTTAGTCGCAAAGTGATTTGCATTTTTGCACAAACTCCCTATCTCCTTGAGAATTATAACAAATATTTCATGAAACATCATTGATCTTTACTTTGTTACACTGCTGTAAAGTACATTCAGAGTTGCCAGTTAAAGGTGTTAGTGTTGAGATGAAATGTCATGCATTTTTCTTCACTTCCATGCAAATGAACATAGTAATTTATTAAGACACAATGAAGAAAAAAAATTGACAATGAGTTCCAGATTTTAAAAATCACTTGCCATTCAATCCAAATTGTGAGTTTGATCGGTTACCGAACACTTTATAATGCACCCCCGGTAATTTTACAGAGATTACTTTTTTCTTACCAATTCTTGATTATTCTGTCTTGCAATGCAGAGAAAGCTAACTAATTTAAAATAAACTTCCGTTAATTTTGATTGTTATAAACTTAAAATTGACTAATTTCCATATACAGAGTTTAAAATGTTCACAATTTACATTAAATATATATTCTGTGTATACCTTGGAAAAATTATACTGAAAATTGAAATTAAAATGATGTTGTATATAGCTGCAAGAAGCCGCCTGTCCCATTTCATCTTACTATATAAGTTGTGTAGGTAATTTATAAAATCCCTGCTGCATAACAAATCTATTTTTTGTTGGAATGGGTAGTAATGTTTCTTCTTATTTCGAAATAAGAGTTGGTCTATGAGTGCCTCTGCAACTGTATTTTTCCTAAGTGGCTTCATGGTCTTGAACTGAGAAAGCTCAGAGCATTAAACATCAAAGTAATATATTTTGACATAATTAGACATCAAGGAAATGCAATTAAAATGACACTGAGATATCACTACACACTTACCAGAATGGCTAAAATAAAATATAATGACAAGCCCAAAAGAAAATATATACCATTTGATGATACACAATGGCAAGTTGTACCATAACTTAACCATCTCAGACTAGTGTAGTGTTAAATTTGTTTTTCTAAGCCATGTTTTGGGTCACTTACCACTTTTCAAGGATATAAAGTGCTATCATTTTACTTAAAACTGTGAAATTTGGTCAGATTTAAATTTCAATTTATGTTAAAACATTCTGTAAACTGTGTTAGACTTTGACATTTGTTCCCTCAGTTCAGTGAATAACACTATATCATATTCTGAAAAATACGCTAATTTTTATTTTGAAAAATATCCCTTTTTCCTCTATGAATTGGGCCATGGAGAAGGTGACACCGACTCGCTTCGCAAACTGCCTTGGTGAGAGACCCAGGCAGCTCCAGAGGTTTGGGACGGCCTGGGGTCCTCTTGGCCCACCCATGACTACTCCAGTCAAGTGTAGTGATCAGGCCTGGGTTGATGAGGAGTGGTTGCTATGACCTCAAAGCTTTGTGACATCACAGATGCTGGCTTCACTGAAGCAGCTGTCCCTCTCCCATGACCTTGGTGTCCTATGGCTTTAAGTAGGAAGCTCCGGGAAGGACAGAACAAGAGCCCTCTGAACCTGATCAAGAACTCAGGATGTCTTGTGGTTTAATGTCCAACTTCCCCTTTCTGGAGACATAGAGGAAGGAAAATGACATTCAGTATACCTTCCTTTAGGCCAACATATCCCCGGAGATGGCAAGGTGTCCTTTTCCACTACAATTTCTAGATATTTCAAGAAAAGGTGAGGCCTCGCAGGTATGAATAGCTCTCCGTGGGTTTTCTCGTCCTGTGGGTGAGAGCGTACTTTGTCAGCGTCTTTCGCCTATGCGTCTGTGATGACTAAGGTACGGAAAGTCCCTTTCCGAGGTAAAAGGTGATGGCATCGATATATGGTGCTGTCTGGGGCCTAGTCTCCTAGTGTTGTGAAACACACGGCTAAGGGATGAGGCCTCTGTCTACCTGGCTTTCCCTTAAATACCTTTGCAAAGACTTCGAGGGAGTGACCTTCTGCATCAGAGCTAACTCTCATTGAAGAGGCCTGGACCGAAACCGTTGTCATTATTAGTTAACTGTACTTGTTGTGGTAACGGGTATAGACATGTGGACCAAGTCTCTTTAGTCAGAAGGAAAGGGACGGCCTATACCGACGGCTTGCAAGGCCCATTCGAGCAGACTTTTGGAGTGAGCCGCAATGCCTTTGCAAGGACTAGTGGATCAGGAAGTTTGGGTCCATTTCGGCACCACAGTATTCCTCTGCCGTCGAAGTGAATGAACCCCTGGACCTTGCCTTGACATGAATGTCCCATGCCCTGCTGTTGGGAAATGGAAAAGGAAGGGAATACTGACGGGCAAGAAGTCAGAGAAGGAGACCCACCAGGAGTGACTCAGGACTCTGAGAATCCAGCTGAGGTTTACCAAAAAGAGAACTGCTTAATGGGTAGTCAGGAGTTGTGGAATATATTAAGAGGAGCACTGGACGTACATGCAACTAAAGCATCCCTGAATACTCTGTCAAAAATGGATGATGGATGATAGGCAGGCTTTCTCCACAGAACAGCAACAAGAACAACATAATTTCAGAGGAAAACATTATGGCCCTCTCTAAACCAAAGGCAGTCACAGGAGAAAAGGAAAGAATTATATTGTTTATTGTCTTTCCTTTATTGAAATGACATGGAATTGGTTTCCTAAAATGTCCTTTTTTGAATTGGGTCTTTATCCTTGTGAATTAGAGCTTACCCACCTCTTCCATCTCTGGATTTGATGAGAGGACATCACAATGCCTTCACTAAATACCTAGAGGAGTGGCTCAAGAAAATGTCTTGACCTGGCCTTCTGTGTGTTGGCTGGGGTTGGATTACTGCTTCAAATGGTTCCGTCACTACTAGAGCTGAGATTTTGTAGGATTACTGACCTAACTTGGATGTTCCTATGTGTCTGCGAATTTATCCTTTTCTCTCAGTTCTTGGATTTGCTAGCATAAATGTGTGGATGTGCCTCTTCGGTTTTTCTTTTTCCTTTCTCCGAGTTGTCATGTGGTTTCATACTTGCAGCTGTGTGCTTGTCTCCCTGTTTTATCCCAGTAATGGCTTCTGTGGTTTGTTCGTGTTGTGAAAACTGAAGTGTGAGGTCTCCTGATTCATTTCCTATTGGTTTGTTTGTATTTCCTTAATTTTGATAATCACATGTATGATTTCAATTTTTCTGTTAACTTTGGAGTTCGGTTTTTCTTCATCTTGTTCCTTCAGTCGTCCTTATAGGGGGATTTCTTTTTCAGTGTTTTTAAATTTTGGAAATGCATGCTTTTAACCCTATATGGTTTCCCCATAAAATGTTTTGGCATCCTCCTCTAAGTTTCTTAGAATTCCTTCGTTCATGGCTCTTCTTTTCCTTTGGATTTTCTTTCTTGCATTCATTGCAGTTCGTGAATGTGTTGTGTTTTCCACTTTAGTGTCTGGCTGTATTTCCAATTTGAAAGTGATATCTTCCTGTTTTCATACCTTCGTGATCATAAGTGCACAGGATAGGTTTTGACTTCTCTTCCATGAATTACGACTGGATTTGGACTCGAGCTCATGACCTGCGATAGACAAAGTTAGGTCTGCTGCTGGGAAGAACATATCTTATTGTCCTCAGAGACGCAATCTTTCTCATCGATCCCCAAAGTTCAGGTGGTCTCGAGAGCCCATGTGGACGTCTGTTATTCCTTAGCACCTTCCCATCCAGATGATCTGTCCTGTGCTTAACGTAGATATCATAATTGCCAACAGTATTGGATAAAATTTACCATCTCCCTTCCTGTGTGTTCATACCTTCCAACGTTTAGATACACCCTTGTTCGTGGTGTATATGTTGGCAATTCTTCCAGGTTTCTGTTGTTTTGATGCTCCATCAAGACAAAACAACTTCCGCTTATCTTTTGTCTCTCGAAGGCATAAAATGACTCTCGCTGACTTATGCACAAACACTTTGGCTCTCTTCTCCTTGGGAATAGCATAACCTATGTCTTCCCTGTTTCTTCACTTGCAAGCTATGAGTATCTTTATAGTCGAAGGAAATCTCCTATGGTCAACAGAAGGACGAGCTAGTTTAATATTTGTTGTTTTCTTATGGATGTTTTCTACCTTTTTTTTTTTTTTATTTGGAATTTCAACCACTCTTACAAACTGTTTGTATTGACGGGAGACTTTAGTCCTGATACTGAATGTATTATTGATAGGTAATAGTTCACTTTCTCATTTCGGTTGGCTTCTGACTTGGATTCTATTTGCCTTTCACCTATATGGTATTTTCTTGGGGTTGCTTCATTGGTACGATTCCTCGCTTCCTTCCCATATTTTGCATGTGCATGTGTTAATGCTGTGTGGTGTGTGTGTGTTTCACATCACAATTATTATTAAAATACGAGAGAATGGAATTCGGTCTCTTGTGGGTAGCAATTCAATTTGACATGCCTTGAAATCTCACATTCCATCAGTTTCAGGAAATCTCCTGCAAGGAATGTCATCTCTTGTCCTCTTCAAGTAACACGTGTTCTCACAAAACTGCTTTCCAAAGAACAGCACCATTTGAATTTCTCATTAGAGTCATACTGTTTGTACCAATACCCTTTCTTTTTCGTATGATTCTTGAGTGTCATGAGTTAGTGAAATCGTCTGTCTGATGTCGTTCTGAGAATGATAGATGTGACAAAGCCCAATGCTCTCCGCAAGACTGCCATAAGAGACAAGTGGAAGAATTCCTTCTTGCTTATGTCTCAGTACGAATTGCGGTGACATGGAGGAGAGTGAGATGGTAGTAGTGTCTAATAACCTCATGCTTGTCTTCAGCTATGAAGGCAACAGGAAGATGAACACAACAACTGCATTGGGGTGGAAATTGACCTGAAGCCTACAAGATAAACTCCACAGCGAAAGAGAACGGAAGTTGCAGAGATGATGGGAGAAGGTTGGAGACATGGCTCAGGGGAGATTTGGTTGGTTCGTGGATCAGAGGGCTGGAGTCCATGAAAAGGACCAAGGCACAGGAGAGCAGGGCACACTGGGAACCCACAAGGAACCTGTTTCCCAGTGCCGTTGACTGTGAGACGCAGAGGGTCTGAAGGGCACAAGTACTTGACAACACAAGTGTTGAAGGCTGAAGTTTTCCTATCAGCAGGCTTGGCAGACATCAACTTGAAAGAACACCATCTTTTTCCTGCATATGACACCAACAAGCGACCAGGAGCAGACAGCCTGGAGACAATGATCAGAGAGAGACAATACTAAGTGACGCAGTGGGAAGATGGTGAGTAGTGGGAGTGATTCCGTGAAAGGCAGTGTTCGTGGAGATGTCTCAATGTGGACATAATAAATTTTGGGCTCTCGCAACAGCAGCATCAAGACAAAGCTACTGGCCAAGACAGGTATGTGAGGACATAGGCTGCCTAGCCAGCCAACTTGAAATCCCGACAGTGGAATACTTGGAAAACTGCCTTCCTCAGTCCAAGATGCTTAGTCCAAGGACAATGACTCTCCCATAGGGGACGAGAAGAAAGCTTTGACCACATGTTCTCTTCTGAACACAGCATTCTGCAGGCCTGCGTTCTGCTGAGTTGCTCGAATTTCTCCTTTCACAGGCACACCAGAGCCCACCAAGGTAAACCTCTGCATATTCAACCCGGACCCTAAAAACAACAAACGGCCGGAAAGGAGAGCTACAGCAAATGACTGGCCTCCAGGACAGGGTCAGCCACAACACAAACAGCAGTGGCATGCATGCCACATACACACTCACAAACACACACACACGCACGCACTCAACAAACCTTAAGGGCCAGCCCTGGGTACTCCGGATCTCTTCCTCCTAAATAAATTACCCTCAGGTTAGAAAGCAGAATGAGTTTAACGAATACAGAGAGGTGACAGAGACTTAGATCCAATGCAAAGATGAAAAAATCAATTGATGCCCAGGTAAAGGAAGAAGGAATGATTATGGCTAGGCAATCAGAGTGAACCCTCTACATAGAAAACGCCCGATGCGGGATTGAAAGCAGGGGCCTGGATACTCGCTGTACGTCAGAAAACATAGGAGATATCAGAGAGTCTCGAACCACAGAGATAAAACTGATAAAGATAAAAGCACCTAAAGAACTCCTGAAGAGAAGATTGGTAGGAGACTGTACACTGCAGCTCCATGCAGGATCCCATGATCTTACCTCCAGAGGCTTTTCCAAAAATTCCAATGCTGTTTCAGTTCTCATCATTTGAATTCGGGTGGCCCTCCAAAGATAGGGTCCTTATTCAAAAGAGCGAGACTGATACAAAGTGAAGGTCAAGCAAACGTTAATTTTGCACAAAGCATCGAGAATCATATTGACCGGTCAGGGCCTTCTCTTGCAAAGAGGCAACCCCTCCCAGCCTCAGAGACTAACATTTATAGCGGTAGTTTAGCCAGGCTATACAGACGTGGCCAATGAGATAACAATACAGAAAAAACTGCACAGTCGTGCTAAGTCTGCTACACCACAAAAACAAAAATGCTAGGTAACACATGGGTGGACAATTGGATCTCAATTTACCCTAGTAGATATATGCGTGCCCCTCTAATGGGATGTCTTCACCTGGCCTGATTCACCCTTGTATCTAGGCTTTGAGAGTAAGCTCCTCTGGGAGGAGTAGGGTCAATTTTGTTTACAGCATGGGTTCAATATAAGTTTACTGCAGAAACACAAAATGACTCCCTCTGGCCTAGCGGACCTTATAATGAGTAGCTGTAGCATCCCTAGAAATAGAGCCAAAATGACTTCCAAATCTTCAAAACTGACGATTTACCAAAAGCAGATTCTACATCCTAGAACCTTAGGTCCAGAATGGACTCATGTACTTGGAGTCCACAGGAGCAAGCATGGAGCATGTTGGAAAAGACCCATAGCCCAAGTGAAGCCATCTGAAAGACTTCCGTGCCCGTTTCAGGAACACAACTTGTATCTTCAAAAGGACGCATTGAAGAGGATTCAAATGTCAAAGAACCTGGAGCATTCCCACAGGGTCGTGCAGATACCCTCTGGAGGAGTACATGTAGATGTGACAGCACAAGCCTGCCTTCACCCTCTCATGAACATCCCCCAAATAGTTTCATGGGATAAGCAAACAATGCCTCTTGTGGAAGATGGGCGTGTTCTAATGGAGGCAGCAGAAGATGAACAGTGGGACAACAAAGGGCCATTAGAGAGCCACAGACAGCGTATGCTACAGGTTGGTGAGGATATTCAGGAAGACAAGGAACTGGAGAATGAACATTGGAGCTCTGAGCGAAGGTCTAGCATTTGAGGATGGTGGGAGGTTCTCTGAACCTGGCTGCCTTCCATAGAGATCTAGGTCCAAATTAAAGAAAACATCCCCTGGCCACAGTCAATCCTTGTACCCCGGTTGTGTTTTTGTCTTTTTGTCAAACAATGCACATGCACATATTTGACAGAGAGACAGAGAGATCACAATCAGGGTGTAGAGCTGGAGAGGGAAAAGCTGACTTACCCCTGAGCAGGGAACCTGAGACCAGAGTCGATGCCAAGACCCTGGGATCATGAGTTGAGCTGAAGGCCGCCTCTGAACTGATAGACACAATCCATGACACAACCTTTGACTTCTGAATACGTCCTAGTTCTAGACGTGAACCACTGCTCTGTCATTGTTCACAAATGCAGGGGAAATGGATTTTGGCTTGGGCTGGTGTTGCTTGAGCTACCTGACCTGCTTTGAGAGCTGGTATAGTTTGTCCTCTTGAGGTAAGTGATTTGGCTATGTACAAACTACACTCCCACGCATATTTAGGTAAAGAGAATTCCTCCATTGAATGAAACTATGTCTTGTGGTTCCATGCTTCTGTGGATGGTGATGTGAGTCCTCCTTGCCTCTGAATCTGGATCTCTGTTTCTGCTCCCAGATGAGGGACAGTTTTAGCTCTGAATTCTCAAATCCATGTTCAGCCCTCTTTTTTTTTCTCTCACTCCTACTTCTCCTACAATAAGCACCTCTTTCTATTCCTTGGAGTCAATGACTTTCCTAAGCTCATTGTCATGTTTCATCATTCTTCCTTCTTTCTTTGGATTTGTTTCCTTATTTACCATTCCTTTTCTGCCAGGTCAAAAATTTGGTCCTTTGCTTCTGCCAGCTTTTTTGGACTTTTCCTTCAGTCTGCTACCAATCTTTTCTTTAGAAATTCTTTATTTATTTTATTTTATTTTATTTTACTTTATTTTATTTCTATCAGTTTAATCTATGTGTTTTGAGACTCCCTGATATCTTTCTGCTTTCAATCCTCCATTGGGCGTGTTATATGTGAGGTTTCACTCCGATTACCTGGCCATGATAATTTCTTGTCTTCTTCCTTGGCAACAATTGATTCTTCCATCTTTGTCTTGGATATAGGTCTCTGACTCTTTCTCAGTATTTGAAAAATCAATTCTGTTTTTTATCCTGATGGTAATTTCTTTAGAAATAAGATATCATGGAGTGCCCAAGGGCTGGCCCTTGAGGGAGTCTCAGGTATGTGTGTGTGGCATGCATGCCCTCTGCTGTTGTATCATAGCTGCCCCCTGTCCTTGAGACCAGTCATCTGCAGAGGCTCTCTTTGCCAGCCTTTTGGTGTGTTTGGGGTCTGGGCTGAATAGGCTGAGGTTTAGCTTGGTGGGATCTGGTGTGCCTGTGAAAGGAGAAATTCAACCTTCACAACAGAATGAATGCCTGTAGCATTCTGTGGTCAGGGGACAGCCTATGGACAGGGCTTTCTTCTAGTCCCCTATGGGAGAATCTGTTCTCTTAAAATGAAGCAAGTTGGACTGAGGAACACAGTACCCTATGTGTTCCATGGTTAGAATTTCGTGTTTGCAGGAGAGGCAATTAAAGCCCTCACCAACCTGTCTTTGGCCAGTAGCTCGGGCTTGATGCTGCCTGTGCGAGAGCCCCAAATTTCTTTTGCCCCCATCAAATCATCTCCAAGAACACTGCCTCTCACTAATGTACAGCCAGAACCCACCATCTTCCCACTGTGTCACCTGGTATTGTCTCTAATCGTGGTTTCCAGGCTGTCTTCACCTGGCTATTTGTTGGTGTTCTCTGACAGAGAAATACAGTGTTCTTTTGAGTTGATATGCCAAGGCTGCTGATCTAAAATCTCCAGGCCTCAAGGCCCTTTGTTGGCATAAACTAGTATGATTCAGACCCCCTGATGGTCAGAATCAATGGAATTGGAGAACGTACTCCTTGTGGGTTCCAAGTGTGCTCCGATCTCTTGTGGCTTTGCCCATTGCATTGTCTCACTGCCTTCTGAATTACCAACTTTCCACTTTTCCCCTAAACCATGTCTCCAATCTTCTCCCATAGTGATTGCAACTTATTCTCTCTTTTGCTATGGAGTTTGCTTTGTGGGCTCCAGTTCATTTCTGCCATGTTGAAGTTGATGTGGTAATCTTCCTGTTGTGTTCCTGGATAAAGACAAGTCTGGAGTTACCAGACACTACTACCATCTCACTGTCCTGAAAAAGCCCCACAGAATCTTACCCAGCCATAAGCAAGAATGAATTCTTTCCACTTGCCTCATGTGGCAGAATTGTGGAGAGCATTAGCCTACGTCACATCTATCAGTCCCAGAAAGACAAATAACATACAATTTCACTCTCTCATGACTGTCAAGAGACATATGAAAAAGCAAGGGAAAAATGGACAAATAATACGACACTACCCAGGCACACAAAATGTGGTGTTTGTTGAGGTCAGTTTTGAGAAAATATGTGTTTATCAAAGAGGACAAAAGATGACATTCTTTGTAGGAAATGTGGCTGAAAGAGAGGGAATGTGAGTTTTCAAGGCATGTCAAATGGAACTGCTATCCATTAAATACCGACTTCCTATCTCCATCAATTTAATTATAATTGTTATTTGAAACACACTCAGCACACACACACACACACACACACACACACAGATAAGACACACAAAAGATGGGGAGGAAGTGAAGAATAGCACTAATGAAGCAAACCCAAAAGAAAAGAACTGAGAGAAAAGGATAAATTCCAAGACACATATTCACTCCAAAGATTAGGTCAGGAAACCTACAAAATCTCAGCTCTGTAGTAGTGACTAAAGCATTTGAAGCAGTAATCAAACCCCTGTCAACACACAGATGGCGAGGTGCAAATCATTTCCTGTTCAACTCTTCTAGACATTTAGAGAAGGCAATGCCATTTTCTTCTCATCAATTCCACAAATGGAGGAGGTGGATGAACTCCACTTTACTAGTATAAAGACCCAATTCAAATAATGACATTTTAGGAAATAAATTATATTCCATTTCAATAATTAAACATAATAAAAATATAATTCTTTCCTTTTCTCTGTCTGTCTTCACCTGCATTTGAAAGAGCCAGCTTGTTTTTGTATTATTTTGTACTGTTGAGGAAGCCAGCCTGTCATCCATCATCCATTTTTGACAGAGTATTCACTGATGCTTCAGTTCCATATATGACCTAGTACTCCGCCTAAGATATGCCAGAACTCTTCAACACCCATTAGCCCGTTCCCTCATTCCCTGCATGTCTCTTTTTTCCTTGACTCTCAGCTTGATTCCTCAGAGTTCTGAGTTACTCCTGGTTTGTCTCCTTCTCTGACTTATCCCCTTCAGTTTTTCCTTCTTTCTACTAAGGGCCGTGGTATTCGTCCTAGGGCACATATGAGAGAAGCCATATGATATTTCCCTATGTCTCCTTGCCCATTTCATTTCACAAACCCAGTCCTGTGGCATTCATGCCAGTGCAAGAATCAAGAGTTCATCCTCCCTAATTGCTGAGGAATACTCTGTTGCCAATATGGACCACACCTTCTTTATCCACTAGTCTTTGCAAGGACATAGCAGCTCAATCCTCAGTTCTGTTCAAGTGAGCCTTGCAGACCATCGATATAAGCCATTAATTTTCCTTTGATTAAAGAGACTTGGTCAACAGGGTTATACCCATTAACACAGTAGGTAGAGATAAATAATGGTAACAAGGAGTGCTGTCCATTGCTCCTCCTTAAGGATTAGCTATAATGTATAAT
Organism: Mustela nivalis; assembly: GCF_964662115.1. NCBI lineage: Eukaryota > Metazoa > Chordata > Mammalia > Carnivora > Mustelidae > Mustela > Mustela nivalis. The sequence goes on from NW_028136539.1 coordinate 177,516, forward strand.
GTCACTCTCTCATGCAAAGGATGACAAACCTCAGAGAGACGGGATGATATACCAGAGGACTTGTTGTTTCTGATATCTCTAGATATTTCAGAGGAAATAGGAAAACTTTGCCATCTCTGGAGAAAGGTTGGCCTAAAAGATCATTTTCCTGGGCCACTCTTCTAGGTATTTAGTGAAGGCATTGTCATGTCCTCTCATCAAATCCAGAGATGGAAGAGGCGGGTAAGCTCTAATTCACAAGGATAAAGACCCAATTCAAAGAAGGACATTTTAGGAAACCCACCCATGTCATTTCAATAAGGAAAGATAATAAACAATATAATTCTTTCCTTTTCTCCCTGTGACTTCCTTTGGTTTTGAGAGGGCCACATTGTTTTCCTATGAATTGATGTTGTTGTTGCTATCTGTTGAGAAAGCCTGCCTATCATCCATCATCCATTTTTGACAGAGTATTCACGGATGCTTTAGTTGCATGGACGTCCTAGTGCTCCTCCTAATATATGCCACAGCTCCTGACCACCCATTTATCAGTTCTCTTTTCGATAGCCCTCAGCTGGATTCTCAGAGTCCTGAGTCACTCCTGGTGGGTCTCCTTCTCTGACTTCTTGCCCTTTATTATTCCCTTCCTTAAGTGGGCCAAGGTATTCCTCCCGAGGCACATATTGTGGGTAGCCATATGACATTTCCCTTTGTTTGCTTGCCTTTTCCATTTCCCAACAGCAGGGCATGGGACATTCATGTCAAGGCAAGGTCCAGGGGTTCATTCACTCGACGGCAGAGGAATACTGTGGTGCCGAAATGGACCCAAACTTCCTGATCCACTAGTCCTTGCAAGGGCATTGCGGCTCACTCCAAAGTTCTGCTCGAATGGGCCTTGCAAGCCTTCGGTATAGGCCGTCCCTTTCCTTCTGACTAAAGAGTCTTGGTCCACATGTTTATACCCGTTACCACAACAAGTACAGTTAACTAATAATAACAACGGGTTCGGTCCAGGCCTCTTCATTGAGAGTTAGCTCAGATGCAGAATATCACTCTCCTCAAAGACTTTGCAAAGGTATTTAAGGGAAAGCCAGGTAGACAGAGGCCTCATCCCTTAGCCGCGTGTTTCAGAACACTAGGAGACGAGGCCACAGACAGCACCATATAGCGATGCCCTCACCTTTTACCTCGGAAAGGGACTTTCCGTATCTTAGTCATCACTGACCCATAGGCAAAAGACGCTGACAAAGTACGCTCTCACCCACAGGACGACAAACCCCACGGAGAGCTGCTTATACCCGCGAGGCCTCACCTTTTCTTGAGATATCTAGAAATTGTAGTGTAAAAGGACACCTTGCCGTCTCTGGGGATATGTTGGCCTAAAGGAAGGTATACTGAATGTCATTTTCCTTCCTCTATGTCTCCAGAAAGGGGAAGTTGGACATTAACCCACAAGACATCCTGAGTTCTTGATCAGGTTCAGAGGGCTCTTGTTCTGTCCTTCCCGGGGCTTCCTACTTAAAGCCATAGGACACCAAGGTCATGGGAGAGGGACAGCTGCTTCAGTGAAGCCAGCATCTGTGATGTCACAAAGCCTTGAGGTCATAGCAACCACTCCTCATCAACCCAGGCCTGATCACTACACTTGACTGGAGTAGTCATGGGTGGGCCAAGAGGACCCCAAGCCATCCCAAACCGCTGGAGCCGCCTGGGTCTCTCACCAAGGCAGTTTGCGAAGCGAGTCGGTGTCACCTTCTCCATGGCCCAATTCATAGTATTTGGTCGTGAGTGTCAGCACCAGCCCTCTGGACCTCGGAGAAAGGCAAGGATCCCTCATTCCATCTTAGCCACGACAGGCCAAGAAACTAACAGACCACAAGCAAAGCCTCAGGGGAGGAAATCCGAGCCCTGCGTAAGGGTGAGACCCTCCCACCAAATCATGGAGCATCTCAACAGGAAAAGGTCCACCCAAGGGAAGCTCAAAGTGAACCCCCGCAACCGTGCCAAAGACATGTCTGGAATCTTCCACAGCAAGCACACGAGTACCTCGATGATCTCCAGAAACGGTGCCAACAAGGCCTCCCAATCTTCCAGAACACCATTCATCCAAGGCAGACTCTACACCCTAAAACCTTAGGTCCAGGACGGACTCATGTTCTTGGAGTCCACAGAAGCCAACGGAGAGCATGTTGGAAGAGACCCAAGCCCAAGTGAAGCCATCTGAAAGACTTCCGTGCCCATTTCAGGAAGACAACTTGTATGTGCAAAAGGACGCATTGAAGAAGATTCGAATGTGGAAGAACCTTGAGCACTCCCTCATGGTGGATCAGCTACCCTCTGTGGAACTGCATGGAGATGTGGCAGCACAAGCCTGCCTTCACCCTCTCATGACCATCCCCCAAATGGTTACATGCGATAAGCAAACAGTGCCTCTTGAGGAAGATGGGCATGTTCCAATGGAGCCCCGAGAGGATGCACAATGTGTTAACAAGGGGTCAGTACAGCACGACAGACAGCGGATGCTGCAGGTTGGTGAGGAGATCCAGGAAGGCAAAGAACAGGAGAATGAACAAGGAAGCTCCAAGCGAAGGTCGGGCATTTTAGGATGGTGGGAGGTTCTCTATACCTGGCTGCCCTCCATAGGAACCTAGGTCCAAATTCAATAAAACATCCTTTGGCCCCAGTCAATTATTGTGCACTGTTTTTGTCTTTGTTATCTTATCGAACGTGCACATGCACGTTTGGACAGAGAGGCAGAGAGATCCCAATCAGGGGGTGGAGCTGGAGAGGGAGAAGCTTACTTGCCCCTGAGCAGAGAACCTGAGAACAGAGTCAATGCCAAGGCCCTGGAATCATGAGTTGATCTGAAGGCCGCGTCTGAACTGATGGACACAACCCGGGACCCAACAATTGACTTCTGAATACCTCCTTGTTCTAGACAGAACCGCTGCTCTGTCATTGTTCAGAAATGCAGGGGATAAGGATTTTGGCTTGGCTGCTGTTGCTTGAGCTATCCGGCCTGCTTCGAGAGCTGGTATAGCTTTTCCTCTTGAAGTCAGTGACTGGGCTATGGACAAACTATTCTCCGATGCCTATTTGCCTAAAGACAATACCTCCATGCCTAGATTTTCCGGGGGTAATGGCACTATGTCTTTAGGTGCTCCGCTTCTGTGGAAGGTGTTGGGAGTTCTCTGTGCCTCTGATTCTGGACCACTTTCTCTGCTCCCAGATGAGGGTCCTTTCCAGCCCCGAGTTCTCTAATCTAGGATCAGCCCTCTTTTCTTTCTCTCACTCTTACTTCACCTACAAGAGGCACCTCTTTCATTTCCTTAGAGATTCCCTAAGCTCACTATCATGTTCCATCATTCTGCCTTCTCTCTTAGAATTTGCATCCTTATTTTCTAGGCTTGTTCTTCTCGGTTCCTAATTGGATCCTCCACTTCTACCATGTTCCCGAACTTTGCATCCAGTCTCCTGCCAATCTTCTCTTCAGGAGTTCTTTAGGTGTTTTTATCTTTATCAGTTTTATCTCTGTGTTTCGAGACTCTCTGATATCTCCTATGTTTTCTGATGTACAGCGAGTATCCAGGCCACCGCTTTCTATCCCGCATCGGGCGTGCTCTATGTAGAGGTTTCACTCTGACTGCCTAGTCGTAATCACTCCTTCTTCCTTTACCTGGGAATCAATTGATTCTTCCATCTTTGCATTGGATCTAAGTCTCTGTCACCTCTCTGTATTCATTAAACTCATTCTGTTTTCTAACCTGAGGGTAATTTATTTAGGAGGAAGTGATCCGTGAGTGACCCAAGGCTCGCCCTTAAGGTTTGTTGAGTGCATGCGTGTGTGTGTGTTTGTGAGAGTGTATGTGGCATGCATGCCACTGCTGTTTGTGTTGTGGCTGACCCTGTCCTGGAGGCCAGTCATTTGCAGTAGCTCTCCTTTCCGGCCGTTTGTTGTTTTTAGGGTCCGGGCTGAATATGCTGAGGTTTACCTTGGTGGGCTCTGGTGTGCCTGTGAAAGGAGAAACTCTACCAACTCAACAGAACGCAGGCCTGCAGAATGCTGTGTTCAGAAGAGAACATGTGGTCAAAGCTTTCTTCTCGTCCCATATGGGAGAGTCTGTTCTCCTTGGACTAAGCATCTTGGACTGAGGAAGGCAATCCTCCAAGTGTTCCACTGTTGGTATTTTGTGTTGGCTGGCTAGGGAGTCTCTGTCCTCACATACCTGTCTTGGCCAAGCTCTGTCTTGATGCTGCTGTTGTGAGAGCCAAAATTTATTATGTCCACATTGAGTCATCTCCACGAACACTGCCTTTCACGGAATCACTCCCACGACTCATCATCTTCCCACTGCGTCTCTTGGTATTGTCTCTCTCTGATCATTGTCTCCAGGCTGTCTGCTCCTGGTCGCTTGTTGGTGTCATATGCAGGAAAAAGATGGTGTTCTTTCAAGTTGATGTCTGCCAAGCCTGCTGATAGGAAAACTTCAGCCCTCAACACTTGTGTTGTCAAGTACTCGTGCCCTTCAGACCCTCTGCGTCTCACAGTCAACGGCACTGGGAAACAGGTTCCTTGTGTGATCCCAGGGTGCCCTGCTCTCCTGTGCTTTGGTCCTCTTCATGGACTCCAGCCCTCTGATCCACGAACCAACCAAATCTCCCCTGAGCCATGTCTCCAACCTTCTCCCATCATCTCTGCAACTTCCGTTCTCTTTCGCTGTGGAGTTTACCTTGTAGGCTTCAGGTCAATTTCCACCCCACTGCAGTTGTTGTGGTCATCTTTTTGTTGCCTTCATGGTTGAAGAAGCCTGAGGTTATTAGACACTACTACCATCTCACTGTCTTCATGTCACCACAATTTGTACTGTGACATAAGCAAGAAGGAATTCTTCCACATGTCTCTTATGGCAGTCTTGCGGAGAGCATTGGACTTTGTCACATCTATCATTCTCAGAAAGACAATAAACAGACGATTTCACTAACTCATGACAGTCAAGAAACATACGAAAAAGAAAGGGTATTGGGACAAACATTATGAATCTAATGAGGAATTCAAATGGTGCTGTTTGTTGGAAGGCCGTTTTGTGAGAACACGGGATTCTTGAAGAGGACAAGAGATGACATTCCTTTAAGGAGATTTCCTGAAACTAATGGAATGTGAGATTTCAAGGCATGTCAAATTGAATTGCTACCCACAAGAGACCGAATTCCATTCTCTCGTATTTTAATAATAATTGTGATGTGAAACACACACACACCACACAGCATTAACACATGCACATGCAAACACACAAAGATAAGACATGCAAAATATGGGAAGGAAGCGAGGAATCGTACCAATGAAGCAACCCCAAGAAAATACCATATAGGTGAAAGGCAAATAGAATCCAAGTCAGAAGCCAACCGAAATGAGAAAGTGAACTATTACCTATCAATAATACATTCAGTACTCAGGACTAAAGTCTCCCGTCAATACAAACAGTTTGTAACAGTGGTTGAAATTCCAAATAAAAAAAAAAAAATAGAAACATCCATAAGAAAACAGCAAATATTAAACAGGCTCGTCCTTCTGTTGCCCATAGGAGATTTCCTTCGACTATAAAGATACTCATAGCTTGCAAGTGAAGAAACAGGGAAGACGTAGGTTATGCTATTCCCAAGGAGAAGAGAGCCAAAGTGTTTGTGCCTAAGTCAGCGAGAGTCATTTTATGCCTTCGAGAGAAAAAAGCTAAGCGGAAGGTGTTTTGTCTTGATGGAGCATCAAAACATCAGAAACCTGGAAGAATTGCCAACATATCCACCATGAAAAAAGGTGTATCTAAACGTTGGAAGCCTATGAACACACAGGAATGGAGATGGCGACGTTTATCCAATACTGTTGGCAACTATGATATCCAGGTTAAGCACAGGACAGATTATCTGGATGGGAAGGTTCTAAGGAATAACAGACGTCCACATGGGCATTCGAGACCACCTGAACTTTGGGGGTCCATGAGTAAGATTGCGTCTCTGAGGACAATAAGATATGTTCTTCCCAGCAGCAGACCTAACTTTGTCTATCGCAGGTCATGAGCTCGAGTCCAAATCCAGTCGTAATTCATGGAAGAGAAGTCAAAACCTATCCTGTGCACTTATGATCACGAAGGTATGAAAACAGGAAGATATCACTTTAAAATTGGAAATAAAGCCAGACACTAAAAGTGGAAAACACAACACACTCACAAACTACAATGAATGCAAGAAAGAAAATCCAAAGGAAAAGAAGAAAGAGCCACGAACGAAGGAATTCTAAGAAACTTAGAGGAGGATGCCAAAACATTTTATGGGGAAACAATATAGGGTTAAATGTGTGCATTTCCAAAATTTAAAACCACCGAAAAAGAAAGCCACCTAAAAGGACGACTGAAGGAACAAGATGAAGAAAAACCGAACTCCAAAGTTAACAGAAAAATTGAAATCAGACATGTGATTATCAAAATTAAGGAAATACAAACAAACCAATAGGAAAAAAATCAGGAGATCTCACACTTGAGTTTTGACAACACGAACAAACCGCAGAAGCCATTACTGGGATAAAACAGGGAGACAAGCACACAGTTGCAAGTATGAAACCACATCACAACTGGTAGCAAGGAAAAAAGAATAACCGAAAAGGCATAGCCACACATTTATGCTAGCAAATCCAAGAACTGAGAGAAAAGGATAAATTCCCAGACACATAGAAAATTCCAAGATTAGGTCAGGAAACCTACAAAATCTCAGCTCTCTAGTTTAGACGGAAGCCTTTGAAGCAGTAATCCAACCCCTGCCAACACACAGAAGGCCAGGTCAAGTCATTTGCTTGGGCCACTCTTCTATGTATTTAGTGAATGCATTGTCATGTCCTCTCATCAAATCCAGAGATGGAAGAGGTGGGTAAACTCTAATTTACATGGATAAAGACCCAATTCAAAGAAGGACATTTTAGGAAACCCACCCATGTCATTTCAATAAGGAAAGATAATAAACAATATAATTCTTTCCTTTTCTCCCTGTGACTTCCTTTGGTTTTGAGAGGGCCACATTGTTTTCCTATGAATTGATGTTGTTCTTGTTGCTGTTCTGTTGAGAAAGCCTGCCTATCATCCATCATCCATTTTTGACAGAGTATTCATGGATGCTTTAGTTGCATGGACGTCCTAGTGCTCCTCCTAATATATGCCACAACTCCTGACAACCCATTAATCAGTTCTCTTTTCGGTAGCCCTCAGCTGGATTCTCAGAGTCCTGAGTCACTCCTGGTGGGTCTCCTTCTCTGACTTCTTGCCCTTCATTATTCCCTTCCTTTACTAGGGCCAAGGTATTCCTCCCGAGGCACATATTGTGGGAAGCCATATGATATTTCCCTTTGTCTGCTTGCCTTTTCCATTTCCCAACAGCAGGGCATGGGACATTCATGTCAAGGCAAGGTCCAGGGGTTCATTCACTTCGATGGCAGAGGAATACTGAGGTGCCGAAATGGACCCAAACTTCCTGATCCACTAGTCCTTGCAAGGGCATTGCGGCTCACTCTAAAGGTCTGCTCGAATGGGCCTTGCAAGCCGTCTATATACGCCGTCCCTTTCCTTCTGACTAAAGAGTCTTGGTCCACATGTCTATACCCGTTACCACAACAAGTACAGTTAACTAATAATGACAACGGGTTTGGTAGACCTCTCTGAGAGTTAGCTCTGATGCAGAAGGTCACTCTCCTCAAAGACTTTCAAAGGTATTTAAGGGAAAGCCAGGTAGACAGAGGCCTCATCCCTTAGCCGCGTGTTTCAGAACACTAGGAGACGAGGACACAGACGGCACCATATATCGATGCCCTCACCTTTTACCTCGGAAAGGGACTTTCCGTACCTTAGTCATCACTGACCCATAAGCAAAAGACGCTGACAAAGTACGCTCTCACCCACAGGACGAAAAACCCCACGGAGAGCTGCTCATACCTGCGACCTCACCTTTCCTTGAGATATCTAGAAATTGTAGTGTAAAAGGACACCTTGCCGTCTCCGGGGATATGTTGGCCTAAAGGAAGGTATACTGAATGTCATTTTCCTTCCTCTATGTCTCCAGAAAGGGGAAGTTTGACATTAAACCACAAGACATCCTGAGTTCTTGATCAGGTTCAGAGGGCTCTTGTTTTGTCCTTCCTGGGGCTTCCTACTTAAAGCCATAGGACACCAAGGTCATGGGAGAGGGACAGCTGCTTCAGTGAAGCCAGCATCTGTGATGTCACAAAGCTTTGAGGTCATAGCAACCACTCCTCATCAACCCAGGCCTGATCACTACACTTGACTGGAGTAGTCATGGGTGGGCCAAGAGGACCCCAGGCCGTCCCAAACTGCTGGAGCCGCCTGGGTCTCTCACCAAGGCAGTTTGCGAAGCGAGTCGGTGTCACCTTCTCCATGGCCCAATTCATAGTATTTGGTCGTGAGTGTCAGCACCAGCCCTCTGGACCTCGGAGAAAGGCAAGATGCCGCATTCCATCTTAGCAACGACAAGCCAAGAAACTAACAGACCGCAAGCAATGCCTCAGGGGAGGAAATCTGAGCCCTGCGTAAGGGTGAGACCCTCCCACCAAATCATGGAGCATCTCAACAGGAAAAGGTCCACCCAAGGGAAGCTCAAAGTGAACCCCCACAACCGTGCCAAAGACATGTCTGGAGTCTTCCACAGAAAGCACACGAGTACCTCAATGGTCTCCAGAAACGGTGCCAACAAGGCCTCCCAATCTTCCAAAAAGACCATGCATCCAAGGCAGAGTCTACACCCTAGAACCTTAGGTCCAGGACGGACTCATGTTCTTGGAGTCCACAGAAGCCAACGGAGAGCATGTTGGAAGAGACCCATAGCCCAATGAAGCCATCTGAGAGACTTCCGTGCCCATTTCAGGAAGACAACTTGTATGTGCAAAAGGACGCATTGAAGAGGATTCGAATGTGGAAGAACCTTGAGCACTCCCTCATGGTGGATCAGCTACCCTCTGTGGAACTGCATGGAGATGTGGCAGCACAAGCCTGCCTTCACCCTCTCATGACCATCCCCCAAATGGTTACATGCGATAAGCAAACAGTGCCTCTTGAGGAAGATGGGCATGTTCCAATGGAGCCCCGAGAGGATGCACAATGTGTTAACAAGGGGTCAGTACAGCACGACAGACAGCGGATGCTGCAGGTTGGTGAGGAGATCCAGGAAGGCAAAGAACAGGAGAATGAACAAGGAAGCTCCAAGCGAAGGTCGGGCATTTTAGGATGGTGGGAGGTTCTCTATTCCTGGCTGCCCTCCATAGGAACCTAGGTCCAAATTCAATTAACATCCTTTGGCCCCAGTCAATTATTGTGCACTGTTTTTGTCTTTGTTATCATATCGAACATGCACATGCACGTTTGGATAGAGAGGCAGAGAGATCCCAATCAGGGGGTGGAGCTGGAGAGGGAGAAGCTTACTTGCCCCTGAGCAGAGAACCTGAGAACAGAGTCAATGCCAAAGCCCTGGAATCATGAGTTGATCTGAAGGCCACGTCTGAACTGATGGACACAACCCGGGACCCAACAATTGACTTCTGAATACCTCCTGGTTCTAGACAGAACTGCTGCTCTGTCATTGTTCAGAAATGCAGGGGATAAGGATTTTGGCTTGGCTGCTGTTGCTTGAGCTATCCGGCCTGCTTCGAGAGCTGGTATAGCTTTTCCTCTTGAAGTCAGTGACTGGGCTATGGACAAACTATTCTCCGATGCCTATTTGCCTAAAGAGAATACCTCCATGCCTAGATTTTCCAGGGGTAATGGCACTATGTCTTTAGGTGCTCCGCTTCTGTGGAAGGTGTTGGGAGTCCTCTGTGCCTCTGATTCTGGACCACTTTCTCTGCTCCCAGATGAGGGTCCTTTTCAGCCCCGAGTTCTCCAATCTAGGATAAGCCCTCTTTTCTTTCTCTCACTCTTACTTCACCTACAAGAGGCACCTCTTTCATTAACTTGGTGATTCCCTAAGCTCACTATCATGTTCCATCAAAGAATACATTCAAATGGCCAACAGACACATGAAAAAATGCTCCACATCTCTCGGCATCAGGGAAATACAAATCAAAACCAGAATGAGATACCACCTCACACCGTTCAGAATGGCTAAAATGAACAAGTCAGTCAATGACAGATGCTGGCGAGGATGTGGAGAAAGGGCAACCCTCCTACACTGTATGTGGGAATGCAAGCTGGTGCAACCACTCTGGAAAACAGCGTGGACGTGCCTCAAAAAGCTGAAAATAGAACTACCCTATGACCCAGTGCTTGTAGTACTGGGTATATACCCTACAGATACAAACGTGGCATTCTGAAGGGGCACATGCACCCAAATGTTTATAGCAGCAATGTCCACAATAGTTAAACTATGGAAAGAAAATAAATGTCCTTCAACAGATGAATCAATAAATAAGATGTGGTATATATGTTCAATGGAATACTATGCAGCCATCAAAAGAAATGAAATCCTGCTATTTGTGATGACGTGGATGGAACTAGAGGGTATTATGCTTGGCGAAATAAATCAATCTGAGAAAGACAACTATCATATGATCTCCCTGATATGATGAAGTGGAGATGCAACATAGGCAGTTTCGGGCGTACGAAAAAAAAATAAAAAAAGATGGTATTAGGAGGGAGACAAACCATAAAAGACTGAATCTCACAAAACAGACTGAGGGTTGCTGGGGGGAGGTGTGTTGGGAGAGGATGGTGGGGGTATGGACATTGGAGAGGGCAGGTGCTATGGTGAGTGATGGTGAGTGCTGTGAATCACAGACCTGTACCCCTAGGGATAAAAACACATTATATAAAAAATTTTAAAAAATAATTTAAAAAACCCATTAAAGAAAAAACACAGATTGCAAGCCCAGAGCTAATCTCATATTCAATCAAAACTTTTGAAAGTTTTCCCCTTAAAGATCAGAAGAAAGACAAGTGTGTCCATTTTCACTACTCTCATTTGACACAGTAGTGGATGTCCTAGCCAGAGAAACAAGGAACACAAAGAAATAAGAGACTCCAAAAAAAAAAAAAAAAAAGGAAGAAGTAAAATTTTCTTTTTTTGGATAACATGAACTTACATGTTAAAAAATCCTAAAAAATTCACAATAAATTTGAATAAACAAATTTAGTAAAATTACCAAATACAAGATCAATATATAAAAGAAAAGAATTTTGTTTTGTTTCTTTTTTTTTTTATGGACTGTTTCCCAGTTTGTCATGTCATCCTTGTTCAGTGATCACGCTAATCTTCTCTGCATCATTCCAATTTTAGTATATGTGCTGCCAAAGTAAGCACAAGACAGGAGCATTTTAACATTCTAATGATGAACTATCTGAAAAAATAAAGAAAACAATCTAATTCACAATAGCATCAAAAATAATAAAATACTTAGGAATAGATTTAACTAAGAAGATGAAAGATCTGTACTCCATAAACTATGACATTGATAAAGAAATTGAAGGTGACAGAAATGGAAAGATAGCTCATATTTATGAATGGTAAGAATTAACATTGTTAAAATGTCCATACTACCGTAAACCATCTGTAAATCCAATTCCTATCAAAAATCCAATGTTAGGGGCGCCTGGGTGGCTCAGTGGGTTAAGCCGCTGCCTTCAGCTCTGGTCATGATCCCAGGGTCCTGGGATCAAGCCACGCATCAGGCTCTCTGCTCAGCAGGAAGCCTGCTTCCTCTTCTCTCTCTGCCTGCCTCTCTGCCTGCTTGTCATCTCTCTCTGTCAAATAAATAAATTAAAAATCTTAAAAAAATCCAATATTATTGTTTTACAGAAGTAAGTAAAGAATCCTAAAGTTTATATGAGACCATGAAAGACAACAAATAATCAAAGCAGTTCTGAGAAAGAATGAAGAAGGGAGATTACACTTCTTGATTTGAAACTATACTACAAAGCCCTCATGCTCAAAACAATAAAGTATACTGGCATAAAAACAGACCAATAAACAAGTAGAACAGAATTGAGAGTCCAGAAATAAATCCTTTCATACAGTCACCTAATATTTGACAGGGGCCAACATATGTAATGGGGAAAGATAGTCTGTTCAATAAATGATATTTAAAACTGAATAGTCACATAAACAGTATGAAAAGGGAACCTTATATCACTCATAAGTCTGAACTTGAAATAGATTAAAGACTTAAAGGTGATGCATGAAACTAAATTTCCTAAAGGAAAACATAGGAAAAATTCTCCTTGACATTGGTCTTGCCAATAGTTTTTTGGATACCAGACCAAAAACACAAGCAAAAAAAGCAAAAATAAATAAATGGTATTACATCAAACTAACGTTTCTGCATTGCCAAAAAAAGGGAGAGAGAATGAAAACACAATCCACAGAATGTAAGAAAATACTTACGAATCTTATATCTGAAAAGAGGTTAATAACCAACAGATACAAATAGAAAAAAATATATGATTAAAAAAATAGCAAAAGGATCTCAATAGACTTTTTTTTCAAAAAAGTTATATAAATGACCAACAGGAGCATTAAAAAGTGCTCAACGTAAAAATCTCAGGGCAAAGTCCTTATGTTGTTGTTGTTGTTGTTTACCTCTGAAAAACACAGCAAGATATTAGAATATATACTACCAAAAAATTGAAACTAACCAATTTTGGTAAATATTGGGGAAAACGGGGAACTTATGCACTGTAATAGGGATATAAATTTGTATGGAAAACAGTATGGAGATTATTCATATTATTAAAAGTAAAATTACCATATGATTCAGTAATCCCACTTCTAGGTATCTATCTAAAGAAAACGAAGTTCACTGTTCAAAGACATATCTGCACTCTTATGTTTATTATAAAATTATTAACTCTAAGCAAGAGATGGAAATAACTTCAGTATCCATTAATGGATGAATGAGTAAAATAAGTATGGTAAATATATACTACGGAATACTACTTAACCATGAAAAATTAAGAAATACTGCCATTTACAACAGCATGGATGGATCTTGAAGGTATTATTCTAAGTGAAATATTTCAAAGATTTTATATATTTTTTTAATTTATGTATTATGATATCCCTTACATACAGAATCTGAGGAAAAGGAAAACTAATGGAAACTTAGAGTTGAGTTGACAAGGGGTGAACCTGGGGTGGAGTAAGGTGGTCCAAGGGTGCAAACTTGCAACTATAATATGAAAAAGTTCTGGGGATCTAATGTACAGCATGATGATCATAGTTAATAAGATATACATACTTTTTTTTATTGTGCTTCCCTTTAATAAACTTTGCATATATCACATTCTTACAAGTTGAAAGTTTATAGCAATCTTGTATAAAAGAGGTCTGCTGCCACCATTTTTCTAACAACATTTGTTCATTTTGTGTCTCTTTGTCACATGTTGGTAATTCTTGCAATATATCAAGTTTTTTCATTATTATTGTATTTGTTATGGTGATCTGTGATCAGTAATTATGACCCACTGAAAACTCAGAACTAGTGTACTTAAGGTATATACATTGTTTTTCTTTAAAAACATAATGCTTTTGAACAGTGCAGTATAGTTTTTATTTTTTATATGCACTGGGAAACATAATTTTTTATATGCACTGGGAAACCAAAAAATATAATAATTTGACTTAGTTTATTGAGATAATCACTTTATTGAGGCAGTCTGGAACAAAACCCACAAGACCTCTGAAGTTTATCTCTACTATACTATATACATAAAAGTTGCTAAGAGAGTAGATCTTAAAATTCCTTATGATAAATGCATAAAAAACAGTGGCAACTATACGAGATAGTAGATGTATTAACATTTTTATGTAGATTATATTGCAATAAAGATGTATACCAATTTATCAAATTGTACAAAATTTACACAATGTTAAAGGTTTGCAATGTTATAAGAAATCATTTCTTAAATTTACAAATATGTCGATTTTTTTCAATAAACCTGGAAAAAACTTTTTGTAGAATTAATCTATTTTTCAAAAAAGGAATTAAGGCAGTAAAAACTGCAACTAACTCTGAAATAATAGAATATAAAATCCATTTTCATTATATACACTGTGACAAAAAGTATTACTTAGTTTACAATGGAGGAGTACTTATGAAACATGAAGGATGGTCTATAAATAAGGCTGAAAGAGCTCAGTTTTAAGGTTTAAATTTAAAATCTTCTTTTGAAATACTAAACTGACCACCCAGTGTTCCAAACATCAATGTCTTAACTGCATGAATTTATTTCATACAACTCTATAATCTAGTTTCATAAGAAAACAGCATGCAAATTTTGAATAAGACAGACTTGCTTAAGTTTCATGTTCAACAGTAAAGGATACCTCCCTAAAAACAAATAGAAGACAAATCAGCATATTTATTATGATAATTATTATTCATAAAGAGATTCATATTGAATTAGGGAATATATATCCTCAGAGGGGGTAAAGTAAAATGAAATTTATTTTGGTAAATGTGTCTATGAATAGTCAATACAATGCCTCAATATAAATGAATATTACCATTTTGAACAATTTAATTACTATTACTAGAATTATTATAAGTATAAAAATAGCTATCATTTTAGCATGGAATATGAGACTCTCATGCTCCATGCTTCATCACATCCACACAACAACGCTGCATAATAAGTATTATCATCACCATTTCATGGGTGAAAAAACTGAGGCTAACACATTTGGATAACTGGTTTATGATTACATGGGTAGCAAAAATGCATCACACTAATTTAGGCTTTATGATTTCAGAATTGTACTCTTACCATTGCACATTCTATTACTCTGTAAATACTTGGCCTGTTTTCATTTGGTTCTCTAATTTTATTCATGTGGTGATGGCTTAAAGCTTCATTTAAAGGAAGCTTAAAAATTTCATTTAACCAAAAGCTCCCAAGAATTAAAAATGTCATTGATCTAATGTAGACATGGATATCATTAGTTAATGGGTAACTATATATTTTCCACTCTAGTGAGATAAAAGAGTATTTTTCTCAGTTTTAGTCTCTCAGTGTTAAAAAGGACTTTGTTAAAATAGAAATATTTAGACAAAGGTGATCAAAAGTCTGGATCAGGTCACCTTAAGGTAAATATTAGGAAACTGAGGAAACAAATGGAGATTTGAACACTGAGCTATGATATAATGAATGGTTTCAAGTATTTAGTAGAGTATAGAAAAGCCCTTTAAAGCCTGGTCTTAGCCTAGCATTGCAGCTTCTGGGATATCTATCTATCATCTATCTATCTAGATATAATGTGAAAACTTTTTTAACTTAAAGATTTTGAGAAATAGAACATAATCAGCACCATAGAAGATCTGTTTATGATAACAACCTAGCCCCTCCTCCCAGTTTGTTAATATTCTCTCTTATTTAATGTAACATTGTGCAAATAGACCACTACTGATCTGCTGTTATGAATGAAATAGCTATAATCATCTGTTTGCATATCCTGGTGAAAATATTCATTTAATTCCATGTTGTATTTCTAGGAATGGACCAAATTTTTATTTTTATTTTTAAGTTTTCTAAATATTGTCCAACTTACCTCAAATGTTTTTATTATGGGCACTTTCATTCTTTCACATTCTTGCAAGGCAATTTTACTGTTGCCCAATATGGTAAGTGTGTAATAGTATGTCATTTTAGGTTTTAATTTATTATTAATTTAATTTAATTTAATTCCAGATTCATAATAAAGATAAACAGTTTTTATATATGAGTGGCCATTTGGATTACCCTTTCTGTAAAGTGCATGCTCAAATCTTTTGATATCTTAACATTGTGTCATACTGACTTCTTTAATAGTAGATTTTCTGAATGAACTTTAAGCTGTGTAGGTCTTCTCTATTTTATTTTGAACTTGTTTTCATTTCAAAATCTTTATATTTATTTTCATAATCTGCTTTTATTTTTCTTTGTCTATTATCTATCTATCTATCTATTTATTTGCAAGCAAGAGAGAGCGAGCAAGTGAGAGTGCAGGGAGGGATAGAAAAAGAAGGGAAAAGAATCTTAAGCAGACTCCAGGCTCAGCACAGAGCCCAACTCTGGGCTCTATTTCACAACCCTGACATCATGACCTGAGCCAAATGAAAGAGATAAAATAAAATTAAGGTGTTAAAAAAAAAAAGGAAAAAGAATTGGAGGTTTAATTAAGTGAGCCACCCAGGCACCCCTGTGGTACCTTAAATTAGCTGTCATATTTTTAAAGTTCTAGAGTATCCATTTGTTCATTTATAAAACCTTTCTCAATATCATTTTTAGTGTCAGTTTTTGGTTCAATTTGCTTCCCCTCTCATTTCTTTGAGCAGAGTAATCAAGCCATTTTACAATCTTTATTGATCATTTTAACATCATACGTAATCCCATTTTGTCTATCAAATCTTCTTAATGGTTTTTCTTTGTGTGCTTTGTTACATTTTGCTATGTTCAAGACATTATATTTGAAACTCTTATTGAGTAGGGATAATTAAGAGCTATAATAATGGTATGGTCCTCCTTGGCAGGATTTTCTCTTATATCTGAGACTCTACAAGACAATCATACTCCAAATTCAGTGATTGACTTTCTCAGTTTACACAGAAGGCAAGGTAGGCTATAGTCTTATTTCTGCTTCTCCTTGTGCTTTGGGGATCTCAAGTTAAATTTGGGTTATACCAAAGTCCTCAAATTTGATTGCTGCTGGATTTTGAATTTTGTTCCTCTAGTATCAAGAGTCTATGAACAACAGAGCTCAGTGTGTTTTAGCAGTTTTAAATGCTCTCATAGCTAAAATGGCTTCAGGGCATATATCTCTAGGCTCTCATTGTATTTCGTATTTTGGCCCAGTAATCCCTCACTTATTTTTATAATCATTCTGATATTTTTAACTTTAAAAGCTATTTTGTCTGGATTTTTAGTTGTCTTAAGTAGGAGTTTTTAGATCACCATTACTAGAAGCAACAACAAATATACATGAAAATATCTGCAGTAGTTTATCACATCTTTATGGCTTTGAACTTCCATAAGCTGAGGCATCCTTCTCTAATCACTTAGGCAAACTCCAATTTACCCTTTAAAACAACCCAAGAATTGCTTCATTTAAGAACATGTTCAGGGATGACTCTTCCCCACTGTTCTTACCAACATTCCCACACACTCTTTGCTACCCAAAGGTTGTTTATGAACTTTCGTTAGGTATATCAGCGTGACCAGAATTTTGCTCTATTGTATTTTTGTCCTTTAGAGCTTTAATTAAATATGAATTCCATAGAAAGTCTGTCCCTTTTCTTTCAAACCTGGGTTAGTTATTTCTTCTCATTCTTTGTCAGAAGTTACTTTATTAGAGAAACTTATAGCTCTATTGTGACTTTGGAGCCTTTACAGTTTTTCGACTGGAAAAATCACCCATCCCTGAGATTTTTACGCAGCTTCCTAGCTGATATTATTCAGAAATCTGTTCAAAACAGACTTTTTCAGGGAGGCCCTTTTGGACCACTCAGTTAAAAAACCTCTTCTCAATCACTGCTCTTTTAAAAATGTGCTTATTTAGTTCAAATATGCATCTCTATTAAAGAAAAATCAGTACGTTTTTTTTTTTTTAAAGTTGGCTTACCTATTATCTATCTCTCCCATTAAAATGATTCCTCTGGGCTGGGGTTTTGTTGTGCTCATCTTAGGCCAGGCACTCAATAAATTGTCTCTGAATGATTGAATTGTTTGACTCCCTTGCTAGATTCTCAACTTCATGAGGCCAAGGATTGTTCTATTCAGTCCTTCTTTATCCTCAATGTCTGTTATATTGCAGTCACTTACATGACTAATGGGAAAAATCACAGAAAGAAAGAGTTAAAACTATAGAAAAACCCTGTAGGTTCAATAACACAAAGCTTTCTAAAATTATTTAGCCCAGGAATTGAATACTGGCTGCACTTTTGATTTTTTTTAAATGGTATTGAATTTAATTTAAATGGAAATACTGGAATGGTAGAATAATAAAAAAATTATAAAAGCAACTTGCTCCTTAAAGTAAGAATTATATAGGGCATCTCTTCTAGAAGCAAAATTTTCAAATGACAAACATCTGAAAGCATAGAAGGAGAAGTAAGAGTGTGAATTGTACTTCAATGCTCTTTTCTTTATATTCAACAAACAGCTTCATTCACACACCTTTCCAATTTTTTCAACTCTTTTGACAAAGCCTTCAGAGGAGTTACTGCTGATGACAACCATCACAGCCTAACAGGAGAAATTTTATAAAGAAAAATAATAGCATGTTTTTCCCAAATTGTTAAGGATATGGTGAAGCTCTGTCGGATTCAAAGGAGGAATGTGCAATTCCATGCTATATATAATAATAACTTGTTTTAATAGTGGCTTTGCAATTTTTCAGATATATCCATTTACTGAAACCACTATCAAATAAACAAAAACAAACAAATGAACAGGGGTTCGAGACAGAAATTATCTAATCTAAAAATAGCACATGTTCACAGAATACACAACACATATCCCAAGTACTACTATAGGTTTCAAGTAATAGTCAAAACAATAGTAAACATGATTCAGACCCTACCAGTCAAATCATAAATGGGACCTTAACTGTAAATCCTTATCTTTAGATCAAAGCGGGTAATTGGGGGCTGAAGATACATTATAGAACTAATATGTTATAGAACTCCTCTGAAATGAGTCATTTATTCCATCACTTTTCCTGCACAGCTGCTGACCCATGTTTTGGTTCCTGGAAATAGCTGCTACCCTGTCATACTTCTTAAAAGCACATATATTGATAACTCTACTCATTCCTCCATTCCTCTGTGACTGTCACTGTGTTAAAATGTGGAGTCAGCTGACTCACTTGTGATGGTAATAAAGTAGATGAGTTTGCAAAGTATTTTGTTATTTCTAAAAATGCAAAAACCAAATTACATTGAAATCATAAGGGGTGTTTCAGGGAGAGCTGTAGGATGTGGTTTCTTGTGTAATCCACAGAGATTAGCTCCAACACATATTTAAACTCTCCTCTAGGAGCAACCTTAGTGGTAAAGCAAGAAGATAAACAGATGTAAACACACCCTGGCACAAAATTATCACTTATGTTTGGCTTCCTAGTCTCCTCATGTTACTTATTTATCTTAACTTCTCTCTGAAATCAGGGAACACAGAATCTCAATCAGTTGACATTTTTCTACTGAATTACCCAATAGTCCGATCATACCCCTAATACTTTTTAAAATTATTTCACTCATAATCCCAAATCTGCTTTGCTTCCTCATCTTAGTACACTGTAATTTGATTTCAAAATGAGGACAGTTGTCAGTAATGCCACATTCATTCATCTATTTTACAATTCCATGTGCTTATAACTATGAAGATATGTTAATAACATCCATTCCAATAAGCCACCCTAAATTTATTATCATGAAACAAGACCTCAAGAAAGAGAATTCAAAATCATCCATGTATTTGCAACTTATTGCAATAAAGCCTTTATCAATAGACTTCCCTGTGCACATGGTGGTCAAATTGCTGGTGAAAACCAGCCAGATCTATTACAAGCTTTCTCATGGCTTCTAGGTAACCCAAGTGAGCCTTTATTGATACTGGGAAGGGATAAAGCAGGGAAGGGATAAACAGTGCTATAAGATTTGGCTAGACAAAAGTAATGACTCTCATTACAAAGTGAGTATTTTTTTTTCAAGCTTTAGTTCAGTTTATTTTTCTTGTATAAAACTATGTAGTAGCCACAGCTGGAGCCTGGGTCCTCTGAACAGAGACTCTGGTGTGGGTCTTCACAAGATGGTCCGTGAACTCCTGATAGGGAGACTTGGTGAACACAGTCTCCTTCCAGAGATCAGGGGTGAGATAGCTGTAGGTCTTGGAGATGGCATCGAAAGTAGCCTTGGCAAAGTTCCCTAGGGTGGCAGTGCAGCCCCTGGCCGAGGTGTAGCAGTCGTCAATACCAGCCATCATCAGCAGTTTCTTGGGCACAGGGGCCGAGACAATGCCAGTGCCTCTGGGGGCGGGGATGAGACGCACCAGCACAGAGCCACAGCGGCCAGTCACCTTGCACGGGACAGTGTGGGGCTTGCCGATCTTGTTCCCCCAGTAGCCTCGCCGCACAGGGACAATGGAAAGCTTCGCCAGAATGATGGCTCCGCGGATGGCAGTGGCTACCTCCTTGGAACACTTGACACCCAAACCGACATGTCCATTGTAATCTCCGATGGCGACAAATGCCTTGAACCTGGTCCGCTGGCCCGCGCGCGTCTGCTTCTGCACAGGCATGATCTTCAAAACCTCGTCCTTGAGGGAGGCTCCCAGGAAGAAGTCGATGATCTCAGACTCCTTGATGGGCAGGGAGAAGAGATAGATCTCCTCCAGGGACTTGATCTTCATGTCTTTGACCAGGCGGTCCAGCTTGGTGACGGGGATCCACTCCTTGTCCGCGGCCTTGCCCCCGCGAGCTCCGCGGCCTCGGCCCCGGCCCCGACCACGGCCCCGGCCCCGGCCCCGGCCCCGGATGCCGCTGCCGAAGCCACCGCGGAAACCGCTGTGGCCTCCCATTCCAGGGCCCCCGGGCCCTCCGGGCCCTCCCGCAGCACCGGCGTCATCCGCCATTTGGTGTTCTCTCGGAGAGGAAACAAAGTGAGTATTTTAAAGCAAAAGAGCCTGTTGGGAATATTGTTTTATAAAATAGTGGTTTTTATTAACTTTTTAAAATTCAATTAGGTAACATATAGTGTATCAATAGTTTCAAATGTAGATTTCAGTTATTCATCCATAGCATATAATAGCTAATGCTCAGTACTTACTGTTATAGCTTCTTGAAAGCAGAATTTTAACCCACTGAGCCACCCAGGCGCCCTTGAAAGCAGAATTTTAGATCACATTTTCTGATTACTTCCATGTCGTACAACACTTTCCTGCTAGCAACCTTCAAAACATACTGTTTGTTAGAGGAATTTCTTTAATAATAAATAAATAGGAATTCATTTAAATTTATAAATATATAAAATAAATAGGAATTTATTTAAATTTATTTAAATATTACACACTGTTTCATTGTTCATAAATAAGGTGATGATATTATAGCCATTAGTTGGTAGCACTGATATATCACTATCTTTTTACTTCTCAGTGCATTCTCTTTACACAAATAGATATATATTTTAAAAAATGTGAATCTGTGGCAAACTTGTAAAAAACCCTATACAGTAAAGTTTATCATTTTAAGTAATCTCAATTATCTTCCTCAATTGTGATAGTATATCCTTCTATCTAGGCCAGATATTGTATGAGGGATTTGAAGAGACATACTTTTCTAAATTTCACTTTTCTCATCTGCAAAATGCTTATCATGATCCTACAAAAAAATACACTTATAATTTTTTGATGAAAATTTATTTATTTATTTTAAGATTTTATTTCTTTCTCAGAGAGAGTGGGCGAGAGAGCAAGCACAGGCAGACAGAATGGCAGGCAGAGGTAGAGGGAGAAGCAGGCTCCGGCCGAGCAAGGAGCCAGATGCGGGACTCGATCCCAGGATGCTGGGATCATGACCTGAGCCAAAGGCAGCTGCTTAACCAACTGAGCCACCCAGGCGTCCCTTTTGATGAAAATTTAATCTGTATAAACAATATATTTGTTGTAATGCGTGGTTCATGGAAAACATCTTTTTTAATTATAAGCAGTATTAGAAATTAAGTAAATGTGTCTATAATATTTAAAGTTTTAACACATAATTCCACTGCTTTGCCTTATTTTCTCAAATCCCTTTACCACTTTCACTGACAGAGTCAAATGTACTTTTTCTACTAGTAGCCAGCTCTTTGTCTTTTGTCAGAAGGATGCCCTTGTGAATTATTTATAATAGAGATATTAGCAATAATAATAATAATAATAATAATAATAAGTAGCAATGAAAATGTTAAAAAAAAAGTTTTCTTAACTAATTAGGGTTCTTAGACATCAATTAGAGGAACCACCTCGGGCAAGCAAATTAATCTGCAAGACATTCCCAGAATTAACAAGTCAGTCAGATACAGGGTTGTCTGTAGACTGAAAAGAACTAGGTTTGGAAAATAGGTAAGGACAGTGAAAAAAATGATCAAATTTTTGGGCAAAATAAACTCTTAGGTGTCCTTTCAATGGAGTCCTGTTCATTATGTAGCAGAAACTCTGGAGATTATCTCAATCCATTGGAGTCACCCCGTTTATTAGCTTGCTATTGACAAAGTTATTTACAAACTGTAGAGCAAGAGGTTATAATGGAGAAAACTGATGGTAATGCACAGGATTCTTGTTAACAATAATGCAAGTTAGTGATTTTTCATTAGAAAACATAAATTCTATAACCCAAATTATGGGCCCAGAGCACTTCTGCTGCACAACTCTGCTTATATCCCAAATAACCATGTGAACTAGTTTTAATATCTGCTTCTCTTATTAATTTTTGAATAAAAATTCTTGACACAAGTATTTTATAATTGTGTGATAATCATGAATTTAATTTTTGGAGAACAAAACACACTTTAGCATAACTAGGTTTGTTCACAGAACCAGCCTTGATAACACACTTCTATATGTTAGAAATGATGTAAAAAATGTAGAATATTGGGCACTTGTTTGGTATTCTTTGCCATGTTTTGCACTATCTAAAAAGAGATCAGTGAACTTGGACTGGAGTTAGTAGACATGGAAGAAAATAAAATATTACAGAGAAGAATACTCTGTGGTCCACAACCTAAACGGCCTGGGATTCCCATCATTTGGATCCCTGTAGTTTTACAGAAGTCAATTAAATTTTTGTATCTCTGATTAAAGTTGTTTCCCCAGTACTTTTTCAAACATCTCTTGTAAAGTATTGTTTCCCAGAAAAAAAGGGATTTTGCACATGTATCTGCCTTTGTCTCTGGTCATGATCTCAGTCAGGATCCTGGGATCGAGCCCCATATCGGGCTTCCTGCTCATTAGGGAGTATACTTCTCAGTCTCTCTCTGCAGCTACATCCCCCTGCCCCACTCATGCTCTCTCTCTCTCAAATAAATAAATACAATCTTTAATTTTTTAATTAAAAATAAGATAAATAAATTAAAATAAAAAGTCTGGGCTTACTGCCCCATTTAGCTCCTTTTGTTTTTTTGAGTTGTATTTAAAGCAGCATGAGAGAACATGAGGCTCTCAAACTTAAAAAAAAAAAAGGAAAAAATTGAGTTTTGTTAGGATTTAAGATCTTGTCTGCTAGACAAAAACGTTGGCTTTGTTAACATGTGAAAATTATCAAAAGGGAATAAGATAGAATTCTAATAATTTTTGTAGAAATTAAAAATTTTCTCCAACCCAATTACATACAGACCCATTAAGTAAATTCATTCCAATGTCCCAAACCAACCTTTTCTAATAGTAATGCATCTGTGTAAACAGGGTCAACCCAAGGAATAAATAAATATTATTATTTTTTTCCTGTCTCTTCCACAGTCTCATCTGGGTATATTGGTAGCAAGCCAATTATCTATCTTATAAGACATGATATCATAAGGAAGGGTATTCTGTCCATTTGGAACAACTGAAAATCATTGTAATTTTATCTTGGTGCAGTAACTTGAGATGGCACAGTGTGGTTTATGAATATATTTTATTTTTTTTTTTACTGGGAAGAAGAGATTATAGAGATATTGGTTATCCAAGAGAGACTGACAGGTGTTGATAGTTGCCAGGTCAATATCCATCTACTTTTTCCTTTAGTATCAGAAAGCACTGAGGGATTGACAACAAGGAAACTTAAAACAACATCAAATATTTTATTGTCTCTTTTCTAGTTACATTGTAACCATATGACAAAGTATCAGTTGTACAAGATATCATTCTCTTTTACCTCTATCTTTCTGCCAGAAATGTGGGCTTAATAGTGAGAACTCCAACAGCAATTTTTGCAACTGTGAATAAAAAGCCATGAAAACCTCTAAGATAGTTCACTTGACTTTCTTAAGACTCTGAACCAACACCAGAAAACACTCTCTGTAGTCTTCTTGTTAAATGAAAAATATGGTTAAACCACTTTTGACAGTCTACTACCTACAGCAAACTGTAAATCTTAATTGAAATATGTCCTCTCAGCTGTGCTTAAGCAACTGAGTCCTGAGCTTTTCAGGTTTTCAGTCTGAAAGAGTACACCTCGGGTGCTCTGAAAGGGAAGAGAAAGGACACCCTGTTCTCCATATAACTTAAAGAAGAGAAATCTGTGCATTTAAGTGGGCCATATAAAATTTATCAAGCAATTATCTCCTAACTCCTTCCTATCCAAATTACCTGATATGCTCTCCCTACTCCTTTATTCCACGTTACTGCCTTTTCACAACATGTCTTCTGTTATTTCCTTCTTGCAAGCTAGTTTTGATTTCTGCATCTAAAAAAATCAACAATCATTGTGTATTTCAATTCCCATTTTCCTCAAATGCATTGATTCTTCTTATCTATTACTCTTTTCTCATACTCAGTGTCTTTGTCTTTATGGGGTTTGTACTTTGCTTTTCCCCATCCTTTACTGCCATTATATAATCAATCTAATAACTTCTTAGAGAAAGTTAAAAATTCCCGCATAGCCACACGTGAACACAAAGTCACTGATTTTTAGCAAACCTATAAGATAGTCAGACATCCATTCAATTTCTTTTTTTTTTAAGATTTTATTTATTTATTTGACAGAGAGAGATGACAAGCAGGCAGAGAGGCAGGCAGAGAGAGAGGAGGAAGCAGTCTCCCTGCTGAGCAGAGAGCCTGATTTGGGGCTCGGTCCCAGGACCCTGGGATCATGACCTGAGCCGAAGGCAGCGGCTTAACCCACTGAGCCACCCAGGCGTCCCTCCATTCAATTTCTTAACTGAGTCCCAAATGCATCCTGACTTCTAACCTAAACCTAAGCTCTACTTCTTACACGTTGTTATATGACCAAATTCTTTCAGTTCAGTATTTTGTAACATTTAAATATTAATCAGTTGATGCTTTGTTTGTGTATTTCTATGAAAATAATTTGAATACTGTAGATTTATTGTTATATTTATAGGTTTATAATCAAAGTTTCATCAGTTGTAGTTTTTGGAAATTTCAGATATAATGATTAACCTAAAATGATACTGCCTCAAATCCCTCTGATATCAAGGCCCAACACCTGATTATAGCCAAACCTGTGGTGGATAGTTCCAATGGAAATTGCAGTTACTTAACACTGATAGCATCTCATGTTCTCTCTCTCATTTTAGAATGTCTCCAACACAACCCAAAAGTGTAGGAGAGTTAATGTCCTCTGAGGACAGCTCTCAGTGAAGTGGAAATAAGAACCATAGGTAAAATTGTCAGTTTTCAGGTCTTCATGAGGACAACTTAAAGAAGTTTCTCAGGACCTTTCAGTAAAAGCAAGCCTTCATTTTCTATCCACAACAATTATATCAACAATGTACCTCTTTGACAAAGTTGCTTCTTCACTGTATCACTTTCCCATTCTTTTCTACCTTGGATAATCTCCCAGATAAACTAACAGTACTCAAATCCTTTGTCCTACTCTTTGCTCTCAGGATAAATGGAGCCAAAAGACTTAGATTAATATCAAGTTCTGAATGGGATCTTAGAGCTATTTCTGTCCAGATTTTCATAAACATAGGGACCTTTGAATTATCAGGCTATAAATAAGTTCTAAATGGAGGGGGCAAAAGCAAAAAGTAGAAATTTTTATGTTTGATTTTTAATCATGATTAATTGACTTTATTGATTATTATAAATACTAACATTATAAAAGTGTGGATCTTTGTAAAACAATGTCATATTGTAAGAAAGAAGTTGCATAATCCTTTTGAGAATATTAAACCAAGTGTTCAGGTGCCATCTAATTTCTTGTTTAATCCAGAACTTTGGTGTGCATCATCTTGAGGAATAGGATTTTGAAGTCCAGACAGACTAACAGAAAACTGATCCAAATGTGTGTGTTTATATTTCTGCTTTTGTTGTAAAAATCAAAGTGTGATTGCTGGTTTAAAATGGCAAAACTAATAATGTTCATGGACTCGATTATAAATTTTCTAATTGTATGGGAAGAATCCAATAAACATAGAATTAATTGATTTGCAAATCCTCAAAGAGCTACAGGATCAGGTAGTGGTATGTTCTGATTCAACAGCATCATAATGCAGCATTTTATATGTGTGGCCAATGGATATTTTCATGAATGTTTGCTAGCTAGTCAGCCAATACAGAGAAATATTAGGTAGCGTAATTACTCACAGTTGTGTTTAATAAAATGAGAGAAAATTATCAAATGACACTAATAATAATAAACCTATAGCAGGCTAAATATTCAATGATAATTACAAGTATTAATCTAGCTTTCTTCCCTGATTATGACTCTTCTCTCCTTTATCATAATGGGAGTAGCAGATTGTCTGCAGTGAATTGTGAAAACGCAGCAGTGACTTTGGCAGTGAAGGCCTCCCATCAATTTTGATAGGTTAAAATGATTCTGGTTGGTCTTGAGCAAATGTGTCAATTTTTTTTTTCTGTGTGTGTCATAAAAGAAAGAAGCAATAGTAAATTCTTGCTGTTATTCCATGGAGCCAATAAAATCATACTGCCAACAAGAGGCTGTTGACACCATAGGTGTAGTTAACTGTCTTGAAATACTACGCCTGGAAATAAAATCCTAATATTTCACATAACCTCTTTTTTTAAAAGAAACAAAACAAAACAAAACAAAACAAAACAAAACAACTATACTGCTTACATTTAGGGCCCTGCTGTTGTGTAACTATTTTTGAACATGTCTTCTGTAAGTGTGTATATATATATATATATATACATATTTTTCTGTGCAATAAATTCATTTAGAGATAAATTTGGATTGCAAATTATTTTGGGGGAGGCGTGGTATTTGTGGCTAGTCTTACAAGTAAAAAGGACTAAAAAAAAAAAACATTTTTTATTACAGCATATTTTCATCTGTCCAAAGTACTTATCTACTATAATACTGACTAATGTATAATACTGTACACAAAGAAAGAAGTTAAATGAGTTATAATTCAGTCAATGTATAGCTGGCCATTTTAAAACTTACCACTGAATCTTTCTGGTATGAAATGTGATATCTGGCAATCTGGTCCAGTTCATTACATCAGGTCATTTGTATGTTCTTATTACCATTTTGATAGCATAGCACATTTTATAACCCAGACATTTTACAATGGAACTATGATGCATGTATTTTCAAAAGTATAGACATACATGAAGCTATGAGGTCAAAAAAGATGAATGTCCGTAGTACCATATAGACTCAACAAATAAAAGTGTCCAAGGGTCTGAGTGTGACTTATGAATATTGTATAAGATTAGGCCAACATGTGGTTTTGATATAAATAATCTGTTCTTAAATTAGAATTACAATCGTTGAGTACAGTGTTGAAAATGGCAGATAGATTTTAGCTATCTTTGCTCACTAGGGAAAATGGAAAAATGTTTAGTTTGGTCAGATTTTCACTTAACTTCTGAAAAATCTTACGTTTGAGAGAACCCTTCTGAAATAAGAATCCTTAAAGACATAACCCCTTTGGCACAAGTTTTCAAGAAACTTGTTTGATGTTGTAGACAATTCTATGGCACACGTACTGTTCTAGATGTTTCATGCCAATAATATGTAAGCCATACCAAGGCGACATATACATATAGAGATGTTCCTCAGCTTACAAGGGGGCTATGTACAGAGAAACACATAAAAAATTGAAAATGCATTTAATACCCCAAAACTATCAAATATCATAGCTTACCTTAAGCTTATTTAAACATACTCAGAACACTTACATTTGCCTGCCTTTGGGCAAAATCATCTTAAGCAAAGCCTATTTTATAACAAAGTATCAAATATCACATGCAATTTATTAAATATTACACTAAAAAAAGAAGAATATATATATTCTATATATATATACTATATATAGAATGCTTGTAAGAATATCAGGTGTTCACCCCTGTAATCTTCTAGCTGACTGGAAGCTGTGGCTCACTGCCGCTGCCCAGAATCACAAGATGGCACCATATAGAACAAGAGTTTCAGGTGGTAGGTGTTGTAAGTTTTACCCAAACTGACATTGGTTTTTGTCATCATATATGTCAAGTAGTTTTCTCAGGTTTATTTTTAGAATATCCTTGTATAATGAATATTTACACTGATATCTAGTATAAAAATCTTGCAATTTAACATTAGAAACATTAAGATATTGAAAATCAATCTATTTCTTTAATTCATTGAAGACATTTTTGGCTTGTTTCCAGTACTTTCTTACTGGTTAAAAAGTGAATTTGAAGTAGTCTGGATTTCATTATTATATGGCACTTTCCCTTTGATGAATACAAAGACGATATTCTATATTAGCTATCTGAGAAGAATTTATTTTTTTTAATTTTATTTATTTGTAAGAGAGAGAGTGAGAGAGAGCACAAGCAGGGGGAGCAGCAGGATGAGGGAGAAGCAAACTCCCGGCTAAGCAGGGAATCTGTTGCAGAACTGAGTCCCAGGACCCTAAGATCATGACCCGAGCTAAAGGCTCAGGCGTTTAACTGACTGAGCCACCCAGGTGTCCCAATCTGAGAAGAGTTCTGTATGCTATTCCTATTAATATGCAGTTTAAAGTCTAGGTAATTAACTTAATATTTTAGTGGCTATTGCATAGATAGCACTATGTTCCAGGCAGAGAGTAAGAAAGAAATATTAAATCAACCATATTCTATGCATTCTAAATGAAAATAATTAATCGATCATAAAAATCCTTCTATTTATGGAATATCAACTTATAAGCTTTCCTCCATATGAACAATGCCAAATACCAGAATAAAGGGTCATCTAATACAAATAAAGGATAGAATTAAAGAATTCTGGTAAGCCATTTAATTTTGAAAAACGGTGTTCTATTGTTGCTGAGTTGTGGTTTTCCGTTACATAATATCTGATAAGTGTAGAAGTAACATGAGTGTTACGTGAGATGCGAAATGGTATATAATTAAGATATTTTTAAAAGTACAGATAAATACAAATTTGTAAACATAGCATTATGGAGGAGTAAAAATAAATGATAGCTACACACTCTAAAGTGAATAAAACTTGGAAAGCTAATAGAGAAGTAAAACAAGGACAGTGCAAAAAGTATGGTACATTTTTATGAAGTTCAAACAAATTCTGTGAAACCATAGATGGACTTAAAGATACTATTATGTATCAAATATTGTAAAAATTAAGCAAGGAAATAGCAAACATAAAACAACCAAAGCATACAAACTTGGGTAGATACAAGAGGTGTGATCATGTTCTACTTCATAAAGAGATGAGTTAATAGATAAATACAAGTAACTAGACTTTTTAGAAGTTCATAAAACGTTGCCTGTTATTTCTTAGTAATATAAAATATATGGTTTTCTAACAAAAACGTTTATCTTAAAATATTTAAAAATAAATTTTAGGCTACTCCTAAGGTTATATTTACTTTTCCACTGTAGGAAAAGCTGGTTGTTGTCGTTGTATTTGTTTGTTTGTTTTAGTCTCCTCCTAGTTTTTATTATTATAATGTGGAATGAGGAATGTTAGATTGAAAAGTGAATTATTTTATAGACAAAAATCATTACTTGATTCACCTCCTGGTACAGCAGATGGAACTCCTGAAAATATGCCCTTTTGCATTATGGAAGAGTAACAGTTATGCTTACTTCTGAAACATACTTGGTGGTGGCCCTAAATAGTGACACCATAGTAAACATTTTGAATATTTGCAATTAATTTTTATAGTCATAGGGCTCCAAAAGGCACTGCAGGTATCTTAGCAGGTGTTTCAATAAGGCTAAAATTTGCCTGACTGTTTAAAAATATTAGCAAGGCACAAAACATGGCAGAAGTATTGTCCTCAGATATTATTTTTTTCCATATGCTCCTGATTCCAGACATGACAAGTTATTTTTCAAATATTTATTATAAAAGTTTTTATTTATTTATTTGACAGAGATCACAATAAGGCAGAGTCAGGCAGAGAGAGAGAGGAGGAAGCAGACTCCCTGCTGAGCTGAGAGCCCGATGTGGGCCTCGATCCAAGGATCCTGGAATCATGACCTGAGCCGAAGGCAGATGCTTTAACCTACTGAGCCACCCAGGCTCCCCCATGACAAGTTATTTTGATAGATGTATATACAGTGTATTTTCCAGTTATAAGAAAAATGGTTCTGCTATTTTTAACCTTT
The DNA here is from genome assembly GCF_964662115.1 of Mustela nivalis. Lineage (NCBI taxonomy): Eukaryota > Metazoa > Chordata > Mammalia > Carnivora > Mustelidae > Mustela > Mustela nivalis. The sequence continues at coordinate 207,779 of NW_028136539.1, forward strand.
TTAAAAATTAAATAATTTTTTTCATTGAAATTTTATTTTTTAATGTTTTACTTTTCTTTTCTTTTTTTTTAAAGATTTTATTTATTTATTTGAGAGACAGAGATCACAAGTAGGCAGAGAGGCAGGCAGTGAGAGAGAGAGAGAGAGGGGGAAGCAGGCTCCCTGCGGAGCAGAGAGCCCGATGCGGGGCTCAATCCAAGGACCCTGAGATCATAACCCGAGCTGAAGGCAGCAGCCCAACCCACTGCGCCACCCAGGCGCCCCAATGTTTTACTTTTCAATATACTACTTAGAATATAAAACCTATTCCATTTTGTAAGATGTTTACCATTTAAAAAATGGTAATTTTCTCATTGTGTCTTCCCCTCACATTGCTTTATTTTGAATAAAAAATTTCACAATAAACATAACTGATGCTTTCCTTCTGATGGTCCCTCTGTTGGTCATATTGTATATGAGCCATGACAATTAGTTTTACAAAATTTATTGATGTTTGTTGATATGTTTTATCATAACTAATTTTCCCTCCCTTATCTAGATTCCCCAGCTTTCAGACAGGTGGACACTTTAATAAACCATACCCAAGGGATGTATCAAGTACTTCTTAGACATTCTCTCAGATCCTTGAGGTCTCATTTTGCCTAGGGATTTGCAATAGGTTCTGCCAGAGGCACCACTGTGACAACTGATGTCCATGGTCTAATTCCTGCTAAGCTCAAGAGGTCACTGGTTTCCAAGTTTATCTATACAATTAATGCATTCCAGCAAGTTCTTTTTTTTTTAATATTAACAAACTTATTTTAAAGTTTATATGGAGAGGCAAAGACTCACAATAGTCAACATAGTGTTGAAGGAGAACAAAGACTGAGGACTGACTTCAAAGTTTACTAAAGCGATTGGGCGCCTGGGTGGCTCAGTTGGTTAAGCCTCTGCCTTCCGGCTCAGGTCATGATCCCAGGGGCCAGGGATCGAGTCCCGCATTGGGTTCTCTGCTCAGCAGGGAGCCTGCTTCTCCTCATCTCTCTCTCTGGCTGTCTCTCTGCCCATTTGTGATCTCTCTCTCTGTCAAATAAATAAATAAAATCTTAAAAAAAAGTTTACCATAACGATAATTGTAAGCATGATATTGTAATACCACAGAGAGACTAGATTAAAGCAACAGAATATATATTATCAATTATATTTTATATTTAATAGAAAAGCAAAAGCAATACAAGAGAGCAAAATACAATCTTTTAAACAAATGGTTCTGTAGCAATGGTGAAGCTAAATCTAAAAATATAAAATAAAATAAATCCAGGCAGATATCCTACACTCTTCACAAAAATTAACTCAGATTGGATTATAAACCTAAACATGAAACATGTAGAAGGTAATATAGAAGAAAATTTAAATGACCTTGGTTTTTGCAATAACTTTAGCTACAAAAGCACAAGCACTGAATTTAAAAATGTCTACTCTGTGAAACACAATGCCAAGAGAATGAAAAGGCAAAGCACAGACTATGAGAAAAAATTTGCAAAATACACATCTGGCAAAGGACTGTTAATCAAAAATACACAAAGACCCCTAAAAACTCAACAATGGGGGAAAAACCGGATTAAAAATGAGCCAAAGGCCTTAGCAGATACCTCACCAAAGAAAATATTACAGATGGCAAATAAGCATATAAAAAGATGCTTCACATCATATGTCATCAGGAAAATGCAAATTAAAACAAAAAAGAGACACCAGTACATACCCAGAATCCAGAGCACTGTCAACAGAACACGAAATGTTGGTGAGGATGTGGAGCAACAGGAATGTTCTTCCATGTGTATTGAGAATAAAGAATGGAAAACAACTTGGCAGTTTCTTACAAAACTAAACATATTCTTGCCAGATGATTCAGCAGTAGCAGCTCTTGGTATTTATCCAAAGAAGATGAAATCTATACCCACAAAGATGTCTATAGTAGTTTTATTCATAACTGACAAAAGCTTGGAAGCAACCAAGATATCCTTCCATAAGTGAAAGGTCAAAGAAAGTGTAGTACATGCAAACAATGGAATATTATTTAATGCTAGAGAAATGAATTACCAAGCTATGAAAAGATATGGATATAAATATTTAATAAATATTTGATTTTAGGCTTCTACCAGTCTATCAATAGTATTAGTATATTTTAACAGTGAATGCTCAGCATTCATGAATTTACCTAATAAAACATTTTGGGTTCAATATTTTAAATACTTCAACCTCTATGATTATATTCCTAATAATTTTGAATTGGGGTAAATAAACCTTAATTTTTTGTAACTTGTTTCTTATTGCAAGAGAGCTCAATGAAATTTTAGAAAATAAAAATTTACAAAAAAAAGTTTAGTTTATTATTGCCAAATAATTTAAAACTTTATCTTATATTCAAATACATATATTATTCTAAATTGATTTATATGCTACTAAAACCAAAAACTTTTAGTTATACTAGATTTCATATCCTGCAATCAATGCCAGAAATCCATCTGGCAATGATTTGTCTTAAATAGAGTTAAGATGGGTGTTATTACAATGCAAGATGGAAACAAAGATAGTATAACAATAGGTGATACATAACTTTTCCGTTTTGATCAAGTTACTAATCTACAAAAGGCTTTTATCAGTGACAGACTTGGGAATTTAACAAAACTTTTAAACTAGCATGTGCGACTCATTCCTAGAAAACAACACAATCAATAACACTTTATTTAGATTAAATCATGACTATTTCTCCATTTGAATAAAAAAGGTAGCAATCCCAATAAGTTTATTGAACATGAAAAGTTGAAATGCTATAATGCTCCTAAGGAATTAAATGATCCAGTCAAGAATAACAAAAAAAGGATATAAATTACCAAAGTGTTTGTATAATTGTAATGTACAACTGCCCATTATCGTTCCATAGTGTAGGCTTGTACAAGAACTCTATAAAAGAACTCCACTTCTAACCTGTGGAAAATATGTTCCCTTTTCCCCTATATACAACTATTAAGCCATTCATTTAGCTTTTAAAATATCCACTTAATACAGGCTTTTTACACATTTGAACAGGCAGCAGGGCTCTATTCTTATCGCTTACATCTGAAGGATAGACTTCTAGCATAAGAGGTAAAGCCCATAAAGGAGCCCAATAATAACAACAAAATACAGTTTAGTGAGCCCTTACAATCTGCCAGCTACCTTTCTGAGAATACTTCAATTAATAAAACATATAAAATACCTGACCACAAAGAGCTCACATTCTTTTGAAATATAATAGTGAAATAAACCAATAATAGAGGGGCACCTGGGTGGCTCAGTCCATTGAGTGACTGCCTTTGGCTTGGGTCATGATCTCAGGGTCCTGGGATGTAACTCCCCAGCAGGCTTTCTAGGCAGTGGGGTGTTTTCTTCTTCCTCTGCGCACCCTCCCAATTCTCTCTCTCTCTGTCTCAAATAAGAAAATAAACCAGTAATAGAATAATGATTGATGGTTGATGGTGTTAAGTGATACAAAGAAATGCAAGAAAGGTAAAAGCCATTGGGGAATGCTGGGATGAAAGTTAATTTTATTTTGTTTTGGGTGGTTATATCTCATTTATGAGATGTTATTTGCACAAAGACCCAGGAAGTGAACGAGAGTGTTATACAAATATTAAAGGAAAAGATTGCTCTAGGCAGAGCAAGTAAGTATATAGACTTTGTGTGAACAGCTTGTCTGTTACTTTTGAGGAAAAGCAAGGAGGCCAATGAGGAGTTCATAGTGGTGGAGAGAGGAAGAACGTATTGATGTATGACCTTCTAGTACATTGAAACGCCTTCAGTTTTTATTTAATATGAAAGGGGAAGATACCAAAAGTCTTTCAACAGCAGAATAAAATCATATGACTTGATTTTTAGGTTAAATTGCTGTACCAAAATAAATTTGCATGGAGAAAGGAGTGCAGTATGTGTGGAAGTGGGGTTATCAATCAAGTCAATAATTCAGGAACATATGATGGTGTTTTTAGCATGCTGGGTGGTAATAGAAGTGGTGAGGTATGGTTTTCATTGTTTATATATTTTGATGGTGAATATTCTGGTGAACAGGATGGGGTATGTGCAGGACAGACATCAACATTTATTTTACCTGCACAAACAGAAGGGTGGAGTCTTCATTCCCTGATATGGAGAGAACTCTGAGTTCAAATGTTCTTTCTCATTAAATGGCATAGTGATGATGAGGATATAGTCAGACAGTGAAAGAGAGCAGTAAGCATAGTGTTAAGCGGTAAGACATTATAATACATTGGAACATCAAAAAACGTTGTGTTGGATCATCTGTTTATGTGAGTAAATAAATAAATAAAGCTTCCTGGGGTTCTGATAGAGGTAAAGAAGACTGTATATGATCCAAAGGGGCACGTGCACCAAATGTTTATAGCATTAATATCCACAATAGCCAAACTATGGAAAGAACCTAGATGTCCATCAACAAATGAAATATATATATATGTAAATATATATATATATATATATATATATATATATATATATATATATACAATGGAATACTATTCAGCCATCAAAAGAAATGAAATCTTGCCATTTGCGTTGACATGGATGGAACTGGAGGGTATTATGCTTAGCAAAATAAGTCAACCAGAGAAAGGCACTATCATATGATCTCCCTGATATGAGGAAATGGAGGTGCAATGTGGGGGGTTTGGGGAACAGGAAAAGAGTAAATGAAACAAGATGGGATCGGGAGGGAGACAAACCATAAGAGACTCTTAATCTCACAAAACAAACTGAGAGTTTCGGGGGGGGGTGGGGAGGTTAGGGAGAGGGTGGTGGGGTTATGAACATTGGGGAGGGTATGTGCTGTGGTGAGTGCTGTGAAGTGTGTAAACCTGGCGATTCACTGACCTGTACCCCTGGGGCTAATAATACATTATATGTTAATTAAGAAGAAGAAAGAAGAAGAAGAAGAAGAAGACTACTATAAATCAAATGCTATGGTTTTCAGCATAGAGTGTGTAATCAGGCATATTTTATTAAAGTAACCAAGTAAAATGAGGTCGAAAATTGGAATAACAGAAAACATAAAAATCAGAGATTTTAAAAAGAGATATGGGACAGTGTAGAGAATATAGTCAATGATATTATAATAGTGTTATATGGTGACAGATGGTGGCTATATTTGTAGTGATCATAGAATAATGTATGGAGATATTGAAAACCTGAAACCAATGTAACACTGACTATCAACTACACTCAAATAAAAAAATAGTAAAAGGAAACATTTTAATTTAAAAAGATAAAAAGAGGGACAAGAATTTGAAAAGTGAATTTCAAAAAGAGTAAAGATGAGGCTAAGACATACTCTGAACCTTGAGGAAAACACCATTTTGAAAATTCTTCCCATTTTGAGAAAACTCAAATGAATCAATACCATAAAAGAACCCATTTTAACCGAGAGATGTAATGAATGCTCAAGAAATAATTTTATGACAGGATAATTCTTCCCTATGAAACAGCATACAGAAACCCGGGGAAACACCTGGAAGCAAAATAAACTATACTGAAAATAAGAATTAGGAAAAAGATAAATGATGAAAGATAAGAAAATTAGACCTGCGACAGAGACCTAGTGAAGAGAATTTTTAGCTTGTGGTTTAATGTTTTTGAGGATAATCTAGAGTTCATAACTGCCTTGAGGCAGGCTGGTTGTAGGCAGTTTAGGCAGACCCCTAAGAGAGGCCTACTTTGGGCAAGTGGTGTTGGAGGAGGCCATTGGGCTGGACAAAGACAAATCCAACCATTTGACTAAAGTGTCTGTGAAGATGTTGAAGTCAGATGCAGCAGAGAAAGACCTGTCAAACCTAATCTCAGAAATGGAGATGATGAAGATGATTGGACAGCACAAGGACACCATCAACCTGCTGGGTCCTGCACACAGGATGGTCCTTCGTACACTATCATGGAATATGCCTCCAAAGACAACATACAGGAGTACCTGCAGGCCCAGAGGCCTCCTGACCTGGAGTACTGTTACAATATCAGCCACAATGCAGCAGAGCAACTCTCCTCCAAGCACCCGGTATCCTGTGCCTACCAGGTAGCCTGAGGCATGGAGTACCTTGCCTCCAAGAAGTGCATACACCAAGACCTGGCCACCAGGGAAGTGCTGGTGACAAAGGACAACATGATGAAGATCTCAGACTTCAGCCTTGCCAGAGATATCACCACATCAGTTACTATAAAATGAGAACCAACAGTGGACTGCCTGTGAAGTGGATGGTCCCTAAGGCCATGTTTGACCAGATCTACATCCACCAGAGTGACTTCTGGTCTTTTGGGGGTGATCCTGTGCAAAATTTTCACTCTGGAAGCCTCCCATATCCTGGAGTGCCTGTGGAGGTGGTTTTTAAGCTGCTGAAGGAGTCATTTGATGGATAAGCCAATAAGTGCACCAGAGAGTTATACACAATAATGAGGGGTGGCTGGCATGTGGTACCTTCAAGCTGCTGGTAGAAGACCTGGATCATACTGTGTCCTTGACCTCCAACCAGGAGTAACCGGACCTGTCCTTGGCCCTGGAACAATACTGTCTATGCTTTCCCAACACCCAAAGCTACACCTGCTCCTCAGAGAAGAATTCCACCTTCTCTCATGTGCCGTTGCCCAAGGAGGCCTATCTGCCCTGACACCCAGCCCAGCTTGCCAATGGTGGACTCAAATGACTAGTATCCCTATTACTCCTGTCCAGATTCCGTCATAAGCTGTAACCCTTACCCCCCACCTTCCCTGCAAGACTCACTGCCTTCTCCTTTGTCCCTTTCCTACTGGCAGGAGCCAGCTGCCTATTTGAGGCCTTCACCCCTTGAAGTTCACCTCTCTTCCCCTTCCTCTTCCTCCTCCTTACAACCTGCTCATGAAAGAAAGGAACAGAGAGGCAGGTACTTGCTCGTGGCTACTTCCTTTCCTCCCATATGTTGGACCAAGACCCCTCCCTGTCATCTGGTACTGCCTAGATGTCGAGGGAGTTGGAGATGAGGCATGCCAGTGAAAGCTGTCAGAGCTTTCCTGTTTTGGTTTTGTCTGCTTAGCATAACATGTAAGACTGAGTTCTGGTGGCAGGGACCTAGTCCTTGGGGCTATAGCACTAGTGAGGGGAGGTCAACTGCTCTGGGCCTTGGCTAAGAGCAAGCCCTGCTCCAGAGATATGGTGCCAAGGGCTTATTAATTTTGATAGTAATTTGCTTTGCTGACCAAATACCTGGTATCAAAATATGGGAAGATAAAGACTGGAAGCAGTGTTGTGACCATGGGGTCCAGCCCCAAACTATGAAGAAAACACAAAGTGTATAAATCTGAGTAAGTATATATTTACACACCTTTTTAAATAGGTTGTTATCAAAGATTTAATCAATGGGTAATATGCTCCTCGTGGCTGGGAAGCATCAGTTGCCATATATTAAAAACAAAGAAAAGAGGTGTCTGTGTGGCTTCCTCCAAGAAGTGTCCCTTCTTTTCAGGTCATGATCCCAGGGTCCTGGGATGGAGACCCACATCAGGCTCTCTGCTCAGTGGGAAACCTGCTTCTCCTTTTCCCTCTGCCCTGCTTATAGTTCCTCTTCCTGTCTCTCTGTCTGTCAAATAAATAAAATATTTAAAAAAAAAAAACAAGAAAGAAACAAAATGTTTTTAAAAGGTCTTTTTTTTTTTAAATTTTCTAGGGGTGCCTGGATGACTTAGTTGTTTAAGCAGATGTTTGCCTTTGGCTGAGGTCATGATTCCAGTGTACAGGGATCCAGCCCTGAATGGGACTACTTGCACCCCAAGGAGCTTGCTTCTTCCTCTCCCTTTGCACATGATTCCCCCTGTTTGTGTGCTTCTTCTCTCTCTCTCTCTCTCTCTCTCTCTCTCTCTCGCTGTCAATAAATAAAATAAAATCTTTTACTAAATAAATAAATAAATAAATAAATAAATTTCTAAACCTACTTTCAGTTTAAGTCCCTTAACAAAAATTGCTACTGCTTCATTAAAAAAAAAAAAGATAATTTAGAAAGATGCTTCCAGAGTTAAAAAGTTGTTTTGTTTCTTTGTCAGGATTCAATATAGAAGTGCTTTAAAAAGTAAAAGAAAAAATATGCTATATTAACTCTAATCATACTATAACTTTGGTGGTTATATCAAGATAATGAAAAGTGATTTTAAAGCAAATTTCATTATCAGACATAAAGATCAAGTCAAAATTACAGAAGAGTAAAAGGATGAATTCATCAGGGAGTGTAAAAATTCTTTTTTTTTTAAAGATTTTATTTATTTATTTGACAGAGAGAGATCAGAAGTAGGCAGAGAGGCAGGCAGAGAGAGAGAGAGAGGAGGAAGCAGGCTCCCTGCTGAGCAGAGAGCCCGATTCGGGACTCGATCCCAGGACCCTGAGATTATGACCTGAGCTAAAGGCAGCGGCCTAACCCGCTGAGCCACCCAGGCGCCCCAGGAGTATAATAATTCTTGACTTTTAATACGTAACAACAGATTTGGGGATATATAGGGAAAAACTAAGAACAAAAATCATAACTTCTACCTTGGACGACAAATGGAAAATAATTTCAACACCCTTATTTTAAGATTACATAGACAAATGGTCATCACATTGGTAAGATATGTAAGACTTGAACAAAATGATCAACTAACTAGATATGCTTGATATTACATTACAGTAACGGAACTAACTGAGGTCAGTCTTTGGTGAATCACAGAAACAGGTGGAGTTGTCAAACAAAGGAATCTTTGTTTACAACATACAAGGAGTTCACAGGGAATAAGTTCCAAAGCCTTGACTGTTTGAACAGGAGAGAGATTTTTATTTAGTATTTAAAATGAATACTCAGAAGGGAGAGTTTTATTATCCCGTGTATGGTTGGTCATAAGGTTGTGGATGCATGCACATCCACATATGTATTTGTGCAATATGTATTGCATGTTCACCTGAATGAAGCTTGTATTCCACCGAGGGCAGAAACTTCAACGTTAGAATAAAGCAGAGGTAACTGTTGGACAAGGGAAAGGGACTCTGCAGGCTTCAAGAGCAGATAGAAACTAGATGGGGTCTTGGGCTCATTTTCTGGGACAAGGAATGCAAGGCCTTGATTGCTTTTGAAATAGCACTAGGAGTTTTACCACTGATTTATTGTCTCAATAGCTTAGGCTATTTCCTGGTCTGGCGGTGACTGTTAGTTTTCCCATTGCCTTGTTCCCTCAAAATCCTTAAGGAGTGAGGTTTTTGCATTTCTTTTTAAGAACCTCCCAGGAAGTTTTGGAAGAAGTGTGCTTGGGCAAGTACACAGGTGGGGTATAGATCATTGAAAATAGCTGGGGACAAAAAATGACTTTTCTTATGTCAGGAAAACTATATCTCTTCTTTAATTTTCTAGGAACCTCTAACTCTTTCTGCTGATGTTACCAGCAGGCATCTGAGATATTACTGATTGTTCTCTTGAACCTAAGGAAAAGGAAATGTAGAAAGCAAAAGACAAAACTTTAAAATCTATCCTCCAACTCATCAATTCACTGCAGCCACCTCTCTGTCTTTCCCTTTCTCTTTTTCTCTCTTTCTCTTTCTCTCTCACTTTCTCTCTCACATACGCACAACACACGCAAATCAACTTAAAACAATTTTTAATTTTCCCTATTCCATTTTAATATACTTGAGGCATGATCATTTTCTCAGTAAATACAAGGAAAAAAAATCTAGGATTTCATCATTCTGTGTGATTAAAGTATTGAGGAATTTACTTCCAATAGCACTTATAAAAACATATTTTATTTAAGGAATATTATATAATCAGGTGCCTGCATTTTTCTTATTCTCCAACTAGTGTTATTTGGCAATTAATATTTTGTCAATCAATATTCCCCTATACCTGAATGTGTGGGCAGTGAGAGATGAGTTAGAGGCAAGGATGGTGAACACTCCCAACAACTGCAGACTACATATATCTTAAGCCATGATTTTCTTTGCAAAGGTCAACATTGATAATGTTGTAGTCATACCTCCGTGTACCAGGAAAGAAGTAGCATATTTCTTGAAAGACACAGCTATCAAAGCTCCATTGAGAAACCGTAAAGAGGAGAAGGGATTTGCAAATTAAATATCTGATAATGGACATCTACTCTGATTATTTAAAAATGAATAAAAATAAAAAACCTTACTAATAACCAAACAGAGTATCCAATTTTACATGTGAAGGAAATAATGGAAGAGACATGTCACCAAAAGTATATGGATGGCTTATAAGCACATGGCCAATTTATCAACATTTAGACATTAAAGAAATACAAATTAAAATCATAATGAGACATGCTTACATATCTATTAGAATGGCTAAAATTATAAAGGCTAATTGTACTTGGTCTGAGCTAGATTGAGAAGCAACAAAAAATCTAAACTGTTGTTGGCATATATCATGATACAACCACTTTGGAAAATAGTTTCAAAATTTTTTTAAATGAAAAATATGTTGCAGTTACACAAATAGCCATTATATTCTAGGCATTTAACCAAGAAAAACAAACCCAATGTTCATACAAGGACTTGTATATGAATTTCATAGCAGCTTTATTTTTAAGAATTGAAAACAGTGGAAATGTTCATCAATGTCCATCAATAGAGCAAAGACAATTGGAGAATCTCAAAGTAATGATGCTGAGAAAAGAAAATCCAGGCAATGAATAGTATATACTGTGTGATTCCATGACTACAAAAAATCTAAAATACAAATTTATATATAGTCACAGTCATCAAATATATGGTGTGATTTTAGTGCCTTCTTCTGTGCTCCCATAACTTCCTACACTTGAATCTCCGAGCATTTCTTACACCATGTGAAAATATGAACTCTTTCTCTTTATTCTGTCTTACTAGAATAAGAATCCTTGAAAGTTTATGGACATTTGAACTCTCAGTTATTAGCAGAAATTCTATCACACAGTAAGTTTCCAAATATAAAAGCCAGAGTTTTACAATGACTTCTAAGCTTTTACATGATCTAGCCACTCATTTAACCTCTGTGACCTCTTTCCCTGCTACTCTTCAGTCACTCACAGTGGCCTCCTTGCTATTCCTCAGATATGCCAGGCATGATCCAACCTTATGGCCTTCAAGATAGCCAATTCCTTTGTCTGGAGTGACCTTATTGCTGATAGTTCTGCCCAAATTCATCACCTTTCCATACATTTGTTCAATTGTCAGCTTCATTGTAACTACCCTGATCTTTCTATTAAAAATTTTAACTCCCCATCCCCTGCCTAGCAACCTTGATTTTTCTCACCCTGATCGAATTTTTCTTTTTCCCCATTGTACTCTTCCTTTTTGAATGCACTATGCCATTTTTATTAAGGTTTATAGCTTTGAATTGTCTCACCCATTAAAATAAAAGTTCTACAAAGCCAAGTATTTCATTTACCAGTGTAGTCTGAAGTAATATCTGCCGTATAATAGTACAGTACACAACTGGTAAATTTCAAAATAAATTAATGTTGAGAGTATACTGAATTTCATAAGTCATTTCAATTTTTTTTCCAAAAAAATAAACTACGTAAAACATACCTTAAATTTACTTTCAAAATATTTTATAGCATATAATGGACAATATACATAAGCCTTAAAGAAACAATCCTATAATTAACCATTTCATACCTACTTAAAAACTGCATAATACCACACTCTTAGATCCTCTTTGAATGCTCTAAAATAACCCTTCAAAGGAAATACATTTTTAAAAATCACAGATTTGGGGCACCTGGGTGGCTCAGTGGGTTAAGCCGCTGCCTTCGGCTCAGGTCATGATCTCAGGGTCCTGGGATCGAGTCCCGCATCGGGCTCTCTGCTCAGCAGGGAGCCTGCTTCCTCCTCTCTCTCTGCCTGCCTCTCTGCCTACTTGTGATCTCTCTCTGTCAAATAAATAAATAAAATCTTTAAAAATAAAAATAAAAATAAAAATCACAGATTTTTTGGCAAATAATTTAATCAAATAAAAGTTTCATTCATCTATGTAGATCAAAATAAATGTTTTTAATAAGCATGAAATTATAACTCTGAAGTGTGCTAAAATGAAACCACCTGCTAAGGGTGAGAGAACAAAAATAAACATCCTTTTTCCAAATAAGAGGAATTTATTACCTTTGAATCAAAGCATGTGGATTTGTTTTAACTGGCAATAAAGCAATATGAAGACACAAACCATAGAAAGTCATATTTTAGATTTCCAAAAGACTTCTAAGTGAAGAGTATACATTTTTTAATTGCTACATAATGCTACATAATGACAAGATGACAGGTTGTGACAAATAGCATTTTAAAAGCTCTACTCATAATGGAACGGAAGATGTCATTTCCCTATAATTTTATATATGTCTTTAATTGACTATATCTGGATACAACATATTACCAAACAGATGTTCATCAAAGACTAAATCATTTTTAATGGAACATAATAATTTGAACCTACATCTATTAATCATTTTTTTCGATCTAACATTTATAGTCTCGCTAAACATTTTATCAGTTGTTGACAAAATTCAAAATAAATAGGATAAAAAGTCGTGTTTGGGGGCGCCTGGGTGGCTCAGTGGGTTAAGCCGCTGCCTTCGGCTCAGGTCATGATCTCAGGGTCCTGGGATCGAGTCCCGCATCGGGCTCTCTGCTCAGCAGGGAGCCTGCTTCCTCCTCTCTCTCTGCCTGCCTCTCTGCCTACTTGTGATCTCTCTCTGTCAAATAAATAAATAAAATCTTTAAAAAAAAAAGTCGTGTTTGGAAAAGTAGATTTCTTTTCAAATTGGCATTTAAATGAAAATATTTGCTGATATTTTTAAAACTTTAAATGTAATTTTATATATATCTGACCTATCAGATGATATAAAATTTTTGGAGAAAATATGACATATTTTTTTATCTTGGTTGAAGGTATTAATAAAGAGCAACTGTTTGTATTATTTGTATTGTGATATCTTAGTTAATAAACATGAATAACTGGTATAAAATATGTTTTTTTAAAAATTTTATTTATTTACTTGACAGAGATCATAGGAAGGCAGAGAGGCAGCCAGAGAGAGAGGAATGGAAGCATGCTCCCAGCTGAGAAGAGAGCCCACTGTGGGACTCAATCCCAGGAACCTGGAATCATGACCTGAGCCGAAGGCAGAGATTTTAACCCACTGAGCCACCCAGGCGCCCTAAAATATGTTTTTTTTTTTTAATATAGAAGTATAGTTCTTGCCAAAATATGGAACTAGCTGGAACTGAATGCCTCCTTCAAAGTCAGCTCTGGAGAAATTATCCAAGTGTAATATGGAACTATTTCAGATATTAACCAAAAACAAAGAAATGATGATAAACGCCTTAAAATACTCAAAGTTGCCCTTGACTGGTATGTTTCAAGCTCTATTCCTGGTTTGAAGACAGGTTTTAACAGGCCTGTCACTGTAGAAATCCGCTGGATGTTTAGAGGCTATCAGAACTGTACAAAACCTTGAAGGGGTAAAGACTTGAAAATTCTTTAGAGAGATTAGCTCCCTAAGGCATTATTCCTCCACACATTTTCCTCCAATCAATTAAGACTGATGGATGAGGGGCACCTGAGTGGCTCTCTCATCACGTGGGTGGTGGGTTAAGCCTCTGCCTTCATCTCAAGTCATGGTCTCTGGGTCCTGGGATCCAGCCCCACATCGGGCACTGCTCAAAAGGAAGCCTGCTTCCCTCCCTGCTTGCCTGCCTCTCTGCTTACTTGTGATCTCTCTCTCTCTCGCTCTCTTTCTCTCTCTCTGTGTCCAATAAATAAATAAAATCTTTTAAAAAAGGCTGATGGATGATAAATTATGAAAACTGCTCCCTCCAAATGATGCTTCTTCATAAGGATTTAAGAATTTAAAATTGAAACTTGACCGTAGGATTTATCTTATAGAATAACATCAAGTGAAGGCAGTTATTATTAGTTCTGAAGTATTGGTGATTCTGAATTCTTGGCCTCATTAGTAAATTTATTTTTAAATTCTCCCATGGAGTGGTGATTGGCCTTCAGTCTTTCATTGATATACATCATTGGGTCAAATGAGATGTGTGTGCCCAGAACTATATATAATCTTTTTTGTATTTCACTGGAGATGGCATTTCTGAGTTTTGTTCAATTGAATTTGGACAGATGTTTTAATAGTCACTTCTAGAGTTGGCCCTGGAGAATATCTTCCTTTTTTTCTCTTCCCGATTCTCTGAAAAACCCTGACCAATTCACATTATCACAGTAATATCACAATTCAAGTTTTTCCAAACACTATAGCTGCAAAATAGAAGGAAGCTACTCAGAATGGAATACTATTGTGAATGATTGAGAAAGAAAACATTATTATAATTAAGCTACCAGGTTTCAATGTATTTTATTGTTGCTTAGGAAATCCTAGCATACCCAGACTTTACAGAGATTTGATGATCCTAAGAAGAGCTGAACTCATGGACCAAAATAACTATGCACATAAAAAGTACAATTACTTACCTAAAAAATATGATGTGGTTAACTTTATATGCCAATCCAAGTGTTATTGGAACAGGAATTTAAAAAATAGCTTAGGGGCGCCTAGGTGGCACAGTGGATTAAGCCACTGCCTTCAGCTCAGGTTATAATCTCAGGGTCCTGGGATCAAGTCCTGCATCAGGCTCTCTGCTCAGCAGGGAGTCTGCTTCCCTCTCTCTCTCTCTCTCTCTCTGCCTGCCCTCCATCTACTTGTGATCTCTCTCTGTCAAATAAATAAATAAAGAAAAACTTAAAAAAAAAGAATGACTGTACTTTTAAAAAATAGCTTAAAAGGGGCGCCTGGGTGGCTCAGTGGGTTAAGCCGCTGCCTTCCGTTCAGTTCATGATCTCAGGGTCCTGGATCAAGCCCCACATCGGGCTTTCTGCTCAGCAGGTAGCCTGCTTCCCTTCCTCTCTTTCTGCCCGCCTCTCTGCCTACTTGTGATCTCTCACTGTCAAATAAATAAATAAAATATTTTTAAAAATAGCTTAAAAGTATATGATAAAATAATGATATACATATAGAAGGAAAAGAAAGATACTATACTGTGAATATAAATTAAGTGAAAATTGTTGAAATAAAGAATACAATAAATGGAGACTAAGATGAATATAGCTGTAAAATGAATAAATGAGTTGGGAAAAACAAACAAACAAATTAATGACTTCTGCCCAAATACAGCAGAAGAGAAAAAAAAATAAAGAAAATATTTAAATAAGTACTGAGATAAATTTTGGAGAATTAAAGAAAGATAAAAGATACCAGACTTAAAATGATGCCAAACATGAGATATCAGAAACAAAACAAAACAAAAACTACACACACTAAAAACCACTCGTATACATTATGGTGAGTTTTAAGAATATCAAAAACAGAGAAGAGCATAAATGATGCCCAAGAGAAGAACAGATCACCTAAAATGTACAAGAATAATACTGACAGCACAATTCTCAATAGTAATCGCATATAAAGAGACAGCTGGGAGTTTTTATAGATGGAAAAGATATTTGAAACTAGGTATTATACATCAATCCAAATTATTGATTAAATTTGAGAGCACAGTAAAAATACAATGAAGCATGTTAGGTCTTAGAACATTTATCACACAGAGACACACATTTTGGAAAACTTCCTTGGAAGACAGCTCAATTTAGATCGAGAAAACAGAATTATGTACTCAAAGGCACATTTTGAAGGAAGGATTGAATATAGTCTGCACTGCAAATATTCTTTAATCGTATGTTCTGAATTTCCTAAATTTAAGAAGTATTTGTTCAAATATTTACCTTTAAATAAATCCTAGGAGACTTTTTCTTGGATTCTGGCAAATCAGTCCATTTGGATACAAAACTTTTTGTCACTGATGGAAATTTTGATAGCCCTTAACTGTGGATGCCTAATGTATTGTTACAGCAATTGTGATTTGCCAATACATGGGTGATGTGTGTGTGTTGGGTGTGTTTATTTTTATTTTTGATGGTTTAACACTTCTATGAGATTTTTAAGTAGACATGATTTTAATAAATTATGATTTGTTGAAATTTATCTGAGGTCATATAAAATAAAATGAAATTTGTGTGAACTAAAGAAGTGCATCTCCATTTTTTTTGTTTTAAGAGTAGACTGGTCTTTAAAAATTGTCCACAGAAGTACATTATATTCATTATTAAATTTGATAATATACAATAAAGTATTTATGGTCATATTGGACCATATCAAATTCTACTATTAATTCATATTAATAATTACCATAAGAGGAAAAAGGGATATTTTTCAAAATAATAAAAAATTAGCGTATTTTTCAGAATATGATATAGTGTTATTCACTGAACTGAGGGAACAAATGTCAAAGTCTAACACAGTTTACAGAATGTTTTAACATAAATTGAAATTTAAATCTGACCAAATTTCACAGTTTTAAGTAAAATGATAGCACTTTATATCCTTGAAAAGTGGTAAGTGACCCAAAACATGGCTTAGAAAAACAAATTTAACACTACACTAGTCTGAGATGGTTAAGTTATGGTACAACTTGCCATTGTGTATCATCAAATGGTATATTTTTTTCTTTTGGGCTTGTCATTATATTTTATTTTAGCCATTCTGGTAAGTGTGTAGTGATATCTCAGTGTCATTTTAATTGCATTTCCTTGATGTCTAATTATGTCAAAATATATTACTTTGATGTTTAATGCTCTGAGCTTTCTCAGTTCAAGACCATGAAGCCACTTAGGAAAAATACAGTTGCAGAGGCACTCATAGACCAACTCTTATTTCGAAATAAGAAGAAACATTACTACCCATTCCAACAAAAAATAGATTTGTTATGCAGCAGGGATTTTATAAATTACCTACACAACTTATATAGTAAGATGAAATGGGACAGGCGGCTTCTTGCAGCTATATACAACATCATTTTAATTTCAATTTTCAGTATAATTTTTCCAAGGTATACACAGAATATATATTTAATGTAAATTGTGAACATTTTAAACTCTGTATATGGAAATTAGTCAATTTTAAGTTTATAACAATCAAAATTAACGGAAGTTTATTTTAAATTAGTTAGCTTTCTCTGCATTGCAAGACAGAATAATCAAGAATTGGTAAGAAAAAAGTAATCTCTGTAAAATTACCGGGGGTGCATTATAAAGTGTTCAGTAACCGATCAAACTCACAATTTGGATTGAATGGCAAGTGATTTTTAAAATCTGGAACTCATTGTCAATTTTTTTTCTTCATTGTGTCTTAATAAATTACTATGTTCATTTGCATGGAAGTGAAGAAAAATGCATGACATTTCATCTCAACACTAACACCTTTAACTGGCAACTCTGAATGTACTTTACAGCAGTGTAACAAAGTAAAGATCAATGATGTTTCATGAAATATTTGTTATAATTCTCAAGGAGATAGGGAGTTTGTGCAAAAATGCAAATCACTTTGCGACTAAACACATTGTTTATTTCAGCTAATTTTAAGAAAATATGCTGAGAATCTCTCAAAAAAGGAAGCAATGATTTAGGTTTGCCTTCAAACTCCTTATCTAATCCTGAACCAACAGCACATAGTTCAAAGAGCAACTAATTTGAGTAGCTCCAATTTACACATTTCCTAACAATGCTTAATTTAGTGGAATTTCTGTCCAATTATGGTAATTTGATGTAATGAAAGACAAAAGTTCAAAAAAATCATCCTTAATTTATATAGATGCCAAACTCTGCATTTTCTGAATGACGCCCAGGAACGTATTTTCAAAAACAAACAAACAATGCCAGAACCACTATTAGGTCATCTCTAGGCAGAAAGTGACTCAGAGCTTACATTACTCTCTCCCTGAAAGTATACTGTAGGCACTGAAACTACTACCCTGAGTCTGTGCTATCAAATTCCTTAAGTTAGAAAGTTTTAAAACCCGTCTGTGTGGGAGTATTTCATTTACAGATAGAGATTTGGTTGTTTATACATTTTCATACTTGATTTTTAGGATGTAATAACTATGTTTTAAAATTCATGGTGGTTTTGAATACTGTTGGATAATTGTGCTAAAATGGTATATCCATTCCTCCTAGGAAACAGAAATTATAGAAAGGTAGTGCTTTTCAAATCTGACATCTTTGAGTCATTGCAGTTTCATATAAATGCAATAGGAAAAGTGTCATTCATGTTTATGATATTTTCTATAAATAAATTAGAATGTACTGGAGGCCTGATATAAAGTGGGATGCCTAAACTTCAGTAAGATCTTGTTTTCAATTCAAAATAAATTTTATTTTTTATTTTTTTATAATGTCCCTCAATTTCAGATAAGCACCCCCATAAGGTCCACTCTGTTTTTTTTTTTAAGAATTTATTTATTTTATTTGACAGATAGAGATCACAAGTAGGCAGAGAGGCAGGCAGAAAGAGAGGAGGAAGCAGGCTCCCTGCTAGGCAAAGAGCCCGATGCGGGGCTCGATCCCAGGACCCTGGGATCATGACCTGAGCCAAAGGCAGAGGCTTTAACCCACTGAGCCACCCAGGCGCCCCCAAAATAAATTTTAAATTGAATTATGCACCTCTAAGTTCAGAGACAATAAACATCAACCAACACAATTAATAAGTTCTATTTCTTGAAATTTCGGGAACATTGATAGTCTCATCTCCTGGAAGAACAACAGCTAAAATTTTTGGTCATGGATTCTTGCTAAAATATCACTTTCCCAAAGAAAATTAATGTTAGGAATTTTTATTGATTGTTATTGATCATGAAGAATATAACAACCACGATAAAAAGAGTAGGAAAAACATGATATCTCATCTGTAAGGGCATGTGGAAAGTAGGAAATGCTAATAAAAATAACTACCATTATTTCCTAAGTTAACATAATATAACAGAACAAAAATATTTCAAAACAATGTTTTCTTTTTTTTTAAGATTTTATTTATTTATTTGACAGAGAGAGATCACAAGTAGGCAGAGAGGCAGGCAGAAAGAGAGGAGGAAGCAGGCACCCTGCTGAGCAGAGAGCCCAATGTGGGACTCGATCCCAGGACTCTGAGATTATGACCTGAGCCGAAGGCAGCGGCTTAACCCACTGAGCCACCCAGGCGCCCCCATAACAATATTTTCTAGGCTCATTCTGACAACTCTTTTCTACATTCAAATTTAAAGGTTGAGGCATGTGATATATATTACACAAAAAACATCCCAAGGAATTCGTTAAAAAAAAACTTTAATAAAGAACAAATCCAAAGGAATTTCTTTTCTAATTTAATTAACAAATTATGAATCGACTTACCTATTTCATCACAGTGTATCAGGCAACAATAATATTTTTTAATCGTCACACCTGATGCAATAGTTATCATCTTTCAGACATACTGATCACGAACAAGCAAATAAACAAGAGCACCGTAGCTTAAGATCTACCTGCATAAATATAGGCTACTTCAGACAATCTCTTCACCACAACATAGAAATGAATAGAAATCATACATGCTCTGTATGGACATACAGATGAGATAGAAGGGGATGGATGTTAATATATGCAGAATCTTTATTAATTACATTGTAAACCATAATATGGAAAAACAGAATACAATTTTAGAAATACCCAGGTCACCATCATTGTTTTATTTTTATATGTGTAGATAAGGAGTTTAATAAACAATCCATGACTATTCAACTCCTTATATTTTGAAAATTTTAGTAAAAGTAACAAACCTAGCACCTAGAAAATTATACTTATCTGCAACATACAGCTTTGCCAGCATGGTAGAGGAAAAGCAAAACAAAATAAGTAAGAAAAGTTTAACATTTCACAAGAGATTTGCTTTTATTTTTTATTTATTATTTTTTATTTTTCATTAATTATTTACTTCTATTTTCTACTTTATTTTAATGAAAATGTCATGACCATAACATAAGAGCAGAATTAAACCAACATGAGAAATTATTTTTTCATAAGTTAAAATAAACTAGCTTGGTGATTAATTCAAAATATATTACAAACTTCAGTGTTCTTGAAGTAAGTATCACTGCATAAACAAATGAGTCAGGAGTCGTAAACTAATGATGATTCTAAATGTTATTTAGAGAGACATTCTGTACTTAATATATTTCAAATATTCTACACAAGGCAAAGTGGATCCAAGTAATCTGTAGGCAAAATAAGATTTTAGAGAAGTATATATTTCCAACAGTATTTATAAAATATTACCTTTATGTAAGGCATCATCCTGGACTTTGTGGAAAACACACAAAGGAGTAAGAAGTGGCCCTTCAAGAAACATATACAATATCAAGGTTTAACATGAAGCAGCATGTCTTCTCTAAGTAAAAAAAAAAAAAAAAAAAACATTGTACCAACTGACTTTACTGAAACTTTATATTTATTGCTCTCATTTTAGGTCATAGTGTCCTTCTGCATGCAGGCTGCTATAACGGACATGATATAGACTTAATAGCTTATAAAGAACAGGAATTTATTTCTCACAGTTCTAGAACGGAGAAGTTCAAGATTAAGGAATGGGCAGATCCAGGGAGAGCCCACTTCCTCATAGATGGCTATCTTCTCACTGTAAACGTACATGATGAATGAATCAAGAGAACTCTCTGGGGTCTCCTTTAAAAGGCTGTAATCCCACTTATGACCTAATCACCTCCCAAAGGCCCCTAAGTTTTAATACTATCACTTCCAGAGTTAGATTCCATAATATGATTTTGGGAGACATAAACATTCACACCATAGTATATATAAACAAAAAAAGACACAAAAACAACAAACAAAAAAATTATTTTAACTACCTATTATTTTAAACTACATAAACTTTTTATTTGTTTCTATATAATATTAAATAACTCATTTGAGTGATTCACTTATATCCAATGCATCTGAGTGCAATTAAATTTGCTTACCCAGCATATCCAGAAGCATATTTCTTCAGACTATCCCATTCCCCAACTTACAGGATTTACCACAATTAGAAGACATGGGATAGAGGATAGATAGATAGATATATACATAAACACACTTGTACATACACATATGCATATTTTTTCCTGTTAATGATACTCATGCAAATAAAATTTAAGCTCAAGGAAACCTGTCTTGTGTGTTACTTAATATCCAGTTTTTAGTCAACATCCAAAAACAAATAATCCAATAAAAACATGGATAGAAGACATGAACAAGTGTTTCCCCAAAGAACACATTCAAATGTTCAGTAGATACATGAAAAGATGTCCATCATAATGTATCATCAGGAAATTGCAAAGCAAAACTAGAAAGAGATACCACCTCACACCTGTCAGAATGGCTAAAATCAACACTACAAGAAACAAAAGGTGTTGGAGAGGATGTGAAAAAGTAACACTTGTGGGGGCTGCCTGGGTGGCTCAGTGGGTTAAGCCTCTGCCTTCAGCTCAGGTCATGATCTCAGGGTCCTGGGATCAAGTCCCACATCGGGCTCTCTGCCAGGCATGGAGCCTGCTCCCTCCTCTCTCTCTCTCTACTTGTGATCTCTCTCTGTCAAATGAATAAAATCTTAAAAAAAAAAAAAGGAACAATTGTGAACTGTTGGTGGTGATGCAAACTGATACAGCCATATTTTAAAACAGTATGGAATTTCCATAAAATTTAAAAATAGAAGTCCTTTGTGATCCAACAAACCTGTTGGTGTGTATTTACCCAATGAATATAAGAAAACTTATTCAAAGGGATGCTAGCACCCCTATGTTTATAGCAGCATTATTTATAAAGCTAAGATATGGAAAGCGCCCAAGTATCCATCAATTGATGAATAAATAAAGAATAAGTGGTATGTATATACAATGGAATATTATCCTGCCATAAAAAAGACTGAAATCTTGCCATTTGCAATAACATGGTTGGAACTAGACAGTATAATGCTAAAAGTGAAATAAGTCAGTCAGAGAAAGACAAATACCTTTACTCATATATGGAATAAAAGAAACAAAACAAACAAGCAAAGGGGAAATAATAAGACATAGAAAGAGAAACAAAGCAAGAAACAGACATTTCATTACGGAGAACAAACTGATGGTTACTTGAGGGGATCTGAAAGGAGTGATGGATTAAATAAGTGATGGGGGTTAATTAGAGCACTTGTCATGATGAGCACTGAGTGCTATATGTTATATTGTACACATGAAACTAATACAACCATATATGTTAACTAACTGGATTTCAAATGAAAATTTTTTAAAATCTCAGTTTTTAGCTCACATTCTGGCTTACAAAAGGGATTTAGTCAGGAATTTGGAGATTAGTTAATGAACAAAAAAGTGGTGAACAGGCAGTTGTTAGATAAAATTACTATCCTTTCTGGCATTATCTTATACCTTTTATCTAGAAGTATTTTTAGCACTTTAGACTCTTCCTATTTTATTTTGAGTCATTAAACAAAAATTTCCTCAAAGGACCTTAGACTCCATCCAATTTGAGCAACAGTGTGAGAGAGGAAATGGTGTCAGGAGGAAAAAAAAAAAAAAAGATGAATCTACTTTTGTTTACTAGTGAATGCATAGTTCTTCCACAGAAGAAGCTCTAAATGGTCAGGGCTCCAGCTTTATATGTGTTCAGTCATATGTTCAGAAGTAGGTAACACTATCAAAAAATATAAAGCATCTGAGATTATTTTCCCTTATTTGAAAGCTGGTGTATGAGTCTGCCGTAGTTTCTTGGGTGTTGATAGAAGACGCAGACTCATGGTTCAGAAATAATATAGTTTATTATTCACAGCAATAGAGGTAGCCAGAATATTAACAGTATTTGTGTGTGTGTGTGTATTTGTGTTTGTGTGTGTGTGTGTGTGTGTAGGGGTGGGAGTTATATATCAGTTCTGAGCCTCAGTTCCCACAAGAAGAATCAAAACAGAGGCAGATAATATTTGCAAACACAACAGGTTAAGTTAAAAAAAAGATACTATTTCTGTCTTCCAAGTCTATTCAATACAACCATCTTCAAAGGATGGCCTAGAACAAATAATAAATGCAGAAATGTAAGCAACCAATTGAAAAGTGTCTCCCAAGAAACACACTTTGAGAGTCTTCATTTGAATAAAATACTATAAGATATTACATGGATCAGGTGCATTGAATACTGGAAGGTTAAAATTACAAGGGACCAAATATTTTTAAGCAGTTCTGGCATCCAGTAGAGTTCAAATAGGTTTTATAAGATTGAGGAAAGAAGCCATCAAAACCTGGGCCCAGGGGCCCCTGGGTAGCTCAGTGGGTTAAGCCTCTGCCTTCGGCTCAGGCCATGATCTCAGGATCCTGGGATCAAGCTCGGCATCAGGCTCTCTGTTCAGCATGGAGCCTGCTTCCCCCCCCACCCTCTGCCTCTTTGCCTACTTGTGGTCTCTGCCTGTCAAATAAATAAATAAAATCTTAAAACAAAACAAAACAAAACAAAAATCCTGGGCCCAATTTTCCCAAAAGTATGATTCTGATTCTAGTCTCTATGATGTTATCCCTTGAAGACAATGCCTCTAATTGAGTTGAATTAGTTTACTAAAGAGCATACCCCCATTTGTTGTAGGAGATGAACAATATGCAAGAGGCAAAATGCCACATGGAAGCCACCTGGTCTTCAGTGGAATATAGAATCAGTTCCTTTGGGATGAATTTGTTCCACATTTGACTTCCCACTTAAGGGAAAATAAGAGTGCCTTCTAATAGATTTTAAATAGGAAATGACAACGGAAGCTTATACAAGATTATAAAATGGGAAATTTCATTTAGATAAGCAATCATTTCAAAGTCACCTTCTTAATATTACAGACTCTTCACATAATCATAATTTTATTTTGGTATTATATGGTAATTTCAAATATAGTAAATATAAAGAATTTACCTCTGTAATTATAGCGAGTCTGGTCATAGTTTAATGGCAACAAAACTTCAATTTATAAGTATGGTCTACCAATTATTAATACATTTGGAAATGGTGTGTCATCTTCACTCCACTTGTCTCACTAAAACAGTGAGCCAAAAAAAGTAGGTCCAAGCTGTTTACTATGGTCAAAATGGGTTGCTTTTGCACTTGGTAAAGAAGCAGTCATATTTTGGAAGAAGAAACTGAGGCTATTAATATTTTCAACTTATTTTCAGAAAAGGAAAGAAAGGATAATCTAAGCTAAAGCCAAAATCTTACACAAGGTGGCAGGAGAATGATCTTTTCCCAGATAAAGGGTTTTTCAACTTAGCCATGTTAGGAGGAAGAAGAGATGAGACATTGTGGACTTGACTAACGTTTGTACACTGTTCAAAAAGTTTTCAAAATAATGTGTATTATTTTTCTTCTTTTAGTTGAGACAAAAAAAAACAAACAAACAAACAAAAAACACTAATGAGCTTACTCTTAAAAGGAGGTAAACAAGAAACTAGCAAAGATTGAGTGTTAGGTATTGTCCCCCTCCTTTTTTTTTTAATTATGTTATGTTAGTTACCATACAATACATCATTAGTTTTTGAAGTAGTGTTCCATGGTTCATTGTTTGTGTAAAACACCCAATGCCCCATGCAATATGTGCACTCCTTAATACCCATCACCAGTCTCACCCATCCCCACATCCTTCTCAGCTTTAAAACCCTCAGTTTGTTTCTTGGAGTCCATAGTTTTTCATGTTTCATTTCCCCTTCCAATCCCCCCACTTCATTTTTCCTTTCCTTCTCCTAATGTCCTCCATGCTATTCCTTAGGTTCCACAAATAAGTGAAACCATATGATGATTGACTTTCACTGCTTGACTTATTTCACTTAACATAATCACCTACATTCCCATCCATGTTGATGCAAAAGTTGGGTATTCATCCTTTCTGATGGCTGAGTGATATTCCATTGTATCCATAGATCTCATCTTCTTTATCCGTTTGTCTGTTGAAGGGGATCTTGGCTCTTTCAACAGAATGGCTATAGTGGACATTGCTGCTATGAACACTGGGGTGCATATGGCCCTTCTTTCCAGTAAAATAGAGCTAGCCTATGACCTAGCGATTGCACTACTGAGTATTGACCTCAAAGATACAGATGCAGTGAAAAGAATTAGGTATTCTTAAAGCACAAATGCAGGGGATAGAAGTTATGGTACAGAAGAGGGAAGGGCAACCATATGGCAGAGTAGAATAAAGTAGCTCAGGAAGAAATTAGTCATATCCAGATATTGTAAGGCATGTGGGGTTGGCAGGGAGAGCATGAGAAATCATGAGAGAAGAGAGAGAAAATGGACCAGGCAGGAGAGGTTTATAACATTTTAACATCTAAGGTAAGCATATGCAAAGCAGAATAGGGAAAGAAATAAAAGTTTTTATAAGACTCAATACATAAGGAATAACGTGGAGGACACTGGGAGATGGAGAGAAGTGTGCTGGGGGAAATCGGAGGGAGAGACAAACCATGAGAGACTGTGGACTCTGAGAAACAAACTGAGGGTTTTGAAGAGGAGGGTGGCAGGTGGTTGGGTGAGCCCAGTGGTGGGTATTAAGGAGGGAATTTATTACATGAAGCACTGGGTGTGGTGCATAAACAATTAATTTTGGATCCCTGAAAATAAACTAAAAGAAAAAAAAGACTGACTACAGACATGGACCTCAGTGTAACACAGATATGGAACTCACTGTAATACCAGCCACTTCCCACCGACACACACAGACTATGATAATAATAAATAATAATGCAATTAAGAAAATTGCCTGCCAAATAATTTTTCCTCTTTTTTATTTTTATGATTATTATTTTTATTTTATTTTTAAAGTTTTTATTTAAATTGTAGTTAGTTAAAATAAGGTTAATATTAGTTTCAGGTGTACAATATAGTGATCAACACTGCCATACAATGGCTTAAATAAAAAAATAAAAAAAAAATTTTTAAAGATTTTATTTTTAAATAAAACCTCTACACCCAAGGTGGATTTCAAACGTACAACTCCAAGATCAAGATTTATATATTTTACTGACTGTTCCAGCCAGGCACCCCAACAAATAAAAATTTTATAAAATTGTTGAGTTTGTGGGAGTCTCATTTGCTTAGTCAGTTAAGTGTCTGCCTTTGGTTCAGATCAGGATCTCAAGAGTCCTGGGATCGAGCCCCATATTGCTCATGCTCTCTCTCTCTCTCTCTCTCTGGCTTTTGCTCTTAAATAAATAAATAAAATATTTTTTTAAAAAATTGTTGAGTTTGTTTAACTAGTTTTAAACTAGTAGACAGAGATGAAGATAAAGTATGATGTCATGGCACAGAATAATACAACTTACACTTTTTTAAAAAAAATGTGCAATGCAAGTTACCTCACTTCTTTTATCACCACACTGGGACTTTCCCTACTGAGTTGTTGTAATGTAAGGACCTATTTTATATTTTTATATTTTAGCAAGAGGCTTTCATTGAGGTTAACCCTTAAACTGTCCTTGTTCCCCTTCCCCCAGGGGATTCACTTAAAAACAAGTCCTGGAAATCAGCTCCAGGTAACAAAGCCCATATACAAGGGTGGGTCAGGCCAGGTGGAGACATCAATCAGCGGGAGGGGGGGGGGCGGCGTTTGCATATTGTCTCCCTAGATACTAATGAGTATGCCCCACTCCTCTGCTCTTTGGGAACCTTTTTGGCACTAATCCTAATCAAGGTGTAATAGGCTGGGTCAAATGTCTATACTAGGGTAAATTGAACCTCAATTGGTCACCTAGCCTCACTGTGGAGTTTCCTGTGTGTGTTAAAATCTCATTGGTCACCTGTGCGTGGCCAGGCCTGACTGCATGGCCTTTGCCCTTAAAAGCTAGACTGTGAAACAGCAAAGGGTTGCCTTCTCTCATAAGAGGTGTGGCCCCAAACGTTCGGTTAGATTCTTGATGCTTCGCATGAAATAAAGCTTTGCTTGACCTTTGCTTTACATCAGTCTCGCTCCTTTAATCATAGACCCATTATTGGGGCATAACAGTATTAATCTTAAAGTTATAAGTCCACAATGCATCCATCATCCATTCTACCCCTTAACATTCCCCTTTGGACAGATCCATGATCTAGAACAAGCCTTATTTTATAGTGCCTTGTAGGAGATTTTGGCTGCTTCCTAAATTGCCTACTTTTCTCTCACCATTACCACGGAAATTGGGTCCACTGAAACAAAGGGGTAGTGTAAGAAATTAACACTTCCATAAATCTCTTTAAATAATAAAGTATAAGATAGTGATACCTTTTTTTCTGCCACATAACCAATTCTTGCAAGAATAAGGTCATATAAAAGAATTTACAACACATGCTAGCATTATCCTACTGGACCCAGATCATTTGTATGTTTCTCTGTCTCTGAGAAATGTAGTTATTTACATGACTGAAACCTGAAAATTGTTTGATATGACCACTAATATCACCTTCTTTTTTTAAAGCCTGTTTACGGCTTCTGTAATACATAGGTTTTTAAAAAACTTATTAAGCATCTTGTATATATCAAACACTTTAAAAATCTCTGCTTTAAAAAAAAAAAAACTCTACCTTAATGGAACTTTGAGTCTGAAAAAGATACAGGCAATATACAAGGCAACAGATAGAATAATTACATATTTGATTATATACTCTGAGGATGTCACATTAAATTGATATGAAAACGATCGGAAGGATCTGGATTTCTTGTCAAAATTTTTTGCCTTACAAAGAAATTGATATTTAGGGAAAGTTGTTACTGAAAGAGGTCCTGTGTCAACCAAAAATGTTAAACCATGATCTCGCTAAATTTTCCAGTTGTGATCATTGCTTTGTTTAGCTGTCTTCTATTAAGACTGAATTTAGTAATTCAGTCTCAGATTTCAGTAAGTCTTTTTTTAAAAGATTTTATTTATTTATTAGAGAGAGAGAGGGAGGGGCAGAGGGAGAGGAAGAACCAGACTCCTTGCTGAGCAGGCAGCTGATGCAGGACTGGATCCTAGTACCCTGGCATCATGACCTAAGCTGAAGGAAGACACTTAACCAACTGAGCCACCCAGGCACTCTAGACTGTAAACTTCTTAAAGGTAAAAAAGTTTATTCTTCTAGTAGTTCCACAGACATTTCTAACATCCATAAGAAAGCATGTACTGATGTAAAATGCCAGCAAATCAAATTATTTAAAAAAGAAAGAAAGAAAGAAAAGATATATCTGGATAAAGAGAAAAACAGAAAATCTAATAATACATTGAATTATTAGAGCAAAGAGTGGAGGAAGAGAAAATAAATATGAAATAGAGATTTCCACTAAAAGAAAAAAATTGAATAAGGCAGGAGATTTAGAAAATTATTATGACAGACTTGAGAAAAAAATAAAATAGGAATTTTTAGAAAATAGCAATGAATGAAAAGGTAAATTGTTCCTACCTCTATAATATTAGCTGTTTGTTGTTGTTGTTGTTGCTAATTTACCTACTTATGCTAATAAACAAAGAAAGGTTTCATTTAGGGATAAGGTTTCTCTCTCTATATATATATTTTTTCCATTTAGGGATAAGGTATATGTATATATACATAGATATATATGTATATATATATTTATATATATATATATATATATATTTTTTTAATTTTAATTGTTAGAAAATGTGTCACAGAAAGTGTTTAAACTTTAAGATACAGATGCAACATGTAATGAACTGCATTGTTTGAACGTCTAATTTGTAAATGCTGTTAGAGGAAACTTGGTGGAAATGTTCTTATGTGCTTGTGTTTCTGGAACTAAGTATATTTATTAATAAGGAATAGTTTAAAATTATGAAATGACCAGGAGTGGACAATTTTCCTAATCCTATCAGCTCTTTGCAGCTCTTTTATTAGCCCCCTTCAGGAATATCAGCTTTTTTATCTAATTAAATTTTATATTAATGTGCTTTTGACTTTTGGCCTTTCTCTTCATTCTGTTCTTTTTTTTTCCCGTAAATTACATGTTTCTGCTTAACAGCTACTATCAATTCTTTGATATGAATTCTCAGCATCAATTTACTAACTCCAGAGATGAAGCAGCATCAATATTTAGAAGCGAAGAATACAAAGCCTTGGGCATCTGGATGGCTCAGTCAGTTAAGCATCTGCCTTTGACTCAGGTGGTGATCCCAGGGTCGTGGGATGGAACCCCAGGTTGAACTTTCTGCTCAGCTGGGAGCCTACTTCTCCTTCTCCCTCTGCCTGCAGCTCCCTTTGCTTGAGATCTCCCTCTCTTTGTCAACTAAACAAAATAAAGTAAAATAAAATAATGTAAATAATACATTTATTTATTTATTAAAATGCAATTATTACACAATACATAATGTATTGCATAATTATAATAATGATTAAATAATTTATTAAATATTTATATTAAATATATCAATTTAATTAAATAAATATTTTTAGAATTTAAAATATTTCAAATTTAGATTATTAAATATTAAATCATTAATTTAATAAATAAATATCTAAACATAATTAAATAAAATAATTTATTTATTAAAATGAATAAAATAATGTTGTCATTATCTCAGCATGTATTTTTAAATAGTCTAAAAAAAAATCTAATAAAGTCTAAATACATTGAGTTCAGATATTTATACAAGTTAACCCAGACACTCAACCCACAGTTTCAAAACTTTTGTTTTTATCTACTACTCAAAATACGATTTTAATGTATTTATTTGTAACTTTGACATAGCAAGGAAACTTGGAGGAAAAGGAGACATTTGCTTTTAATATTTGAAAATTATTTTGTTGATTTAAAAAAATAAAAACCTTAACACGTGAGCATTTCTTCTTAAATAACACTGTGAAGTTTCTGAGTCGCATTCTATTAAAAGTGCTGATAAAATGGCCTCAGTTACTCATTTAAATTATCAGCTGAATGGGTAACAAATGAAGTAGAGAGCTTTTTAATTATTTATGAATGTATTGCTTGTGGATGGAGTGCCACATAGAGTTACCTCTCTTTTTGGCTTTGTTTTGTGAGCAGCAGTGGAATCTATGAATGAGATTAAACATAAGGACATTCACAGAAATTCTTAATGAACTTCTGGGGAAGGGCAATAAGTGCAAGGAAAAACTGCAGCAAGACTAATTACAAATTTCAAGTGGTCATCGCTTAATTATAGAAGCTTTTAAGTTCAAGTAATATATCTTTTTCATGAGCCTATCATATTGTATTAATTACCACAAACTGCACTCTTGAACACTTATCTTTTCACATATTTCTTATTCTTAGTACTTAAAATTACCCTTATGATTGATAAGTAAATGGATTTTACTGACAATGCATTTATTTACATAAATAAATAATGCTGTTTATATATATAAAAACAATTGAATATGTGTATGTGTTCAATGAATTTTTTTTTCAAATTAACATCTTAGTTCTACCACATTAGTTACAAATAGATATAGACTTTATAGATTCATCAAATATTTTATTCTCAAATTTATATGTCCTTTGTGAAATAAATGAAACTGTATATATTAAATATAATCCTATCACATGTAACAGTTACTAGTGCATCCCAGGACATACATAGGTCAGGTCCTCCTCAAGGCATCACGGATAACTGGATTTAACTTTCTATCCTAGGAGTCTTCTGTATATTTCTGTGGCTTTTATACTACAATCAGGAGGAAGAATTCTTTTGCTAAAAGCTTCCAAATGACTATGCGAGTAGATTATTTGTAGACTAGTGATATA
Organism: Mustela nivalis; assembly: GCF_964662115.1. NCBI lineage: Eukaryota > Metazoa > Chordata > Mammalia > Carnivora > Mustelidae > Mustela > Mustela nivalis. The sequence continues at coordinate 238,499 of NW_028136539.1, forward strand.
ATATTATTATTTAATATGTGAAGCATGATAAAATAAAATGCTATTGCCATATTTAATTTGTTCAGTAAAGCATTCATTTAGTTATCAAGCATTCATTTTCTTTTTTTAAAGATTTTATTTATTTATTTGACAGACAGAGATCACGAGTAGACAGAGAGGCAGGCAGAGAGAAAGGAAGGGGAGCAGGGTACCTGCTGAGCAGAGAGCCTGATGTGGGGCTCTATCCCAGGACTCTGGGATCATGACCTGAGCAGAAGGCAGAGGCTTTAATGCACTGAGCCACCCAAGAGCCCCAAGCATTCATTTTCTTTATACAGAAGAGATAGAACAATATTATATAGTAGAAAATACAGTAAATAATCTAGAAACCTTGATCATTTTGTTTTGGCAATTTTAGAACATAAAATTAGCTAAAGCTCAAGTGCAAGTTATATTTGTATCATAGGAGGAAAAGTTAATTAAAAGTTTGTTTATTACCATAGTTTAACACTTCAACAAAATGATAACGAGTCCAAAATCAATGAATATATGAAGTATACAATAAAAACAATAATCTTGAGTGTATGTGACTCACTGTAGGTATTGATAGGCTAGAAATCAAAGGGAAAGTATCTATAGGGTTTGTTCAGTTCCATGCTCATCAGATTAATAGGCTTTCTCATATTGCTTCCTTCACCACATTAATTTGTCTAATGAAGTTTTCAAGAGTTAAAGACAGTGATAGGTTCATGGCTGGAGAGAAGGTACAGAATCTAAGATAGTTCAGCAGTGCTTATTATTTAAGAGAAAGACAGCATGGGAGGTGAGGGGTATATCATGCATCCTGTTTTCACTCCCTTTGTGGAGCACCTACCCTGGAGGTCATGTAATAATAACCAATGACCAAAAAACAATAAAAAAACCCAAACATCCATGTGGAAGTGCCATCCCTGCCTGGAGATGAGTAGACTGCTCAAACAGATCCTGGGCAGGCATCTCAGCCCAGGCCTGTGCTGGGGAAGCTGGTTCATGGCTTTGGGCGCAATCAGGAAGCCAGCAAACTGACGGGAGAGTGCAGCCAGGGTTAACAGGACTGATGATCTTTTTGCAGCCAGGCCGCGGGTGGACACCCGCTCAAGGAGCCAGGCTAGGAGGCTGCCCAGCGCCAGCGCTGGCAAAGCTTGCAGCCCCCGGGGCTTCCCCCCGCGCCCCAGCCAGGGCGGGGCCTCAGGAGGGAGGGGGGCGGGGCGGCGCGGAGAAGGGGCTTTGCTAATTGCCAAAGCGAAAAGGGAGCTCGCGGAGGACTCAGGAGGGAGGGGGGCGGGGAGAAGGCGCTTTGCTAATTGCCGAAGCTGGAAGTGAGCTCACAGAGGATGTGGCTGAGAGTCTGGGAGGAGGTGGAGGGGCTGGCGGAGGAGGGGCGGGCAGCGCCGCGGTGCTGTGCTGCGGCCCAGTCGGGACTGCAGGACCCACCGGACTCGCCGCCCTTACGCTCCCATGTGAGGCTCCGCTGTCCCGCTCCTGCTGCCTGCTGCCCCTCCCTGCCCCAAGGCTTCTCCGGACCACCCTCTGCACAGGGGTAAAGTGACACCGCGCCGCGCCCTCACCTGGAGCAGAAAGCGCGGACCCGACCTGGGGGCGGAGAGGGAGGTTGTGGAGGCCCAGCCTCCCGGAACCCCAGGGCACCGGGACCACCCCGGACGCTGCGCCAAACCCGGGTCCTCATGGGGTCGGGCTGGGGACAGCGCCTTGCGAGGTGCCCCCCGCCAGCAGGCACGCTAGCCCCCATCTTTCCGCAGCCCCATGCGCCCGTGCTGAGGACCCCCTTCCCTCCCCCGCCGTGGCCCCGCTGCTTTTGTTCTGGACTTGGGATCCCAGGTGGAAACTAGTCCCTCAGACCTCCCTGGCAGCAAGGAGGGCAGGGAGGGATTCTTGGTTTTCTGCCCTGGCTCCTCCTCTCTCCCCATTCACAAGCCTTTTGGCTTCCCTTTCCTCTCCTCATTGTCAGTTTTCTGAAATGATTTTCTTCTGCATGTTGACCCAAAGAGCTATTTCATGAATGAATATACACGAAACTGAGTTGGGGCCCACCTGTGAGAGCCCACCTGTAGAGGCCTTTCATTAGAATGGTCTCTGGTTCTAGCCTCAGTTCAGAATACTGCATGTACCTGAGGACCAAGTCCAGATGTTTCTTTCATCTCTGACTTGAATTTGAAATCCTCCTCAGACTTCAGCTTCCAGGATTTCTCCAGTCCTTGCTCTCCCACTGTCTTGCTGGGGATCCGCCATGAGTGTTGAACACAGGAATGAATGAATGATATATACCCCAGACTGCTGGGGCTTTGTCTTCTTTTGCTGAGGTTGGAAAGGCTTGGGAGAGACCTTCTGTATGCAGATAGAGAGCTGCATGCAATTGCTTAGATAAACGTGTTCCCCACTTAATTGCTTGGGCATTGAACATTTCGCCCTTAACCTGTGGCTTGAGCAGTTAGGAGGAGACAATCTGGAGGTGAATCAGAAGATGGCTGAATCCACATGGTGGTGGTCTGGGTTTGGGAGATTTTCCTGTAGATTCAAAGGAAAGATATAAATTCTTCCAGTGGGGAGTGGTAAACTTTTTATCGATGGGAGATGGAAAATAAATGGTCTGGTTAAACTTTCCCGCCCCCTCAAAACCCATTATTTGAAAACACAAAAAGCAAAGTGAAGGGAGAAATCCTCCCACTCCCATTCCCACTCACCTCCATAGCCATCTCCTCTTCCAAGAACCTAACAGACAAGGTGCCAAGAAGTGTTAGGTACCAGCAGTGGTCTCAGATCTCATTCAAGAATCATGGTGAAAGGCTTTCAAATAGATTGTGGGGGAACAGGGGTCCTATTAGGGGGGACAAGTTTAAGGTTTGCCTGGTCCCCTAAAAATTAATGGCACTAGAGAAGATGACCTTTGGGAACTATAGCTTAATGGATACAGTGTGTTAAAAGCTTCAGTGAGTCATGGTGGGAAGAGGCTATGAGGGCAGCAAACACAGTCCTAGATGATGTTATTAATAGCATTATAGGCTCTAGATTTCCTGTGGTGGTGTTCTTGGCAAGACCAGCCTGGCCAAAGTGGATACTCTCAACCTGGAACAGAGGGTCTTGGAGATGCCAGCACGTGAGGTATGATGAGAGGGTAAAATGATAGGAGGTGTCCTTTGGAAGGACTGACTCCTTGACTTTAAAATGGAGAACTCAAATCTGTACGTGAAATCTTTCTGGCTACAAAGAGGGCCAAGGCCTCCTAAGGCCAAGGTCTCCTCGTCACTTTCAAAGATGTCGAAGAATATATTCAGACATTTCAAAGATGTCCTCATATCATTGGTTCCCACTCTGGAATTCTATCAATAAGGTGAGAGTTCCTCTAGTTGAAAAAGAGATCTAAAAAGACTTCCCTTTCTCATGTAATTTCTGTAACCTCCAGGACACACCCACCTCCCCCTTCCAGCTCTGTAATGAAGCCACAGCTGGTGCCAATTTGTGGAACTCCTTAAAGGCTATTCTCCCTTATATACCCCGGGACCAAGTTCCCATGCTCCCTCACCCGATTTTCTGCACTCACCTCCCACCTGGTGTGTTCACACCTGCAAGTGCCTTTTACCAACCCCTTTGCCAAAAGGCAGCCAGAGTGACCTTTCAAAGACCTATCAGTTCCTGGCATTTGTCTCCATAGAAATCTGCACTGATCTTCTAACAAATTCTCAGTCCTCCAAAGGCACCCATAATCCTCCCATCAGTCTATTCATACCCCTCCAACTGACTGATGCCTGTTCTGCCCCATCTCTCTGCCCTTCAACCACACTGCCTCCTTCTTCCTGTGGAGACCTCTCATGGCACCTGCCTCCAAGCACAGGTGATTCCCATTGATGGGAAGACCCTCTTCTCTCCCCCATCTCCCCACTCCAGTTACTCCCACTTATTTGTGAGCTCACAAGCCCCATGGTACACACTCTCCATGCAGCCTGCTCTCTCTTTTCTAGCACTGGCCTCCGTTTCTAGCTGTGGTTGTGTCATGGATGTCCTTCCCCAGCCAGCCTCCAAGCTCTCCTTCCCTTTAGCTCCAACACCTGACACAGTGCCTGGCACGTAGTAAGCCCTGGCTAGCTTCTAAGAGCCTCACTGAGGGACTGAAAGCATTTTAAAAATGTCACTACGTAGGCTCCAAACTGTAGGCAGAAAAAGTTTTGCCTGGATTGACATTTTAGAGACGTATTGGTCAAGTTGGATGTGTTCACTGACTTTGCCTTGTAAAATTAAAAAAAAAAAAAGGACCTCTGTATCGCTTCGCATCTAACGAAGGCGCATGTATACTACTAGACCACGTTATGAGCTTAATGGAAGGAGACAAGATGTTTTCGCTAAGAAAATGTATAAGACTGTTGAGGTCAAGTGGGAGGAAACAGTCCGTTTGTTGGAGCATTGCTATCTTACTCTATCACAGCCACTCATAAAAATCTGACACGGGGTGAGTCAGAATTGTCTGTCGGAGATGAGTTAGATCTGGCTCATGTTCCTACAGACATGAAAGCCAGAAACGAAGAAGGAGGCTTTGAAAGCGTGGGTTGAGGAGGCCGTGTGGTTCACTGCGATGAGCTAAGTGCCCAGGGCCACCAGCAGACATGCGGCCTGTGTCCCTCCTTTGTTCTGGGGTCCCTCTTGCACCATGTGGTGAGGCTGGTGGCTGGGAGAAGCTCAGGACAGGACCTGGTGGCATCTTACCTCTCCCACCCTCCTGTGGGCTCCAGTAGGTCCCAAGGGACAGCCTGCCTTCCTTGCAAAGCCCAGTAGCACTGGGAGCAGAAACTGGGGCCAAAGAGTGAGCACCCTGTTTGACAAGCTGGACCAGCCACCTCTTCTTCAGATGCAGGGGGAGCCCTGGCATGCTGACTCCTCCCTTCTCCCTTTCCCCTTTCCTCTCTTCCTCCCTCTTTCCTTCCCCTCTCTCCTTCCCTGGTGGTGACCTTTCCCAATGCCCACTTCATCCCTTTTCCTTTCTACATGCCTGTCTTCTAGAGTTGCTTCTCTTTCCTCCCCAATACTTCCCTTCATCTGAATCTCCTCTTTGGTTCCTTTGTCCCTGCTCTCTGCTCCTCCTCCCCTTCCCTGGCTCCTGTTCAGCTCCATTGCTAATGCAGGCAGAGCTGGATTAACATGCTCACTTGCTAGCTCAGCCACCCTCCAGAGAAGTCACTCTTCAGTGGCCACCTTCCTGACCCTCTGGTCGCTTCTCCACTTGTTCAGATATTGCTCTGAAGTCTGAGGAGGACAGAGCGGGGCTGCCACAGAAGCAGGCCAGAGGAGAAACCAAACCATGTGTCCACACTGTCCCCCAGCACTGCTGCTCTGAGAGCTTTCTGAGTCCTCAACAGGGTTAGGATTTAGGGGCTTCTTCAGAACCGGGAGTGAAAACAACCATAGGTCAAAAGAAAAGCTACGGCCCCCACACAAAAATAATAATCACAAATGAAAACTATGTTAACTCTGAGTCCCAAAGTCGAAAAATTGCCTTGAATCTGTCACTAGAAAGCACCCAAGGCCTCACTCTCTGGGTTCTGGGTGCCCTGGGAATGGCAGGAGGCTCTGACAGGCGCGTGGGAGTGCGGAACTATGGGGGCTAGCCTGCCAGCTGGCAGGGGGGAGGAGGGGGTCCCTCCTGTGGCGCGGTCCTGGCCCAACCCCCTGCGGACAGGGTGTGGCGCGGCGTCCGGGGTGGTCCTGGTGCCCTGGGGTTGGCAGGAGGCTGGGCCCCGACCACCCCACACCCCGCTCCTGTCCTGCGTTTTCTGCTTCAGGTGAGGGCTCGTCGCGGTGTCACTTTACCTGTGAGCAGAGGGTCCTCCAGAGAAGCCATGGGGCGGGGAGGGGCAGCAGGCGGCCTGAAGGCCTGAACGGGAACGGGACACCGCGGCGTCAGGGGCTAGGCTGCAGCGTGGGAGCACAGGGGCAGCGAGTATGGTGTGTCCTGCAGTCCCGAATGGGCTGCAGCACAGCACCCTGGCGCTGTGCGCCCCTCCTTCCCGCCTGGGCAATTAGCAAAACCCCTGCTCAAGGCCGCCCCCGACCCGCCCCCCCCTTCCCTCCTGAGTCCTCTGAGAGCTCACTTCCAGCTTTGGAAATTAGCAAAGACCCTTCTCTGCTCCGGCCCCGCCCCCTAACTTCTGAAACCTGAGCCATGGCTGGGGTGCGGGGCTAAGCCCTGGCATGCTACTGCATTGCCAGCGCCAGCGCTGGGCAGCCTCCTAGCCAGGCTCCCTAAGCGGGTGTCCACGTGCAGCCTGGCTGCGAATAGATCATCAGTCTTAAACGCCGGCTGCACTCTTGGGTCAGTTTGCTGGCTTCCAGATTGCGCCCAAAGCCAGGAACCAGCTTCCCCAGCACAGGCCTGGGCTGAGATGCCTGCCTGGGATCTGTCTGAGCAGTCTCCTCCACTCCAGGCAGGGATGGCGCTTTGACCTGGATGTTTGGGTTTTTTGTTTGTTTTTTTTGGTCATTGGTTATTACATGACCTCCAGGGTAGGTGCTCCACAAAGGGAGTGAAAACAGGACGCCATATATAAGCATACAGCCATTCTAGAAAAATAGCTTGGGGTTCTCCTGGAAACGCTGCATTGGTCCTTGCACTATGGTTTAATAGAAAAGGGATTATGCACCAAGTTACTTAAATGAGCATAGGTTGAAATCGTTTACTGAGAGTAAATATTTTAAATAGTTATATTTTAACTAAATCTATCATTAATCATAAATCTATTACACGAAGGTTACAGGCAATTTAAAAGCAAGAGCACTCTCTTCAGGGTTTTAAATAATCCCTGTCTGTCTTGGCACATGAGAATGCAAAGATAGGAAATGGTTTGTAAAAGATCATATAATAGCTTTTACTAATTCTATTTATTTGACAGACAGAGATCACAAGTAGGCAGAGAGGCAGGCAGAGAGAAAGATGGGGAAGCAGGCTCCCCGTCAAGCAGAGAGCCTGATGAAGGGCTTGATCCCAGGACCCTGAGATCATGACCTGAGCCCAAGGCAGAGGCTTAACACACGGAGCCACCCAGGCGCCCCCAGATGAAATACATTTCTGACTTAGAAACTTCAGATAGAATTATTTTGTCCATGATGACAACTGAAAAAAATGTGTCATCCCTAAACCTAACCTTAAACCCTACCAACGCTGAAACCTAAGCTGACCTTAAAGCCCAAACTAGAACCCTGAATCCCAAACCTGGAATGGAACCCAAAGCCTGTACCTGAGCCCTGGATCCAAGCCCTGAACCACGAACCCAAACCCTAAACCAGACCTCCAAGTCATGAAACCTGAACCCAAATCTCAGCATGAAGTCAAACCCCAAATTTGACCTTGAACTTTATCCCATAAGCCCTGAGTCTTAAAGCCTAAATCATAAACTTAAAGCCCTAAACTATAACTCTGTTCCCTTGTCCTTCACTCTAAACCCTCACCCTAACACTAAACCCAAAGCCTGATCTAGAACTCTGACTAAAACCTGAACCTGAACCCAAATTCAAACCCTTCACCACACTTGCATATGCACTTGCCATTGATGGATATTTGCAGTTTCTACCTTTTGATTCTTGTGAACATTGTTTGGGTTGGGGGCTAGGGTTAGGGTCTTGGATTAGGGTAGGGTCCAGGCTTGAGACCAAGTTGAGGTCAGAGTGTGGGTCTGCATCAGGGCCATGTTCAGTGCCACTGTTTGGGTCAAGGACTGTTGTAATTCCACATTGTTTCCAATTCATTGTTCCTTAGCTATTTGGGGGGAAGTTGGGGGGTATTGGGCTCCATGCAGCTTGAATTTCCGGAATGAAATGGCATCAGCTGGACCCGGGGAGGGAGCAGGACCTTCCACTGAAGGGTGAGCTCCCACAGTCCTGCACTGCCTTGCACCGCCTGCAGAGGGCGCCAGACCCCAGCTCCCGCCCTGAGCCCAGGCTGCACAGCCACAGCTGGGACCAGAGCCCCGCCTCTTCAGGACCCACTGTGGAGACTTCTGGAGAATGTGGGGCGCCTCCCACCCTGACAGGACAAGCTGAGGAGGGTGTGGCTCTGCATCCACACTGACCGGACCTGTGGTGGAGGACGCGCCCACACTGGCAGCAGTCCAACCTCCTAAGGACCAGATGCTGGAGGAGCTGAGGAGAAGCCGCCTGAGTGGACTGTCAAGGGGTTCGTGGTCTCAGGACCCCACAGAGGAAGGGCGCCCTGTGTAGACACTGGGGCTTCCGTCGTTTTGTGTGAGGAGACGTGGCCTCCTGCTGTGCTGTGCGCCGGGCTGTGGGGTCCCCCCTTTCTGGGCTCAGGTGCTCCTCGGTCCTCGTCTGTGTTTGTGTGCTCGCGGATTCGGTTCCTGGGGCTCCTCAGATGGTCTGCAGTCAGGGAGCATCAGCCTTCTTCGGTGCTTGTGCTCTCCCCACCTCAGCCCTGCGGGGTCCTTCCCGTGTCCACACCCACTCCAGGCTTGCGCCGAGTCCAGAAATTCGGGAGCCAGAGTGAGGACTCTGTAGACGGTTTTGGGGAGAGTAGGTATTTTCCCAGTGTGGGTTCTACCCTGAGCACAGTGCCTCCCCATCTCCGTGTGTACCCATCCCTGTCTGTCGTCATTGTTGCAGGGCTGTCAGAGGACAGGTCTGTCACCTTCTTGGTTCAGGGGCGTCCCGGGTATCTTGCTGTCTTGGATGCAGGTGTAAATGAGATCGTTCTCCGCAGTCTCTTTTTGATGGTTCCTTCCGAGCACGTAGGAGTGCCACTAATTTGTGCATATTGATTTTGTTCCTTGCAAGATCTTGAATTTATTTGTTCGATTGGCCTTAAACTCAATCTGCCAGTTATTTGACCAGCAGCATGGATTTAATTGGGAAGAGCAGAGAATGGCAGTCTGGGCTGAGCAAGCTAAGGTCCCATCACAGGCAAGTGCGAGAAACAAAGGAGAGGAACATTATTTCATGGAGGAGGAAGAAGTTGGGAAGGGTGCTTGAAGGAAAGTCCCTTGGAGAAAGGCAGGGTGATGGAGAATTCTCACCAGCTGAGCTGCAAAGCTCCTACAAAAAGTCAGGAGATGAACCTCCAGCTTCCCGTGTGGGGCCTGGAATTGGTGAGTCCCTCCTGTGGGGAATTGCAATGTGGAGTCTGTAATGGGCACTGAGCAGCAGGCGCCCCCTTCCAGCCTCCCCTTCTGGCATCCCCAGTCCACTTTACTGGGGCTTCCCTTCCTGCTTTTGCACAGTTCTAACCAGCTTGTGGTGGAACGTTGTGGAAAAACTGAAATTCCAAATCCACTGCTTCTACTGCACCTGAGATACAGGGGCCCATGATTTAATTCTCCCATGAGTCTCTTGCTAACATGTGTCCTCTCCATGTTGGGTGACCTGGATCTGGGAGGGCTTGGACTCCATCCCAAAGTCTGATGTTCTCTCTGCTTCCGTGTCGTCGTGCTAACATGGTTGTTTGGAAGATTCATTTCCTCTGTGGTGATTTCAAAGTGCAGTCAGCTTGTTATAGCAGCACAAATACGTGCTGTCTCCACACTCAGATTCCCCAGCCGTCATTTCTTTACCACGTTTGCCACTTCACACGGGATGCTTCAGTGTGTTTGATCCCACACCAGGACAATGTCCTGCAGAACCACCACATAACCTGAAATGAGGAGATCATTACAGAACCCATCCAAGGGTTAGTGTTAGGAACCAGGGACATGGCAGGACTGACCTGAAGACCCCATGGAGAGCTGTCAGGGTGGCTGAGTTGACAGTGGAGGTGAGGGTGAGTGTCTGGCTCTGGCTTTGTGTCCAGGAGTCAGCTCTGTGTGGGGGTGTCCTCAGCTAGGCATGCAGATTTCTGCTCCTCTGAATCCTTTCCGGAGTTCCAAATGGCACAGTTTCCTTCTGGGCAGCAGGCTGAGTCCTCTGGGATTGCCCATGTGTCCCCAAATTGTAGGGCACCTACTGCAAGGCCTTTGGGGTCACAATCCTGAGAACCGAACCAAACCAAAGGTTATGGTTAGGGCCCACCACATGGCAGGCCCGATCTGCCAGCACTCTGTCCATCTTTCTGGGGGAGGAAGCAGTCGAGGGATTTGTTCAGGGTGAGTGTCAAGCTCCAGGTTTGCATCCAGTGGCCTGCTGAATATGGGGGTGTCCAGAGGTAGGAATGCAGATTTCAGTTCCTCTGAATCCTTTCTGGAGTTCCAAATGGCATGGTTCCTTTCAGGGTGGCAGGGTGAGTTTTATGGTGTTCCTCACTGTCCCCAATCTCTGAGGCTTTGGAGCCAGGCCGTCGGGGACACACCTCTCAGGACAGAATCTAGGCTTAAGAGTTTGTGCCTATGGGCATGGCTGCACTGATCTGAAAGCACTGTGGCGAGGATCACAGGGGTCTGAGTTGAGAGCATGGTTCAGGATCATTATCAAGGTCTGGGTTTGTGTCCAGTGGACCGCTGAATGTGGGGGTGGTCTCAGATGTCCAAGACGATTTCCCCTACTCTGAATCCTTTCCAGCATTCCAAATAGCCTGGTTTCCTTCTGGGTGGCAAGCTGAAATCTCTGGGATTTCTCAGGTCTTGCCATTGCCCTTGCAAGGGCAAGATACTTTTTACAGTAAAAGAATTCACCAGATGAGCTGAACAGCAGAAAAGACACAGCTCAAGAATTAATCAGTGAACAGGAATATCATGCCAAAAACTTCTTTGATAACACACTACAGAGCAAGGGAAGATAGGAGAGAAAGCTGAGATATAAAGGACAAACCCTCCAACTTTACAACATCATTCCCTACTTGTTTATTTCCATTGCTGTCAGCTCCTTCCCAGTCAAAAATATGTCACCTGAGCCAGCCTTTTTTCTTCCTGAGATTGGGGCACTGCAAAGCCCACCAGAGGGGCCAAGGGCACCCCTATACCTGCTGAGCTGAGCCCATTTGTACCCCAACCGTGAGGAGGTACCAGCCTGTCCCCCTGGTGCTCCATGGTCTGTGGCAGTCCTTCCTTCTGGACCCTGCTTTGCTGCTCTATTTTCGCTAACCCTGGTCTCAAACTAGGGATTGCTTCTGGAAGAGGAACTCAGGGAGATGAGGCTCAGGAGGGTCTCCCTGCCTGGAATCTTCGTGTGAGGAGTGCACAGCCAACAGATTTTGCCCAGGGACTTGCAAAATGCAGAGAGGCAGATTTCTTTTCTCTCTTTCTCTCTCTCTCTAGCCTCATACTAACCAGGAGTTCTTAGAACTTTCTTCAGTGACTTCTAGGTGTAGCTTGGCCACTTTTTCACAGAAAGGCCACTTGAGCATGATGAAACACACGTATAAGCAATTACATTAAAAAAAAAAAACAATAAGCCAATGCACACAGACCTTTGACAGCAGCACAGGACGCTCAAGGGACCAGAGTCCCTACCTTGGGCAATAGTGGTAGAGGCCGGGTTCTGCCATGCAGGTCCCTAGACCTTTGGCAGTTTCCACGATTGCAAATCCAGATATGCAGAATCCTGAGGGACAACCTACTAACTGCAAAAGAGCAAAAATTCATCAGGATTCAGAGAGTGGAAATCCATTTGTACTGGAAAAGAAAGAAGTAGGCTTGCTGTGAATCCAGCAGGGAGGACAGGCATAGATAAAGGCTGGTGTATGGGTCACGGAAACTATTGTTTCTCAAGGGTCCTGCTGTCTCTGTAAAATGCTATGAGGACTGTCTCTTGGGGACCTCCTGCTTTCCTACCAGTGACACCCCCAGATTCTGCTTTGCTAGTCCCATGGATTCCTGGGGATACCCAGTTGATAAGCTATGCTGTCCTCATGACAACACTTGCTAATGGACTGAATGTTTGTGTCTTGTCCCAATTCAGATGTTGAAGCCCTGACCCTCAAGGAGTGCCATCAGGAGGTATGGGCTTTGAGAGGTGGTGAGGTCATGAGATTGGAACACTTGTGAATGAGATAAAAGCACTTCTGAGAAACGACCTGAGAGATTGTTCTGCCAGCTGTCATCCATGCAAGTCTACAACAGAAATATGGGCATTTGTAGATAATGAAGCAGTCTCTTGCTAGATATCAGATCTCCCAGGATCTTGCTTTTGGACTTCTCAGTCTCTAGAACTGCAAGGAATAGTACATGTTTTGCTGTTTCAGCCACCCAGTCTGTCATCATTTGTTGCAGCAACTTGAACTGAATAAAGCAGAGCCCAAGTCCTGGTTAATCCCTGCTTCTACTCATTTCCCCTCAGAAAGAGCTTCTAATCCAGAACTGACCTCTGCTTTCCATACACGTGCTTCAGACTCCTTCTGTGAGAGCCCAGACTTTGTAAAAGACTCCTCCCTCATGGCAACCAGCATTCTGTGACTCCTGAGGACTGTCCTCCCTGACTGTATTGAGTCAATCAAACTGATTTTGATTCTGGAGTCCCAGGATCAAGGACTGCATCAGGCTCCCAGCTTCATGGGGAGTCCGCTTCTCCCTCTGACCTTCTCCCCTCTCATGCTCTCTCTCTCACTCTCTCTCTCTCTCTCAAATAAATAAATAAAAATCTTTTAAAAATCTGATTTTAACAGACCATAAGCTTGTTCTTGCTGGTCTTTGGAAGATTAGGCATTAGCCCTTCGGAGAAAGTTCTGAATGGCTGCTTCATGAAGGGGTGAACTGTGTCCCCAAAGTCTCTTTTTGCTGCCTTCTAATCACAGATGCTGAGACAAATCCTCCCAGGTGCTGGTTTTTCAAAGCACTTAATGCTTTGGCTTTGAAGTTCCTCACTTGACAGTTCTGCTTTAATCAGTTTGTGACAAAACAGCCAATTGGTGGTGGATGCAAAGTGCACTGATAAAGTTAATATCAGGGAACAATTTTTTGAGTGTCGTGCATGTGCACGTGTGTGCACACACATATCCATGTGCTAAGCATTATGGTAAATGTCTGACAAGAACTAAAACATCAAAAAGTCAGGATACCCCAATAGCTGATATTTTTATTATTCCTACATCCTAAACTATGAAAAACAGGGTCAGAGAATAAGAAGTGGCAAAAAGAATCAAGATTTGAGGCAGTTCGATTTCTCAGCCAGCCTTGATCAATAGGCATGTACACCTGTGTCTAGTTTCAGCTCTGTGTAACCTTGCCATAACCTTGGATAAGCCATTCATCTCTCAAGTTCAGGTTCTTGGTCCAAGGAGGGAAGGGGCACAGGTTGAGTACCTCCAGTGGGACTTCCTGGCAGGCTTGTTCATCCAAGCATTCCTGTTTCAGTTTGAGTAATTGAAGCCAGTCTTTGTTTTACCGAAGGCCAAGCTTGTCCAGTGTGTCCATGCCACCAGCCAACAGCATTTGTCCATGCCATGTAACAACTGAGCAACATTCATAGGAATGGGGGGAGGAAAAGATGTCCACAGGTGTTGACAGATGTTCTGCATGGAGGAACAGGAGCTGGGGCCATCACCTGCTGTTTCTAGTGGCCTTCTCTGTCGAGTTAAAATAAATGGCAATTATTTGCAATGACAGGGGTGAAAGTAGAGGGTATTATGCCAAGCGAAATAAGTCAGTCAGAGAAAGACAATTATCATATGATCTCACTCATATGTGGAGTTCAAGAAACAAACCAGAATCATAGGGGAGTAAAGGAAAAAAATAAAACAAGATGAAGTCAAAGAGGAAGACAAACCAGAAGAGACTTTAAAAAAAAAAGATTTTTATTTACTTATTTGACAAACAGAGATCACAAGTAGGCAGAGAGGCAGGAAGAGCGAGAGAGGAGGATGCAGACTCCCCAGGGAGCAGAGAGCCTGATGTGGGGCTCGATCCCAGGACCCTGAGATCATAACCTGAGTTGAAGGCAGAGGCTTTAACCCACTGAGCCAGCCAGGTACCCCTCAGAAGAGACTCTTAATCACAGTAAACAAACTGAGGGTTCTTGGAGGGGAGAGGGATGGCTGGATGGGGTAACTGGGTGATGGACATTAAGGAAGGCATGTGATACAGTGAGCACTGGGTGTTACAAAAGACTGATGAATCACTAACCTGTATGTCTGAAACTAGTATTATATGTTAATTAATTGTATTTAGATTAAAATTTTCTTTAAAAATAATTTTAAAATAAAATAAGTAACAATCCAATAATGATCAGAGTTATCCAGCAGGGAGTATCAGATCTAGATGTCAGTTAAATTTAAGGGGCTTGCCGAAGTATAGGAGAGTCACGCTAGGTCATTTTCCTGTGTGGGGAAGTCTTCAGGGGCAGTTCCAAAGACAAAGATTATTAATATTTCTCCTTCCCCCATTCCTCCTAGAGCCAAAGATGTTTCCTCCACTCACCCACTGGCCCTGTATGTAGGTGTTGCTTTCTCTCTACCAATCAAAAAATCAGTGAGTAACTATAACTTCACCTTTTCCAATATCCCCCTACCCCCGACCTTTGGTCTTTAATGGCCATGGGCAACAGGGACAAAGACATTTTTTAAAAACTTACAGAGATCTATTATGCTCTACTACCTTGGCCCGCATGGGCCACTGCAAAGGGATTCTGTGAACCGTGTACTCAGATGAATGGTCATTATCTTCAAAAAGGCAGGGGCAGTGATAGACACAGGAACCAAAAAAGCAAGAGTTAACGGACCATCAGAATAATGGAGTACCAACACTTTTATGTCCTTGGCTTGAATCCTCAAGGTCCAGTGTCTCAACAGAATTTTCATTTTGGTCTCATCTGCCTCACTTGTCCACCCCTGGGCCAGTTGGCAGTTATACTGAGAACCGGAAATTTTCCTTAGAAGAGAGAAAGAGTATTTGTCAGGTAAACCAAGGAAATGTCCATTATAGGAAGTTAGGCCTTTTGTCATGGTACTCCATTAGCACCCTCCTGACTGTTAAAGAAAAAAAAAATATTGTGACACCCATTAAAGAGAGTAAGGAAGATTTTATTCAAGGGATGCTACTATGATGAGATTTTATTGTATAGTATGGGAGAGAAATCTGGCTCAGCTCAGACAAATGGAGATTTACAGCTAAAGAGCATGGTGGGGATCACTGAATGTAAAATTAAGATGGAACATCAAGGGTAAGGATGAAGGGATTCTGGCTAAACCATCTGGACAGTAATATTGTTGAAGGAAGGCTAGGGTCATAAACTATTGAGATCAGGGGATAAGGAATTTTTTAAAAGACTTATTAATACATTTTAGAGAGAGGGAGCAGGGGTAGGGGTAGAGGGAGAGGGAAAGAGAATTTTAATCAGACTCTTCACTGAGCATAGAGCCTGAGGTGAGGCTTAATCTCAGGACCGTGAGATCATGACCAGAGTAGAAACCAAGAGTCAAACGTACAACCAGCTGCACCAACCAGGTGCCCTGGGAATAAGGGATTGGATCAGATATTAAGGGTTATAGATACTGAAGCACCTGGGTGGCTTAGTTGGTTAAATCTCTGGCTTTGGCTTGGTCATGATCTGATCCCAGGATCAAGCCTGGCATTGGGCTTGCTGCTCAGTGGGGAGTCTGGTTCTCTCTCTCCCTCTGCTATTCCCCCTGCTCAGGCTCTCTCTCTGTCAAAATAAATAAATCTTAAAAAAAAAAAGTGGTAAGATACCAGGGGTGAGAGATAAGGAATTTGATCAGATATCAAGAGTAGGATAGAAGATTGCTGAAAAATGACCAAGCAGATTTCTTGCTAAAACTGGGCTAAGTGGGCGGAGCCTAAGGTCAAGGCTAGACAGAAAGAGGACTCAGAGGAACTTGACTCGAGTCTGGTCAAGGAGAAAATCTTCATCATCCATGACCATTGTATTTTCTGCAGTCACACATTTTACTAATTCTTTTATCAGACATTCAGTGAACGAGAAACATGAACGCAGCAGCAATAACATAACAAATGTAAGCGCTCTAGAAGAGACAAAGGCAGTATGGGAATCCACCTCATCAGATTTAGAATATGCATGACTCCATGACTGAATTACTACCACTGCTTGACTGTTGAGATTAAGATGTAGTACAGAGGATCAGAGGGAAGGGAGGGAAATCTGAATGGGAGTCATCAGAAAGGGAGACAAGCCATGAGGCACCTTTAACTATAGGAAACAAACTGAGAGTTGCTGGGGGGGAGGGGAGTGGGAGACATGGAGAAACTGGGTGATAGGCATTAAGGAGGACACGTGATGTGATGAGCACCAAGGGTTATCCACAACTGATGAGTTACTGAATTCTCTGAAACCAATGATGTACTATCTAATGGCTAATTGAATTTAAATATCTAAAAAAGGCACTTCAAAAAAAAAGATGTAGCATAACTCACAATATCCTTTGAGTGGAAGAATGTGCGGACTTTCCACACCTCTGCTGTCCAAGTCCCATGGCTAGTAGCCACATGTGGCTAATGACCACTTAAAAGGTGGCCAATTCAAATGGAGAAATGCTGTAAAAGCAGAATAAACACTGGCTTTCAAAGACATATTGTAACCAAAAGTCAGAGAGTATTGCCACCCTCACATCACAAACATCGCATGACTTCTACAGCTAATGAGAGTGGGACCCAAGATGAGAGAGGTCAACCTGAAAGTCCATGATGTCAGAAAGAACATGGAGAAGAAAGAGTCACAATCCTGGAGTGGATGGGCTGAGGACTGTCAGAATGCCTTTTTTTTTTTTTTTGGTGATTCTGTATACGGACAAGGAGAATTCACTGGAGATGACATCTGTATGCCTCACATTTTCAAGGGAAAATTATGAAAACACATATAGACCCACAGCCATAGTTTAATTATGTTTGAAATATATTCAGAACTACTCCAGTCAGTAAATTGCATATTTTCACATTTAGCTTCTCAATTTTCTCTTCAGCACCTCCCATTCTTGAAATCCCAACACAAATCACATCTCTTGCCTAAGGACCATAAACTACCTCACTATCAAAGGCTACAGTTCATTCATTCATTTGATTCATTCAAAGCAACCTAATCTTGAGTGATGTCTTAGGCGCTCTTCTAGGGACTGGTGACACGGTGAACAAAATAGGTAAAAATCTCACTTTCATGGAGCCTCTCTGGTATTTAGGGGAAAATCTTTCCTTATCAACATGAAAATACTTTTTATGGATGTTGCTTAGAATTTCAGTTTTTTTTTTTTCTTGACAGTATCTCAGGTGATCATCTTTGAGGTGGTTCTCCTGAAAATATTTTTGGGGGGTACTGACTCGACTTTCTGAGTCAGACACTTTCCTAAAGACAGGGGTCAAAGGAAAAGTGACAACTGTCACTCTTGCAGTAAGAACAGGGATCACAATGCTTGAAACAGATATGCTGCTCAGCTGTCAGAAAGTCCACAAGGCTCCAAATGTGTGTGGCCAACTAACGGAACCTGTAACTCAGAGGTTATCATCCTGAGAGCAATGGGAAATCCCTCTAGTTAAGGACTCTCCTTGACGGAAGCTTGACAATGGCCTTGATTTACTTACTATGATGTTTAGGTAATTATACACATTAAGAAAAGTGCACAAGGCACTTACATTTCCATGATACCATCAAAGATATTGTTGTTTTATTAAAATGTTACATCTAGAGTTGTAACGTATAGAGTAGTTAAGTCAATCACTATGAGGTACAGGTGAGACTATTGTAACAGCCATACTTCCATAAAAAAGAAAATTTTTTTGTGGTTTCTGATCTAGGAATCAGCCAGTGAATAATTCTATATCAGTGTCCAGTTACCGGGCTAAACATGTAATCTATTTATATTTCTGAGGGTAAGCTGAATTGTGATCACTGAGCCAGCTGTATTCTAGTAACTACTCATTTACCCAACATAACAGATATAAGAAGGTAAAAGGCTTCTAAGGAGACTGGTTACTTATATTTTGAACCACATTTTGGCAGGTATAACTTGCAACTTGTGCTTAGTGGTAAGATTTCTGATATTTACTTTCTCCTTCCTTTGGCAAGTCAAGTTAGTTAAAAAGTAATTAGAGTAGAGTCCATTGTTTTTCTTAAATGCTTACAGAGATATAGAACTCTCAAGTTTCTTTACTAGACAGGATTAGATCACATTAGTGATAAAGATCAGAATGATTTACATTGCTAAAACGAGAACTTCCTGTCAGTTTGGAGAAAGCTCATTTTTATAACCAACATATTGGCTGGGCTAGAGATTAATGAGTGCTATGGGTGGGGTGATGAATGTGATATATTCAATGACCTGTGGAATTTGTTCTGTAATTTCCCCACTCCTCTGGTCAGCAGAGCGTCTTCTTCAGTACCCAGCACTGCCCATAACTGCATTCAGAAAATCACTCTCCAAAAATGGTTATTTGTTTTGCCTTTTTTATAATTTTTTAAAACATTTGATTTATTTACATGTCAGAGAGAGGGAATGAGAGCACAAGCAGGGGGAGCAGGAGAGGGAAGGGGAGAAGCAAGCTTCCTGCTTGGTGGGATTGCACAAGGGCTGAAGAAGACAGAATGGGAAGGGGACAAGGAGAATAGTGGGTTTCAGATTCTTGGGAACAGAGCCCACATCTATTTCTATGTTTATCTCACTGCTATAAACCCAGGTCACAGCAGAGTGCCTGCAGCAGAGTCATGGAAGTGCTCCAGAACTGATAACTATTGCTATTTATACTACTAACATTCCTCCACAAAGGGCCAAGTGTCATAGCTTCTCCCAGTTCCCCACACTGAACGCAATGAAGAATCAAACTATCGGGTGAAGGATGGCGAGGGGCATTTAACAGGACCCAGATCACAGGAGCCATATTGTATTGCAGGACCAGGGGTCTTACCAGTGACTAGGTATTCACTCCTCTTGAGAGGCTAGCTCCTTGGATCTCCCTCTTCAATCCTCTGAACCCATGTCTGGCATCAGAAACAAAAGTAAACATAACGTATCGCCCTCGTTTATTTTTTACTATTATTTGTTACAGAGGAAGAGAGAGATCACAAGCAAGGGGAGCTGCAGGCAGAGGGAAGGCAGGCCCCCCACTAGAGCCTGGTTTGGGATCCAATCCCAGGATCCTGGGATCATGACCTGAACCATGGGTAGATGCTTAACTGAGTAAGCTACCCAGGCGTCCCTTATTGTCCTTCTTTAAAATTTAATGTATTCTCTCTCCCTCTCTCTTTGTCCCCACTCTGTCACTCATACTCACACAATCACAGAGTCACAGACAATAGCAAGGCATTTCCCATTCTAATTCGCTAAGGCACTATGAGCTTAAGCTCAACAGAATCACTTTGCCAGCTGCTGCTCTACCGTGCCCTGATCCCTTCTCTATCCCCAAGCTCGATCTGTAACTCAAGTGTCATGGTGGTGGCTCTTTCTGCCCTCCCTCCACAAGGCTGTCATCAGCACACTCTTCCCCGTGGCTCCACTCCCCAGCACTGGCTGCCTTTGGTCTATGGGTATGCCCTCTCCTAGAGCTTTTCCACTCTCCCTGAGGGGAAGACAACCCTTACTTCTCCCCGGTGGCTGTCACGTGTCCGCTATATATTGTGACGATCAGCCCGATTAAGAGATTGGGAACTAAAAGACCGGCTTCTGCTTATGGATCAAACTAACTCTGGGGCTTGGGACACATGACAGCAGCACATGGTGGTAGAACTGAGATGGTTAGGGAGTTAATCTGCATTTTCACATCTGGTCAGCAGCAGAACAAAGAAGACACCCCAGATCTCCTATCTCCCAGAACAGTACTCTTCAAGTAACTTACAGCACCATCCTTCTCCAGCTTTGGAAGTGGCACTTTTCCAACCCCAAAGTCTTGATTCTAGGCAGCACTCCGAGAGATACTCCCTCCAGAATCACCCCTGGCTGGAAGTAGTGGTCGGCCAAGGCCTCCCAAATATCTTCCCT
This sequence comes from Mustela nivalis, assembly GCF_964662115.1. Taxonomy (NCBI): domain Eukaryota; kingdom Metazoa; phylum Chordata; class Mammalia; order Carnivora; family Mustelidae; genus Mustela; species Mustela nivalis. Next base: position 258,330 of record NW_028136539.1, read on the forward strand.
TCAGAGTTGCGCTTGCATCAAACTCAAAACTGTGGCACATACAGGACTTTCCTGTCGGCTTCTAGCTCTAATGACCTATTGGACTTCAGAGGTGCTCTTTTATACCCACTTACCTTATAACATCAACGTGTGACTCCTCTAGAATTCTCTCCATGGCTTTTCTCCTGTACTAATTGTTATGGACTGAATTGTGTCCCCACAAAAGTCATATGAAGAATTCCTAATCTCCAGTGTGACTGCATCTGGAGATAGGGCCTACCTAGAAGGAGGTACTGAAGGCTTGGTGAGGTCACAGGAGTCCTAATCTGCTAGGACTGGTGTCCTCATAAGGGTGAAACACATGAAAGCACTCCCCCTACCTCCCCTCTGGGGGCCCACAGAGAAGAGGTCATCTGAGGGCACAGTTGAAAAGGTTGTGATCTATAGAACAACAAGAAAAAGCTCACTGGAGACCAACCTTGCTGGCACCTTGATCTGGAACTTCTGGCCTCCAGATCTGTGCGAAAATACATTTCTGACATTAAAGCTCTCCAGCCTGTGTTTGTCTGTCCCCGATGGCTTGGCTCCAAAGCCTCAGAGATTGGGGACAGTGAGGAACACCATAGGACTCACCCTGCCACCCTGAAAGGAACCATGCCATTTGGAACTCCAGAAAGGATTCAGAGGAACTGAAATCTGCATTCCTACCTCTGGACAGCCCCATATTCAGCAGGCCACTGGATGCAAACCTGGAGCTTGACACTCAACCTGAACAAATCCCTCGACTGCCCCCTCCCCCAGAAAGATGGACAGAGTGCTGGCAGATCGGGCCTGCCATGTGGTGGTCCCTAACCATAACCTTTGGTTTGCTTTTCAAGATTCTGACCCCAAAGGCCTTGCAGTAGGTGCCCTACAATTTGGGGACACATGGGCAATCCCAGAGGACTCAGCCTGCTGCCCAGAAGGAAACTGTGCCATTTGGAACTCCGGAAAGGATTCAGAGGAGCAGAAATCTGCATGCCTAGCTGAGGACACACCCACACAGAGCTGACTCCTGGACACAAAGCCAGAGCCAGACACTCACCCTCACCTCCACTGTCAACTCAGCCACCCAGACAGCTCTCCATGGGGTCTTCAGATCAGCGCTGCCATGTCCCTGGTTCCTAACACTAACCCTTGGATGGGTTCTGTAATGATCTCCTCATTTCAGGTTATGTGGTGGTTCTGCAGGACATTGTCCTGGTGTGGGATCAAACACACTGAAGCATCCCGTGTGAAGTGGCAAACGTGGTAAAGAAATGACGGCTGGGGAATCTGAGTGTGGAGACAGCACGTATTTGTGCTGCTATAACAAGCTGACTGCACTTTGAAATCACCACAGAGGAAATGAATCTTCCAAATATCCATGTTAGCACGATCACACGGAAGCACAGAGAACATCAGACTTTGGGATGGAGGCCAAGCCCTCCCAAATCCAGGTCACCCAACATGGAGAGGACACATGTTAGCAAGAGACTCATGGGAGAATTAAATCATGGGCCCCTGTATCTCAGGTGCAGTAGAAGCAGTGGATTTGGAATTTCAGTTTTTCCACAACGTTCCACCGCAAGCTGGTTAGAACTGTGCAAAAGCAGGAAGGGAAGCCCCAGTAAAGTAGACTGGGGATGCCAGAAGGGGAGGCTGGAAGGGGGCGCCTGGTGCTCAGTGCCCATTACAGACCCCACATTGCAATCCCCCACAGAAGAGACTCACCAATTCCAGGCCTCACACGGGAAGCTGGAGGTTCATCTCCTGACTTTTTGTAGGAGCTTTGCAGCTCAGCTGGTGAGAATTCTCCATCACCCTGCCTTTCTCCAAGGGACTTTCCTTCAAGCACCCTTCCCAACTTCTTCCTCCTCCATGAAATAATGTTCCTCTCCTTTGTTTCTCGCACTTGCCTGTGATGGGACCTTAGCTTGCTCAGCCCAGACTGCCATTCTCTGCTCTTCCCAATTAAACCCATGCTACTGGTCAAATAACTGGCAGATTGAGTTTAAGGACAATTGAACTAATAAATTCAAAAACTTGCAAGGAACAAAATCAATATGCACAAATTAGTGACACTCCTACGTGCTCGGAAGTAACCATCAAAAAGAGACTGCTGAGAACGATCTCATTTACACCTGCATCCAAGACAGCAAGATACCCAGGAGGCCCCTGAACCAAGAAGGTGACAGACCTGTCATCTGACAGCCCTGCAACAATGACGACAGACAGGGATGGGTACACACGGAGATGGGGAGGCACTGTGCTCAGGGTAGAACCCACACTGGGAAAATAACTACTCTCCCCAAAACCGTCTACAGAGTCCTCACTCTGGCTCCCGAATTTCTGGACTCGGCACAAGCCTGGAGTGGGTGTGGACACAGGAAGGACCCCGCAGGGCTGAGGTGGGGAGAGCACAAGCACCGAAGAAGGCAGAGGCTCCCTGACTGCAGACCATCTGAGGAGCCCCAGGAACGGAATCCGAGAGCACACAAACACAGATGAGGAACTAGGAGCACCCGAGCCCAGAAAGGGGGGACCCCACAGCCCCGCGCACAGCACAGCAGGAGGCCACGTCTCCTCACACAAAACGACGGAAGCCCCAGTGTCTACACAGGGCGCCCTTCCTCTGTGGGGTCCTGAGACCACGAACCCCTTGACAGTCCACTCAGGCGGCTTCTCCTCAGCTCCTCCAGCATCTGGTCCTTAGGAGGTTGGACTGCTGCCAGTGTGGGCGCGTCCTCCACCACAGGTCCGGTCAGTGTGGATGCAGAGCCACACCCTCCTCAGCTTGTCCTGTCAGGGTGGGAGGCGCCCCACATTCTCCAGAAGTCTCCACAGTGGGTCCTGAAGAGGCGGGGCTCTGGTCCCAGCTGTGGCTGTGCAGCCTGGGCTCAGGGCGGGAGCTGGGGTCTGGCGCCCTCTGCAGGCGGTGCAAGGCAGTGCAGGACTGTGGGAGCTCACCCTTCAGTGGAAGGTCCTGCTCCCTCCCCGGGTCCAGCTGATGCCATTTCATTCCGGAAATTCAAGCTGCATGGAGCCCAATACCCCCCAACTTCCCCCCAAATAGCTAAGGAACAATGAATTGGAAACAATGTGGAATTACAACAGTCCTTGACCCAAACAGTGGCACTGAACATGGCCCTGATGCAGACCCACACTCTGACCTCAACTTGGTCTCAAGCCTGGACCCTACCCTAATCCAAGACCCTAACCCTAGCCCCCAACCCAAACAATGTTCACAAGAATCAAAAGGTAGAAACTGCAAATATCCGTCAATGGCAAGTGCATAAGCAAAGTGTGGTGAAGCATTTGAATTTGGGTACAGGTTCAGGTTTTAGTCAGAGTTCTAGATCAGGCTTTGGGTTTAGTGTTAGGGTGAGGGTTTAGAGTGAAGGACAAGGGAACAGAGTTAGTTTAGGGCTTTAAGTTTATGATTTAGGCTTTAAGACTCAGGGCTTATGGGATAAAGTTCAAGGTCAAATTTGGGGTTTGACTTCATGCTGAGATTTGGGTTCAGGTTTCATGACTTGGAGGTCTGGTTTAGGGTTTGGGTTCGTGGTTCAGGGCTTGGATCCAGGGCTCAGGTACAGGCTTTGGGTTCCATTCCAGGTTTGGGATTCAGGGTTCTAGTTTGGGCTTTAAGGTCAGCTTAGGTTTCAGCGTTGGTAGGGTTTAAGGTTAGGTTTAGGGATGACACATTTTCTTCAGTTGTCATCATGGACAAAACAATTCTATCTGAAGTTTCTAAGTCAGAAATGTATTTCATCTGGGGGCGCCTGGGTGGCTCCGTGTGTTAAGCCTCTGCCTTGGGCTCAGGTCATGATCTCAGGGTCCTGGGATCGAGCCCTTCATCAGGCTCTCTGCTTGACGGGGAGCCTGCTTCCCCATCTTTCTCTCTGCCTGCCTCTCTGCCTACTTGTGATCTCTGTCTGTCAAATAAATAGAATTAGTAAAAGCTATTATATGATCTTTTACAAACCATTTCCTATCTTTGCATTCTCATGTGCCAAGACAGACAGGGGTTATTTAAAACCCTGAAGAGAGTGCTCTTGCTTTTAAATTGCCTGTAACCTTCGTGTAATAGATTTATGATTGATAATAGATTTAGTTAAAATATAACTATTTAAAATATTTACTCTCAGTAAACGATTTCAACCTATGCTCATTTAAGTAACTTGGTGCATAATCCCTTTTCTATTAAACCATAGTGCAAGGACCAATGCCGCGTTCCCGAGAGAACCCCAAGCTATTTTTCTAGAATGGCTGTATGCTATATATGGCGTCCTGTTTTCACTCCCTTTGTGGAGCACCTACCCTGGAGGTCATGTAATAACCAATGACCAAAAAAACAAACCAAAAACCCAAACATCCAGGTCGAAGTGCCATCCCTGCCTGGAGTGGAGGAGACTGCTCAGACAGATCCCAGGCAGGCATCTCAGCCCAGGCCTGTGCTGGGGAAGCTGGTTCCTGGCTTTGGGCGCAAACTGGAAGCCAGCAAACTGACCCAAGAGTGCAGCCGGCGTTTAGGACTGATGATCTTTTGGCAGCCAGGCTGCGCGTGGACACCCACTCAGGGAGCCAGGCTAGGCGGCTGCCCAGCGCAGGCGCTGGCAATGCAGCAGCATGCCAGGGCTTAGCCCCGCACCCCAGCATGGGCTCCGGCCTCAGAAGTGAGGGGGTGGGGCCAGCGTAGAGAAGGGTCTTTGCTAATTTCCAAAGCTGGAAGTGAGCTCTCAGAGGACTCAGGAGGGAGGGGGGCGGGGGCGGGGGCGGGTCGGGGGCGGCCGGGAGAAGGGGCTTTGCTAATTGCCCAGGCGGGAAGGAGGGGCGCGCAGCGCCAGGGTGCTGTGCTGCAGCCCATTCGGGACTGCAGGACCCACCATACTCGCTGCCCCTGCACGCTCATGCTCCAGCCTAGCCTGTGAGGCCGTGGTGACCTGTTCCCGTTCCCGCCGCCTGCTGCCCCTCCCCGCCCAATGGCTTCTCTGGAGGACCCTCTGCTCACAGGTAAAGTGACACCACGACGCGCCCTCACCTGAAGCAGAAAACGCGGTCCAGGAGCTGGGCGTGGGATGTTCGGGCCCCAGCCTCCCGCCAACCCCAGGGCACCAGGACCACCCCAGACGCTGTGCCACACCCTGTCCGCAGGGGGTCAGGCCGGGACAGCGCCACAGGAGGTACCCCCCCCCCGCCAGAGGGCAGGCTAGCCCCCATAGTTCGGCACCCCCACGTGCTTTTCAGAGCCTCCTGCCATTCCCAGGGCACCCAGAACCCAGAGAGTGAGGCCTTGGGTGCTTTCTAGTGACAGATTCAAGGCAATTTTTCGACTTTGGGACTCAGAGTTAACATAGTTTTCATTTGTGATTATTATTTTTTGTGGGTGCCATAGCTTTTCTTTTGACCTATGGTTGTTTTCACTCCCGGTTCTGAAGAAGCCCCTAAATCCTAACCCTGTTGAGGACTCTGAAAGCTCTCAGAGCAGCAGTGCTGGGGGACAGTGTGGACACATGGTTTGGTTTCTCCTCTGGCCTGCTTCTGTGGCAGCCCCGCTCTGTCCTCCTCAGACTTCAGAGCAATATCTGAACAAGTGGAGAAGCGACCAGGGGGTCAGGAAGGTGGCCACCGAAGAGTGACTTCTCTGGAGGGTGGCTGAGCTAGCAAGTGAGCATGTTAGTCCAGCTCTGCCTGCATTCAGTATGGAGCTGAACAGGGGCCAGGGAAGGGGAGGAGGAGCAGAGAGCAGGGACAAAGGGACCAAAGAGGAGATTCAGATGAAGGGAAGTAATGGGGAGGAAAGAGAAGAAACTCTAGAAGACAGGTATATAGAAAGGAAAAGGGATGAAGTGGGCATTGGGAAAGGGCACCACCAGGGAAGGAGAGAGGGGAAGGAAAGAGGGAGGAAGAGAGGAAAGGGGAAAGGGAGAAGGGAGGAGTCAGCATGCCAGGGCTCCCCCTGCATCTGAAGAAGAGGTGGCTGCTCCAGCTTGTCAAACAGGGTGCTCACTCTTTGGTCCCAGTTTCTGCTCCCAGTGCTACTGGGCTTTTCAAGGAAGACAGGCTGTCCCTTGGGACCTACTGGAGCCCACTGGAGCCCACAGGAGGGTGGGAGAATTAAGATGCCACCGGGTCCTGTCCTGAGCTGCTCCCAGCCACCAGCCTCACCACATGGTGCAAGAGGGACCCCAGAACAAAGGAAGGATACAGGCCAGCATGTCTGCTGGTGGCCCTGGGCACTTAGCTCATCGCAGTGAACCACACGGCCTCCTCAACCCACGCTTTCAAAGCCTCCTTCTTCGTTTCTGGCTTTCATGTCTGTAGGAACATGAGCCAGATCTAACTCATCTACGACAGACAATTCTGACTCACCCCGTGTCAGATTTTTATGAGTGGCTGTGATAGAGTAAGATAGCAATGCTCCAACAAACGGACTGTTTCCTCCCACTTGACCTCAACAGTCTTATACATTTTCTTAGCGAAAACATCTTGTCTCCTTCCATTAAGCTCATAACGTGGTCTAGTAGTATACATGCGCCTTCGGTAGATGCGAAGCGATACAGAGGTCCTTTTTTTTTTTTTTAAATTTTACAAGGTAAAGTCAGTGAACATATCCAACTTGATGAATACGTCTCTAAAATGTCAATCCAGGCAAAGCTTTTTCTGCCTACAGTTTGGAGCCTACGTGGTGACATTTTTAAAATGCTTTCAGTCCCTCAGTGAGGCTCTTAGAAGCTAGCCAGGGCTTACTACGTGCCAGGCACTGTGTCAGGTGTTGGAGCTAAAGGGAAAGAGAGCTTGGAAGCTGGCTGGGGAGGGACATCCATGACACAACCACAGCTAGAAACGGAGGCCAGTGCTAGAAAAGAGAGAGCAGGCTGCATGGAGAGTGTGTACCATGGGGCTTGTGAGCTCACGAATAAGTGGGAGTAACTGGAGTGGGGAGATGGGGGAGAGAAGAGGGTCTTCCCATCAATGGGAATCACCTGTGCTTGGAGGCAGGTGCCATGAGAGGTCTCCACAGGAAGAAGGAGGCCGTGTGGTTGAAGGGCAGAGAGATGGGGCAGAACAGGCATCAGTCAGTTGGAGGGGTATGAATAGACTGATGGGAGGATTATGGGTGCCTTTGGAGGACTGAGAATTTGTTAGAAGATCAGTGCAGATTTCTATGGAGACAAATGCCAGGAACTGATAGGTCTTTGAAAGGTCACTCTGGCTGCCTTTTGGCAAAGGGGTTGGTAAAAGGCACTTGCAGGTGTGAACACACCAGGTGGGAGGTGAGTGCAGGAAATCGGGTGAGGGAGCATGGGAACTTGGTCCCGGGGTATATAAGGGAGAATAGCCTTTAAGGAGTTCCACAAATTGGCACCAGCTGTGGCTTCATTACAGAGCTGGAAGGGGGAGGTGGGTGTGTCCTGGAGGTTACAGAAATTACATGAGAAAGGGAAGTCTTTTTAGATCTCTTTTTCAACTAGAGGAACTCTCACCTTATTGATAGAATTCCAGAGTGGGAACCAATGATATGAGGACATCTTTGAAATGTCTGAATATGTTCTTCGACATCTTTGCAAGTGACGAGGAGACCTTGACCTTAGGAGGCCTTGGCCCTCTTTGTAGCCAGAAAGATTTCACCTACAGATTTGGGTTCTCCCTTTTAAAGTCAAGGAGTCAGTCCTTCCAAAGGACACCTCCTATCATTTTACCCTCTCATCATACCTCACGTGCTGGCATCTCCAAGACCCTCTGTTCCAGGTTGAGAGTATCCACTTTGGCCGGGCTGGTCTTGCCAAGAACACCACCACAGGAAATCTAGAGCCTGTAGTGCTATTAATAACATCATCTAAGACTGTGTTTGCTGCCCTCTTGGCCTCTTCCCACCATGACTCACTGAAGCTTTTTACACATTGTATCCATTATGCTATAGTTCCCAAAGCTCATCTTCTCTAGTGCCATTAGTTTTTAGGGGACCAGGCAAACCTTAAACTTGTCCCCCTTAATTGGATCCCTGTGCCCCCACAATCTCTTTGAATGCCTTTCACCATGATCCTTGAATGAGATCTGAGACCACTGCTGGTACCTAACACTTCTTGGCACCTTGTCTGCTAGGTTCTTGGAAGAGGAGGCGGCTATGGAGGTGAGTGGGAATGGGAGTGGGAGGATTTCTCCCTTCACTTCCCTTTTTGTGTTTTCAAATAATGGGTTTTGAGGGGGAGGGAAAGGTTAACCAGACCATTTATTTTCCATCGCCCATCGATAAAATGTCACACAGGAGAGAGGTGGCAGAAACGCACTTTCAGGTTAATTTTTTTACAAGGAAGATTGACTTATGAACCTACTTTGTTATTCCCTTTCATTCAATTTCCCTGTACCTCCTTTTCTATGAAGTGTAACGGTAACCCATTATTATTTTTATTGTTGGCACGTGCTTTGTGAACCATAAAGTGTACGCTATAAATGGGAGCGCTTTTCTTTTTTTTTTTTTTGTAGTTTACGAAAAACTAATATTTTTTAAATTAATTTTTTATTTATTTTCAGCATAACAGTATTCATTCTTTTTGCACCACACCCAGTGCTCCATGCAAGCAGTGCCCTCTATGATACCCAACACCTGGTACCCCAACCTCCAAATCCCCCGCCCCTTCAAAACCCTCAGATTGTTTCTCAGAGTCCATAGTCTCTCATGATTCAGCTCCCCTTCCAATTTCCCCCACCTCCCTTCTCGTCTCTAACTCCCCATGTCCATGAAAAACTAATTTAAAAACATTCATCCACCAGAGTACCCAAAGGGCTCCCATATAAACTATCTGTCGTTACATTATGTCCCGATGTGGAGCTCGATCCCAGGATCCTGAGATCATGACCTGAACTGAAGGCAGAGGCTTTAACACACTGAGCCACCAGCCCCAATGTATTCTCTTCAGTACCAGAATTTGTAACCAATTGACAGATGAAAAAGGAGGCAGTCAAGTGAAAATCAATAGGTCTTAGACCTGCAAGAAATTTGAATTAGATGAATTCAGCTACTCAGGCACTGTTTCACATTTTCAGAAATCTGCAGAAAAGGGGTTTACCTTTTTACAGCATGTAAAAGAGAAGACTATAACACATACTATGTGTAAGCATGTAAATATCAAAAAATATCCCATTAGTTGCTAAGACACACAGGGCCTATATTTTCTCTCAAATTCATGAATATGTAGGAGCAATAAGTGAGAAGTGAATGTATACTCTTCACTTCGAAGTCTTTTAGAAATCTAAAATATGACTTTCTATGGTTTGTGTCTCCATATTCCTTTATTGCCAGTTTGAACAAATCCACATGCTTTGATTCAAAGGTAATAAATTCCTCTTATTTGGAAAAATGATGTTTATTTTTATTCTCTCACCCTTAGCAGGTGGTTTCATTTTAGCACACTTCAGAGTTATAATTTCATGCTTATTAAAAACATTTATTATGATCTACATAGATGAATGAAACTTTTATTTTATTAAATTATTTGACAAAAAATCTGTTATTCTTAAAAATGTATTTCCTTTAGGGTTATTTTAGAGCATTCAGAGAGGATCTAGGAGTGTGGTATTATGTAGTTTTTAAGTAGGTATGAAATGGTTATTTATAGGATTGTTTCTTTAAGGCTTATGTATATTGTCCATTATATGCTATAAAATATTTTGAAAGTAAATTTAAGGTATGTTTTACATAGTTTATTTTTTTGGAAATAAATATTGAAATGACTTGTGAAATTCAGTATATTCTCAACATTAATTTATTTTGAAATTTACCAGTTGTCTACTGAACTATTATATGGCAGATATTACTTCAGACTACACTGGTAAATGAAATACTTGGCTTTGTAGAACTTTTATTTTAATGGGTGAGACAATTCAAAGCTATAAACCTTAATAAAAATTGCATAGTGCATTCAAAAAGGATGAGTACAATGGGGAAAAAGAAAAACTCGATCAGGGTGAGAAAAATCAAGGTTGCTAGGCAGGGGATGGGGAGTTAAAATTTTTAATAGGAAGATCAGGGTAGTTACAATGAAGCTGACAATTGAACAAATGTATGGAAAGGTGATGAATTTGCCCAGAACTATCAGCAATAAGGTCACTCCAGACAAAGGAATTGGCTATCTTGAAGGCCATAAGGTTGGATCATGCCTGGCATATCTGAGGAATAGCAAGGAGGCCACTGTGAGTGACTGAAGAGTAGCAGGGAAAGAGGTCACAGAGGTTAAATGAGTGGCTAGATCATGTAAAGCTTAGAAGTCATTGTAAAACTCGGGCTTTTATATTTGGAAACTTACTGTGTGATAGAATTTCTGCTAATAACTGAGAGTTCAATTGTCCATAAAATTTCAAGGACTCTTATTCTAGTAAGACAGAATGAAGAGAAAGAGTTCATATTTTCACATGGTGTAACAAATGCTCAGAGATACAACTGTAGGAAGCTATAGGATCACAGAAGAAGGCACTAAAATCACACCAATATATTTGATGACTGTGACTATATATAAATTTGTATTTTCTAGATTTTTTATAGTCATGGAATGACACTGTATATACTATTGATTGCCTGGCTTTTCTTTTCTCAGCATCATTACTTTGAGAATCTCCAATAGTAAATAGTTCATTTTGATGTTGAATAGTAATCTCTTTAATGAATAGATCATAATTTTTCTTTGCTCTATGGATGGACATTGATGAACATTTCCACTGTTTTCAATTCTTAAAAATAAAGCTGCTATGAAATTCATATACAAGTCCCTGTATGAACATAGGGCTTGTTTCTCTTGGTTAAATGCCTAGAAGTAAAATGGCTATTTTGTAACTGCAACATATTTTGCATTTAAAAAAATTTTGAAACTATTTTCCAAAGTGGTTGTATCATGATATATGCCAACAACAGTTTAGATTTTTTGTTGCTTCTCAATCTAGCTCAGACCAAGTACAATTAGCCTTTATAATTTTAGCCATTCTAATAGATATGTAAGCATGTCTCATTATGATTTTAATTTGTATTTCTTTAATGTCTAAATGTTGAGAAATTTGTCATGTGCCTATAAGCCATCCATATACTTTTGGTGACATGTCTCTTCCATTATTTCCTTCACATGTAAAATTGGATACTCTGTTTGGTTATTAGTAAGGTTTTTTATTTTTATTCATTTTTAAATAATCAGAGTAGATGTCCATTATCAGATATGTAATTTGGAAATCGCTTGTCCATCTTTACAGTTTCTCAATGGAGCTTTGATAGCTGTGTCTTTCAAGAAATATGCTACTTCTTTCCTGGTACACGGAGGTATGACTACAACATTATCAATGTTAACCTTTGCAAAGAAAATCATGGCTTAAGATATATGTAGTCTGCAGTTGTTGGGAGTGTTCACCATCCTTGCCTCTAACTCATCTCTCACTGCCCACACATTCAGGTATAGGGGAATATTGATTGACAAAATATTAATTGCCAAATAACACTAGTTAGAGAATAAGAAAAATGCAGGCACCTGATTATATAATATTACATAAATAAAATATGTTTTTATAAGTGCTATTAGAAGTAAATTCCTCTATACTTTAATCACACAGAATGATGGAATCCTAGATTTTTTTTTCTTGTATTTACTAAGAAAATGATCATGCCTCAAGTATATTAAAATGGAATAGGGAAAATTAAAAATTGTTTTAAGATGATTTGTGTGTGTTGTGCGTATGTGAGAGAGAAAGTGAGAGAGAAAGATAAAGAAAAAGAGAAAGGGAAAGACAGAGAGGTGGCTGCAGTGAATTGATGAGTTGGAGGATAGATTTTAAAGTTTTGTCTTTTGCTTTCTACATTTCCTTTTCCTTAGGTTCAAGAGAACAATCAGTAATATCTCAGAAGCCTGCTGGTAACATCAGCAGAAAGAATTAGAGGTTCCCAGAAAATTAAGATGACATATAGTTTTCCTGACATAAGAAAATCATTTTTTGTCCCCAGCTATTTTCAATGATCTATACCCCACCTGTGTACTTGCCCAAGCACACTTCTTCCAAAACTTCCTGGGAGGTTCTTAAAAAGAAATGCAAAAACCTCACTCCTTAAGGATTTTGAGGGAACAAGGCAATGGGAAAACTAACAGTCACCACCAGACCAGGAAATAGCCTAAGCTATTGAGACAATAAATCAGTGGTAAAACTCCTAGTGCTATTTCAAAAGCAATCAAGGCCTTGCATTCCTTTTCCCAGAAAATGAGCCCAAGACCCCATCTAGTTTCTATCTGCTCTTGAAGCCTGCAGAGTCCCTTTCCCTTGTCCAACAGTTACCTCTGCTTTATTCTAACGTTGACGTTTCTGCCCTCGGTGGAATACAAGCTTCATTCAGGTGAACATGCAATACATATTGCACAAATACATATGTGGATGTGCATGCATCCACAACCTTATGACCAACCATACACAGGATAATAAAACTCTCCCTTCTGAGTATTCATCTTAAATACTAAATAAAAATCTCTCTCCTGTTCAAACAGTCAAGGCTTTGGAACTTATTCCCTGTGATCTCCTTGTATGTTGTAAACAAAGATTCCTTTGTTTGACAACTCCACCTGTTTCTGTGATTCACCAAAGACTGTCCTCAGTTAGGTCAGTTGCTGTAATGGCTTTCACTACTCTGATTCTACCTCTGCAAGTCTCCAAATTTAACTATTTTTTCTCCCAATTCCGCATGTTCTTGGCTTTAAACTGCAACTCTGAAGAGAAGATTTGCTTGTTTAAAAAAAAAATCAAGAAAAGGGAGTAGTAGTCAACATTGTTACTTTGAACTTCCTGCCCTACGGGGCTCTCCTGTTCTTTCTCTTTGACTTCCTGGACTAAAACGACAGAAATTTGGCAATACATCACTCCCCAATCCAGATTACTGCCAGAACAGTTTATACTCTTAGAAAAATATTAGTTTAAAAGATCACATAATTAAATACTTAAGCATGTAGTGTAATATAGTGGTTTACAAGAAATATATTTTGGTCATCTGAATATTTGGTTTTCAACCATGGCTACTGACTCACAGCTCCTAAAACTCTTGGGATTTCCTGTGATAAGGGTGAGAGAGGTGTGTTTTGTTCTGTTAATGAAGTGACCTTCAGACCTCACTCAAGGCAAGGGCTGTTTGCCTGAAGGACCAACCACTTGGTGAAAGCCTTCACAACTTTTTGCCCAACGTGCCTCCCCTTCCTCCCAATACAGGATTATCTGGGGAGGGAAGAGGATCTGGAGATTAGATCAGCAAATGACAATGATTTAGTCAGTCATGACTATGTCATGAAGCCTCCACAGAAAAGCTGAAAGGACTGGGTTCAGAAAGCTTTTAGTTACACGTGAAAGTAGATTTTCAGTATCCTGGGGGGTGGACTAAGAATGCTTTTTGCCCTGAGTGGATCTGTCCACATGGAAGCAGCTGAGTCCCCAGAGGAGCTTCAAGGACTTGTCAACAGGCTATGAGTAGTAAGGAAATCTAATTTCTTCTCTAGCTTTTGTTCCACACACATCACCTACATCTTACACCTCTTTTATATTGATAATTTTAATGCTTTGCTGGTATCCAGATGACTATATCCTTAAGTGACTTCTTATCTCTATTGAATCCATTACGTATTCTATCCATTGTATTCTTAATTCAACTAGATTACATATATTTAATCTATTAGTACCACTAGGTTCTTATTCTTGTTTTTATTTCAAAATCTTTCCTTATTTCCTTACATTATTTATTGGGTATATTTCAAATCCCTGAAATACTCACTTATTATATATAAGCTGTCAACCGTATTCTTATTTTGAGGTAGCTATATCTTTTTAGGTTTTAGGACATCATACCAACAATGCCAAATAATTTTCAGACAACAGCAGGATCTCCAAGAATTCAACTAAATTCTGACACTATCTACCTGAACATAGCGTAAGATTTCATCAGTTAATGGATCAGTCCTCCAAGACTATCTCCAACCCCACCTCAGATGCCAGTCTCACTGTAGGCCCCAGGTTATTACCTGTGCTTGTGACTGAGCAACTACAGGTTGGAGGTCCCAGTGGCCTACTTCTTACGTTCTTTTAATTTGCTACAGGGACTCACAAAACTCAGAAAAATACTTACTTTATGTTTGCCAGCTTATTAAAAGATATAATAGAAGATTTAAATCAATAGATAGATAAAGAAGTGCACAGGGCAAGGTATGGAGAATGGGCACAGAGCTTCTATTACCTTCTGTAAGACTGCCACTCTTCCTGCCTTTTCATACATTTAACAAACTAAAAGCTTTCTGAACCCAGTCCTTTCAGCTTTTCTGTGGAGGCTTCATGACATAGTCATGACTGACTAAATCATTGTCATTTGCTGATCTAATCTCCAGATCCTCTTCCCTCCCCAGATAATCCTGTATTGGGAGGAAGGGGAGGCAAAAAGTTGTGAAGGCTTTCACCAAGTGGTTGGTCCTTCAGGCAAACAGCCCTTGCCTTGAGTGAGGTCTGAAGGTCACTTCATTAACAGAACAAAACACACCTCTCTCACCCTTATCACAGGAAATCCCAAGAGTTTTAGGAGCTGTGAGTCAGTAGCCATGGTTGAAAACCAAATATTCAGATGACCAAAATATATTTCTTGTAAACCACTATATTACACTACATGCTTAAGTATTTAATTATGTGATCTTTTAGATTAATATTTTTCTAAGAGTATAAACTGTTCTGGCAGTAATCTGGATTGGGGAGTGATGTATTGCCAAATTTCTGTCGTTTTAGTCCAGGAAGTCAAAGAGAAAGAACAGGAGAGCCCCTTAGGGCAGGAAGTTCAAAGTAACAATGTTAACTACTACTACCTTTTCTTGATTTTTTTTTTTTAAACAAGCAAATCTTCTCTTCAGAGTTGCAGTTTAAAGCCAAGAACATGCAGAATTGGGAGAAAAAATAGTTAAATTTGGAGACTTGCAGAGGTAGAATCAGAGTAGTGAAAGCCATTACAGCAACTGAACTAACTGAGGACAGTCTTTGGTGAATCACAGAAACAGGTGGAGTTGTCAAACAAAGGAATCTTTGTTTACAACATACAAGGAGATCACAGGGAATAAGTTCCAAAGCCTTGACTGTTTGAACAGGAGAGAGATTTTTATTTAGTATTTAAGATGAATACTCAGAAGGGAGAGTTTTATTATTCCGTGTATGGTTGGTCATAAGGTTGTGGATGCATGCACATCCACATATGTATTTGTGCAATATGTATTGCATGTTCACCTGAATGAAGCTTGTATTCCACCGAGGGCAAACTTCAACGTTAGAATAAAGCAGAGGTAACTGTTGGACAAGGGAAAGGGACTCTGCTGGCTTCAAGAGCAGATAGAAACTAGATGGGGTCTTGGGCTCATTTTCTGGGACAAGGAATGCAAGGCATTGATTGCTTTTGAAATAGCACTAGGAGTTTTACCACTGATTTATTGTCTCAATAGCTTAGGCTATTTCCTGGTCTGGTGGTGACTGTTAGTTTTCCCATTGCCTTGTTCCCTCAAAATCCTTAAGGAGTGAGGTTTATGCATTTCTTTTTAAGAACCTCCCAGGAAGTTTTGGAAGAAGTGTGCTTGGGCAAGTACACAGGTGGGGTATAGATCATTGAAAATAGCTGGGGACAAAAAATGATTTTCTTATGTCAGGAAAACTATATGTCATCTTAATTTTCTGGGAACCTCTAATTCTTTCTGCTGATGTTACCAGCAGGCTTCTGAGATATTACTGATTGTTCTCTTGAACCTAAGGAAAAGGAAATGTAGAAAGCAAAAGACAAAACTTTAAAATCTATCCTCCAACTCATCAATTCACTGCAGCCACCTCTCTGTCTTTCCCTTTCTCTTTTTCTTTATCTTTCTCTCTGACTTTCTCTCTCACATACGCACAACACACGCAAATCATCTTAAAACAATTTTTAATTTTCCCTATTCCATTTTAATATACTTGAGGCATGATCATTTTCTTAGTAAATACAAGAAAAAAAAATCTAGGATTCCATCATTCTGTGTGATTAACGTATTGAGGAATTTACTTCCAATAGCACTTATAAAAACATATTTTATTTATGTAATATTATATAATCAGGTGCCTGCATTTTTCTTATTCTCTAACTAGTGTTATTTGGCAATTAATATTTTGTCAATCAATATTCCCCTATATCTGAATGTGTGGGCAGTGAGAGATGAGTTAGAGGCAAGGATGGTGAACACTCCCAACAACTGCAGACTACATATATCTTAAGCCATGATTTTCTTTGCAAAGGTCAACATTGATAATGTTCTAGTCATACCTCCGTGTACCAGGAAAGAAGTAGCATATTTCGGGACGCTTGGGTGGCTCAGTTGGTTAAGCAGCTGCCTTCGGCTCGGGTCGTGATCCCAGCGTCCTGGGATTGAGTCCCACATCGGGCTCCTTGCTCTGCAGGGAGCCTGCTTCTCCCTCTGCCTCTGCCTTCCACTCTGTCTGCCTGTGCTCGCTCTTACTCGCTCACTCTCTCTCTCTGACAAATAAATAAATAAAATATTAAAAAAAAAAAAGAAGTAGCATATTTCTTGAAAGACACAGCTATCAAAGCTCCATTGAGAAACTGTAAAGATGGACAAGGGATTTCCAAATTACATATCTGATAATGGACATCTACTCTGATTATTTAAATATGAATAAAAATAAAAAACCTTACTAATAACCAAACAGAGTATCCAATTTTACATGTGAAGGAAATAATGGAAGCGACATGTCACCAAAAGTATATGGATGGCTTATAGGCACATGACAAATTTCTCAACATTTAGACATTAAAGAAATACAAATTAAAATCATAATGAGACATGCTTACATATCTATTAGAATGGCTAAAATTATAAAGGCTAATTGTACTTGGTCTGAGCTAGATTGAGAAGCAACAAAAAATCTAAACTGTTGTTGGCATATATCATGATACAACCACTTTGGAAAATAGTTTGAAAATTTTTTTAAATGCAAAATATGTTGCAGTTACAAAAATAGCCATTTTACTTCTAGGCATTTAACCAAGAGAAACAAGCCCTATGTTCATACAGGGACTTGTATATGAATTTCATAGCAGCTTTATTTTTAAGAATTGAAAACAGTGGAAATGTTCATCAATGTCCATCCATAGAGCAAAGAAAAATTATGATCTATTCATTAAAGAGATTACTATTCAACATCAAAATGAACTATTTACAATTGGAGATTCTCAAAGTAATGATGCTGAGAAAAGAAAAGCCAGGCAATGAATAGTATATACATTGTGATTCCATGACTATAAAAAATCTAGAAAATACAAATTTATATATAGTCACAGTCATCAAATATATTGGTGTGATTTTAGTGCCTTCTTCTGTGATCCTATAGCTTCCTACACTTGCATCTCTGAGCATTTGTTACACCATGTGAAAATATGAACTCTTTCTCTTCATTCTGTCTTACTAGAATAAGAGTCCTTGAAATTTTATGGACAATTGAACTCTCAGTTATTAGCAGAAATTCTATCACACAGTAAGTTTCCAAATATAAAAGCCAGAGTTTTACAATGACTTCTAAGCTTTTGCATGATCTAGCCACTCATTTAACCTCTGTGACCTCTTTCCCTGCTACTCTTCAGTCACTCACAGTGGCCTCCTTGCTATTCCTCAGATATGCCAGGCATGATCCAACCTTATGGCCTTCAAGATAGCCAATTCCTTTGTCTGGAGTGACCTTATTGCTGATAGTTCTGGGCAAATTCATCACCTTTCCATACATTTGTTCAATTGTCAGCTTCATTGTAACTACCCTGATCTTCCTATTAAAAATTTTAACTCCCCATCCCCTGCCTAGCAACCTTGATTTTTCTCACCCTGATCGAGTTTTTCTTTTTCCCCATTGTACTCATCCTTTTGGAATGCACTATGCAATTTTTATTAAGGTTTATAGCTTTGAATTGTCTCACCCATTAAAATAAAAGTTCTACAAAGCCAAGTATTTCATTTACCAGTGTAGTCTGAAGTAATATCTGCCATATAATAGTTCAGTAGACAACTGGTAAATTTCAAAATAAATTAATGTTGAGAATATACTGAATTTCACAAGTCATTTCAATATTTATTTCCAAAAAATAAACTATGTAAAACATACCTTAAATTTACTTTCAAAATATTTTATAGCATATAATGGACAATATACATAAGCCTTAAAGAAACAATCCTATAAATAACCATTTCATACCTACTTAAAAACTACATAATACCACAATCCTAGATCCTCTCTGAACGCTCTAAAATAACCCTAAAGGAAATACATTTTTAAAAATAACAGATTTTTTGTCAAATAATTTAATAAAATAAAAGTTTCATTCATCTATGTAGATCATAATAAATGTTTTTAATAAGCATGAAATTATAACTCTGAAGTGTGCTAAAATGAAACCACCTGCTAAGGGTGAGAGAATAAAAATAAAATCATGTTTCCAAATAAGAGGAATTAATTACCTTTGAATCAAAGCATGTGGATTTGTTCAAACTGGCAATAAAGGAATATGGAAACACAAACCATAGAAAGTCATATTTTAGATTTCTAAAAGACTTCGAAGTGAAAAGTATACATTCACTTCTCACTTATTGCTCCTACATATTCATGAATTTGAGAGAAAATATAGGCCCTGTGTGTCTTAGCAACTAATGGGATATTTTTTGATATTTACATGCTTACACATAGTATGTGTTATAGTCTTCTCTTTTACATGCTGTAAAAAGGTAAACCCCTTTTCTGCAGATTTCTGAAAATGTGAAACAGTGCCTGAGTAGCTGAATTCATCTAATTCAAATTTCTTGCAGGTCTAAGACCTATTGATTTTCACTTGACTGCCTCCTTTTTCATCTGTCAATTGGTTACAAATTCTGGTACTGAAGAGAATACATTGGGGCTGGTGGCTCAGTGTGTTAAAGCCTCTGCCTTCAGTTCAGGTCATGATCTCAGGATCCTGGGATCGAGCTCCACATCGGGACATAATGTAACGACAGATAGTTTATATGGGAGCCCTTTGGGTACTCTGGTGGATGAATGTTTTTAAATTAGTTTTTCATGGACATGGGGAGTTAGAGATGAGAAGGGAGGTGGGGGAAATTGGAAGGGGAGCTGAATCATGAGAGACTATGGACTCTGAGAAACAATCTGAGGGTTTTGAAGGGGCGGGGGATTTGGAGGTTGGGGTACCAGGTGTTGGGTATCATAGAGGGCACTGCTTGCATGGAGCACTGGGTGTGGTGCAAAAAGAATGAATACTGTTATGCTGAAAATAAATAAAAAATTAATTTAAAAAATATTAGTTTTTCGTAAACTACAAAAAAAAAAAAAAGAAAAGCGCTCCCATTTATAGCGTACACTTTATGGTTCACAAAGCACGTGCCAACAATAAAAATAATAATGGGTTACCGTTACACTTCATAGAAAAGGAGGTACAGGGAAATTGAATGAAAGGGAATAACAAAGTAGGTTCATAAGTCAATCTTCCTTGTAAAAAAATTAACCTGAAAGTGCGTTTCTGCCACCTCTCTCCTGTGTGACATTTTATCGATGGGAGATGGAAAATAAATGGTCTGGTTAACCTTTCCCTCCCCCTCAAAACCCATTATTTGAAAACACAAAAAGGGAAGTGAAGGGAGAAATCCTCCCACTCCCATTCCCACTCACCTCCATAGCCACCTCCTCTTCCAAGAACCTAGCAGACAAGGTGCCAAGAAGTGTTAGGTACCAGCAGTGGTCTCAGATCTCATTCAAGGATCATGGTGAAAGGCATTCAAAGAGATTGTGGGGGCACAGGGATCCAATTAAGGGGGACAAGTTTAAGGTTTGCCTGGTCCCCTAAAAACTAATGGCACTAGAGAAGATGAGCTTTGGGAACTATAGCATAATGGATACAATGTGTAAAAAGCTTCAGTGAGTCATGGTGGGAAGAGGCCAAGAGGGCAGCAAACACAGTCTTAGATGATGTTATTAATAGCACTACAGGCTCTAGATTTCCTGTGGTGGTGTTCTTGGCAAGACCAGCCCGGCCAAAGTGGATACTCTCAACCTGGAACAGAGGGTCTTGGAGATGCCAGCACGTGAGGTATGATGAGAGGGTAAAATGATAGGAGGTGTCCTTTGGAAGGACTGACTCCTTGACTTTAAAAGGGAGAACCCAAATCTGTAGGTGAAATCTTTCTGGCTACAAAGAGGGCCAAGGCCTCCTAAGGTCAAGGTCTCCTCGTCACTTGCAAAGATGTCGAAGAACATATTCAGACATTTCAAAGATGTCCTCATATCATTGGTTCCCACTCTGGAATTCTATCAATAAGGTGAGAGTTCCTCTAGTTGAAAAAGAGATCTAAAAAGACTTCCCTTTCTCATGTAATTTCTGTAACCTCCAGGACACACCCACCTCCCCCTTCCAGCTCTGTAATGAAGCCACAGCTGGTGCCAATTTGTGGAACTCCTTAAAGGCTATTCTCCCTTATATACCCCGGGACCAAGTTCCCATGCTCCCTCACCCGATTTCCTGCACTCACCTCCCACCTGGTGTGTTCACACCTGCAAGTGCCTTTTACCAACCCCTTTGCCAAAAGGCAGCCAGAGTGACCTTTCAAAGACCTATCAGTTCCTGGCATTTGTCTCCATAGAAATCTGCACTGATCTTCTAACAAATTCTCAGTCCTCCAAAGGCACCCATAATCCTCCCATCAGTCTATTCATACCCCTCCAACTGACTGATGCCTGTTCTGCCCCATCTCTCTGCCCTTCAACCACACTGCCTCCTTCTTCCTGTGGAGACCTCTCATGGCACCTGCCTCCAAGCACAGGTGATTCCCATTGATGGGAAGACCCTCTTCTCTCCCCCATCTCCCCACTCCAGTTACTCCCACTTATTCGTGAGCTCACAAGCCCCATGGTACACACTCTCCATGCAGCCTGCTCTCTCTTTTCTAGCACTGGCCTCCGTTTCTAGCTGTGGTTGTGTCATGGATGTCCCTCCCCAGCCAGCTTCCAAGCTCTCTTTCCCTTTAGCTCCAACACCTGACACAGTGCCTGGCACGTAGTAAGCCCTGGCTAGCTTCTAAGAGCCTCACTGAGGGACTGAAAGCATTTTAAAAATGTCACCACGTAGGCTCCAAACTGTAGGCAGAAAAAGCTTTGCCTGGATTGACATTTTAGAGACGTATTCATCAAGTTGGATATGTTCACTGACTTTACCTTGTAAAATTAAAAAAAAAAAAAAGGACCTCTGTATCGCTTCACATCTACCGAAGGCGCATGTATAACACTAGACCACGTTATGAGCTTAATGGAAGGAGACAAGATGTTTTCGCTAAGAAAATGTATAAGACTGTTGAGGTCAAGTGGGAGGAAACAGTCCGTTTGTTGGAGCATTGCTATCTTACTCTATCACAGCCACTCATAAAAATCTGACACGGGGTGAGTCAGAATTGTCTGTCGTAGATGAGTTAGATCTGGCTCATGTTCCTACAGACATGAAAGCCAGAAACGAAGAAGGAGGCTTTGAAAGCGTGGGTTGAGGAGGCCGTGTGGTTCACTGCGATGAGCTAAGTGCCCAGGGCCACCAGCAGACATGCTGGCCTGTATCCTTCCTTTGTTCTGGGGTCCCTCTTGCACCATGTGGTGAGGCTGGTGGCTGGGAGCAGCTCAGGACAGGACCCGGTGGCATCTTAATTCTCCCACCCTCCTGTGGGCTCCAGTGGGCTCCAGTAGGTCCCAAGGGACAGCCTGTCTTCCTTGAAAAGCCCAGTAGCACTGGGAGCAGAAACTGGGACCAAAGAGTGAGCACCCTGTTTGACAAGCTGGAGCAGCCACCTCTTCTTCAGATGCAGGGGGAGCCCTGGCATGCTGACTCCTCCCTTCTCCCTTTCCCCTTTCCTCTCTTCCTCCCTCTTTCCTTCCCCTCTCTCCTTCCCTGGTGGTGCTCTTTCCCAATGCCCACTTCATCCCTTTTCCTTTCTATATACCTGTCTTCTAGAGTTTCTTCTCTTTCCTCCCCATTACTTCCCTTCATCTGAATCTCCTCTTTGGTCCCTTTGTCCCTGCTCTCTGCTCCTCCTCCCCTTCCCTGGCCCCTGTTCAGCTCCATACTGAATGCAGGCAGAGCTGGACTAACATGCTCACTTGCTAGCTCAGCCACCCTCCAGAGAAGTCACTCTTCGGTGGCCACCTTCCTGACCCCCTGGTCGCTTCTCCACTTGTTCAGATATTGCTCTGAAGTCTGAGGAGGACAGAGCGGGGCTGCCACAGAAGCAGGCCAGAGGAGAAACCAAACCATGTGTCCACACTGTCCCCCAGCACTGCTGCTCTGAGAGCTTTCAGAGTCCTCAACAGGGTTAGGATTTAGGGGCTTCTTCAGAACCGGGAGTGAAAACAACCATAGGTCAAAAGAAAAGCTATGGCACCCACAAAAAATAATAATCACAAATGAAAACTATGTTAACTCTGAGTCCCAAAGTCGAAAAATTGCCTTGAATCTGTCACTAGAAAGCACCCAAGGCCTCACTCTCTGGGTTCTGGGTGCCCTGGGAATGGCAGGAGGCTCTGAAAAGCACGTGGGGGTGCCGAACTATGGGGGCTAGCCTGCCCTCTGGCGGGGGGGGGGTACCTCCTGTGGCGCTGTCCCGGCCTGACCCCCTGCGGACAGGGTGTGGCACAGCGTCTGGGGTGGTCCTGGTGCCCTGGGGTTGGCGGGAGGCTGGGGCCCGAACATCCCACGCCCAGCTCCTGGACCGCGTTTTCTGCTTCAGGTGAGGGCGCGTCGTGGTGTCACTTTACCTGTGAGCAGAGGGTCCTCCAGAGAAGCCATTGGGCGGGGAGGGGCAGCAGGCGGCGGGAACGGGAACAGGTCACCACGGCCTCACAGGCTAGGCTGGAGCATGAGCGTGCAGGGGCAGCGAGTATGGTGGGTCCTGCAGTCCCGAATGGGCTGCAGCACAGCACCCTGGCGCTGCGCGCCCCTCCTTCCCGCCTGGGCAATTAGCAAAGCCCCTTCTCCCGGCCGCCCCCGACCCGCCCCCGCCCCCGCCCCCCTCCCTCCTGAGTCCTCTGAGAGCTCACTTCCAGCTTTGGAAATTAGCAAAGACCCTTCTCTACGCTGGCCCCACCCCCTCACTTCTGAGGCCGGAGCCCATGCTGGGGTGCGGGGCTAAGCCCTGGCATGCTGCTGCATTGCCAGCGCCTGCGCTGGGCAGCCGCCTAGCCTGGCTCCCTGAGTGGGTGTCCACGCGCAGCCTGGCTGCCAAAAGATCATCAGTCCTAAACGCCGGCTGCACTCTTGGGTCAGTTTGCTGGCTTCCAGTTTGCGCCCAAAGCCAGGAACCAGCTTCCCCAGCACAGGCCTGGGCTGAGATGCCTGCCTGGGATCTGTCTGAGCAGTCTCCTCCACTCCAGGCAGGGATGGCACTTCGACCTGGATGTTTGGGTTTTTGGTTTGTTTTTTTGGTCATTGGTTATTACATGACCTCCAGGGTAGGTGCTCCACAAAGGGAGTGAAAACAGGACGCCATATATAGCATACAGCCATTCTAGAAAAATAGCTTGGGGTTCTCTCGGGAACGCGGCATTGGTCCTTGCACTATGGTTTAAAAGAAAAGGGATTATGCACCAAGTTACTTAAATGAGCATAGGTTGAAATCGTTTACTGAGAGTAAATATTTTAAATAGTTATATTTTAACTAAATCTATCATCAATCATAAATCTATTACACGAAGGTTACAGGCAATTTAAAAGCAAGAGCACTCTCTTCAGGGTTTTAAATAACCCCTGTCTGTCTTGGCACATGAGAATGCAAAGATAGGAAATGGTTTGTAAAAGATCATATAATAGCTTTTACTAATTCTATTTATTTGACAGACAGAGATCACAAGTAGGCAGAGAGGCAGGCAGAGAGAAAGATGGGGAAGCAGGCTCCCCGTCAAGCAGAGAGCCTGATGAAGGGCTCGATCCCAGGACCCTGAGATCATGACCTGAGCCCAAGGCAGAGGCTTAACACACGGAGCCACCCAGGCGCCCCCAGATGAAATACATTTCTGACTTAGAAACTTCAGATAGAATTGTTTTGTCCATGATGACAACTGAAGAAAATGTGTCATCCCTAAACCTAACCTTAAACCCTACCAACGCTGAAACCTAAGCTGACCTTAAAGCCCAAACTAGAACCCTGAATCCCAAACCTGGAATGGAACCCAAAGCCTGTACCTGAGCCCTGGATCCAAGCCCTGAACCACGAACCCAAACCCTAAACCAGACCTCCAAGTCATGAAACCTGAACCCAAATCTCAGCATGAAGTCAAACCCCAAATTTGACCTTGAACTTTATCCCATAAGCCCTGAGTCTTAAAGCCTAAATCATAAACTTAAAGCCCTAAACTATAACTCTGTTCCCTTGTCCTTCACTCTAAACCCTCACCCTAACACTAAACCCAAAGCCTGATCTAGAACTCTGACTAAAACCTGAACCTGTACCCAAATTCAAATGCTTCACCACACTTTGCTTATGCACTTGCCATTGACGGATATTTGCAGTTTCTACCTTTTGATTCTTGTGAACATTGTTTGGGTTGGGGGCTAGGGTTAGGGTCTTGGATTAGGGTAGGGTCCAGGCTTGAGACCAAGTTGAGGTCAGAGTGTGGGTCTGCATCAGGGCCATGTTCAGTGCCACTGTTTGGGTCAAGGACTGTTGTAATTCCACATTGTTTCCAATTCATTGTTCCTTAGCTATTTGGGGGGAAGTTGGGGGGTATTGGGCTCCATGCAGCTTGAATTTCCAGAATGAAATGGCATCAGCTGGACCCGGGGAGGGAGCAGGACCTTCCACTGAAGGGTGAGCTCCCACAGTCCTGCACTGCCTTGCACCGCCTGCAGAGGGCGCCAGACCCCAGCTCCCGCCCTGAGCCCAGGCTGCACAGCCACAGCTGGGACCAGAGCCCCGCCTCTTCAGGACCCACTGTGGAGACTTCTGGAGAATGTGGGGCGCCTCCCACCCTGACAGGACAAGCTGAGGAGGGTGTGGCTCTGCATCCACACTGACCGGACCTGTGGTGGAGGACGCGCCCACACTGGCAGCAGTCCAACCTCCTAAGGACCAGATGCTGGAGGAGCTGAGGAGAAGCCGCCTGAGTGGACTGTCAAGGGGTTCGTGGTCTCAGGACCCCACAGAGGAAGGGCGCCCTGTGTAGACACTGGGGCTTCCGTCGTTTTGTGTGAGGAGACGTGGCCTCCTGCTGTGCTGTGCGCGGGGCTGTGGGGTCCCCCCTTTCTGGGCTCGGGTGCTCCTAGTTCCTGATCTGTGTTTGTGTGCTCTCGGATTCCGTTCCTGGGGCTCCTCAGATGGTCTGCAGTCAGGGAGCGTCTGCCTTCTTCGGTGCTTGTGCTATCCCCACCTCAGCCCTGCGGGGTCCTTCCCGTGTCCACACCCACTCCAGGCTTGTGCCGAGTCCGGAAATTCAGGAGCCAGAGTGAGGACTCTGTAGACGGTTTTGGGGAGAGTAGGTATTTTCCCAGTGTGGGTTCTACCCTGAGCACAGTGCCTCCCCATCTCCGTGTGTACCCATCCCTGTCTGTCGTCATTGTTGCAGGGCTGTCAGATGACAGGTCTGTCACCTTCTTGGTTCAGGGGCCTCCTGGGTATCTTGCTGTCTTGGATGCAGGTGTAAATGAGATCGTTCTCAGCAGTCTCTTTTTGATGGTTACTTCCGAGCACATAGGAGTGTCACTAATTTGTGCATATTGATTTTGTTCCTTGCAAGTTTTTGAATTTATTAGTTCAATTGGCCTTAAACTCAATCTGCCAGTTATTTGACCAGCAGCATGGGTTTAATTGGGAAGAGCAGAGAATGGCAGTCTGGGCTGAGCAAGCTAAGGTCCCATCACAGGCAAGTGCGAGAAACAAAGGAGAGGAACATTATTTCATGGAGGAGGAAGAAGTTGGGAAGGGTGCTTGAAGGAAAGTCCCTTGGAGAAAGGCAGGGTGATGGAGAATTCTCACCAGCTGAGCTGCAAAGCTCCTACAAAAAGTCAGGAGATGAACCTCCAGCTTCCCGTGTGAGGCCTGGAATTGGTGAGTCTCTCCTGTGGGGGATTGCAATGTGGGGTCTGTAATGGGCACTGAGCACCAGGCGCCCCCTTCCAGCCTCCCCTTCTGGCATCCCCAGTCTACTTTACTGGGGCTTCCCTTCCTGCTTTTGCACAGTTCTAACCAGCTTGCGGTGGAACGTTGTGGAAAAACTGAAATTCCAAATCCACTGCTTCTACTGCACCTGAGATACAGGGGCCCATGATTTAATTCTCCCACGAGTCTCTTGCTAACATGTGTCCTCTCCATGTTGGGTGACCTGGATTTGGGAGGGCTTGGCCTCCATCCCAAAGTCTGATGTTCTCTGTGCTTCCGTGTGATCGTGCTAACATGGATATTTGGAAGATTCATTTCCTCTGTGGTGATTTCAAAGTGCAGTCAGCTTGTTATAGCAGCACAAATACGTGCTGTCTCCACACTCAGATTCCCCAGCCGTCATTTCTTTACCACGTTTGCCACTTCACACGGGATGCTTCAGTGTGTTTGATCCCACACCAGGACAATGTCCTGCAGAACCACCACATAACCTGAAATGAGGAGATCATTACAGAACCCATCCAAGGGTTAGTGTTAGGAACCAGGGACATGGCAGCGCTGATCTGAAGACCCCATGGAGAGCTGTCTGGGTGGCTGAGTTGACAGTGGAGGTGAGGGTGAGTGTCTGGCTCTGGCTTTGTGTCCAGGAGTCAGCTCTGTGTGGGTGTGTCCTCAGCTAGGCATGCAGATTTCTGCTCCTCTGAATCCTTTCCGGAGTTCCAAATGGCACAGTTTCCTTCTGGGCAGCAGGCTGAGTCCTCTGGGATTGCCCATGTGTCCCCAAATTGTAGGGCACCTACTGCAAGGCCTTTGGGGTCAGAATCTTGAAAAGCAAACCAAAGGTTATGGTTAGGGCCCACCACATGGCAGGCCCGATCTGCCAGCACTCTGTCCATCTTTCTGGGGGAGGGGGCAGTCGAGGGATTTGTTCAGGTTGAGTGTCAAGCTCCAGGTTTGCATCCAGTGGCCTGCTGAATATGGGGCTGTCCAGAGGTAGGAATGCAGATTTCAGTTCCTCTGAATCCTTTCTGGAGTTCCAAATGGCATGGTTCCTTTCAGGGTGGCAGGGTGAGTCCTATGGTGTTCCTCACTGTCCCCAATCTCTGAGGCTTTGGAGCCAAGCCATCGGGGACAGACAAACACAGGCTGGAGAGCTTTAATGTCAGAAATGTATTTTCGCACAGATCTGGAGGCCAGAAGTTCCAGATCAAGGTGCCAGCAAGGTTGGTCTCCAGTGAGCTTTTTCTTGTTGTTCTATAGATCACTACCTTTTCAACTGTGCCCTCAGATGACCTCTTCTCTGTGGGCCCCCAGAGGGGAGGTAGGGGGAGTGCTTTCATGTGTTTCACCCTTATGAGGACACCAGTCCTAGCAGATTAGGACTCCTGTGACCTCACCAAGCCTTCAGTACCTCCTTCTAGGTAGGCCCTATCTCCAGATGCAGTCACACTGGAGATTAGGAATTCTTCATATGACTTTTGTGGGGACACAATTCAGTCCATAACAATTAGTACAGGAGAAAAGCCATGGAGAGAATTCTAGAGGAGTCACACGTTGATGTTATAAGGTAAGTGGGTATAAAAGAGCACCTCTGAAGTCCAATAGGTCATTAGAGCTAGAAGCCGACAGGAAAGTCCTGTATGTGCCACAGTTTTGAGTTTGATGCAAGCGCAACTCTGAAGGGAAGATATTTGGGAGGCCTTGGCCGACCACTACTTCCAGCCAGGGGTGATTCTGGAGGGAGTATCTCTCGGAGTGCTGCCTAGAATCAAGACTTTGGGGTTGGAAAAGTGCCACTTCCAAAGCTGGAGAAGGATGGTGCTGTAAGTTACTTGAAGAGTACTGTTCTGGGAGATAGGAGATCTGGGGTGTCTTCTTTGTTCTGCTGCTGACCAGATGTGAAAATGCAGATTAACTCCCTAACCATCTCAGTTCTACCACCATGTGCTGCTGTCATGTGTCCCAAGCCCCAGAGTTAGTTTGATCCATAAGCAGAAGCCGGTCTTTTAGTTCCCAATCTCTTAATCGGGCTGATCGTCACAATATATAGCGGACACGTGACAGCCACCGGGGAGAAGTAAGGGTTGTCTTCCCCTCAGGGAGAGTGGAAAAGCTCTAGGAGAGGGCATACCCATAGACCAAAGGCAGCCAGTGCTGGGGAGTGGAGCCACGGGGAAGAGTGTGCTGATGACAGCCTTGTGGAGGGAGGGCAGAAAGAGCCACCACCATGACACTTGAGTTACAGATCGAGCTTGGGGATAGAGAAGGGATCAGGGCACGGTAGAGCAGCAGCTGGCAAAGTGATTCTGTTGAGCTTAAGCTCATAGTGCCTTAGCGAATTAGAATGGGAAATGCCTTGCTATTGTCTGTGACTCTGTGATTGTGTGAGTATGAGTGACAGAGTGGGGACAAAGAGAGAGGGAGAGAGAATACATTAAATTTTAAAGAAGGACAATAAGGGACGCCTGGGTAGCTTACTCAGTTAAGCATCTACCCATGGTTCAGGTCATGATCCCAGGATCCTGGGATTGGATCCCAAACCAGGCTCTAGTGGGGGGCCTGCCTTCCCTCTGCCTGCAGCTCCCCTTGCTTGTGATCTCTCTCTTCCTCTGTAACAAATAATAGTAAAAAATAAACGAGGGCGATACGTTATGTTTACTTTTGTTTCTGATGCCAGACATGGGTTCAGAGGATTGAAGAGGGAGATCCAAGGAGCTAGCCTCTCAAGAGGAGTGAATACCTAGTCACTGGTAAGACCCCTGGTCCTGCAATACAATATGGCTCCTGTGATCTGGGTCCTGTTAAATGCCCCTCGCCATCCTTCACCCGATAGTTTGATTCTTCATTGCGTTCAGTGTGGGGAACTGGGAGAAGCTATGACACTTGGCCCTTTGTGGAGGAATGTTAGTAGTATAAATAGCAATAGTTATCAGTTCTGGAGCACTTCCATGACTCTGCTGCAGGCACTCTGCTGTGACCTGGGTTTATAGCAGTGAGATAAACATAGAAATAGATGTGGGCTCTGTTCCCAAGAATCTGAAACCCACTATTCTCCTTGTCCCCTTCCCATTCTGTCTTCTTCAGCCCTTGTGCAATCCCACCAAGCAGGAAGCTTGCTTCTCCCCTTCCCTCTCCTGCTCCCCCTGCTTGTGCTCTCATTCCCTCTCTCTGACATGTAAATAAATCAAATGTTTTAAAAAATTATAAAAAAGGCAAAACAAATAACCATTTTTGGAGAGTGATTTTCTGAATGCAGTTATGGGCAGTGCTGGGTACTGAAGAAGACGCTCTGCTGACCAGAGGAGTGGGGAAATTACAGAACAAATTCCACAGGTCATTGAATATATCACATTCATCACCCCACCCATAGCACTCATTAATCTCTAGCCCAGCCAATATGTTGGTTATAAAAATGAGCTTTCTCCAAACTGACAGGAAGTTCTCGTTTTAGCAATGTAAATCATTCTGATCTTTATCACTAATGTGATCTAATCCTGTCTAGTAAAGAAACTTGAGAGTTCTATATCTCTGTAAGCATTTAAGAAAAACAATGGACTCTACTCTAATTACTTTTTAACTAACTTGACTTGCCAAAGGAAGGAGAAAGTAAATATCAGAAATCTTACCACTAAGCACAAGTTGCAAGTTATACCTGCCAAAATGTGGTTCAAAATATAAGTAACCAGTCTCCTTAGAAGCCTTTTACCTTCTTATATCTGTTATGTTGGGTAAATGAGTAGTTACTAGAATACAGCTGGCTCAGTGATCACAATTCAGCTTACCCTCAGAAATATAAATAGATTACATGTTTAGCCCGGTAACTGGACACTGATATAGAATTATTCACTGGCTGATTCCTAGATCAGAAACCACAAAAAAATTTTCTTTTTTATGGAAGTATGGCTGTTACAATAGTCTCACCTGTACCTCATAGTGATTGACTTAACTACTCTATACGTTACAACTCTAGATGTAACATTTTAATAAAACAACAATATCTTTGATGGTATCATGGAAATGTAAGTGCCTTGTGCACTTTTCTTAATGTGTATAATTACCTAAACATCATAGTAAGTAAATCAAGGCCATTGTCAAGCTTCCGTCAAGGAGAGTCCTTAACTAGAGGGATTTCCCATTGCTCTCAGGATGATAACCTCTGAGTTACAGGTTCCGTTAGTTGGCCACACACATTTGGAGCCTTGTGGACTTTCTGACAGCTGAGCAGCATATCTGTTTCAAGCATTGTGATCCCTGTTCTTACTGCAAGAGTGACAGTTGTCACTTTTCCTTTGACCCCTGTCTTTAGGAAAGTGTCTGACTCAGAAAGTCGAGTCAGTACCCCCCAAAAATATTTTCAGGAGAACCACCTCAAAGATGATCACCTGAGATACTGTCAAGAAAAAAAAAAAACTGAAATTCTAAGCAACATCCATAAAAAGTATTTTCATGTTGATAAGGAAAGATTTTCCCCTAAATACCAGAGAGGCTCCATGAAAGTGAGATTTTTACCTATTTTGTTCACCGTGTCACCAGTCCCTAGAAGAGCGCCTAAGACATCACTCAAGATTAGGTTGCTTTGAATAGATTAGATAATTTCTGTCTCGAACCCCTGTTCATTTGTTTGTTTTTGTTTATTTGATAGTGGTTTCAGTAAATGGATATATCTGAAAAATTGCAAAGCCACTATTAAAACAAGTTATTATTATATATAGCATGGAATTGCACATTCCTCCTTTGAATCCGACAGAGCTTCACCATATCCTTAACAATTTGGGAAAAACATGCTATTATTTTTCTTTATAAAATTTCTCCTGTTAGGCTGTGATGGTTGTCATCAGCAGTAACTCCTCTGAAGGCTTTGTCAAAAGAGTTGAAAAAATTGGAAAGGTGTGTGAATGAAGCTGTTTGCTGAATATAAAGAAAAGAGCATTGAAGTACAATTCACACTCTTACTTCTCCTTCTATGCTTTCAGATGTTTGACATTTGAAAATTTTGCTTCTAGAAGAGATGCCCTATATAATTCTTACTTTAAGGAGCAAGTTGCTTTTATAATTTTTTTATTATTCTACCATTCCAGTATTTCCATTTAAATTAAATTCAATACCATTTAAAAAAAATCAAAAGTGCAGCCAGTATTCAATTCCTGGGCTAAATAATTTTAGAAAGCTTTGTGTTATTGAACCTACAGGGTTTTTCTGTAGTTTTAACTCTTTCTTTCTGTGATTTTTCCCATTAGTCATGTAAGTGACTGCAATATAACAGACATTGAGGATAAAGAAGGACTGAATAGAACAATCCTTGGCCTCATGAAGTTGAGAATCTAGCAAGGGAGTCAAACAATTCAATCATTCAGAGACAATTTATTGAGTGCCTGGCCTAAGATAAGCACAACAAAACCCCAGCCCAGAGGAATCATTTTAATGGGAGAGATAGATAATAGGTAAGCCAACTTTAAAAAAAAAAAACGTACTGATTTTTCTTTAATAGAGATGCATATTTGAACTAAATAAGCACATTTTTAAAAGAGCAGTGATTGAGAAGAGGTTTTTAAACTGAGTGGTCCAAAAGGGCCTCCCTGAAAAAGTCTGTTTTGAACAGATTTCTGAATAATATCAGCTAGGAAGCTGCGTAAAAATCTCAGGGATGGGTGATTTTTCCAGTCGAAAAACTGTAAAGGCTCCAAAGTCACAATAGAGCTATAAGTTTCTCTAATAAAGTAACTTCTGACAAAGAATGAGAAGAAATAACTAACCCAGGTTTGAAAGAAAAGGGACAGACTTTCTATGGAATTCATATTTAATTAAAGCTCTAAAGGACAAAAATACAATAGAGCAAAATTCTGGTCACGCTGATATACCTAACGAAAGTTCATAAACAAGGTGTGGGTAGCAAAGAGTGTGTGGGAATGTTGGTAAGAACAGTGGGGAAGAGTCATCCCTGAACATGTTCTTAAATGAAGCAATTCTTGGGTTGTTTTAAAGGGTAAATTGGAGTTTGCCTAAGTGATTAGAGAAGGATGCCTCAGCTTATGGAAGTTCAAAGCCATAAAGATGTGATAAACTACTGCAGATATTTTCATGTATATTTGTTGTTGCTTCTAGTAATGGTGATCTAAAAACTCCTACTTAAGACAACTAAAAATCCAGACAAAATAGCTTTTAAAGTTAAAAATATCAGAATGATTATAAAAATAAGTGAGGGATTACTGGGCCAAAATACGAAATACAATGAGAGCCTAGAGATATATGCCCTGAAGCCATTTTAGCTATGAGAGCATTTAAAACTGCTAAAACACACTGAGCTCTGTTGTTCATAGACTCTTGATACTAGAGGAACAAAATTCAAAATCCAGCAGCAATCAAATTTGAGGACTTTGGTACAACCCAAATTTAAGTTGAGATCCCCAAAGCACAAGGAGAAGCAGAAATAAGACTATAGCCTACCTTGCCTTCTGTGTAAACTGAGAAAGCCAATCACTGAATTTGGAGTATGATTGTCTTGTAGAGTCTCAGATATAAGAGAAAATCCTGCCAAGGAGGACCATACCATTATTATAGCTCTTAATTATCCCTACTCAATAAGAGTTTCAAATATAATGTCTTGAACATAGCAAAATGTAACAAAGCACACAAAGAAAAACCATTAAGAAGATTTGATAGACAAAATGGGATTAAGTATGATGTTAAAATGATCAATAAAGATTGTAAAATGGCTTGATTACTCTGCTCAAAGAAATGAGAGGGGAAGCAAATTGAACAAAAAACTGACACTAAAAATGATATTGAGAAAGGTTTTATAAATGAACCAAATGGATACTCTAGAACTTTAAAGATATGACAGCTAATTTAAGATACCACAGGGGTGCCTGGGTGGCTCACTTAATTAAACCTCCAATTCTTTTTCCTTTTTTTTTAACACCTTACTTTTATTTTATCTCTTTCAATTTGGCTCAGGTCATGATGTCATGGTTGTGAAATAGAGCCCAGAGTTGGGCTCTGTGCTGAGCCTGGAGCCTACTTAAGATTCTTTTCCCTTCTTTTTCTATCCTTCCCTGCACTCTCACTTGCTCACTCTCTCTTGCTTGCAAATAAATAGATAGATAGATAGATAGATAATAGACAAAGAAAAATAAAAGCAGATTATGAAAATAAATATAAAGATTTTGAAATGAAAACAAGTTCAAAATAAAATAGAGAAGACCTACACAGCTAAAAGTTCATTCAGAAAATCTACTATTAAAGAAGTCAGTATGACACAGTGTTAAGATATCAAAAGAAATGAAATCTTGCCATTTGCGACAACATGGATGGAACTAGAGCGTATCATGCTTAGCGAAATAAGTCAAGCAGAGAAAGACAACTATCATATGATCTCCCTGATATGAGGAAGTGGTGATGCAACATGGGGGCTTTAGTGGGTAGGAGAAGAATAAATGAAACAAGATGGGATTGGGAGGGAGACAAACCATAAGTGACTCTTAATCTCACAAAACAAACTGAGGGTTGCTGGGGGGAGGGGGTTTGGGAGAAGGGGGTGGGATTATGGACATTTGGGAGGGTATGTGCTTTCGTGAGTGCTGTGAAGTGTGTAAACCTGGTGATTCACAGACCTGTACCCCTGGGGATAAAAATATATGTTTATAAAAAATAAAAAGTTAAAAAAAAAAAAAGATTTGAGCATGTACTTTACAGAAAGGGTAATCCAAATGGCCACTCATATATAAAAACTGTTTATCTTTATTATGAATCTGGAATTAAATTAAATTAAATTAAAAATAAATTAAAACCTAAAATGACATACTATTACACACTTACCATATTGGGCAACAGTAAAATTGCCTTGCAAGAATGTGAAAGAATGAAAGTGCCCATAATAAAAACATTTGAGGTAAGTTGGACAATATTTAGAAAACTTAAAAATAAAAATAAAAATTTGGTCCATTCCTAGAAATACAACATGGAACTAAATGAATATTTTCACCAGGATATGCAAACAGATGATTATAGCTATTTCATTCATAACGGCAGTTCAGTAGTGGTCTATTTGCACAATGTTACATTAAATAAGAGAGAATATTAACAAACTGGGAGGAGGGGCTAGGTTGTTATCAGAAACAGATCTTCTATGGTGCTGATTATGTTCTATTTCTCAAAATCTTTAAGTTAAAAAAGTTTTCAAATTTATATCTAGATAGATAGATGATAGATAGACAGATATCCCAGAAGCTGCAATGCTAGGCTAAGACCAGGCTTTAAAGGGCTTTTCTATACTCTACTAAATACTTGAAACCATTCATTATATCATAGCTCAGTGTTCAAATCTCCATTTGATTCCTCAGTTTCCTAATATTTACCTTAAGGTGACCTGATCCAGACTTTTGATCACCTTTGTCTAAATATTTCTATTTTAACAAAGTCCTTTTTAACACTGAGAGACTAAAACTGAGAAAAATACTCTTTTATCTCACTAGAGTGGAAAATATATAGTTACCCATTAACTAATGATATCCATGTCTACATTAGATCAATGACATTTTTAATTCTTGGGAGCTTTTGGTTAAATGAAATTTTTAAGCTTCCTTTAAATGAAGCTTTAAGCCATCACCACATGAATAAAATTAGAGAACCAAATGAAAACAGGCCAAGTATTTACAGAGTAATAGAATGTGCAATGGTAAGAGTACAATTCTGAAATCATAAAGCCTAAATTAGTGTGATGCATTTTTGCTACCCATGTAATCATAAACCAGTTATCTAAATGTGTTAGCCTCAGTTTTTTCACCCATGAAATGGTGATGATAATACTTATTATGCTGCGTTGTTGTGTGTATGTGATGAAGCATGGAGCATGAGAGTCTCATATTCCATGCTAAAATGATAGCTATTTTTATACTTATAATAATTCTAGTAATAGTAATTAAATTCTTCAAAATGGTAATATTCATTTATATTGAGGCATTGTATTGACTATTCATAGACACATTTACCAAAATAAATTTCATTTTACTTTACCCCCTCTGAGGATATATATTCCCTAATTCAATATGAATATCTTTATGAATAATAATTATCATAATAAATATGCTGATTTGTCTTTTATTTGTTTTTAGGGAGGTATCCTTTACTGTTGAACATGAAACTTAAGCAAGTCTGTCTTATTCAAAATTTGCATGCTGTTTTCTTATGAAACTAGATTATAGAGTTGTATGAAATAAATTCATGCAGTTAAGACATTGATGTTTGGAACACTGGGTGGTCAGTTTAGTATTTCAAAAGAAGATTTTAAATTTAAACCTTAAAACTGAGCTCTTTCAGCCTTATTTATAGACCATCCTTCATGTTTCATAAGTACTCCTCCATTGTAAACTAAGTAATACTTTTTGTCACAGTGTATATAATGAAAATGGATTTTATATTCTATTATTTCAGAGTTAGTTGCAGTTTTTACTGCCTTAATTCCTTTTTTGAAAAATAGATTAATTCTACAAAAAGTTTTTTCCAGGTTTATTGAAAAAAATCGACATATTTGTAAATTTAAGAAATGATTTCTTATAACATTGCAAACCTTTAACATTGTGTAAATTTTGTACAATTTGATAAATTGGTATACATCTTTATTGCAATATAATCTACATAAAAATGTTAATACATCTACTATCTCGTATAGTTGCCACTGTTTTTTATGCATTTATCATAAGGAATTTTAAGATCTACTCTCTTAGCAACTTTTATGTATATAGTATAGTAGAGATAAACTTCAGAGGTCTTGTGGGTTTTGTTCCAGACTGCCTCAATAAAGTGATTATCTCAATAAACTAAGTCAAATTATTATATTTTTTGGTTTCCCAGTGCATATAAAAAATTATGTTTCCCAGTGCATATAAAAAATAAAAACTATACTGCACTGTTCAAAAGCATTATGTTTTTAAAGAAAAACAATGTATATACCTTAAGTACACTAGTTCTGAGTTTTCAGTGGGTCATAATTACTGATCACAGATCACCATAACAAATACAATAATAATGAAAAAACTTGATATATTGCAAGAATTACCAACATGTGACAAAGAGACACAAAATGAACAAATGTTGTTAGAAAAATGGTGGCAGCAGACCTCTTTTATACAAGATTGCTATAAACTTTCAACTTGTAAGAATGTGATATATGCAAAGTTTAATAAAGGGAAGCACAATAAAAAAAAGTATGTATATCTTATTAACTATGATCATCATGCTGTACATTAGATCCCCAGAACTTTTTCATATTATAGTTGCAAGTTTGCACCCTTGGACCACCTTACTCCACCCCAGGTTCACCCCTTGTCAACTCAACTCTAAGTTTCCATTAGTTTTCCTTTTCCTCAGATTCTGTATGTAAGGGATATCATAATACATAAATTAAAAAAATATATAAAATCTTTGAAATATTTCACTTAGAATAATACCTTCAAGATCCATCCATGCTGTTGTAAATGGCAGTATTTCTTAATTTTTCATGGTTAAGTAGTATTCCGTAGTATATATTTACCATACTTATTTTACTCATTCATCCATTAATGGATACTGAAGTTATTTCCATCTCTTGCTTAGAGTTAATAATTTTATAATAAACATAAGAGTGCAGATATGTCTTTGAACAGTGAACTTCGTTTTCTTTAGATAGATACCTAGAAGTGGGATTACTGAATCATATGGTAATTTTACTTTTAATAATATGAATAATCTCCATACTGTTTTCCATACAAATTTATATCCCTATTACAGTGCATAAGTTCCCCGTTTTCCCCAATATTTACCAAAATTGGTTAGTTTCAATTTTTTGGTAGTATATATTCTAATATCTTGCTGTGTTTTTCAGAGGTAAACAACAACAACAACAACATAAGGACTTTGCCCTGAGATTTTTACGTTGAGCACTTTTTAATGCTCCTGTTGGTCATTTATATAACTTTTTTGAAAAAAAAGTCTATTGAGATCCTTTTGCTATTTTTTTAATCATATATTTTTTTCTATTTGTATCTGTTGGTTATTAACCTCTTTTCAGATATAAGATTCGTAAGTATTTTCTTACATTCTGTGGATTGTGTTTTCATTCTCTCTCCCTTTTTTTGGCAATGCAGAAACGTTAGTTTGATGTAATACCATTTATTTATTTTTGCTTTTTTTGCTTGTGTTTTTGGTCTGGTATCCAAAAAACTATTGGCAAGACCAATGTCAAGGAGAATTTTTCCTATGTTTTCCTTTAGGAAATTTAGTTTCATGCATCACCTTTAAGTCTTTAATCTATTTCAAGTTCAGACTTATGAGTGATATAAGGTTCCCTTTTCATACTGTTTATGTGACTATTCAGTTTTAAATATCATTTATTGAACAGACTATCTTTCCCCATTACATATGTTGGCCCCTGTCAAATATTAGGTGACTGTATGAAAGGATTTATTTCTGGACTCTCAATTCTGTTCTACTTGTTTATTGGTCTGTTTTTATGCCAGTATACTTTATTGTTTTGAGCATGAGGGCTTTGTAGTATAGTTTCAAATCAAGAAGTGTAATCTCCCTTCTTCATTCTTTCTCAGAACTGCTTTGATTATTTGTTGTCTTTCATGGTCTCATATAAACTTTAGGATTCTTTACTTACTTCTGTAAAACAATAATATTGGATTTTTTTTAAGATTTTTAATTTATTTATTTGACAGAGAGAGATGACAAGCAGGCAGAGAGGCAGGCAGAGAGAGAAGAGGAAGCAGGCTTCCTGCTGAGCAGAGAGCCTGATGCGGGGCTCGATCCCAGGACCCTGGGATCATGACCAGAGCTGAAGGCAGCGGCTTAACCCACTGAGCCACCCAGGCGCCCCTAACATTGGATTTTTGATAGGAATTGGATTTACAGATGGTTTACGGTAGTATGGACATTTTAACAATGTTAATTCTTACCATTCATAAATATGAGCTATCTTTCCATTTCTGTCACCTTCAATTTCTTTATCAATGTCATAGTTTATGGAGTACAGATCTTTCATCTTCTTAGTTAAATCTATTCCTAAGTATTTTATTATTATTATTTTTTTTTTTAAGATTTTATTTATTTATTTGACAGAGAGAAATCACAAGTAGGCAGAGAGGCAGGCAGAGAGAGAGAGAGGAGGAAGCAGGCTCCCTGCTGAGCAGAGAGCCCGATGTGGGACTCGATCCCAGGACCCTGAGACCATGACCTGAGCCGAAGGCAGCGGCTTAACCACTGAGCCACCCAGGCGCCCCAAGTATTTTATTATTTTTGATGCTATTGTGAATTAGATTGTTTTCTTTATTTTTTCAGATAGTTCATCATTAGAATGTTAAAATGCTCCTGTCTTGTGCTTACTTTGGCAGCTCATATACTAAAATTGGAATGATGCAGAGAAGATTAGCGTGATCACTGAACAAGGATGACATGACAAACTGGGAAGCAGTCCATAAAAAAAAAAAGAAACAAAACAAAATTCTTTTCTTTTATATATTGATCTTGTATTTGGTAATTTTACTAAATTTGTTTATTCAAATTTTTTGTGAATTTTTTAGGATTTTTTAACATGTAAGTTCATGTTATCCAAAAAAAGAAAATTTTACTTCTTCCTTTTTTTTTTTTTTTTTTTTTGGAGTCTCTTGTTTCTTTGTGTTCCTTGTTTCTCTGGCTAGGACATCCACTACTGTGTCAAATGAGAGTAGTGAAAATGGACACACTTGTCTTTCTTCTGATCTTTAAGGGGAAAACTTTCAAAAGTTTTGATTGAATATGAGATTAGCTCTGGGCTTGCAATCTGTGTTTTTTCTTTAATGGGTTTTTTAAATTATTTTTTAAAATTTTTTATATAATGTGTTTTTATCCCTAGGGGTACAGGTCTGTGATTCACAGCACTCACCATCACTCACCATAGCACCTGCCCTCTCCAATGTCCATACCCCCACCATCCTCTCCCAACACACCTCCCCCCAGCAACCCTCAGTCTGTTTTGTGAGATTCAGTCTTTTATGGTTTGTCTCCCTCCTAATACCATCTTTTTTTATTTTTTTTTTTTTCATACGCCCGAAACTGCCTATGTTGCATCTCCACTTCATCATATCAGGGAGATCATATGATAGTTGTCTTTCTCAGATTGATTTATTTCGCCAAGCATAATACCCTCTAGTTCCATCCACGTCATCACAAATAGCAGGATTTCATTTTTTTTGATGGCTGCATAGTATTCCATTGAACATATATACCACATCTTATTTATTGATTCATCTGTTGAAGGACATTTATTTTCTTTCCATAGTTTAACTATTGTGGACATTGCTGCTATAAACATTTGGGTGCATGTGCCCCTTCAGAATGCCACGTTTGTATCTGTAGGGTATATACCCAGTACTACAAGCACTGGGTCATAGGGTAGTTCTATTTTCAGCTTTTTGAGGCACGTCCACGCTGTTTTCCAGAGTGGTTGCACCAGCTTGCATTCCCACATACAGTGTAGGAGGGTTGCCCTTTCTCCACATCCTCGCCAGCATCTGTCATTGACTGACTTGTTCATTTTAGCCATTCTGAACGGTGTGAGGTGGTATCTCATTCTGGTTTTGATTTGTATTTCCCTGATGCCGAGAGATGTGGAGCATTTTTTCATGTGTCTGTTGGCCATTTGAATGTATTCTTTGATGGAACATGATAATGAGCTTAGGGAATCACCAAGTTAATGAAAGAGGTGCCTCTTGTAGGTGAAGTAAGAGTGAGAGAAAGAAAAGAGGGCTTATCCTAGATTGGAGAACTCGGGGCTGAAAAGGACCCTCATCTGGGAGCAGAGAAAGTGGTCCAGAATCAGAGGCACAGAGGACTCCCAACACCTTCCACAGAAGCGGAGCACCTAAAGACATAGTGCCATTACCCCTGGAAAATCTAGGCATGGAGGTATTCTCTTTAGGCAAATAGGCATCGGAGAATAGTTTGTCCATAGCCCAGTCACTGACTTCAAGAGGAAAAGCTATACCAGCTCTCGAAGCAGGCCGGATAGCTCAAGCAACAGCAGCCAAGCCAAAATCCTTATCCCCTGCATTTCTGAACAATGACAGAGCAGCAGTTCTGTCTAGAACCAGGAGGTATTCAGAAGTCAATTGTTGGGTCCCGGGTTGTGTCCATCAGTTCAGACGTGGCCTTCAGATCAACTCATGATTCCAGGGCTTTGGCATTGACTCTGTTCTCAGGTTCTCTGCTCAGGGGCAAGTAAGCTTCTCCCTCTCCAGCTCCACCCCCTGATTGGGATCTCTCTGCCTCTCTATCCAAACGTGCATGTGCATGTTCGATATGATAACAAAGACAAAAACAGTGCACAATAATTGACTGGGGCCAAAGGATGTTTTATTGAATTTGGACCTAGGTTCCTATGGAGGGCAGCCAGGTATAGAGAACCTCCCACCATCCTAAAATGCCCGACCTTCGCTTGGAGCTTCCTTGTTCATTCTCCTGTTCTTTGCCTTCCTGGATCTCCTCACCAACCTGCAGCATCCACTGTCTGTCGTGCTGTACTGACCCCTTGTTAACACATTGTGCATCCTCTCGGGGCTCCATTGGAACATGCCCATCTTCCTCAAGAGGCACTGTTTGCTTATCACATGTAACCATTTGGGGGATGGTCATGAGAGGGTGAAGGCAGGCTTGTGCTGCCACATCTCCATGCAGTTCCACAGAGGGTAGCTGATCCACCATGAGGGAGTGCTCAAGGTTCTTCCACATTCGAATCTTCTTCAATGCGTCCTTTTGCACATACAAGTTGTCTTCCTGAAATGGGCACGGAAGTCTTTCAGATGGCTTCACTTGGGCTTGGGTCTCTTCCAACATGCTCTCCGTTGGCTTCTGTGGACTCCAAGAACATGAGTCCGTCCTGGACCTAAGGTTCTAGGGTGTAGACTCTGCCTTGGATGCATGGTCTTTTTGGAAGATTGGGAGGCCATGTTGGCACCGTTTCTGGAGACCATTGAGGTACTCCTGTGCTTTCTGTGGAAGACTCCAGACATGTCTTTGGCACGGTTGTGGGGGTTCACTTTGAGCTTCCCTTGGGTGGACCTTTTCCTGTTGAGATGCTCCATGATTTGGTGGGAGGGTCTCACCCTTACGCAGGGCTCAGATTTCCTCCCCTGAGGCATTGCTTGCGGTCTGTTAGTTTCTTGGCTTGTCGTTGCTAAGATGGAATGCGGCATCTTGCCTTTCTCCGAGGTCCAGAGGGCTGGTGCTGACACTCACGACCAAATACTATGAATTGGGCCATGGAGAAGGTGACACCGACTCGCTTCGCAAACTGCCTTGGTGAGAGACCCAGGCGGCTCCAGCAGTTTGGGACGGCCTGGGGTCCTCTTGGCCCACCCATGACTACTCCAGTCAAGTGTAGTGATCAGGCCTGGGTTGATGAGGAGTGGTTGCTATGACCTCAAAGCTTTGTGACATCACAGATGCTGGCTTCACTGAAGCAGCTGTCCCTCTCCCATGACCTTGGTGTCCTATGGCTTTAAGTAGGAAGCCCCAGGAAGGACAAAACAAGAGCCCTCTGAACCTGATCAAGAACTCAGGATGTCTTGTGGTTTAATGTCAAACTTCCCCTTTCTGGAGACATAGAGGAAGGAAAATGACATTCAGTATACCTTCCTTTAGGCCAACATATCCCCGGAGACGGCAAGGTGTCCTTTTACACTACAATTTCTAGATATCTCAAGAAAAGGTGAGGTCGCAGGTATGAGCAGCTCTCCGTGGGGTTTTTCGTCCTGTGGGTGAGAGCGTACTTTGTCAGCGTCTTTTGCTTATGGGTCAGTGATGACTAAGGTACGGAAAGTCCCTTTCCGAGGTAAAAGGTGAGGGCATCGATATATGGTGCCGTCTGTGTCCTCGTCTCCTAGTGTTCTGAAACACGCGGCTAAGGGATGAGGCCTCTGTCTACCTGGCTTTCCCTTAAATACCTTTGAAAGTCTTTGAGGAGAGTGACCTTCTGCATCAGAGCTAACCC
The DNA here is from genome assembly GCF_964662115.1 of Mustela nivalis. Lineage (NCBI taxonomy): Eukaryota > Metazoa > Chordata > Mammalia > Carnivora > Mustelidae > Mustela > Mustela nivalis. Next base: position 300,510 of record NW_028136539.1, read on the forward strand.
TCAGAGAGGTCTACTGAACCCGTTGTCATTATTAGTTAACTGTACTTGTTGTGGTAACGGGTATAGACATGTGGACCAAGACTCTTTAGTCAGAAGGAAAGGGACGGCGTATATAGACGGCTTGCAAGGCCCATTCGAGCAGACCTTTAGAGTGAGCCGCAATGCCCTTGCAAGGACTAGTGGATCAGGAAGTTTGGGTCCATTTCGGCACCTCAGTATTCCTCTGCCATCGAAGTGAATGAACCCCTGGACCTTGCCTTGACATGAATGTCCCATGCCCTGCTGTTGGGAAATGGAAAAGGCAAGCAGACAAAGGGAAATATCATATGGCTTCCCACAATATGTGCCTCGGGAGGAATACTTTGGCCCTAGTAAAGGAAGGGAATAATGAAGGGCAAGAAGTCAGAGAAGGAGACCCACCAGGAGTGACTCAGGACTCTGAGAATCCAGCTGAGGGCTACCGAAAAGAGAACTGATTAATGGGTGGTCAGGAGTTGTGGCATATATTAGGAGGAGCACTAGGACGTCCATGCAACTAAAGCATCCATGAATACTCTGTCAAAAATGGATGATGGATGATAGGCAGGCTTTCTCAACAGAACAGCAACAAGAACAACATCAATTCATAGGAAAACAATGTGGCCCTCTCAAAACCAAAGGAAGTCACAGGGAGAAAAGGAAAGAATTATATTGTTTATTATCTTTCCTTATTGAAATGACATGGGTGGGTTTCCTAAAATGTCCTTCTTTGAATTGGGTCTTTATCCATGTAAATTAGAGTTTACCCACCTCTTCCATCTCTGGATTTGATGAGAGGACATGACAATGCCTTCACTAAATACATAGAAGAGTGGCCCAAGCAAATGACTTGACCTGGCCTTCTGTGTGTTGGCAGGGGTTGGATTACTGCTTCAAAGGCTTCCGTCTAAACTAGAGAGCTGAGATTTTGTAGGTTTCCTGACCTAATCTTGGAATTTTCTATGTGTCTGGGAATTTATCCTTTTCTCTCAGTTCTTGGATTTGCTAGCATAAATGTGTGGCTATGCCTTTTCGGTTATTCTTTTTTCCTTGCTACCAGTTGTGATGTGGTTTCATACTTGCAACTGTGTGCTTGTCTCCCTGTTTTATCCCAGTAATGGCTTCTGCGGTTTGTTCGTGTTGTCAAAACTCAAGTGTGAGATCTCCTGATTTTTTTCCTATTGGTTTGTTTGTATTTCCTTAATTTTGATAATCACATGTCTGATTTCAATTTTTCTGTTAACTTTGGAGTTCGGTTTTTCTTCATCTTGTTCCTTCAGTCGTCCTTTTAGGTGGCTTTCTTTTTCGGTGGTTTTAAATTTTGGAAATGCACACATTTAACCCTATATTGTTTCCCCATAAAATGTTTTGGCATCCTCCTCTAAGTTTCTTAGAATTCCTTCGTTCGTGGCTCTTTCTTCTTTTCCTTTGGATTTTCTTTCTTGCATTCATTGTAGTTTGTGAGTGTGTTGTGTTTTCCACTTTTAGTGTCTGGCTTTATTTCCAATTTTAAAGTGATATCTTCCTGTTTTCATACCTTCGTGATCATAAGTGCACAGGATAGGTTTTGACTTCTCTTCCATGAATTACGACTGGATTTGGACTCGAGCTCATGACCTGCGATAGACAAAGTTAGGTCTGCTGCTGGGAAGAACATATCTTATTGTCCTCAGAGACGCAATCTTACTCATGGACCCCCAAAGTTCAGGTGGTCTCGAATGCCCATGTGGACGTCTGTTATTCCTTAGCACCTTCCCATCCAGATAATCTGTCCTGTGCTTAACCTGGATATCATAGTTGCCAACAGTATTGGATAAACGTCGCCATCTCCATTCCTGTGTGTTCATAGGCTTCCAACGTTTAGATACACCTTTTTTCATGGTGGATATGTTGGCAATTCTTCCAGGTTTCTGATGTTTTGATGCTCCATCAAGACAAAACACCTTCCGCTTAGCTTTTTTCTCTCGAAGGCATAAAATGACTCTCGCTGACTTAGGCACAAACACTTTGGCTCTCTTCTCCTTGGGAATAGCATAACCTACGTCTTCCCTGTTTCTTCACTTGCAAGCTGTGAGTATCTTTATAGTCGAAGGAAATCTCCTATGGGCAACAGAAGGACGAGCCTGTTTAATATTTGCTGTTTTCTTATGGATGTTTCTATTTTTTTTTTTTATTTGGAATTTCAACCACTGTTACAAACTGTTTGTATTGACGGGAGACTTTAGTCCTGAGTACTGAATGTATTATTGATAGGTAATAGTTCACTTTCTCATTTCGGTTGGCTTCTGACTTGGATTCTATTTGCCTTTCACCTATATGGTATTTTCTTGGGGTTGCTTCATTGGTACGATTCCTCGCTTCCTTCCCATATTTTGCATGTCTTATCTTTGTGTGTTTGCATGTGCATGTGTTAATGCTGTGTGGTGTGTGTGTGTTTCACATCACAATTATTATTAAAATACGAGAGAATGGAATTCGGTCTCTTGTGGGTAGCAATTCAATTTGACATGCCTTGAAATCTCACATTCCATTAGTTTCAGGAAATCTCCTTAAAGGAATGTCATCTCTTGTCCTCTTCAAGAATCCCGTGTTCTCACAAAACGGCCTTCCAACAAACAGCACCATTTGAATTCCTCATTAGATTCATAATGTTTGTCCCAATACCCTTTCTTTTTCGTATGTTTCTTGACTGTCATGAGTTAGTGAAATCGTCTGTTTATTGTCTTTCTGAGAATGATAGATGTGACAAAGTCCAATGCTCTCCGCAAGACTGCCATAAGAGACATGTGGAAGAATTCCTTCTTGCTTATGTCACAGTACAAATTGTGGTGACATGAAGACAGTGAGATGGTAGTAGTGTCTAATAACCTCAGGCTTCTTCAACCATGAAGGCAACAAAAAGATGACCACAACAACTGCAGTGGGGTGGAAATTGACCTGAAGCCTACAAGGTAAACTCCACAGCGAAAGAGAACGGAAGTTGCAGAGATGATGGGAGAAGGTTGGAGACATGGCTCAGGGGAGATTTGGTTGGTTCGTGGATCAGAGGGCTGGAGTCCATGAAGAGGACCAAAGCACAGGAGAGCAGGGCACCCTGGGATCACACAAGGAACCTGTTTCCCAGTGCCGTTGACTGTGAGACGCAGAGGGTCTGAAGGGCACGAGTACTTGACAACACAAGTGTTGAGGGCTGAAGTTTTCCTATCAGCAGGCTTGGCAGACATCAACTTGAAAGAACACCATCTTTTTCCTGCATATGACACCAACAAGCGACCAGGAGCAGACAGCCTGGAGACAATGATCAGAGAGAGACAATACCAAGAGACGCAGTGGGAAGATGATGAGTCGTGGGAGTGATTCCGTGAAAGGCAGTGTTCGTGGAGATGACTCAATGTGGACATAATAAATTTTGGCTCTCACAACAGCAGCATCAAGACAGAGCTTGGCCAAGACAGGTATGTGAGGACAGAGACTCCCTAGCCAGCCAACACAAAATACCAACAGTGGAACACTTGGAGGATTGCCTTCCTCAGTCCAAGATGCTTAGTCCAAGGAGAACAGACTCTCCCATATGGGACGAGAAGAAAGCTTTGACCACATGTTCTCTTCTGAACACAGCATTCTGCAGGCCTGCGTTCTGTTGAGTTGGTAGAGTTTCTCCTTTCACAGGCACACCAGAGCCCACCAAGGTAAACCTCAGCATATTCAGCCCGGACCCTAAAAACAACAAACGGCCGGAAAGGAGAGCTACTGCAAATGACTGGCCTCCAGGACAGGGTCAGCCACAACACAAACAGCAGTGGCATGCATGCCACATACACTCTCACAAACACACACACACGCATGCACTCAACAAACCTTAAGGGCGAGCCTTGGGTCACTCACGGATCACTTCCTCCTAAATAAATTACCCTCAGGTTAGAAAACAGAATGAGTTTAATGAATACAGAGAGGTGACAGAGACTTAGATCCAATGCAAAGATGGAAGAATCAATTGATTCCCAGGTAAAGGAAGAAGGAGTGATTACGACTAGGCAGTCAGAGTGAAACCTCTACATAGAGCACGCCCGATGCGGGATAGAAAGCGGTGGCCTGGATACTCGCTGTACATCAGAAAACATAGGAGATATCAGAGAGTCTCGAAACACAGAGATAAAACTGATAAAGATAAAAACACCTAAAGAACTCCTGAAGAGAAGATTGGCAGGAGACTGGATGCAAAGTTCGGGAACATGGTAGAAGTGGAGGATCCAATTAGGAACCGAGAAGAACAAGCCTAGAAAATAAGGATGCAAATTCTAAGAGAGAAGGCAGAATGATGGAACATGATAGTGAGCTTAGGGAATCTCTAAGGAAATGAAAGAGGTGCCTCTTGTAGGTGAAGTAAGAGTGAGAGAAAGAAAAGAGGGCTGATCCTAGATTAGAGAACTCGGGGCTGGAAAGGACCCTCATCTGGGAGCAGAGAAAGTGGTCCAGAATCAGAGGCACAGAGAACTCCCAACACCTTCCACAGAAGCGGAGCACCTAAAGACATAGTGCCATTACCCCCGGAAAATCTAGGCATGGAGGTATTGTCTTTAGGCAAATAGGCATCGGAGAATAGTTTGTCCATAGCCCAGTCACTGACTTCAAGAGGAAAAGCTATACCAGCTCTCGAAGCAGGCCGGATAGCTCAAGCAACAGCAGCCAAGCCAAAATCCTTATCCCCTGCATTTCTGAACAATGACAGAGCAGCGGTTCTGTCTAGAACAAGGAGGTATTCAGAAGTCAATTGTTGGGTCCCGGGTTGTGTCCATCAGTTCAGACGCGGCCTTCAGATCAACTCATGATTCCAGGGCCTTGGCATTGACTCTGTTCTCAGGTTCTCTGCTCAGGGGCAAGTAAGCTTCTCCCTCTCCAGCTCCACCCCCTGATTGGGATCTCTCTGCCTCTCTGTCCAAACGTGCATGTGCACGTTCGATAAGATAACAAAGACAAAAACAGTGCACAATAATTGACTGGGGCCAAAGGATGTTTTATTGAATTTGGACCTAGGTTCCTATGGAGGGCAGCCAGGTATAGAGAACCTCCCACCATCCTAAAATGCCCGACCTTCGCTTGGAGCTTCCTTGTTCATTCTCCTGTTCTTTGCCTTCCTGGATCTCCTCACCAACCTGCAGCATCCGCTGTCTGTCGTGCTGTACTGACCCCTTGTTAACACATTGTGCATCCTCTCGGGGCTCCATTGGAACATGCCCATCTTCCTCAAGAGGCACTGTTTGCTTATCGCATGTAACCATTTGGGGGATGGTCATGAGAGGGTGAAGGCAGGCTTGTGCTGCCACATCTCCATGCAGTTCCACAGAGGGTAGCTGATCCACCATGAGGGAGTGCTCAAGGTTCTTCCACATTCGAATCTTCTTCAATGCGTCCTTTTGCACATACAAGTTGTCTTCCTGAAATGGGCACGGAAGTCTTTCAGATGGCTTCACTTGGGCTTGGGTCTCTTCCAACATGCTCTCCGTTGGCTTCTGTGGACTCCAAGAACATGAGTCCGTCCTGGACCTAAGGTTTTAGGGTGTAGAGTCTGCCTTGGATGAATGGTGTTCTGGAAGATTGGGAGGCCTTGTTGGCACCGTTTCTGGAGATCATCGAGGTACTCGTGTGCTTGCTGTGGAAGATTCCAGACATGTCTTTGGCACGGTTGCGGGGGTTCACTTTGAGCTTCCCTTGGGTGGACCTTTTCCTGTTGAGATGCTCCATGATTTGGTGGGAGGGTCTCACCCTTACGCAGGGCTCGGATTTCCTCCCCTGAGGCTTTGCTTGTGGTCTGTTAGTTTCTTGGCCTGTCGTGGCTAAGATGGAATGAGGGATCCTTGCCTTTCTCCGAGGTCCAGAGGGCTGGTGCTGACACTCACGACCAAATACTATGAATTGGGCCATGGAGAAGGTGACACCGACTCGCTTCGCAAACTGCCTTGGTGAGAGACCCAGGCGGCTCCAGCGGTTTGGGATGGCTTGGGGTCCTCTTGGCCCACCCATGACTACTCCAGTCAAGTGTAGTGATCAGGCCTGGGTTGATGAGGAGTGGTTGCTATGACCTCAAGGCTTTGTGACATCACAGATGCTGGCTTCACTGAAGCAGCTGTCCCTCTCCCATGACCTTGGTGTCCTATGGCTTTAAGTAGGAAGCCCCGGGAAGGACAGAACAAGAGCCCTCTGAACCTGATCAAGAACTCAGGATGTCTTGTGGGTTAATGTCCAACTTCCCCTTTCTGGAGACATAGAGGAAGGAAAATGACATTCAGTATACCTTCCTTTAGGCCAACATATCCCCAGAGACGGCAAGGTGTCCTTTTACACTACAATTTCTAGATATCTCAAGAAAAGGTGAGGCCTGGCGGGTATAAGCAGCTCTCCGTGGGGTTTGTCGTCCTGTGGGTGAGAGCGTACTTTGTCAGCGTCTTTTGCCTATGGGTCAGTGATGACTAAGATACGGAAAGTCCCTTTCCGAGGTAAAAGGTGAGGGCATCGCTATATGGTGCTGTCTGTGGCCTCGTCTCCTAGTGTTCTGAAACACGCGGCTAAGGGATGAGGCCTCTGTCTACCTGGCTTTCCCTTAAATACCTTTGCAAAGTCTTTGAGGAGAGTGATATTCTGCATCTGAGCTAACTCTCAATGAAGAGGCCTGGACCGAACCCGTTGTTATTATTAGTTAACTGTACTTGTTGTGGTAACGGGTATAAACATGTGGACCAAGACTCTTTAGTCAGAAGGAAAGGGACGGCCTATACCGAAGGCTTGCAAGGCCCATTCGAGCAGAACTTTGGAGTGAGCCGCAATGCCCTTGCAAGGACTAGTGGATCAGGAAGTTTGGGTCCATTTCGGCACCACAGTATTCCTCTGCCGTCGAGTGAATGAACCCCTGGACCTTGCCTTGACATGAATGTCCCATGCCCTGCTGTTGGGAAATGGAAAAGGCAAGCAAACAAAGGGAAATGTCATATGGCTACCCACAATATGTGCCTCGGGAGGAATACCTTGGCCCACTTAAGGAAGGGAATAATAAAGGGCAAGAAGTCAGAGAAGGAGACCCACCAGGAGTGACTCAGGACTCTGAGAATCCAGCTGAGGGCTATCGAAAAGAGAACTGATAAATGGGTGGTCAGGAGCTGTGGCATATATTAGGAGGAGCACTAGGACGTCCATGCAACTAAAGCATCCGTGAATACTCTGTCAAAAATGGATGATGGATGATAGGCATGCTTTCTCAACAGATAGCAACAACAACATCAATTCATAGGAAAACAATGTGGCCCTCTCAAAACCAAAGGAAGTCACAGGGAGAAAAGGAAAGAATTATATCGTTTATTATCTTTCCTTATTGAAATGACATGGGTGGGTTTCCTAAAATGTCCTTCTTTGAATTGGGTCTTTATCCTTGTGAATTAGAGCTTACCCGCCTCTTCCATCTCTGGATTTGATGAGAGGACATGACAATGCCTTCACTAAATACCTAGAAGAGTGGCCCAGGAAAATGATCTTTTAGGCCAACCTTTCTCCAGAGATGGCAAAGTTTTCCTATTTCCTCTGAAATATCTAGAGATATCAGAAACAACAAGTCCTCTGGTATATCATCCCGTCTCTCTGAGGTTTGTCATCCTTTGCATGAGAGAGTGACATTATACATTATAGCTAATCCTTAAGGAGGAGCAATGGACAGCACTCCTTGTTACCATTATTTATCTCTACCTACTGTGTTAATGGGTATAACCCTGTTGACCAAGTCTCTTTAATCAAAGGAAAATTAATGGCTTATATCGATGGTCTGCAAGGCTCACTTGAACAGAACTGAGGATTGAGCTGCTATGTCCTTGCAAAGACTAGTGGATAAAGAAGGTGTGGTCCATATTTGCAACAGAGTATTCCTCAGCAATTAGGGAGGATGAACTCTTGATTCTTGCACTGGCATGAATGCCACAGGACTGGGTTTGTGAAATGAAATGGGCAAGGAGACATAGGGAAATATCATATGGCTTCTCTCATATGTGCCCTAGGACGAATACCACGGCCCTTAGTAGAAAGAAGGAAAAACTGAAGGGGATAAGTCAGAGAAGGAGACAAACCAGGAGTAACTCAGAACTCTGAGGAATCAAGCTGAGAGTCAAGGAAAAAAGAGACATGCAGGGAATGAGGGAACGGGCTAATGGGTGTTGAAGAGTTCTGGCATATCTTAGGCGGAGTACTAGGTCATATATGGAACTGAAGCATCAGTGAATACTCTGTCAAAAATGGATGATGGATGACAGGCTGGCTTCCTCAACAGTACAAAATAATACAAAAACAAGCTGGCCCTTTCAAATGCAGGTGAAGACAGACAGAGAAAAGGAAAGAATTATATTTTTATTATGTTTAATTATTGAAATGGAATATAATTTATTTCCTAAAATGTCATTATTTGAATTGGGTCTTTATACTAGTAAAGTGGAGTTCATCCACCTCCTCCATTTGTGGAATTGATGAGAAGAAAATGGCATTGCCTTCTCTAAATGTCTAGAAGAGTTGAACAGGAAATGATTTGCACCTCGCCATCTGTGTGTTGACAGGGGTTTGATTACTGCTTCAAACGCTTTAGTCACTACTACAGAGCTGAGATTTTGTAGGTTTCCTGACCTAATCTTTGGAGTGAATATGTGTCTTGGAATTTATCCTTTTCTCTCAGTTCTTTTCTTTTGGGTTTGCTTCATTAGTGCTATTCTTCACTTCCTCCCCATCTTTTGTGTGTCTTATCTGTGTGTGTGTGTGTGTGTGTGTGCTGAGTGTGTTTCAAATAACAATTATAATTAAATTGATGGAGATAGGAAGTCGGTATTTAATGGATAGCAGTTCCATTTGACATGCCTTGAAAACTCACATTCCCTCTCTTTCAGCCACATTTCCTACAAAGAATGTCATCTTTTGTCCTCTTTGATAAACACATATTTTCTCAAAACTGACCTCAACAAACACCACATTTTGTGTGCCTGGGTAGTGTCGTATTATTTGTCCATTTTTCCCTTGCTTTTTCATATGTCTCTTGACAGTCATGAGAGAGTGAAATTGTATGTTATTTGTCTTTCTGGGACTGATAGATGTGACGTAGGCTAATGCTCTCCACAATTCTGCCACATGAGGCAAGTGGAAAGAATTCATTCTTGCTTATGGCTGGGTAAGATTCTGTGGGGCTTTTTCAGGACAGTGAGATGGTAGTAGTGTCTGGTAACTCCAGACTTGTCTTTATCCAGGAACACAACAGGAAGATTACCACATCAACTTCAACATGGCAGAAATGAACTGGAGCCCACAAAGCAAACTCCATAGCAAAAGAGAGAATAAGTTGCAATCACTATGGGAGAAGATTGGAGACATGGTTTAGGGGAAAAGTGGAAAGTTGGTAATTCAGAAGGCAGTGAGACAATGCAATGGGCAAAGCCACAAGAGATCGGAGCACACTTGGAACCCACAAGGAGTACGTTCTCCAATTCCATTGATTCTGACCATCAGGGGGTCTGAATCATACTAGTTTATGCCAACAAAGGGCCTTGAGGCCTGGAGATTTTAGATCAGCAGCCTTGGCATATCAACTCAAAAGAACACTGTATTTCTCTGTCAGAGAACACCAACAAATAGCCAGGTGAAGACAGCCTGGAAACCACGATTAGAGACAATACCAGGTGACACAGTGGGAAGATGGTGGGTTCTGGCTGTACATTAGTGAGAGGCAGTGTTCTTGGAGATGATTTGATGGGGGCAAAAGAAATTTGGGGCTCTCGCACAGGCAGCATCAAGCCCGAGCTACTGGCCAAAGACAGGTTGGTGAGGGCTTTAATTGCCTCTCCTGCAAACACGAAATTCTAACCATGGAACACATAGGGTACTGTGTTCCTCAGTCCAACTTGCTTCATTTTAAGAGAACAGATTCTCCCATAGGGGACTAGAAGAAAGCCCTGTCCATAGGCTGTCCCCTGACCACAGAATGCTACAGGCATTCATTCTGTTGTGAAGGTTGAATTTCTCCTTTCACAGGCACACCAGATCCCACCAAGCTAAACCTCAGCCTATTCAGCCCAGACCCCAAACACACCAAAAGGCTGGCAAAGAGAGCCTCTGCAGATGACTGGTCTCAAGGACAGGGGGCAGCTATGATACAACAGCAGAGGGCATGCATGCCACACACACATACCTGAGACTCCCTCAAGGGCCAGCCCTTGGGCACTCCATGATATCTTATTTCTAAAGAAATTACCATCAGGATAAAAAACAGAATTGATTTTTCAAATACTGAGAAAGAGTCAGAGACCTATATCCAAGACAAAGATGGAAGAATCAATTGTTGCCAAGGAAGAAGACAAGAAATTATCATGGCCAGGTAATCGGAGTGAAACCTCACATATAACACGCCCAATGGAGGATTGAAAGCAGAAAGATATCAGGGAGTCTCAAAACACATAGATTAAACTGATAGAAATAAAATAAAGTAAAATAAAATAAAATAAAATAAATAAAGAATTTCTAAAGAAAAGATTGGTAGCAGACTGAAGGAAAAGTCCAAAAAAGCTGGCAGAAGCAAAGGACCAAATTTTTGACCTGGCAGAAAAGGAATGGTAAATAAGGAAACAAATCCAAAGAAAGAAGGAAGAATGATGAAACATGACAATGAGCTTAGGAAAGTCATTGACTCCAAGGAATAGAAAGAGGTGCTTATTGTAGGAGAAGTAGGAGTGAGAGAAAAAAAAAGAGGGCTGAACATGGATTTGAGAATTCAGAGCTAAAACTGTCCCTCATCTGGGAGCAGAAACAGAGATCCAGATTCAGAGGCAAGGAGGACTCACATCACCATCCACAGAAGCATGGAACCACAAGACATAGTTTCATTCAATGGAGGAATTCTCTTTACCTAAATATGCGTGGGAGTGTAGTTTGTACATAGCCAAATCACTTACCTCAAGAGGACAAACTATACCAGCTCTCAAAGCAGGTCAGGTAGCTCAAGCAACACCAGCCCAAGACAAAATCCATTTCCCCTGCATTTGTGAACAATGACAGAGCAGTGTTTCACGTCTAGAACTAGGACGTATTCAGAAGTCAAAGGTTGTGTCATGGATTGTGTCTATCAGTTCAGAGGCGGCCTTCAGCTCAACTCATGATCCCAGGGTCTTGGCATCGACTCTGGTCTCAGGTTCCCTGCTCAGGGGTAAGTCAGCTTTTCCCTCTCCAGCTCTACACCCTGATTGTGATCTCTCTGTCTCTCTGTCAAATATGTGCATGTGCATTGTTTGACAAAAAGACAAAAACACAACCGGGGTACAAGGATTGACTGTGGCCAGGGGATGTTTTCTTTAATTTGGACCTAGATCTCTATGGAAGGCAGCCAGGTTCAGAGAACCTCCCACCATCCTCAAATGCTAGACCTTCGCTCAGAGCTCCAATGTTCATTCTCCAGTTCCTTGTCTTCCTGAATATCCTCACCAACCTGTAGCATACGCTGTCTGTGGCTCTCTAATGGCCCTTTGTTGTCCCACTGTTCATCTTCTGCTGCCTCCATTAGAACACGCCCATCTTCCACAAGAGGCATTGTTTGCTTATCCCATGAAACTATTTGGGGGATGTTCATGAGAGGGTGAAGGCAGGCTTGTGCTGTCACATCTACATGTACTCCTCCAGAGGGTATCTGCACGACCCTGTGGGAATGCTCCAGGTTCTTTGACATTTGAATCCTCTTCAATGCGTCCTTTTGAAGATACAAGTTGTGTTCCTGAAACGGGCACGGAAGTCTTTCAGATGGCTTCACTTGGGCTATGGGTCTTTTCCAACATGCTCCATGCTTGCTCCTGTGGACTCCAAGTACATGAGTCCATTCTGGACCTAAGGTTCTAGGATGTAGAATCTGCTTTTGGTAAATCGTCAGTTTTGAAGATTTGGAAGTCATTTTGGCTCTATTTCTAGGGATGCTACAGCTACTCATTATAAGGTCCGCTAGGCCAGAGGGAGTCATTTTGTGTTTCTGCAGTAAACTTATATTGAACCCATGCTGTAAACAAAATTGACCCTACTCCTCCCAGAGGAGCTTACTCTCAAAGCCTAGATACAAGGGTGAATCAGGCCAGGTGAAGACATCCCATTAGAGGGGCACGCATATATCTACTAGGGTAAATTGAGATCCAATTGTCCACCCATGTGTTACCTAGCATTTTTGTTTTTGTGGTGTAGCAGACTTAGCACGACTGTGCAGTTTTTTCTGTATTGTTATCTCATTGGCCACGTCTGTATAGCCTGGCTAAACTACCGCTATAAATGTTAGTCTCTGAGGCTGGGAGGGGTTGCCTCTTTGCAAGAGAAGGCCCTGACCGGTCAATATGATTCTCGATGCTTTGTGCAAAATTAACGTTTGCTTGACCTTCACTTTGTATCAGTCTCGCTCTTTTGAATAAGGACCCTATCTTTGGAGGGCCACCCGAATTCAAATGATGAGAACTGAAACAGCATTGGAATTTTTGGAAAAGCCTCTGGAGGTAAGATCATGGGATCCTGCATGGAGCTGCAGTGTACAGTCTCCTACCAATCTTCTCTTCAGGAGTTCTTTAGGTGCTTTTATCTTTATCAGTTTTATCTCTGTGGTTCGAGACTCTCTGATATCTCCTATGTTTTCTGACGTACAGCGAGTATCCAGGCCCCTGCTTTCAATCCCGCATCGGGCGTTTTCTATGTAGAGGGTTCACTCTGATTGCCTAGCCATAATCATTCCTTCTTCCTTTACCTGGGCATCAATTGATTTTTTCATCTTTGCATTGGATCTAAGTCTCTGTCACCTCTCTGTATTCGTTAAACTCATTCTGCTTTCTAACCTGAGGGTAATTTATTTAGGAGGAAGAGATCCGGAGTACCCAGGGCTGGCCCTTAAGGTTTGTTGAGTGCGTGCGTGTGTGTGTGTTTGTGAGTGTGTATGTGGCATGCATGCCACTGCTGTTTGTGTTGTGGCTGACCCTGTCCTGGAGGCCAGTCATTTGCTGTAGCTCTCCTTTCCGGCCGTTTGTTGTTTTTAGGGTCCGGGTTGAATATGCAGAGGTTTACCTTGGTGGGCTCTGGTGTGCCTGTGAAAGGAGAAATTCGAGCAACTCAGCAGAACGCAGGCCTGCAGAATGCTGTGTTCAGAAGAGAACATGTGGTCAAAGCTTTCTTCTCGTCCCCTATGGGAGAGTCATTGTCCTTGGACTAAGCATCTTGGACTGAGGAAGGCAGTTTTCCAAGTATTCCACTGTCGGGATTTCAAGTTGGCTGGCTAGGCAGCCTATGTCCTCACATACCTGTCTTGGCCAGTAGCTTTGTCTTGATGCTGCTGTTGCGAGAGCCCAAAATTTATTATGTCCACATTGAGACATCTCCACGAACACTGCCTTTCACGGAATCACTCCCACTACTCACCATCTTCCCACTGCGTCACTTAGTATTGTCTCTCTCTGATCATTGTCTCCAGGCTGTCTGCTCCTGGTCGCTTGTTGGTGTCATATGCAGGAAAAAGATGGTGTTCCTTCAAGTTGATGTCTGCCAAGCCTGCTGATAGGAAAACTTCAGCCTTCAACACTTGTGTTGTCAAGTACTTGTGCCCTTCAGACCCTCTGCGTCTCACAGTCAACGGCACTGGGAAACAGGTTCCTTGTGGGTTCCCAGTGTGCCCTGCTCTCCTGTGCCTTGGTCCTCTTCATGGACTCCAGCCCTCTGATCCACGAACCAACCAAATCTCCCCTGAGCCATTTCTCCAACCTTCTCCCATCATCTCTGCAACTTCCGTTCTCTTTCGCTGTGGAGTTTATCTTGTAGGCTTCAGGTCAATTTCCACCCCAATGCAGTTGTTGTGTTCATCTTCCTGTTGCCTTCATAGCTGAAGACAAGCATGAGGTTATTAGACACTACTACCATCTCACTCTCCTCCATGTCACCGCAATTCGTACTGAGACATAAGCAAGAAGGAATTCTTCCACTTGTCTCTTATGGCAGTCTTGCGGAGAGCATTGGGCTTTGTCACATCTATCATTCTCAGAACGACATCAGACAGACGATTTCACTAACTCATGACACTCAAGAATCATACGAAAAAGAAAGGGTATTGGTACAAACAGTATGACTCTAATGAGAAATTCAAATGGTGCTGTTCTTTGGAAAGCAGTTTTGTGAGAACACGTGTTACTTGAAGAGGACAAGAGATGACATTCCTTGCAGGAGATTTCCTGAAACTGATGGAATGTGAGATTTCAAGGCATGTCAAATTGAATTGCTACCCACAAGAGACCGAATTCCATTCTCTCGTATTTTAATAATAATTGTGATGTGAAACACACACACACCACACAGCATTAACACATGCACATGCAAAATATGGGAAGGAAGCGAGGAATCGTACCAATGAAGCAACCCCAAGAAAATACCATATAGGTGAAAGGCAAATAGAATCCAAGTCAGAAGCCAACCGAAATGAGAAAGTGAACTATTACCTATCAATAATACATTCAGTATCAGGACTAAAGTCTCCCGTCAATACAAACAGTTTGTAAGAGTGGTTGAAATTCCAAATAAAAAAAAAAAAAAGGTAGAAAACATCCATAAGAAAACAACAAATATTAAACTAGCTCGTCCTTCTGTTGACCATAGGAGATTTCCTTCGACTATAAAGATACTCATAGCTTGCAAGTGAAGAAACAGGGAAGACATAGGTTATGCTATTCCCAAGGAGAAGAGAGCCAAAGTGTTTGTGCATAAGTCAGCGAGAGTCATTTTATGCCTTCGAGAGACAAAAGATAAGCGGAAGTTGTTTTGTCTTGATGGAGCATCAAAACAACAGAAACCTGGAAGAATTGCCAACATATACACCACGAACAAGGGTGTATCTAAACGTTGGAAGGTATGAACACACAGGAAGGGAGATGGTAAATTTTATCCAATACTGTTGGCAATTATGATATCTACGTTAAGCACAGGACAGATCATCTGGATGGGAAGGTGCTAAGGAATAACAGACGTCCACATGGGCTCTCGAGACCACCTGAACTTTGGGGATCGATGAGAAAGATTGCGTCTCTGAGGACAATAAGATATGTTCTTCCCAGCAGCAGACCTAATTTGTCTATCGCAGGTCATGAGCTCGAGTCCAAATCCAGTCGTAATTCATGGAAGAGAAGTCAAAACCTATCCTGTGCACTTATGATCACGAAGGTATGAAAACAGGAAGATATCACTTTCAAATTGGAAATACAGCCAGACACTAAAGTGGAAAACACAACACATTCACGAACTGCAATGAATGCAAGAAAGAAAATCCAAAGGAAAAGAAGAGCCATGAACGAAGGAATTCTAAGAAACTTAGAGGAGGATGCCAAAACATTTTATGGGGAAACCATATAGGGTTAAAAGCATGCATTTCCAAAATTTAAAAACACTGAAAAAGAAATCCCCCTATAAGGACGACTGAAGGAACAAGATGAAGAAAAACCGAACTCCAAAGTTAACAGAAAAATTGAAATCATACATGTGATTATCAAAATTAAGGAAATACAAACAAACCAATAGGAAATGAATCAGGAGACCTCACACTTCAGTTTTCACAACACGAACAAACCACAGAAGCCATTACTGGGATAAAACAGGGAGACAAGCACACAGCTGCAAGTATGAAACCACATGACAACTCGGAGAAAGGAAAAAAGAAAAACCGAAGAGGCACATCCACACATTTATGCTAGCAAATCCAAGAACTGAGAGAAAAGGATAAATTCGCAGACACATAGGAACATCCAAGTTAGGTCAGTAATCCTACAAAATCTCAGCTCTAGTAGTGACGGAACCATTTGAAGCAGTAATCCAACCCCAGCCAACACACAGAAGGCCAGGTCAAGACATTTTCTTGAGCCACTCCTCTAGGTATTTAGTGAAGGCATTGTGATGTCCTCTCATCAAATCCAGAGATGGAAGAGGTGGGTAAGCTCTAATTCACAAGGATAAAGACCCAATTCAAAAAAGGACATTTTAGGAAACCAATTCCATGTCATTTCAATAAAGGAAAGACAATAAACAATATAATTCTTTCCTTTTCTCCTGTGACTGCCTTTGGTTTAGAGAGGGCCATAATGTTTTCCTCTGAAATTATGTTGTTCTTGTTGCTGTTCTGTGGAGAAAGCCTGCCTATCATCCATCATCCGTTTTTGACAGAGTATTCAGGGATGCTTTAGTTGCATGTACGTCCAGTGCTCCTCTTAATATATTCCACAACTCCTGACTACCCATTAAGCAGTTCTCTTTTTGGTAAACCTCAGCTGGATTCTCAGAGTCCTGAGTCACTCCTGGTGGGTCTCCTTCTCTGACTTCTTGCCCGTCAGTATTCCCTTCCTTTTCCATTTCCCAACAGCAGGGCATGGGACATTCATGTCAAGGCAAGGTCCAGGGGTTCATTCACTTTGACGGCAGAGGAATACTGTGGTGCCGAAATGGACCCAAACTTCCTGATCCACTAGTCCTTGCAAAGGCATTGCGGCTCACTCCAAAAGTCTGCTCGAATGGGCCTTGCAAGCCGTCGGTATAGGCCGTCCCTTTCCTTCTGACTAAAGAGACTTGGTCCACATGTCTATACCCGTTACCACAACAAGTACAGTTAACTAATAATGACAACGGTTTCGGTCCAGGCCTCTTCAATGAGAGTTAGCTCTGATGCAGAAGGTCACTCCCTCGAAGTCTTTGCAAAGGTATTTAAGGGAAAGCCAGGTAGACAGAGGCCTCATCCCTTAGCCGTGTGTTTCAGAACACTAGGAGACTAGGCCCCAGACAGCACCATATATCGATGCCATCACCTTTTACCTCGGAAAGGGACTTTCCGTACCTTAGTCATCACAGACGCATAGGCGAAAGACGCTGACAAAGTACGCTCTCACCCACAGGACGAGAAAACCCACGGAGAGCTATTCATACCTGCGAGGCCTCACCTTTTCTTGAAATATCTAGAAATTGTAGTGGAAAAGGACACCTTGCCATCTCCGGGGATATGTTGGCCTAAAGGAAGGTATACTGAATGTCATTTTCCTTCCTCTATGTCTCCAGAAAGGGGAAGTTGGACATTAAACCACAAGACATCCTGAGTTCTTGATCAGGTTCAGAGGGCTCTTGTTCTGTCCTTCCCGGAGCTTCCTACTTAAAGCCATAGGACACCAAGGTCATGGGAGAGGGACAGCTGCTTCAGTGAAGCCAGCATCTGTGATGTCACAAAGCTTTGAGGTCATAGCAACCACTCCTCATCAACCCAGGCCTGATCACTACACTTGACTGGAGTAGTCATGGGTGGGCCAAGAGGACCCCAGGCCGTCCCAAACCTCTGGAGCTGCCTGGGTCTCTCACCAAGGCAGTTTGCGAAGCGAGTCGGTGTCACCTTCTCCATGGCCCAATTCATAGAGGAAAAAGGGATATTTTTCAAAATAAAAATTAGCGTATTTTTCAGAATATGATATAGTGTTATTCACTGAACTGAGGGAACAAATGTCAAAGTCTAACACAGTTTACAGAATGTTTTAACATAAATTGAAATTTAAATCTGACCAAATTTCACAGTTTTAAGTAAAATGATAGCACTTTATATCCTTGAAAAGTGGTAAGTGACCCAAAACATGGCTTAGAAAAACAAATTTAACACTACACTAGTCTGAGATGGTTAAGTTATGGTACAACTTGCCATTGTGTATCATCAAATGGTATATATTTTCTTTTGGGCTTGTCATTATATTTTATTTTAGCCATTCTGGTAAGTGTGTAGTGATATCTCAGTGTCATTTTAATTGCATTTCCTTGATGTCTAATTATGTCAAAATATATTACTTTGATGTTTAATGCTCTGAGCTTTCTCAGTTCAAGACCATGAAGCCACTTAGGAAAAATACAGTTGCAGAGGCACTCATAGACCAACTCTTATTTCGAAATAAGAAGAAACATTACTACCCATTCCAACAAAAATTAGATTTGTTATGCAGCAGGGATTTTATAAATTACCTACACAACTTATATAGTAAGATGAAATGGGACAGGCGGCTTCTTGCAGCTATATACAACATCATTTTAATTTCAATTTTCAGTATAATTTTTCCAAGGTATACACAGAATATATATTTAATGTAAATTGTGAACATTTTAAACTCTGTATATGGAAATTAGTCAATTTTAAGTTTATAACAATCAAAATTAACGGAAGTTTATTTTAAATTAGTTAGCTTTCTCTGCATTGCAAGACAGAATAATCAAGAATTGGTAAGAAAAAAGTAATCTCTGTAAAATTACCGGGGGTGCATTATAAAGTGTTCGGTAACCGATCAAACTCACAATTTGGATTGAATGGCAAGTGATTTTTAAAATCTGGAACTCATTGTCAATTTTTTTTCTTCATTGTGTCTTAATAAATTACTATGTTCATTTGCATGGAAGTGAAGAAAAATGCATGACATTTCATCTCAACACTAACACCTTTAACTGGCAACTCTGAATGTACTTTACAGCAGTGTAACAAAGTAAAGATCAATGATGTTTCATGAAATATTTGTTATAATTCTCAAGGAGATAGGGAGTTTGTGCAAAAATGCAAATCACTTTGCGACTAAACACATTGTTTATTTCAGCTAATTTTAAGAAAATATGCTGAGAATCTCTCAAAAAAGGAAGCAATGATTTAGGTTTGCCTTCAAACTCCTTATCTAATCCTGAACCAACAGCACATAGTTCAAAGAGCAACTAATTTGAGTAGCTCCAATTTACACATTTCCTAACAATGCTTAATTTAGTGGAATTTCTGTCCAATTATGGTAATTTGATGTAATGAAAGACAAAAGTTCAAAAAGATCATCCTTAATTTATATAGATGCCAAACTCTGCATTTTCTGAATGACGCCCAGGAACGTATTTTCAAAAACAAACAAACAATGCCAGAACCACTATTAGGTCATCTCTAGGCAGAAAGTGACTCAGAGCTTACATTACTCTCTCCCTGAAAGTATACTGTAGGCACTGAAACTACTACCCTGAGTCTGTGCTATCAAATTCCTTAAGTTAGAAAGTTTTAAAACCCGTCTGTGTGGGAGTATTTCATTTACAGATAGAGATTTGGTTGTTTATACATTTTCATACTTGATTTTTAGGATGTAATAACTATGTTTTAAAATTCATGGTGGTTTTGAATACTGTTGGATAATTGTGCTAAAATGGTATATCCATTCCTCCTAGGAAACAGAAATTATAGAAAGGTAGTGCTTTTCAAATCTGACATCTTTGAGTCATTGCAGTTTCATATAAATGCAATAGGAAAAGTGTCATTCATGTTTATGATATTTTCTATAAATAAATTAGAATGTACTGGAGGCCTGATATAAAGTGGGATGCCTAAACTTCAGTAAGATCTTGTTTTCAATTCAAAATAAATTTTATTTTTTATTTTTTTATAATGTCCCTCAATTTCAGATAAGCACCCCCGTAAGGTCCACTCTGTTTTTTTTTTAAGAATTTATTTATTTTATTTGACAGATAGAGATCACAAGTAGGCAGAGAGGCAGGCAGAAAGAGAGGAGGAAGCAGGCTCCCTGCTAGGCAAAGAGCCCGATGCGGGGCTCGATCCCAGGACCCTGGGATCATGACCTGAGCCAAAGGCAGAGGCTTTAACCCACTGAGCCACCCAGGCGCCCCCAAAATAAATTTTAAATTGAATTATGCACCTCTAAGTTCAGAGACAATAAACATCAACCAACACAATTAATAAGTTCTATTTCTTAAAATTTCGGGAACATTGATAGTCTCATCTCCTGGAAGAACAACAGCTAAAATTTTTGGTCATGGATTCTTGCTAAAATATCACTTTCCCAAAGAAAATTAATGTTATGAATTTTCATTGATTGTTATTGATCATGAAGAATATAACAACCACGATAAAAAGAGTAGGAAAAACATGATATCTCATCTGTAAGGGCATGTGGAAAGTAGGAAATGCTAATAAAAATAACTACCATTATTTCCTAAGTTAACATAATATAACAGAACAAAAATATTTCAAAACAATGTTTTCTTTTTTTTTTTAAGATTTTATTTATTTATTTGACAGAGAGAGATCACAAGTAGGCAGAGAGGCAGGCAGAAAGAGAGGAGGAAGCAGGCACCCTGCTGAGCAGAGAGCCCAATGTGGGACTCGATCCCAGGACTCTGAGATTATGACCTGAGCCGAAGGCAGCGGCTTAACCCACTGAGACACCCAGGCACCCCCATAACAATATTTTCTAGGCTCATTCTGATAACTCTTTTCTACATTCAAATTTAAAGGTTGAGGCATGTGATATATATTACACAAAAAACATCCCAAGGAATTCGTTAAAAAAAAAACTCTTAATAAAGAACAAATCCAAAGGAATTTCTTTTCTAATTTAATTAACAAATTATGAATCGACTTACCTATTTAATACAGCGTATCAGGCACCAATAATATTTTTTAATCGTCACACCTGATGCAATAGTTACCATCTTTCAGACATACTGATCACGAACAAGCAAATAAACAAGAGCACCGTAGCTTAAGATCTACCTGCATAAATATAGGCTACTTCAGACAATCTCTTCACCACAACATAGCAATGAATAGAAATCATACATGCTCTGTATGGACATACAGATGAGATAGAAGGGGATGGATGTTAATATATGCAGAATCTTTATTAATTACATTGTAAACCATAATATGGAAAAACAGAATACAATTTTAGAAATACCCAGGTCACCATCATTGTTTTATTTTTATATGTGTAGATAAGGAGTTTAATAAACAATCCATGACTATTCAACTCCTTATATTTTGAAAATTTTAGTAAAAGTAACAAACCTAGCACCTAGAAAATTATACTTATCTGCAACATACAGCTTTGCCAGCATGGTAGAGGAAAAGCAAAACAAAATAAGTAAGAAAAGTTTAACATTTCACAAGAGATTTGCTTTTATTTTTTATTTATTATTTTTTATTTTTCATTAATTATTTACTTCTATTTTCTACTTTATTTTAATGAAAATGTCATGACCATAACATAAGAGCAGAATTAAACCAACATGAGAAATTATTTTTTCATAAGTTAAAATAAACTAGCTTGGTGATTAATTCAAAATTATATTACAAACTTCAGTGTTCTTGAAGTAAGTATCACTGCATAAACAAATGAGTCAGGAGTCATAAACTAATGATGATTCTAAATGTTATTTAGAGAGACATTCTGTTCTTAATATATTTCAAATATTCTACACAAGACAAAGTGGATCCAAGTAATCTGTAGGCAAAATAAGATTTTAGAGAAGTATATATTTCCAACAGTATTTATAAAATATTACCTTTATGTAAGGCATCATCCTGGACTTTGTGGAAAACACACAAAGGAGTAAGAAGTGGCCCTTCAAGAAACATATACAATATCAAGGTTTAACATGAAGCAGCATGTCTTCTCTAAGTAAAAAAAAAAAACATTGTACCAACTGACTTTACTGAAACTTTATATTTATTGCTCTCATTTTAGGTCATAGTGTCCTTCTGCATGCAGGCTGCTATAACGGACATGATATAGACTTAATAGCTTATAAAGAACAGGAATTTATTTCTCACAGTTCTAGAACGGAGAAGTTCAAGATTAAGGAATGGGCAGATCCAGGGAGAGCCCACTTCCTCATAGATGGCTATCTTCTCACTCTAAACGTACATGATGAATGAATCAAGAGAACTCACTGGGGTCTCCTTTAAAAGGACTGTAATCCCACTTATGACCTAATCACCTCCCAAAGGCCCCTAAGTTTTAATACTATCACTTCCAGAGTTAGATTCCATAATATGATTTTGGGAGACATAAACATTCACACCATAGTATATATAAACAAAAAAAGACACAAAAACAACAAACAAAAAAATTATTTTAACTACCTATTATTTTCAACTACATAAACTTTTAATTTGTTTCTATATAATATTAAATAACTCATTTGAGTGATTCACTTATATCCAATGCATCTGAGTGCAATTAAATTTGCTTACCCAGCATATCCAGAAGCATATTTCTTCAGACTATCTCATTCCCCACCTTACAGGATTTACCACAATTAGAAGACATGGGATAGAGGATAGATAGATAGATGTATACATAAACACACTTGTACATACCCATATGCATATTTTTTCCTGTTAATGATACTCATGCAAATAAAATTTAAGCTCAAGGAAACCTGTCTTGTGTGTTACTTAATATCCAGTTTTTAGTCAACATCCAAAAACAAATAATCCAATAAAACCATGGATAGAAGACATGAACAAGTGTTTCCCCAAAGAACACATTCAAATGTTCAGTAGATACATGATGTGGTATATATGTTCAATGGAATACTATGCAGCCATCAAAAAAATGAAATCCTGCTATTTGTGATGACGTGGATGGAACTAGAGGGTATTATGCTTGGTGAAATAAATCAATCTGAGAAAGACAACTATCATATGATCTCCCTGATATGATGAAGTGGAGATGCAACATAGGCAGTTTCGGGCATACAAAAAGAAAAATGAAAAAAGATGGTATTAGGAGGGAGACAAACCATAAAAGACTGAATCTCACAAAACAGACTGAGGGTTGCTGGGGGGAGGTGCGTTGGGAGAGGATGGTGGGGGTATGGACATTGGAGAGGGCAGGTGCTATGGTGAGTGATGGTGAGTGCTGTGAAATGTGTAAACCTGGTGATTCACAGACCTGTACCCCTAGGGATTAAAACACATTATATAAAAAATTTTAAAAAATAATTTAAAAAACCCATTAAAGAAAAAACACAGATTGCAAGCCCCGAGCTAATCTCATATTCAATCAAAACTTTTGAAAGTTTTCCCCTTAAAGATCAGAAGAAAGACAAGTGTGTCCATTTTCACTACTCTCATTTGACACAGTAGTGGATGTCCTAGCCAGAGAAACAAGGAACACATAGAAATAAGAGACTCCAAAAAAAAAAAAAAAAAGGAAGAAGTAAAATTTTCTTTTTTTGGATAACATGAACTTACATGTTAAAAAATCCTAAAAAATTCACAATAAATTTGAATAAACAAATTTAGTAAAATTACCAAATACAAGATCAATATATAAAAGAAAAGAATTTTGTTTTGTTTCTTTTTTTTTTTATGGACTGCTTCCCAGTTTGTCATGTCATCCTTGTTCAGTGATCACGCTAATCTTCTCTGCACCATTCCAATTTTAGTATATGTGCTGCCAAAGTAAGCACAAGACAGGAGCATTTTAACATTCTAATGATGAACTATCTGAAAAAATAAAGAAAACAATCTAATTCACAATAGTATCAAAAATAATAAAATACTTAGGAATAGATTTAACTAAGAAGATGAAAGATCTGTACTCCATAAACTATGACATTGATAAAGAAATTGAAGGTGACAGAAATGGAAAGATAGCTCATATTTATGAATGGTAAGAATTAACATTGTTAAAATGTCCATACTACCGTAAACCATCTGTAAATCCAATTCCTGTCAAAAATCCAATGTTAGGGGCGCCTGGGTGGCTCAGTGGGTTAAGCCGCTGCCTTCAGCTCTGGCCATGATCCCAGGGTCCTGGGATCAAGCCACGCATCAGGCTCTCTGCTCAGCAGGAAGCCTGCTTCCTCTTCTCTCTCTGCCTGCCTCTCTGCCTGCTTGTCATCTCTCTCTGTCAAATAAATAAATTAAAAATCTTAAAAAAAATCCAATATTATTGTTTTACAGAAGTAAGTAAAGAATCCTAAAGTTTATATGAGACCATGAAAGACAACAAATAATCAAAGCAGTTCTGAGAAAGAATGAAGAAGGGAGATTACACTTCTTGATTTGAAACTATACTACAAAGCCCTCATGCTCAAAACAATAAAGTATACTGGCATAAAAACAGACCAATAAACAAGTAGAACAGAATTGAGAGTCCAGAAATAAATCCTTTCATACAGTCACCTAATATTTGACAGGGGCCAACATATGTAATGGGGAAAGATAGTCTGTTCAATAAATGATATTTAAAACTGAATAGTCACATAAACAGTATGAAAAGGGAACCTTATATCACTCATAAGTCTGAACTTGAAATAGATTAAAGACTTAAAGGTGATGCATGAAACTAAATTTCCTAAAGGAAAACATAGGAAAAATTCTCCTTGACATTGGTCTTGCCAATAGTTTTTTGGATACCAGACCAAAAACACAAGCAAAAAAAGCAAAAATAAATAAATGGTATTACATCAAACTAACGTTTCTGCATTGCCAAAAAAAGGGAGAGAGAATGAAAACACAATCCACAGAATGTAAGAAAATACTTACGAATCTTATATCTGAAAAGAGGTTAATAACCAACAGATACAAATAGAAAAAAATATATGATTAAAAAAATAGCAAAAGGATCTCAATAGACTTTTTTTTCAAAAAAGTTATATAAATGACCAACAGGAGCATTAAAAAGTGCTCAACGTAAAAATCTCAGGGCAAAGTCCTTATGTTGTTGTTGTTGTTGTTTACCTCTGAAAAACACAGCAAGATATTAGAATATATACTACCAAAAAATTGAAACTAACCAATTTTGGTAAATATTGGGGAAAACGGGGAACTTATGCACTGTAATAGGGATATAAATTTGTATGGAAAACAGTATGGAGATTATTCATATTATTAAAAGTAAAATTACCATATGATTCAGTAATCCCACTTCTAGGTATCTATCTAAAGAAAACGAAGTTCACTGTTCAAAGACATATCTGCACTCTTATGTTTATTATAAAATTATTAACTCTAAGCAAGAGATGGAAATAACTTCAGTATCCATTAATGGATGAATGAGTAAAATAAGTATGGTAAATATATACTACGGAATACTACTTAACCATGAAAAATTAAGAAATACTGCCATTTACAACAGCATGGATGGATCTTGAAGGTATTATTCTAAGTGAAATATTTCAAAGATTTTATATATTTTTTTAATTTATGTATTATGATATCCCTTACATACAGAATCTGAGGAAAAGGAAAACTAATGGAAACTTAGAGTTGAGTTGACAAGGGGTGAACCTGGGGTGGAGTAAGATGGTCAAAGGGTGCAAACTTGCAACTATAATATGAAAAAGTTCTGGGGATCTAATGTACAGCATGATGATCATAGTTAATAAGATATACATACTTTTTTTTATTGTGCTTCCCTTTAATAAACTTTGCATATATCACATTCTTACAAGTTGAAAGTTTATAGCAATCTTGTATAAAAGAGGTCTGCTGCCACCATTTTTCTAACAACATTTGTTCATTTTGTGTCTCTTTGTCACATGTTGGTAATTCTTGCAATATATCAAGTTTTTTCATTATTATTGTATTTGTTATGGTGATCTGTGATCAGTAATTATGACCCACTGAAAACTCAGAACTAGTGTACTTAAGGTATATACATTGATTTTCTTTAAAAACATAATGCTTTTGAACAGTGCAGTATAGTTTTTATTTTTTATATGCACTGGGAAACATAATTTTTTATATGCACTGGGAAACCAAAAAATATAATAATTTGACTTAGTTTATTGAGATAATCACTTTATTGAGGCAGTCTGGAACAAAACCCACAAGACCTCTGAAGTTTATCTCTACTATACTATATACATAAAAGTTGCTAAGAGAGTAGATCTTAAAATTCCTTACGATACATGCATAAAAAACAGTGGCAACTATACGAGATAGTAGATGTATTAACATTTTTGTGTAGATTATATTGCAATAAAGATGTATACCAATTTATCAAATTGTACAAAATTTACACAATGTTAAAAGTTTGCAATGTTATAAGAAATCATTTCTTAAATTTACAAATATGTCGATTTTTTTCAATAAAGCTGGAAAAAACTTTTTGTAGAATTAATCTATTTTTCAAAAAAGGAAGTAAGGCAGTAGAAACTGCAACTAACTCTGAAATAATAGAATATAAAATCCATTTTTGGTATATACACTGTGACAAAAACTATTACTTAGTTTACAATGGAGGAGTACTTATGAAGCATGAAGGATGGTCTATAAAAAAGGCTGAAAGAGCTCAGTTTTAAGGTTTAAATTTAATATCTTCTTTTAAAATACTAAACTGACCACCCAGTGTTCCAAACATCAATGTCTTAACTGCATGAATTTATTTCATACAACTCTATAATCTAGTTTCATAAGAAAGCAGCATGCAAAGTTTGAATAAGACAGACTTGCTTAAGTTTCTTTATGTTCAACAGTAAAGGATACCTCCTTAAAAACAAATAGAAGAAAAATCAGCATATTTATTATGATAATTATTATTCATAAGGAGATTCATATTGAATTAGGGAATATATATCCTCAGAGGGGGTAAAGTAAAATGAAATTTATGTTGGTAAATGTGTCTAATAATAGTCAATACAATGCCTCAATATAAATGAATATTACCATTTTGAACAATTTAATTACTATTACTAGAATTATTATAAGTATAAAAATAGCTATCATTTTAGCATGGAATATGAGACTCTCATGCTCCATGCTTCATCACATCCACACAACAACGCTGCATAATAAGTATTATCATCACCATTTCATGGGTGAAAAAACTGAGGCTAACACATTTAGATAACTGGTTTATGATTACATGGGTAGCAAAAATGCATCACACTAATTTAGGCTTTATGATTTCAGAATTGTACTCTTTCCACTGCACATTCTATTACTCTGTAAATACTTGGCCTGTTTTCATTTGGTTCTTTAATTTTATTCATGTGGTGATGGCTTAAAGCTTCCTTTAAAGGAAGCTTAAAAATTTCATTTAACCAAAAGCTCCCAAGAATTAAAAATGCCACGGATCTAATGTAGACATGGATATCATTAGTTAATGGGTAACTATATATTTTCCACCCTAGTGAGATAACAATCAGAGTATTTTTCTAAGTTTTAGTCTCTCAGTGTTAAAAAGGACTTTGTTAAAATAGAAATATTTAGACAAAGGTGATCAAAAGTCTGAATCAGGTCACCTTAAGGTAAATATTAGGAACCTGAGGAAACAAATGGAGATTTGAACACTGAGCTATGATATAATGAATGGTTTCAAGTATTTAGTAGAGTATAGAAAAGCCCTTTAAAGCCTGGTCTTAGCCTAGCATTGCAGCTTCTGGGATATCTGTCTATCTATCATCTATCTATCTAGATATAAATTTGAAAACTTTTTTAACTTAAAGATTTTGAGAAATAGAACATAATCAGCACCATAGAAGATCTGTTTCTGATAACAACCTAGCCCCTCCTCCCAGTTTGTTAATATTCTCTCTTATTTAATGTAACATTGTGCAAATAGACCACTACTGAACTGCCGTTATGAATGAAATAGCTATAATCATCTGTTTGCATATCCTGGTGAAAATATTCATTTAGTTCCATGTTGTATTTCTAGGAATGGACCAAATTTTTATTTTTATTTTTAAGTTTTCTAAATATTGTCCAACTTACCTCAAATGTTTTTATTATGGGCACTTTCATTCTTTCACATTCTTGCAAGGCAATTTTACTGTTGCCCAATATGGTAAGTGTGTAATAGTATGTCATTTTAGGTTTTAATTTATTTTTAATTTAATTTAATTTAATTCCAGATTCATAATAAAGATAAACAGTTTTTATATATGAGTGGCCATTTGGATTACCCTTTCTGTAAAGTACATGCTCAAATCTTTTTTTTTTTTTTAACTTTTTATTTTTTATAAACATATATTTTTATCCCCAGGGGTACAGGTCTGTGAATCACCAGGTTTACACACTTCACAGCACTCACGAAAGCACATACCCTCCCAAATGTCCATAATCCCACCCCCTTCTCCCAAACCCCCTCCCCCCAGCAACCCTCAGTTTGTTTTGTGAGATTAAGAGTCACTTATGGTTTGTCTCCCTCCCAATCCCATCTTGTTTCATTTATTCTTCTCCTACCCACTAAAGCCCCCATGTTGCATCACCACTTCCTCATATCAGGGAGATCATATGATAGTTGTCTTTCTCTGCTTGACTTATTTCGCTAAGCATGATACGCTCTAGTTCCATCCATGTTGTCGCAAATGGCAAGATTTCATTTCTTTTGATATCTTAACACTGTGTCATACTGACTTCTTTAATAGTAGATTTTCTGAATGAACTTTTAGCTGTGTAGGTCTTCTCTATTTTATTTTGAACTTGTTTTCATTTCAAAATCTTTATATTTATTTTCATAATCTGCTTTTATTTTTCTTTGTCTATTATCTATCTATCTATCTATCTATTTATTTGCAAGCAAGAGAGAGTGAGCAAGTGAGAGTGCAGGGAAGGATAGAAAAAGAAGGGAAAAGAATCTTAAGTAGGCTCCAGGCTCAGCACAGAGCCCAACTCTGGGCTCTATTTCACAACCATGACATCATGACCTGAGCCAAATTGAAAGAGATAAAATAAAAGTAAGGTGTTAAAAAAAAAGGAAAAAGAATTGGAGGTTTAATTAAGTGAGCCACCCAGGCACCCCTGTGGTATCTTAAATTAGCTGTCATATCTTTAAAGTTCTAGAGTATCCATTTGGTTCATTTATAAAACCTTTCTCAATATCATTTTTAGTGTCAGTTTTTTGTTCAATTTGCTTCCCCTTTCATTTCTTTGAGCAGAGTAATCAAGCCATTTTACAATCTTTATTGATCATTTTAACATCATACTTAATCCCATTTTGTCTATCAAATCTTGTTAATGGTTTTTCTTTGTGTGCTTTGTTACATTTTGCTATGTTCAAGACATTATATTTGAAACTCTTATTGAGTAGGGATAATTAAGAGCTATAATAACGGTATGGTCCTCCTTGGTAGGATTTTCTCTTATATCTGAGACTCTACAAGACAATCATACTCCAAATTCAGTGATTGGCTTTCTCAGTTTACACAGAAGGCAAGGTAGGCTATAGTCTTATTTCTGCTTCTCCTTGTGCTTTGGGGATCTCAACTTAAATTTGGGTTGTACCAAAGTCCTCAAATTTGATTGCTGCTGGATTTGTTTTTCTAGTATCAAGAGTCTATTAACAACACAGCTCAGTGTGTTTTAGCAGTTTCAAATGCTCTCATAGCTAAAATGGCTTCAGGGCATATATCTCTAGGCTCTCATTGTATTTCGTATTTTGGCCCAGTAATCCCTCACTTATTTTTATAATCATTCTGATATTTTTAACTTTAAAAGCTATTTTGTCTGGATTTTTAGTTGTCTTAAGTAGGAGTTTTTAGATCACCATTACTAGAAGCAACAACAAATATACATGAAAATATCTGCAGTAGTTTATCACATCTTTATGGCTTTGAACTTCCATAAGCTGAGGCATCCTTCTCTAATCACTTAGGCAAACTCCAATTTACCCTTTAATACAACCCAAGAATTGCTTCATTTAAGAACATGTTCAGGGATGACTCTTCCCCACTGTTCTTACCAACATTCCCACACACTCTTTGCTACCCACACCTTGTTTATGAACTTTCGTTAGGTATATCAGCGTGACCAGAATTTTGCTCTATTGTATTTTTGTCCTTTAGAGCTTTAATTAAATATGAATTCCATAGAAAGTCTGTCCCTTTTCTTTCAAACCTGGGTTAGTTATTTCTTCTCATTCTTTGTCAGAAGTTACTTTATTAGAGAAACTTATAGCTCTATTGTGACTTTGGAGCCTTTACAGTTTTTCGACTGGAAAAATCACCCATCCCTGAGATTTTTACGCAGCTTCCTAGCTGATATTATTCAGAAATCTGTTCAAAACAGACTTTTTCAGGGAGGCCCTTTCGGACCACTCAGTTAAAAAACCTCTTCTCAATCACTGCTCTTTTTAAAATGTGCTTATTTAGTTCAAATATGCATCTCTATTAAAGAAAAAGCAGTACGATTTTTTTTTTAAAGTTGGCTTACCTATTATCTATCTCTCCCATTAAAATGATTCCTCTGGCCTGGGGTTTTGTTGTGCTCATTTTAGGCCAGGCACTCAATAAATTGTCTCTGAATGATTGAATTGTTTGACTCCCTTGCTAGATTCTCAACTTCATGAGGCCAAGGATTGTTCTATTCAGTCCTTCTTTATCCTCAATGTCTGTTATATTGCAGTCACTTACGTGACTAATGGGAAAAATCACAGAAAGAAAGAGTTAAAACTACAGAAAAACCCTGTAGGTTCAATAACACAAAGCTTTCTAAAATTATTTAGCCCAGGAATTGAATACTGGCTGCACTTTTGATTTTTTTTAAATGGTATTGAATTTAATTTAAATGGAAATACTGGAATGGTAGAATAATAAAAAAAATTATAAAAGCAACTTGCTCCTTAAAGTAAGAATTATATAGGGCATCTCTTCTAGAAGCAAAATTTTCAAATGTCAAACATCTGAAAGCATAGAAGGAGAAGTAAGAGTGTGAATTGTACTTCAATGCCCTTTTCTTTATATTCAGCAAACAGCTTCATTCACACACCTTTCCAATTTTTTCAACTCTTTTGACAAAGCCTTCAGAGGAGTTACTGCTGATGACAACCATCACAGCCTAACAGGAGAAATTTTATAAAGAAAAACAATAGCATGTTTTTCCCAAATTGTTAAGGATATGGTGAAGCTCTGTCGGATTCAAAGGAGGAATGTGCAATTCCATGCTATATATAATAATAACTTGTTTTAATAGTGGCTTTGCAATTTTTCAGATATATCCATTTACTGAAACCACTATCAAATAAACAAAAACAAACAAATGAACAGGGGTTCGAGACAGAAATTATCTAATCTAAAAATAGCACATGTTCACAGAATACACAACACATATCCCAAGTACTACTATAGGCTTCAAGTAATAGTCAAAACAATAGTAAAAATGATTCAGACCACACCAGTCAAATCATAAATGGGACCTTAACTGTAAATCCTTATCTTTAGATCAAAGCGGGTAATTGGGGGCTGAAGATACATTATAGAACTAATATGTTATAGAACTCCTCTGAAATGAGTCATTTATTCCATCACTTTTCCTGCACAGCTGCTGACCCATGTTTTGGTTCCTGGAAATAGCTGCTACCCTGTCATACTTCTTAAAAGCACATATATTGATAACTCTACTCATTCCTCCATTCCTCTGTGACTGTCACTGTGTTAAAATGTGGAGTCAGCTGACTCACTTGTGATGGTAATAAAGTAGATGAGTTTGCAAAGTATTTTGTTATTTCTAAAAATGCAAAAACCAAATTACATTGAAATCATAAGGGGTGTTTCAGGGAGAGCTGTAGGATGTGGTTTCTTGTGTAATCCACAGAGATTAGCTCCAACACATATTTAAACTCTCCTCTAGGAGCAACCTTAGTGGTAAAGCAAGAAGATAAACAGATGTAAACACACCCTGGCACAAAATTATCACTTATGTTTGGCTTCCTAGTCTCCTCGTGTTACTTATTTATCTTAACTTCTCTCTGAAATCAGGGAACACAGAATCTCAATCAGTTGACATTTTTCTACTGAATTACCCAATAGTCTGATCATACCCCAAGACTTTTTTAAATTATTTCACTCATAATCCCAAATCTGCTTTGCTTCCTCATCTTAGTACACTGTAATTTGATTTCAAAATGAGGACAGTTGTCAGTAATGCCACATTCATTCATCTATTTTACAATTCCATGTGCTTATAACTATGAAGATATGTTAATAACATCCATTCCAATAAGCCACCCTAAATTTATTATCATGAAACAAGACCTCAAGAAAGAGAATTCAAAATCATCCATGTATTTGCAACTTATTGCAATAAAGCCTTTATCAATAGACTTCCCTGTGCACATGGTGGTCAAATTGCTGGTGAAAACCAGCCAGATCTATTACAAGCTTTCTCATGGCTTCTAGGTAACCCAAGTGAGCCTTTATTGATACTGGGAAGGGATAAAGCAGGGAAGGGATAAACAGTGCTATAAGATTTGGCTAGACAAAAGTAATGACTCTCATTACAAAGTGAGTATTTTTTTTTCAAGCTTTAGTTCAGTTTATTTTTCTTGTATAAAACTATGTAGTAGCCACAGCTGGAGCCTGGGTCCTCTGAACAGAGACTCTGGTGTGGGTCTTCACAAGATGGTCCGTGAACTCCTGATAGGGAGACTTGGTGAACACAGTCTCCTTCCAGAGATCAGGGGTGAGATAGCTGTAGGTCTTGGAGATGGCATCGAAAGTAGCCTTGGCAAAGTTCCCTAGGGTGGCAGTGCAGCCCCTGGCCGAGGTGTAGCAGTCGTCAATACCAGCCATCATCAGCAGTTTCTTGGGCACAGGGGCCGAGACAATGCCAGTGCCTCTGGGGGCGGGGATGAGACACACCAGCACAGAGCCACAGCGGCCAGTCACCTTGCACGGGACAGTGTGGGGCTTGCCGATCTTGTTCCCCCAGTAGCCTCGCCGCACAGGGACAATGGAAAGCTTCGCCAGAATGATGGCTCCGCGGATGGCAGTGGCTACCTCCTTGGAACACTTGACACCCAAACCGACGTGTCCATTGTAATCTCCGATGGCGACAAATGCCTTGAACCTGGTCTGCTGGCCCGCGCGCGTCTGCTTCTGCACAGGCATGATCTTCAAAACCTCGTCCTTGAGGGAGGCTCCCAGGAAGAAGTCGATGATCTCAGACTCCTTGATGGGCAGGGAGAAGAGATAGATCTCCTCCAGGGACTTGATCTTCTTGTCTTTGACCAGGCGCCCAGCTTGGTGACGGGGATCCACTCCTTGTCCGCGGCCTTGCCCCCGCGAGCTCCGCGGCCTCGGCCCCGGCCCCGACCACGGCCCCGGCCCCGGCCCCGGCCCCGGATGCCTCTGCCGAAGCCACCGCGGAAATTGCCGCGGCCTCCCATTCCAGGGCCCCCGGGCCCTCCGGGCCCTCCCGCAGCACCGGCGTCATCCGCCATTTGGTGTTCTCTCGGAGAGGAAACAAAGTGAGTATTTTAAAGCAAAAGAGCCTGTTGGGAATATTGTTTTATAAAATAGTGGTTTTTTTTATTAACTTTTAAAAATTCAATTAGGTAACATATAGTGTACCAATAGTTTCAAATGTAGATTTCAGTTATTCATCCATAGCATATAATAGCTAATGCTCAGTACTTACTGTTATAGCTTCTTGAAAGCAGAATTTTAACCCACTGAGCCACCCAGGCGCCCTTGAAAGCAGAATTTTAGATCACATTTTCTGATTACTTCCATGTCGTACAACACTTTCCTGCTAGCAACCTTCAAAACATACTGTTTGTTAGAGGAATTTCTTTAATAATAAATAAATAGGAATTCATTTAAATTTATAAATATATAAAATAAATAGGAATTTATTTAAATTTATTTAAATATTACACACTGTTTCATTGTTCATAAATAAGGTGATGATATTATAGCCATTAGTTGGTAGCACTGATATATCACTATCTTTTTACTTCTCAGTGCATTCTCTTTACACAAATAGATATATATTTTAAAAAATGTGAATCTGTGGCAAACTTGTAAAAAAACCCTATACAGTAAAGTTTATCATTTTAAGTAATCTCAATTATCTTCCTCAATTGTGATAGTATATCCTTCTATCTAGGCCAGATATTGTATGAGGGATTTGAAGAGACATACTTTTCTAAATTTCACTTTTCTCATCTGCAAAATGCTTATCATGATCCTACAAAAAAATACACTTATAATTTTTTGATGAAAATTTATTTATTTATTTTAAGATTTTATTTCTTTCTCAGAGAGAGTGGGTGAGAGAGCAAGCACAGGCAGACAGAATGGCAGGCAGAGGTAGAGGGAGAAGCAGGCTCCGGCCGAGCAAGGAGCCAGATGCGGGACTCGATCCCAGGATGCTGGGATCATGACCTGAGCCAAAGGCAGCTGCTTAACCAACTGAGCCACCCAGGCGTCCCTTTTGATGAAAATTTAATCTGTATAAACAATATATTTGTTGTAATGCGTGGTTCATGGAAAACATCTTTTTTAATTATAAGCAGTATTAGAAATTAAGTAAATGTGTCTATAATATTTAAAGTTTTAACACATAATTCCACTGCTTTGCCTTATTTTCTCAAATCCCTTTACCACTTTCACTGACAGAGTCAAATGTACTTTTTCTACTAGTAGCCAGCTCTTTGTCTTTTGTCAGAAAGATGCCCTTGTGAATTATTTATAATAGAGATATTAGCAATAATAATAATAATAATAATAATAATAATAAATAGCAATGAAAATGTTAAAATAAAAGTTTTCTTAACTAATTAGGGTTCTTAGACATCAATTAGAGGAACCACCTCGGGCAAGCAAATTAATCTGCAAGACATTCCCAGAATTAACAAGTCAGTCAGATACAGGGTTGTCTGTAGACTGAAAAGAACTAGGTTTGGAAAATAGGTAAGGACAGTGAAAAAAGTGATCAAATTTTTGGGCAAAATAAACTCTTAGGTGTCCTTTCAATGGAGTCCTGTTCATTATGTAGCAGAAACTCTGGAGATTATCTCAATCCATTGGAGTCACCCCGTTTATTAGCTTGCTATTGACAAAGTTATTTACAAACTGTAGAGCAAGAGGTTATAATGGAGAAAACTGATGGTAATGCACAGGATTCTTGTTAACAATAATGCAAGTTAGTGATTTTTCATTAGAAAACATAAATTCTATAACCCAAATTATGGGCCCAGAGCACTTCTGCTGCACAACTCTGCTTATATCCCAAATAACCATGTGAACTAGTTTTAATATCTGCTTCTCTTATTAATTTTTGAATAAAAATTCTTGACACAAGTATTTTATAATTGTGTGATAATCATGAATTTAATTTTTGGAGAACAAAATACACTTTAGCATAACTAGGTTTGTTCACAGAACCAGCCTTGATAACACACTTCTATATGTTAGAAATGATGTAAAAAATGTAGAATATTGGGCACTTGTTTGGTATTCTTTGCCATGTTTTGCACTATCTAAAAAGAGATCAGTGAACTTGGACTGGAGTTAGTAGACATGGAAGAAAATAAAATATTACAGAGAAGAATACTCTGTGGTCCACAACCTAAACGGCCTGGGATTCCCATCATTTGGATCCCTGTAGCTTTACAGAAGTCAATTAAATTTTTGTATCTCTGATTAAAGTTGTTTCCCCAGTACTTTTTCAAACATCTCTTGTAAAGTATTGTTTCCCAGAAAAAAAGGGATTTTGCACATGTATCTGCCTTTGTCTCTGGTCATGATCTCAGTCAGGATCCTGGGATCGAGCCCCATATCGGGCTTCCTGCTCATTAGGGAGTATACTTCTCAGTCTCTCTCTGCAGCTACATCCCCCTGCCCCACTCATGCTCTCTCTCTCTCAAATAAATAAATACAATCTTTAATTTTTTAATTAAAAATAAGATAAATAAATTAAAATAAAAAGTCTGGGCTTACTGCCCCATTTAGCTCCTTTTGTTTTTTTGAGTTGTATTTAAAGCAGCATGAGAGAACATGAGGCTCTCAAACTTAAAAAAAAAAAAGGAAAAAATTGAGTTTTGTTAGGATTTAAGATCTTGTCTGCTAGACAAAAACGTTGGCTTTGTTAACATGTGAAAATTATCAAAAGGGAATAAGATAGAATTCTAATAATTTTTGTAGAAATTAAAAATTTTCTCCAACCCAATTACATACAGACCCATTAAGTAAATTCATTCCAATGTCCCAAACCAACCTTTTCTAATAGTAATGCATCTGTGTAAACAGGGTCAACCCAAGGAATAAATAAATATTATTATTTTTTTCCTGTCTCTTCCACAGTCTCTTCTGGGTATATTGGTAGCAAGCCAATTATCTATCTTATAAGACATGATATCATAAGGAAGGGTATTCTGTCCATTTGGAACAACTGAAAATCATTGTAATTTTATCTTGGTGCAGTAACTTGAGATGGCACAGTGTGGTTTATGAATATATTTTTTTTTTTTTACTGGGAAGAAGAGATTATAGAGATATTGGTTATCCAAGAGAGACTGACAGGTGTTGATAGTTGCCAGGTCAATATCCATCTACTTTTTCCTTTAGTATCAGAAAGCACTGAGGGATTGACAACAAGGAAACTTAAAACAACATCAAATATTTTATTGTCTCTTTTCTAGTTACATTGTAACCATATGACAAAGTATCAGTTGTACAAGATATCATTCTCTTTTACCTCTATCTTTCTGCCAGAAATGTGGGCTTAATAGTGAGAACTCCAACAGCAATTTTTGCAACTGTGAATAAAAAGCCATGAAAACCTCTAAGATAGTTCACTTGACTTTCTTAAGACTCTGAACCAACACCAGAAAACACTCTCTGTAGTCTTCTTGTTAAATGAAAAATATGGTTAAACCACTTTTGACAGTCTACTACCTACAGCAAACTGTAAATCTTAATTGAAATATGTCCTCTCAGCTGTGCTTAAGCAACTGAGTCCTGAGCTTTTCAGGTATTCAGTCTGAAAGAGTACACCTCGGGTGCTCTGAAAGGGAAGAGAAAGGACACCCTGTTCTCCATATAAATTAAAGAAGAGAAATCTGTGCATTTAAGTGGGCCATATAAAATTTATCAAGCAATTATCTCCTAACTCCTTCCTATCCAAATTACCTGATATGCTCTCCCTATTCCTTTATTCCACGTTACTGCCTTTTCACAACATGTCTTCTGTTATTTCCTTCTTGCAAGCTAGTTTTGATTTCTGCATCTAAAAAAATCAACAATCATTGTGTATTTCAATTCCCATTTTCCTCAAATGCATTGATTCTTCTTATCTATTACTCTTTTCTCATACTCAGTGTCTTTGTCTTTATGGGGTTTGTACTTTGCTTTTCCCCATCCTTTACTGCCATTATATAATCAATCTAATAACTTCTTAGAGAAAGTTAAAAATTCCCGCATAGCCACACGTGAACACAAAGTCACTGATTTTTAGCAAACCTATAAGATAGTCAGACATCCATTCAATTTCTTTTTTTTTAAGATTTTATTTATTTATTTGACAGAGAGAGATGACAAGCAGGCAGAGAGGCAGGCAGAGAGAGAGGAGGAAGCAGTCTCCCTGCTGAGCAGAGAGCCTGATTTGGGGCTCGGTCCCAGGACCCTGGGATCATGACCTGAGCCGAAGGCAGCGGCTTAACCCACTGAGCCACCCAGGCGTCCCTCCATTCAATTTCTTAACTGAGTCCCAAATGCATCCTGACTTCTAACCTAAACCTAAGCTCTACTTCTTACACGTTGTTATATGACCAAATTCTTTCAGTTCAGTATTTTGTAACATTTAAATATTAATCAGTTGATGCTTTGTTTGTGTATTTCTATGAAAATAATTTGAATACTGTAGATTTATTGTTATATTTGTAGGTTTATAATCAAAGTTTCATCAGTTGTAGTTTTTGGAAATTTCAGATATAATGATTAACCTAAAATGATACTGCCTCAAATCCCTCTGATATCAAGGCCCAACACCTGATTATAGCCAAACCTGTGGTGGATAGTTCCATGGGAAATTGCAGTTACTTAACACTGATAGCATCTCATGTTCTCTCTATCATTTTAGAATGTCTCCAACACAACCCAAAAGTGTAGGAGAGTTAATGTCCTCTGAGGACAGCTCTCAGTGAAGTGGAAATAAGAACCATAGGTAAAATTGTCAGTTTTCAGGTCTTCATGAGGACAACTTAAAGAAGTTTCTCAGGACCTTTCAGTAAAAGCAAGCCTTCATTTTCTATCCACAACAATTATATCAACAATGTACCTCTTTGACAAAGTTGCTTCTTCACTGTATCACTTTCCCATTCTTTTCTACCTTGGATAATCTCCCAGATAAACTAACAGTACTCAAATCCTTTGTCCTACTCTTTGCTCTCAGGATAAATGGAGCCAAAAGACTTAGATTAATATCAAGTTCTGAATGGGATCTTAGAGCTATTTCTGTCCAGATTTTCATAAACATAGGGACCTTTGAATTATCAGGCTATAAATAAGTTCTAAATGGAGGGGGCAAAAGCAAAAAGTAGAAATTTTTATGTTTGATTTTTAATCATGATTAATTGACTTTATTGATTATTATAAATACTAACATTATAAAAGTGTAGATCTTTGTAAAACAATGTCATATTGTAAGAAAGAAGTTGCATAATCCTTTTGAGAATATTAAACCAAGTGTTCAGGTGCCATCTAATTTCTTGTTTAATCCAGAACTTTGGTGTGCATCATCTTGAGGAATAGGATTTTGAAGTCCAGACAGACTAAGAGAAAACTGATCCAAATGTGTGTGTTTATATTTCTGCTTTTGTTGTAAAAATCAAAGTGTGATTGCTGGTTTAAAATGGTAAAACTAATAATGTTCATGGACTCGATTATAAATTTTCTAATTGTATGGGAAGAATCCAATAAACATAGAATTAATTGATTTGCAAATCCTCAAAGAGCTACAGGATCAGGTAGTGGTATGTTCTGATTCAACAGCATCATAATGCAGCATTTTATATGTGTGGCTAATGGATATTTTCATGAATGTTTGCTAGCTAGTCAGCCAATACAGAGAAATATTAGGTAGCGTAATTACTCACAGTTGTGTTTAATAAAATGAGAGAAAATTATCAAATGACACTAATAATAATAAACCTATAGCAGGCTAAATATTCAATGATAATTTCAAGTATTAATCTAGCTTTCTTCCCTGATTATGACTCTTCTCTCCTTTATCATAATGGGAGTAGCAGATTGTCTGCAGTGAATTGTGAAAACGCAGAGTGACTTTGGCAGTGAAGGCCTCCCATCAATTTTGATAGGTTAAAATGATTCTGGTTGGTCTTGAGCAAATGTGTCATTTTTTTTTTCTGTGTGTGTCATAAAAGAAAGAAGCAATAGTAAATTCTTGCTGTTATTCCATGGAGCCAATAAAATCATACTGCCAACAAGAGGCTGTTGACACCATAGGTGTAGTTAACTGTCTTGAAATACTACGCCTGGAAATAAAATCCTAATATTTCACATAACCTCTTTTTTTTAAAGAAATAAAACAAAACAAAACAAAACAAAACAACTATACTGCTTACATTTAGGGCCCTGCTGTTGTGTAACTATTTTTGAACATGTCTTCTGTAAGTGTATATATATATATATATATATATATATATATATATATATACATATTTTTCTGTGCAATAAATTCATTTAGAGATAAATTTGGATTGCAAATTATTTTGGGGGAGGCGTGGTATTTGTGGCTAGTCTTACAAGTAAAAAGGACTAAAAAAAAAAAAACATTTTTTATTACAGCATATTTACATCTGTCCAAAGTACTTATCTACTATAATACTGACTAATGTATAATACTGTACACAAAGAAAGAAGTTAAATGAGTTATAATTCAGT
Source organism: Mustela nivalis (assembly GCF_964662115.1). NCBI lineage: Eukaryota > Metazoa > Chordata > Mammalia > Carnivora > Mustelidae > Mustela > Mustela nivalis. Next base: position 340,002 of record NW_028136539.1, read on the forward strand.
CAATGTATAGCTGGCCATTTTAAAACTTACCACTGAATCTTTCTGGTATGAAATGTGATATCTGGCAATCTGGTCCAGTTCATTACATCAGGTCATTTGTATGTTCTTATTACCATTTTGATAGCATAGCACATTTTATACCCAGACATTTTACAATGGAACTATGATGCATGTATTTTCAAAAGTATAGACATACATGAAGCTATGAGGTCAAAAAAGATGAATGTCCGTAGTACCATATAGACTCAACAAATAAAAGTGTCCAAGGGTCTGAGTGTGACTTATGAATATTGTATAAGATTAGGCCAACATGTGGTTTTGATATAAATAATCTGTTCTTAAATTAGAATTACAATCTTTGAGTACAGTGTTGAAAATGGCAGATAGATTTTAGCTATCTTTGCTCACTAGGGAAAATGGAAAAATGTTTAGTTTGGTCAGATTTTCACTTAACTTCTGAAAAATCTTACGTTTGAGAGAACCCTTCTGAAATAAGAATCCTTAAAGACATAACCCCTTTGGCACAAGTTTTCAAGAAACTTGTTTGATGTTGTAGACAATTCTATGGCACACGTACTGTTCTAGATGTTTCATGCCAATAATATGTAAGCCATACCAAGGCTACATATACATATAGAGATGTTCCTCAGCTTACAAGGGGGCTATGTACAGAGAAACACATAAAAAATTAAAAATGCATTTAATACCCCAAAACTATCAAATATCATAGCTTACCTTAAGCTTATTTAAACATACTCAGAACACTTACATTTGCCTGCATTTGGGCAAAATCATCTTAAGCAAAGCCTATTTTATAACAAAGTATCAAATATCACATGAAATTTATTAAATATTACACTAAAAAAGAAGAATATATATATTCTATATATATGTTCTATATATAGAATGCTTGTAAGAATATCAGGTGTTCACCCCTGTAATCTTCTAGCTGACTGGAAGCTGTGGCTGCCGCTGCCCAGAATCACAAGATGGCACCATATAGAACAAGAGTTTCAGGTGGTAGGTGTTGTAAGTTTTACCCAAACTGACATTGGTTTTTGTCATCATATATGTCAAGTAGTTTTCTCAGGTTTATTTTTAGAATATCCTTGTATAATGAATATTTACACTGATATCTAGTATAAAAATCTTGCAATTTAACATTAGAAACATTAAGATATTGAAAATCAATCTATTTCTTTAATTCATTGAAGACATTTTTGGCTTGTTTCCAGTACTTTCTTACTGGTTAAAAAGTGAATTTGAAGTAGTCTGGATTTCATTATTATATGGCACTTTCCCTTTGATGAATACAAAGATGATATTCTATATTAGCTATCTGAGAAGAATTTATTTTTTTAATTTTATTTATTTGTAAGAGAGAGAGTGAGAGAGAGCACAAGCAGGGGGAGCAGCAGGATGAGGGAGAAGCAAACTCCCGGCTAAGCAGGGAATCTGTTGCAGAACTGAGTCCCAGGACCCTAAGATCATGACCCGAGCTAAAGGCTCAGGCGTTTAACTGACTGAGCCACCCAGGTGTCCCAATCTGAGAAGAGTTCTGTATGCTATTCCTATTAATATGCAGTTTAAAGTCTAGGTAATTAACTTAATATTTTAGTGGCTATTGCATAGATAGCACTATGTTCCAGGCAGAGAGTAAGAAAGAAATATTAAATCAACCATATTCTATGCATTCTAAATGAAAATAATTAATCGATCATAAAAATCCTTCTATTTATGGAATATCAACTTATAAGCTTTCCTCCATATGAACAATGCCAAATACCAGAATAAAGGGTCATCTAATACAAATAAAGGATAGAATTAAAGAATTCTGGTAAGCCATTTAATTTTGAAAAACGGTGTTCTATTGTTGCTGAGTTGTGGTTTTCCGTTACATAATATCTGATAAGTGTAGAAGTAACATGAGTGTTACGTGAGATGCGAAATGGTATATAATTAAGATATTTTTAAAAGTACAGATAAATACAAATTTGTAAACATAGCATTATGGAGGAGTAAAAATAAATGATAGCTACACACTCTAAAGTGAATAAAACTTGGAAAGCTAATAGAGAATTAAAACAAGGACAGTGCAAAAAGTATGGTACATTTTTATGAAGTTCAAACAAATTCTGTGAAACCATAGATGGACTTAAAGATACTATTATGTATCAAATATTGTAAAAATTAAGCAAGGAAATAGCAAACATAAAACAACCAAAGCATACAAACTTGGGTAGATACAAGAGGTGTGATCATGTTCTACTTCATAAAGAGATGAGTTAATAGATAAATACAAGTAACTAGACTTTTTAGACGTTAATAAAACGTTGCCTGTTATTTCTTAGTAATATAAAATATATGGTTTTCTAACAAAAACGTTTATCTTAAAATATTTAAAAATAAATTTTAGGCTACTCCTAAGGTTATATTTACTTTTCCACTGTAGGAAAAGCTGGTTGTTGTAGTTGTATTTGTTTGTTTGTTTTAGTCTCCTCCTAGTTTTTATTATTATAATGTGGAATGAGGAATGTTAGATTGAAAAGTGAATTATTTTATAGACAAAAATCATTACTTGATTCACCTCCTGGTACAGCAGATGGAACTCCTGAAAATATGCCCTTTTGCCTTATGGAAGAGTAACAGTTATGCTTACTTCTGAAACATACTTGGTGGTGGCCCTAAATAGTGACACCATAGTAAACATTTTGAATATTTGCAATTAATTTTTATAGTCATAGGGCTCCAAAAGGCACTGCAGGTATCTTAGCAGGTATTTCAATAAGGCTAAAATTTGCCTGACTGTTTAAAAATATTAGCAAGGCACAAAACATGGCAGAAGTATTGTCCTCAGATATTATTTTTTTCCATATGCTCCTGATTCCAGACATGACAAGTTATTTTTCAAATATTTATTATAAAAGTTTTTATTTATTTATTTGACAGAGATCACAATAAGGCAGAGTCAGGCAGAGAGAGAGAGGAGGAAGCAGACTCCCTGCTGAGCTGAGAGCCCGATGTGGGCCTCGATCCAAAGATCCTGGAATCATGACCTGAGCCGAAGGCAGATGCTTTAACCTACTGAGCCACCCAGGCTCCCCCATGACAAGTTATTTTGATAGATGTATATACAGTGTATTTTCCAGTTATAAGAAAAATGGTTCTGCTATTTTTAACCTTTTTAAAAATTAAATAATTTTTTTCATTGAAATTTTATTTTTTAATGTTTTACTTTTCTTTTCTTTTTTTTTAAAGATTTTATTTATTTATTTGAGAGACAGAGATCACAAGTAGGCAGAGAGGCAGGCAGTGAGAGAGAGAGAGAGAGGGGGAAGCAGGCTCCCTGCGGAGCAGAGAGCCCGATGCGGGGCTCAATCCAAGGACCCTGAGATCATAACCCGAGCTGAAGGCAGCAGCCCAACCCACTGCGCCACCCAGGCGCCCCAATGTTTTACTTTTCAATATACTACTTAGAATATAAAACCTATTCCATTTTGTAAGATGTTTACCATTTAAAAAATGGTAATTTTCTCATTGTGTCTTCCCCTCACATTGCTTTATTTTGAATAAAAAATTTCACAATAAACATAACTGATGCTTTCCTTCTGATGGTCCCTCTGTTGGTCATATTGTATATGAGCCATGACAATTAGTTTTACAAAATTTATTGATGTTTGTTGATATGTTTTATCATAACTAATTTTCCCTCCCTTATCTAGATTCCCCAGCTTTCAGACAGGTGGACACTTTAATAAACCATACCCAAGGGATGTATCAAGTACTTCTTAGACATTCTCTCAGATCCTTGAGGTCTCATTTTGCCTAGGGATTTGCAATAGGTTCTGCCAGAGGCACCACTGTGACAACTGATGTCCATGGTCTAATTCCTGCTAAGCTCAAGAGGTCACTGGTTTCCAAGTTTATCTATACAATTAATGCATTCCAGCAAGTTCTTTTTTTTTTTAATATTAACAAACTTATTTTAAAGTTTATATGGAGAGGCAAAGACTCACAATAGTCAACATAGTGTTGAAGGAGAACAAAGACTGAGGACTGACTTCAAAGTTTACTAAAGCGATTGGGCGCCTGGGTGGCTCAGTTGGTTAAGCCTCTGCCTTCCGGCTCAGGTCATGATCCCAGGGGCCAGGGATCGAGTCCCGCATTGGGTTCTCTGCTCAGCAGGGAGCCTGCTTCTCCTCATCTCTCTCTCTGGCTGTCTCTCTGCCCATTTGTGATCTCTCTCTCTGTCAAATAAATAAATAAAATCTTAAAAAAAAGTTTACCATAACGATAATTGTAAGCATGATATTGTAATACCACAGAGAGACTAGATTAAAGCAACAGAATATATATTATCAATTATATTTTATATATAATAGAAAAGCAAAAGCAATACAAGAGAGCAAAATACAATCTTTTAAACAAATGGTTCTGTAGCAATGGTGAAGCTAAATCTAAAAATATAAAATAAAATAAATCCAGGCAGATATCCTACACTCTTCACAAAAATTAACTCAGATTGGATTATAAACCTAAACATGAAACATGTAGAAGGTAATATAGAAGAAAATTTAAATGACCTTGGTTTTCGCAATAACTTTAGCTACAAAAGCACAAGCACTGAATTTAAAAATGTCTACTCTGTGAAACACAATGCCAAGAGAATGAAAAGGCAAAGCACAGACTATGAGAAAAAATTTGCAAAATACACATCTGGCAAAGGACTGGTAATCAAAAATACACAAAGACCCCTAAAAACTCAACAATGGGGGAAAAACCGGATTAAAAATGAGCCAAAGGCCTTAGCAGATACCTCACCAAAGAAAATATTACAGATGGCAAATAAGCATATAAAAAGATGCTTCACATCATATGTCATCAGGAAAATGCAAATTAAAACAAAAAAGAGACACCAGTACATACCCAGAATCCAGAGCACTGTCAACAGAACACGAAATGTTGGTGAGGATGTGGAGCAACAGGAATGTTCTTCCATGTGTATTGAGAATAAAGAATGGAAAACAACTTGGCAGTTTCTTACAAAACTAAACATATTCTTGCCAGATGATTCAGCAGTAGCAGCTCTTGGTATTTATCCAAAGAAGATGAAATCTATACCCACAAAGATGTCTATAGTAGTTTTATTCATAACTGACAAAAGCTTGGAAGCAACCAAGATATCCTTCCATAAGTGAAAGGTCAAAGAAAGTGTAGTACATGCAAACAATGGAATATTATTTAATGCTAGAGAAATGAATTACCAAGCTATGAAAAGATATGGATAGAAATATTTAATAAATATTTGATTTTAGGCTTCTACCAGTCTATCAATAGTATTAGTATATTTTAACAGTGAATGCTCAGCATTCATGAATTTACCTAATAAAACATTTTGGGTTCAATATTTTAAATACTTCAACCTCTATGATTATATTCCTAATAATTTTGAATTGGGGTAAATAAACCTTAATTTTTTGTAACTTGTTTCTTATTGCAAGAGAGCTCAATGAAATTTTAGAAAATAAAAATTTACAAAAAAAAAAGTTTAGTTTATTATTGCCAAATAATTTAAAACTTTATCTTATATTCAAATACATATATTTTTCTAAATTGATTTATATGCTACTAAAACCAAAAACTTTTAGTTATACTAGATTTCATATCCTGCAATCAATGCCAGAAATCCATCTGGCAATGATTTGTCTTAAATAGAGTTAAGATGGGTGTTATTACAATGCAAGATGGAAACAAATATAGTATAACAATAGGTGATACATAACTTTTCCGTTTTGATCAAGTTACTAATCTACAAAAGGCTTTTATCAGTGACAGACTTGGGAATTTAACAAAACTTTTAAACTAGCATGTGCGACTCATTCCTAGAAAACAACACAATCAATAACACTTTATTTAGATTAAATCATGACTATTTCTCCATTTGAATAAAAAAGGTAGCAATCCCAATAAGTTTATTGAACATGAAAAGTTGAAATGCTATAATGCTCCTAAGGAATTAAATGATCCAGTCAAGAATAACAAAAAAAGGATATAAATTACCAAAGTGTTTGTATAATTGTAATGTACAACTGCCCATTATCGTTCCATAGTGTAGGCTTGTACAAGAACTCTATAAAAGAACTCCACTTCTAAACTGTGGAAAATATGTTCCCTTTCCCCCCATATACAACTATTAAGCCATTCATTTAGCTTTTAAAATATCCACTTAATACAGGCTTTTTACACATTTGAACAGGCAGCAGGGCTCTATTCTTATCGCTTACATCTGAAGGATAGACTTCTAGCGTAAGAGGTAAAGCCCATAAAGGAGCCCAATAATAACAACAAAATACAGTTTAGTGAGCCCTTACAATCTGCCAGCTACCTTTCTGAGAATACTTCAATTAATAAAACATATAAAATACCTGACCACAAAGAGCTCACATTCTTTTGAAATATAATAGTGAAATAAACCAATAATAGAGGGGCACCTGGGTGGCTCAGTCCATTGAGTGACTGCCTTTGGCTTGGGTCATGATCTCAGGGTCCTGGGATGTAACTCCCCAGCAGGCTTTCTAGGCAGTGGGGTGTTTTCTTCTTCCTCTGCGCACCCTCCCAATTCTCTCTCTCTCTGTCTCAAATAAGAAAATAAACCAGTAATAGAATAATGATTGATGGTTGATGGTGATAAGTGATACAAAGAAATACAAGAAAGGTAAAAGCCATTGAGGAATGCTGGGATGAAAGTTAATTTTATTTTGTTTTGGGTGGTTATATCTCATTTATGAGATGTTATTTGCACAAAGACCCAGGAAGTGAAGGAGAGTGTTATACAAATATTAAAGGAAAAGATTGCTCTAGGCAGAGCAAGTAAGTATATAGACTTTGTGTGAACAGCTTGTCTGTTACTTTTTTTTTTTTTTTAACTTTTTATTTTTTATAAACATATATTTTTATCCCCAGGGGTACAGGTCTGTGAATCACCAGGTTTACACACTTCACAGCACTCACCAAAGCACATACCCTCCCCAATGTCTGTTACTTTTGAGGAAAAGCAAGGAGGCCAATGAGGAGTTCATAGTGGTGGAGAGAGGAAGAATGTATTGATGTATGACCTTCTAGTACATTGAAACGCCTTCAGTTTTTATTTAATATGAAAGGGGAAGATACCAAAAGTCTTTCAACAGCAGAATAAAATCATATGACTTGATTTTTAGGTTAAATTGCTGTACCAAAATAAATTTGCATGGAGAAAGGAGTGCAGTATGTGTGGAAGTGGGGTTATCAATCAAGTCAATAATTCAGGAACATATGATGGTGTTTTTAGCATGCTGGGTGGTAATAGAAGTGGTGAGGTATGGTTTTCATTGTGTATATATTTTGATGGTGAATATTCTGGTGAACAGGATGGGGTATGTGCAGGACAGACATCAACATTTATTTTACCTGCACAAACAGAAGGGTGGAGTCTTCATTCCCTGATATGGAGAGAACTCTGAGTTCAAATGTTCTTTCTCATTAAATGGCATAGTGATGATGAGGATTTAGTCAGACAGTGAAAGAGAGCAGTAAGCATAGTGTTAAGCGGTAAGACATTATAATACATTGGAACATCAAAAAACGTTGTGTTGGATTATCTGTTTATGTGAGTAAATAAATAAATAAAGCTTCCTGGGGTTCTGATAGAGGTAAAGAAGACTGTATATGATCCAAAGGGGCACGTGCACCAAATGTTTATAGCATTAATATCCACAATAGCCAAACTATGGAAAGAACATAGATGTCCATCAACAAATGAAATATATATATATATATATATATATATATATATATATATATATATGCACACACAATGGAATACTATTCAGCCATCAAAAGAAATGAAATCTTGCCATTTGCGTTGACATGGATGGAACTGGAGGGTATTATGTTTAGCAAAATAAGTCAACCAGAGAAAGGCACTATCATATGATCTCCCTGATATGAGGAAATGGAGGTGCAATGTGGGGGGTTTGGGGAACAGGAAAAGAGTAAATGAAACAAGATGGGATCGGGAGGGAGAAAAACCATAAGAGACTCTTAATCTCACAAAACAAACTGAGAGTTTCCGGGGGGGGGGTGGGGAGGTTAGGGAGAGGGTGGTGGGGTTATGAACATTGGGGAGGGTATGTGCTGTGGTGAGTGCTGTGAAGTGTGTAAACCTGGCGATTCACTGACCTGTACCCCTGGGGCTAATAATACATTATATGTTAATTAAGAAGAAGAAAGAAGAAGAAGAAGAAGAAGAAGAAGAAGAAGAAGAAGAAGAAGAAGACGACTACTATAAATCAAATGCTATGGTTTTCAGCATAGAGTGTGTAATCAGGCATATTTTATTAAAGTAACCAAGTAAAATGAGGTCGAAAATTGGAATAACAGAAAACATAAAAATCAGAGATTTTAAAAAGAGATATGGGACAGTGTAGAGAATATAGTCAATGATATTATAATAGTGTTATATGGTGACAGATGGTGGCTATATTTGTAGTGATCATAGAATAATGTATGGAGATATTGAAAACCTGAAACCAATGTAACACTGACTATCAACTACACTCAAATAAAAAAATAGTAAAAGGAAACATTTTAATTTAAAAAGATAAAAAGAGGGACAAGAATTTGAAAAGTGAATTTCAAAAAGAGTAAAGATGAGGCTAAGACATACTCTGAACCTTGAGGAAAACACCATTTTGAAAATTCTTCCCATTTTGAGAAAACTCAAATGAATCAATACCATAAAAGAACCCATTTTAACCGAGAGATGTAATGAATGCTCAAGAAATAATTTTATGACAGGATAATTCTTCCCTATGAAACAGCATACAGAAACCCGGGGAAACACCTGGAAGCCAAATAAACTATACTGAAAATAAGAATTAGGAAAAAGATAAATGATGAAAGATAAGAAAATTAGACCTGCGACAGAGACCTAGTGAAGAGAATTTTTAGCTTGTGGTTTAATGTTTTTGAGGATAATCTAGAGTTCATAACTGCCTTGAGGCAGGCTGGTTGTAGGCAGTTTAGGCAGACCCCTAAGAGAGGCCTACTTTGGGCAGGTGGTGTTGGAGGAGGCCATTGGGCTGGACAAAGACAAATCCAACCATTTGACTAAAGTGTCTGTGAAGATGTTGAAGTCAGATGCAGCAGAGAAAGACCTGTCAAACCTAATCTCAGAAATGGAGATGATGAAGATGATTGGACAGCACAAGGACACCATCAACCTGCTGGGTCCTGCACACAGGATGGTCCTTCGTACACTATCATGGAATATGCCTCCAAAGACAACATACAGGAGTACCTGCAGGCCCAGAGGCCTCCTGACCTGGAGTACTGTTACAATATCAGCCACAATGCAGCAGAGCAACTCTCCTCCAAGCACCCGGTATCCTGTGCCTACCAGGTAGCCTGAGGCATGGAGTACCTTGCCTCCAAGAAGTGCATACACCAAGACCTGGCCACCAGGGAAGTGCTGGTGACAAAGGACAACATGATGAAGATCTCAGACTTCAGCCTTGCCAGAGATATCACCACATCAGTTACTATAAAATGAGAACCAATAGTGGACTGCCTGTGAACTGGATGGTCTCTAAGGCCATGTTTGACCAGATCTACATCCACCAGAGTGACTTCTGGTCTTTTGGGGTGATCCTGTGCAAAATTTTCACTCTGGAAGCCTCCCATATCCTGGAGTGCCTGTGGAGGTGGTTTTTAAGCTGCTGAAGGAGTCATTTGATGGATAAGCCAATAAGTGCACCAGAGAGTTATACACAATAATGAGGGGTGGCTGGCATGTGGTACCTTCAAGCTGCTGGTAGAAGACCTGGATCATACTGTGTCCTTGACCTCCAACCAGGAGTAACCGGACCTGTCCTTGGCCCTGGAACAATACTGTCTATGCTTTCCCAACACCCAAAGCTTCACCTGCTCCTCAGAGAAGAATTCCACCTTCTCTCATGTGCCGTTGCCCAAGGAGGCCTATCTGCCCTGACACCCAGCCCAGCTTGCCAATGGTGGACTCAAATGACTAGTATCCCTATTACTCCTGTCCAGATTCCGTCATAAGCTGTAACCCTTACCCCCCACCCTCCCTGCAAGACTCACTGCCTTCTCCTTTGTCCCTTTCCTACTGGCAGGAGCCAGCTGCCTACCTGAGGCCTTCACCCCTTGAAGTTCACCTCTCTTCCCCTTCCTCTTCCTCCTCCTTACAACCTGCTCATGAAAGAAAGGAACAGAGAGGCAGGTACTTGCTCGTGGCTACTTCCTTCCCTCCCATATGTTGGACCAAGACCCCTCCCTGTCATCTGGTACTGCCTAGATGTCGAGGGAGTTGGAGATGAGGCATGCCAGTGAAAGCTGTCAGAGCTTTCCTGTTTTGGTTTTGTCTGCTTAGCATAACATGTAAGACTGAGTTCTGGTGGCAGGGACCTAGTCCTTGGGGCTATAGCACTAGCGAGGGGATGTCAACTGCTCTGGGCCTTGGCTAAGAGCAAGCCCTGCTCCAGAGATATGGTGCCAAGGGCTTATTAATTTTGATACTAATTTGCTTTGCTGACCAAATACCTGGTATCAAAAGATGGGAAGGCAAAGACTGGAAGCAGTGTTGTGACCATGGGGTCCAGCCCCAAACTATGAAGAAAACACAAAGTGTATAAATCTGAGTAAGTATATATTTACACACCTTTTTAAATAGGTTGTTATCAAAGATTTAATCAATGGGTAATATGCTCCTCGTGGCTGGGAAGCATCAGTTGCCATATATTAAAAACAAAGAAAAGAGGTGTCTGTGTGGCTTCCTCCAAGAAGTGTCCCTTCTTTTCAGGTCATGATCCCAGGGTCCTGGGATGGAGCCCCACATCAGGCTCTCTGCTCAGTGGGAAACCTGCTTCTCCTTTTCCCTCTGCCCTGCTTATAGTTCCTCTTCCTGTCTCTCTGTCTGTCAAATAAATAAAATATTTAAAAAAAAACAAGAAAGAAACAAAATGTTTTTAAAAGGTCTTTTTTTTTTTTTTTAATTTTCTAGGGGTGCCTGGATGACTTAGTTGTTTAAGCAGATGTTTGCCTTTGGCTGAGGTCATGATTCCAGTGTACAGGGATCCAGCCCTGCATGGGACTACTTGCACCCCAAGGAGCTTGCTTCTTCCTCTCCCTTTGCACATGATTCCCCCTGTTTGTGTGCTTCTTCTCTCTCTCTCTCTCTCTCTCTCTCTCTCTCTCTCTTGCTGTCAATAAATAAAATAAAATCTTTTACTAAATAAATAAATAAATAAATAAATTTCTAAACGTACTTTCAGTTTAAGTCCCTTAACAAAAATTGCTACTGCTTCATTAAAAAAAAAAAAAAAAGATAATTTAGAAAGATGCTTCCAGAGTTAAAAAGTTGTTTTGTTTCTTTGTCAGGATTCAATATAGAAGTGCTTTAAAAAGTAAAAGAAAAAATATGCTATATTAACTCTAATCATACTATAACTTTGGTGATTATATCAAGATAATGAAAAGTGATTTTAAAGCAAATTTCATTATCAGACATAAAGATCAAGTCAAAATTACAGAAGAGTAAAAGGATGAATTCATCAGGGAGTGTAAAAATTCTTTTTTTTTAAAGATTTTATTTATTTATTTGACAGAGAGAGATCAGAAGTAGGCAGAGAGGCAGGCAGAGAGAGAGAGAGAGGAGGAAGCAGGCTCCCTGCTGAGCAGAGAGCCCGATTCGGGACTCGATCCCAGGACCCTGAGATTATGACCTGAGCTAAAGGCAGCGGCCTAACCCACTGAGCCACCCAGGCGCCCCAGGAGTATAATAATTCTTGACTTTTAATACGTAACAACAGATTTGGGGATATATAGGGAAAAACTAAGAACAAAAATCATAACTTCTACCTTGGACGACAAATGGAAAATAATTTCAACACCCTTATTTTAAGATTACATAGACAAATGGTCATCACATTGGTAAGATATGTAAGACTTGAACAAAATGATCAACTAACTAGATATGCTTGATATTACATTACAGTAACGGAACTAACTGAGGTCAGTCTTTGGTGAATCACAGAAACAGGTGGAGTTGTCAAACAAAGGAATCTTTGTTTACAACATACAAGGAGTTCACAGGGAATAAGTTCCAAAGCCTTGACTGTTTGAACAGGAGAGAGATTTTTATTTAGTATTTAAAATGAATACTCAGAAGGGAGAGTTTTATTATCCCATGTATGGTTGGTCATAAGGTTGTGGATGCATGCACATCCACATATGTATTTGTGCAATATGTATTGCATGTTCACCTGAATGAAGCTTGTATTCCACCGAGGGCAGAAACGTCAACGTTAGAATAAAGCAGAGGTAACTGTTGGACAAGGGAAAGGGACTCTGCAGGCTTCAAGAGCAGATAGAAACTAGATGGGGTCTTGGGCTCATTTTCTGGGACAAGGAATGCAAGGCCTTGATTGCTTTTGAAATAGCACTAGGAGTTTTACCACTGATTTATTGTCTCAATAGCTTAGGCTATTTCCTGGTCTGGTGGTGACTGTTAGTTTTCCCATTGCCTTGTTCCCTCAAAATCCTTAAGGAGTGTGGTTTTTGCATTTCTTTTTAAGAACCTCCCAGGAAGTTTTGGAAGAAGTGTGCTTGGGCAAGTACACAGGTGGGGTATAGATCATTGAAAATAGCTGGGGACAAAAAATGACTTTTCTTATGTCAGGAAAACTATATCTCTTCTATAATTTTCTAGGAACCTCTAACTCTTTCTGCTGATGTTACCAGCAGGCATCTGAGATATTACTGATTGTTCTCTTGAACCTAAGGAAAAGGAAATGTAGAAAGCAAAAGACAAAACTTTAAAATCTATCCTCCAACTCATCAATTCACTGCAGCCACCTCTCTGTCTTTCCCTTTCTCTTTTTCTCTCTTTCTCTTTCTCTCTCACTTTCTCTCTCACATACGCACAACACACGCAAATCAACTTAAAACAATTTTTAATTTTCCCTATTCCATTTTAATATACTTGAGGCATGATCATTTTCTTAGTAAATACAAGGAAAAAAAATCTAGGATTCCATCATTCTGTGTGATTAAAGTATTGAGGAATTTACTTCCAATAGCACTTATAAAAACATATTTTATTTAAGGAATATTATATAATCAGGTGCCTGCATTTTTCTTATTCTCTAACTAGTGTTATTTGGCAATTAATATTTTGTCAATCAATATTCCCCTATACCTGAATGTGTGGGCAGTGAGAGATGAGTTAGAGGCAAGGATGGTGAACACTCCCAACAACTGCAGACTACATATATCTTAAGCCATGATTTTCTTTGCAAAGGTCAACATTGATAATGTTGTAGTCATACCTCCGTGTACCAGGAAAGAAGTAGCATATTTCTTGAAAGACACAGCTATCAAAGCTCCATTGAGAAACCGTAAAGATGGAGAAGGGATTTGCAAATTAAATATCTGATAATGGACATCTACTCTGATTATTTAAAAATGAATAAAAATAAAAAACCTTACTAATAACCAAACAGAGTATCCAATTTTACATGTGAAGGAAATAATGGAAGAGACATGTCACCAAAAGTATATGGATGGCTTATAGGCACATGGCCAATTTCTCAACATTTAAACATTAAAGAAATAAAAATTAAAATCATAATGAGACATGCTTACATATCTATTAGAATGGCTAAAATTATAAAGGCTAATTGTACTTGGTCTGAGCTAGATTGAGAAGCAACAAAAAATCTAAACTGTTGTTGGCATATATCATGATACAACCACTTTGGAAAATAGTTTCAAAATTTTTTTAAATGAAAAATATGTTGCAGTTACACAAATAGCCATTTTATTCTAGGCATTTAACCAAGAAAAACAAACCCTATGTTCATACAAGGACTTGTATATGAATTTCATAGCAGCTTTATTTTTAAGAATTGAAAACAGTGGAAATGTTCATCAATGTCCATCAATAGAGCAAAGACAATTGGAGAATCTCAAAGTAATGATGCTGAGAAAAGAAAATCCAGGCAATGAATAGTATATACTGTGTGATTCCATGACTACAAAAAATCTAAAATACAAATTTATATATAGTCACAGTCATCAAATATATGGTGTGATTTTAGTGCCTTCTTCTGTGCTCCCATAGCTTCCTACACTTGAATCTCCGAGCATTTCTTACACCATGTGAAAATATGAACTCTTTCTCTTTATTCTGTCTTACTAGAATAAGAATCCTTGAAAGTTTATGGACATTTGAACTCTCAGTTATTAGCAAAAATTCTATCACACAGTAAGTTTCCAAATATAAAAGCCAGAGTTTTACAATGACTTCTAAGCTTTACATGATCTAGCCACTCATTTAACCTCTGTGACCTCTTTTCCTGCTACTCTTCAGTCACTCACAATGGCCTCCTTGCTATTCCTCAGATATGCCAGGCATGATCCAACCTTATGGCCTTCAAGATAGCCAATTCCTTTGTCTGGAGTGACCTTATTGCTGATAGTTCTGCGCAAATTCATCACCTTTCCATACATTTGTTCAATTGTCAGCTTCATTGTAACTGCCCTGATCTTTCTATTAAAAATTTTAACTCCCCATCCCCTGCCTAGCAACCTTGATTTTTCTCACCCTGATCGAATTTTTCTTTTTCCCCATTGTACTCTTCCTTTTTGAATGCACTATGCCATTTTTATTAAGGTTTATAGCTTTGAATTGTCTCACCCATTAAAATAAAAGTTCTACAAAGCCAAGTATTTCATTTACCAGTGTAGTCTGAAGTAATATCTGCCCTATAATAGTTCAGTACACAACTGGTAAATTTCAAAATAAATTAATGTTGAGAGTATACTGAATTTCATAAGTCATTTCAATATTTTTTTCCAAAAAAATAAACTACGTAAAACATACCTTAAATTTACTTTCAAAATATTTTATAGCATATAATGGACAATATACATAAGCCTTAAAGAAACAATCCTATAATTAACCATTTCATACCTACTTAAAAACTGCATAATACCACACTCTTAGATCCTCTTTGAATGCTCTAAAATAACCCTTCAAAGGAAATACATTTTTAAAAATCACAGATTTGGGGCACCTGGGTGGCTCAGTGGGTTAAGCCGCTGCCTTCGGCTCAGGTCATGATCTCAGGGTCCTGGGATCGAGTCCCGCATCGGGCTCTCTGCTCAGCAGGGAGCCTGCTTCCTCCTCTCTCTCTGCCTGCCTCTCTGCCTACTTGTGATCTCTCTCTGTCAAATAAATAAATAAAATCTTTAAAAATAAAAATAAAAATAAAAATCACAGATTTTTTGGCAAATAATTTAATCAAATAAAAGTTTCATTCATCTATGTAGATCAAAATAAATGTTTTTAATAAGCATGAAATTATAACTCTGAAGTGTGCTAAAATGAAACCACCTGCTAAGGGTGAGAGAACAAAAATAAACATCCTTTTTCCAAATAAGAGGAATTTATTACCTTTGAATCAAAGCATGTGGATTTGTTTTAACTGGCAATAAAGCAATATGGAGACACAAACCATAGAAAGTCATATTTTAGATTTCCAAAAGACTTCTAAGTGAAGAGTATACATTTTTTAATTGCTACATAATGCTACATAATGACAAGATGACAGGTTGTGACAAATAGCATTTTAAAAGCTCTACTCATAATGGAACGGAAGATGTCATTTCCCTATAATTTTATATATGTCTTTAATTGACTATATCTGGATACAACATATTACCAAACAGATGTTCATCAAAGACTAAATCATTTTTAATGGAACATAATAATTTGAACCTACATCTATTAATCATTTTTTTCGATCTAACATTTATAGTCTCGCTAAACATTTTATCAGTTGTTGACAAAATTCAAAATAAATAGGATAAAAAGTCGTGTTTGGGGGCGCCTGGGTGGCTCAGTGGGTTAAGCCGCTGCCTTCGGCTCAGGTCATGATCTCAGGGTCCTGGGATCGAGTCCCGCATCGGGCTCTCTGCTCAGCAGGGAGCCTGCTTCCTCCTCTCTCTCTGCCTGCCTCTCTGCCTACTTGTGATCTCTCTCTGTCAAATAAATAAATAAAATCTTTAAAAAAAAAGTCGTGTTTGGAAAAGTAGATTTCTTTTCAAATTGGCATTTAAATGAAAATATTTGCTGATATTTTTAAAACTTTAAATGTAATTTTATATATATCTGACCTATCAGATGATATAAAATTTTTGGAGAAAATATGACATATTTTTTTTATCTTGGTTGAAGGTATTAATAAAGAGCAACTGTTTGTATTATTTGTATTGTGATATCTTAGTTAATAAACATGAATAACTGGTATAAAATATGTTTTTTTAAAAATTTTATTTATTTACTTGACAGAGATCATAGGAAAGCAGAGAGGCAGCCAGAGAGAGAGGAATGGAAGCATGCTCCCAGCTGAGAAGAGAGCCCACTGTGGGACTCAATCCCAGGAACCTGGAATCATGACCTGAGCCGAAGGCAGAGATTTTAACTCACTGAGCCACCCAGGCGCCCTAAAATATGTTTTTTTTTTTTAATATAGAAGTATAGTTCTTGCCAAAATATGGAACTAGCTGGAACTGAATGCCTCCTTCAAAGTCAGCTCTGGAGAAATTATGCAAGTGTAATATGGAAC
Source organism: Mustela nivalis (assembly GCF_964662115.1). Classification (NCBI taxonomy): domain Eukaryota; kingdom Metazoa; phylum Chordata; class Mammalia; order Carnivora; family Mustelidae; genus Mustela; species Mustela nivalis. The sequence continues at coordinate 356,690 of NW_028136539.1, forward strand.
TATTTCAGATATTAACCAAAAACAAAGAAATGATGATAAACGCCTTAAAATACTCAAAGTTGCCCTTGACTGGTATGTTTCAAGCTCTATTCCTGGTTTTAAGACAGGTTTTAACAGGCCTGTCACTGTAGAAATCCGCTGGATGTTTAGAGGCTATCAGAACTGTACAAAACCTTGAAGGGGTAAAGACTTGAAAATTCTTTAGAGAGATTAGCTCCCTAAGGCATTATTCCTCCACACATTTTCCTCCAATCAATTAAGACTGATGGATGAGGGGCACCTGAGTGGCTCTCTCATCACGTGGGTGGTGGGTTAAGCCTCTGCCTTCATCTCAAGTCATGGTCTCTGGGTCCTGGGATCCAGCCCCACATCGGGCACTGCTCAAAAGGAAGCCTGCTTCCCTCCCTGCTTGCCTGCCTCTCTGCTTACTTGTGATCTCTCTCTCTCGCTCTCTTTCTCTCTCTCTGTGTCCAATAAATAAATAAAATCTTTTTAAAAAGGCTGATGGATGATAAATTATGAAAACTGCTCCCTCCAAATGATGCTTCTTCATAAGGATTTAAGAATTTAAAATTGAAACTTGACCGTAGGATTTATCTTATAGAATAACATCAAGTGAAGGCAGTTATTATTAGTTCTGAAGTATTGGTGATTCTGAATTCTTGGCCTCATTAGTAAATTTATTTTTAAATTCTCCCATGGAGTGGTGATTGGCCTTCAGTCTTTCATTGATATACATCATTGGGTCAAATGAGATGTGTGTGCCCAGAACTATATATAATCTTTTTTGTATTTCACTGGAGATGGCATTTCTGAGTTTTGTTCAATTGAATTTGGACAGATGTTTTAATAGTCACTTCTAGAGTTGGCCCTGGAGAATATCTTCCTTTTTTTCTCTTCCCGATTCTCTGAAAAACCCTGACTAATTCACATTATCACAGTAATATCATAATTCAAGTTTTTCCAAACACTATAGCTGCAAAATAGAAGGAAGCTACTCAGAATGGAATACTATTGTGAATGATTGAGAAAGAAAACATTATTATAATTAAGCTACCAGGTTTCAATGTATTTTATTGTTGCTTAGGAAATCCTAGCATACCCAGACTTTACAGAGATTTGATGATCCTAAGAAGAGCTGAACTCATGGACCAAAATAACTATGCACATAAAAAGTACAATTACTTACCTAAAAAATATGATGTGGTTAACTTTATATGCCAATCCAAGTGTTATGGGAACAGGAATTAAAAAAATAGCTTAGGTGCGCCTAGGTGGCACAGTGGATTAAGCCACTGCCTTCAGCTCAGGTCATAATCTCAGGGTCCTGGGATCAAGTCCTGCATCAGGCTCTCTGCTCAGCAGGGAGTCTGCTTCCCTCTCTCTCTCTCTGCCTGCCCTCTGTCTACTTGTGATCTCTCTCTGTCAAATAAATAAATAAATAAAATCTTAAAAAAAAAAAAGAATGACTGTACTTTTAAAAAATAGCTTAAAAGGAGCACCTGGGTGGCTCAGTGGGTTAAGCCGCTGCCTTCCGTTCAGGTCATGATCTCAGGGTCCTGGGATCAAGCCCCACATCGGGCTTTCTGCTCAGCAGGTAGCCTGCTTCTCTTCCTCTCTCTCTGCCCACCTCTCTGCCTACTTGTGATCTCTCACTGTCAAATAAATAAATAAAATATTTTTAAAAATAGCTTAAAAGTATATGATAAAATAATGATATACATATACAAGGAAAAGAAAGATACTATACTGTGAATATAAATTAAGTGAAAATTGTTGAAATAAAGAATACAATAAATGGAGACTAAGATGAATATAGCTGTAAAATGAATAAATGAGTTGGGAAAAACAAACAAACAAATTAATGACTTCTGCCCAAATACAGCAGAAGAGAAAAAAAAATAAAGAAAATATTTAAATAAGTACTGAGATAAATTTTGGAGAATTAAAGAAAGATAAAAGATACCAGACTTAAAATGATGCCAAACACGAGATATCAGAAACAAAACAAAACAAAACAAAAACTACACACACTAAAAACCACTCGTATACATTATGGTGAGTTTTAAGAATATCAAAAACAGAGAAGAGCATAAATGATGCCCAAGAGAAGAACAGATCACCTAAAATGTACAAGAATAATACTGACAGCACAATTCTCAATAGTAATAGCATATAAAGAGACAGCTGGGAGTTTTTATAGATGGAAAAGATATTTGAAACTAGGTATTATACATCAATCCAAATTATTGATTAAATTTGAGAGCACAGTAAAAATACAATGAAGCATGTTAGGTCTTAGAACATTTATCACACAGAGACACACATTTTGGAAAACTTCCTTGGAAGACAGCTCAATTTAGATCGAGAAAACAGAATTATGTACTCAAAGGCACATTTTGAAGGAAGGATTGAATATAGTCTGCACTGCAAATATTCTTTAATCGTATGTTCTGAATTTCCTAAATTTAAGAAGTATTTGTTCAAATATTTACCTTTAAATAAATCCTAGGAGACTTTTTCTTGGATTCTGGCAAATCAGTCCATTTGGATACAAATCTTTTTGTCACTGATGGAAATTTTGATAGCCCTTAACTGTGGAATGCCTAATGTATTGTTACAGCAATTGTGATTTGCCAATACATGGGTGATGTGTGTGTGTTGTGTGTGTTTATTTTTATTTTTGATGGTTTAACTCTTCTATGAGATTTTTAAGTAGACATGATTTTAATAAATTATGATTTGTTGAAATTTATCTGAGGTTATATATAATAAAATAAAATTTGTGTGAACTAAAGAAGTGCATCTCCATTTTTTTTGTTTTAAGAGTAGACTGGTCTTTAAAAATTGTCCAAAGAAGTACATTATATTCATTATTAAATTTGATAATATACTATAAAGTATTTATGGTCATATTGGACCATTTCAAATTCTACTATTAATTCATATTAATAATTACCATAAGAGGAAAAAGGGATATTTTTCAAAATAATAAAAAATTAGCGTATTTTTCAGAATATGATATAGTGTTATTCACTGAAGTGAGGGAACAAATGTCAAAGTCTAACACAGTTTACAGAATGTTTTAACATAAATTGAAATTTAAATCTGACCAAATTTCACAGTTTTAAGTAAAATGATAGCACTTTATATCCTTGAAAAGTGGTAAGTGACCCAAAACATGGCTTAGAAAAACAAATTTAACACTACACTAGTCTGAGATGGTTAAGTTATGGTACAACTTGCCATTGTGTATCATCAAATGGTATATTTTTTTCTTTTGGGCTTGTCATTATATTTTATTTTAGCCATTCTGGTAAGTGTGTAGTGATATCTCAGTGTCATTTTTTTTTAAAAGATTTTATTTGTTTATTTGACAGAGAGAAATCACAAGTAGATGGAGAGGCAGGCAGAGAGAGAGAGGGGGAAGCAGGCTCCCTGCTGAGCAGAGAGCCCGATGCGGGACTCGATCCCAGGACCCTGAGATCATGACCTGAGCCGAAGGCAGCGGCTTAACCCACTGAGCCACCCAGGCGCCCTCTCAGTGTCATTTTAATTGCATTTCCTTGATGTCTAATTGTGTCAAAATATATTACTTTGATGTTTAATGCTCTGAGCTTTCTCAGTTCAGGACCATGAAGCCACATAGGAAAAATACAGTTGCAGAGGCACTCATAGACCAACTCTTATTTCGAAATAAGAAGAAACATTACTACCCATTCCAACAAAAAATAGATTTGTTATGCAGCAGGGATTTTATAAATTACCTGACACAACTTATATAGTAAGATGAAATGGGACAGGCGGCTTCTTGCAGCTATATACAACATCAGTTTAATTTCAATTTTCAGTATAATTTTTCCAAGGTATACACAGAATATATATTTAATGTAAATTGTGAACATTTTAAACTCTGTATATGGAAATTAATCAATTTTAAGTTTATAACAATCAAAATTAACGGAAGTTTATTTTAAATTAGTTAGCTTTCTCTGCATTGCAAGACAGAATAATCAAGAATTGGTAAGAAAAAAGTAATCTCTGTAAAATTACCGGGGGTGCATTATAAAGTGTTCGGTAACTGATCAAACTCACAATTTGGATTGAATGGCAAGTGATTTTTAAAATCTGGAACTCATTGTCAATTTTTTTTTCTTCATTGTGTCTTAATAATTTACTGTGTTCATTTGCATGGAAGTGAAGAAAAATGCATGACATTTCATCTCAACACTAACACCTTTAACTGGCAACTCTAAATGTACTTTACAGCAGTGTAACAAAGTAAAGATCAATGATGTTTCATGAAATATCTGTTATAATTCTCAAGGAGATAGGGAGTTTGTGCAAAAATGCAAATCACTTTGCGACTAAACACATTGTTTATTTCAGCTAATTTTAAGAAAATATGCTGAGAATCTCTCAAAAAAGGAAGCAATGATTTAGGTTTGCCTTCAAACTCCTTATCTAATCCTGAACCAACAGCACATAGTTCAAAGAGCAACTAATTTGAGTAGCTCCAATTTACACATTTCCTAACAATGCTTAATTTAGTGGAATTTCTGTACAATTATGTTAATTTGATGTAATGAAAGACAAAAGTTCAAAAAGATCATCCTTAATTTATATAGATGCCAAACTCTGCATTTTCTGAATGACGCCCAGGAACGTATTTTCAAAAACAAACAAACAATGCCAGAACCACTATTAGGTCATCTCTAGGCAGAAAGTGACTCAGAGCCTACATTACTCTCTCCCTGAAAGTATACTGTAGGCACTGAAACTACTACCCTGAGTCTGTGCTATCAAATTCCTTAAGTTAGAAAGTTTTAAAACCCGTCTGTGTGGGAGTATTTCATTTACAGATAGAGATTTGGTTGTTTATACATTTTCATACTTGATTTTTAGGGTGTAATAACTATGTTTTAAAATTCATGGTGGTTTTGAATACTGTTGGATAATTGAGCTAAAATGGTATATCCATTCCTCCTAAGAAACAGAAATTATAGAAAGGTAGTGCTTTTCAAATCTGACATCTTTGAGTCATTGCAGTTTCATATAAATGCAATAGGAAAAGTGTCATTCATGTTTATGATATTTTCTATAAATAAATTAGAATGTACTGGAGGCCTGATATAAAGTGGGATGCCTAAACTTCAGTAAGATCTTGTTTTCAATTCAAAATAAATTTTATTTTTTATTTTTTTATAATGTCCCTCAATTTCAGATAAGCACCCCCATAAGGTCCACTCCGTTTTTTTTAAGATTTTATTTATTTTATTTGACAGATAGAGATCACAAGTAGGCAGAGAGGCAGGCAGAGAGAGAGGGAAGAGGAAGCAGGCTCCCTGCTAGGCAGAGAGCCCGATGCGGGGCTCGATCCCAGGACCCTGGGATCATGACCTGAGCCAAAGGCAGATGCTTTAACCCACTGAGCCACCCAGGCGCCCCCAAAATAAATTTTAAATTGAATTATGCACCTCTAAGTTCAGAGACAATAAACATCAACCAACACAATTAATAAGTTCTATTTCTTGAAATTTCGGGAACATTGATAGTCTCATCTCCTGGAAGAACAACAGCTAAAATTTTTGGTCATGGATTCCTGCTAAAATATCACTTTCCCAAAGAAAATTAATGTTAGGAATTTTCATTGATTGTTATTGATCATGAAGAATATAACAACCACGATAAAAAGAGTAGGAAAAACATGATATCTCATCTGTAAGGGCATGTGGAAAGTAGGAAATGCTAATAAAAATAACTACCATTATTTCCTAAGTGAACATAATACAACAGAACAAAAATATTTTAAAACAATGTTTTCTTTTTTTTTAATTTTATTTATTTATTTGACAGAGAGAGATCACAAGTAGGCAGAGAGGCAGGCAGAGAGAGAGGAAGAAGCAGGCACCCTGCTGAGCAGAGAGCCCAATGTGGGACTCAATCCCAGGACTCTGAGATTATGACCTGAGCCGAAGGCAGCGGCTTAACCCACTGAGCCACCCAGGCGCCCCCATAACAATATTTTCTAGGCTCATTCTGATAACTCTTTTCTAAATTCAAATTTAAAGGTTGAGGCATGTGATATATATTACACAAAAAACATCCCAAGGCATTCGTTAAAAAAAAAAAAACTCTTAATAAAGAACAAATCCAAAGGAATTTCTTTTCTAATTTAATTAACAAATTATGAATCGACTTACCTATTTCATCACAGTGTATCAGGCACCAATAATATTTTTTAATCGTCACACCTGATGCAATAGTTACCATCTTTCAAACATACTGATCATGAACAAGCAAATAAACAAGAGCACCGTAGCTTAAGATCTACCTGCATAAATATAGGCTACTTCAGACAATCTCTTCACCACAACATAGCAATGAATAGAAATCATACATGCTCTGTATGGACATACATATGAGATAGAATGGGATGATGTTAATATATGCAGAATCTTTATTAATTACATTGTAAACCATAATATGGAAAAACAGAATACAATTTTAGAAATACCCAGGTCACCATCATTGTTTTATTTTTATATGTGTAGATAAGGAGTTTAATAAACAATGCATGACTATTCAACTCCTTATATTTTGAAAATTTTAGCAAAAGTAACAAACCTAGCACCTAGAAAATTGTACCTATCTGCAATATACAGCTTTGCCAGCATGGTAGAAGAAAAGCAAAACAAAATAAGTAAGAAAAGTTTAACATTTCACAAGAGATTTGCTTTTATTTTTTTATTTTTTAATTTTTATTTTTCATTTATTATTTACTTCTATTTTCTACTTTATTTTAATGAAAATGTCATGACCATAACATAAGAGCAGAATTAAACCAACATGAGAAATTATTTTTTCAGAAGTTAAAATAAACTAGCTTGGTGATTAATTCAAAATTATATTACAAACTTCAGTGTTCTTGCAGTAAGTATCACTGCATAAACAAATCAGTCAGGAGTCATAAACTAATGATGATTCTAAATGTTATTTAGAGAGACATTCTGTTCTTAATATATTTCAAATATTCTACACAAGGCAAAGTGGATCCAAGTAATCTGTAGGCAAAATAAGATTTTAGAGAAGTATATATTTCCAACAGTATTTATAAAATATTACCTTTATGTAAGGCATCATCCTGGACTTTGTGGAAAACACACAAAGGAGTAAGAAGTGGCCCTTCAAGAAACATATACAATATCAAGGTTTAACATGAAGCAGCATGGCTTCTCTAAGTAAAAAAAAAAAAAACATTGTACCAACTGACTTTACTGAAACTTTATATTTATTGCTCTCATTTTAGGTCATAGTGTCCTTCTGCATGCAGGCTGCTATAACGGACATGATATAGACTTAATAGCTTATAAAGAACAGGAATTTATTTCTCACAGTTCTAGAACGGAGAAGTTCAAGATTAAGGAATGGGCAGATCCAGGGAGAGCCCACTTCCTCATAGATGGCTATCTTCTCACTGTAAACGTACATGATGAATGAATCAAGAGAACTCACTGGGGTCTCCTTTAAAAGGACTGTAATCCCACTTATGACCTAATCACCTCCCAAAGGCCCCTAAGTTTTAATACTATCACTTCCAGAGTTAGATTCCATAATATGATTTTGGGAGACATAAACATTCACACCATAGTATATATAAACAAAAAAAGACACAAAAACAACAAACAAAAAAATTATTTTAACTACCTATTATTTTCAACTACATAAACTTTTAATTTGTTTCTATATAATATTAAATAACTCATTTGAGTGATTCACTTATATCCAATGCATCTGAGTGCAATTAAATTTGCTTACCCAGCATATCCAGAAGCATATTTCTTCAGACTATCCCATTCCCCACCTTACAGGATTTACCACAATTAGAAGACATGGGATAGAGGATAGATAGATAGATGTATACATAAACACACTTGTACATACACATATGCATATTTTTTCCTGTTAATGATACTCATGCAAATAAAATTTAAGCTCAAGGAAACCTGTCTTGTGTGTTACTTAATATCCAGTTTTTAGTCAACATCCAAAAACAAATAATCCAATAAAAACATGGATAGAAGACATGAACAAGTGTTTCCCCAAAGAACACATTCAAATGTTCAGTAGATACATGAAAAGATGTCCATCATCATGTATCATCAGGAAATTGCAAAGCAAAACTAGAAAGAGATACCACCTCACACCTGTCAGAATGGCTAAAATCAACACTACAAGAAACAAAAGGTGTTGGAGAGGATGTGAAAAAGTAACACTTGTGGGGGCTGCCTGGGTGGCTAGGTGGGTTAAGCCTCTGCCTTCAGCTCAGGCCATGATCTCAGGGTCCTGGGATCAAGTCCCACATCGGGCTCTCTGCCAGGCATGGAGCCTGCTCCCTCCTCTCTCTCTCTCTACTTGTGATCTCTCTCTGTCAAATGAATAAAATCTTAAAAAAAAAAAAGAAAAAGTAACAATTGTGAACTGTTGGTGGTGATGCAAACTGATACAGCCATATTTGAAAACAGTATGGAATTTCCATAAAATTTAAAAATAGAAGTCCTTTGTGATCCAACAATCCTGTTGGTGTGTATTTACCCAATGAATATAAGAAAACTTATTCAAAGGGATGCTAGCACCCCTATGTTTATAGCAGCATTATTTATAAAGCTAAGATATGGAAAGCGCCCAAGTATCCATCAATTGATGAATAAATAAAGAATAAGTGGTATCTATATACAATGGAATATTATTCTGCCATAAAAAAGACTGAAATCTTGCCATTTGCAATAACATGGTTGGAACTAGACAGTATAATGCTAAAAGTGAAATAAGTCAGTCAGAGAAAGACAAATACCTTTACTCATATATGGAATAAAAGAAACAAAACAAACAAGCAAAGGGGAAATAATAAGACATAGAAAGAGAAACAAAGCAAGAAACAGACTTTTCATTACGGAGAACAAACTGATGGTTACTTGAGGGGATCTGAAAGGAGTGATGGATTAAATAAGTGATGGGGGTTAATTAGAGCACTTGTCATGATGAGCACTGAGTGCTATATGTTATATTGTACACATGAAACTAATACAACCATATATGTTAACTAACTGGATTTCAAATGAAAATTTTTTAAAATCCCAGTTTTTAGCTCACATTCTGGCTTACAAAAGGGATTTAGTCAGGAATTTGGAGATTAGTTAATGAACAAAAAAGGGGTGAACAGGCAGTTGTTAGATAAAATTACTATCCTTTCTGGCATTATCTTATACCTTTTATCTAGAAGTATTTTTAGCACTTTAGACTCTTCCTATTTTATTTTGAGTCATTAAACAAAAATTTCCTCAAAGGACCTTAGACTCCATCCAATTTGAGCAACAGTGTGAGAGAGGAAATGGTGTCAGGAGGAAAAAAAAAAAAAAAGATGAATCTACTTTTGTTTACTAGTGAATGCATAGTTCTTCCACAGAAGAAGCTCTAAATGGTCAGGGCTCCAGCTTTATATGTGTTCAGTCATATGTTCAGAAGTAGGTAACACTATCAAAAAATATAAAGCATCTGAGATTATTTTCCCTTATTTGAAAGCTGGTGTATGAGTCTGCCGTAGTTTCTTGGGTGTTGATAGAAGACGCAGACTCATGGTTCAGAAATAATATAGTTTATTATTCACAGCAATAGAGGTAGCCAGAATATTAACAGTATTTGTGTGTGTGTGTGTATTTGTGTTTGTGTGTGTGTGTGTGTGTGTAGGGGTGGGAGTTATATATCAGTTCTGAGCCTCAGTTCCCACAAGAAGAATCAAAACAGAGGCAGATAATATTTGCAAACACAACAGGTTAAGTTAAAAAAAAGATACTATTTCTGTCTTCCAAGTCTATTCAATACAACCATCTTCAAAGGATGGCCTAGAACAAATAATAAATGCAGAAATGTAAGCAACCAATTGAAAAGTGTCTCCCAAGAAACACACTTTGAGAGTCTTCATTTGAATAAAATACTATAAGATATTACATGGATCAGGTGCATTGAATACTGGAAGGTTAAAATTACAAGGGACCAAATATTTTTAAGCAGTTCTGGCATCCAGTAGAGTTCAAATAGGTTTTATAAGATTGAGGAAAGAAGCCATCAAAACCTGGGCCCAGGGGCCCCTGGGTAGCTCAGTGGGTTAAGCCTCTGCCTTCGGCTCAGGCCATGATCTCAGGATCCTGGGATCAAGCTCGGCATCAGGCTCTCTGTTCAGCAGGGAGCCTGCTTCCCCCCCCACCCTCTGCCTCTTTGCCTACTTGTGGTCTCTGCCTGTCAAATAAATAAATAAAATCTTAAAACAAAACAAAACAAAACAAAAATCCTGGGCCCAATTTTCCCAAAAGTATGATTCTGATTCTAGTCTCTATGATGTTATCCCTTGAAGACAATGCCTCTAATTGAGTTGAATTAGTTTACTAAAGAGCATACCCCCATTTGTTGTAGGAGATGAACAATATGCAAGAGGCAAAATGCCACATGGAAGCCACCTGGTCTTCAGTGGAATATAGAATCAGTTCCTTTGGGATGAATTTGTTCCACATTTGACTTCCCACTTAAGGGAAAATAAGAGTGCCTTCTAATAGATTTTAAATAGGAAATGACAACGGAAGCTTATACAAGATTATAAAATGGGAAATTTCATTTAGATAAGCAATCATTTCAAAGTCACCTTCTTAATATTACAGACTCTTCACATAATCATAATTTTATTTTGGTATTATATGGTAATTTCAAATATAGTAAATATAAAGAATTTACCTCTGTAATTATAGCGAGTCTGGTCATAGTTTAATGGCAACAAAACTTCAATTTATAAGTATGGTCTACCAATTATTAATACATTTGGAAATGGTGTGTCATCTTCACTCCACTTGTCTCACTAAAACAGTGAGCCAAAAAAAGTAGGTCCAAGCTGTTTACTATGGTCAAAATGGGTTGCTTTTGCACTTGGTAAAGAAGCAGTCATATTTTGGAAGAAGAAACTGAGGCTATTAATATTTTCAACTTATTTTCAGAAAAGGAAAGAAAGGATAATCTAACCTAAAGCCAAAATCTTACACAAGGTGGCTGGACAATGATCTTTTCCCAGATAAAGGGTTTTTCAACTTAGCCATGTTAGGAGGAAGAAGAGATGAGACATTGTGGACTTGACTAACGTTTGTACACTGTTCAAAAAGTTTTCAAAATAATGTGTATTATTTTTCTTCTTTTAGTTGAGACAAAAAAAAAAAAAACCAAAAAAAAAAAAAAACACTAATGAGCTTACTCTTAAAAGGAGGTAAACAAGAAACTAGCAAAGATTGAGTGTTAGGTATTGTCCCCCTCCTTTTTTTTTTAAATTATGTTATGTTAGTTACCATACAATACATCATTAGTTTTTGAAGTAGTGTTCCATGATTCATTGTTTGTGTAAAACACCCAGTGCCCCATGCAATATGTGCCCTCCTTAATACCCATCACCAGGCTCACCCATCCCCACATCCTTCTCATCTTTAAAACCCTCAGTTTGTTTCTTGGAGTCCATAGTTTTTCATGTTTCATTTCCCCCTCCAATACCCCCACTTCATTTTTCCTTTCCTTCTCCTAATGTCCTCCATGCTATTCCTTAGGTTCCACAAATAAGTGAAACCATATGATGATTGACTTTCACTGCTTGACTTATTTCACTTAACATAATCTCCTCCAGTCCCATCCATGTTGATGCAAAAGTTGGGTATTCATCCTTTCTGATGGCTGAGTGATATTCCATTGTATCCTTGGATCACATCTTCTTTATCCGTTTGTCTGTTGTAGGGGATCTTGACTCTTTCAACAGAATGGCTATAGTGGACATTGCTGCTATGAACACTGGGGTGCATATGGCCCTTCTTTCCAGTAAAATAGAGCTAGCCTATGACCCAGCGATTGCACTACTGAGTATTGACCTCAAAGATACAGATGTAGTAAAAAGAATTAGGTATTGTTAAAGCACAAATGCAGGGGATAGAAGTTATGGTACAGAAGAGGGAAGGGCAACCATATGGCAGAGTAGAATAAAGTAGCTCAGGAAGAAATTAGTCATATCCAGATATTGTAAGGCATGTGGGGTTGGCAGGGAGAGCATGAGAAATCATGAGAGAAGAGAGAGAAAATGGACCAGGCCGGAGAGGTTTATAACATTTTAACATCTAAGGTAAGCATATGCAAAGCAGAATAGGGAAAGAAATAAAAGTTTTTATAAGACTCAATACATAAGGAATAACGTGGAGGACACTGGGAGATGGAGAGAAGTGTGCTGGGGGAAATCGGAGGGAGAGACAAACCATGAGAGACTGTGGACTCTGAGAAACAAACTGAGGGTCTTGAAGAGGAGGGTGGCAGGTGGTTGGGTGAGCCCAGTGGTGGGTATTAAGGAGGGAATTTATTACATGAAGCACTGGGTGTGGTGCATAAACAATGAATTTTGGATCCCTGAAAATAAACTAAAAGAAAAAAAAGACTGACTACAGACATGGACCTCAGTGTAACACAGATATGGAACTCACTGTAATACCAGCCACTTCCCACTGACACACACAGACTATGATAATAATAAATAATAATGCAATTAAGAAAATTGCCGCCAAATAATTTTTCCTCTTTTTTATTTTTATGATTATTATTTTTATTTTATTTTTAAAGTTTTTATTTAAATTGTAGTTAGTTAAAATAAGGTTAATATTACTTTCAGGTGTACAATATAGTGATCAACACTGCCATACAATGGCTTAAATAAAAAAATGAAAAAAAAATTTTTAAAGATTTTATTTTTAAATAAAACCTCTACACCCAAGGTGGATTTCAAACGTACAACCCCACGATCAAGATTTACATATTTTACTGACTGTTCCAGCCAGGCACCCCAACAAATAAAAATTTTATAAAATTGTTGAGTTTGTGGGAGTCTCATTTGCTTAGTCAGTTAAGTGTCTGCCTTTGGCTCAGATCAGGATCTCAAGAGTCCTGGCATCGAGCCCCGTATTGCTCATGCTCTCTCTCTCTCTCTCTGGCTTTTGCTCTTAAATAAATAAATAAAATATTTTTTAAAAAATTGTTGAGTTTGTTTAACTAGTTTTAAACTAGTAGACAGAGATGAAGATAAAGTATGATGTAATGGCACGGAAAAATACAACTTACACGTTTTAAAAAAAAAATGTGCAATGCAAGTTACCTCACTTCTTTTATCACCACACTGGGACTTTCCCTACTGAGTTGTTGTAATGTAAGGACCTATTTTATATTTTTATATTTTAGCAAGAGGCTTTCATTGAGGTTAACCCTTAAACTGTCCTTGCTCCCCTTCCCCCAGGGGATTCACTTAAAAACAAGTCCTGGAAATCAGCTCCAGGTAACAAAGCCCATATACAAGGGTGGGTCAGGCCAGGTGGAGACATCAATCAGCGGGAGAGGGGCGGTGTTTGCATATTGTCTCCCTAGATACTAAGGAGTATGCCCCACTCCTCCGCCCTTTGGGAACCTTTTTTGCACCAATCCTAATCAAGGTGTAATAGGCTGGGTCAAATGTCTATACTAGGGTAAATTGAACCTCAATTGGTCACCTAGCCTCACTGTGGAGTTTCCTGTGTGTGTTAAAATCTCATTGGTCACCTGTGCGTGGCCAGGCCTGACTGCATGGCCTTTGCCCTTAAAAGCTAGACTGTGAAACAGCAAAGGGTTTCCTTCTCTCATAAGAGGTGTGGCCCCGAACGTTTGGTTAGATTCTTGATGCTTGGCATGAAATAAAGCTTTGCTTGACCTTTGCTTTACATCAGTCTCGCTCCTTTAATCATAGACCCATTATTGGGGTATAACAGTATTAATCTTAAAGTTATAAGTCCACAATGCATCCATCATCCATTCTACCCCTTAACATTCCCCTTTGGACAGACCCATGATCTAGAACAAGCCTTATTTTATAGTGCCTTGTAGGAGATTTTTGCTGCTGCCTAAATTGCCTACTTTCCTCTCACCATTACCACGGAAATTGGGTCCACTGAAACAAAGGGGTAGTGTAAGAAATTAAGACTTCCATAAATCTCTTTAAATAATAAAGTATAAGATAGTGATACCTTTTTTTCTGCCACATAACCAATTCTTGCAAGAATAAGGTCATATAAAAGAATTTACAACACATGCTAGCATTATCCTACTGGACCCAGACCATTTGTATGTTTCTCTGTCTCTGAGAAATGTAGTTATTTACATGACTGAAACCTAAAAATTGTTTGATATGACCACTAATATCACCTACATTATTTTAAAGCCTGTTTAAAGCTTCTGTAATACATAGGCTTTGTAAACACTTATTAAGCATCTTGTATATATCAAACACTTTAAAAATCTCTGCTTTAAAAAAAAAAACTCTACCTCAATGGAACTTTGAGTCTGAAAAAGATACAGGCAATATACAAGGCAACAGATAGAATAATTACATATTTGATTATATACTCTGAGGATGTCACCTTAAATTGATATGAAAATGATCAGAAGGATCTGGATTTCTTGTCAAAATTTTTTGCCTTAAAAAGAAATTGATATTTAGGGAAAGTTGTTACTGAAAGAGGTCCTGTGTCAACCAAAAATGTTAAACCATGATCTCGCTAAATTTTCCAGTTGTGATCATTGCTTTGTTTAGCTGTCTTCTATTAAGACTGAATTTAGTAATTCAGTCTCAGATTCAGTAAGTCTTTTTTTTAAAGATTTTATTTATTTATTAGAGAGAGAGAGGGAGGGGCAGAGGGAGAGGAAGAACCAGACTCCTTGCTGAGCAGGCAGCTGATGCAGGACTGGATCCTAGTACCCTGGCATCATGACCTAAGCTGAAGGAAGACACTTAACCAACTGAGCCACCCAGGCACTCTAGACTGTAAACTTCTTAAAGGTAAAAAAGTTTATTCTTCTAGGAGTTCCACAGACATTTCTAACATCCCTAAGAAAGCATGTACTGATGTAAAATGCCAGCAAATCAAATTATTTAAAAAAGAAAGAAAGAAAGAAAAGATATATCTGGATAAAGAGAAAAACAGAAAATCTAATAATACATTGAATTATTAGAGCAAAGAGTGGAGGAAGAGAAAATAAATATGAAATAGAGATTTCCACTAAAAGAAAAAAATTGAAAAAGGCAGGAGATTTAGAAAATTATTATGACAGACTTGAGAAAAAAATAAAATAGGAATTTTTAGAAAATAGCAATGAATGAAAAGGTAAATTGTTCCTACCTCTATAATATTAGCTGTTTGTTGTTGTTGTTGTTGCTAATTTACCTATTTAATCTAATAAACAAAGAAAGGTTTCATTTAGGGATAAGGTTTCTCTCTCTCTATATATTTTTTTTCCATTTAGGGATAAGGTATATATATATATATACATAGATATATATGTATATATATTTTTTTTAATTTTAATTGTTGGAAAATGTGTCACAGAATGTGTTTAAACTTTAAGATACAGATGCAACATGTAATGAACTGCATTGTTTGAACGTCTAATTTGTAAATGCTGTTAGAGGAAACTTGGTGGAAATGTTCCTATGTGCTTGTGTTTCTGGAACTAAGTATATTTATTAATAAGGAATAGTTTAAAATTATGAAATGACCAGGAGTGGACAATTTTCCTAATCCTATCAGCTCTTTGCAGCTCTTTTATTAGCCCCCTTCAGGAATATCAGCTTTTTTATCTAATTAAATTTTATATTAATGTGCTTTTGACTTTTGGCCTTTCTCTTCCTTCTGTTCTTTTTTTTCCCCTAAATTACATGTTTCTGTTTAACAGCTACTATCAATTCTTTGATATGAATTCTCAACATCAATTTACTAACTCCAGAGATGAAGGAGCATCAATATTTAGAAGCAAAGAATACAAAGCCTTGGGCATCTGGATGGCTCAGTCAGTTAAGCATCTGCCTTTGACTCAGGTGGTGATCCCAGGGTCGTGGGATGGAACCCCAGGTTGAACTTTCTACTCAGCTGGGAGCCTACTTCTCCCTCTCCTTCTGCCTGCAGCTCCCTTTGCTTGCGTTCTCCCTCTCTTTGTCAAGTAAATAAAATAAAATAAAATAATGTAAATAATACATTTATTTATTTATTAAAATGCAATTATTACACAATACATAATGTATTGCATAATTATAATAATGATTAAATAATTTATTAAATATTTATATTAAATATATCAATTTAATTAAATAAATATTTTTAGAATTTGAAATATTTCAAATTTAGATTATTAAATATTAAATCATTAATTTAATAAATAAATATCTAAACATAATTAAATAAAATAATTTATTTATTAAAATGAATAAAATAATGTTGTCATTATCTCAGCATGTATTTTTAAATAGTCTAAAAAAATCTAATAAAGTCTAAATACATTGAGTTCAGATATTTATACAAGTTAACCCAGACACTCAACCCACAGTTTCAAAACTTTTGTTTTTATCTACTACTCAAAATACGATTTTAATGTATTTATTTGTAACTTTGACATAGCAAGGAAACTTGGAGGAAAAGGAGACATTTGCTTTTAATATTTGAAAATTATTTTGTTGATTTAAAAAAATAAAAACCTTAACACGTGAGCATTTCTTCTTAAATAACACTGTGAAGTTTCTGAGTCGCATTCTATTAAAAGTGCTGATAAAATGGCCTCAGTTACTCATTTAAATTATCAGCTGAATGGGTAACAAATGAAGTAGAGAGCTTTTTAATTATTTATGAATGTATTGCTTGTGGATGCAGTGCCACATAGAGTTACCTCTCTTTTTGGCTTTGTTTTGTGAGCAGCAGTGGAATCTATGAATGAGATTAAACATAAGGACATTCACAGAAATTCTTAATGAACTTCTGGGGAAGGGCAATAAGTGCAAGGAAAAACTGCAGCAAGACTAATTACAAATTTCAAGTGGTCATCGCTTAATTATAGAAGCTTTTAAGTTCAAGTAATATATCTTTTTCATGAGCCTATCATATTGTATTAATTACCACAAACTGCACTCTTGAACACTTATCTTTTCACATATTTCTTATTCTTAGTACTTAAAATTACCCTTATGATTGATAAGTAAATGGATTTTACAGACAATGCATTTATTTACATAAATAAATAATGCTGTTTATATATATAAAAACAATTGAATATGTGTATGTGTTCAATGAATTTTTTTTCAAATTATTATCTTAATTCTACCACATTAGTTACAAATAGATATAGACTTTATAGATTCATCAAATATTTAATTCTCAAATTTATATGTCCTTTGTGAAGTAAATGAAACTGTATATATTAAATATAATCCTATCACATGTAACAGTTACTAGTGCATCCCAGGACATACATAGGTCAGGTCCTACTCAAGGCATCACGGATAACTGGATTTAACTTTCTATTCTAGGAGTCTTCTGTATATTTCTGTGGCTTTTATACTACAATCAGGAGGAAGAATTCTTTTGCTAAAAGCTTCCAAATGACTATGCGAGTAGATTATTTGTAGACTAGTGATATAATATTATTGTTTAATATGTGAAGCATGATAAAATAAAATGCTATTGCCATATTTAATTTGTTCAGTAAAGCATTCATTTAGTTATCAAGCATTCATTTTCTTTTTTTAAAGATTTTATTTATTTATTTGACAGACAGAGATCACAAGTAGACAGAGAGGCAGGCAGAGAGAAAGGAAGGGAAGCAGGGTCCCTGCTGAGCAGAGAGCCTGATGTGGGGCTCTATCCCAGGACTCTGGGATCATGACCTAAGCAGAAGGCAGAGGCTTTAACACACTGAGCCACCCAAGAGCCCCAAGCATTCATTTTCTTTATACAGAAGAGATAGAACAATATTATATAGTAGAAAATACAGTAAATAATCTAGAAACCTTGATCATTTTGTTTTGGCAATTTTAGAACATAAAATTAGCTAAAGCTCAAGTGCAAGTTATATTTGTATCATAGGAGGAAAAGTTAATTAAAAGTTTGTTTATTACCATAGTTTAACACTTCAACGAAATGATAACGAGTCCAAAATCAATGAATATATGAAGTATACAATAAAAACAATAATCTTGAGTGTATGTGACTCACTGTAGGTATTGATAGGCTAGAAATCAAAGGGAAAGTATCTATAGGGTTTGTTCAGTTCCATGCTCATCAGATTAATAGGCTTTCTCATATTGCTTCCTTCACCACATTAATTTGTCTAATGAAGTTTTCAAGAGTTAAAGACAGTGATAGGTTCATGGCTGGAGAGAAGGTACAGAATCTAAGATAGTTCAGCAGTGCTTATTATTTAAGAGAAAGACAGCATGGGAGGTGAGGGGTATATCATGCATCCTGTTTTCACTCCCTTTGTGGAGCACCTACCCTGGAGGTCATGTAATAATAACCAATGACCAAAAAACAATAAAAAAACCCAAACATCCATGTGGAAGTGCCATCCCTGCCTGGAGATGAGTAGACTGCTCAAACAGATCCTGGGCAGGCATCTCAGCCCAGGCCTGTGTTGGGGAAGCTGGTTCCTGGCTTTGGGCGCAATCTGGAAGCCAGCAAACTGACGGAAGAGTGCAGCCAGGGTTAACAGGACTGATGATCTTTTTGCAGCCAGGCCGCGGGTGGACACCCGCTCAAGGAGCCAGGCTAGGAGGCTGCCAGCGCCAGCGCTGGTCAAGCTTGCAGCCCCCGGGGCTTCCCCCCCGCGCCCCAGCCAGGGCGGGGCCTCAGGAGGGAGGGGGAGGGGGCGGGGGCGGGGCAGAGAAGGGGCTTTGCTAATTGCCAAAGCGAAAAGGGAGCTCGCGGAGGACTCAGGAGGGAGGGGGGCGGGGGCGGGTGGAGGGCGGCGGGGAGAAGGCGCTTTGCTAATTGCCTAAGCTGGAAGTGAGCTCACAGAGGATGTGGCTGAGAGTCTGGGAGGAGGTGGAGGGGCTGGCGGAGGAGGGGCGGGCAGCGCCGCGGTGCTGTGCTGCGGCTCAGTCGGGACTGCAGGACCCACCGGACTCGCCCCCCGTACGCTCCCATGTGAGGCTCCGCTGTCCCGCTCCTGCTGCCTGCTGCCCCTCCCCGCCCCAAGGCTTCTCCGGACCACCCTCTGCACAGGGGTAAAGTGACACCGCGCCGCGCCCTCACCTGGAGCAGAAAGCGCGGACCCGACCTGGGGGCGAAGAGGGGGGTGTGGAGGCCCAGCCTCCCGCGAACCCCAGGGCACCGGGACCACCCCGGATGCTGCGCCAAACCCGGGTCCTCATGGGGTCGGGCTGGGGACAGCGCCTTGCGAGGTGCCCCCCGCCAGCAGGCACGCTAGCCCCCATCTTTCCGCAGCCCCATGCGCCCGTGCTGAGGACCCCCTTCCCTCCCCCGCCGTGGCCCCGCTGCTTTTGTTCTGGACTTGGGATCCCAGGTGGAAACTAGTCCCTCAGACCTCCCTGGCAGCAAGGAGGGCAGGGAGGGATTCTTGGTTTCCTGCCCTGGCTCCTCCTCTCTCCCCATTCACAAGCCTTCTGGCTTCCCTTTCCTCTCCTCATTGTCAGTTTTCTGAAATGGTTTTCTTCTGCATGTTGACCCAAAGAGCTATTTCATGAATGAATATACACGAAACTGAGTTGGAGCCCACCTGTAGAGGCCTTTCATTAGAATGGTCTCTGGTTCTAGCCTCAGTTCAGAATACTGCATGTACCTGAGGACCAAGTCCAGATGTTTCTTTCATCTCTGACTTGAATTTGAAATCCTCCTCAGACTTCAGCTTCCAGGATTTCTCCAGTCCTTGCTCTCCCACTGTCTTGCTGGGGATCCGCCATGAGTGTTGAACACAGGAATGAATGAATGATATATACCCCAGACTGCTGGGGCTTTGTCTTCTTTTGCTGAGGTTGGAAATGCTTGGGAGAGACCACCTGTATGCAGATAGAGAGCTGCATGCAATTGCTTAGATAAACGTGTTCCCCACTTAATTGCTTGGGCATTGAACATTTCGCCCTTAACCAGTGGCTTGAGCATTTAGGAGGAGACAATCTGGAGGTGAATCAGAAGATGGCTGAATCCACATGGTGGTGGTCTGGGTTTGGGAGATTTTCCTGGAGATTCAAAGGAAAGATATAAATTCTTCCAGTGTGGAGTAGTAAACATTTTATCGATGGGAGATGGAAAATAAATGGTCTGGTTAAACTTTCCCGCCCCCTCAAAACCCATTATTTGAAAACACAAAAAGGGAAGTGAAGGGAGAAATCCTTCCACTCCCATTCCCACTCACCTCCATAGCCATCTCCTCTTCCAAGAACCTAACAGACAAGGTGCCAAGAAGTGTTAGGTACCAGCAGTGGTCTCAGATCTCATTCAAGAATCATGGTGAAAGGCTTTCAAATAGATTGTGGGGGAACAGGGATCCAATTAGGGGGGACAAGTTTAAGGTTTGCCTGGTCCCCTAAAAACTAATGGCACTAGAGAAGATGAGCTTTGGGAACTATAGCTTAATGGATACAATGTGTTAAAAGCTTCAGTGAGTCATGGTGGGAAGAGGCCAAGAGGGCAGCAAACACAGTCTTAGATGATGTTATTAATAGCACTACAGGCTCTAGATTTCCTGTGGTGGTGTTCTTGGCAAGACCAGCCCGGCCAAAGTGGATACTCTCAACCTGGAACAGAGGGTCTTGGAGATGCCAGCACGTGAGGTATGATGAGAGGGTAAAATGATAGGAGGTGTCCTTTGGAAGGACTGACTCCTTGACTTTAAAAGGGAGAACCCAAATCTGTAGGTGAAATCTTTCTGGCTACAAAAAGGGCCAAGGCCTCCTAAGGTCAAGGTCTCCTCGTCACTTGCAAAGATGTCGAAGAACATATTCAGACATTTCAAAGATGTCCTCATATCATTGGTTCCCACTCTGGAATTCTATCAATAAGGTGAGAGTTCCTCTAGTTGAAAAAGAGATCTAAAAAGACTTCCCTTTCTCATGTAATTTCTGTAACCTCCAGGACACACCCACCTCCCCCTTCCAGCTCTGTAATGAAGCCACAGCTGGTGCCAATTTGTGGAACTCCTTAAAGGCTATTCTCCCTTATATACCCCGGGACCAAGTTCCCATGCTCCCTCACCCGATTTCCTGCACTCACCTCCCACCTGGTGTGTTCACACCTGCAAGTGCCTTTTACCAACCCCTTTGCCAAAAGGCAGCCAGAGTGACCTTTCAAAGACCTATCAGTTCCTGGCATTTGTCTCCATAGAAATCTGCACTGATCTTCTAACAAATTCTCAGTCCTCCAAAGGCACCCATAATCCTCCCATCAGTCTATTCATACCCCTCCAACTGACTGATGCCTGTTCTGCCCCATCTCTCTGCCCTTCAACCACACTGCCTCCTTCTTCCTGTGGAGACCTCTCATGCCACCTGCCTCCAAGCACAGGTGATTCCCATTGATGGGAAGACCCTCTTCTCTCCCCCATCTCCCCACTCCAGTTACTCCCACTTATTCGTGAGCTCACAAGCCCCATGGTACACACTCTCCATGCAGCCTGCTCTCTCTTTTCTAGCACTGGCCTCCGTTTCTAGCTGTGCTTGTGTCATGGATGTCCCTCCCCAGCCAGCTTCCAAGCTCTCCTTCCCTTTAGCTCCAACACCTGACACAGTGCCTGGCACGTAGTAAGCCCTGGCTAGCTTCTAAGAGCCTCACTGAGGGACTGAAAGCATTTTAAAAATGTCACCACGTAGGCTCCAAACTGTAGGCAGAAAAAGCTTTGCCTGGATTGACATTTTAGAGACGTATTCGTCAAGTTGGATGTGTTCACTGACTTTACCTTGTAAAATTTAAAAAAAAAAAAAAGGACCTCTGTATCGCTTCGCATCTAAGGAAGGCGCATGTGTACTATTAGACCACGTTATGAGCTTAATGGAAGGAGACAAGATGTTTTCGCTAAGAAAATGTATAAGACTGTTGAGCTCAAGTGGGAGGAAACAGTCCGTTTGTTGGAGCATTGCTATCTTACTCTATCACAGCCACTCATAAAAATCTGACACAGGGTGAGTCAGAATTGTCTGTCGGAGATGAGTTAGATCTGGCTCATGTTCCTACAGACATGAAAGCCAGAAACGAAGAAGGAGGCTTTAAAAGCGTGGGTTGAGGAGGCGGTGTGGTTCACTGCGATGAGCTAAGTGCCCAGGGCCACCAGCAGACATGCTGGCCTGTGTCTGTCCTTTGTTCTGGGGTCCCTCTTGCACCATGTGGTGAGGCTGGTGGCTGGGAGAAGCTCAGGACAGGACCCGGTGGCATCTTATTTCTCCCACCCTCCTGTGGGCTCCAGTGGGCTCCCGTAGGTCCCAAGGGACAGCCTGCCTTCCTTGAAAAGCCCAGTAGCACTGGGAGCAGAAACTGGGGCCAAAGAGTGAGCACCCTGTTTGACAAGCTGGACCAGCCACCTCTTCTTCAGATGCAGGGGGAGCCCTGGCATGCTGACTCCTCCCTTCTCCCTTTCCCCTTTCCTCTTTCCTCCCTCTTTCCTTCCCCTCTCTCCTTCCCTGGTGGTGCCCTTTCCAAATGCCCACTTCATCCCTTTTCCTTTCTACATACCTGTCTTCTAGAGTTTCTTCTCTTTCCTCCCCATTACTTCCCTTCATCTGAATCTCCTCTTTGGTCCCTTTGTCCCTGCTCTCTGCTCCTCCTCCCCTTCCCTGGCTCCTGTTCAGCTCCATGGCTAATGCAGGCAGAGCTGGATTAACATGCTCACTTGCTAGCTCAGCCACCCTCCAGAGAAGTCACTCTTCGGTGGCCACCTTCCTGACCCCCTGGTCGCTTCTCCACTTGTTCAGATATTGCTCTGAAGTCTGAGGAGGACAGAGCGGGGCTGCCACAGAAGCAGGCCAGAGGAGAAACCAAACCATGTGTCCACACTGTCCCCCAGCACTGCTGCTCTGAGAGCTTTCGGAGTCCTCAACAGGGTTAGGATTTAGGGGCTTCTTCAGAACTGGGAGTGAAAACAAGCATAGGTCTAAAGAAAATTGACGGCCCCCACACAAAAATAATAATCACAAATGAAAACTATGTTAACTCTGAAGTCCCATAGTTGAAGAATTGCCTTGAATCTGTCACTAGAAAGCACCCAAGGCCTCACTCTCTGGGTTCTGGGTGCCCTGGGAATGGCAGGAGGCTCTGACATGCACGTGGGGGTGCCGAACTATGAGGGCTAGCCTGCCCGCTGGCAGGGGGGGGGTACTGTCCTGGCACGACCCCCTGCGTAGGGGGTGTGGCACGGCGTCCTGGGTGGTCCTGGTGCCCTGGGGTTGCCGGAAGCCTGGGCCCCGACCACTCCACCCTCCCCCCCCCCCATGCTCCTGTCCTGCGTTTTCTGCTTCAGGTGAGGGCGCGTCGAGGTGTCACTTTACCTGTGAGCAGAGGGTCCTCCAGAGAAGCCATGGGGCAGGGAGGGGCAGCAGGCAGCAGGAATGAGAACGGGACACCGTGGCCTCTGGGGCTAAGCTGGAGCGTGGGAGCGCAGGGGCAGCGAGTATGGTGGGTCCTGCAGTCCCGAATAGGCTGCAGCACAGCACCCTGGAGCTGTGTGCCCCTCCTTCCCGCCTGGGCAATTAGCAAAGCCCCTTCTCCTGGCCCCCCCCCCCCCGTTCCGCCCCCGCCCCCCTCCCTCCTGAGTCCTCTGAGAGCTCACTTCCAGCTTTGGAAATTAGCAAAGACCCTTCTCTGCCCCGGCCGGGCAGACTCATAGCCTGGCTTTCTGAGCGGGTGTCCATGGGCAGCCTGGCTGCGAAAAGATCATCAGTCCTAAAGGCCAGCTGCACTCTTGGGTCAGTTTGCTGGCTTCCAGATTGCGCCCAAAGCCAGGAACCAGCTTCCCCAGCACAGGCCTGGGCTGAGATGCCTGCCTGGGATCTGTCTGAGCAGTCTCCTCCACTCCAGGCAGGGATGGCACTTCAACCTGGATGTTTGGGTTTTTGGTTTGTTTTTTTGGTCATTGGTTATTACATGACCTCCAGGGTAGGTGCTCCACAAAGGGAGTGAAAACAGGACGCCTGATATATATGCATATGCCCATTCTAGAAAAATAGCTTGTGGTTCTCTCGGAAACGCGGCATTGGTCCTTGCACTATGGTTTAATAGAAAAGGGATTATGCACCAAGTTACTTAAATGAGCATAGGTTGAAATCGTTTACTGAGAGTAAATATTTTAAATAGTTATATTTTAACTAAATCTATCATCAATCGTAAATCTATTACACGAAGGTTACAGGCAATTTAAAAGCAAGAGCACTCTCTTCAGGGTTTTAAATAATCCCTGTCTGTCTTGGCACATGAGAAGGCAAAGATAGGAAATGGTTTGTAAAAGATCATATAATAGCTTTTACTAATTCTATTTATTTGACAGACAGAGATCACAAGTAGGCAGAGAGGCAGGCAGAGAGAAAGATGGGGAAGCAGGCTCCCCGCCAAGCAGAGAGCCTGATGAAGGGCTCGATCCCAGGACCCTGAGATCATGACCTGAGCCCAAGGCAGAGGCTTAACACACGGAGCCACCCAGGCGCCCCCAGATGAAATACATTTCTGACTTAGAAACTTCAGATAGAATTATTTTCTCCATGATGACAACTGAAGAAAATGTGTCATCCCTAAACCTAACCTTAAACCCTACCAACACTGAAACCTAAGCTGACCTTAAAGCCCAAACTAGAACCCTGAATCCCAAACCTGGAATGGAACCCAAAGCCTGTACCTGAGCCCTGGATCCAAGCCCTGAACCAAGAACCCAAACCCTAAACCAGACCTCCAAGTCATGAAACCTGATCCCAAATCTCAGCATGAAGTCAAACCCCAAATTTGACCTTGAACTTTATCCCATAAGCCCTGAGTCTTAAAGCCTAAATCATAAACTTAAAGCCCTAAACTATAACTCTGTTCCCTTGTCCTTCACTCTAAACCCTCACCCTAACACTAAACCCAAAGCCTGATTAGAACTCTGACTAAAACCTGAACCTGAACCCAAATTCAAACCCTTCACCACACTTTGCTTATGCACTTGCCATTGATGGATACTTGCAGTTTGTACCTCTTGATTCTTGTGAACATTGTTTGGGTTGGGGGCTAGGGTTAGGGTCTTGGATTAGGGTAGGGTCCAGGCTTGAGACCAAGTTGAGGTCAGAGTGTGGGTCTGCATCAGGGCCATGTTCAGTGCCACTGTTTGGGTCAAGGACTGTTGTAATTCCACATTGTTTCCAATTCATTGTTCCTTAGCTATTTGGGGGGAAGTTGGGGGGTATTGGGCTCCATGCAGCTTGAATTTCTGGAATGAAATGGCATCAGCTGGACCCGGGGAGGGAGCAGGACCTTCCACTGAAGGGTGAGCTCCCACAGTCCTGCACTGCCTTCCACCGCCTGCAGAGGGCACCAGACCCCAGCACCCTCCCTGAGCCCAGGCTGCACAGCCACAGCTGTGGCCTGAGCCCTGCCTTTTCAGGACCCACTGTGGAGACTTCTGGAGAATGTGGGGCGCCTCCCACCCTGACAGGACAAGCTGAGGAGGGTGTGGCTCTGCATCCACACTGACCGGACCCTTTGTGGAGGACGCGCCCACACTGGCAGCAGTCCAACCTCCTAAGGACCAGACGCTGGAGGAGGTGAGGAGAAGTCCCTTAGTGGACTGTCAAGGGGTTCGTGGTCTCAGGACCCCACAGAGAAAGGGCGCCCTGTGTAGACACTGGGGCTTCCGTCGTTTTGTGTGAGGAGACGTGGCCTCCTGCTGTGCTGTGCGGGGGGCTGTGGGGTCCCCCCTTTCTGGGCTCGGGTGATCCTTGGTCCTTGTCTGTGTTTGTGTGCTCGCGGATTAGGTTCCTTGGGCTCCTCAGATGGTCTGCAGTCAGGGAGCGTTCCCCTGCTTTGGTGCTCGTGCTCTCCCCACCTCAGCCCTGCGGGGTCCTTCCCGTATCCACACCCACTCCAGGCTTGCGCTTAGTCCGGAAATTCGGGAGCCAAAGTGAGGACTCTGTAGCCGGTTTTGGGGAGAGTAGGTATTTTCCCAGTGTGGGTTCTTCCCTGAGCACAGTGCCTCCCCATCTCCGTGTGTACCCCTCCCTGTCTGTCGTCATTGTTGCAGGGCTGTCAGAGGACAGGTCTGTCACCTTCTTGGTTCAGGGGCCTCCCAGGTATCTTGCTGTCTTGGATGCAGGTGTAAATGAGATTGTTCTCTGCAGTCTCTTTCTGATGGTTTCTTCGGAGCACCTAGGAGTGCCACTAATTTGTGCATATTGATTTTGTTCCTTGCAAGTTCTTGAATTTATTAGTTCAATTGGCCTTAAACTCAATCTGCCAGTTATTTGACCAGCAGCATGGGTTTAATTGGGAAGAGCAGAGAATGGCAGTCTGGGCTGAGCAAGCTAAGGTCCCAACACAGGCAAGTGCGAGAAACAAAGGAGAGGAACATTATTTCATGGAGGAGGAAGAAGTTGGGAAGGGTGCTTGAAGAAAAGTCCCTTGGAGAAAGGCAGGGTGATGGAGAATTCTCACCAGCTGAGGTGCAAAGATCCTACAAAAAGTCAGGAGATGAACCTCCAGCTTCCCCTGTGGGGCCTAAAATTGGTGAGTCTCTCCTGTGGGGGATTGCAATGTGGGGTCTGTAATGGGCACTGAGCACCAGGCGCCCCCTTCCAGCCTCCCCTTCTGGCATCCCCAGTCCACTTTACTGGGGCTTCCCTTCCTGCTTTTGCACAGTTCTAACCAGCTTGTGGTGGAAAGTTGTGGAAAAACTGAAATTCCAAATCCACTGCTTCTAATGCACCTGAGATACAGGGGCCCATGATTTAATCCTCCCACGAGTCTCTTGCTAGCCCCACCTGTCCGTTACTCATTTTGAGAGTTGATATTACCAAAGTACTGTAATTCTAAAAATTTCTGAATTAGCTGTATTATTTCTTTTTAGGTATGAAGTTAACTTCCAATTATATGAATTTAATATTTTGGTCATTGTTTTCTAATTTTATTGCCTTATTCTTGGAAAATATAGCCTGATATTTAACTCTAGAAATTTATTGGCATATACTTCTGGCCTAAATAATGGCCTGTTTGTGTAAATGTTCAACTTATGCTTATATACTTACTGAAGACTCTTGTTTTGGGGTTAGGATGGCTACATTTATTAATAGATCAGGACTATTAGATTCTCTAAATTTTGATGTCTCTTAATTTAATCTAATTAAATTATCAGTTAATGAAAGAAGTTAAATTTTTTATGTACTACTGCATCTAAACTTATCAAAGTCTTTGCTATAATTAGACAAGTATGTCATCCTGTTTTTATACCAAGTCTTACATTAAAAAAATCATACTATCTGAAATATTATTTATTTTTATTATTATTTATTTTTTTTAAAAGATTGTATTTATTGGGGTACCTGAGTTAAGTGTCTACCTATAGCTCAGGTCATAATACCCGGGTCCTGGGATAGAGCCCCGCAGGGGGTTCCCTGCTCAGTGGCCTGCTTCTCCCTCTCCCTCTGTTATTCCCTCTGCTGTGTGCATGTTTTTCTTTTCTCACTCTCTCTCAAATAAATAAGTAAAATTTAAAGATTATCTCTCTCAAATAAATAAGTCAAATTTTTTTTCTCAATGGGAGGGAGAAGCAGACTCTCCACTGAGCAGGGAGCCTGATGCAGGGCTCAATACCAGGACCCTGGGATCATCACCTGAGCTGAAGGCAGACACTTGAACCGACTAAGTCACCCAGGCACTCCAGCTGTTTATTTATTTATTTATTTTTATTATGCATATGTTTTATCTCTCTTTTCTACAAGTCTTTTTTTTTTATCTTTTTACTTTTTTCATAAAACTGAATTATTTCAAGATGACTTGGTCATCCTCTTTTCCCCAACCTCAAAGATCATAGAGTATATTTTAACTGTTAAAATAATATTAGTATTTAAGTACTGCCTACACAAATTAAGGCAAATTATCTGTGATCTGTATTCCTGAAAATATTTTTTTTATTATGCCTTCCTATGCCAATGACATTTTATAAGGATCTAAACGTTTCCATTTGTGATTTTTTTTCAAGATAATAAAGCTATTACTTCATTCTTTTTTATATCTGATGTTATTTAAAAAATTTCTGTCAGTCTGATTCTTGTTTCTTTATTAATGAATTATTTTTTTTCTCTCTAACACTTGTGATTTTTTTTGTGTGTCTTTGGTATGTATGCCCTAGTTTGGGATTCATAGAGTCAACTCTAGTTATGAATATTTTCTTTCTTTTCTTGTATGTAAGTTTTAATCCAGTGTCTTGACTATTTTATGCTTGAGAAATAGATGTACATTAATATTCAAATATTTCTTTCCTTTTTCTTCTTTCATTTAAAAAAAGTCATTTATTTTATTTTATTTAAAAATATTTATTTATTTATTTGGAGTAGAGAGAGAGGGTCATGAAGAGTGGCTGATTATATACTTTCAATTTGGGAGGAGGTTAGGGATAGCACAAGCCTCCAAGGTATTTTATAAACAAGGTTTCCAGGACCTTGAGGGGGCTAGCTATTGTTAGGGAAAGGTCATTTATTACTATTTAGTAAAAACTCAGGGAAGAGACTCTTCTGATGTGTATCAGTGGGTATATGCTTGGGAGATGATTGCCAATGTATATCTTGAGGGCAGGGGTGGGGAGTAGAGATAAAGAAGTTTCCAAAGTAATTTTTACATGTGAAAGTAGATTTTCAGTATCCTGGGGGGTGGACTAAGAATGCTTTTTGCCCTGAGTGGATGTGTCCACATGGAAGCAGCTGAGTCCCCAGAGGAGCTTCAAGGACTTGTCAACAGGCTATGAGTAGTAAGGAAATCTAATTTCTTCTCTAGCTTTTGTTCCACACACATCACCTACATCTTACACCTCTTTTATATTGATAATTTTAATGCTTTGCTGGTATCCAGATGACTATATCCTTAAGTGACTTCTTATCTCTATTGAAACCATTATGTATTCTATCCATTGTATTCTTAATTCAACTAGATTACATATATTTAATCTATTAGTACCACTAGGTTCTTATTCTTGTTTTTATTTCAAAATCTTTCCTTATTTCCTTACATTATTTATTGGGTATATTTTAAATCCCTGAAATACTCACTTATTATATATAAGCTGTCAACCGTATTCTTATTTTGAGGTAGCTATATCTTTTTGGGTTTTAGGACATCATACCAACAATGCCAAATAATTTTCAGACAACAGCAGGATCTCCAAGAATTCAACTAAATTCTGACACTATCTACCTGAACATAGTGTAAGATTTCATCAGTTAAGGGATCAGTCCTCCAAGACTATCTCCAACCCCACCTCAGATGCCAGTCTCACTGTAGGCCCCAGGTTATTACCTGTGCTTGTGACTGAGCAACTACAGGTTGGAGGTCCCAGTGGCCTACTTTTTTACGTTCTTTTAATTTGCTACAGGGACTCACAAAACTCAGAAAAATACTTACTTTATGTTTGCCAGCTTATTAAAAGATATAATAGAAGATTTAAATCAATAGATAGATAAAGAAGTGCACAGGGCAAGGTATGGAGAATGGGCACAGAGCTTCTATTACCTTCTGTAAGACTGCCACTCTTCCTGCCTTTTCATACATTTAACAAACTAAAAGCTTTCTGAACCCAGTCCTTTCAGCTTTTCTGTGGAGGCTTCATGACATAGTCATGACTGACTAAATCATTGTCATTTGCTGATCTAATCTCCAGATCCTCTTCCCTCCCCAGATAATCCTGTATTGGGAGGAAGGGGAGGCAAAAAGTTGTGAAGGCTTTCACCAAGTGGTTGGTCCTTCAGGCAAACAGCCCTTGCCTTGAGTGAGGTCTGAAGGTCACTTCATTAACAGAACAAAACACACCTCTCTCACCCTTATCACAGGAAATCCCAAGAGTTTTAGGAGCTGTGAGTCAGTAGCCATAGTTGAAAACCAAATATTCAGATGACCAAAATATATTTCTTGTAAACCACTATATTACACTACATGCTTAAGTATTTAATTATGTGATCTTTTAGATTAATATTTTTCTAAGAGTATAAACTGTTCTGGCAGTAATCTGGATTGGGGAGTGATGTATTGCCAAATTTCTGTCGTTTTAGTCCAGGAAGTCAAAGAGAAAGAACAGGAGAGCCCCTTAGGGCAGGAAGTTCAAAGTAACAATGTTAACTACTACTACCTTTTCTTGATTTTTTTTTTTTAAACAAGCAAATCTTCTCTTCAGAGTTGCAGTTTAAAGCCAAGAACATGCAGAATTGGGAGAAAAAATAGTTAAATTTGGAGACTTGCAGAGGTAGAATCAGAGTAGTGAAAGCCATTACAGCAACTGAACTAACTGAGGTCAGTCTTTGGTGAATCACAGAAACAGGTGGAGTTGTCAAAGGAATCTTTGTTTACAACATACAAGGAGATCACAGGGAATAAGTTCCAAAGCCTTGACTGTTTGAACAGGAGAGAGATTTTTATTTAGTATTTAAGATGAATACTCAGAAGGGAGAGTTTTATTATTCCGTGTATGGTTGGTCATAAGGTTGTGGATGCATGCACATCCACATATGTATTTGTGCAATATGTATTGCATGTTCACCTGAATGAAGCTTGTATTCCACCGAGGGCAGAAACTTCAACGTTAGAATAAAGCAGAGGTAACTGTTGGACAAGGGAAAGGGACTCTGCAGGCTTCAAGAGCAGATAGAAACTAGATGGGGTCTTGGGCTCATTTTCTGGGACAAGGAATGCAAGGCCTTGATTGCTTTTGAAATAGCACTAGGAGTTTTACCACTGATTTATTGTCTCAATAGCTTAGGCTATTTCCTGGTCTGGTGGTGACTGTTAGTTTTCCCATTGCCTTGTTCCCTCAAAATCCTTAAGGAGTGAGGTTTATGCATTTCTTTTTAAGAACCTCCCAGGAAGTTTTGGAAGAAGTGTGCTTGGGCAAGTACACAGGTGGGGTATAGATCATTGAAAATAGCTGGGGACAAAAAATGATTTTCTTATGTCAGGAAAACTATATGTCATCTTAATTTTCTGGGAACCTCTAATTCTTTCTGCTGATGTTACCAGCAGGCTTCTGAGATATTACTGATTGTTCTCTTGAACCTAAGGAAAAAGAAATGTAGAAAGCAAAAGACAAAACTTTAAAATCTATCCTCCAACTCATCAATTCACTGCAGCCACCTCTCTGTCTTTCCCTTTCTCTTTTTCTTTATCTTTCTCTCTCACTTTCTCTCTCACATACGAACAACACACGCAAATCATCTTAAAACAATTTTTAATTTTCCCTATTCCATTTTAATATACTTGAGGCATGATCATTTTCTTAGTAAATACAAGAAAAAAAAATCTAGGATTCCATCATTCTGTGTGATTAAAGTATTGAGGAATTTACTTCCAATAGCACTTATAAAAACATATTTTATTTATGTAATATTATATAATCAGGTGCCTGCATTTTTCTTATTCTCTAACTAGTGTTATTTGGCAATTAATATTTTGTCAATCAATATTCCCCTATACCTGAATGTGTGGGCAGTGAGAGATGAGTTAGAGGCAAGGATGGTGAACACTCCCAACAACTGCAGACTACATATATCTTAAGCCATGATTTTCTTTGCAAAGGTCAACATTGATAATGTTCTAGTCATACCTCCGTGTACCAGGAAAGAAGTAGCATATTTCTTGAAAGACACAGCTATCAAAGCTCCATTGAGAAACTGTAAAGATGGAGAAGGGATTTGCAAATTAAATATCTGATAATGGACATCTACTCTGATTATTTAAAAATGAATAAAAATAAAAAACCTTACTAATAACCAAACAGAGTATCCAATTTTACATGTGAAGGAAATAATGGAAGAGACATGTCACCAAAAGTATATGGATGGCTTATAGGCACATGACAAATTTCTCAACATTTAGACATTAAAGAAATACAAATTAAAATCATAATGAGACATGCTTACATATCTATTAGAATGGCTAAAATTATAATGGCTAATTGTACTTGGTCTGAGCTAGATTGAGAAGCAACAAAAAATCTAAACTGTTGTTGGCATATATCATGATACAACCACTTTGGAAAATAGTTTGAAAATTTTTTTAAATGCAAAATATGTTGCAGTTACAAAAATAGCCATTTTACTTCTAGGCATTTAACCAAGAGAAACAAGCCCATGTTCATACAGGGACTTGTATATGAATTTCATAGCAGCTTTATTTTTAAGAATTGAAAACAGTGGAAATGTTCATCAATGTCCATCCATAGAGCAAAGAAAAATTATGATCTATTCATTAAAGAGATTACTATTCAACATCAAAATGAACTATTTACAATTGGAGATTCTCAAAGTAATGATGCTGAGAAAAGAAAAGCCAGGCAATCAATAGTATATACAGTGTCATTCCATGACTATAAAAAATCTAGAAAATACAAATTTATATATAGTCACAGTCATCAAATATATTGGTGTGATTTTAGTGCCTTCTTCTGTGATCCTATAGCTTCCTACACTTGCATCTCTGAGCATTTGTTACACCATGTGAAAATATGAACTCTTTCTCTTCATTCTGTCTTACTAGAATAAGAGTCCTTGAAATTTTATGGACAATTGAACTCTCAGTTATTAGCAGAAATTCTATCACACAGTAAGTTTCCAAATATAAAAGCCAGAGTTTTACAATGACTTCTAAGCTTTTACATGATCTAGCCACTCATTTAACCTCTGTGACCTCTTTCCCTGCTACTCTTCAGTCACTCACAGTGGCCTCCTTGCTATTCCTCAGATATGCCAGGCATGATCCAACCTTATGGCCTTCAAGATAGCCAATTCCTTTGTCTGGAGTGACCTTATTGCTGATAGTTCTGCGCAAATTCATCACCTTTCCATACCTTTGTTCAATTGTCAGCTTCATTGTAACTACCCTGATCTTCCTATTTAAAATTTTAACTCCCCATCCCCTGCCTAGCAACCTTGATTTTTCTCACCCTGATGAGTTTTTCTTTTTCCCCATTGTACTCATCCTTTTTGAATGCACTATACAATTTTTATTAAGGTTTATAGCTTTGAATTGTCTCACCCATTAAAATAAAAGTTCTACAAAGCCAAGTATTTCATTTACCAGTGTAGTCTGAAGTAATATCTGCCATATAATAGTTCAGTAGACAACTGGTAAATTTCAAAATAAATTAATGTTGAGAATATACTGAATTTCACAAGTCATTTCAATATTTATTTCCAAAAAATAAACTATGTAAAACATACCTTAAATTTACTTTCAAAATATTTTATAGCATATAATGGACAATATACATAAGCCTTAAAGAAACAATCCTATAAATAACCATTTCATACCTACTTAAAAACTACATAATACCACACTCCTAGATCCTCTCTGAACGCTCTAAAATAACCCTAAAGGAAATACATTTTTAAAAATAACAGATTTTTTGTCAAATAATTTAATAAAATAAAAGTTTCATTCATCTATGTAGATCATAATAAATGTTTTTAATAAGCATGAAATTATAACTCTGAAGTGTGCTAAAATGAAACCACCTGCTAAGGGTGAGAGAATAAAAATAAACATCATGTTTCCAAATAAGAGGAATTAATTACCTTTGAATCAAAGCATGTGGATTTGTTCAAACTGGCAATAAAGGAATATGGAGACACAAACCATAGAAAGTCATATTTTAGATTTCTAAAAGACTTCGAAGTAAAAAGTATACATTCACTTCTCACTTATTGCTCCTACATATTCATGAATTTGAGAGAAAATATAGGCCCTGTGTGTCTTAGCAACTAATGGGATATTTTTTGATATTTACATGCTTACACATAGTATGTGTTATAGTCTTCTCTTTTACATGCTGTAAAAAGGTTAACCCCTTTTCTGCAGAGATCTGAAAATGTGAAACAGTGCCTGAGTAGCTGAATTCATCTAATTCAAATTTCTTGCAGGTCTAAGACCTATTGATTTTCACTTGACTGCCTCCTTTTTCATCTGTCAATTGGTTACAAATTCTGGTACTGAAGAGAATACATTGGGGCTGGTGGCTCAGTGTGTTAAAGCCTCTGCCTTCAGTTCAGGTCATGATCTCAGGATCCTGGGATCGAGCTCCACATCGGGACATAATGTAACGACAGATAGTTTATATGGGAGCCCTTTGGGTACTCTGGTGGATGAATGTTTTTAAATTAGTTTTTCATGGACATGGGGAGTTAGAGACGAGAAGGGAGGTGGGGGAAATTGGAAGGGAGCTGAATCATGAGAGACTATGGACTCTGAAAAACAATCTGAGGGTTTGAAGGGGTGGGGGATTTGGAGGTTGGGGTACCAGGTGTTGGGTATCATAGAGAGCACTGCTTGCATGGAGCACTGGGTGTGGTGCAAAAAGAATGAATACTGTTATGCTGAAAATAAATAAAAAATTAATTTAAAAAATATTAGTTTTTCGTAAACTACAAAAAAAAAAAAAAAGAAAAGCGCTCCCATTTATAGCATACACTTTATGGTTCACAAAGCACGTGCCAACAATAAAAATAATAATGGGTTACCGTTACACTTCATAGAAAAGGAGGTACAGGGAAATTGAATGAAAGGGAATAACAAAGTAGGTTCATAAGTCAATCTTCCTTGTAAAAAAATTAACCTGAAAGTGCGTTTCTGCCACCTCTCTCCTGTGTGACATTTTATCGATGGGAGATGGAAAATAAATGGTCTGGTTAACCTTTCCCTCCCCCTCAAAACCCATTATTTGAAAACACAAAAAGGGAAGTGAAGGGAGAAATCCTCCCACTCCCATCCCCACTCACCTCCATAGCCACCTCCTCTTCCAAGAACCTAGCAGACAAGGTGCCAAGAAGTGTTAGGTACCAGCAGTGGTCTCAGATCTCATTCAAGGATCATGGTGAAAGGCATTCAAAGAGATTGTGGGGGCACAGGGATCCAATTAAGGGGGACAAGTTTAAGGTTTGCCTGGTCCCCTAAAAACTAATGGCACTAGAGAAGATGAGCTTTGGGAACTATAGCATAATGGATACAATGTGTAAAAAGCTTCAGTGAGTCATGGTGGGAAGAGGCCAAGAGGGTAGCAAACACAGTCTTAGATGATGTTATTAATAGCACTATAGGCTCTAGATTTCCTGTGGTGGTGTTCTTGGCAAGACCAGCCCGGCCAAAGTGGATACTCCCAACCTGGAACAGAGGGTCTTGGAGATGCCAGCACGTGAGGTATGATGAGAGGGTAAAATGATAGGAGGTGTCCTTTGGAAGGACTGACTCCTTGACTTTAAAAGGGAGAACCCAAATCTGTAGGTGAAATCTTTCTGGCTACAAAGAGGGCCAAGGCCTCCTAAGGTCAAGGTCTCCTCGTCACTTGCAAAGATGTCGAAGAACATATTCAGACATTTCAAAGATGTCCTCATATCATTGGTTCCCACTCTGGAATTCTATCAATAAGGTGAGAGTTCCTCTAGTTGAAAAAGAGATCTAAAAAGACTTCCCTTTCTCATGTAATTTCTGTAACCTCCAGGACACACCCACCTCCCCCTTCCAGCTCTGTAATGAAGCCACAGCTGGTGCCAATTTGTGGAACTCCTTAAAGGCTATTCTCCCTTATATACCCCGGGACCAAGTTCCCATGCTCCCTCACCCGATTTCCTGCACTCACCTCCCACCTGGTGTGTTCACACCTGCAAGTGCCTTTTACCAACCCCTTTGCCAAAAGGCAGCCAGAGTGACCTTTCAAAGACCTATCAGTTCCTGGCATTTGTCTCCATAGAAATCTGCACTGATCTTCTAACAAATTCTCAGTCCTCCAAAGGCACCCATAATCCTCCCATCAGTCTCTTCATACCCCTCCAACTGACTGATGCCTGTTCTGCCCCATCTCTCTGCCCTTCAACCACACTGCCTCCTTCTTCCTGTGGAGACCTCTCATGGCACCTGCCTCCAAGCACAGGTGATTCCCATTGATGGGAAGACCCTCTTCTCTCCCCCATCTCCCCACTCCAGTTACTCCCACTTATTCGTGAGCTCACAAGCCCCATGGTACACACTCTCCATGCAGCCTGCTCTCTCTTTTCTAGCACTGGCCTCCGTTTCTAGCTGTGCTTGTGTCATGGATGTCCCTCCCCAGCCAGCCTACAAGCTCTCCTTCCCTTTAGCTCCAACACCTGACACAGTGCCTGGCACGTAGTAAGCCCTGGCTAGCTTCTAAGAGCCTCACTGAGGGACTGAAAGCATTTTAAAAATGTCACCACGTAGGCTCCAAACTGTAGGCAGAAAAAGCTTTGCCTGGATTGACATTTTAGAGACGTATTCGTCAAGTTGGATATGTTCACTGACTTTACCTTGTAAAATTAAAAAAAAAAAGGACCTCTGTATCGCTTCGCATCTACCAAAGGCGCATGTATACTATTAGACCACGTTATGAGCTTAATGGAAGGAGACAAGATGTTTTCGCTAAGAAAATGTATAAGACTGTTGAGGTCAAGTGGGAGGAAACAGTCCGTTTGTTGGAGCATTGCTATCTTACTCTATCACAGCCACTCTTAAAAATCTGACACGGGGTGAGTCAGAATTGTCTGTCGGAGATGAGTTAGATCTGGCTCATGTTCCTACAGACATGAAAGCCAGAAGCGAAGAAGGAGGCTTTGAAAGCGTGGGTTGAGGAGGCCGTGTGGTTCACTGCGATGAGCTAAGTGCCCAGGGCCACCAGCAGACATGCTGGCCTGTGTCCGTCCTTTGTTCTGGGGTCCCTCTTGCACCATGTGGTGAGGCTGGTGGCTGGGAGCAGCTCAGGACAGGACCTGGTGGCATCTTACCTCTCCCAACCCCCTGTAGGCTCCAGTGGGCTCCAGTAGGTCCCAAGGGACAGCCTGCCTTCCTTGCAAAGCCCAGTAGCACTGGGAGCAGAAACTGGGGCCAAGAGTGAGCACCCTGTTTGACAAGCTGGACCAGCCACCTCTTCTTCAGATGCAGGGGGAGCCCTGGCATGCTGACTCTTCCCTTCTCCCTTTCCCCTTTCCTCTTTCCTCCCTCTTTTCTTCCCCTCTCTCCTTCCCTGGTGGTGCCCTTTCCCAATGCCCACTTCATCCCTTTTCCTTTCTACATACCTGTCTTCTAGAGTTTCTTCTCTTTCCTCCCCATTACTTCCCTTCATCTGAATCTCCTCTTTGGTCCCTTTGTCCCTGCTCTCTGCTCCTCCTCCCCTTCCCTGGCCCCTGTTCAGCTCCATACTGAATGCAGGCAGAGCTGGACTAACATGCTCACTTGCTAGCTCAGCCACCCTCCAGAGAAGTCACTCTTCGGTGGCCACCTTTCTGACCCCCTGGTCGCTTCTCCACTTGTTCAGATATTGCTCTGAAGTCTGAGGAGGACAGAGCGGGGCTGCCACAGAAGCAGGCCAGAGGAGAAACCAAACCATGTGTCCACACTGTCCCCCAGCACTGCTGCTCTGAGAGCTTTTGGAGTCCTCAAAGGGTTAGGATTTAGGGGCTTCTTCAGAACCGGGAGTGAAAACAACCATAGGTCAAAAGAAAAGCTACGGCCCCCACACAAAAATAATAATCACAAATGAAAACTATGTTAACTCTGAGTCCCAAAGTCGAAAAATTGCCTTGAATCTGTCACTAGAAAACACCCAAGGCCTCACTCTCTGGGTTCTGGGTGCCCTGGGAATGGCAGGAGGCTCTGAAAAGCGCGTGGGGGTGCAGAACTATGGGGGCTAGCCTGCCCGCTGGCAGGGGGGGGTACCTCCTGTGGCGCTGTCCCGGCCTGACCCCCTGCGGACAGGGTGTGGCGGAGCGTCTGGGGTGGTCCTGGTGCCCTGGGGTTGGCGGGAGGCTGCGCCCAGCTCCTGGACTGCGTTTTCTGCTTCAGGTGAGGGCGTGTCGTGGTGTCACTTTACCTGTGAGCAGAGGGTCCTCCAGAGAAGCCATGGGGCAGGGAGGGGCAGCAGGCGGCGGGAAGGGAACAGGACACCGCGGCCTCAGGGTCTAGGCTGGAGCATGGGAGTGCAGGGGCAGCGAGTATGGTGGGTCCTGCAGTCCCAAATGGGCTGCAGCACAGCACCCTGGCGCTCTGCGCCCCTCCTTACCGCCTGGGCAATTAGCAAAGCCCCTTCTCCCGGCCGCCCTCGACCCGCCCCCGCCCCCCTCCCTCCTGAGTCCTCTGAGAGCTCACTTCCAGCTTTGGAAATTAGCAAAGACCCTTCTCTGCGCTGTCCCCGCCCCCTCACTTCTGAGGCCGGAGACCATGCTGGGGTGCGGGGCTAAGCCCTGGCATGCTGCTGCATTGCCAGCGCCTGCCCTGGGCAGCCTCCTAGCCTGGCTCCCTGAGCGGGTGTCCACGCGCAGCCTGGCTGCGAAAAGATCATCAGTCCTAAACGCCAGCTGCACTCTTGGGTCAGTTTGCTGTCTTCCAGATTGCGCCCAAAGCCTGGAACCAGCTTCCCCAGCACAGGCCTGGGCTGAGATGCCTGCCTGGCATCTGTCTGAGCAGTCTCCTCCACTCCAGGCAGGGATGGCACTTCGACCTGGATGTTTGAGTTTCTTGTTTGTTTTTTTGGTCATTGGTTATTACATGACCTCCAGGGTAGGTGCTCCACAAAGGGAGTGAAAACAGGACGCCATATATAGCATACAGCCATTCTAGAAAAATAGCTTGGGGTTCTCTCAGAAACGTGGCATTGGTCCTTGCTCTATGGTTTAATAGAAAAGGGATTATGCATCAAGTTACTTAAATGAGCATAGGTTGAAATCGTTTACTGAGAGTAAATATTTTAAATAGTTATATTTTAACTAAATCTATTATCAATCATAAATCTATTACACGAAGGTTACAGGCAATTTAAAAGCGAGAGCTTTCTCTTCAGGGTTTTAAATAACCCCTGTCTCTCTTGGCACATGAGAATGCAAAGATAGGAAATGGTTTGTAAAAGATCATATAATAGCTTTTACTAATTCTATTTATTTGAAAGACAGAGATCACAAGTAGGCAGAGAAGCAGGCAGAGAGAAAGATGGGGAAGCAGGCTCCCCGTCAAGCAGAGAGCCTGATGAAGGGCTCGATCCCAGGACCCTGAGATCATGACCTGAGCCCAAGGCAGAGGCTTAACACACGGAGCCACCCAGGCGCCCCCAGATGAAATACATTTCTGACTTAGAAACTTCAGATATAATTGTTTTGTCCATGATGACAACTGAAGAAAATGTGTCATCCCTAAACCTAACCTTAAACCCTACCAACGCTGAAACCTAAGCTGACCTTAAAGCCCAAACTAGAACCCTGAACCCCAAACCTGGAATGGAACCCAAAGCCTGTACCTGAGCCCTGGATCCAAGCCCTGAACCACGAACCCAAACCCTAAACCAGACCTCCAAGTCATGAAACCTGAACCCAAATCTCAGCATGAAGTCAAACCCCAAATTTGACCTTGAACTTTATCCCATAAGCCCTGAGTCTTAAAGCCTAAATCATAAACTTAAAGCCCTAAACTATAACTCTGTTCCCTTGTCCTTCACTCTAAACCCTCACCCTAACACTAAACCCAAAGCCTGATCTAGAACTCTGATTAAAACCTGAACCTGAACCCAAATTCAAACCCTTCACCACACTTTGCATATGCACTTGCCATTGATGGATATTTGCAGTTTCTACCTTTTGATTCTTGTGAACATTGTTTGGGTTGGGGGCTAGGGTTAGGGTCTTGGATTAGGGTAGGGTCCAGGCTTGAGACCAAGTTGAGGTCAGAGTGTGGGTCTGCATCAGGGCCATGTTCAGTGCCACTGTTTGGGTCAAGGACTGTTGTAATTCCACATTGTTTCCAATTCATTGTTCCTTATCTATTTGGGGGGGAAGTTGGGGGGTATTGGGCTCCATGCAGCTTGAATTTCCGGAATGAAATGGCATCAGCTGGACCCGGGGAGGGAGCAGGACCTTCCACTGAAGGGTGAGCTCCCACAGTCCTGCACTGCCTTGCACCGCCTGCAGAGGGCGCCAGACCCCAGCTCCCGCCCTGAGCCCAGGCTGCACAGCCACAGCTGGGACCAGAGCCCCGCCTCTTCAGGACCCACTGTGGAGAATTCTGGAGAATGTGGGGCGCCTCCCACCCTGACAGGACAAGCTGAGGAGGGTGTGGCTCTGCATCCACACTGACCGGACCCGTTGTGGAGGACGTGCCCACACTGGCAGCAGTCCAACCTCCTAAGGACCAGATGCTGGAGGAGCTGAGGAGAAGCCGCCTGAGTGGACTGTCAAAAGTTTCGTGGTCTCAGGACCCCACAGAGGAAGGGCGCCCTGTGTAGACACTGGGGCTTCCGTCGTTTTGTGTGAGGAGACGTGGCCTCCTGCTGTGCTGTGCACGGGGCTGTGGGGTCCCCCCTTTCTGGGCTCGGGTGCTCCTCGGTCCTCGTCTGTGTTTGTGTGCTCGCGGATTTGGTTCCTGGGGCTCCCCAGATGGTCTGCAGTCAGGGAGCATCAGCCTTCTTCGGTGCTTGTGCTCTCCCCACCTCAGCCCTGCGGGGTCCTTCCCGTGTCCACACCCACTCCAGGCTTACGCCGAGTCCAGAAATTCGGGAGCCAGAGTGAGGACTCTGTAGACGGTTTTGGGGAGAGTAGGTATTTTCCCAGTGTGGGTTCTACCCTGAGCACAATGCCTCCCCATCTCCGTGTGTACCCCTCCCTGTCTGTCGTCATTGTTGCAGGGCTGTCAGATGACAGGTCTGTCACCTTCTTGGTTCAGGGGCCTCCCGGGTATCTTGCTGTCTTGGATGCAGGTGTAAATGAGATCATTCTCCACAGTCTCTTTTTGATGGTTCCTTCCGAGCACGTAGGAGTGCCACTAATTTGTGCATATTGATTTTGTTCCTTGCAAGATCTTGAATTTATTTGTTCGATTGGCCTTAAACTCAATCTGCCAGTTATTTGACCAGCAGCATGGATTTAATTGGGAAGAGCAGAGAATGGCAGTCTGGGCTGAGCAAGCTAAGGTCCCATGATAGCAATGCTCCAACAAACGGACTGTTTCCTCCCACTTGACCTCAACAGTCTTATACATTTTCTTAGCGAAAACATCTTGTCTCCTTCCATTAAGCTCATAACGTGGTCTAGTAGTATACATGCGCCTTTTTAGATGCGAAGCGATACAGAGGTCCTTTTTTTTTTTTTAATTTTACAAGGCAAAGTCAGTGAACACATCCAACTTGACCAATACGTCTCTAAAATGTCAATCCAGGCAAAGCTTTTTCGGCCTACAGTTTGGAGCCTACGTAGTGACATTTTTAAAATGCTTTCAGTCCCTCAGTGAGGCTCTTAGAAGCTAGCCAGGGCTTACTACGTGCCAGGCACTGTGTCAGGTGTTGGAGCTAAAGGGAAGGAGAGCTTGGAGGCTGGCTGGGGAAGGACATCCATGACACAACCACAGCTAGAAACGGAGGCCAGTGCTAGAAAAGAGAGAGCAGGCTGCATGGAGAGTGTGTACCATGGGGCTTGTGAGCTCACGAATAAGTGGGAGTAACTGGACATTGGGGAGGGTATGTGCTGTGGTGAGTGCTGTGAAGTGTGTAAACCTGGCGATTCACTGACCTGTACCCCTGGGGCTAATAATACATTATATGTTAATTAAGAAGAAGAAAGAAGAAGAAGAAGAAGAAGAAGAAGAAGAAGAAGAAGAAGAAGAAGAAGAAGAAGACTACTATAAATCAAATGCTATGGTTTTCAGCATAGAGTGTGTAATCAGGCATATTTTATTAAAGTAACCAAGTAAAATGAGGTCGAAAATTGGAATAACAGAAAACATAAAAATCAGAGATTTTAAAAAGAGATATGGGACAGTGTAGAGAATATAGTCAATGATATTATAATAGTGTTATATGGTGACAGATGGCGGCTATATTTGTAGTGATCATAGAATAATGTATGGAGATATTGAAAACCTGAAACCAATGTAACACTGACTATCAACTACACTCAAATAAAAAAATAGTAAAAGGAAACATTTTAATTTAAAAAGATAAAAAGAGGGACAAGAATTTGAAAAGTGAATTTCAAAAAGAGTAAAGATGAGGCTAAGACATACTCTGAACCTTGAGGAAAACACCATTTTGAAAATTCTTCCCATTTTGAGAAAACTCAAATGAATCAATACCATAAAAGAACCCATTTTAACCGAGAGATGTAATGAATGCTCAAGAAATAATTTTATGACAGGATAATTCTTCCCTATGAAACAGCATACAGAAACCCGGGGAAACACCTGGAAGCAAAATAAACTATACTGAAAATAAGAATTAGGAAAAAGATAAATGATGAAAGATAAGAAAATTAGACCTGAGACAGAGACCTAGTGAAGAGAATTTTTAGCTTGTGGTTTAATGTTTTTGAGGATAATCTAGAGTTCATAACTGCCTTGAGGCAGGCTGGTTGTAGGCAGTTTAGGCAGACCCCTAAGAGAGGCCTACTTTGGGCAAGTGGTGTTGGAGGAGGCCATTGGGCTGGACAAAGACAAATCCAACCATTTGACTAAAGTGTCTGTGAAGATGTTGAAGTCAGATGCAGCAGAGAAAGACCTGTCAAACCTAATCTCAGAAATGGAGATGATGAAGATGATTGGACAGCACAAGGACACCATCAACCTGCTGGGTCCTGCACACAGGATGGTCCTTCGTACACTATCATGGAATATGCCTCCAAAGACAACATACAGGAGTACCTGCAGGCCCAGAGGCCTCCTGACCTGGAGTACTGTTACAATATCAGCCACAATGCAGCAGAGCAACTCTCCTCCAAGCACCCGGTATCCTGTGCCTACCAGGTAGCCTGAGGCATGGAGTACCTTGCCTCCAAGAAGTGCATACACCAAGACCTGGCCACCAGGGAAGTGCTGGTGACAAAGGACAACATGATGAAGATCTCAGACTTCAGCCTTGCCAGAGATATCACCACATCAGTTACTATAAAATGAGAACCAATAGTGGACTGCCTGTGAAC
This sequence comes from Mustela nivalis, assembly GCF_964662115.1. Lineage (NCBI taxonomy): Eukaryota > Metazoa > Chordata > Mammalia > Carnivora > Mustelidae > Mustela > Mustela nivalis. The sequence goes on from NW_028136539.1 coordinate 399,714, forward strand.
TGGATGGTCTCTAAGGCCATGTTTGACCAGATCTACATCCACCAGAGTGACTTCTGGTCTTTTGGGGTGATCCTGTGCAAAATTTTCACTCTGGAAGCCTCCCATATCCTGGAGTGCCTGTGGAGGTGGTTTTTAAGCTGCTGAAGGAGTCATTTGATGGATAAGCCAATAAGTGCACCAGAGAGTTATACACAATAATGAGGGGTGGCTGGCATGTGGTACCTTCAAGCTGCTGGTAGAAGACCTGGATCATACTGTGTCCTTGACCTCCAACCAGGAGTAACCGGACCTGTCCTTGGCCCTGGAACAATACTGTCTATGCTTTCCCAACACCCAAAGCTTCACCTGCTCCTCAGAGAAGAATTCCACCTTCTCTCATGTGCCGTTGCCCAAGGAGGCCTATCTGCCCTGACACCCAGCCCAGCTTGCCAATGGTGGACTCAAATGACTAGTATCCCTATTACTCCTGTCCAGATTCCGTCATAAGCTGTAACCCTTACCCCCCACCCTCCCTGCAAGACTCACTGCCTTCTCCTTTGTCCCTTTCCTACTGGCAGGAGCCAGCTGCCTACCTGAGGCCTTCACCCCTTGAAGTTCACCTCTCTTCCCCTTCCTCTTCCTCCTCCTTACAACCTGCTCATGAAAGAAAGGAACAGAGAGGCAGGTACTTGCTCGTGGCTACTTCCTTCCCTCCCATATGTTGGACCAAGACCCCTCCCTGTCATCTGGTACTGCCTAGATGTCGAGGGAGTTGGAGATGAGGCATGCCAGTGAAAGCTGTCAGAGCTTTCCTGTTTTGGTTTTGTCTGCTTAGCATAACATGTAAGACTGAGTTCTGGTGGCAGGGACCTAGTCCTTGGGGCTATAGCACTAGCGAGGGGATGTCAACTGCTCTGGGCCTTGGCTAAGAGCAAGCCCTGCTCCAGAGATATGGTGCCAAGGGCTTATTAATTTTGATACTAATTTGCTTTGCTGACCAAATACCTGGTATCAAAAGATGGGAAGGCAAAGACTGGAAGCAGTGTTGTGACCATGGGGTCCAGCCCCAAACTATGAAGAAAACACAAAGTGTATAAATCTGAGTAAGTATATATTTACACACCTTTTTAAATAGGTTGTTATCAAAGATTTAATCAATGGGTAATATGCTCCTCGTGGCTGGGAAGCATCAGTTGCCATATATTAAAAACAAAGAAAAGAGGTGTCTGTGTGGCTTCCTCCAAGAAGTGTCCCTTCTTTTCAGGTCATGATCCCAGGGTCCTGGGATGGAGCCCCACATCAGGCTCTCTGCTCAGTGGGAAACCTGCTTCTCCTTTTCCCTCTGCCCTGCTTATAGTTCCTCTTCCTGTCTCTCTGTCTGTCAAATAAATAAAATATTTAAAAAAAAAACAAGAAAGAAACAAAATGTTTTTAAAAGGTCTTTTTTTTTTTTTTAATTTTCTAGGGGTGCCTGGATGACTTAGTTGTTTAAGCAGATGTTTGCCTTTGGCTGAGGTCATGATTCCAGTGTACAGGGATCCAGCCCTGCATGGGACTACTTGCACCCCAAGGAGCTTGCTTCTTCCTCTCCCTTTGCACATGATTCCCCCTGTTTGTGTGCTTCTTCTCTCTCTCTCTCTCTCTCTCTCTCTCTCTCTTGCTGTCAATAAATAAAATAAAATCTTTTACTAAATAAATAAATAAATAAATAAATTTCTAAACCTACTTTCAGTTTAAGTCCCTTAACAAAAATTGCTACTGCTTCATTAAAAAAAAAAAAAGATAATTTAGAAAGATGCTTCCAGAGTTAAAAAGTTGTTTTGTTTCTTTGTCAGGATTCAATATAGAAGTGTTTTAAAAAGTAAAAGAAAAAATATGCTATATTAACTCTAATCATACTATAACTTTGGTGGTTATATCAAGATAATGAAAAGTGATTTTAAAGCAAATTTCATTATCAGACATAAAGATCAAGTCAAAATTACCGAAGAGTAAAAGGATGAATTCATCAGGGAGTGTAAAAATTCTTTTTTTTTAAAGATTTTATTTATTTATTTGACAGAGAGAGATCAGAAGTAGGCAGAGAGGCAGGCAGAGAGAGAGAGAGAGGAGGAAGCAGGCTCCCTGCTGAGCAGAGAGCCCGATTCGGGACTCGATCCCAGGACCCTGAGATTATGACCTGAGCTAAAGGCAGCGGCCTAACCCACTGAGCCACCCAGGCGCCCCAGGAGTATAATAATTCTTGACTTTTAATACGTAACAACAGATTTGGGGATATATAGGGAAAAACTAAGAACAAAAATCATAACTTCTACCTTGGACGACAAATGGAAAATAATTTCAACACCCTTATTTTAAGATTACATAGACAAATGGTCATCACATTGGTAAGATATGTAAGACTTGAACAAAATGATCAACTAACTAGATATGCTTGATATTACATTACAGTAACGGAACTAACTGAGGTCAGTCTTTGGTGAATCACAGAAACAGGTGGAGTTGTCAAACAAAGGAATCTTTGTTTACAACATACAAGGAGTTCACAGGGAATAAGTTCCAAAGCCTTGACTGTTTGAACAGGAGAGAGATTTTTATTTAGTATTTAAAATGAATACTCAGAAGGGAGAGTTTTATTATCCCATGTATGGTTGGTCATAAGGTTGTGGATGCATGCACATCCACATATGTATTTGTGCAATATGTATTGCATGTTCACCTGAATGAAGCTTGTATTCCACCGAGGGCAGAAACGTCAACGTTAGAATAAAGCAGGGGTAACTGTTGGACAAGGGAAAGGGACTCTGCAGGCTTCAAGAGCAGATAGAAACTAGATGGGGTCTTGGGCTCATTTTCTGGGACAAGGAATGCAAGGCCTTGATTGCTTTTGAAATAGCACTAGGAGTTTTACCACTGATTTATTGTCTCAATAGCTTAGGCTATTTCCTGGTCTGGTGGTGACTGTTAGTTTTCCCATTGCCTTGTTCCCTCAAAATCCTTAAGGAGTGTGGTTTTTGCATTTCTTTTTAAGAACCTCCCAGGAAGTTTTGGAAGAAGTGTGCTTGGGCAAGTACACAGGTGGGGTATAGATCATTGAAAATAGCTGGGGACAAAAAATGACTTTTCTTATGTCAGGAAAACTATATCTCTTCTATAATTTTCTAGGAACCTCTAACTCTTTCTGCTGATGTTACCAGCAGGCATCTGAGATATTACTGATTGTTCTCTTGAACCTAAGGAAAAGGAAATGTAGAAAGCAAAAGACAAAACTTTAAAATCTATCCTCCAACTCATCAATTCACTGCAGCCACCTCTCTGTCTTTCCCTTTCTCTTTTTCTCTCTTTCTCTTTCTCTCTCACTTTCTCTCTCACATACGCACAACACACGCAAATCAACTTAAAACAATTTTTAATTTTCCCTATTCCATTTTAATATACTTGAGGCATGATCATTTTCTTAGTAAATACAAGGAAAAAAAATCTAGGATTCCATCATTCTGTGTGATTAAAGTATTGAGGAATTTACTTCCAATAGCACTTATAAAAACATATTTTATTTAAGGAATATTATATAATCAGGTGCCTGCATTTTTCTTATTCTCTAACTAGTGTTATTTGGCAATTAATATTTTGTCAATCAATATTCCCCTATACCTGAATGTGTGGGCAGTGAGAGATGAGTTAGAGGCAAGGATGGTGAACACTCCCAACAACTGCAGACTACATATATCTTAAGCCATGATTTTCTTTGCAAAGGTCAACATTGATAATGTTGTAGTCATACCTCCGTGTACCAGGAAAGAAGTAGCATATTTCTTGAAAGACACAGCTATCAAAGCTCCATTGAGAAACCGTAAAGATGGAGAAGGGATTTGCAAATTAAATATCTGATAATGGACATCTACTCTGATTATTTAAAAATGAATAAAAATAAAAAACCTTACTAATAACCAAACAGAGTATCCAATTTTACATGTGAAGGAAATAATGGAAGAGACATGTCACCAAAAGTATATGGATGGCTTATAGGCACATGGCCAATTTCTCAACATTTAAACATTAAAGAAATAAAAATTAAAATCATAATGAGACATGCTTACATATCTATTAGAATGGCTAAAATTATAAAGGCTAATTGTACTTGGTCTGAGCTAGATTGAGAAGCAACAAAAAATCTAAACTGTTGTTGGCATATATCATGATACAACCACTTTGGAAAATAGTTTCAAAATTTTTTTAAATGAAAAATATGTTGCAGTTACACAAATAGCCATTTTATTCTAGGCATTTAACCAAGAAAAACAAACCCTATGTTCATACAAGGACTTGTATATGAATTTCATAGCAGCTTTATTTTTAAGAATTGAAAACAGTGGAAATGTTCATCAATGTCCATCAATAGAGCAAAGACAATTGGAGAATCTCAAAGTAATGATGCTGAGAAAAGAAAATCCAGGCAATGAATAGTATATACTGTGTGATTCCATGACTACAAAAAATCTAAAATACAAATTTATATATAGTCACAGTCATCAAATATATGGTGTGATTTTAGTGCCTTCTTCTGTGCTCCCATAGCTTCCTACACTTGAATCTCCGAGCATTTCTTACACCATGTGAAAATATGAACTCTTTCTCTTTATTCTGTCTTACTAGAATAAGAATCCTTGAAAGTTTATGGACATTTGAACTCTCAGTTATTAGCAAAAATTCTATCACACAGTAAGTTTCCAAATATAAAAGCCAGAGTTTTACAATGACTTCTAAGCTTTACATGATCTAGCCACTCATTTAACCTCTGTGACCTCTTTTCCTGCTACTCTTCAGTCACTCACAATGGCCTCCTTGCTATTCCTCAGATATGCCAGGCATGATCCAACCTTATGGCCTTCAAGATAGCCAATTCCTTTGTCTGGAGTGACCTTATTGCTGATAGTTCTGCGCAAATTCATCACCTTTCCATACATTTGTTCAATTGTCAGCTTCATTGTAACTGCCCTGATCTTTCTATTAAAAATTTTAACTCCCCATCCCCTGCCTAGCAACCTTGATTTTTCTCACCCTGATCGAATTTTTCTTTTTCCCCATTGTACTCTTCCTTTTTGAATGCACTATGCCATTTTTATTAAGGTTTATAGCTTTGAATTGTCTCACCCATTAAAATAAAAGTTCTACAAAGCCAAGTATTTCATTTACCAGTGTAGTCTGAAGTAATATCTGCCCTATAATAGTTCAGTACACAACTGGTAAATTTCAAAATAAATTAATGTTGAGAGTATACTGAATTTCATAAGTCATTTCAATATTTTTTTCCAAAAAAATAAACTACGTAAAACATACCTTAAATTTACTTTCAAAATATTTTATAGCATATAATGGACAATATACATAAGCCTTAAAGAAACAATCCTATAATTAACCATTTCATACCTACTTAAAAACTGCATAATACCACACTCTTAGATCCTCTTTGAATGCTCTAAAATAACCCTTCAAAGGAAATACATTTTTAAAAATCACAGATTTGGGGCACCTGGGTGGCTCAGTGGGTTAAGCCGCTGCCTTCGGCTCAGGTCATGATCTCAGGGTCCTGGGATCGAGTCCCGCATCGGGCTCTCTGCTCAGCAGGGAGCCTGCTTCCTCCTCTCTCTCTGCCTGCCTCTCTGCCTACTTGTGATCTCTCTCTGTCAAATAAATAAATAAAATCTTTAAAAATAAAAATAAAAATAAAAATCACAGATTTTTTGGCAAATAATTTAATCAAATAAAAGTTTCATTCATCTATGTAGATCAAAATAAATGTTTTTAATAAGCATGAAATTATAACTCTGAAGTGTGCTAAAATGAAACCACCTGCTAAGGGTGAGAGAACAAAAATAAACATCCTTTTTCCAAATAAGAGGAATTTATTACCTTTGAATCAAAGCATGTGGATTTGTTTTAACTGGCAATAAAGCAATATGGAGACACAAACCATAGAAAGTCATATTTTAGATTTCCAAAAGACTTCTAAGTGAAGAGTATACATTTTTTAATTGCTACATAATGCTACATAATGACAAGATGACAGGTTGTGACAAATAGCATTTTAAAAGCTCTACTCATAATGGAACGGAAGATGTCATTTCCCTATAATTTTATATATGTCTTTAATTGACTATATCTGGATACAACATATTACCAAACAGATGTTCATCAAAGACTAAATCATTTTTAATGGAACATAATAATTTGAACCTACATCTATTAATCATTTTTTTCGATCTAACATTTATAGTCTCGCTAAACATTTTATCAGTTGTTGACAAAATTCAAAATAAATAGGATAAAAAGTCGTGTTTGGGGGCGCCTGGGTGGCTCAGTGGGTTAAGCCGCTGCCTTCGGCTCAGGTCATGATCTCAGGGTCCTGGGATCGAGTCCCGCATCGGGCTCTCTGCTCAGCAGGGAGCCTGCTTCCTCCTCTCTCTCTGCCTGCCTCTCTGCCTACTTGTGATCTCTCTCTGTCAAATAAATAAATAAAATCTTTAAAAAAAAAGTCGTGTTTGGAAAAGTAGATTTCTTTTCAAATTGGCATTTAAATGAAAATATTTGCTGATATTTTTAAAACTTTAAATGTAATTTTATATATATCTGACCTATCAGATGATATAAAATTTTTGGAGAAAATATGACATATTTTTTTTATCTTGGTTGAAGGTATTAATAAAGAGCAACTGTTTGTATTATTTGTATTGTGATATCTTAGTTAATAAACATGAATAACTGGTATAAAATATGTTTTTTTAAAAATTTTATTTATTTACTTGACAGAGATCATAGGAAAGCAGAGAGGCAGCCAGAGAGAGAGGAATGGAAGCATGCTCCCAGCTGAGAAGAGAGCCCACTGTGGGACTCAATCCCAGGAACCTGGAATCATGACCTGAGCCGAAGGCAGAGATTTTAACTCACTGAGCCACCCAGGCGCCCTAAAATATGTTTTTTTTTTTTAATATAGAAGTATAGTTCTTGCCAAAATATGGAACTAGCTGGAACTGAATGCCTCCTTCAAAGTCAGCTCTGGAGAAATTATGCAAGTGTAATATGGAACTATTTCAGATATTAACCAAAAACAAAGAAATGATGATAAACGCCTTAAAATACTCAAAGTTGCCCTTGACTGGTATGTTTCAAGCTCTATTCCTGGTTTTAAGACAGGTTTTAACAGGCCTGTCACTGTAGAAATCCGCTGGATGTTTAGAGGCTATCAGAACTGTACAAAACCTTGAAGGGGTAAAGACTTGAAAATTCTTTAGAGAGATTAGCTCCCTAAGGCATTATTCCTCCACACATTTTCCTCCAATCAATTAAGACTGATGGATGAGGGGCACCTGAGTGGCTCTCTCATCACGTGGGTGGTGGGTTAAGCCTCTGCCTTCATCTCAAGTCATGGTCTCTGGGTCCTGGGATCCAGCCCCACATCGGGCACTGCTCAAAAGGAAGCCTGCTTCCCTCCCTGCTTGCCTGCCTCTCTGCTTACTTGTGATCTCTCTCTCTCGCTCTCTTTCTCTCTCTCTGTGTCCAATAAATAAATAAAATCTTTTAAAAAAGGCTGATGGATGATAAATTATGAAAACTGCTCCCTCCAAATGATGCTTCTTCATAAGGATTTAAGAATTTAAAATTGAAACTTGACCGTAGGATTTATCTTATAGAATAACATCAAGTGAAGGCAGTTATTATTAGTTCTGAAGTATTGGTGATTCTGAATTCTTGGCCTCATTAGTAAATTTATTTTTAAATTCTCCCATGGAGTGGTGATTGGCCTTCAGTCTTTCATTGATATACATCATTGGGTCAAATGAGATGTGTGTGCCCAGAACTATATATAATCTTTTTTGTATTTCACTGGAGATGGCATTTCTGAGTTTTGTTCAATTGAATTTGGACAGATGTTTTAATAGTCACTTCTAGAGTTGGCCCTGGAGAATATCTTCCTTTTTTTCTCTTCCCGATTCTCTGAAAAACCCTGACTAATTCACATTATCACAGTAATATCATAATTCAAGTTTTTCCAAACACTATAGCTGCAAAATAGAAGGAAGCTACTCAGAATGGAATACTATTGTGAATGATTGAGAAAGAAAACATTATTATAATTAAGCTACCAGGTTTCAATGTATTTTATTGTTGCTTAGGAAATCCTAGCATACCCAGACTTTACAGAGATTTGATGATCCTAAGAAGAGCTGAACTCATGGACCAAAATAACTATGCACATAAAAAGTACAATTACTTACCTAAAAAATATGATGTGGTTAACTTTATATGCCAATCCAAGTGTTATTGGAACAGGAATTTAAAAAATAGCTTAGGGGCGCCTAGGTGGCGCAGTGGATTAAGCCACTGCCTTCAGCTCAGGTTATAATCTCAGGGTCCTGGGATCAAGTCCTGCATCAGGCTCTCTGCTCAGCAGGGAGTCTGCTTCCCTCTCTCTCTCTCTCTCTCTCTGCCTGCCCTCTGTCTACTTGTGATCTCTCTCTGTCAAATAAATAAATAAAGAAAAACTTAAAAAAAAAAAGAATGACTGTACTTTTAAAAAATAGCTTAAAAGCGGCGCCTGGGTGGCTCAGTGGGTTAAGCCGCTGCCTTCCGTTCAGGTCATGATCTCAGAGTCCTGGATCAAGCCCCACATCAAGCTTTCTGCTCAGCAGGTAGCCTGCTTCCCTTCCTCTCTTTCTGCCCACCTCTCTGCCTACTTGTGATCTCTCACTGTCAAATAAATAAATAAAATATTTTTAAAAATAGCTTAAAAGTATATGATAAAATAATGATATACATATACAAGGAAAAGAAAGATACTATACTGTGAATATAAATTAAGTGAAAATTGTTGAAATAAAGAATACAATAAATGGAGACTAAGATGAATATAGCTGTAAAATGAATAAATGAGTTGGGAAAAACAAACAAACAAATTAATGACTTCTGCCCAAATACAGCAGAAGAGAAAAAAAAATAAAGAAAATATTTAAATAAGTACTGAGATAAATTTTGGAGAATTAAAGAAAGATAAAAGATACCAGACTTAAAATGATGCCAAACATGAGATATCAGAAACAAAACAAAACAAAAACTACACACACTAAAAACCACTCGTATACATTATGGTGAGTTTTAAGAATATCAAAAACAGAGAAGAGCATAAATGATGCCCAAGAGAAGAACAGATCACCTAAAATGTACAAGAATAATACTGACAGCACAATTCTCAATAGTAATAGCATATAAAGAGACAGCTGGGAGTTTTTATAGATGGAAAAGATATTTGAAACTAGGTATTATACATCAATCCAAATTATTGATTAAATTTGAGAGCACAGTAAAAATACAATGAAGCATGTTAGGTCTTAGAACATTTATCACACAGAAACACACATTTTGGAAAACTTCCTTGGAAGACAGCTCAATTTAGATCGAGAAAACAGAATTATGTACTCAAAGGCACATTTTGAAGGAAGGATTGAATATAGTCTGCACTGCAAATATTCTTTAATCGTATGTTCTGAATTTCCTAAATTTAAGAAGTATTTGTTCAAATATTTACCTTTAAATAAATCCTAGGAGACTTTTTCTTGGATTCTGGAAAATCAGTCCATTTGGATACAAATCTTTTTGTCACTGATGGAAATTTTGATAGCCCTTAACTGTGGAATGCCTAATGTATTGTTACAGCAATTGTGATTTGCCAATACATGGGTGATGTGTGTGTGTTGTGTGTGTTTATTTTTATTTTTGATGGTTTAACTCTTCTATGAGATTTTTAAGTAGACATGATTTTAATAAATTATGATTTGTTGAAATTTATCTGAGGTCATATATAATAAAATGAAATTTGTGTGAACTAAAGAAGTGCATCTCCATTTTTTTTTGTTTCAAGAGTAGACTGGTCTTTAAAAATTGTCCAAAGAAGTACATTATATTCATTATTAAATTTGATAATATACAATAAAGTATTTATGGTCATATTGGACCATATCAAATTCTACTATTAATTCATATTAATAATTACCATAAGAGGAAAAAGGGATATTTTTCAAAATAATAAAAAATTAGCGTATTTTTCAGAATATGATATAGTGTTATTCACTGAACTGAGGGAACAAATGTCAAAGTCTAACACAGTTTACAGAATGTTTTAACATAAATTGAAATTTAAATCTGACCAAATTTCACAGTTTTAAGTAAAATGATAGCACTTTATATCCTTGAAAAGTGGTAAGTGACCCAAAACATGGCTTAGAAAAACAAATTTAACACTACACTAGTCTGAGATGGTTAAGTTATGGTACAACTTGCCATTGTGTATCATCAAATGGTATATTTTTTTCTTTTGGGCTTGTCATTATATTTTATTTTAGCCATTCTGGTAAGTGTGTAGTGATATCTCAGTGTCATTTTAATTGCATTTCCTTGATGTCTAATTATGTCAAAATATATTACTTTGATGTTTAATGCTCTGAGCTTTCTCAGTTCAAGACCATGAAGCCACTTAGGAAAAATACAGTTGCAGAGGCACTCATAGACCAACTCTTATTTCGAAATAAGAAGAAACATTACTACCCATTCCAACAAAAAATAGATTTGTTATGCAGCAGGGATTTTATAAATTACCTACACAACTTATATAGTAAGATGAAATGGGACAGGCGGCTTCTTGCAGCTATATACAACATCATTTTAATTTCAATTTTCAGTATAATTTTTCCAAGGTATACACAGAATGTATATTTAATGTAAATTGTGAACATTTTAAACTCTGTATATGGAAATTAGTCAATTTTAAGTTTATAACAATCAAAATTAACGGAAGTTTATTTTATTTTATTTTATTTTTCTTTTTTCTTTTTTCTTTTTTTTTAATTTTTATTTTTTAAAACCATATATTTTTATACCCAGGGGTACATGTCTGTGAATCACCAGGTTTACACACTTCACAGCACTCTTTAAATTAGTTAGCTTTCTCTGCATTGCAAGACAGAATAATCAAGAATTGGTAAGAAAAAAGTAATCTCTGTAAAATTACCGGGGGTGCATTATAAAGTGTTCAGTAACCGATCAAACTCACAATTTGGATTGAATGGCAAGTGATTTTTGAAATCTGGAACTCATTGTCAATTTTTTTTTCTTCATTGTGTCTTAATAATTTACTGTGTTCATTTGCATGGAAGTGAAGAAAAATGCATGACATTTCATCTCAACACTAACACCTTTAACTGGCAACTCTGAATGTACTTTACAGCAGTGTAACAAAGTAAAGATCAATGATGTTTCATGAAATATCTGTTATAATTCTCAAGGAGATAGGGAGTTTGTGCAAAAATGCAAATCACTTTGCGACTAAACACATTGTTTATTTCAGCTAATTTTAAGAAAATATGCTGAGAATCTCTCAAAAAGAAGCAATGATTTAGGTTTGCCTTCAAACTCCTTATCTAATCCTGAACCAACAGCACATAGTTCAAAGAGCAACTAATTTGAGTAGCTCCAATTTACACATTTCCTAACAATGCTTAATTTAGTGGAATTTCTGTCCAATTATGGTAATTTGATGTAATGAAAGACAAAAGTTCAAAAAGATCATCCTTAATTTATATAGATGCCAAACTCTGCATTTTCTGAATGACGCCCAGGAACGTATTTTCAAAAACAAACAAACAATGCCAGAACCACTATTAGGTCATCTCTAGGCAGAAAGTGACTCAGAGCTTACATTACTCTCTCCCTGAAAGTATACTGTAGGCACTGAAACTACTACCCTGAGTCTGTGCTATCAAATTCCTTAAGTTAGAAAGTTTTAAAACCCGTCTGTGTGGGAGTATTTCATTTACAGATAGAGATTTGGTTGTTTATACATTTTCATACTTGATTTTTAGGATGTAATAACTATGTTTTAAAATTCATGGTGGTTTTGAATACTGTTGGATAATTGAGCTAAAATGGTATATCCATTCCTCCTAGGAAACAGAAATTATAGAAAGGTAGTGCTTTTCAAATCTGACATCTTTGAGTCATTGCAGTTTCATATAAATGCAATAGGAAAAGTGTCATTCATGTTTATGATATTTTCTATAAATAAATTAGAATGTACTGGAGGCCTGATATAAAGTGGGATGCCTAAACTTCAGTAAGATCTTGTTTTCAATTCAAAATAAATTTTATTTTTTATTTTTTTATAATGTCCCTCAATTTCAGATAAGCACCCCCATAAGGTCCACTCCGTTTTTTTTAAGATTTTATTTATTTTATTTGACAGATAGAGATCACAAGTAGGCAGAGAGGCAGGCAGAGAGAGAGGGAAGAGGAAGCAGGCTCCCTGCTAGGCAGAGAGCCCGATGCGGGGCTCGATCCCAGGACCCTGGGATCATGACCTGAGCCAAAGGCAGAGGCTTTAACCCACTGAGCCACCCAGGCGCCCCCAAAATAAATTTTAAATTGAATTATGCACCTCTAAGTTCAGAGACAATAAACATCAACCAACACAATTAATAAGTTCTATTTCTTGAAATTTCGGGAACATTGATAGTCTCATCTCCTGGAAGAACAACAGCTAAAATTTTTGGTCATGGATTCTTGCTAAAATATCACTTTCCCAAAGAAAATTAATGTTATGAATTTTTATTGATTGTTATTGATCATGAAGAATATAACAACCACGATAAAAAGAGTAGGAAAAACATGATATCTCATCTGTAAGGGCATGTGGAAAGTAGGAAATGCTAATAAAAATAACTAGCATTATTTCCTAAGTTAACATAATATAACAGAACAAAAATATTTCAAAACAATGTTTTCTTTTTTTTTAAGATTTTATTTATTTATTTGACAGAGAGAGATCACAAGTAGGCAGAGAGGCAGGCAGAAAGAGAGGAGGAAGCAGGCACCCTGCTGAGCAGAGAGCCCAATGTGGGACTCAATCCCAGGACTCTGAGATTATGACCTGAGCCGAAGGCAGCGGCTTAACCCACTGAGCCACCCAGGCGCCCCCATAACAATATTTTCTAGGCTCATTCTGATAACTCTTTTCTACATTCAAATTTAAAGGTTGAGGCATGTGATATATATTACACAAAAAACATCCCAAGGAATTCGTTAAAAAAAAAACTTTAATAAAGAACAAATCCAAAGGAATTTCTTTTCTAATTTAATTAACAAATTATGAATCGACTTACCTATTTCATCACAGTGTATCAGGCAACAATAATATTTTTTAATCGTCACACCTGATGCAATAGTTATCATCTTTCAGACATACTGATCACGAACAAGCAAATAAACAAGAGCACCGTAGCTTAAGATCTACCTGCATAAATATAGGCTACTTCAGACAATCTCTTCACCACAACATAGAAATGAATAGAAATCATACATGCTCTGTATGGACATACAGATGAGATAGAAGGGGATGGATGTTAATATATGCAGAATCTTTATTAATTACATTGTAAACCATAATATGGAAAAACAGAATACAATTTTAGAAATACCCAGGTCACCATCATTGTTTTATTTTTATATGTGTAGATAAGGAGTTTAATAAACAATCCATGACAATTCAACTCCTTATATTTTGAAAATTTTAGTAAAAGTAACAAACCTAGCACCTAGAAAATTATACTTATCTGCAACATACAGCTTTGCCAGCATGGTAGAGGAAAAGCAAAACAAAATAAGTAAGAAAAGTTTAACATTTCACAAGAGATTTGCTTTTATTTTTTATTTATTATTTATTATTTTTCATTAATTATTTACTTCTATTTTCTACTTTATTTTAATGAAAATGTCATGACCATAACATAAGAGCAGAATTAAACCAACATGAGAAATTATTTTTTCATAAGTTAAAATAAACTAGCTTGGTGATTAATTCAAAATATATTACAAACTTCAGTGTTCTTGAAGTAAGTATCACTGCATAAACAAATGAGTCAGGAGTCATAAACTAATGATGATTCTAAATGTTATTTAGAGAGACATTCTGTACTTAATATATTTCAAATATTCTACACAAGGCAAAGTGGATCCAAGTAATCTGTAGGCAAAATAAGATTTTAGAGAAGTATATATTTCCAACAGTATTTATAAAATATTACCTTTATGTAAGGCATCATCCTGGACTTTGTGGAAAACACACAAAGGAGTAAGAAGTGGCCCTTCAAGAAACATATACAATATCAAGGTTTAACATGAAGCAGCATGGCTTCTCTAAGTAAAAAAAAAAAAAAAACATTGTACCAACTGACTTTACTGAAACTTTATATTTATTGCTCTCATTTTAGGTCATAGTGTCCTTCTGCATGCAGGCTGCTATAACGGACATGATATAGACTTAATAGCTTATAAAGAACAGGAATTTATTTCTCAAAGTTCTAGAACGGAGAAGTTCAAGATTAAGGAATGGGCAGATCCAGGGAGAGCCCACTTCCTCATAGATGGCTATCTTCTCACTGTAAACGTACATGATGAATGAATCAAGAGAACTCACTGGGGTCTCCTTTAAAAGGACTGTAATCCCACTTATGACCTAATCACCTCCCAAAGGCCCCTAAGTTTTAATACTATCACTTCCAGAGTTAGATTCCATAACATGATTTTGGGAGACATAAACATTCACACCATAGTATATATAAACAAAAAAAGACACAAAAACAACAAACAAAAAAATTATTTTAACTACCTATTATTTTAAACTACATAAACTTTTTATTTGTTTCTATATAATATTAAATAACTCATTTGAGTGATTCACTTATATCCAATGCATCTGAGTGCAATTAAATTTGCTTACCCAGCATATCCAGAAGCATATTTCTTCAGACTATCCCATTCCCCACCTTACAGGATTTACCACAATTAGAAGACATGGGATAGAGGATAGATAGATAGATGTATACATAAACACACTTGTACATACCCATATGCATATTTTTTCCTGTTAATGATACTCATGCAAATAAAATTTAAGCTCAAGGAAACCTGTCTTGTGTGTTACTTAATATCCAGTTTTTAGTCAACATCCAAAAACAAATAATCCAATAAAACCATGGATAGAAGACATGAACAAGTGTTTCCCCAAAGCACACATTCAAATGTTCAGTAGATACATGAAAAGATGTCCATCATCATGTATCATCAGGAAATTGCAAAGCAAAACTAGAAAGAGATACCACCTCACACCTGTCAGAATGGCTAAAATCAACACTACAAGAAACAAAAGGTGTTGGAGAGGATGTGAAAAAGTAACACTTGTGGGGGCTGCCTGGGTGGCTCAGTGGGTTAAGCCTCTGCCTTCAGCTCAGGTCATGATCTCAGGGTCCTGGGATCAAGTCCCACATCGGGCTCTCTGCCAGGCATGGAGCCTGCTCCCTCCTCTCTCTCTCTCTACTTGTGATCTCTCTCTGTCAAATGAATAAAATCTTAAAAAAAAGAAAAAGTAACAATTGTGAACTGTTGGTGGTGATGCAAACTGATACAGCCATATTTGAAAACAGTATGGAATTTCCATAAAATTTAAAAATAGAAGTCCTTTGTGATCCAACAATCCTGTTGGTGTGTATTTACCCAATGAATATAAGAAAACTTATTCAAAGGGATGCTAGCACCCCTATGTTTATAGCAGCATTATTTATAAAGCTAAGATATGGAAAGCGCCCAAGTATCCATCAATTGATGAATAAATAAAGAATAAGTGGTATCTATATACAATGGAATATTATTCTGCCATAAAAAAGACTGAAATCTTGCCATTTGCAATAACATGGTTGGAACTAGACAGTATAATGCTAAAAGTGAAATAAGTCAGTCAGAGAAAGACAAATACCTTTACTCATATATGGAATAAAAGAAACAAAACAAACAAGCAAAGGGGAAATAATAAGACATAGAAAGAGAAACAAAGCAAGAAACAGACATTTCATTACGGAGAACAAACTGATGGTTACTTGAGGGGATCTGAAAGGAGTGATGGATTAAATAAGTGATGGGGGTTAATTAGAGCACTTGTCATGATGAGCACTGAGTGCTATATGTTATATTGTACACATGAAACTAATACAACCATATATGTTAACTAACTGGATTTCAAATGAAAATTTTTTAAAATCCCAGTTTTTAGCTCACATTCTGGCTTACAAAAGGGATTTAGTCAGGAATTTGGAGATTAGTTAATGAACAAAAAAGGGGTGAACAGGCAGTTGTTAGATAAAATTACTATCCTTTCTGGCATTATCTTATACCTTTTATCTAGAAGTATTTTTAGCACTTTAGACTCTTCCTATTTTATTTTGAGTCATTAAACAAAAATTTCCTCAAAGGACCTTAGACTCCATCCAATTTGAGCAACAGTGTGAGAGAGGAAATGGTGTCCAGGAGGAAAAAAAAAAAAAGATGAATCTACTTTTGTTTACTGGTGAATGCATAGTTCTTCCACAGAAGAAGCTCTAAATGGTCAGGGCTCCAGCTTTATATGTGTTCAGTCATATGTTCAGAAGTAGGTAACACTATCAAAAAATATAAAGCATCTGAGATTATTTTCCCTTATTTGAAAGCTGGTGTATGAGTCTGCCGTAGTTTCTTGGGTGTTGATAGAAGACGCAGACTCATGGTTCAGAAATAATATAGTTTAATATTCACAGCAATAGAGGTAGCCAGAATATTAACAGTATTTGTGTGTGTGTGTGTGTGTGTGTGTGTGTGTGTGTGTGTAGGGTTGGGAGTTATATATCAGTTCTGAGCCTCAGTTCCCACAAGAAGAATCAAAACAGAGGCAGATAATATTTGCAAACACAACAGGTTAAGTTAAAAAAAAGATACTATTTCTGTCTTCCAAGTCTATTCATTACAACCATCTTCACAGGGATGGCCTAGAACAAATAATAAATGCAGAAATGTAAGCAACCAATTGAAAAGTGTCTCCCAAGAAACACACTTTGAGAGTCTTCATTTGACAAAAATACTATAGGATATTACATGGATCAGGTGCATTGAATAATGGAAGGTTAAAATTACAAGGGACCAAATATTTTTAAGCAGTTCTGGCATCCAGTAGAGTTCAAATAGGTTTTATAATATTGAGGAAAGAAGCCATCAAAACCTGGGCCCAGGGGCACCTGGATAGCTCAGTGGGTTAAGCCTCTGCCTTCGGCTCAGGCCATGATCTCAGGGTCCTGGGATCGAGCTCTGCATCAGGCTCTCTGTTCAGCAGGGAGCCTGCTTCCCACCCCCGCCCCTGCCTCTTTGCCTACTTGTGGTCTCTGTCTGTCAAATAAATAAATAAAATCTTAAAACAAAACAAAACAAAACAAAAATCCTGGGCCCAATTTTCCCAAAAGTATGATTCTGATTCTAGTCTCTATGATGTTATCCCTTGAAGACAATGTCTCTAATTGAGTTGAATTAGTTTACTAAAGAGCATACCCTCATTTGTTGTAGGAGATGAACAATATGCAAGAGGCAAAATGCCACATGGAAGCCACCTGGTCTTCAGTGGAACATAGAATCAGTTCCTTTGGGATGAATTTGTTCCACATTTGACTTCCCACTTAAGGGAAAATAAGAGTGCCTTCTAATAGATTTTAAATAGAAATGACAATGGAAGCTTATACAAGATTATAAAATGGGAAATTTCATTTAGATAATCAATCATTTCAAAGTCATCTTCTTAATATTACAGACTCTTCACATTATCATAATTTTATTTTGGTATTATATGGTAATTTCAAATATAGTCAATATAAAGAATTTACCTCTGTAATTATAGCGAGTCTGGTCGTAGTTTAATGGCAACAAATCTTCAATTTAGAAGTATGGTCTACCAATTATTAATATATTTGGAAATGGTGTGTCATCTTCACTCCACTTGTCTCACTAAAACAGTGAGCCAAAAAAAGTAGGTCCAAGCTGTTTACTATGGTCAAAATGGGTTGCTTTTGCACTTGGTAAAGAAGCAGTCATATTTTGGAAGAAGAAACTGAAGCTATTAATATTTTCAACTTATTTTCAGAAAAGGAAAGAAAGGATAATCTAACCTAAAGCCAAAATCTTACACAAGGTGGCTGGACAATGATCTTTTCCCAGATAAAGGGTTTTTCAACTTAGCCATGTTAGGAGGAAGAAGAGATGAGACATTGTGGACTTGACTAACGTTTGTACACTGTTCAAAAAGTTTTCAAAATAATGTGTATTATTTTTCTTCTTTTAGTTGAGACAAAAAAAAACAAACAAACAAAAACACTAATGAGCTTACTCTTAAAAGGAGGTAAACAAGAAACTAGCAAAGATTGAGTGTTAGGTATTGTCCCCCTCCTTTTTTTTTTTTAATTCTGTTATGCTAGTTACCATACAATACATCATTAGTTTTTGAAGTAGTGTTCCATGATTCATTGTTTGTGTAAAACACCCAGTGCCCCATGCAATATGTGCCCTCCTTAATACCCATCACCAGGCTCACCCATCCCCACATCCTTCTCATCTTTAAAACCCTCAGTTTGTTTCTTGGAGTCCATAGTTTTTCATGTTTCATTTCCCCCTCCAATACCCCCACTTCATTTTTCCTTTCCTTCTCCTAATGTCCTCCATGCTATTCCTTAGGTTCCACAAATAAGTGAAACCATATGATGATTGACTTTCACTGCTTGACTTATTTCACTTAACATAATCTCCTCCAGTCCCATCCATGTTGATGCAAAAGTTGGGTATTCATCCTTTCTGATGGCTGAGTGATATTCCATTGTATCCTTGGATCACATCTTCTTTATCCGTTTGTCTGTTGTAGGGGATCTTGGCTCTTTCAACAGAATGGCTATAGTGGACATTGCTGCTATGAACACTGGGGTGCATATGGCCCTTCTTTCCAGTAAAATAGAGCTAGCCTATGACCCAGCGATTGCACTACTGAGTATTGACCTCAAAGATACAGATGCAGTGAAAAGAATTAGGTATTCTTAAAGCACAAATGCAGGGGATAGAAGATATGGTACAGAAGAGGGAAGGGCGACCATATGGCAGAGTAGAATAAAGTAGCTCAGGAAGAAATTAGTCATATCCAGATATTGTAAGGCATGTGGGGTTGGCAGGGAGAGCATGAGAAATCATGAGAGAAGAGAGAGAAAATGGACCAGGCAGGAGAGGTTTATAACATTTTAACATCTAAGGTAAGCATATGCAAAGCAGAATAGGGAAAGAAATAAAAGTTTTTATAAGACTCAATACATAAGGAATAACGTGGAGGACACTGGGAGATGGAGAGAAGTGTGCTGGGGGAAATCGGAGGGAGAGACAAACCATGAGAGACTGTGGACTCTGAGAAACAAACTGAGGGTTTTGAAGAGGAGGGTGGCAGGTGGTTGGGTGAGCCCAGTGGTGGGTATTAAGGATGGAATTTATTACATGAAGCACTGGGTGTGGTGCATAAACAATGAATTTTGGATCCCTGAAAATAAACTAAAAGAAAAAAAAGACTGACTACAGACATGGACCTCAGTGTAACACAGATATGGAACTCACTGTAATACCAGCCACCTCCCACCGACACACACAGACTATGATAATAATAAATAATAATGCAATTAAGAAAATTGCCTGCCAAATAATTTTTCCTCTTTTTTATTTTTATGATTATTATTTTTATTTTATTTTTAAAGTTTTTATTTAAATTGTAGTTAGTTAAAATAAGGTTAATATTACTTTCAGGTGTACAATATAGTGATCAACACTGCCATACAATGGCTTAAATAAAAAAATGAAAAAAAAATTTTTTAAAGATTTTATTTTTAAATAAAACTTCTACACCCAAGGTGGATTTCAAACGTACAACCCCACGATCAAGATTTACATATTTTACTGACTGTTCCAGCCAGGCACCCCAACAAATAAAAATTTTATAAAATTGTTGAGTTTGTGGGAGTCTCATTTGCTTAGTCAGTTAAGTGTCTGCCTTTGGCTCAGATCAGGAT
The DNA here is from genome assembly GCF_964662115.1 of Mustela nivalis. Classification (NCBI taxonomy): domain Eukaryota; kingdom Metazoa; phylum Chordata; class Mammalia; order Carnivora; family Mustelidae; genus Mustela; species Mustela nivalis. The sequence goes on from NW_028136539.1 coordinate 419,681, forward strand.
CTCAAGAGTCCTGGGATCGAGCCCCATATTGCTCATGCTCTCTCTCTCTCTCTCTCTGGCTTTTGCTCTTAAATAAATAAATAAAATATTTTTTTAAAAATTGTTGAATTTGTTTAACTAGTTTTAAACTAGTAGACAGAGATGAAGATAAAGTATGATGTAATGGCACGGAAAAATACAACTTACACGTTTTAAAAAAAAATGTGCAATGCAAGTTACCTCACTTCTTTTATCACCACACTGGGACTTTCCCTACTGAGTTGTTGTAATGTAAGGACCTATTTTATATTTTTATATTTTAGCAAGAGGCTTTCATTGAGGTTAACCCTTAAACTGTCCTTGCTCCCCTTCCCCCAGGGGATTCACTTAAAAACAAGTCCTGGTAATCAGCTCCAGGTAACAAAGCCCATATACAAAAGTGGGTCAGGCCAGGTGGAGACATCAATCAGCGGGAGGGGGGGCGGTGTTTGCATATTGTCTCCCTAGATACTATGGAGTATGCCCCACTCCTCCGCCCTTTGGGAACCTTTTTGGCACTAATCCTAATCAAGGTGTAATAGGCTGGGTCAAATGTCTATACTAGGGTAAATTGAACCTCAATTGGTCACCTAGCCTCACTGTGGAGTTTCCTGTGTGCGTTAAAATCTCATTGGTCACCTGTGCGTGGCCAGGCCTGACTGCATGGTCTTTGCCCTTAAAAGCTAGACTGTGAAACAGCAAAGGGTTGCCTTCTCTCATAAGAGGTGTGGCCCCGAACGTTCGGTTAGATTCTTGATGCTTGGCATGAAATAAAGCTTTGCTTGACCTTTGCTTTACATCAGTCTCGCTCCTTTAATCATAGACCCATTATTGGGGCATAACAGTATTAATCTTAAAGTTATAAGTCCACAATGCATCCATCATCCATTCTACCCTTTAACATTCCCCTTTGGACAGACCCATGATCTAGAACAAGCCTTATTTTATAGTGCCTTGTAGGAGATTTTTGCTGCTTCCTAAATTGCCTACTTTCCTCTCACCATTACCACAGAAATTGGTTCCACTGAAACAAAGGTGTAGTGTAAGAAATTAAGACTTCCATAAATCTCTTTAATAATAAAGTATAAGATAGTGATACCTTTTTTTCTGCCACATAACCAATTCTTGCAAGAATAAGGTCATATAAGAGAATTTACAACACATGCTAGCATTATCCTACTGGATCCAGACCATTTGTATGTTTCTCTGTCTCTGAGAAATGTAGATACTTACATGACTGAAACCTAAAAATTGTTTGATATGACCACTAATATCACCTACATTATTTTAAAGCCTGTTTAAGGCTTCTGTAATACATAGGCTTTGTAAACACTTATTAAGCATCTTGTATATATCAAACACTTTAAAAATCTCTGCTTTAAAAAAAAAAAAAAACTCTACCTCAATGGAACTTTGAGTCTGAAAAAGATACAGGCAATATACAAGGCAACAGATAGAATAATTACATATTTGATTATATACTCTGAGGATGTCACCTTAAATTGATATGAAAATGATCAGAAGGATCTGGATTTCTTGTCAAAATTTTTTGCCTTAAAAAGAAATTGATATTTAGGGAAAGTTGTTACTGAAAGAGGTCCTGTGTCAACCAAAAATGTTAAACCATGATCTCGCTAAATTTTCCAGTTGTGATCATTGCTTTGTTTAGCTGTCTTCTATTAAGACTGAATTTAGTAATTCAGTCTCAGATTCAGTAAGTCTTTTTTTTAAAGATTTTATTTATTTATTAGAGAGAGAGAGGGAGGGGCAGAGGGAGAGGAAGAACCAGACTCCTTGCTGAGCAGGCAGCTGATGCAGGACTGGATCCTAGTACCCTGGCATCATGACCTAAGCTGAAGGAAGACACTTAACCAACTGAGCCACCCAGGCACTCTAGACTGTAAACTTCTTAAAGGTAAAAAAGTTTATTCTTCTAGGAGTTCCACAGACATTTCTAACATCCATAAGAAAGCATGTACTGATGTAAAATGCCAGCAAATCAAATTATTTAAAAAAGAAAGAAAGAAAGAAAAGATATATCTGGATAAAGAGAAAAACAGAAAATCTAATAATACATTGAATTATTAGAGCAAAGAGTGGAGGAAGAGAAAATAAATATGAAATAGAGATTTCCACTAAAAGAAAAAAATTGAAAAAGGCAGGAGATTTAGAAAATTATTATGACAGACTTGAGAAAAAAATAAAATAGGAATTTTTAGAAAATAGCAATGAATGAAAAGGTAAATTGTTCCTACCTCTATAATATTAGCTGTTTGTTGTTGTTGTTGTTGCTAATTTACCTATTTAATCTAATAAACAAAGAAAGGTTTCATTTAGGGATAAGGTTTCTCTCTCTATATATATTTTTTTTCCATTTAGGGATAAGGTATATATATATATATACATAGATATATATGTATATATATTTTTTTTAATTTTAATTGTTGGAAAATGTGTCACAGAATGTGTTTAAACTTTAAGATACAGATGCAACATGTAATGAACTGCATTGTTTGAACGTCTAATTTGTAAATGCTGTTAGAGGAAACTTGGTGGAAATGTTCCTATGTGCTTGTGTTTCTGGAACTAAGTATATTTATTAATAAGGAATAGTTTAAAATTATGAAATGACCAGGAGTGGACAATTTTCCTAATCCTATCAGCTCTTTGCAGCTCTTTTATTAGCCCCCTTCAGGAATATCAGCTTTTTTATCTAATTAAATTTTATATTAATGTGCTTTTGACTTTTGGCCTTTCTCTTCCTTCTGTTCTTTTTTTTCCCCTAAATTACATGTTTCTGTTTAACAGCTACTATCAATTCTTTGATATGAATTCTCAACATCAATTTACTAACTCCAGAGATGAAGGAGCATCAATATTTAGAAGCAAAGAATACAAAGCCTTGGGCATCTGGATGGCTCAGTCAGTTAAGCATCTGCCTTTGACTCAGGTGGTGATCCCAGGGTCGTGGGATGGAACCCCAGGTTGAACTTTCTACTCAGCTGGGAGCCTACTTCTCCCTCTCCTTCTGCCTGCAGCTCCCTTTGCTTGCGTTCTCCCTCTCTTTGTCAAGTAAATAAAATAAAATAAAATAATGTAAATAATACATTTATTTATTTATTAAAATGCAATTATTACACAATACATAATGTATTGCATAATTATAATAATGATTAAATAATTTATTAAATATTTATATTAAATATATCAATTTAATTAAATAAATATTTTTAGAATTTGAAATATTTCAAATTTAGATTATTAAATATTAAATCATTAATTTAATAAATAAATATCTAAACATAATTAAATAAAATAATTTATTTATTAAAATGAATAAAATAATGTTGTCATTATCTCAGCATGTATTTTTAAATAGTCTAAAAAAATCTAATAAAGTCTAAATACATTGAGTTCAGATATTTATACAAGTTAACCCAGACACTCAACCCACAGTTTCAAAACTTTTGTTTTTATCTACTACTCAAAATACGATTTTAATGTATTTATTTGTAACTTTGACATAGCAAGGAAACTTGGAGGAAAAGGAGACATTTGCTTTTAATATTTGAAAATTATTTTGTTGATTTAAAAAAATAAAAACCTTAACACGTGAGCATTTCTTCTTAAATAACACTGTGAAGTTTCTGAGTCGCATTCTATTAAAAGTGCTGATAAAATGGCCTCAGTTACTCATTTAAATTATCAGCTGAATGGGTAACAAATGAAGTAGAGAGCTTTTTAATTATTTATGAATGTATTGCTTGTGGATGCAGTGCCACATAGAGTTACCTCTCTTTTTGGCTTTGTTTTGTGAGCAGCAGTGGAATCTATGAATGAGATTAAACATAAGGACATTCACAGAAATTCTTAATGAACTTCTGGGGAAGGGCAATAAGTGCAAGGAAAAACTGCAGCAAGACTAATTACAAATTTCAAGTGGTCATCGCTTAATTATAGAAGCTTTTAAGTTCAAGTAATATATCTTTTTCATGAGCCTATCATATTGTATTAATTACCACAAACTGCACTCTTGAACACTTATCTTTTCACATATTTCTTATTCTTAGTACTTAAAATTACCCTTATGATTGATAAGTAAATGGATTTTACAGACAATGCATTTATTTACATAAATAAATAATGCTGTTTATATATATAAAAACAATTGAATATGTGTATGTGTTCAATGAATTTTTTTTCAAATTATTATCTTAATTCTACCACATTAGTTACAAATAGATATAGACTTTATAGATTCATCAAATATTTAATTCTCAAATTTATATGTCCTTTGTGAAGTAAATGAAACTGTATATATTAAATATAATCCTATCACATGTAACAGTTACTAGTGCATCCCAGGACATACATAGGTCAGGTCCTACTCAAGGCATCACGGATAACTGGATTTAACTTTCTATTCTAGGAGTCTTCTGTATATTTCTGTGGCTTTTATACTACAATCAGGAGGAAGAATTCTTTTGCTAAAAGCTTCCAAATGACTATGCGAGTAGATTATTTGTAGACTAGTGATATAATATTATTGTTTAATATGTGAAGCATGATAAAATAAAATGCTATTGCCATATTTAATTTGTTCAGTAAAGCATTCATTTAGTTATCAAGCATTCATTTTCTTTTTTTAAAGATTTTATTTATTTATTTGACAGACAGAGATCACAAGTAGACAGAGAGGCAGGCAGAGAGAAAGGAAGGGAAGCAGGGTCCCTGCTGAGCAGAGAGCCTGATGTGGGGCTCTATCCCAGGACTCTGGGATCATGACCTAAGCAGAAGGCAGAGGCTTTAACACACTGAGCCACCCAAGAGCCCCAAGCATTCATTTTCTTTATACAGAAGAGATAGAACAATATTATATAGTAGAAAATACAGTAAATAATCTAGAAACCTTGATCATTTTGTTTTGGCAATTTTAGAACATAAAATTAGCTAAAGCTCAAGTGCAAGTTATATTTGTATCATAGGAGGAAAAGTTAATTAAAAGTTTGTTTATTACCATAGTTTAACACTTCAACGAAATGATAACGAGTCCAAAATCAATGAATATATGAAGTATACAATAAAAACAATAATCTTGAGTGTATGTGACTCACTGTAGGTATTGATAGGCTAGAAATCAAAGGGAAAGTATCTATAGGGTTTGTTCAGTTCCATGCTCATCAGATTAATAGGCTTTCTCATATTGCTTCCTTCACCACATTAATTTGTCTAATGAAGTTTTCAAGAGTTAAAGACAGTGATAGGTTCATGGCTGGAGAGAAGGTACAGAATCTAAGATAGTTCAGCAGTGCTTATTATTTAAGAGAAAGACAGCATGGGAGGTGAGGGGTATATCATGCATCCTGTTTTCACTCCCTTTGTGGAGCACCTACCCTGGAGGTCATGTAATAATAACCAATGACCAAAAAACAATAAAAAAACCCAAACATCCATGTGGAAGTGCCATCCCTGCCTGGAGATGAGTAGACTGCTCAAACAGATCCTGGGCAGGCATCTCAGCCCAGGCCTGTGCTGGGGAAGCTGGTTCATGGCTTTGGGCGCAATCAGGAAGCCAGCAAACTGACGGGAGAGTGCAGCCAGGGTTAACAGGACTGATGATCTTTTTGCAGCCAGGCCGCGGGTGGACACCCGCTCAAGGAGCCAGGCTAGGAGGCTGCCCAGCGCCAGCGCTGGCAAAGCTTGCAGCCCCCGGGGCTTCCCCCCGCGCCCCAGCCAGGGCGGGGCCTCAGGAGGGAGGGGGGCGGGGCGGCGCGGAGAAGGGGCTTTGCTAATTGCCAAAGCGAAAAGGGAGCTCGCGGAGGACTCAGGAGGGAGGGGGGCGGGGGCGGGTGGAGAGCGGCGGGGAGAAGGCGCTTTGCTAATTGCCGAAGCTGGAAGTGAGCTCACAGAGGATGTGGCTGAGAGTCTGGGAGGAGGTGGAGGGGCTGGCGGAGGAGGGGCGGGCAGCGCCGCGGTGCTGTGCTGCGGCCCAGTCGGGACTGCAGGACCCACCGGACTCGCAGCCCTTACGCTCCCATGTGAGGCTCCGCTGTCCCGCTCCTGCTGCCTGCTGCCCCTCCCTGCCCCAAGGCTTCTCCGGACCACCCTCTGCACAGGGGTAAAGTGACACCGCGCCGCGCCCTCACCTGGAGCAGAAAGCGCGGACCCGACCTGGGGGCGGAGAGGGAGGTTGTGGAGGCCCAGCCTCCCGGAACCCCAGGGCACCGGGACCACCCCGGACGCTGCGCCAAACCCGGGTCCTCATGGGGTCGGGCTGGGGACAGCGCCTTGCGAGGTGCCCCCCGCCAGCAGGCACGCTAGCCCCCATCTTTCCGCAGCCCCATGCGCCCGTGCTGAGGACCCCCTTCCCTCCCCCGCCGAGCCCCGCTGCTTTTGTTCTGGACTTGGGATCCCAGGTGGAAACTAGTCCCTCAGACCTCCCTGGCAGCAAGGAGGGCAGGGAGGGATTCTTGGTTTTCTGCCCTGGCTCCTCCTCTCTCCCCATTCACAAGCCTTCTGGCTTCCCTTTCCTCTCCTCATTGTCAGTTTTCTGAAATGGTTTTCTTCTGCATGTTGACCCAAAGAGCTATTTCATGAATGAATATACACGAAACTGAGTTGGGGCCCACCTGTGAGAACCCACCTGTAGAGGCCTTTCATTAGAATGGTCTCTGGTTCTAGCCTCAGTTCAGAATACTGCATGTACCTGAGGACCAAGTCCAGATGTTTCTTTCATCTCTGACTTGAATTTGAAATCCTCCTCAGACTTCAGCTTCCAGGATTTCTCTAGTCCTTGCTCTCCCACTGTCTTGGTGGGGATCCGCCATGAGTGTTGAACACAGGAATGAATGAATGATATATACCCCAGACTGCTGGGGCTTTGTCTTCTTTTGCTGAGGTTGGAAAGGCTTGGGAGAGACCCCCTGTATGCAGATAGAGAGCTGCATGCAATTGCTTAGATAAACGTGTTCCCCACTTAATTGCTTGGGCATTGAACATTTCGCCCTTAACCTGTGGCTTGAGTAGTTAGGAGGAGACAATCTGGAGGTGAATCAGAAGATGGCTGAATCCACATGGTGGTGGTCTGGGTTTGGGAGATTTTCCTGTAGATTCAAAGGAAAGATATAAATTCTTCCAGTGGGGAGTGGTAAACTTTTTATCGATGGGAGATGGAAAATAAATGGTCTGGTTAAACTTTCCGGCCCCCTCAAAACCCATTATTTGAAAACACAAAAAGCAAAGTGAAGGGAGAAATCCTCCCACTTCCATTCCCACTCACCTCCATAGCCATCTCCTCTTCCAAGAACCTAACAGACAAGGTGCCAAGAAGTGTTAGGTACCAGCAGTGGTCTCAGATCTCATTCAAGAATTATGGTGAAAGGCTTTCAAATAGATTGTGGGGGAACAGGGATCCAGTTAAGGGGAACAAGTTTAAGGTTTGCCTGGTCCCCTAAAAATTAATGGCACTAGAGAAGATGAGCTTTGGGAACTGTAGCTTAATGGATACAATGTGTAAAAAGCTTCAGTGAGTCATGGTGGGAAGAGGCTATGAGGGCAGCAAACACAGTCCTAGATGATGTTATTAATAGCATTATAGGCTCTAGATTTCCTGTGGTGGTGTTCTTGGCAAGACCAGCCCGGCCAAAGTGGATACTCTCAACCTGGAACAGAGGGTCTTGGAGATGCCAGCACGTGAGGTATAATGAGAGGGTAAAATGATAGGAGGTGTCCTTTGGAAGGACTGACTCCTTGACTTTAAAATGGAGAACTCAAATCTGTACGTGAAATCTTTCTAACTACAAAAAGGGCCAAGGCCTCCTAAGGCCAAGGTCTCCTCGTCACTTTCAAAGATGTCGAAGAATATATTCAGACATTTCAAAGATGTCCTCATATCATTGGTTCCCACTCTGGAATTCTATCAATAAGGTGAGAGTTCCTGTAGTTGAAAAAGAGATCTAAAAAGACTTCCCTTTCTCATGTAATTTCTGTAACCTCCAGGACACACCCACCTCCCCCTTCCAGCTCTGTAATGAAGCCACAGCTGGTGCCAATTTGTGGAACTCCTTAAAGGCTATTCTCCCTTATATACCCCCGGACCAAGTTCCCATGCTCCCTCACCCGATTTTCTGCACTCACCTCCCACCTGGTGTGTTCACACCTGCAAGTGCCTTTTACCAACCCCTTTGCCAAAAGGCAGCCAGAGTGACCTTTCAAAGACCTATCAGTTCCTGGCATTTGTCTCCATAGAAATCTGCACTGATCTTCTAACAAATTCTCAGTCCTCCAAAGGCACCCATAATCCTCCCATCAGTCTCTTCATACCCCTCCAACTGACTGATGCCTGTTCTGCCCCATCTCTCTGCCCTTCAACTACACTGCCTCCTTCTTCCTGTGGAGACCTCTCATGGCACCTGCCTCCAAGCACAGGTGATTCCCATTGATGGGAAGACCCTCTTCTCTCCCCCATCTCCCCACTCCAGTTACTCCCACTTATTCGTGAGCTCACAAGCCCCATGGTACACACTCTCCATGCAGCCTGCTCTCTCTTTTCTAGCACTGGCCTCCGTTTCTAGCTGTGCTTGTGTTATGGATGTCCTTCCCCAGCCAGCCTCCAAGCTCTCCTTCCCTTTAGCTCCAACACCTGACACAGTGCCTGGCACGTAGTAAGCCCTGGCTAGCTTCTAAGAGCCTCACTGAGGGACTGAAAGCATTTTAAAAATGTCACTACGTAGGCTCCAAACTGTAGGCAGAAAAAGCTTTGCCTGGATTGACATTTTAGAGACGTATTGGTCAAGTTGGATGTGTTCACTGACTTTGCCTTGTAAAATTAAAAAAAAAAAAAAGGACCTCTGTATCGCTTCGCATCTACCGAAGGCGCATGTATACTACTAGACCACGTTATGAGCTTAATGGAAGGAGACAAGATGTTTTCGCTAAGAAAATGTATAAGACTGTTGAGGTCAAGTGGGAGGAAACAGTCCGTTTGTTGGAGCATTGCTATCTTACTCTATCACAGCCACTCTTAAAAATCTGACACGGGGTGAGTCAGAATTGTCTGTCGGAGATGAGTTAGATCTGGCTCATGTTCCTACAGACATGAAAGCCAGAAACGAAGAAGGAGGCTTTGAAAGCGTGGGTTGAGGAGGCCGTGTGGTTCACTGCGATGAGCTAAGTGCCCAGGGCCACCAGCAGACATGCTGGCCTGTGTCCGTCCTTTGTTCTGGGGTCCCTCTTGCACCATGTGGTGAGGCTGGTGGCTGGGAGCAGCTCAGGACAGGACCTGGTGGCATCTTACCTCTCCCACCCTCCTGTGGGCTCCAGTAGGTCCCAAGGGACAGCCTGCCTTCCTTGAAAAGCCCAGTAGCACTGGGAGCAGAAACTGGGGCCAAAGAGTGAGCACCCTGTTTGACAAGCTGGACCAGCCACCTCTTCTTCAGATGCAGGGGGAGCCCTGGCATGCTGACTCCTCCCTTCTCCCTTTCCCCTTTCCTCTCTTCCTCCCTCTTTCCTTCCCCTCTCTCCTTCCCTGGTGGTGCCCTTTCCCAATGCCCACTTCATCCCTTTTCCTTTCTACATGCCTGTCTTCTAGAGTTTCTTCTCTTTCCTCCCCAATACTTCCCTTCATCTGAATCTCCTCTTTGGTTCCTTTGTCCCTGCTCTCTGCTCCTCCTCCCCTTCCCTGGCTCCTGTTCAGCTCCATGGCTAATGCAGGCAGAGCTGGATTAACATGCTCACTTGCTAGCTCAGCCACCCTCCAGAGAAGTCACTCTTCGGTGGCCACCTTCCTGACCCCCTGGTCGCTTCTCCACTTGTTCAGATATTGCTCTGAAGTCTGAGGAGGACAGAGCGGGGCTGCCACAGAAGCAGGCCAGAGGAGAAAACAAACCATGTGTCCACACTGTCCCCCAGCACTGCTGCTCTGAGAGCTTTCTGAGTCCTCAACAGGGTTAGGATTTAGGGGCTTCTTCAGAACCGGGAGTGAAAACAACCATAGGTCAAAAGAAAAGCTACGGCCCCCACACAAAAATAATAATCACAAATGAAAACTATGTTAACTCTGAGTCCCAAAGTCGAAAAATTGCCTTGAATCTGTCACTAGAAAGCACCCAAGGCCTCACTCTCTGGGTTCTGGGTGCCCTGGGAATGGCAGGAGGCTCTGACAGGCGCGTGGGAGTGCGGAACTATGGGGGCTAGCCTGCCGGCTGGCAGGGGGGAGGAGGGGGTCCCTCCTGTGGCGCAGTCCTGGCCCGACCCCCTGCGGACAGGGTGTGGCGCGGCCTCTGGGGTGGTCCTGGTGCCCTGGGGTTGGCGGGAGGCTGGGCCCCGACCACCCCACACCCCGCTCCTGTCCTGCGTTTTCTGCTTCAGGTGAGGGCGCGTCGCGGTGTCACTTTACCTGTGAGCAGAGGGTCCTCCAGAGAAGCCATGGGGCGGGGAGGGGCAGCAGGCAGCCTGAAGGCCTGAAAGGGAACGGGACACCGCGGCGTCAGGGGCTAGGCTGCAGCATGGGAGCACAGGGGCAGCGAGTATGGTGTGTCCTGCAGTCCCGAATGGGCTGCAGCACAGCACCCTGGCGCTGTGCGCCCCTCCTTCCTGCCTGGGCAATTAGCAAAACCCCTGCTCAAGGCCGCCCCCGACCCGCCCCCCCCTTCCCTCCTGAGTCCTCTGAGAGCTCACTTCCAGCTTTGGAAATTAGCGAAGACCCTTCTCTGCTCCGGCCCCGCCCCCTAACTTCTGAAAACTGAGCCATGGCTGGGGTGCGGGGCTAAGCCCTGGCATGCTACTGCATTGCCAGCTCCAGCGCTGGGCAGCCTCCTAGCCGGGCTCCCTGAGCGGGTGTCCACGTGCAGCCTGGCTGCGAATAGATCATCAGTCTTAAACGCCGGCTGCACTCTTGGGTCAGTTTGCTGGCTTCCAGATTGCGCCCAAAGCCAGGAACCAGCTTCCCCAGCACAGGCCTGGGCTGAGATGCCTGCCCTGGATCTGTCTGAGCAGTCTCCTTGACTCCAGGCAGGGATGGCACTTCGACCTGGATGTTTGGGTTTTTTGTTTGTTTTTTTTGGTCATTGGTTATTACATGACCTCCAAGGTAGGTTCTCCACAAAGGGAGTGAAAACAGGACGCCATATATAAGCATACAGCCATTCTAGAAAAATAGCTTGGGGTTCTCCTGGAAACGCTGCATTGGTCCTTGCACTATGGTTTAATAGAAAAGGGATTATGCACCAAGTTACTTAAATGAGCATAGGTTGAAATCGTTTACTGAGAGTAAATATTTTAAATAGTTATATTTTAACTAAATCTATCATCAATCATAAATCTATTACACGAAGGTTACAGGCAATTTAAAAGCAAGAGCACTCTCTTCAGGGTTTTAAATAACCCCTGTCTGTCTTGGCATATGAGAATGCAAAGATAGGAAATGGTTTGTAAAAGATCATATAATAGCTTTTACTAATTCTATTTATTTGACAGACAGAGATCACAAGTAGGCAGAGAGGCAGGCAGAGAGAAAGATGGGGAAGCAGGCTCCCCGTCAAGCAGAGAGCCTGATGAAGGGCTCGATCCCAGGACCCTGAGATCATGACCTGAGCCCAAGGCAGAGGCTTAACACACGGAGCCACCCAGGCGCCCCCAGATGAAATACATTTCTGACTTAGAAACTTCAGATAGAATTTTTTTGTCCATGATGACAACTGAAGAAAATGTGTCATCCCTAAACCTAACCTTAAACCCTACCAACGCTGAAACCTAAGCTGACCTTAAAGCCCAAACTAGAACCCTGAATCCCAAACCTGGAATGGAACCCAAAGCCTGTACCTGAGCCCTGGATCCAAGCCCTGAACCACGAACCCAAACCCTAAACCAGACCTCCAAGTCATGAAACCTGAACCCAAATCTCAGCATGAAGTCAAACCCCAAATTTGACCTTGAACTTTATCCCATAAGCCCTGAGTCTTAAAGCCTAAATCATAAACTTAAAGCCCTAAACTATAACTCTGTTCCCTTGTCCTTCACTCTAAACCCTCACCCTAACACTAAACCCAAAGCCTGATCTAGAACTCTGACTAAAACCTGAACCTGAACCCAAATTCAAACCCTTCACCACACTTTGCATATGCACTTGCCATTGATGGATATTTGCAGTTTCTACCTTTTGATTCTTGTGAACATTGTTTGGGTTGGGGGCTAGGGTTAGGGTCTTGGATTAGGGTAGGGTCCAGGCTTGAGACCAAGTTGAGGTCAGAGTGTGGGTCTGCATCAGGGCCATGTTCAGTGCCACTGTTTGGGTCAAGGACTGTTGTAATTCCACATTGTTTCCAATTCATTGTTCCTTAGCTATTTGGGGGGAAGTTGGGGGGTATTGGGCTCCATGCAGCTTGAATTTCCGGAATGAAATGGCATCAGCTGGACCCGGGGAGGGAGCAGGACCTTCCACTGAAGGGTGAGCTTCCACAGTCCTGCACTGCCTTGCACCGCCTGCAGAGGGCGCCAGACCCCAGCTCCCGCCCTGAGCCCAGGCTGCACAGCCACAGCTGGGACCAGAGCCCCGCCTCTTCAGGACCCACTGTGGAGACTTCTGGAGAATGTGGGGCGCTTCCCACCGTGACAGGACAAGCTGAGGAGGGTGTGGCTCTGCATCCACACTGACCGGACCCGTTGTGGAGGACGCGCCCACACTGGCAGCAGTCCAACCTCCTAAGGACCAGATGCTGGAGGAGCTGAGGAGAAGCCGCCTGAGTGGACTGTCAAGGGGTTCGTGGTCTCAGGACCCCACAGAGGAAGGGCGCCCTGTGTAGACACTGGGGCTTCCGTCGTTTTGTGTGAGGAGACGTGGCCTCCTGCTGTGCTGTGCACGGGGCTGTGGGGTCCCCCCTTTCTGGGCTCGGGTGATCCTAGGTCCTCGTCTGTGTTTGTGTGCTCGCGGATTCGGTTCCTGGGGCTCCTCAGATGGTCTGCAGTCAGGGAGCGTCAGCCTTCCTCGGTGCTTGTGCTCTCCCCACCTCAGCCCTGCGGGGTCCTTCCCGTGTCCACACCCACTCCAGGCTTGCGCCGAGTCCAGAAATTCGGGAGCCAGAGTGAGGACTCTGTAGACGGTTTTGGGGAGAGTAGGTATTTTCCCAGTGTGGGTTCTACCCTGAGCACAGTGCCTCCCCATCTCCGTGTGTACCCCTCCCTGTCTGTCGTCATTGTTGCACGGCTGTCAGAGGACAGGTCTGTCACCTTCTTGGTTCAGGGGGCTCCCGGGTATCTTGCTGTCTTGGATGCAGGTGTAAATGAGATCGTTCTCTGCAGTCTCTTTTTGATGGTTCCTTCCGAGCACCTAGGAGTGCCACTAATTTGTGCATATTGATTTTGTTCCTTGCAAGATCTTGAATTTATTTGTTCGATTGGCCTTAAACTCAATCTGCCAGTTATTTGACCAGCAGCATGGATTTAATTGGGAAGAGCAGAGAATGGCAGTCTGGGCTGAGCAAGCTAAGGTCCCATCACAGGCAAGTGCGAGAAACAAAGGAGAGGAACATTATTTCATGGAGGAGGAAGAAGTTGGGAAGGGTGCTTGAAGGAAAGTCCCTTGGAGAAAGGCAGGGTGATGGAGAATTCTCACCAGCTGAGCTGCAAAGCTCCTACAAAAAGTCAGGAGATGAACCTCCAGCTTCCCGTGTGGGGCCTGGAATTGGTGAGTCTCTCCTGTGGGGAATTGCAATGTGGAGTCTGTAATGGGCACTGAGCAGCAGGCGCCCCCTTCCAGCCTCCCCTTCTGGCATCCCCAGTCCACTTTACTGGGGCTTCCCTTCCTGCTTTTGCACAGTTCTAACCAGCTTGTGGTGGAACGTTGTGGAAAAACTGAAATTCCAAATCCACTGCTTCTACTGCACCTGAGATACAGGGGCCCATGATTTAATTCTCCCACGAGTCTCTTGCTAACATGTGTCCTCTCCATGTTGGGTGACCTGGATCTGGGAGGGCTTGGACTCCATCCCAAAGTCTGATGTTCTCTCTGCTTCCGTGTCGTCGTGCTAACATGGTTGTTTGGAAGATTCATTTCCTCTGTGGTGATTTCAAAGTGCAGTCAGCTTGTTATAGCAGCACAAATACGTGCTGTCTCCACACTCAGATTCCCCAGCCGTCATTTCTTTACCACGTTTGCCACTTCACACGGGATGCTTCAGTGTGTTTGATCCCACACCAGGACAATGTCCTGCAGAACCACCACATAACCTGAAATGAGGACATCATTACAGAACCCATCCAAGGGTTAGTGTTAGGAACCAGGGACATGGCAGGACTGACCTGAAGACCCCATGGAGAGCTGTCAGGGTGGCTGAGTTGACAGTGGAGGTGAGGGTGAGTGTCTGGCTCTGGCTTTGTGTCCAGGAGTCAGCTCTGTGTGGGTGTGTCCTCAGCTAGGCATGCAGATTTCTGCTCCTCTGAATCCTTTCCGGAGTTCCAAATGGCACAGTTTCCTTCTGGGCAGCAGGCTGAGTCCTCTGGGATTGCCCATGTGTCCCCAAATTGTAGGGCACCTACTGCAAGGCCTTTGGGGTCACAATCCTGAGAACCGAACCAAACCAAAGGTTATGGTTAGGGCCCACCACATGGCAGGCCCGATCTGCCAGCACTCTGTCCATCTTTCTGGGGGAGGAAGCAGTCGAGGGATTTGTTCAGGGTGAGTGTCAAGCTCCAGGTTTGCATCCAGTGGCCTGCTGAATATGGGGGTGTCCAGAGGTAGGAATGCAGATTTCAGTTCCTCTGAATCCTTTCTGGAGTTCCAAATGGCATGGTTCCTTTCAGGGTGGCAGGGTGAGTCCTATGGTGTTCCTCACTGTCCCCAATCTCTGAGGCTTTAGAGCCAGGCCGTCGGGGACAGACCTCTCAGGACAGAATCTAGGCTTAAGAGTTTGTGCCTATGGGCATGGCTGCACTGATCTGAAAGCACTGTGGCGAGGATCACAGGGGTCTGAGTTGAGAGCATGGTTCAGGATCAGTATCAAGGTCTGGGTTTGTGTCCAGTGGACCGCTGAATGTGGGGGTGGTCTCAGATGTCCAAGACGATTTCCCCTACTCTGAATCCTTTCCAGCATTCCAAATAGCCTGGTTTCCTTCTGGGTGGCAAGCTGAAATCTCTGGGATTTCTCAGGTCTTGCCATTGCCCTTGCAAGGGCAAGATACTTTTTACAGTAAAAGAATTCACCAGATGAGCTGAACAGCAGAAAAGACACAGCTCAAGAGTTAATCAGTGAACAGGAATATCATGCCAAATACTTCTTTGATAACACACTACAGAGCAAGGGAAGATAGGAGAGAAAGCTGAGATATAAAGGACAAACCCTCCAACTTTCCAACATCATTCCCTACTTGTTTATTTCCATTGCTGTCAGCTCCTTCCCAGTCAAAAATATGTCACCTGAGCCAGCCTTTTTTCTTCCTGAGATTGGGGCACTGCAAAGCCCACCAGAGGGGCCAAGGGCACCCCTATACCTGCTGAGCTGAGCCCATTTGTACCCCAACTGTGAGGAGGTACCAGCCTGTCCCCCTGGTGCTCCATGGTCTGTGGCAGTCCTTCCTTCTGGACCCTGCTTTGCTGCTCTATTTTCGCTAACCCTGGTCTCAAACTAGGGATTGCTCCTGGAAGAGGAACTCAGGGAGATGAGGCTCAGGAGGGTCTCCCTGCCTGGAATCTTCGTGTGAGGAGTGCACAGCCAACAGATTTTGCCCAGGGACTTGCAAAATGCAGAGAGGCAGATTTCTTTTCTCTCTTTCTCTCTCTCTCTAGCCTCATACTAACCAGGAGTTCTTAGAACTTTCTTCAGTGACTTCTAGGTGTAGCTTGGCCACTTTTTCACAGAAAGGCCACTTGAGCATGATGAAACACACGTATAAGCAATTACATTAAAAAAAAAAAAACAATAAGCCAATGCACACAGACCTTTGACAGCAGCACAGGACGCTCAAGGGACCAGAGTCCCTACCTTGGGCAATAGTGGTAGAGGCCGGGTTCTGCCATGCAGGTCCCTAGACCTTTGGCAGTTTCCACGATTGCAAATCCAGACATGCAGAATCCTGAGGGACAACCTACTAACTGCAAAAGAGCAAAAATTCATCAGGATTCAGAGAGTGGAAATCCATTTGTACTGGAAAAGAAAGAAGTAGGCTTGCTGTGAATCCAGCAGGGAGGACAGGCATAGATAAAGGCTGGTGTATGGGTCACGGAAACTATTGTTTCTCAAGGGTCCTGCTGTCTCTGTAAAATGCTATGAGGACTGTCTCTTGGGGACCTCCTGCTTTCCTACCAGTGACACCCCCAGATTCTGCTTTGCTAGTCCCATGGATTCCTGGGGATACCCAGTTGATAAGCTATGCTGTCCTCATGACAACACTTGCTAATGGACTGAATGTTTGTGTCTTGTCCCAATTCAGATGTTGAAGCCCTGACCCTCAAGGAGTGCCATCAGGAGGTATGGGCTTTGAGAGGTGGTGAGGTCATGAGATTGGAACACTTGTGAATGAGATAAAAGCACTTCTGAGAAACGACCTGAGAGATTGTTCTGCCAGCTGTCATCCATGCAAGTCTACAACAGAAATATGGGCATTTGTAGATAATGAAGCAGTCTCTTGCTAGATATCAGATCTCCCAGGATCTTGCTTTTGGACTTCTCAGTCTCTAGAACTGCAAGGAATAGTACATGTTTTGCTGTTTCAGCCACCCAGTCTGTCATCATTTGTTGCAGCAACTTGAACTGAATAAAGCAGAGCCCAAGTCCTGGTTAATCCCTGCTTCTACTCATTTCCCCTCAGAAAGAGCTTCTAATCCAGAACTGACCTCTGCTTTCCATACACGTGCTTCAGACTCCTTCTGTGAGAGCCCAGACTTTGTAAAAGACTCCTCCCTCATGGCAACCAGCATTCTGTGACTCCTGAGGACTGTCCTCCCTGACTGTATTGAGTCAATCAAACTGATTTTGATTCTGGAGTCCCAGGATCAAGGACTGCATCAGGCTCCCAGCTTCATGGGGAGTCCGCTTCTCCCTCTGACCTTCTCCCCTCTCATGCTCTCTCTCTCACTCTCTCTCTCTCTCTCTCAAATAAATAAATAAAAATCTTTTAAAAATCTGATTTTAACAGACCATAAGCTTGTTCTTGCTGGTCTTTGGAAGATTAGGCATTAGCCCTTCGGAGAAAGTTCTGAATGGCTGCTTCATGAAGGGGTGAACTGTGTCCCCAAAGTCTCTTTTTGCTGCCTTCTAATCACAGATGCTGAGACAAATCCTCCCAGGTGCTGGTTTTTCAAAGCACTTAATGCTTTGGCTTTGAAGTTTCTCACTTGACAGTTCTGCTTTAATCAGTTTGTGACAAAACAGCCAATTGGTGGTGGATGCAAAGTGCACTGATAAAGTTAATATCAGGGAACAATTTTTTGAGTGTCATGCATGTGCACGTGTGTGCACACACATATCCATGTGCTAAGCATTATGGTAAATGTCTGACAAGAACTAAAACATCAAAAAGTCAGGATACCCCATTAGCTGATATTTTTATTATTCCTACATCCTAAACTATGAAAAACAGGGTCAGAGAATAAGAAGTGGCAAAAAGAATCAAGATTTGAGGCAGTTCGATTTCTCAGCCAGCCTTGATCAATAGGCATGTACACCTGTGTCTAGTTTCAGCTCTGTGTAACCTTGCCATAACCTTGGATAAGCCATTCATCTCTCAAGTTCAGGTTCTTGGTCCAAGGAGGGAAGGGGCACAGGTTGAGTACCTCCAGTGGGACTTCCTGGCAGGCTTGTTCATCCAAGCATTCCTGTTTCAGTTTGAGTAATTGAAGCCAGTCTTTGTTTTACCGAAGGCCAAGCTTGTCCAGTGTGTCCATGCCACCAGCCAACAGCATTTGTCCATGCCATGTAACAACTGAGCAACATTCATAGGAATGGGGGGAGGAAAAGATGTCCACAGGTGTTGACAGATGTTCTGCATGGAGGAACAGGAGCTGGGGCCATCACCTGCTGTTTCTAGTGGCCTTCTCTGTCGAGTTAAAATAAATGGCAATTATTTGCAATGACAGGGGTGAAAGTAGAGGGTATTATGCCAAGCGAAATAAGTCAGTCAGAGAAAGACAATTATCATATGATCTCACTCATATGTGGAGTTCAAGAAACAAACCAGAATCATAGGGGAGTAAAGGAAAAAAATAAAACAAGATGAAGTCAAAGAGGGAGACAAACCAGAAGAGACTTTAAAAAAAAAGATTTTTATTTACTTATTTGACAAACAGAGATCACAAGTAGGCAGAGAGGCAGGAAGAGCGAGAGAGGAGGATGCAGACTCCCCAGGGAGCAGAGAGCCTGATGTGGGGCTCGATCCCAGGACCCTGAGATCATAACCTGAGTTGAAGGCAGAGGCTTTAACCCACTGAGCCAGCCAGGCACCCCTCAGAAGAGACTCTTAATCACAGTAAACAAACTGAGGGTTCTTGGAGGGGAGAGGGATGGGTGGATGGGGTAACTGGGTGATGGACATTAAGGAAGGCATGTGATACAGTGAGCACTGGGTGTTACAAAAGACTGATGAATCACTAACCTGTATGTCTGAAACTAGTATTATATGTTAATTAATTGTATTTAGATTAAAATTTTCTTTAAAAATAATTTTAAAATAAAATAAGTAACAATCCAATAATGATCAGAGTTATCCAGCAGGGAGTATCAGATCTAGAAGTCAGTTAAATTTAAGGGGCTTGCCGAAGTATAGGAGAGTCATGCTAGATCATTTTCCTGTGTGGGGAAGTCTTCAGGGGCAGTTCCAAAGACAAAGATTATTAATATTTCTCCTTCCCCCATTCCTCCTAGAGCCAAAGATGTTTCCTCCACTCACCCACTGGCCCTGTATGTAGGTGTTGCTTTCTCTCTACCAATCAAAAAATCAGTGAGTAACTATAACTTCACCTTTTCCAATATCCCCCTACCCCCGACCTTTGGTCTTTAATGGCCATGGGCAACAGGGACAAAGACATTTTTTAAAAACTTACAGAGATCTATTATGCTCTACTACCTTGGCCCGCATGGGCCACTGCAAAGGGATTCTGTGAACCGTGTACTCAGATGAATGGTCATTATCTTCAAAAAGGCAGGGGCAGTGATAGACACAGGAACCAAAAAAGCAAGAGTTAACGGACCATCAGAATAATGGAGTACCAACACTTTTATGTCCTTGGCTTGAATCCTCAAGGTCCAGTGTCTCAACAGAATTTTCATTTTGGTCTCATCTGCCTCACTTGTCCACCCCTGGGCCAGTTGGCAGTTATACTGAGAACCGGAAATTTTCCTTAGAAGAGAGAAAGAGTATTTGTCAGGTAAACCAAGGAAATGTCCATTATAGGAAGTTAGGCCTTTTGTCATGGTACTCCATTAGCACCCTCCTGACTGTTAAAGAAAAAAAAATATTGTGACACCCATTAAAGAGAGTAAGGAAGATTTTATTCAAGGGATGCTACTATGATGAGATTTTATTGTATAGTATGGGAGAGAAATCTGGCTCAGCTCAGACAAATGGAGATTTACAGCTAAAGAGCATGGTGGGGATCACTGAATGTAAAATTAAGATGGAACATCAAGGGTAAGGATGAAGGGATTCTGGCTAAACCATCTGGACAGTAATATTGTTGAAGGAAGGCTAGGGTCATAAACTATTGAGATCAGGGGATAAGGAATTTTTTTAAAGACTTATTAATACATTTTAGAGAGAGGGAGCAGGGGTAGGGGTAGAGGGAGAGGGAAAGAGAATTTTAATCAGACTCTTCACTGAGCATAGAGCCTGAAGTGAGGCTTAATCTCAGGACCGTGAGATCATGACCAGAGTAGAAACCAAGAGTCAAACGTTCAACCAGCTGCACCAACCAGGTGCCCTGGGAATAAGGGATTGGATCAGATATTAAGGGTTATAGATACTGAAGCACCTGGGTGGCTTAGTTGGTTAAATCTCTGGCTTTGGCTTGGTCATGATCTGATCCCAGGATCAAGCCTGGCATTGGGCTTGCTGCTCAGTGGGGAGTCTGGTTCTCTCTCTCCCTCTGCTATTCCCCCTGCTCAGGCTCTCTCTCTGTCAAAATAAATAAATCTTAAAAAAAAAAAGTGGTAAGATACCAGGGGTGAGAGATAAGGAATTTGATCAGATATCAAGAGTAGGATAGAAGATTGCTGAAAAATGACCAAGCAGATTTCTTGCTAAAACTGGGCTAAGTGGGCGGAGCCTAAGGTCAAGGCTAGACAGAAAGAGGACTCAGAGGAACTTGACTCGAGTCTGGTCAAGGAGAAAATCTTCATCATCCATGACCATTGTATTTTCTGCAGTCACACATTTTACTAATTCTTTTATCAGACATTCAGTGAACGAGAAACATGAACGCAGCAGCAATAACATAACAAATGTAAGCGCTCTAGAAGAGACAAAGGCAGTATGGGAATCCACCTCATCAGATTTAGAATATGCATGACTCCATGACTGAATTACTACCACTGCTTGACTGTTGAGATTAAGATGTAGTACAGAGGATCAGAGGGAAGGGAGGGAAATCTGAATGGGAGTCATCAGAAAGGGAGACAAGCCATGAGGCACCTTTAACTATAGGAAACAAACTGAGAGTTGCTGGGGGGGAGGGGAGTGGGAGACATGGAGAAACTGGGTGATAGGCATTAAGGAGGACACGTGATGTGATGAGCACCAAGGGTTATCCACAACTGATGAGTTACTAAATTCTCTGAAACCAATGATGTACTATCTAATGGCTAATTGAATTTAAATATCTAAAAAAGGCACTTCAAAAAAAAAGATGTAGCATAACTCACAATATCCTTTGAGTGGAAGAATGTGCAGACTTTCCACACCTCTGCTGTCCAAGTCCCATGGCTAGTAGCCACATGTGGCTAATGACCACTTAAAAGGTGGCCAATTCAAATGGAGAAATGCTGTAAAAGCAGAATAAACACTGGCTTTCAAAGACATATTGTAACCAAAAGTCAGAGAGTATTGCCACCCTCACATCACAAACATCGCATGACTTCTACAGCTAATGAGAGTGGGACCCAAGATGAGAGAGGTCAACCTGAAAGTCCATGATGTCAGAAAGAACATGGAGAAGAAAGAGTCACAATCCTGGAGTGGATGGGCTGAGGACTGTCAGAATGCCTTTTTTTTTTTTTGGTGATTCTGTATACGGACAAGGAGAATTCACTGGAGATGACATCTGTATGCCTCACATTTTCAAGGGAAAATTATGAAAACGCATATAGACCCACAGCCATAGTTTAATTATGTTTGAAATATATTCAGAACTACTCCAGTCAGTAAATTGCATATTTTCACATTTAGCTTCTCAATTTTCTCTTCGGCACCTCCCATTCTTGAAATCCCAACACAAATCACATCTCTTGCCTAAGGACCATAAACTACCTCACTATCAAAGGCTACAGTTCATTCATTCATTTGATTCATTCAAAGCAACCTAATCTTGAGTGATGTCTTAGGCGCTCTTCTAGGGACTGGTGACACGGTGAACAAAATAGGTAAAAATCTCACTTTCATGGAGCCTCTCTGGTATTTAGGGGAAAATCTTTCCTTATCAACATGAAAATACTTTTTATGAATGTTGCTTAGAATTTCAGTTTTTTTTTTTCTTGACAGTATCTCAGGTGATCATCTTTGAGGTGGTTCTCCTGAAAATACCTTTGGGGGGTACTGACTCGACTTTCTGAGTCAGACACTTTCCTAAAGACAGGGGTCAAAGGAAAAGTGACAACTGTCACTCTTGCAGTAAGAACAGGGATCACAATGCTTGAAACAGATATGCTGCTCAGCTGTCAGAAAGTCCACAAGGCTCCAAATGTGTGTGGCCAACTAACGGAACCTGTAACTCAGAGGTTATCATCCTGAGAGCAATGGGAAATCCCTCTAGTTAAGGACTCTCCTTGACGGAAGCTTGACAATGGCCTTGATTTACTTACTATGATGTTTAGGTAATTATACACATTAAGAAAAGTGCACAAGGCACTTACATTTCCATGATACCATCAAAGATATTGTTGTTTTATTAAAATGTTACATCTAGAGTTGTAACGTATAGAGTAGTTAAGTCAATCACTATGAGGTACAGGTGAGACTATTGTAACAGCCATACTTCCATAAAAAAGAAAATTTTTTTGTGGTTTCTGATCTAGGAATCAGCCAGTGAATAATTCTATATCAGTGTCCAGTTACCGGGCTAAACATGTAATCTATTTATATTTCTGAGGGTAAGCTGAATTGTGATCACTGAGCCAGCTGTATTCTAGTAACTACTCATTTACCCAACATAACAGATATAAGAAGGTAAAAGGCTTCTAAGGAGACTGGTTACTTATATTTTGAACCACATTTTGGCAGGTATAACTTGCAACTTGTGCTTAGTGGTAAGATTTCTGATATTTACTTTCTCCTTCCTTTGGCAAGTCAAGTTAGTTAAAAAGTAATTAGAGTAGAGTCCATTGTTTTTCTTAAATGCTTACAGAGATATAGAACTCTCAAGTTTCTTTACTAGACAGGATTAGATCACATTAGTGATAAAGATCAGAATGATTTACATTGCTAAAACGAGAACTTCCTGTCAGTTTGGAGAAAGCTCATTTTTATAACCAACATATTGGCTGGGCTAGAGATTAATGAGTGCTATGGGTGGGGTGATGAATGTGATATATTCAATGACCTGTGGAATTTGTTCTGTAATTTCCCCACTCCTCTGGTCAGCAGAGCGTCTTCTTCAGTACCCAGCACTGCCCATAACTGCATTCAGAAAATCACTCTCCAAAAATGGTTATTTGTTTTGCCTTTTTTATAATTTTTTAAAACATTTGATTTATTTACATGTCAGAGAGAGGGAATGAGAGCACAAGCAGGGGGAGCAGGAGAGGGAAGGGGAGAAGCAAGCTTCCTGCTTGGTGGGATTGCACAAGGGCTGAAGAAGACAGAATGGGAAGGGGACAAGGAGAATAGTGGGTTTCAGATTCTTGGGAACAGAGCCCACATCTATTTCTATGTTTATCTCACTGCTATAAACCCAGGTCACAGCAGAGTGCCTGCAGCAGAGTCATGGAAGTGCTCCAGAACTGATAACTATTGCTATTTATACTACTAACATTCCTCCACAAAGGGCCAAGTGTCATAGCTTCTCCCAGTTCCCCACACTGAACGCAATGAAGAATCAAACTATCGGGTGAAGGATGGCGAGGGGCATTTAACAGGACCCAGATCACAGGAGCCATATTGTATTGCAGGACCAGGGGTCTTACCAGTGACTAGGTATTCACTCCTCTTGAGAGGCTAGCTCCTTGGATCTCCCTCTTCAATCCTCTGAACCCATGTCTGGCATCAGAAACAAAAGTAAACATAACGTATCGCCCTCGTTTATTTTTTACTATTATTTGTTACAGAGGAAGAGAGAGATCACAAGCAAGGGGAGCTGCAGGCAGAGGGAAGGCAGGCCCCCCACTAGAGCCTGGTATGGGATCCAATCCCAGGACCCTGGGATCATCACCTGAACCAAAGGTAGATGCTTAACTGAGTAAGCTACCCAGGCGTCCCTTATTGTCCTTTAAAATTTAATGTATTCTCTCTCCCTCTCTCTTTGTCCCCACTCTGTCACTCATACTCACACAATCACAGAGTCACAGACAATAGCAAGGCATTTCCCATTCTAATTCGCTAAGGCACTATGAGCTTAAGCTCAACAGAATCACTTTGCCAGCTGCTGCTCTACCGTGCCCTGATCCCTTCTCTATCCCCAAGCTCGATCTGTAACTCAAGTGTCATGGTGGTGGCTCTTTCTGCCCTCCCTCCACAAGGCTGTCATCAGCACACTCTTCCCCGTGGCTCCACTCCCCAGCACTGGCTGCCTTTGGTCTATGGGTATGCCCTCTCCTAGAGCTTTTCCACTCTCCCTGAGGGGAAGACAACCCTTACTTCTCCCCGGTGGCTGTCACGTGTCCGCTATATATTGTGACGATCAGCCCGATTAAGAGATTGGAAACTAAAAGACCGGCTTCTGCTTATGGATCAAACTAACTCTGGGGCTTGGGACACATGACAGCAGCACATGGTGGTAGAACTGAGATGGTTAGGGAGTTAATCTGCATTTTCACATCTGGTCAGCAGCAGAACAAAGAAGACACCCCAGATCTCCTATCTCCCAGAACAGTACTCTTCAAGTAACTTACAGCACCATCCTTCTCCAGCTTTGGAAGTGGCACTTTTCCAACCCCAAAGTCTTGATTCTAGGCAGCACTCCGAGAGATACTCCCTCCAGAATCACCCCTGGCTAGAAGTAGTGGTCGGCCAAGGCCTCCCAAATATCTTCCCTTCAGAGTTGCGCTTGCATCAAACTCAAAACTGTGGCATGTACGAGACTTTCCTGTCAGCCTCTAGCTCTAATGACCTATTGGACTTCAGAGGTGCTCTTTTATACCTACTTACCTTATAACATCAACGTGTGACTCCTCTAGAATTCTCTCCATGGTTTTTCTCCTGTACTAATTGTTATGGACTGAATTGTGTCCCCACAAACGTCATATGAAGAATTCCTAATCTCCGGTGTGACTGCATCTGGAGATAGGGCCTACCTAGAAGGAGGTACTGAAGGCTTGGTGAGGTCACAGGAGTCCTAATCTGCTAGGACTGGTGTCCTCATAAGGGTGAAACACATGAAAGCACTCCCCCTACCTCCCCTCTGGGGGTGCACAGAGAAGAGGTCATCTGAGGGCACAGTTGAAAACGTAGTGATCTATAGACCAACAAGAAAAGGCTCACTGGAGACCAACCTTGCTGGCACCTTGATCTGGAACTTCTGGCCTCCAGATCTGTGAGAAAATACATTTCTGACATTAAAGCTCTCCAGCCTGTGTTTGTCTGTCCCCGACGGCCTGGCTCCAAAGCCTCAGAGAATGGGGACAGTGAGGAACACCATAGGACTCAACCTGCCACCCTGAAAGGAACCATGCCATTTGGAACTCCAGAAAGGATTCAGAGGAACTGAAATCTGCATTCCTACCTCTGGACAGCCCCATATTCAGCAGGCCCCTGGATGCAAACCTGGAGCTTGACACTCAACCTGAACAAATCCGTCGACTGCCCCCTCCCCCAGAAAGATGGACAGAGTGCTAGCAGATCGGGCCTGCCATGTGGTGGTCCCTAACCATAACCTTTGGTTTGGTTTTCAAGATACTGACCCCAAAGGCCTTGCAGTAGGTGCCCTACAATTTGGGGACACATGGGCAATCCCAGAGGACTCAGCCTGCTGCCCAGAAGGAAACTGTGCCATTTGGAACTCCGGAAAGGATTCAGAGGAGCAGAAATCTGCATGCCTAGCTGAGGACACACCCACACAGAGCTGACTCCTGGACACAAAGCCAGAGCCAGACACTCACCCTCACCTCCACTGTCAACTCAGCCACCCAGACAGCTCTCCATGGGGTCTTCAGATCAGCCCTGCCATGTCCCTGGTTCCTAACACTAACCCTTGGATGGGTTCTGTAATGATCTCCTCATTTCAGGTTATGTGGTGGTTCTGCAGGACATTGTCCTGGTGTGGGATCAAACACACTGAAGCATCCCGTGTGAAGTGGCAAACGTGGTAAAGAAATGACGGCTGGGGAATCTGAGTGTGGAGACAGCACGTATTTGTGCTGCTATAACAAGCTGACTGCACTTTGAAATCACCACAGAGGAAATGAATCTTCCAAACAACCATGTTAGCACGACGACACGGAAGCAGAGAGAACATCAGACTTTGGGATGGAGTCCAAGCCCTTCCAGATCCAGGTCACCCAACATGGAGAGGACACATGTTAGCAAGAGACTCGTGGGAGAATTAAATCATGGGCCCCTGTATCTCAGGTGCAGTAGAAGCAGTGGATTTGGAATTTCAGTTTTTCCACAACGTTCCACCACAAGCTGGTTAGAACTGTGCAAAAGCAGGAAGGGAAGCCCCAGTAAAGTGGACTGGGGATGCCAGAAGGGGAGGCTGGAAGGGGGCGCCTGCTGCTCAGTGCCCATTACAGACTCCACATTGCAATTCCCCACAGGAGAGACTCACCAATTCCAGGCCCCACACGGGAAGCTGGAGGTTCATCTCCTGACTTTTTGTAGGAGCTTTGCAGCTCAGCTGGTGAGAATTCTCCATCACCCTGCCTTTCTCCAAGGGACTTTCCTTCAAGCACCCTTCCCAACTTCTTCCTCCTCCATGAAATAATGTTCCTCTCCTTTGTTTCTCGCACTTGCCTGTGATGGGACCTTAGCTTGCTCAGCCGAGACTGCCATTCTCTGCTCTTCCCAATTAAATCCATGCTGCTGGTCAAATAACTGGCAGATTGAGTTTAAGGCCAATCGAACAAATAAATTCAAGATCTTGCAAGGAACAAAATCAATATGCACAAATTAGTGGCACTCCTACGTGCTCGGAAGGAACCATCAAAAAGAGACTGTGGAGAATGATCTCATTTACACCTGCATCCAAGACAGCAAGATACCCGGGAGGCCCCTGAACCAAGAAGGTGACAGACCTGTCCTCTGACAGCCCTGCAACAATGACGACAGACAGGGAGGGGTACACACGGAGATGGGGAGGCACTGTGCTCAGGGTAGAACCCACACTGGGAAAATACCTACTCTCCCCAAAACCGTCTACAGAGTCCTCACTCTGGCTCCCGAATTTCTGGACTCGGCGCAAGCCTGGAGTGGGTGTGGACACGGGAAGGACCCCGCAGGGCTGAGGTGGGGAGAGCACAAGCACCGAAGAAGGCTGATGCTCCCTGACTGCAGACCATCTGGGGAGCCCCAGGAACCGAATCCGCGAGCACACAAACACAGACGAGGACCGAGGAGCACCCGAGCCCAGAAAGGGGGGACCCCACAGCCCCGTGCACAGCACAGCAGGAGGCCACGTCTCCTCACACAAAACGACGGAAGCCCCAGTGTCTACACAGGGCGCCCTTCCTCTGTGGGGTCCTGAGACCACGAAACCCTTGACAGTCCACTCAGGCGGCTTCTCCTCAGCTCCTCCAGCATCTGGTCCTTAGGAGGTTGGACTGCTGCCAGTGTGGGCGCGTCCTCCACAACGGGTCCGGTCAGTGTGGATGCAGAGCCACACCCTCCTCAGCTTGTCCTGTCAGGGTGGGAGGCGCCCCACATTCTCCAGAAGTCTCCACAGTGGGTCCTGAAGAGGCGGGGCTCTGGTCCCAGCTGTGGCTGTGCAGCCTGGGCTCAGGGCGGGAGCTGGGGTCTGGCGCCCTCTGCAGGCGGTGCAAGGCAGTGCAGGACTGTGGGAGCTCACCCTTCAGTGGAAGGTCCTGCTCCCTCCCCGGGTCCAGCTGATGCCATTTCATTCCGGAAATTCAAGCTGCATGGAGCCCAATACCCCCCAACTTCCCCCCCAAATAGATAAGGAACAATGAATTGGAAACAATGTGGAATTACAACAGTCCTTGACCCAAACAGTGGCACTGAACATGGCCCTGATGCAGACCCACACTCTGACCTCAACTTGGTCTCAAGCCTGGACCCTACCCTAATCCAAGACCCTAACCCTAGCCCCCAACCCAAACAATGTTCACAAGAATCAAAAGGTAGAAACTGCAAATATCCATCAATGGCAAGTGCATATGCAAAGTGTGGTGAAGGGTTTGAATTTGGGTTCAGGTTCAGGTTTTAATCAGAGTTCTAATCAGGCTTTGGGTTTAGTGTTAGGGTGAGGGTTTAGAGTGAAGGACAAGGGAACAGAGTTATAGTTTAGGGCTTTAAGTTTATGATTTAGGCTTTAAGACTCAGGGCTTATGGGATAAAGTTCAAGGTCAAATTTGGGGTTTGACTTCATGCTGAGATTTGGGTTCAGGTTTCATGACTTGGAGGTCTGGTTTAGGGTTTGGGTTCGTGGTTCAGGGCTTGGATCCAGGGCTCAGGTACAGGCTTTGGGTTCCATTCCAGGTTTGGGGTTCAGGGTTCTAGTTTGGGCTTTAAGGTCAGCTTAGGTTTCAGCGTTGGTAGGGTTTAAGGTTAGGTTTAGGGATGACACATTTTCTTCAGTTGTCATCATGGACAAAACAATTATATCTGAAGTTTCTAAGTCAGAAATGTATTTCATCTGGGGGCGCCTGGGTGGCTCCGTGTGTTAAGCCTCTTCCTTGGGCTCAGGTCATGATCTCAGGGTCCTGGGATCGAGCCCTTCATCAGGCTCTCTGCTTGACAAGGAGCCTGCTTCCCCATCTTTCTCTCTGCCTGCCTCTCTGCCTACTTGTGATCTCTGTCTGTCAAATAAATAGAATTAGTAAAAGCTATTATATGATCTTTTACAAACCATTTCCTATCTTTGCATTCTCATGTGCCAAGAGAGACAGGGGTTATTTAAAACCCTGAAGAGAAGCTCTCGCTTTTAAATTGCCTGTAACCTTCGTGTAATAGATTTATGATTGATAATAGATTTAGTTAAAATATAACTATTTAAAATATTTACTCTCAGTAAACGATTTCAACCTATGCTCATTTAAGTAACTTGATGCATAATCCCTTTTCTATTAAACCATAGTGCAAGGACCAATGCCGCGTTTCTGAGAGAACCCCAAGCTATTTTTCTAGAATGGCTGTATGCTATATATGGCGTCCTGTTTTCACTCCCTTTGTGGAGCACCTACCCTGGAGGTCATGTAATAACCAATGACCAAAAAAACAAACAAGAAACTCAAACATCCAGGTCGAAGTGCCATCCCTGCCTGGAGTGGAGGAGACTGCTCAGACAGATCCCAGGCAGGCATCTCAGCCCAGGCCTGTGCTGGGGAAGCTGGTTCCAGGCTTTGGGCGCAATCTGGAAGCCAGCAAACTGACCCAAGAGTGCAGCTGGCGTTTAGGACTGATGATCTTTTCGCAGCCAGGCTGCGCGTGGACACCCGCTCAGGGAGCCAGGCTAGGAGGCTGCCCAGGGCAGGCGCTGGCAATGCAGCAGCACACCAGGGCTTAGCCCCGCACCCCAGCATGGTCTCCGGCCTCAGAAGTGAGGGGGCGGGGACAGCGCAGAGAAGGGTCTTTGCTAATTTCCAAAGCTGGAAGTGAGCTCTCAGAGGACTCAGGAGGGAGGGGGGCGGGGGCGGGTCAGGGCGGCCGGGAGAAGGGGCTTTGCTAATTGCCCAGGCGGGAAGGAGGGGCACGCAGCGCCAGGGTGCTGTGCTGCAGCCCATTTGGGACTGCAGGACCCACCATACTCGCTGCCCCTGCAGTCCCATGCTCCAGCCTAGCCCCTGAGGCCGCGGTGTCCTGTTCCCGTTCCGGCCGCCTGCTGCCCCTCCCCGCCCCATGGCTTCTCTGGAGGACCCTCTGCTCACAGGTAAAGTGACACCAAGACATGCCCTCACCTGAAACAGAAAACGCAGTCCAGGAGCTGGGCGCAGCCTCCCGCCAACCCCAGGGCACCAGGACCACCCCAGACGCTCCGCCACACCCTGTCCGCAGGGGGTCAGGCCGGGACAGCGCCACAGGAGGTACCCCCCCCTGCCAGCGGGCAGGCTAGCCCCCATAGTTCTGCACCCCCACGCGCTTTTCAGAGCCTCCTGCCATTCCCAGGGCACCCAGAACCCAGAGAGTGAGGCCTTGGGTGTTTTCTAGTGACAGATTCAAGGCAATTTTTCGACTTTGGGACTCAGAGTTAACATAGTTTTCATTTGTGATTATTATTTTTGTGTGGGGGCCGTAGCTTTTCTTTTGACCTATGGTTGTTTTCACTCCCGGTTCTGAAGAAGCCCCTAAATCCTAACCCTTTGTGGACTCCAAAAGCTCTCAGAGCAGCAGTGCTGGGGGACAGTGTGGACACATGGTTTGGTTTCTCCTCTGGCCTGCTTCTGTGGCAGCCCCGCTCTGTCCTCCTCAGACTTCAGAGCAATATCTGAACAAGTGGAGAAGCGACCAGGGGGTCAGGAAGGTGGCCACCGAAGAGTGACTTCTCTGGAGGGTGGCTGAGCTAGCAAGTGAGCATGTTAGTCCAGCTCTGCCTGCATTCAGTATGGAGCTGAACAGGGGCCAGGGAAGGGGAGGAGGAGCAGAGAGCAGGGACAAAGGGACCAAAGAGGAGATTCAGATGAAGGGAAGTAATGGGGAGGAAAGAGAAGAAACTCTAGAAGACAGGTATGTAGAAAGGAAAAGGGATGAAGTGGGCATTGGGAAAGGGCACCACCAGGGAAGGAGAGAGGGGAAGAAAAGAGGGAGGAAAGAGGAAAGGGGAAAGGGAGAAGGGAGGAGTCAGCATGCCAGGGCTCCCCCTGCATCTGAAGAAGAGGTGGCTGGTCCAGCTTGTCAAACAGGGTGCTCACTCTTTGGCCCCAGTTTCTGCTCCCAGTGCTACTGGGCTTTGCAAGGAAGGCAGGCTGTCCCTTGGGACCTACTGGAGCCCACTGGAGCCCACAGGGGGTTGGGAGAGGTAAGATGCCACCAGGTCCTGTCCTGAGCTGCTCCCAGCCACCAGCCTCACCACATGGTGCAAGAGGGACCCCAGAACAAAGGACGGACACAGGCCAGCAAGTCTGCTGGTGGCCCTGGGCACTTAGCTCATCGCAGTGAACCACACGGCCTCCTCAACCCACGCTTTCAAAGCCTCCTTCTTCGCTTCTGGCTTTCATGTCTGTAGGAACATGAGCCAGATCTAACTCATCTCCGACAGACAATTCTGACTCACCCCGTGTCAGATTTTTAAGAGTGGCTGTGATAGAGTAAGATAGCAATGCTCCAACAAACGGACTGTTTCCTCCCACTTGACCTCAACAGTCTTATACATTTTCTTAGCGAAAACATCTTGTCTCCTTCCATTAAGCTCATAACGTGGTCTAATAGTATACATGCGCCTTTGGTAGATGCGAAGCGATACAGAGGTCCTTTTTTTTTTTAATTTTACAAGGTAAAGTCAGTGAACATATCCAACTTGACGAATACGTCTCTAAAATGTCAATCCAGGCAAAGCTTTTTCTGCCTACAGTTTGGAGCCTACGTGGTGACATTTTTAAAATGCTTTCAGTCCCTCAGTGAGGCTCTTAGAAGCTAGCCAGGGCTTACTACGTGCCAGGCACTGTGTCAGGTGTTGGAGCTAAAGGGAAGGAGAGCTTGGAGGCTGGCTGGGGAAGGACATCCATGACACAAGCACAGCTAGAAACGGAGGCCAGTGCTAGAAAAGAGAGAGCAGGCTGCATGGAGAGTGTGTACCATGGGGCTTGTGAGCTCACGAATAAGTGGGAGTAACTGGAGTGGGGAGATGGGGGAGAGAAGAGGGTCTTCCCATCAATGGGAATCACCTGTGCTTGGAGGCAGGTGCCATGAGAGGTCTCCACAGGAAGAAGGAGGCAGTGTGGTTGAAGGGCAGAGAGATGGGGCAGAACAGGCATCAGTCAGTTGGAGGGGTATGAATAGACTGATGGGAGGATTATGGGTGCCTTTGGAGGACTGAGAATTTGTTAGAAGATCAGTGCAGATTTCTATGGAGACAAATGCCAGGAACTGATAGGTCTTTGAAAGGTCACTCTGGCTGCCTTTTGGCAAAGGGGTTGGTAAAAGGCACTTGCAGGTGTGAACACACCAGGTGGGAGGTGAGTGCAGGAAATCGGGTGAGGGAGCATGGGAACTTGGTCCCGGGGTATATAAGGGAGAATAGCCTTTAAGGAGTTCCACAAATTGGCACCAGCTGTGGCTTCATTACAGAGCTGGAAGGGGGAGGTGGGTGTGTCCTGGAGGTTACAGAAATTACATGAGAAAGGGAAGTCTTTTTAGATCTCTTTTTCAACTAGAGGAACTCTCACCTTATTGATAGAATTCCAGAGTGGGAACCAATGATATGAGGACATCTTTGAAATGTCTGAATATGTTCTTCGACATCTTTGCAAGTGACGAGGAGACCTTGACCTTAGGAGGCCTTGGCCCTCTTTGTAGCCAGAAAGATTTCACCTACAGATTTGGGTTCTCCCTTTTAAAGTCAAGGAGTCAGTCCTTCCAAAGGACACCTCCTATCATTTTACCCTCTCATCATACCTCACGTGCTGGCATCTCCAAGACCCTCTGTTCCATGTTGAGAGTATCCACTTTGGCCGGGCTGGTCTTGCCAAGAACACCACCACAGGAAATCTAGAGCCTATAGTGCTATTAATAACATCATCTAAGACTGTGTTTGCTACCCTCTTGGCCTCTGCCTACCATGACTCACTGAAGCTTTTTACACATTGTATCCATTATGCTATAGTTCCCAAAGCTCATCTTCTCTAGTGCCATTAGTTTTTAGGGGACCAGGCAAACCTTAAACTTGTCCCCCTTAATTGGATCCCTGTGCCCCCACAATCTCTTTGAATGCCTTTCACCATGATCCTTGAATGAGATCTGAGACCACTGCTGGTACCTAACACTTCTTGGCACCTTGTCTGCTAGGTTCTTGGAAGAGGAGGCGGCTATGGAGGTGAGTGGGGATGGGAGTGGGAGGATTTCTCCCTTCACTTCCCTTTTTGTGTTTTCAAATAATGGGTTTTGAGGGGGAGGGAAAGGTTAACCAGACCATTTATTTTCCATCTCCCATCGATAAAATGTCACACAGGAGAGAGGTGGCAGAAACGCACTTTCAGGTTAATTTTTTTACAAGGAAGATTGACTTATGAACCTACTTTGTTATTCCCTTTCATTCAATTTCCCTGTACCTCCTTTTCTATGAAGTGTAACGGTAACCCATTATTATTTTTATTGTTGGCACGTGCTTTGTGAACCATAAAGTGTATGCTATAAATGGGAGCGCTTTTCTTTTTTTTTTTTTTTGTAGTTTACGAAAAACTAATATTTTTTAAATTAATTTTTTATTTATTTTCAGCATAACAGTATTCATTCTTTTTGCACCACACCCAGTGCTCCATGCAAGCAGTGCTCTCTATGATACCCAACACCTGGTACCCCAACCTCCAAATCCCCCGCCCCTTCAAACCCTCAGATTGTTTTTCAGAGTCCATAGTCTCTCATGATTCAGCTCCCCTTCCAATTTCCCCCACCTCCCTTCTCGTCTCTAACTCCCCATGTCCATGAAAAACTAATTTAAAAACATTCATCCACCAGAGTACCCAAAGGGCTCCCATATAAACTATCTGTCGTTACATTATGTCCCGATGTGGAGCTCGATCCCAGGATCCTGAGATCATGACCTGAACTGAAGGCAGAGGCTTTAACACACTGAGCCACCAGCCCCAATGTATTCTCTTCAGTACCAGAATTTGTAACCAATTGACAGATGAAAAAGGAGGCAGTCAAGTGAAAATCAATAGGTCTTAGACCTGCAAGAAATTTGAATTAGATGAATTCAGCTACTCAGGCACTGTTTCACATTTTCAGATCTCTGCAGAAAAGGGGTTAACCTTTTTACAGCATGTAAAAGAGAAGACTATAACACATACTATGTGTAAGCATGTAAATATCAAAAAATATCCCATTAGTTGCTAAGACACACAGGGCCTATATTTTCTCTCAAATTCATGAATATGTAGGAGCAATAAGTGAGAAGTGAATGTATACTTTTTACTTCGAAGTCTTTTAGAAATCTAAAATATGACTTTCTATGGTTTGTGTCTCCATATTCCTTTATTGCCAGTTTGAACAAATCCACATGCTTTGATTCAAAGGTAATTAATTCCTCTTATTTGGAAACATGATGTTTATTTTTATTCTCTCACCCTTAGCAGGTGGTTTCATTTTAGCACACTTCAGAGTTATAATTTCATGCTTATTAAAAACATTTATTATGATCTACATAGATGAATGAAACTTTTATTTTATTAAATTATTTGACAAAAAATCTGTTATTTTTAAAAATGTATTTCCTTTAGGGTTATTTTAGAGCGTTCAGAGAGGATCTAGGAGTGTGGTATTATGTAGTTTTTAAGTAGGTATGAAATGGTTATTTATAGGATTGTTTCTTTAAGGCTTATGTATATTGTCCATTATATGCTATAAAATATTTTGAAAGTAAATTTAAGGTATGTTTTACATAGTTTATTTTTTGGAAATAAATATTGAAATGACTTGTGAAATTCAGTATATTCTCAACATTAATTTATTTTGAAATTTACCAGTTGTCTACTGAACTATTATATGGCAGATATTACTTCAGACTACACTGGTAAATGAAATACTTGGCTTTGTAGAACTTTTATTTTAATGGGTGAGACAATTCAAAGCTATAAACCTTAATAAAAATTGCATAGTGCATTCAAAAAGGATGAGTACAATGGGGAAAAAGAAAAACTCGATCAGGGTGAGAAAAATCAAGGTTGCTAGGCAGGGGATGGGGAGTTAAAATTTTAAATAGGAAGATCAGGGTAGTTACAATGAAGCTGACAATTGAACAAAGGTATGGAAAGGTGATGAATTTGCCCAGAACTATCAGCAATAAGGTCACTCCAGACAAAGGAATTGGCTATCTTGAAGGCCATAAGGTTGGATCATGCCTGGCATATCTGAGGAATAGCAAGGAGGCCACTGTGAGTGACTGAAGAGTAGCAGGGAAAGAGGTCACAGAGGTTAAATGAGTGGCTAGATCATGTAAAAGCTTAGAAGTCATTGTAAAACTCTGGCTTTTATATTTGGAAAATTACTGTGTGATAGAATTTCTGCTAATAACTGAGAGTTCAATTGTCCATAAAATTTCAAGGACTCTTATTCTAGTAAGACAGAATGAAGAGAAAGAGTTCATATTTTCACATGGTGTAACAAATGCTCAGAGATGCAAGTGTAGGAAGCTATAGGATCACAGAAGAAGGCACTAAAATCACACCAATATATTTGATGACTGTGACTATATATAAATTTGTATTTTCTAGATTTTTTATAGTCATGGAATCACACTGTATATACTATTCATTGCCTGGCTTTTCTTTTCTCAGCATCATTACTTTGAGAATCTCCAATTGTAAATAGTTCATTTTGATGTTGAATAGTAATCTCTTTAATGAATAGATCATAATTTTTCTTTGCTCTATGGATGGACATTGATGAACATTTCCACTGTTTTCAATTCTTAAAAATAAAGCTGCTATGAAATTCATATACAAGTCCCTGTATGAACATGGGCTTGTTTCTCTTGGTTAAATGCCTAGAAGTAAAATGGCTATTTTTGTAACTGCAACATATTTTGCATTTAAAAAAATTTTCAAACTATGGGGCGCCTGGGTGGCTCAGTGGGTTAAGCCGCTGCCTTCGGCTCAGGTCATGATCTCAGGGTCCTGGGATCGAGTCCCGCATCGGGCTCTCTGCTCAGCGGGGAGCCTGCTTCCCTTCCTCTCTCTCTGCCTGCCTCTCCATCTACTTGTGATTTCTCTCTGTCAAATAAATAAATAAAATCTTTAAAAAAAAAAAATTTTTCAAACTATTTTCCAAAGTGGTTGTATCATGATATATGCCAACAACAGTTTAGATTTTTTGTTGCTTCTCAATCTAGCTCAGACCAAGTACAATTAGCCTTTATAATTTTAGCCATTCTAATAGATATGTAAGCATGTCTCATTATGATTTTAATTTGTATTTCTTTAATGTCTAAATGTTGAGAAATTTGTCATGTGCCTATAAGCCATCCATATACTTTTGGTGACATGTCTCTTCCATTATTTCCTTCACATGTAAAATTGGATACTCTGTTTGGTTATTAGTAAGGTTTTTTATTTTTATTCATTTTTAAATAATCAGAGTAGATGTCCATTATCAGATATTTAATTTGCAAATCCCTTCTCCATCTTTACAGTTTCTCAATGGAGCTTTGATAGCTGTGTCTTTCAAGAAATATGCTACTTCTTTCCTGGTACACGGAGGTATGACTACAACATTATCAATGTTGACCTTTGCAAAGAAAATCATGGCTTAAGATATATGTAGTCTGCAGTTGTTGGGAGTGTTCACCATCCTTGCCTCTAACTCATCTCTCACTGCCCACACATTCAGGTATAGGGGAATATTGATTGACAAAATATTAATTGCCAAATAACACTAGTTAGAGAATAAGAAAAATGCAGGCACCTGATTATATAATATTACATAAATAAAATATGTTTTTATAAGTGCTATTGGAAGTAAATTCCTCAATACTTTAATCACACAGAATGATGGAATCCTAGATTTTTTTTTCTTGTATTTACTAAGAAAATGATCATGCCTCAAGTATATTAAAATGGAATAGGGAAAATTAAAAATTGTTTTAAGATGATTTGCGTGTGTTGTTCGTATGTGAGAGAGAAAGTGAGAGAGAAAGATAAAGAAAAAGAGAAAGGGAAAGACAGAGAGGTGGCTGCAGTGAATTGATGAGTTGGAGGATAGATTTTAAAGTTTTGTCTTTTGCTTTCTACATTTCTTTTTCCTTAGGTTCAAGAGAACAATCAGTAATATCTCAGAAGCCTGCTGGTAACATCAGCAGAAAGAATTAGAGGTTCCCAGAAAATTAAGATGACATATAGTTTTCCTGACATAAGAAAATCATTTTTTGTCCCCAGCTATTTTCAATGATCTATACCCCACCTGTGTACTTGCCCAAGCACACTTCTTCCAAAACTTCCTGGGAGGTTCTTAAAAAGAAATGCATAAACCTCACTCCTTAAGGATTTTGAGGGAACAAGGCAATGGGAAAACTAACAGTCACCACCAGACCAGGAAATAGCCTAAGCTATTGAGACAATAAATCAGTGGTAAAACTCCTAGTGCTATTTCAAAAGCAATCAAGGCCTTGCATTCCTTGTCCCAGAAAATGAGCCCAAGACCCCATCTAGTTTCTATCTGCTCTTGAAGCCTGCAGAGTCCCTTTCCCTTGTCCAACAGTTACCTCTGCTTTATTCTAACGTTGAAGTTTCTGCCCTCGGTGGAATACAAGCTTCATTCAGGTGAACATGCAATACATATTGCACAAATACATATGTGGATGTGCATGCATCCACAACCTTATGACCAACCATACACGGAATAATAAAACTCTCCCTTCTGAGTATTCATCTTAAATACTAAATAAAAATCTCTCTCCTGTTCAAACAGTCAAGGCTTTGGAACTTATTCCCTGTGATCTCCTTGTATGTTGTAAACAAAGATTCCTTTGACAACTCCACCTGTTTCTGTGATTCACCAAAGACTGACCTCAGTTAGTTCAGTTGCTGTAATGGCTTTCACTACTCTGATTCTACCTCTGCAAGTCTCCAAATTTAACTATTTTTTCTCCCAATTCTGCATGTTCTTGGCTTTAAACTGCAACTCTGAAGAGAAGATTTGCTTGTTTAAAAAAAAAAAAATCAAGAAAAGGTAGTAGTAGTTAACATTGTTACTTTGAACTTCCTGCCCTAAGGGGCTCTCCTGTTCTTTCTCTTTGACTTCCTGGACTAAAACGACAGAAATTTGGCAATACATCACTCCCCAATCCAGATTACTGCCAGAACAGTTTATACTCTTAGAAAAATATTAGTTTAAAAGATCACATAATTAAATACTTAAGCATGTAGTGTAATATAGTGGTTTACAAGAAATATATTTTGGTCATCTGAATATTTGGTTTTCAACCATGGCTACTGACTCACAGCTCCTAAAACTCTTGGGATTTCCTGTGATAAGGGTGAGAGAGGTGTGTTTTGTTCTGTTAATGAAGTGACCTTCAGACCTCACTCAAGGCAAGGGCTGTTTGCCTGAAGGACCAACCACTTGGTGAAAGCCTTCACAACTTTTTGCCTCCCCTTCCTCCCAATACAGGATTATCTGGGGAGGGAAGAGGATCTGGAGATTAGATCAGCAAATGACAATGATTTAGTCAGTCATGACTATGTCATGAAGCCTCCACAGAAAAGCTGAAAGGACTGGGTTCAGAATTCTTTTAGTTTGTTAAATGTATGAAAAGGCAGGAAGAGTGGCAGTCTTACAGAAGGTAATAGAAGCTCTGTGCCCATTCTCCATACCTTGCCCTGTGCACTTCTTTATCTATCTATTGATTTAAATCTTCTATTATATCTTTTAATAAGCTGGCAAACATAAAGTAAGTATTTTTCTGAGTTTTGTGAGTCCCTGTAGCAAATTAAAAGAACGTAAAAAAGTAGGCCACTGGGACCTCCAACCTGTAGTTGCTCAGTCACAAGCACAGGTAATAACCTGGGGCCTACAGTGAGACTGGCATCTGAGGTGGGGTTGGAGATAGTCTTGGAGGACTGATCCCTTAACTGATGAAATCTTACACTATGTTCAGGTAGATAGTGTCAGAATTTAGTTGAATTCTTGGAGATCCTGCTGTTGTCTGAAAATTATTTGGCATTGTTGGTATGATGTCCTAAAACCCAAAAAGATATAGCTACCTCAAAATAAGAATACGGTTGACAGCTTATATATAATAAGTGAGTATTTCAGGGATTTAAAATATACCCAATAAATAATGTAAGGAAATAAGGAAAGATTTTGAAATAAAAACAAGAATAAGAACCTAGTGGTACTAATAGATTAAATATATGTAATCTAGTTGAATTAAGAATACAATGGATAGAATACATAATGGTTTCAATAGAGATAAGAAGTCACTTAAGGATATAGTCATCTGGATACCAGCAAAGCATTAAAATTATCAATATAAAAGAGGTGTAAGATGTAGGTGATGTGTGTGGAACAAAAGCTAGAGAAGAAATTAGATTTCCTTACTACTCATAGCCTGTTGACAAGTCCTTGAAGCTCCTCTGGGGACTCAGCTGCTTCCATGTGGACACATCCACTCAGGGCAAAAAGCATTCTTAGTCCACCCCCCAGGATACTGAAAATCTACTTTCACATGTAAAAATTACTTTGGAAACTTCTTTATCTCTACTCCCCACCCCTGCCCTCAAGATATACATTGGCAATCATCTCCCAAGCATATACCCACTGATACACATCAGAAGAGTCTCTTCCCTGAGTTTTTACTAAATAGTAATAAATGACCTTTCCCTAACAATAGCTAGCCCCCTCAAGGTCCTGGAAACCTTGTTTATAAAATACCTTGGAGGCTTGTGCTATCCCTAACCTCCTCCCAAATTGAAAGTATATAATCAGCCACTCTTCATGACCCTCTCTCTCTACTCCAAATAAATAAATAAATATTTTTAAATAAAATAAAATAAATGACTTTTTTTAAATGAAAGAAGAAAAAGGAAAGAAATATTTGAATATTAATGTACATCTATTTCTCAAGCATAAAATAGTCAAGACACTGGATTAAAACTTACATACAAGAAAAGAAAGAAAATATTCATAACTAGAGTTGACTCTATGAATCCCAAACTAGGGCATACATACCAAAGACACACAAAAAAAATCACAAGTGTTAGAGAGAAAAAAAATAATTCATTAATAAAGAAACAAGAATCAGACTGACAGAAATTTTTTAAATAACATCAGATATAAAAAAGAATGAAGTAATAGCTTTATTATCTTGAAAAAAAATCACAAATGGAAACGTTTAGATCCTTATAAAATGTCATTGGCATAGGAAGGCATAATAAAAAAAATATTTTCAGGAATACAGATCACAGATAATTTGCCTTAATTTGTGTAGGCAGTACTTAAATACTAATATTATTTTAACAGTTAAAATATACTCTATGATCTTTGAGGTTGGGGAAAAGAGGATGACCAAGTCATCTTGAAATAATTCAGTTTTATGAAAAAAGTAAAAAGATCAAAAAAAAAGACTTGTAGAAAAGAGAGATAAAACATATGCATAATAAAAATAAATAAATAAATAAACAGCTGGAGTGCCTGGGTGACTTAGTCGGTTCAAGTGTCTGCCTTCAGCTCAGGTGATGATCCCAGGGTCCTGGTATTGAGCCCTGCATCAGGCTCCCTGCTCAGTGGAGAGTCTGCTTCTCCCTCCCATTGAGAAAAAAAATTTGACTTATTTATTTGAGAGAGATAATCTTTAAATTTTACTTATTTATTTGAGAGAGAGTGAGAAAAGAAAAACATGCACACAGCAGAGGGAATAACAGAGGGAGAGGGAGAAGCACGCCACTGAGCAGGGAACCCCCTGCGGGGCTCTATCCCAGGACCTGGGTATTATGACCTGAGCTATAGGTAGACACTTAACTCAGGTACCCCAATAAATACAATCTTTTAAAAAAAATAAATAATAATAAAAATAAATAATATTTCAGATAGTATGATTTTTTTAATGTAAGACTTGGTATAAAAACAGGATGACATACTTGTCTAATTATAGCAAAGACTTTGATAAGTTTAGATGCAGTAGTACATAAAAAATTTAACTTCTTTCATTAACTGATAATTTAATTAGATTAAATTAAGAGACATCAAAATTTAGAGAATCTAATAGTCCTGATCTATTAATAAATGTAGCCATCCTAACCCCAAAACAAGAGTCTTCAGTAAGTATATAAGCATAAGTTGAACATTTACACAAACAGGCCATTATTTAGGCCAGAAGTATATGCCAATAAATTTCTAGAGTTAAATATCAGGCTATATTTTCCAAGAATAAGGCAATAAAATTAGAAAACAATGACCAAAATATTAAATTCATATAATTGGAAGTTAACTTCATACCTAAAAAGAAATAATACAGCTAATTCAGAAATTTTTAGAATTACAGTACTTTGGTAATATCAACTCTCAAAATGAGTAACGGACAGGTGGGGCTAGCAAGAGACTCGTGGGAGGATTAAATCATGGGCCCCTGTATCTCAGGTGCAGTAGAAGCAGTGGATTTGGAATTTCAGTTTTTCCACAACGTTCCACCACAAGCTGGTTAGAACTGTGCAAAAGCAGGAAGGGAAGCCCCAGTAAAGTGGACTGGGGATGCCAGAAGGGGAGGCTGGAAGGGGGCGCTTGGTGCTCAGTGCCCATTACAGACCCCACATTGCAATCCCCCACAGGAGAGACTCACCAATTTTAGGCCCCACAGGGGAAGCTGGAGGTTCATCTCCTGACTTTTTGTAGGATCTTTGCAGCTCAGCTGGTGAGAATTCTCCATCACCCTGCCTTTCTCCAAGGGACTTTTCTTCAAGCACCCTTCCCAACTTCTTCCTCCTCCATGAAATAATGTTCCTCTCCTTTGTTTCTCGCACTTGCCTGTGTTGGGACCTTAGCTTGCTCAGCCCAGACTGCCATTCTCTGCTCTTCCCAATTAAATCCATGCTGCTGGTCAAATAACTGGCAGATTGAGTTTAAGGCCAATTGAACTAATAAATTCAAGAACTTGCAAGGAACAAAATCAATATGCACAAATTAGTGGCACTCCTAGGTGCTCCGAAGAAACCATCAGAAAGAGACTGCGGAGAACAATCTCATTTACACCTGCATCCAAGACAGCAAGATACCTGGGAGGCCCCTAAACCAAGAAGGTGACAGACCTGTCCTCTGACAGCCCTGCAACAATGACGACAGACAGGGAGGGGTACACACGGAGATGGGGAGGCACTGTGCTCAGGGAAGAACCCACACTGGGAAAATACCTACTCTCCCCAAAACCGGCTACAGAGTCCTCACTTTGGCTCCCGAATTTCCGGACTAGGCGCAAGCCTGGAGTGGGTGTGGATACGGGAAGGACCCCGCAGGGCTGAGGTGGGGAGAGCATGAGCAACAAAGCAGGGGGATGCTCCCTGACTGCAGACCATCTGAGGAGCCCAAGGAACCTAATCCGCGAGCACACAAACACAGACAAGGACCAAGGATCACCCGAGCCCAGAAAGGGGGGACCCCACAGCACCCCCCGCACAGCACAGCAGGAGGCCACGTCTCCTCACACAAAACGACGGAAGCCCCAGTGTCTACACAGGGCGCCCTTTCTCTGTGGGGTCCTGAGACCACGAACCCCTTGACAGTCCACTAAGGGACTTCTCCTCACCTCCTCCAGCGTCTGGTCCTTAGGAGGTTGGACTGCTGCCAGTGTGGGCGCGTCCTCCACAACGGGTCCGGTCAGTGTGGATGCAGAGCCACACCCTCCTCAGCTTGTCCTGTCAGGGTGGGAGGCGCCCCACATTCTCCAGAAGTCTCCACAGTGGGTCCTGAAAAGGCAGGGCTCAGGCCACAGCTGTGGCTGTGCAGCCTGGGCTCAGGGAGTGTGCTGGGGTCTGGTGCCCTCTGCAGGCGGTGGAAGGCAGTGCAGGACTGTGGGAGCTCACCCTTCAGTGGAAGGTCCTGCTCCCTCCCCGGGTCCAGCTGATGCCATTTCATTCTGGAAATTCAAGCTGCATGGAGCCCAATACCCCCCAACTTCCCCCCAAATAGCTAAGGAACAATGAATTGGAAACAATGTGGAATTACAACAGTCCTTGACCCAAACAGTGGCACTGAACATGGCCCTGATGCAGACCCACACTCTGACCTCAACTTGGTCTCAAGCCTGGACCCTACCCTAATCCAAGACCCTAACCCTAGCCCCCAACCCAAACAATGTTCACAAGAATCAAGAGGTACAAACTGCAAGTATCCATCAATGGCAAGTGCATAAGCAAAGTGTGGTGAAGGGTTTGAATTTGGGTTCAGGTTCAGGTTTTAGTCAGAGTTCTAATCAGGCTTTGGGTTTAGTGTTAGGGTGAGGGTTTAGAGTGAAGGACAAGGGAACAGAGTTATAGTTTAGGGCTTTAAGTTTATGATTTAGGCTTTAAGACTCAGGGCTTATGGGATAAAGTTCAAGGTCAAATTTGGGGTTTGACTTCATGCTGAGATTTGGGATCAGGTTTCATGACTTGGAGGTCTGGTTTAGGGTTTGGGTTCTTGGTTCAGGGCTTGGATCCAGGGCTCAGGTACAGGCTTTGGGTTCCATTCCAGGTTTGGGATTCAGGGTTCTAGTTTGGGCTTTAAGGTCAGCTTAGGTTTCAGCGTTGGTAGGGTTTAAGGTTAGGTTTAGGGATGACACATTTTCTTCAGTTGTCATCATGGACAAAATAATTCTATCTGAAGTTTCTAAGTCAGAAATGTATTTCATCTGGGGGCGCCTGGGTGGCTCCGTGTGTTAAGCCTCTGCCTTGGGCTCAGGTCATGATCTCAGGGTCCTGGGATCGAGCCCTTCATCAGGCTCTCTGCTTGGCGGGGAGCCTGCTTCCCCATCTTTCTCTCTGCCTGCCTCTCTGCCTACTTGTGATCTCTGTCTGTCAAATAAATAGAATTAGTAAAAGCTATTATATGATCTTTTACAAACCATTTCCTATCTTTGCCTTCTCATGTGCCAAGACAGACAGGGATTATTTAAAACCCTGAAGAGAGTGCTCTTGCTTTTAAATTGCCTGTAACCTTCGTGTAATAGATTTATGATTGATGATAGATTTAGTTAAAATATAACTATTTAAAATATTTACTCTCAGTAAACGATTTCAACCTATGCTCATTTAAGTAACTTGGTGCATAATCCCTTTTCTATTAAACCATAGTGCAAGGACCAATGCCGCGTTTCCGAGAGAACCACAAGCTATTTTTCTAGAATGGCCATATGCATATATATCAGGCGTCCTGTTTTCACTCCCTTTGTGGAGCACCTACCCTGGAGGTCATGTAATAACCAATGACCAAAAAAACAAACCAAAAACCCAAACATCCAGGTTGAAGTGCCATCCCTGCCTGGAGTGGAGGAGACTGCTCAGACAGATCCCAGGCAGGCATCTCAGCCCAGGCCTGTGCTGTGGAAGCTGGTTCCTGGCTTTGGGCGCAATCTGGAAGCCAGCAAACTGACCCAAGAGTGCAGCTGGCCTTTAGGACTGATGATCTTTTCGCAGCCAGGCTGCCCGTGGACACCCGCTCAGAAAGCCAGGCTATGAGTCTGCCCAGCGCAGGCGCTGGCAATGGGGCAGCATGCTAGGGCATAGCCCTGCACCCCAGCCAGGGCTCAGGCCCCTGGAGTGAGGGGGCAGGGCCGGCGCAG
Organism: Mustela nivalis; assembly: GCF_964662115.1. NCBI lineage: Eukaryota > Metazoa > Chordata > Mammalia > Carnivora > Mustelidae > Mustela > Mustela nivalis. The sequence continues at coordinate 463,623 of NW_028136539.1, forward strand.
AGAAGGGTCTTTGCTAATTTCCAAAGCTGGAAGTGAGCTCTCAGAGGACTCAGGAGGGAGGGGGGCGGGGGCGGGGCGGGGGGGGGGCCAGGAGAAGGGGCTTTGCTAATTGCCCAGGCGGGAAGGAGGGGCACACAGCTCCAGGGTGCTGTGCTGCAGCCCATTCGGGACTGCAGGACCCACCATACTCGCTGCCCCTGCGCTCCCACGCTCCAGCTTAGCCCCAGAGGCCACGGTGTCCTGTTCTCATTCCTGCTGCCTGCTGCCCCTCCCTGCCCCATGGCTTCTCTGGAGGACCCTCTGCTCACAGGTAAAGTGACACCTCGACGCGCCCTCACCTGAAGCAGAAAACGCAGGACAGGAGCGTGGGGGGGCGGGGGAGGGTGGAGTGGTCGGGGCCCAGGCTTCCGGCAACCCCAGGGCACCAGGACCACCCAGGACGCCGTGCCACACCCCCTACACAGGGGGTCGTGCCAGGACAGCGCCACAGGAGGTACCCCCCCCCCCTGCCAGCGGGCAGGCTAGCCCTCATAGTTCGGCACACCCACGTGCATGTCAGAGCCTCCTGCCATTCCCAGGGCACCCAGAACCCAGAGAGTGAGGCCTTGGGTGCTTTCTAGTGACAGATTCAAGGCAATTCTTCAACTTTGGGACTTCAGAGTTAACATAGTTTTCATTTGTGATTATTATTTTTGTGTGGGGGCCGTCGCTTTTCTTTAGACCTATGCTTGTTTTCACTCCCAGTTCTGAAGAAGCCCCTAAATCCTAACCCTGTTGAGGACTCAGAAAGCTCTCAGAGCAGCAGTGCTGGGGGACAGTGTGGACACATGGTTTGGTTTCTCCTCTGGCCTGCTTCTGTGGCAGCCCCGCTCTGTCCTCCTCAGACTTCAGAGCAATATCTGAACAAGTGGAGAAGCGACCAGGGGGTCAGGAAGGTGGCCACCGAAGAGTGACTTCTCTGGAGGGTGGCTGAGCAAGCAAGTGAGCATGTTAGTCCAGCTCTGCCTGCATTCAGTATGGAGCTGAACAGGGGCCAGGGAAGGGGAGGAGGAGCAGAGAGCAGGGACAAAGGGACCAAAGAGGAGATTCAGATGAAGGGAAGTAATGGGGAGGAAAGAGAAGAAACTCTAGAAGACAGGTATGTAGAAAGGAAAAGGGATGAAGTGGGCATTTGGAAAGGGCACCACCAGGGAAGGAGAGAGGGGAAGGAAAGAGGGAGGAGAGAGGAAAGGGGAAAGGGAGAAGGGAGGAGTCAGCATGCCAGGGCTCCCCCTGCATCTGAAGAAGAGGTGGCTGGTCTAGCTTGTCAAACAGGGTGCTCACTCTTTGGCCCCAGTTTCTGCTCCCAGTGCTACTGGGCTTTTCAAGGAAGGCAGGCTGTCCCTTGGGACCTACGGGAGCCCACTGGAGCCCACAGGAGGGTGGGAGAAATAAGATGCCACCGGGTCCTGTCCTGAGCTTCTCCCAGCCACCAGCCTCACCACATGGTGCAAGAGGGACCCCAGAACAAAGGACAGACACAGGCCAGCATGTCTGCTGGTGGCCCTGGGCACTTAGCTCATCGCAGTGAACCACACGGCCTCCTCAACCCATGCTTTCAAAGCCTCCTTCTTCGTTTCTGGCTTTCATGTCTGTAGGAACATGAGCCAGATCTAACTCATCTCCGACAGACAATTCTGACTCACCCCGTGTCAGATTTTTAAGAGTGGCTGTGATAGAGTAAGATAGCAATGCTCCAACAAACGGACTGTTTCCTCCCACTTGACCTCAACAGTCTTATACATTTTCTTAGCGAAAACATCTTGTCTCCTTCCATTAAGCTCATAACGTGGTCTAATAGTATACATGCGCCTTCCTTAGATGCGAAGCGATACAGAGGTCCTTTTTTTTTTTTTTAAATTTTACAAGGTAAAGTCAGTGAACACATCCAACTTGACGAATACGTCTCTAAAATGTCAATCCAGGCAAAGCTTTTTCTGCCTACAGTTTGGAGCCTACGTGGTGACATTTTTAAAATGCTTTCAGTCCCTCAGTGAGGCTCTTAGAAGCTAGCCAGGGCTTACTACGTGCCAGGCACTGTGTCAGGTGTTGGAGCTAAAGGGAAGGAGAGCTTGGAGGCTGGCTGGGGAGGGACATCCATGACACAAGCACAGCTAGAAACGGAGGCCAGTGCTAGAAAAGAGAGAGCAGGCTGCATGGAGAGTGTGTACCATGGGGCTTGTGAGCTCACGAATAAGTGGGAGTAACTGGAGTGGGGAGATGGGGGAGAGAAGAGGGTCTTCCCATCAATGGGAATCACCTGTGCTTGGAGGCAGGTGCCATGAGAGGTCTCCACAGGAAGAAGGAGGCAGTGTGGTTGAAGGGCAGAGAGATGGGGCAGAACAGGCATCAGTCAGTTGGAGGGGTATGAAGAGACTGATGGGAGGATTATGGGTGCCTTTGGAGGACTGAGAATTTGTTAGAAGATCAGTGCAGATTTCTATGGAGACAAATGCCAGGAACTGATAGGTCTTTGAAAGGTCACTCTGGCTGCCTTTTGGCAAAGGGGTTGGTAAAAGGCACTTGCAGGTGTGAACACACCAGGTGGGAGGTGAGTGCAGGAAATCGGGTGAGGGAGCATGGGAACTTGGTCCCGGGGTATATAAGGGAGAATAGCCTTTAAGGAGTTCCACAAATTGGCACCAGCTGTGGCTTCATTACAGAGCTGGAAGGGGGAGGTGGGTGTGTCCTGGAGGTTACAGAAATTACATGAGAAAGGGAAGTCTTTTTAGATCTCTTTTTCAACTAGAGGAACTCTCACCTTATTGATAGAATTCCAGAGTGGGAACCAATGATATGAGGACATCTTTGAAATGTCTGAATATGTTCTTCGACATCTTTGCAAGTGACGAGGAGACCTTGACCTTAGGAGGCCTTGGCCCTCTTTGTAGCCAGAAAGATTTCACCTACAGATTTGGGTTCTCCCTTTTAAAGTCAAGGAGTCAGTCCTTCCAAAGGACACCTCCTATCATTTTACCCTCTCATCATACCTCACGTGCTGGCATCTCCAAGACCCTCTGTTCCAGGTTGAGAGTATCCACTTTGGCCGGGCTGGTCTTGCCAAGAACACCACCACAGGAAATCTAGAGCCTGTAGTGCTATTAATAACATCATCTAAGACTGTTTTTGCTGCCCTCTTGGCCTCTTCCCACCATGACTCACTGAAGCTTTTTACACATTGTATCCATTAAGCTATAGTTCCCAAAGCTCATCTTCTCTAGTGCCATTAGTTTTTAGGGGACCAGGCAAACCTTAAACTTGTCCCCCCTAATTGGATCCCTGTTCCCCCACAATCTATTTGAAAGCCTTTCACCATGATTCTTGAATGAGATCTGAGACCACTGCTGGTACCTAACACTTCTTGGCACCTTGTCTGTTAGGTTCTTGGAAGAGGAGATGGCTATGGAGGTGAGTGGGAATGGGAGTGGGAGGATTTCTCCCTTCACTTCCCTTTTTGTGTTTTCAAATAATGGGTTTTGAGGGGGCGGGAAAGTTTAACCAGACCATTTATTTTCCATCTCCCATCGATAAAATGTTTACCACTCCACACTGGAAGAATTTATATCTTTCCTTTGAATCTCCAGGAAAATCTCCCAAACCCAGACCACCACCATGTGGATTCAGCCATCTTCTGATTCACCTCCAGATTGTCTCCTCCTAAATGCTCAAGCCACTGGTTAAGGGCGAAATGTTCAATGCCCAAGCAATTAAGTGGGGAACACGTTTATCTAAGCAATTGCATGCAGCTCTCTATCTGCATACAGGGGGTCTCTCCCAAGCATTTCCAACCTCAGCAAAAGAAGACAAAGCCCCAGCAGTCTGGGGTATATATCATTCATTCATTCCTGTGTTCAACACTCATGGCGGATCCCCAGCAAGACAGTGGGAGAGCAAGGACTGGAGAAATCCTGGAAGCTGAAGTCTGAGGAGGATTTCAAATTCAAGTCAGAGATGAAAGAAACATCTGGACTTGGTCCTCAGGTACATGCAGTATTCTGAACTGAGGCTAGAACCAGAGACCATTCTAATGAAAGGCCTCTACAGGTGGGCTCCAACTCAGTTTCGTGTATATTCATTCATGAAATAGCTCTTTGGGTCAACATGCAGAAGAAAACAATTTCAGAAAACTGACAATGAGGAGAGGAAAGGGAAGCCAGAAGGCTTGTGAATGGGGAGAGAGGAGGAGCCAGGGCAGGAAACCAAGAATCCCTCCCTGCCCTCCTTGCTGCCAGGGAGGTCTGAGGGACTAGTTTCCACCTGGGATCCCAAGTCCAGAACAAAAGCAGCGGGGCCACGGCGGGGGAGGGAAGGGGGTCCTCAGCACGGGCGCATGGGGCTGCGGAAAGATGGGGGCTAGCGTGCCTGCTGGCGGGGGGCACCTCGCAAGGCGCTGTCCCCAGCCCGACCCCATGAGGACCCGGGTTTGGCGCAGCGTCCGGGGTGGTCCCGGTTCCCTGGGGTTCGCGGGAGGCTGGGCCTCCACACCCCCCTCTTCGCCCCCAGGTCGGGTCCGCGCTTTCTGCTCCAGGTAAGGGCGCGGCGCGGTGTCACTTTACCCCTGTGCAGAGGGTGGTCCGGAGAAGCCTTGGGGCGGGGAGGGGCAGCAGGCAGCAGGAGCGGGACAGCGGAGCCTCACATGGGAGCGTACGGGGGGCGAGTCCGGTGGGTCCTGCAGTCCCGACTGAGCCGCAGCACAGCACCGCGGCGCTGCCCGCCCCTCCTCCGCCAGCCCCTCCACCTCCTCCCAGACTCTCAGCCACATCCTCTGTGAGCTCACTTCCAGCTTAGGCAATTAGCAAAGCGCCTTCTCCCCGCCGCCCTCCACCCGCCCCCGCCCCCCTCCCTCCTGAGTCCTCCGCGAGCTCCCTTTTCGCTTTGGCAATTAGCAAAGCCCCTTCTCTGCCCCGCCCCCGCCCCCTCCCTCCTGAGGCCCCGCCCTGGCTGGGGCGCGGGGGAAGCCCCGGGGGCTGCAAGCTTGACCAGCGCTGGCGCTGGGCAGCCTCCTAGCCTGGCTCCTTGAGCGGGTGTCCACCCGCGGCCTGGCTGCAAAAAGATCATCAGTCCTGTTAACCCTGGCTGCACTCTTCCGTCAGTTTGCTGGCTTCCAGATTGCGCCCAAAGCCAGGAACCAGCTTCCCCAACACAGGCCTGGGCTGAGATGCCTGCCCAGGATCTGTTTGAGCAGTCTACTCATCTCCAGGCAGGGATGGCACTTCCACATGGATGTTTGGGTTTTTTTATTGTTTTTTGGTCATTGGTTATTATTACATGACCTCCAGGGTAGGTGCTCCACAAAGGGAGTGAAAACAGGATGCATGATATACCCCTCACCTCCCATGCTGTCTTTCTCTTAAATAATAAGCACTGCTGAACTATCTTAGATTCTGTACCTTCTCTCCAGCCATGAACCTATCACTGTCTTTAACTCTTGAAAACTTCATTAGACAAATTAATGTGGTGAAGGAAGCAATATGAGAAAGCCTATTAATCTGATGAGCATGGAACTGAACAAACCCTATAGATACTTTCCCTTTGATTTCTAGCCTATCAATACCTACAGTGAGTCACATAGACTCAAGATTATTGTTTTTATTGTATACTTCATATATTCATTGATTTTGGACTCGTTATCATTTCGTTGAAGTGTTAAACTATGGTAATAAACAAACTTTTAATTAACTTTTCCTCCTATGATACAAATATAACTTGCACTTGAGCTTTAGCTAATTTTATGTTCTAAAATTGCCAAAACAAAATGATCAAGGTTTCTAGATTATTTACTGTATTTTCTACTATATAATATTGTTCTATCTCTTCTGTATAAAGAAAATGAATGCTTGGGGCTCTTGGGTGGCTCAGTGTGTTAAAGCCTCTGCCTTCTGCTTAGGTCATGATCCCAGAGTCCTGGGATAGAGCCCCACATCAGGCTCTCTGCTCAGCAGGGACCCTGCTTCCCTTCCTTTCTCTCTGCCTGCCTCTCTGTCTACTTGTGATCTCTGTCTGTCAAATAAATAAATAAAATCTTTAAAAAAAGAAAATGAATGCTTGATAACTAAATGAATGCTTTACTGAACAAATTAAATATGGCAATAGCATTTTATTTTATCATGCTTCACATATTAAACAATAATATTATATCACTAGTCTACAAATAATCTACTCGCATAGTCATTTGGAAGCTTTTAGCAAAAGAATTCTTCCTCCTGATTGTAGTATAAAAGCCACAGAAATATACAGAAGACTCCTAGAATAGAAAGTTAAATCCAGTTATCCGTGATGCCTTGAGTAGGACCTGACCTATGTATGTCCTGGGATGCACTAGTAACTGTTACATGTGATAGGATTATATTTAATATATACAGTTTCATTTACTTCACAAAGGACATATAAATTTGAGAATTAAATATTTGATGAATCTATAAAGTCTATATCTATTTGTAACTAATGTGGTAGAATTAAGATGTTAATTTGAAAAAAAATTCATTGAACACATACACATATTCAATTGTTTTTATATATATAAACAGCATTATTTATTTATGTAAATAAATGCATTGTCTGTAAAATCCATTTACTTATCAATCATAAGGGTAATTTTAAGTACTAAGAATAAGAAATATGTGAAAAGATAAGTGTTCAAGAGTGCAGTTTGTGGTAATTAATACAATATGATAGGCTCATGAAAAAGATATATTACTTGAACTTAAAAGCTTCTATAATTAAGCGATGACCACTTGAAATTTGTAATTAGTCTTGCTGCAGTTTTTCCTTGCACTTATTGCCCTTCCCCAGAAGTTCATTAAGAATTTCTGTGAATGTCCTTATGTTTAATCTCATTCATAGATTCCACTGCTGCTCACAAAACAAAGCCAAAAAGAGAGGTAACTCTATGTGGCACTGCATCCACAAGCAATACATTCATAAATAATTAAAAAGCTCTCTACTTCATTTGTTACCCATTCAGCTGATAATTTAAATGAGTAACTGAGGCCATTTTATCAGCACTTTTAATAGAATGCGACTCAGAAACTTCACAGTGTTATTTAAGAAGAAATGCTCACGTGTTAAGGTTTTTATTTTTTTAAATCAACAAAATAATTTTCAAATATTAAAAGCAAATGTCTCCTTTTCCTCCAAGTTTCCTTGCTATGTCAAAGTTACAAATAAATACATTAAAATCGTATTTTGAGTAGTAGATAAAAACAAAAGTTTTGAAACTGTGGGTTCAGTGTCTGGGTTAACTTGTATAAATATCTGAACTCAATGTATTTAGACTTTATTAGATTTTTTTTAGACTATTTAAAAATACATGCTGAGATAATGACAACATTATTTTATTCATTTTAATAAATAAATTATTTTATTTAATTATGTTTAGATATTTATTTATTAAATTAATGATTTAATATTTAATAATCTAAATTTGAAATATTTCAAATTCTAAAAATATTTATTTAATTAAATTGATATATTTAATATAAATATTTAATAAATTATTTAATCATTATTATAATTATGCAATACATTATGTATTGTGTAATAATTGCATTTTAATAAATAAATAAATGTATTATTTACATTATTTTATTTTATTTTATTTACTTGACAAAGAGAGGGAGAATGCAAGCAAAGGGAGCTGCAGGCAGAAGGAGAGGGAGAAGTAGGCTCCCAGCTGAGTAGAAAGTTCAACCTGGGGTTCCATCCCACGACCCTGGGATCACCACCTGAGTCGAAGGCAGATGCTTAACTGACTGAGCCATCCAGATGCCCAAGGCTTTGTATTCTTTGCTTCTAAATATTGATGCTCCTTCATCTCTGGAGTTAGTAAATTGATGTTGAGAATTCATATCAAAGAATTGATAGTAGCTGTTAAACAGAAACATGTAATTTAGGGGAAAAAAAAGAACAGAAGGAAGAGAAAGGCCAAAAGTCAAAAGCACATTAATATAAAATTTAATTAGATAAAAAAGCTGATATTCCTGAAGGGGGCTAATAAAAGAGCTGCAAAGAGCTGATAGGATTAGGAAAATTGTCCACTCCTGGTCATTTCATAATTTTAAACTATTCCTTATTAATAAATATACTTAGTTCCAGAAACACAAGCACATAGGAACATTTCCACCAAGTTTCCTCTAACAGCATTTACAAATTAGACGTTCAAACAATGCAGTTCATTACATGTTGCATCTGTATCTTAAAGTTTAAACACATTCTGTGACACATTTTCCAACAATTAAAATTAAAAAATATATATATACATATATATCTATGTATATATATATATACCTTATCCCTAAATGGAAAAAATATATATATAGAGAGAGAAACCTTATCCCTAAATGAAACCTTTCTTTGTTTATTAGATTAAATAGGTAAATTAGCAACAACAACAACAACAAACAGCTAATATTATAGAGGTAGGAACAATTTACCTTTTCATTCATTGCTATTTTCTAAAAATTCCTATTTTATTTTTTTCTCAAGTCTGTCATAATAATTTTCTAAATCTCCTGCCTTTTTCAATTTTTTTCTTTTAGTGGAAATCTCTATTTCATATTTATTTTCTCTTCCTCCACTCTTTGCTCTAATAATTCAATGTATTATTAGATTTTCTGTTTTTCTCTTTATCCAGATATATCTTTTCTTTCTTTCTTTCTTTTTTAAATAATTTGATTTGCTGGCATTTTACATCAGTACATGCTTTCTTATGGATGTTAGAAATGTCTGTGGAACTCCTAGAAGAATAAACTTTTTTACCTTTAAGAAGTTTACAGTCTAGAGTGCCTGGGTGGCTCAGTTGGTTAAGTGTCTTCCTTCAGCTTAGGTCATGATGCCAGGGTACTAGGATCCAGTCCTGCATCAGCTGCCTGCTCAGCAAGGAGTCTGGTTCTTCCTCTCCCTCTGCCCCTCCCTCTCTCTCTCTAATAAATAAATAAAATCTTTAAAAAAAAGACTTACTGAATCTGAGACTGAATTACTAAATTCAGTCTTAATAGAAGACAGCTAAACAAAGCAATGATCACAACTGGAAAATTTAGCGAGATCATGGTTTAACATTTTTGGTTGACACAGGACCTCTTTCAGTAACAACTTTCCCTAAATATCAATTTCTTTTTAAGGCAAAAAATTTTGACAAGAAATCCAGATCCTTCTGATCATTTTCATATCAATTTAAGGTGACATCCTCAGAGTATATAATCAAATATGTAATTATTCTATCTGTTGCCTTGTATATTGCCTGTATCTTTTTCAGACTCAAAGTTCCATTAAGGTAGAGTTTTTTTTTTTTTTAAGCAGAGATTTTTAAAGTGTTTGATATATACAAGATGCTTAATAAGTGTTTACAAAGCCTATGTATTACAGAAGCTTTAAACAGGCTTTAAAATAATGTAGGTGATATTAGTGGTCATATCAAACAATTTTTAGGTTTCAGTCATGTAAATAACTACATTTCTCAGAGACAGAGAAACATACAAATGGTCTGGGTCCAGTAGGATAATGCTAGCATGTGTTGTAAATTCTTTTATATGACCTTATTTTTGCAAGAATTGGTTATGTGGCAGAAAAAAAGGTATCACTATCTTATACTTTATTATTTAAAGAGATTTATGGAAGTCTTAATTTCTTACACTACCCCTTTGTTTCAGTGGACCCAATTTCCGTGGTAATGGTGAGAGGAAAGTAGGCAATTTAGGCAGCAGCAAAAATCTCCTACAAGGCACTATAAAATAAGGCTTGTTCTAGATCATGGGTCTGTCCAAAGGGGAATGTTAAGGGGTAGAATGGATGATGGATGCATTGTGGACTTATAACTTTAAGATTAATACTGTTATGCCCCAATAATGGGTCTATGATTAAAGGAGCGAGACTGATGTAAAGCAAAGGTCAAGCAAAGCTTTATTTCATGCCAAGCATCAAGAATCTAACCAAACGTTCGGGGCCACACCTCTTATGAGAGAAGGAAACCCTTTGCTGTTTCACAGTCTAGCTTTTAAGGGCAAAGGCCATGCAGTCAGGCCTGGCCACGCACAGGTGACCAATGAGATTTTAACACACACAGGAAACTCCACAGTGAGGCTAGGTGACCAATTGAGGTTCAATTTACCCTAGTATAGACATTTGACCCAGCCTATTACACCTTGATTAGGATTGGTGCAAAAAAGGTTCCCAAAGGGCGGAGGAGTGGGGCATACTCCTTAGTATCTAGGGAGACAATATGCAAACACCGCCCCCCTCCCGCTGATTGATGTCTCCACCTGGCCTGACCCACCCTTGTATATGGGCTTTGTTACCTGGAGCTGATTTCCAGGACTTGTTTTTAAGTGAATCCCCTGGGGGAAGGGGAGCAAGGACAGTTTAAGGGTTAACCTCAATGAAAGCCTCTTGCTAAAATATAAAAATATAAAATAGGTCCTTACATTACAACAACTCAGTAGGGAAAGTCCCAGTGTGGTGATAAAAGAAGTGAGGTAACTTGCATTGCACATTTTTTTTTTAAAACGTGTAAGTTGTATTTTTCCGTGCCATTACATCATACTTTATCTTCATCTCTGTCTACTAGTTTAAAACTAGTTAAACAAACTCAACAATTTTTTAAAAAATATTTTATTTATTTATTTAAGAGCAAAAGCCAGAGAGAGAGAGAGAGAGCATGAGCAATATGGGGCTCGATCCCAGGACTCTTGAGATCCTGATCTGAGCCAAAGGCAGACACTTAACTGACTAAGCAAATGAGACTCCCACAAACTCAACAATTTTATAAAATTTTTATTTGTTGGGGTGCCTGGCTGGAACAGTCAGTAAAATATGTAAATCTTGATCGTGGGGTTGTACGTTTGAAATCCACCTTGGGTGTAGAGGTTTTATTTAAAAATAAAATCTTTAAAAATTTTTTTTTCATTTTTTTATTTAAGCCATTGTATGGCAGTGTTGATCACTATATTGTACACCTGAAAGTAATATTAACCTTATTTTAACTAACTACAATTTAAATAAAAACTTTAAAAATAAAATAAAAATAATAATCATAAAAATAAAAAAGAGGAAAAATTATTTGGCGGCAATTTTCTTAATTGCATTATTATTTATTATTATCATAGTCTGTGTGTGTCGGTGGGAAGTGGCTGGTATTACAGTGAGTTCCATATCTGTGTTACACTGAGGTCCATGTCTGTAGTCAGTCTTTTTTTTCTTTTAGTTTATTTTCAGGGATCCAAAATTCATTGTTTATGCACCACACCCAGTGCTTCATGTAATAAATTCCCTCCTTAATACCCACCACTGGGCTCACCCAACCACCTGCCACCCTCCTCTTCAAGACCCTCAGTTTGTTTCTCAGAGTCCACAGTCTCTCATGGTTTGTCTCTCCCTCCGATTTCCCCCAGCACACTTCTCTCCATCTCCCAGTGTCCTCCACGTTATTCCTTATGTATTGAGTCTTATAAAAACTTTTATTTCTTTCCCTATTCTGCTTTGCATATGCTTACCTTAGATGTTAAAATGTTATAAACCTCTCCGGCCTGGTCCATTTTCTCTCTCTTCTCTCATGATTTCTCATGCTCTCCCTGCCAACCCCACATGCCTTACAATATCTGGATATGACTAATTTCTTCCTGAGCTACTTTATTCTACTCTGCCATATGGTTGCCCTTCCCTCTTCTGTACCATAACTTCTATCCCCTGCATTTGTGCTTTAACAATACCTAATTCTTTTTACTACATCTGTATCTTTGAGGTCAATACTCAGTAGTGCAATCGCTGGGTCATAGGCTAGCTCTATTTTACTGGAAAGAAGGGCCATATGCACCCCAGTGTTCATAGCAGCAATGTCCACTATAGCCATTCTGTTGAAAGAGTCAAGATCCCCTACAACAGACAAACGGATAAAGAAGATGTGATCCAAGGATACAATGGAATATCACTCAGCCATCAGAAAGGATGAATACCCAACTTTTGCATCAACATGGATGGGACTGGAGGAGATTATGTTAAGTGAAATAAGTCAAGCAGTGAAAGTCAATCATCATATGGTTTCACTTATTTGTGGAACCTAAGGAATAGCATGGAGGACATTAGGAGAAGGAAAGGAAAAATGAAGTGGGGGTATTGGAGGGGGAAATGAAACATGAAAAACTATGGACTCCAAGAAACAAACTGAGGGTTTTAAAGATGAGAAGGATGTGGGGATGGGTGAGCCTGGTGATGGGTATTAAGGAGGGCACATATTGCATGGGGCACTGGGTGTTTTACACAAACAATGAATCATGGAACACTACTTCAAAAACTAATGATGTATTGTATGGTAACTAACATAACATTATTTAAAAAAAAAAAGGAGGGGGACAATACCTAACACTCAATCTTTGCTAGTTTCTTGTTTACCTCCTTTTAAGAGTAAGCTCATTAGTGTTTTTTTTTTTTTTTGGTTTTTTTTTTTTTTTTGTCTCAACTAAAAGAAGAAAAATAATACACATTATTTTGAAAACTTTTTGAACAGTGTACAAACGTTAGTCAAGTCCACAATGTCTCATCTCTTCTTCCTCCTAACATGGCTAAGTTGAAAAACCCTTTATCTGGGAAAAGATCATTGTCCAGCCACCTTGTGTAAGATTTTGGCTTTAGGTTAGATTATCCTTTCTTTCCTTTTCTGAAAATAAGTTGAAAATATTAATAGCCTCAGTTTTTCTTCCAAAATATAACTGCTTCTTTACCAAGTGCAAAAGCAACCCATTTTGACCATAGTAAACAGCTTGGACCTACTTTTTTTGGCTCACTGTTTTAGTGAGACAAGTGGAGTGAAGATGACACACCATTTCCAAATGTATTAATAATTGGTAGACCATACTTCTAAATTGAAGATTTGTTGCCATTAAACTACGACCAGACTCGCTATAATTACAGAGGTAAATTCTTTATATTTACTATATTTGAAATTACCATATAATACCAAAATAAAATTATGATTATGTGAAGAGTCTGTAATATTAAGAAGATGACTTTGAAATGATTGCTTATCTAAATGAAATTTCCCATTTTATAATCTTGTATAACCTTCCGTTGTCATTTCCTATTTAAAATCTATTAGAAGGCACTCTTATTTTCCCTTAAGTGGTAAGTCAAATGTGGAACAAATTCATCCCAAAGGAACTGATTCTATGTTCCACTGAAGACAAGGTGGCTTCCATGTGGCATTTTGCCTCTTGCATATTGTTCATCTCCTACAACAAATGGGGGTATGCTCTTTAGTAAACTAATTCAACTCAATTAGAGGCATTGTCTTCAAGGGATAAAATCATAGAGACTAGAATCAGAATCATACTTTTGGGAAAATTGGGCCCAGGATTTTTGTTTTGTTTTGTTTTGTTTTGTTTTAAGATTTTATTTATTTATTTGACAGACAGAGACCACAAGTAAGCAAATAGCGGGGGGCGGGGGGGGAAGCAGGCTCCCTGCTGAACAGAGAGCCTGATGCAGAGCTCGATCCCAGGGCTCTGAGATCATGGCCTGAGCCGAAGGCAGAGGCTTAACCCACTGAGCTACACAGGTGCCCCTGGGCCCAGGTTTTGATGGCTTCTTTCCTCAATCTTATAAAACCTATTTGAACTCTACTGGATGCCAGAACTGCTTAAAAATATTTGGTCCCTTGTAATTTTAACCTTCCAGTATTCAATGCACCTGATCCATGTAATATCCTATAGTATTTTTGTCAAATGAAGACTCTCAAAGTGTGTTTCTTGGGAGACACTTTTCAATTGGTTGCTTACATTTCTGCATTTATTATTTGTTCTAGGCCATCCTTTGAAGATGGTTGTATTGAATAGACTTGGAAGACAGAAATAGTATCTTTTTTTTTAACTTAACCTGTTGTGTTTGCAAATATTATCTGCCTCTGTTTTGATTCTTCTTGTGGGAACTGAGGCTCAGAACTGATATATAACTCCCATCCCTACACACACACAAACACACACACACACACACACACAAACACACACACACACACACACACACACAAATAATGTTAATATTCTGGCTACCTCTATTGCTGTGAATAATAAACTATATTATTTCTGAAACATGAGTCTGCGTCTTCTATCAACACCCAAGAAACTACGGCAGACTCATACACCAGCTTTCAAATAAGGGAAAATAATCTCAGATGCTTTATATTTTTTGATAGTGTTACCTACTTCTGAACATATGACTGAGCACATATAAAGCTGGAGCCATGACCATTTAGAGCTTCTCCTGTGGAAGAACTATGCATTCACTAGTAAACAATAGTAGTTTCATCTTTTTTTTTTTCCTCCTGGACACCATTTCCTGTCTCAAACTGTTGCTCAAATTGGATGGAGTCTAAGGTCCTTTGAGGAAATTTTTGTTTAATGATTCAAAATAAAATAGGAAGAGTCTAAAGTGCTAAAAATACTTCTAGATAAAAGGTATAAGATCATGCCAGAAAGGATAGTAATTTTATCTAACAACTGCCTGTTCACCCCTTTTTTGTTCATTAACTAATCTCCAAATTCCTGACTAAATCCCTTTTGTAAGCCAGAATGTGAGCTAAAAACTGGGATTTTAAAAAATTTTCATTTGAAATCCAGTTAGTTAACATATATGGTTGTATTAGATTCATGTGTTCAATATAACATATAGCACTCAGTGCTCATCATGACAAGTGCTCTAATTAACCCCCATCACTTATTTAATCCATCACTCCTTTCAGATCCCGTCAAGTAACCATCAGTTTGTTCTCCGTAATGAAATGTCTGTTTCTTGCTTTGTTTCTCTTTCTATGTCTTATTATTTCCCCTTTGCTTGTTTGTTTTGTTTCTTTTATTCCATATATGAGTAAAGGTATTTGTCTTTCTCTGACTGACTTATTTCACTTTTAGCATTATACTGTCTAGTTCCAACCATGTTATTTCAAATGGCAAGATTTCAGTCTTTTTTATGGCAGAATAATATTCCATTGTATATAGATACCACTTATTCTTTATTTATTCATCAATTGATGGATACTTGGGCGCTTTCCATATCTTAGCTTTATAAATAATGCTGCTATAAACATAGGGGTGCTAGCATCCCTTTGAATAAGTTTTCTTATATTCATTGGGTAAATACACACCAACAGGATTGTTGGATCACAAAGGACTTCTATTTTTAAATTTTATGGAAATTCCATACTGTTTTCAAATATGGCTGTATCAGTTTGCATCACCACCAACAGTTCACAATTGTTACTTTTTCTTTTTTTTTTTAAGATTTTATTCATTTGACAGAGAGAGATCACAAGTAGAGAGAGAGAGAGGAGGGAGCAGGCTCCATGCCTGGCAGAGAGCCCGATGTGGGACTTGATCCCAGGACCCTGAGATCATGGCCTGAGCTGAAGGCAGAGGCTTAACCCACCTAGCCACCCAGGCAGCCCCCACAAGTGTTACTTTTTCACATCCTCTCCAACACCTTTTGTTTCTTGTAGTGTTGATTTTAGCCATTCTGACAGGTGTGAGGTGGTATCTCTTTCTAGTTTTGCTTTGCAATTTCCTGATGATACATGATGATGGACATCTTTTCATGTATCTACTGAACATTTGAATGTGTTCTTTGGGGAAACACTTGTTCATGTCTTCTATCCATGTTTTTATTGGATTATTTGTTTTTGGATGTTGACTAAAAACTGGATATTAAGTAACACACAAGACAGGTTTCCTTGAGCTTAAATTTTATTTGCATGAGTATCATTAACAGGAAAAAATATGCATATGTGTATGTACAAGTGTGTTTATGTATACATCTATCTATCTATCCTCTATCCCATGTCTTCTAATTGTGGTAAATCCTGTAAGGTGGGGAATGGGATAGTCTGAAGAAATATGCTTCTGGATATGCTGGGTAAGCAAATTTAATTGCACTCAGATGCATTGGATATAAGTGAATCACTCAAATGAGTTATTTAATATTATATAGAAACAAATTAAAAGTTTATGTAGTTGAAAATAATAGGTAGTTAAAATAATTTTTCTGTTTGTTGTTTTTGTGTCTTTTTTTGTTTATATATACTATGGTGTGAATGTTTATGTCTCCCAAAATCATATTATGAAATCTAACTCTGTAAGTGCTAGTATTAAAACATAGGGGCCTTTGGGAGGTGATTAGGTCATAAGTGGGATTACAGTCCTTTTAAAGGAGACCCCAGTGAGTTCTCTTGATTCATTCATCATGTACGTTTACAGTGAGAAGATAGCCATCTATGAGGAAGTGGGCTCTCCCTGGATCTGCCCATTCCTTAATCTTGAACTTCTCCGTTCTAGAACTGTGAGAAATAAATTCCTGTTCTTTATAAGCTATTAAGTCTATATCATGTCCGTTATAGCAGCCTGCATGCAGAAGGACACTATGACCTAAAATGAGAGCAATAAATATAAAGTTTCAGTAAAGTCAGTTGGTACAATGTTTTTTTTTTTTTTACTTAGAGAAGCCATGCTGCTTCATGTTAAACCTTGATATTGTATATGTTTCTTGAAGGGCCACTTCTTACTCCTTTGTGTGTTTTCCACAAAGTCCAGGATGATGCCTTACATAAAGGTAATATTTTATAAATACTGTTGGAAATATATACTTCTCTAAAATCTTATTTTGCCTACAGATTACTTGGATCCACTTTGCCTTGTGTAGAATATTTGAAATATATTAAGTACAGAATGTCTCTCTAAATAACATTTAGAATCATCATTAGTTTACGACTCCTGACTCATTTGTTTATGCAGTGATACTTACTTCAAGAACACTGAAGTTTGTAATATATTTTGAATTAATCACCAAGCTAGTTTATTTTAACTTATGAAAAAATAATTTCTCATGTTGGTTTAATTCTGCTCTTATGTTATGGTCATGACATTTTCATTAAAATAAAGTAGAAAATAGAAGTAAATAATTAATGAAAAATAAAAAATAATAAATAAAAAATAAAAGCAAATCTCTTGTGAAATGTTAAACTTTTCTTACATATTTTGTTTTGCTTTTCTTCTACCATGCTGGCAAAGCTGTATATTGCAGATAGGTACAATTTTCTAGGTGCTAGGTTTGTTACTTTTGCTAAAATTTTCAAAATATAAGGAGTTGAATAGTCATGCATTGTTTATTAAACTCCTTATCTACACATATAAAAATAAAACAATGATGGTGACCTGGGTATTTCTAAAATTGTATTCTGTTTTTCCATATTATGGTTTACAATGTAATTAATAAAGATTCTGCATATATTAACATCATCCCATTCTATCTCATATGTATGTCCATACAGAGCATGTATGATTTCTATTCATTGCTATGTTGTGGTGAAGAGATTGTCTGAAGTAGCCTATATTTATGCAGGTAGATCTTAAGCTACGGTGCTCTTGTTTATTTGCTTGTTCGTGATCAGTATGTTTGAAAGATGGTAACTATTGCATCAGGTGTGACGATTAAAAAATATTATTGGTGCCTGATACACTGTGATGAAATAGGTAAGTCGATTCATAATTTGTTAATTAAATTAGAAAAGAAATTCCTTTGGATTTGTTCTTTATTAAGAGTTTTTTTTTTTTTTTAACGAATGCCTTGGGATGTTTTTTGTGTAATATATATCACATGCCTCAACCTTTAAATTTGAATTTAGAAAAGAGTTATCAGAATGAGCCTAGAAAATATTGTTATGGGGGCGCCTGGGTGGCTCAGTGGGTTAAGCCGCTGCCTTCGGCTCAGGTCATAATCTCAGAGTCCTGGGATTGAGTCCCACATTGGGCTCTCTGCTCAGCAGGGTGCCTGCTTCTTCCTCTCTCTCTGCCTGCCTCTCTGCCTACTTGTGATCTCTCTCTGTCAAATAAATAAATAAAATTAAAAAAAAAGAAAACATTGTTTTGAAATATTTTTGTTCTGTTGTATTATGTTAACTTAGGAAATAATGGTAGTTATTTTTATTAGCATTTCCTACTTTCCACATGCCCTTACAGATGAGATATCATGTTTTTCCTACTCTTTTTATCGTGGTTGTTATATTCTTCATGATCAATAACAATCAATGAAAATTCCTAACATTAATTTTCTTTGGGAAAGTGATATTTTAGCAGGAATCCATGACCAAAAATTTTAGCTGTTGTTCTTCCAGGAGATGAGACTATCAATGTTCCCGAAATTTCAAGAAATAGAACTTATTAATTGTGTTGGTTGATGTTTATTGTCTCTGAACTTAGAGGTGCATAATTCAATTTAAAATTTATTTTGGGGGCGCCTGGGTGGCTCAGTGGGTTAAAGCCTCTGCCTTTGGCTCAGGTCATGATCCCAGGGTCCTGGGATCGAGCCCCGCATCGGGCTCTCTGCCTAGCAGGGAGCCTGCTTCCTCTTCCCTCTCTCTCTGCCTGCCTCTCTGCCTACTTGTGATCTCTATCTGTCAAATAAAATAAATAAAATCTTAAAAAAAACGGAGTGGACCTTATGGGGGTGCTTATCTGAAATTGAGGGACATTATAAAAAAATAAAAAATAAAATTTATTTTGAATTGAAAACAAGATCTTACTGAAGTTTAGGCATCCCACTTTATATCAGGCCTCCAGTACATTCTAATTTATTTATAGAAAATATCATAAACATGAATGACACTTTTCCTATTGCATTTATATGAAACTGCAATGACTCAAAGATGTCAGATTTGAAAAGCACTACCTTTCTATAATTTCTGTTTCCTAGGAGGAATGGATATACCATTTTAGCTCAATTATCCAACAGTATTCAAAACCACCATGAATTTTAAAACATAGTTATTACACCCTAAAAATCAAGTATGAAAATGTATAAACAACCAAATCTCTATCTGTAAATAAAATACTCCCACACAGACGGGTTTTAAAACTTTCTAACTTAAGGAATTTGATAGCACAGACTCAGGGTAGTAGTTTCAGTGCCTACAGTATACTTTCAGGGAGAGAGTAATGTAGGCTCTGAGTCACTTTCTGCCTAGAGATGACCTAATAGTGGTTCTGGCATTGTTTGTTTGTTTTTGAAAATACGTTCCTGGGCGTCATTCAGAAAATGCAGAGTTTGGCATCTATATAAATTAAGGATGATCTTTTTGAACTTTTGTCTTTCATTACATCAAATTACCATAATTGTACAGAAATTCCACTAAATTAAGCATTGTTAGGAAATGTGTAAATTGGAGCTACTCAAATTAGTTGCTCTTTGAACTATGTGCTGTTGGTTCAGGATTAGATAAGGATTTTGAAGGCAAACCTAAATCATTGCTTCCTTTTTTGAGAGATTCTCAGCATATTTTCTTAAAATTAGCTGAAATAAACCATGTGTTTAGTCGCAAAGTGATTTGCATTTTTGCACAAACTCCCTATCTCCTTGAGAATTATAACAGATATTTCATGAAACATCATTGATCTTTACTTTGTTACACTGCTGTAAAGTACATTTAGAGTTGCCAGTTAAAGGTGTTAGTGTTGAGATGAAATGTCATGCATTTTTCTTCACTTCCATGCAAATGAACACAGTAAATTATTAAGACACAATGAAGAAAAAAAAATTGACAATGAGTTCCAGATTTTAAAAATCACTTGCCATTCAATCCAAATTGTGAGTTTGATCAGTTACCGAACACTTTATAATGCACCCCCGGTAATTTTACAGAGATTACTTTTTTCTTACCAATTCTTGATTATTCTGTCTTGCAATGCAGAGAAAGCTAACTAATTTAAAATAAACTTCCGTTAATTTTGATTGTTATAAACTTAAAATTGATTAATTTCCATATACAGAGTTTAAAATGTTCACAATTTACATTAAATATATATTCTGTGTATACCTTGGAAAAATTATACTGAAAATTGAAATTAAACTGATGTTGTATATAGCTGCAAGAAGCCGCCTGTCCCATTTCATCTTACTATATAAGTTGTGTCAGGTAATTTATAAAATCCCTGCTGCATAACAAATCTATTTTTTGTTGGAATGGGTAGTAATGTTTCTTCTTATTTCGAAATAAGAGTTGGTCTATGAGTGCCTCTGCAACTGTATTTTTCCTAAGTGGCTTCATGGTCCTGAACTGAGAAAGCTCAGAGCATTAAACATCAAAGTAATATATTTTGACACAATTAGACATCAAGGAAATGCAATTAAAATGACACTGAGAGGGCGCCTGGGTGGCTCAGTGGGTTAAGCCGCTGCCTTCGGCTCAGGTCATGATCTCAGGGTCCTGGGATCGAGTCCCGCATCGGGCTCTCTGCTCAGCAGGGAGCCTGCTTCCCCCTCTCTCTCTCTGCCTGCCTCTCCATCTACTTGTGATTTCTCTCTGTCAAATAAACAAATAAAATCTTTAAAAAAAAAATGACACTGAGATATCACTACACACTTACCAGAATGGCTAAAATAAAATATAATGACAAGCCCAAAAGAAAAAAATATACCATTTGATGATACACAATGGCAAGTTGTACCATAACTTAACCATCTCAGACTAGTGTAGTGTTAAATTTGTTTTTCTAAGCCATGTTTTGGGTCACTTACCACTTTTCAAGGATATAAAGTGCTATCATTTTACTTAAAACTGTGAAATTTGGTCAGATTTAAATTTCAATTTATGTTAAAACATTCTGTAAACTGTGTTAGACTTTGACATTTGTTCCCTCACTTCAGTGAATAACACTATATCATATTCTGAAAAATACGCTAATTTTTTATTATTTTGAAAAATATCCCTTTTTTCTCTTATGGTAATTATTAATATGAATTAATAGTAGAATTTGAAATGGTCCCATATGACCATAAATACTTTATAGTATATTATCAAATTTAATAATGAATATAATGTACTTCTTTGGACAATTTTTAAAGACCAGTCTACTCTTAAAACAAAAAAAATGGAGATGCACTTCTTTAGTTCACACAAATTTTATTTTATTATATATAACCTCAGATAAATTTCAACAAATCATAATTTATTAAAATCATGTCTACTTAAAAATCTCATAGAAGAGTTAAACCATCAAAAATAAAAATAAACACACACAACACACACACATCACCCATGTATTGGCAAATCACAATTGCTGTAACAATACATTAGGCATTCCACAGTTAAGGGCTATCAAAATTTCCATCAGTGACAAAAAGATTTGTATCCAAATGGACTGATTTGCCAGAATCCAAGAAAAAGTCTCCTAGGATTTATTTAAAGGTAAATATTTGAACAAATACTTCTTAAATTTAGGAAATTCAGAACATACGATTAAAGAATATTTGCAGTGCAGACTATATTCAATCCTTCCTTCAAAATGTGCCTTTGAGTACATAATTCTGTTTTCTCGATCTAAATTGAGCTGTCTTCCAAGGAAGTTTTCCAAAATGTGTGTCTCTGTGTGATAAATGTTCTAAGACCTAACATGCTTCATTGTATTTTTACTGTGCTCTCAAATTTAATCAATAATTTGGATTGATGTATAATACCTAGTTTCAAATATCTTTTCCATCTATAAAAACTCCCAGCTGTCTCTTTATATGCTATTACTATTGAGAATTGTGCTGTCAGTATTATTCTTGTACATTTTAGGTGATCTGTTCTTCTCTTGGGCATCATTTATGCTCTTCTCTGTTTTTGATATTCTTAAAACTCACCATAATGTATACGAGTGGTTTTTAGTGTGTGTAGTTTTTGTTTTGTTTTGTTTTGTTTCTGATATCTCGTGTTTGGCATCATTTTAAGTCTGGTATCTTTTATCTTTCTTTAATTCTCCAAAATTTATCTCAGTACTTATTTAAATATTTTCTTTATTTTTTTTTCTCTTCTGCTGTATTTGGGCAGAAGTCATTAATTTGTTTGTTTGTTTTTCCCAACTCATTTATTCATTTTACAGCTATATTCATCTTAGTCTCCATTTATTGTATTCTTTATTTCAACAATTTTCACTTAATTTATATTCACAGTATAGTATCTTTCTTTTCCTTGTATAAGTATATCATTATTTTATCATATACTTTTAAGCTATTTTTAAAAATATTTTATTTATTTATTTGACAGTGAGAGATCACAAGTAGGCAGAGAGGTGGGCAGAGAGAGAGGAAGAGAAGCAGGCTACCTGCTGAGCAGAAAGCCCGATGTGGGGCTTGATCCCAGGACCCTGAGATCATGACCTGAACGGAAGGCAGCGGCTTAACCCACTGAGCCACCCAGGCGCTCCTTTTAAGCTATTTTTTAAAAGTACAGTCATTCTTTTTTTTTTTTAAGATTTTATTTATTTATTTATTTGACAGAGAGAGATCACAAGTAGACAGAGGGCAGGCAGAGAGAGAGAGAGGGAAGCAGACTCCCTGCTGATCAGAGAGCCTGATGCAGGACTTGATCCCAGGACCCTGAGATTATGACCTGAGCTGAAGGCAGTGGCTTAATCCACTGTGCCACCTAGGCGCCCCTAAGCTATTTTTTTAATTCCTGTTCCCATAACACTTGGATTGGCATATAAAGTTAACCACATCATATTTTTTAGGTAAGTAATTGTACTTTTTATGTGCATAGTTATTTTGGTCCATGAGTTCAGCTTTTCTTA
Organism: Mustela nivalis; assembly: GCF_964662115.1. Taxonomy (NCBI): domain Eukaryota; kingdom Metazoa; phylum Chordata; class Mammalia; order Carnivora; family Mustelidae; genus Mustela; species Mustela nivalis. The sequence continues at coordinate 486,239 of NW_028136539.1, forward strand.
GGATCATCAAATCTCTGTAAAGTCTGGGTATGCTAGGATTTCCTAAGCAACAATAAAATACATTGAAACCTGGTAGCTTAATTATAATAATGTTTTCTTTCTCAATCATTCACAATAGTATTCCATTCTGAGTAGCTTCCTTCTATTTTGCAGCTATAGTGTTTGGAAAAACTTGAATTATGATATTACTGTGATAATGTGAATTAGTCAGGGTTTTTCAGAGAATCGGGAAGAGAAAAAAAGGAAGATATTCTCCAGGGCCAACTCTAGAAGTGACTATTAAAACATCTGTCCAAATTCAATTGAACAAAACTCAGAAATGCCATCTCCAGTGAAATACAAAAAATATTATATATAGTTCTGGGCACACACATCTCATTTGACCCAATGATGTATATCAATGAAAGACTGAAGGCCAATCACCACTCCATGGGAGAATTTAAAAATAAATTTACTAATGAGGCCAAGAATTCAGAATCACAAATACTTCAGAACTAATAATAACTGCCTTCACTTGATGTTATTCTATAAGATAAATCCTACGGTCAAGTTTCAATTTTAAATTCTTAAATCCTTATGAAGAAGCATCATTTGGAGGGAGCAGTTTTCATAATTTATCATCCATCAGCCTTTTTTAAAAGATTTTATTTATTTATTGGACACAGAGAGAGAGAAAGAGAGCGAGAGAGAGAGATCACAAGTAAGCAGAGAGGCAGGCAAGCAGGGAGGGAAGCAGGCTTCCTTTTGAGCAGTGCCCGATGTGGGGCTGGATCCCAGGACCCAGAGACCATGACTTGAGATGAAGGCAGAGGCTTAACCCACCACCCACGTGATGAGAGAGCCACTCAGGTGCCCCTCATCCATCAGTCTTAATTGATTGGAGGAAAATGTGTGGAGGAATAATGCCTTAGGGAGCTAATCTCTCTAAAGAATTTTCAAGTCTTTACCCCTTCAAGGTTTTGTACAGTTCTGATAGCCTCTAAACATCCAGCGGATTTCTACAGTGACAGGCCTGTTAAAACCTGTCTTCAAACCAGGAATAGAGCTTGAAACATACCAGTCAAGGGCAACTTTGAGTATTTTAAGGCGTTTATCATCATTTCTTTGTTTTTGGTTAATATCTGAAATAGTTCCATATTACACTTGGATAATTTCTCCAGAGCTGACTTTGAAGGAGGCATTCAGTTCCAGCTAGTTCCATATTTTGGCAAGAACTATACTTCTATATTAAAAAAAAAAACATATTTTAGGGCGCCTGGGTGGCTCAGTGGGTTAAAATCTCTGCCTTCGGCTCAGGTCATGATTCCAGGTTCCTGGGATTGAGTCCCACAGTGGGCTCTCTTCTCAGCTGGGAGCATGCTTCCATTCCTCTCTCTCTGGCTGCCTCTCTGCCTTCCTATGATCTCTGTCAAGTAAATAAATAAAATTTTTAAAAAAACATATTTTATACCAGTTATTCATGTTTATTAACTAAGATATCACAATACAAATAATACAAACAGTTGCTCTTTATTAATACCTTCAACCAAGATAAAAAAATATGTCATATTTTCTCCAAAAATTTTATATCATCTGATAGGTCAGATATATATATAAAATTACATTTAAAGTTTTAAAAATATCAGCAAATATTTTCATTTAAATGCCAATTTGAAAAGAAATCTACTTTTCCAAACACGACTTTTTATCCTATTTATTTTGAATTTTGTCAACAACTGATAAAATGTTTAGCGAGACTATAAATTTTAGATCGAAAAAAATGATTAATAGATGTAGGTTCAAATTATTATGTTCCATTAAAAATGATTTAGTCTTTGATGAACATCTGTTTGGTAATATGTTGTATCCAGATATAGTCAATTAAAGACATATATAAAATTATAGGGAAATGACATCTTCCGTTCCATTATGAGTAGAGCTTTTAAAATGCTATTTGCCACAACCTGTCATCTTGTCATTATGTAGCATTATGTAGCAATTAAAAAATGTATACTCTTCACTTAGAAGTCTTTTGGAAATCTAAAATATGACTTCCTATGGTTTGTGTCTCCATATTGCTTTATTGCCAGTTAAAACAAATCCACATGCTTTGATTCAAAGGTAATAAATTCCTCTTATTTGGAAAAAGGATGTTTATTTTTGTTCTCTCACCCTTAGCAGGTGGTTTCATTTTAGCACACTTCAGAGTTATAATTTCATGCTTATTAAAAACATTTATTTTGATCTACATAGATGAATGAAACTTTTATTTTATTAAATTATTTGCCAAAAAATCTGTGAGTTTTTAAAATGTATTTCATTTGAAGGGTTATTTTAGAGCATTCAAAGAGGATCTAAGAGTGTGGTATTATGCAGTTTTTAAGTAGGTATGAAATGGTTAATTATAGGATTGTTTCTTTAGGCTTATGTATATTGTCCATTATATGCTATAAAATATTTTGAAAGTAAATTTAAAGTATGTTTTATGTAGTTTATTTTTTGGAAAAAAATATTGAAATGACTTATGAAATTCAGTATACTCTCAACATTAATTTATTTTGAAATTTACAAGTTGTCTACTGAACTATTATATGGCAGATATTACTTCAGACTACACTGGTAAATGAAATACTTGGCTTTGTAGAACTTTTATTTTAATGGGTGAGACAATTCAAAGCTATAAACCTTAATAAAAATGGCATAGTGCATTCATAAAGGAAGAGTACAATGGGGAAAAAGAAAAATTCGATCAGGGTGAGAAAAATCAAGGTTGCTAGGCAGGGGATGGGGAGTTAAATCTTTTAATAGAAAGATCAGGGTACTTACAATGAAGCTGACAATTGAACAAATGTATGGAAAGGTGATGAATTTGCGCAGAACTATCAGCAATAAGGTCACTCCAGACAAAGGAATTGGCTATCTTGAAGGCCATAAGGTTGGATCATGCCTGGCATATCTGAGGAATAGCAAGGAGGCCACTGTGAGTGACTGAAGAGTAGCAGGGAAAGAGGTCACAGAGGTTAAATGAGTGGCTAGATCATGTAAAAGCTTAGAAGTCATTGTAAAACTCTGGCTTTTATATTTGGAAACTTACTGTGTGATAGAATTTCTGCTAATAACTGAGAGTTCAATTGTCCATAAACTTTCAAGGATTCTTATTCTAGTAAGACAGAATAAAGAGAAAGAGTTCATATTTTCACATGGTGTAACAAATGCTCGGAGATACAAGTGTAGGAAGCTATGGGAGCACAGAAGAAGGCACTAAAATCACACCATATATTTGATGACTGTGACTATATATAAATTTGTATTTTCTAGATTTTTTGTAGTCATGGAATCACACAGTATATACTATTCATTGCCTGGATTTTCTTTTCTCAGCATCATTACTTTGAGAATCTCCAATTGTCTTTGCTCTATTGATGGACATTGATGAACATTTCCACTGTTTTCAATTCTTAAAAATAAAGCTGCTATGAAATTCATATACAAGTCCTTGTATGAACATAGGGTTTGTTTTTCTTGGTTAAATGCCTAGAATAAAATGGCTATTTGTGTAACTGCAACATATTTTTCATTTAAAAATTTTTGAAACTATTTTCCAAAGTGGTTGTATCATGATATATGCCAACAACAGTTTAGATTTTTTGTTGCTTCTCAATCTAGCTCAGACCAAGTACAATTAGCCTTTATAATTTTAGCCATTCTAATAGATATGTAAGCATGTCTCATTATGATTTTAATTTTTATTTCTTTAATGTTTAAATGTTGAGAAATTGGCCATGTGCTTATAAGCCATCCATATACTTTTGGTGACATGTCTCTTCCATTATTTCCTTCACATGTAAAATTGGATACTCTGGTTATTAGTAAGGTTTTTTATTTTTATTCATTTTTAAATAATCAGAGTAGATGTCCATTATCAGATATTTAATTTGCAAATCCCTTCTCCATCTTTACGGATTCTCAATGGAGCTTTGATAGCTGTGTCTTTCAAGAAATATGCTACTTCTTTCCTGGTACACGGAGGTATGACTAGAACATTATCAATGTTGACCTTTGCAAAGAAAATCATGGCTTAAGATATATGTAGTCTGCAGTTGTTGGGAGTGTTCACCATCCTTGCCTCTAACTCATCTCTCACTGCCCACACATTCAGGTATAGGGGAATATTGATTGACAAAATATTAATTGCCAAATAACACTAGTTGGAGAATAAGAAAAATGCAGGCACCTGATTATATAATATTCCTTAAATAAAATATGTTTTTATAAGTGCTATTGGAAGTAAATTCCTCAATACTTTAATCACACAGAATGATGGAATCCTAGATTTTTTTTCCTTGTATTTACTAAGAAAATGATCATGCCTCAAGTATATTAAAATGGAATAGGGAAAATTAAAAATTGCTTTAAGTCGATTTGTGTGTGTTGTGCGTATGTGAGAGAGAAAGTGAGAGAGAAAGAGAAAGAGAGAAAAAGAGAAAGGGAAAGACAGAGAGGTGGCTGCAGTGAATTGATGAGTTGCAGGATAGATTTTAAAGTTTTGTCTTTTGCTTTCTACATTTCCTTTTCCTTAGGTTCAAGAGAACAATCAGTAATATCTCAGATGCCTGCTGGTAACATCAGCAGAAAGAGTTAGAGGTTCCTAGAAAATTAAAGAAGAGATATAGTTTTCCTGACATAAGAAAAGTCATTTTTTGTCCCCAGCTATTTTCAATGATCTATACCCCACCTGTGTACTTGCCCAAGCACACTTCTTCCAAAAATTCCTGGGAGGTTCTTACAAAGAAATGCAAAAACCTCACTCCTAAGGATTTTGAGGGAACAAGGCAATGGGAAAACTAACAGTCACCACCAGACCAGGAAAGAGCCTAAGCTATTGAGACAATAAATCAGTGGTAAAACTCCTAGTGCTATTTCAAAAGCAATCAAGGCCTTTTATTCCTTGTCCCAGAAAATGAGCCCAAGACCCCATCTAGTTTCTATCTGCTCTTGAAGCCTGCAGAGTTCCTTTCCCTTGTCCAACAGTTACCTCTGCTTTATTCTAACATTGACGTTTCTGCCCTCGGTGGAATACAAGCTTCATTCAGGTGAACATGCAATACATATTGCACAAATACATATGTGGATGTGCATGCATCCACAACCTTATGACCAACCATACACGGGATAATAAAACTCTCCCTTCTGAGTATTCATCTTAAATACTAAATAAAAATCTCTCTCCTGTTCAAACAGTCAAGGCTTTGGAACTTATTCCCTGTGAACTCCTTGTATGTTGTAAACAAAGATTCCTTTGTTTGACAACTCCACCTGTTTCTGTGATTCACCAAAGACTGACCTCAGTTAGTTCAGTTACTGTAATGTAATATCAAGCATATCTAGTTAGTTGATCATTTTGTTCAAGTCTTACATATCTTACCAATATGATGACCATTTGTCTATGTAATCTTAAAATAAGGGTGTTGAAATTATTTTCCATTTGTCGTCCAAGGTAGAAGTTATGATTTTTGTTCTTAGTTTTTCCCTATATATCCCCAAATCTGTTGTTACGTATTAAAATTCAAGAATTATTATACTCCCGGGTCGCCTGGGTGGCTCAGTGGGTTAGGCCGCTGCCTTAGGCTCAGGTCATGATCTCAGGGTCCTGGGATCGAGTCCTGCATCGGGCTCTCTGCTCAGCAGGGAGCCTGCTTCCTCCTCTCTCTCTCTCTCTGCCTGCCTCTCTGCCTACTTGTGATCTCTCTCTGTCAAATAAATAAATAAAATCTTTAAAAAAAAAAAAGAATTATTATACTCCCTGATGAATTCATCCTTTTACTCTTCTGTAATTTTGACTTGATATTTATGTCTAATAATGAAATTTGCTTTAAAATCACTTTTCATTATCTTGATATAACCACCAAAGTTATAGTGTGATTAGAGTTAATATAGCATATTTTTTCTTTTACTTTTTAAAGCACTTCTATATTGAATCCTGACAAAGAAACAAAACAACTTTTTAACTCTGGAAGCATCTTTCTAAATTATCTTTTTTTTTTTTTAATGAAGCAGTAGCAATTTTTGTTAAGGGACCTAAACTGAAAGTAGGTTTAGAAATTTATTTATTTTTTTATTTATTTAGTAAAAGATTTTATTTTATTTATTGACAGCAAGAGAGAGAGAGAGAGAGAGAAGAAGCACACAAACAGGGGGAATCATGTGCAAAGGGAGAGGAAGAAGCAAGCTCCTTGGGGTGCAAGTAGTCCCATGCAGGGCTGGATCCCTGTACACTGGAATCATGACCTCAGCCAAAGGCAAACATCTGCTAAAACAACTAAGTCATCCAGGCACCCCTAGAAAATTAAAAAAAAAAAGACCTTTTAAAAACATTTTGTTTCTTTCTTGTTTTTTTTTTTAATATTTTATTTATTTGACAGACAGAGAGACAGGAAGAGGAACTATGAGCAGGGCAGAGGGAAAAGGAGAAGCAGGTTTCCCACTGAGCAGAGAGCCTGATGTGGGGCTCCATCCCAGGACCCTGGGATCATGACCTGAAAAGAAGGGACACTTCTTGGAGGAAGCCACCCAGACACCTCTTTTCTTTGTTTTTAATATATGGCAACTGATGCTTCCCAGCCACGAGGAGCATATTACCCATTGATTAAATCTTTGATAACAACCTATTTAAAAAGGTGTGTAAATATATACTTACTCAGATTTATACACTTTGTGTTTTCTTCATAGTTTGGGGCTGGACCCCATGGTCACAACACTGCTTCCAGTCTTTGCCTTCCCATCTTTTGATACCAGGTATTTGGTCAGCAAAGCAAATTAGTATCAAAATTAATAAGCCCTTGGCACCATATCTCTGGAGCAGGGCTTGCTCTTAGCCAAGGCCCAGAGCAGTTGACCTCCCCTCGCTAGTGCTATAGCCCCAAGGACTAGGTCCCTGCCACCAGAACTCAGTCTTACATGTTATGCTAAGCAGACAAAACCAAACCAGGAAAGCTCCAACAGCTTTCACTGGCCTGCCTCATCTCCAACTCTCTCGACATCTAGGCAGTACCAGATGACAGGGAGGGGTCTTGGTCCAACATATGGGAGGGAAGGAAGTAGCCACGAGCAAGTACCTGCCTCTCTGTTCCTTTCTTTCATGAGCAGGTTGTAAGGAGGAGGAAGGGGAAGAGAGGTGAACTTCAAGGGGTGAAGGCCTCAGGTAGGCAGCTGGCTCCTGCCAGTAGGAAAGGGACAAAGGAGAAGGCAGTGAGTCTTGCAGGGAGGGTGAGGGGTAAGGGTTACAGCTTATGACGGAATCTGGACAGGAGTAATAGGGATACTAGTCATTTGAGTCCACCATTGGCAAGCTGGGCTGGGTGTCAGGGCAGATAGGCCTCCCTGGGCAACGGCACATGAGAGAAGGTGGAATTCTTCTCTGAGGAGCAGGTGAAGCTTTGGGTGTTGGGAAAGCATAGACAGTATTGTTCCAGGGCCAAGGACAGGTCCGGTTACTCCTGGTTGGAGGTCAAGGCCACAGTATGATCCAGGTCTTCTACCAGCAGCTTGAAGGTACCACATGCCAGCCACCCCTCATTATTGTGTATAACTCTCTGGTGCACTTATTGGCTTATCCATCAAATGACTCCTTCAGCAGCTTAAAAACCACCTCCACAGGCACTCCAGGATATGGGAGGCTTCCAGAGTGAAAATTTTGCACAGGATCACCCCCAAAAGACCAGAAGTCACTCTGGTGGATGTAGATCTGGTCAAACATGGCCTTAGGGACCATCCACTTCACAGGCAGTCCACTGTTGGTTCTCATTTTATAGTAACTGATGTGGTGATATCTCTGGCAAGGCTGAAGTCTGAGATCTTCATCATGTTGTCCTTTGTCACCAGCACTTCCCTGGTGGCCAGGTCTTGGTGTATGCACTTCTTGGAGGCAAGGTACTCCATGCCTCAGGCTACCTGGTAGGCAAAGAATACCGGGTGCTTGGAGGAGAGTTGCTCTGCTGCATTGTGGCTGATATTGTAACAGTACTCCAGGTCAGGAGGCCTCTGGGCCTGCAGGTACTCCTGTATGTTGTCTTTGGAGGCATATTCCATGATAGTGTACGAAGGACCATCCTGTGTGCAGGACCCAGCAGGTTGATGGTGTCCTTGTGCTGTCCAATCATCTTCATCATCTCCATTTCTGAGATTAGGTTTGACAGGTCTTTCTCTGCTGCATCTGACTTCAACATCTTCACAGACACTTTAGTCAAATGGTTGGATTTGTCTTTGTCCAGCCCAATGGCCTCCTCCAACACCACCTGCCCAAAGTAGGCCTCTCTTAGGGGTCTGCCTAAACTGCCTACAACCAGCGTGCCTCAAGGCAGTTATGAACTCTAGATTATCCTCAAAAACATTAAACCACAAGCTAAAAATTCTCTTCACTAGGTCTCTGTCGCAGGTCTAATTTTCTTATCTTTCATCATTTATCTTTTTCCTAATTCTTATTTTCAGTATAGTTTATTTGGCTTCCAGGTGTTTCCCCGGGTTTCTGTATGCTGTTTCATAGGGAAGAATTATCCTGTCATAAAATTATTTCTTGAGCATTCATTACATCTCTCAGTTAAAATGGGTTCTTTTATGGTATTGATTCATTTGAGTTTTCTCAAAATGGGAAGAATTTTCAAAATGGTGTTTTCCTCAAGGTTCAGAGTATGTCTTAGCCTCATCTTTACTCTTTTTGAAATTCACTTTTCAAATTCTTGTCCCTCTTTTTATCTTTTTAAATTAAAATGTTTTATTTTTACTATTTTTTTATTTGAGTGTAGTTGATAGTCAGTGTTACATTGGTTTCAGGTTTTCAATATCTCCATACATTATTCTATGATCACTACAAATATAGCCGCCATCTGTCACCATATAACACTATTATAATATCATTGACTATATTCTCTACACTGTCCCATATCTCTTTTTAAAATCTCTGATTGTTATGTTTTCTGTTATTCCAGTTTTCGACCATCATTTTACTTGGTTACTTTAATAAAATATGCCTGATTACACACTCTGTGCTGAAAACCATAGCATTTGATTTATAGTAGTCTTCTTCTTCTTCTTCTTCTTCTTCTTCTTCATTAACATATAATGTATTATTGGCCCCAGGGGTACAGTTCTGTGAATCACCAGGTTTACACACTTCACAGCACTCACCACAGCACATACCCTCCCCAATGTTCATAACCCCACCACCCTCTCCCTAACCTCTCCACCCCCCCCACCCCGGCAACTCTCAGTTTGTTTTGTGAGATTAAGAGTCTCTTATGGTTTGTCTCCCTCCCGATCCCATCTTGTTTCATTTACTCTTTTCCTGTTCCCCAAACCCCCCACATTGCACCTCCATTTCCTCATATCAGGGAGATCATATGATAGTGCCTTTCTCTGGTTGACTTATTTTGCTAAGCATAATACCCTCCAGTTCCATCCATGTCAACGCAAATGGCAAGATTTCATTTCTTTTGATGGCTGAGTAGTATTCCATTGTGTATATATATATATATATATATATATATCATTCATTTGTTGATGGACATCTATGTTCTTTCCATAGTTTGCCTATTGTGGATATTACTGCTATAAACATTTGGTGCACATGCCCCTTTGGATCATATAGCAGTCTTCTTTACCTCTATCAGAACCCCAGGAAGCTTTATTTATTTATTTACTCACATAAACAGATGATCCAACACAACGTTTTTTGATGTTCCAATGTATTATAATGTCTTACCGCTTAACACTATGCTTACTGCTCTCTTTCACTGTCTGACTATATCCTCATCATCACTATGCCATTTAATGAGAAAGAACATTTGAACTCAGAGTTCTCTCCATATCAGGGAATGAAGACTCCACCCTTCTGTTTGTGCAGGTAAAATAAATGTTGATGTCTGTCCTGCACATACCCCATCCTGTTCACCAGAATATTCACCATCAAAATATATACACAATGAAAACCATACCTCACCACTTCTATTACCACCCAGCATGCTAAAAACACCATCATATGTTCCTGAATTATTGACTTGATTGATAACCCCACTTCCACACATACTGCACTCCTTTCTCCCTGCAAATTTATTTTGGTACAGCAATTTAACCTAAAAATCAAGTCAAATGATTTTATTCTGCTGTTGAGGGTCTTTTGGTATCTTCCCCTTTCATATTAAATAAAAACTGAAGGCGTTTCAATGTACTAGAAGGTCATACATCAATACGTTCTTCCTCTCTCCACCACTATGAACTCCTCATTGGCCTCCTTGCTTTTCCTCAAAAGTAACAGACAAGCTGTTCACACAAAGTCTATATACTTACTTGCTCTGCCTAGAGCAATCTTTTCCTTTAATATTTGTATAACACTCTCCTTCACTTCCTGGGTCTTTGTGCAAATAACATCTCATAAATGAGATATAACCACCCAACACAAAATAAAATTAACTTTCATCCCAGCATTCTCCAATGGCTTTTACCTTTCTTGTATTTCTTTGTATCACTTATCACCATCAACCATCAATCATTATTCTATTACTGGTTTATTTTCTTATTTGAGACAGAGAGAGAATTGGGAGGGTGCGCAGAGGAAGAAGAAAACACCCCACTGCCTAGAAAGCCTGCTGGGGAGTTACATCCCAGGACCCTGAGATCATGACCCAAGCCAAAGGCAGTCACTCAATGGACTGAGCCACCAAGGTGCCCCTCTATTATTGGTTTATTTCACTATTATATTTCAAAAGAATGTAAGCTCTTTGTGGTCAGGTATTTTATATGTTTTATTAATTGAAGTATTCTCAGAAAGGTAGCTGGCAGATTGTAAGGGCTCACTAAACTGTATTTTGTTGTTATTATTGGGCTCCTTTATGGGCTTTACCTCTTACGCTAGAAGTCTATCCTTCAGATGTAAGCGATAAGAATAGAGCCGTGCTGCCTGTTCAAATGTGTAAAAAGCCTGTATTAAGTGGATATTTTAAAAGTTAAATGAATGGCTTAATATTTGTATATAGGGGGAAAGGGAACATATTTTCCACAGTTTAGAAGTGGAGTTCTTTTATAGAGTTCTTGTACAAGCCTACACTATGGAACAATAATGGGCAGTTGTACATTACAATTATACAAACACTTTGGTAATTTATATCCTTTTTTTGTTATTCTTGACTGGATCATTTAATTCCTTAGGAGCATTATAGCATTTCAACTTTTCATGTTCAATAAACTTATTGGGATTGCTACCTTTTTTATTCAAATGGAGAAATAGTCATGATTTAATCTAAATAAAGTGTTATTGATTGTGTTGTTTTCTAGGAATGAGTCGCACATGCTAGTTTAAAAGTTTTGTTAAAGTCCCAAGTCTGTCACTGATAAAAGCCTTTTGTAGATTAGTAACTTGATCAAAACGGAAAAGTTATGTAACACCAATTGTTATACTACCTTTGTTTCCATCTTGCATTGTAATAACACCCATCTTAACTCTATTTAAGACAAATCATTGCCAGATGGATTTCTGGCATTGATTGCAGGATATGAAATCTAGTATAACTAAAAGTTTTTGGTTTTAGTAGCATATAAATCAATTTAGAAAAATATATGTATTTGAATATAAGATAAAGTTTTAAATTATTTGGCAATAGTAAACTAAACTTTTTTTTTGTAAATTTTTATTTTCTAAAATTTCATTGAGCTCTCTTGCAATAAGAAACAAGTTACAAAAAATTAAGGTTTATTTACCCCAATTCAAAATTATTAGGAATATAATCATAGAGGTTGAAGTATTTAAAATATTGAACCCAAAATGTTTTATTAGGTAAATTCATGAATGCTGAGCATTCACTGTTAAAATATACTAATACTATTGATAGACTGGTAGAAGCCTAAAATCAAATATTTATTAAATATTTATATCCATATCTTTTCATAGCTTGGTAATTCATTTCTCTAGCATTAAATAATATTCCATTGTTTGCATGTACTACACTTTCTTTGACCTTTCACTTATGGAAGGATATCTTGGTTGCTTCCAAGCTTTTGTCAGTTATGAATAAAACTACTATAGACATCTTTGTGGGTATAGATTTCATCTTCTTTGGATAAATACCAAGAGCTGCTACTGCTGAATCATCTGGCAAGAATATGTTTAGTTTTGTAAGAAACTGCCAAGTTGTTTTCCATTCTTTATTCTCAATACACATGGAAGAACATTCCTGTTGCTCCACATCCTCACCAACATTTCATGTTCTGTTGTCAGTGCTCTGGATTCTGGGTATGTACTGGTGTCTCTTTTTTGTTTTAATTTGCATTTTCCTGATGACCTTTGATGTGAAGCATCTTTTTATATGCTTATTTGCCATCTGTAATATTTTCTTTGGTGAGGTATCTGCTAAGGTCTTTGGCTCATTTTTAATCAGGTTTTTCCCCCATTGTTGAGTTTTAAAGGGTCTTTGTGTATTTTTGATTAACAGTCCTTTGCCAGATGTGTATTTTGCAAATTTTTTTTCATAGTCTGTGCTTTGCCTTTTCATTCTCTTGGCATTGTGTTTCACAGAGTAGACATTTTTAAATTCAGTGCTTGTGTTTTTTAGCTAAAGTTATTGCGAAAACCAAGGTCATTTAAATTTTCTTCTATATTACCTTCTACATGTTTCATGTTTAGGTTTATAATCCAATCTGAGTTCATTTTTGTGAAGAGTGTAGGATATCTGCCTGGATTTATTTTATTTTATATTTTTAGATTTAGCTTCACCATTGCTACAGAACCATTTGTTTAAAAGATTGTATTTTGCTCTCTTGTATTGCTTTTGCTTTTCTATTATATATGAAATATAATTGATAATATATATTCTGTTGCTTTAATCTAGTCTTTCTGTTGTATTACAATATCATGCTTACAATTATCGTTATGGTAAACTTTTTTTTAAGATTTTATTTATTTATTTGACAGAGAGAGAGATCACAAATGGGCAGAGAGACAGCCAGAGAGAGAGATGAGGAGAAGCAGGCTCCCTGCTGAGCAGAGAACCCAATGCGGGACTCGATCCCAGGCCCCTGGGATCATGACCTGAGCCGGAAGGCAGAGGCTTAACCCACTGAGCCACCCAGGCGCCCAATCGTTATGGTAAACTTTGAAGTCAGTCCTCAGTCTTTGTTCTCCTTCAACACTATGTTTACTATTGTGAGTCTTTGCCTCTCCATATAAACTTTAAAATAAGTTTGTTAATATTAAAAAAAAAGAACTTGCTGGTATGCATTAATTGTATAGATAAACTTGGAAACCAGTGACCTCTTGAGCTTAGCAGGAGATAGACCATGGACATCAGTTGTCACAGTGGTGCCTCTGGCAGAACCTATTGCAAATCCCTAGGCAAAATGAGACCTCAAGGATCTGAGAGAATGTCTAAGAAGTACTTGATACATCCCTTGGGTATGGTTTATTGAAGTGTCCACCTGTCTGAAAGCTGGGGAATCTAGATAAGGGAGGGAAAATTAGTTATGATAAAACATATCAACAAACATCAATAAATTTTGTAAAACTAATTGTCATGGCTCATATACAATATGACCAACAGAGGGACCATCAGAAGGAAAGCATCAGTTATGTTTATTGTGAAATTTTTTATTCAAAATAAAGCAATGTGAGGGGAAGACACAATGAGAAAATTACCAGTTTTTAAATGGTAAACATCTTACAAAATGGAATAGGTTTTATATTCTAAGTAGTATATTGAAAAGTAAAACATTGGGGCGCCTGGGTTGCGCAGTGGGTTGGGCTGCTGCCTTCAGCTCGGGTCATGATCTCAGGGTCCTTGGATTGAGCCCCGCATCTGGCTCTCTGCTCCACAGGGAGCCTGCTTCCCCCCCCCTCTCTCTGCCTGCCTCTCTGCCTACTTGTGATCTCTGTCTCTCAAATAAATATATAAAATCTTTAAAAAAAAAAGAAAAGAGAAGTAAAACATTAAAAAATAAAATTTCAATGAAAAAAATTATTTAATTTTAAAAAAAGGTTAAAAATAGCAGAACCATTTTTCTTATAACTGGAAAATACACTGTATATACATCTATCAAAATAACTTGTCATGGGGGAGCCTGGGTGGCTCAGTAGGTAAAAGCATCTGCCTTCGGCTCAGGTCATGATCCTAGGATCCTTGGATCGAGGCCCACATCGGGCTCTCAGCTCAGCAGGGAGCCTGCTTCCTCCTCTCTCTCTCTGCCTGACTCTGCCTAATTGTGATCTCTGTCAAATAAATAAATAAAAACTTTTATAATAAATATTTGAAAAAATAACTTGTCATGTGTGAAATCAGGAGCATATGGAAAAAAATAATATCTGAGGACAATACTTCTGCCATGTTTTGTGCCTTGCTAATATTTTTAAACAGTCAGGCAACTTTTAGCCTTATTGAAATACCTGCTAAGATACCTGCAGTGCCTTTTGGAGCCCTATGACTATAAAAATTAATTGCAAATATTCAAAATGTTTACTATGGTGTCACTATTTAGGGCCACCACCAAGTATGTTTCAGAAGTAAGCATAACTGTTACTCTTCCATAAGGCAAAAGGGCATATTTTCAGGAGTTCCATCTGCTGTACTAGGAGGTGAATCAAGTAATGATTTTTGTCTATAAAATAATTCACTTTTCAATCTAACATTCCTCATTCCACATTATAATAATAAAAACTAGGAGGAGACTAAAACAAACAAACAACTACAACTACAACAACCAGCTTTTCCCACAGTGGAAAAGTAAATATAACCTTAGGAGTAGCCTGAAATTTATTTTTAAATATTTTTAAGATAAACGTTTTTGTTAGAAAACCATATATTTTATATTACTAAGAAATAACAGGCAACGTTTTATGAACTTCTAAAAAGTCTAGTTACTTGTATTTATCTATTAAGTCATCTCTTTATGAAGTAGAACATGATCACACCTCTTGTATCTACCCAAGTTTGTATGCTTTGGTTGTTTTATGTTTGCTATTTCCTTGCTTAATTTTTACAATATTTGATACATAATAGTATCTTTAAGTCCATCTATGGTTTCACAGAATTTGTTTGAACTTCATAAAAATGTACCATACTTTTTGCACTGTCCTTGTTTTACTTCTCTATTAGCTTTCCAAGTTTTATTCACTTTAGAGTGTGTAGCTATCATTTATTTTTACTCCTCCATAATGCTATGTTTACAAATTTGTATTTATCTGTACTTTTAAAAATATCTTAATTATATACCATTTCTCATCTCACGTAACACTCATGTTACTTCTACACTTATCAGATATTATGTAACGGAAAACCACAACTCAGCAACAATAGAACACCGTTTTTCAAAATTAAATGGCTTACCAGAATTCTTTAATTCTATCCTTTATTTGTATTAGATGACCCTTTATTCTGGTATTTGGCATTGTTCATATGGAGGAAAGCTTATAAGTTGATATTCCATAAATAGAAGTATTTATAATGATTGATTAATTATTTTCATTTAGAATGCATAGAATATGGTTGATTTAATATTTCTTTCTTACTCTCTGCCTGGAACATAGTGCTATCTATACAATAGCCACTAAAATATTAAGTTAATTACCTAGACTTTAAACTGCATATTAATAGGAATAGCTTACAGAACTCTTCTCAGATTGGGACACCTGGGTGGCTCAGTCAGTTAAACGCCTGAGCCTTTAGCTCGGGTCATGATCTTAGGGTCCTGGGACTCAGTTCTGCAACAGATTTCCTGCTTAGCCGGGAGTTTGCTTCTCCCTCATCCTGCTGCTCCCCCTGCTTGTGCTCTCTCTCACTCTCTCTCTTACAAATAAATAAAATTAAAAAAATAAATTCTTCTCAGATAGCTAATATAGAATATCGTCTTTGTATTCATCAAAGGGAAAGTGCCATATAATAATGAAATCCAGACTACTTCAAATTCACTTTTTAACCAGTAAGAAAGTACTGGAAACAAGCCAAAAATGTCTTCAATGAATTAAAGAAATAGATTGATTTTCAATATCTTAATGTTTCTAATGTTAAATTGCAAGATTTTTATACTAGATATCAGTGTAAATATTCATTATACAAGGATATTCTAAAAATAAACCCGAGAAAACTACTTGATATATATGATGACAAAAACGAGTTTGACCAATGTCAGTTTGGGTAAAATTTACAACACCTACCACCTGAAACTCTTGTTCTATATGGTGCCATCTTGTGATGCTGGGCAGCGGCAGTGAGCCACAGCTCCCAGTCAGCTAGAAGATTACAGGGGTGAACACCTGATATTCTTACAAGCATTCTATATATAGAATATATATATAGAATATATATATTCTTCTTTTTTTAATGTAATATTTAATAAATTGCATGTGATATTTGATACTTTGTTATAAAATAGGCTTTGCTTAAGATGATTTTGCCCAAATGCAGGCAAATGTAAGTGTTCTGAGTATGTTTAAATAAGCTTAAGGTAAGCTATGATATTTGATTGTTTAGGGGTATTAAATGCATTTTCAATTTTTTATGTGTTTCTCTGTACATAGCCCCCTTGTAAGCTGAGGAACATCTCTATATGTATATGTCGCCTTGGTATGGCTTACATATTATTGGCATGAAACATCTAGAACAGTACGTGTGCCATAGAATTGTCTACAACATCAAACAAGTTTCTTGAAAACTTGTGCCAAAGGGGTTATGTCTTTAAGGATTCTTATTTCAGAAGGGTTCTCTCAAACGTAAGATTTTTCAGAAGTTAAGTGAAAATCTGACCAAACTAAACATTTTTCCATTTTCCCTAGTGAGCAAAGATAGCTAAAATCTATCTGCCATTTTCAACACTGTACTCAACGATTGTAATTCTAATTTAAGAACAGATTATTTATATCAAAACCACATGTTGGCCTAATCTTATACAATATTCATAAGTCACACTCAGACCCTTGGACACTTTTATTTGTTGAGTCTATATGGTACTACGGACATTCATCTTTTTTGACCTCATAGCTTCATGTATGTCTATACTTTTGAAAATACATGCATCATAGTTCCATTGTAAAATGTCTGGGTTATAAAATGTGCTATGCTATCAAAATGGTAATAAGAACATACAAATGACCTGATGTAATGAACTGGACCAGATTGCCAGATATCACATTTCATACCAGAAAGATTCAGTGGTAAGTTTTAAAATGGCCAGCTATACATTGACTGAATTATAACTCATTTAACTTCTTTCTTTGTGTACAGTATTATACATTAGTCAGTATTATAGTAAATAAGTACTTTGGACAGATGTAAATATGCTGTAATAAAAAATGTTTTTCTTCTTTCTTTTAGTCCTTTTTACTTGTGAGACTAGCCACAAATACCATGCCTCCCCCAAAATAATTTGCAATCAAAATTTATCTCTAAATGAATTTATTGCACAGAAAATATATATATATATATACACTTACAGTAGACATGTTCAAAAATAGTTACACAACAGCAGGGCCCTAAATGTAAGCAGTATAGTTGTTTTGTTTTGTTTTGTTTTTTTCTTTTATAAAAAAGAGGTTATGTGAAATATTGGGATTTTATTTCCAGGCCTAGTATTTCAAGACAGTTAACTACACTTACGGTGTCAACAGCCTCTTGTTGGCAGTACGATTTTATTGGCTCCATGGAATAACAGCAAGAATTTACTATTGCTTCTTTCTTTTATGACACACACAGAAAAAAAAAAATTGACACATTTGCTCAAGACCAACCAGAATCATTTTAACCTATCAAAATTGATGGGAGGCCTTCACTGCCAAAGTCACTGCTGCGTTTTCACAATTCATTGCAGACAATCTGCTACTCCCATTATGATAAAGGAGAGAAGAGTCATAATCAGGGAAGAAAGCTAGATTAATACTTGAAATTATCATTGAATTATTTAGCCTGCTATAGGATTATTATTATTAGTGTCATTTGATAATTTCTCTCATTTTATTAAACACAACTGTGAGTAATTACGCTACCTAATATTTCTCTGTATTGGCTGACTAGCTAGCAAACATTCATGAAAATATCCATTAGCCACACATATAAAATGGTGCATTATGATGCTGTTGAATCAGAACATACCACTACCTGATCCTGTAGCTCTTTGAGGATTTGCAAATCAATTAATTCTATCTTTGTTGGATTCTTCCCATACAATTAGAAAATTTATAATCGAGTCCATGAACATTATTAGTTTTGCCATTTTAAACCAGCAATCACACTTTGATTTTTACAACAAAAGCAGAAATATAAACACACACATTTGGATCAGTTTTCTGTTAGTCTGTCTGGACTTCAAAATCCTATTCCTCAAGATGATGCACACCAAAGTTCTGGATTAAACAAGAAATTAGATGGCACCTGAACACTTGGTTTAATATTCTCAAAAGGACTATGCAACTTCTTTCTTACATTAAGACATTGTTTTACAAAGATCCACACTTTTATAATGTTAGTATTTTTAATAATCAATAAAGTCAATTAATCATGATTAAAAATCAAACATAAAAATTTCTACTTTTTGCTTTTGCCCCCTCCATTTAGAACTTATTTATAGCCTGATAATTCAAAGGTCCCTATGTTTATGAAAATCTGGACAGAAATAGCTCTAAGATCCCATTCAGAACTTGATATTAATCTAAGTCTTTTGGCTCCATTTATCCTGAGAGCAAAGAGTAGGACAAAGGATTTGAGTACTGTTAGTTTATCTGGGAGATTATCCAAGGTAGAAAAGAATGGGAAAGTGATACAGTGAAGAAGCAACTTTGTCAAAGAGGTACATTGTTGATATAATTGTTGTGGATAGAAAATGAAGGCTTGCTTTTACTGAAAGGTCCTGAGAAACTTCTTTAAGTTGTCCTCATGAAGACCTGAAAACTGACAATTTTACCTATGGTTCTTATTTCCACTTCACTGAGAGCTGTCCTCAGAGGACATTAACTCTCCTACACTTTTGGGTTGTGTTGGAGACATTCTAAAATGAGAGAGAGAACATGAGATGCTATCACTGTTAAGTAACTGCAATTTCCCATGGAACTATCCACCACAGGTTTGGCTATAATCAGGAGTTGGGCCTTGATATCAGAGGGATTTGAGGCAGTATCATTTTAGGTTAATCATTATATCTGAAATTTCCAAAAACTTCAACTGATGAAACTTTGATTATAAATCTATAAATATAACAATAAATCTACAGTATTCAAATTATTTTCATAGAAATACACAAACAAAGCATCAATTGACTAATATTTAAATGTTACAAAATACTGAACTGAAAGAATTTGGTCATATAACAACGTGTAAGAAGTAGAACTTAGGTTTAGGTTAGAAGTCAGGATGCATTTGGGACTCAGTTAAGAAATTGAATGGAGGGACGCCTGGGTGGCTCAGTGGGTTAAGCCGCTGCCTTCGGCTCGGGTCATGATCCCAGGGTCCTGGGACCGAGCCCCAAATCAGGCTCTCTGCTCAGCAGGGAGCCTGCTTCCTCCTCTCTCTCTCTGCCTGCCTCTCTGCCTGCTTTTCATCCCTCTCTGTCAAATAAATAAATAAAATCTTAAAAAGAAATTGAATGGATGTCTGACTACCTTATAGGTTTGCTAAAAATCAGTGACTTTGTGTTCACGTGTGGCTATGCAGGAATTTTTAACTTTCTCTAAGAAGTTATTAGATTTGATTATATAATGGCAGTAAAGAATGGGGAAAAGCAAAGTACAAACCCCATAAAGACAAAGACACTGAGTATGAGAAAAGAGTAATAGATAAGAAGAATCAATGCATTTGAGGAAAATGGGAATTGAAATACACAATGATTGTTGATTTTTTTAGATGGAGAAAACAAAACTAGCTTGCAAGAAGGAAATAACAGAAGACATGCTGTGATGTGATACAGAATCCTGGAAAAGGCAGTAACGTGGAATAAAGGAGTAGGGAGAGCATATCAGGTAATTTGGATAGGAAGGAGTTAGGAGATAATTGCTTGATAAATTTTATATGGCCCACTTAAATGCACAGATTTCTCTTCTTTAATTTATATGGAGAACAGGGTGTCCTTTCTCTTCCCTTTCAGAGCACCCGAGGTGTACTCTTTCAGACTGAAAACCTAAAAAGCTCAGGACTCAGTTGCTTAAGCACAGCTGAGAGGACATATTTCAATTAAGATTTACAGTTTGCTGTAGGTAGTAGACTGTCAAAAGTGGTTTAACCATATTTTTCATTTAACAAGAAGACTACAGAGAGTGTTTTCTGGTGTTGGTTCAGAGTCTTAAGAAAGTCAAGTGAACTATCTTAGAGGTTTTCATGGCTTTTTATTCACAGTTGAAAAAATTGCTGTTGGAGTTCTCACTATTAAGCCCACATTTCTGGCAGAAAGATAGAGGTAAAAGAGAATGATATCTTGTACGACTGATACTTTGTCATAAGGTTACAATGTAACTAGAAAAGAGACAATAAAATATTTGATGTTGTTTTAAGTTTCCTTGTTGTCAATCCCTCAGTGCTTTCTGATATTAAAGGAAAGAGTAGATGGATATTGACCTGTCAACTATCAACACCTGTCAGTCTCTCTTGGATAACCAATATCTCTATAATCTCTTCTTCCCAGTAAAAAAAATAAAATATATTCATAACCCACACTGTGCCATCTCAAGTTACTGCACCAAGATAAAATTACAATGATTTTCAGTTGTTCCAAATGGACAGAATACCCTTCCTTATGATATCATGTCTTATAAGATAGATAATTGGCATGCTACCAATATACCCAGATGTGACTGTGGAAGAGACAGGGAAAAAAATAATAATATTTATTTATTCCTTGGGTTGACCCTGTTTACACAGATGCATTACTATTAGAAAAGGTTGGTTTGGGACATTGGAATGAATTTACTTAATGGGTCTGTATGTAATTGGGTTGGAGGAAATTTTTAATTTCTACAAAAATTATTAGAATTCGATCTTATTCTCTTTTGTTGATTTTCACATGTTAACAAAGCCAACGTTTTTGTCTAGCAGACAAGATCTTAAATCCTAACAAAACTCAATTTTCCCTTTTTTTTTTAAAGTTTGAGAGCCTCATGTTCTCTCATGCTGCTTTAAATACAACTCAAAAAAACAAAAGGAGCTAAATGGGGCAGTAAGACCAGACTTTTTATTTTATTTTATTTATCTTATTTTTAATTAAAAAATTAAAGATTGTATTTATTTATTTGAGAGAGAGAGAGAGCATGAGTGGGGCAGGGGGATGTAGCTGCAGAGAGAGACTGAGAAATATACTCCCTAATGAGCAGGAAGCCCAAAATGGGGCTCGATCCCAGGATCCTGACTGAGATCATGACCAGAGACAAAGGCAGATACATGTGCAAAATCCCTTTTTTTCTGGGAAACAATACTTTACAAGAGATGTTTGAAAAAGTACTGGGGAATCAACTTTAATCGGAGATACAAAAATTTAATTGACTTTTGTAAAGCTACAGGGATCCAAATGATGGGAATCCCAGCCCGTTTAGGTTGTGGACCACAGAGTATTCTTCTCTGAAATTTTTTATTTTCTTCCATGTCTACTAACTCCAGTCCAAGTTCACTGATCTCTTTTTAGATAGTGCAAAACATGGCAAAGAATACCAAACAAGTGCCCAATATTCTACATTTATTACATCATTTCTCACATATAGAAGTGTGTTATCAAGGCTGGTTCTGTGAACGAACCTAGTTATGCTAAAGTGTGTTTTGTTCTCCAAGAAATTAAATGCATGGTTATCACACAATTATAAAATACTTGTGTCAAGAATTTTTATTCAAAAATTAATAAGAGAAGCAGATATTAAAACTAGTTCACATGGTTATTTGGGATATAAGCAGAGTTGTGCAGCAGAAGTGCTCTGGGCCCATAATTTGGGTTATAGAATTTATGTTTTCTAATGAAAAATCACTAACTTGCATTATTGTTAACAAGAATCCTGTGCATTACCATCAGTTTTCTCCATTATAACCTCTTGCTCTACAGTTTGTAAATAACTTTGTCAATAGCAAGCTAATAAACAGGGTGACTCCAATGGATTGAGATAATCTCTAGAGTTTCTGCTACATAATGAACAGGACTCCATTGAAAGGACACCTAAGAATTTATTTTGCCCCAAAATTTGATCACTTTTTTCACTGTCCTTACCTATTTTCCAAACCTAGTCCTTTTGCTTCACCTTTCAGTCTACGGACAACCCTGTATCTGACTGACTTGTTAATTCTGGGAATGTCTTGCAGATTAATTTGCTTGCCCGAGGTGGTTCCTCTAATTGATGTCTAAGAACCCTAATTAGTTAAGAAAACTTTTTTTTAACATTTTCATTGCTATTTATTATTATTATTATTATTATTATTGCTAATATCTCTATTATAAATAATTCACAAGGGCATCTTTCTGACAAAAGACAAAGAGCTGGCTACTAGTAGAAAAAGTACATTTAACTCTGTCAGTGAAAGTGGTAAAGGGATTTGAGAAAATAAGGCAAAGCAGTGGAATTATGTGTTAAAACTTTAAATATTATAGACACATTTACTTAATTTCTAATACTGTTGTTGCTTATAATTAAATAAGATGTTTTCCATGAACCACGCATTACAGCAAATATATTGTTTATACAGATTAAATTTTCATCAAAAGGGACGCCTGGGTGGCTCAGTTGGTTAAGCAGCTGCCTTTGGCTCAGGTCATGATCCCAGCGTCCTGGGATCGAGTCCCGCATCGGGCTCCTTGCTCGGCCGGGAGCCTGCTTCTCCCTCTGCCTCTGCCTGCCATTCTGTCTGCCTGTGCTTGCTCTCTCGCCCACTCTCTCTGATAAAGAAATAAAATCTTAAAATAAATAAATAAATTTTCATCAAAAAATTGTAAGTGTATTTTATTGTAGGATATGATAAGCATTTTGCAGATGAGAAAAGTGAAATTTAGAAAAGTATGTCTTTTCAAATCCCTTATACAATATCTGGCCTAGATAGAAGGATATACTATCACAATTGAGGAAGATAATTGAGATTACTTAAAATGATAAACTTTACTGTATAGGGATTTTTACAAGTTTGCCACAGATTCAGATTCTTTTAAAATATATATCTATTTTGTGTAAAGAGAATGCACTGAGAAGTAAAAAGAAAGTGATATATCAGTGCTATCAACTAATGGCTATAATATCATCACCTTATTTATGAACAATGAAACAGTGTGCAATATTTAAATAAATTTAAATAAATTCCTATTTATTTTATATATTTATAAATTTAAATAAATTTCTATTTATTTATTATTAAAGAAATTCCTCTAACAAACAGTATGTTTTGAAGGTTGCTAGCAGGAAAGTGTTGTACGACATGGAAGTAATCAGAAAATGTGATCTAAAATTCTGCTTTCAAGGGCGCCTGGGTGGCTCAGTGGGTTAAAATTCTGCTTTCAAGAAGCTATCACAGTAAGTACTGAGCATTAGCTATTATATGCTATGGATGAATAACTGAAATCTACATTTGAAACTAATGGTACACTATATGTTACCTAATTGAATTTTAAAAAGTTAATAAAAAAAAACCACTATTTTATAAAACAATATTCCCAACAGGCTCTTTTGCTTTAAAATACTCACTTTGTAATGAGAGTCATTACTTTTGTCTAGCCAATTCTTACAGCACTGTTTATCCCTTCTCTGCTTTATCCCTTCCCAGTATCAATAAAGGCTCACTTGGGTTACATAGAAGCCATGAGAAGGCTTGTAATAGATCTGGCTGGTTTTCACCAGCAATTTGACCACCATGTGCACAGGAAGTCTATTGATAAAGTCTTTATTGCAATAAGTTGCAAATACATGGATGATTTTGAATTCTCTTTCTTGAGGTCTTGTTTCATGATAATAAATTTAGGGTGGCTTATTGGAATGGATGTTATTAACATATCTTCATAGTTATAAGCACATGGAATTGTAAAATAGATGAATGAATGTGGCATTACTGACAACTGTCCTCATTTTGAAATCAAATTACAGTGTACTAAGATGAGGAAGCAAAGCAGATTTGGGATTATGAGTGAAATAATTTAAAAAAGTCTTGGGGTATGATCAGACTATTGGGTAATTCAGTAGAAAAATGTCAACTGATTGAGATTCTGTGTTCCCTGATTTCAGAGAGAAGTTAAGATAAATAAGTAACACGAGGAGACTAGGAAGCCAAACATAAGTGATAATTTTGTGCCAGGGTGTGTTTACATCTGTTTATCTTCTTGCTTTACCACTAAGGTTGCTCCTAGAGGAGAGTTTAAATATGTGTTGGAGCTAATCTCTGTGGATTACACAAGAAACCACATCCTACAGCTCTCCCTGAAACACCCCTTATGATTTCAATGTAATTTGGTTTTTGCATTTTTAGAAATAACAAAATACTTTGCAAACTCATCTACTTTATTACCATCACAAGTGAGTCAGCTGACTCCACATTTTAACACAGTGACAGTCACAGAGGAATGGAGGAATGAGTAGAGTTATCAATATATGTGCTTTTAAGAAGTATGACAGGGTAGCAGCTATTTCCAGGAACCAAAACATGGGTCAGCAGCTGTGCAGGAAAAGTGATGGAATAAATGACTCATTTCAGAGGAGTTCTATAACATATTAGTTCTATAATGTATCTTCAGCCCCCAATTACCCGCTTTGATCTAAAGATAAGGATTTACAGTTAAGGTCCCATTTATGATTTGACTGGTGTGGTCTGAATCATTTTTACTATTGTTTTGACTATTACTTGAAGCCTATAGTAGTACTTGGGATATGTGTTGTGTATTCTGTGAACATGTGCTATTTTTAGATTAGATAATTTCTGTCTCGAACCCCTGTTCATTTGTTTGTTTTTGTTTATTTGATAGTGGTTTCAGTAAATGGATATATCTGAAAAATTGCAAAGCCACTATTAAAACAAGTTATTATTATATATAGCATGGAATTGCACATTCCTCCTTTGAATCCGACAGAGCTTCACCATATCCTTAACAATTTGGGAAAAACATGCTATTATTTTTCTTTATAAAATTTCTCCTGTTAGGCTGTGATGGTTGTCATCAGCAGTAACTCCTCTGAAGGCTTTGTCAAAAGAGTTGAAAAAATTGGAAAGGTGTGTAAATGAAGCTGTTTGCTGAATATAAAGAAAAGAGCATTGAAGTACAATTCACACTCTTACTTCTCCTTCTATGCTTTCAGATGTTTGACATTTGAAAATTTTGCTTCTAGAAGAGATGCCCTATATAATTCTTACTTTAAGGAGCAAGTTGCTTTTATAATTTTTTTATTATTCTACCATTCCAGTATTTCCATTTAAATTAAATTCAATACCATTTAAAAAAAATCAAAAGTGCAGCCAGTATTCAATTCCTGGGCTAAATAATTTTAGAAAGCTTTGTGTTATTGAACCTACAGGGTTTTTCTGTAGTTTTAACTCTTTCTTTCTGTGATTTTTCCCATTAGTCACGTAAGTGACTGCAATATAACAGACATTGAGGATAAAGAAGGACTGAATAGAACAATCCTTGGCCTCATGAAGTTGAGAATCTAGCAAGGGAGTCAAACAATTCAATCATTCAGAGACAATTTATTGAGTGCCTGGCCTAAAATGAGCACAACAAAACCCCAGGCCAGAGGAATCATTTTAATGGGAGAGATAGATAATAGGTAAGCCAACTTAAAAAAAAAATCGTACTGCTTTTTCTTTAATAGAGATGCATATTTGAACTAAATAAGCACATTTTAAAAAGAGCAGTGATTGAGAAGAGGTTTTTTAACTGAGTGGTCCGAAAGGGCCTCCCTGAAAAAGTCTGTTTTGAACAGATTTCTGAATAATATCAGCTAGGAAGCTGCGTAAAAATCTCAGGGATGGGTGATTTTTCCAGTCGAAAAACTGTAAAGGCTCCAAAGTCACAATAGAGCTATAAGTTTCTCTAATAAAGTAACTTCTGACAAAGAATGAGAAGAAATAACTAACCCAGGTTTGAAAGAAAAGGGACAGACTTTCTATGGAATTCATATTTAATTAAAGCTCTAAAGGACAAAAATACAATAGAGCAAAATTCTGGTCACGCTGATATACCTAACGAAAGTTCATAAACAAGGTGTGGGTAGCAAAGAGTGTGTGGGAATGTTGGTAAGAACAGTGGGGAAGAGTCATCCCTGAACATGTTCTTAAATGAAGCAATTCTTGGGTTGTATTAAAGGGTAAATTGGAGTTTGCCTAAGTGATTAGAGAAGGATGCCTCAGCTTATGGAAGTTCAAAGCCATAAAGATGTGATAAACTACTGCAGATATTTTCATGTATATTTGTTGTTGCTTCTAGTAATGGTGATCTAAAAACTCCTACTTAAGACAACTAAAAATCCAGACAAAATAGCTTTTAAAGTTAAAAATATCAGAATGATTATAAAAATAAGTGAGGGATTACTGGGCCAAAATACGAAATACAATGAGAGCCTAGAGATATATGCCCTGAAGCCATTTTAGCTATGAGAGCATTTGAAACTGCTAAAACACACTGAGCTGTGTTGTTAATAGACTCTTGATACTAGAGAAACAAATCCAGCAGCAATCAAATTTGAGGACTTTGGTACAACCCAAATTTAACTTGAGATCCACAAAGCACAAGGAGAAGCAGAAATAAGACTATAGCCTACCTTGCCTTCTGTGTAAACTGAGAAAGCCAATCACTGAATTTGGAGTATGATTGTCTTGTAGAGTCTCAGATATAAGAGAAAATCCTACCAAGGAGGACCATACCGTTATTATAGCTCTTAATTATCCCTACTCAATAAGAGTTTCAAATATAATGTCTTGAACATAGCAAAATGTAACAAAGCACACAAAGAAAAACCATTAACAAGATTTGATAGACAAAATGGGATTAAGTATGATGTTAAAATGATCAATAAAGATTGTAAAATGGCTTGATTACTCTGCTCAAAGAAATGAAAGGGGAAGCAAATTGAACAAAAAACTGACACTAAAAATGATATTGAGAAAGGTTTTATAAATGAACCAAATGGATACTCTAGAACTTTAAAGATATGACAGCTAATTTAAGATACCACAGGGGTGCCTGGGTGGCTCACTTAATTAAACCTCCAATTCTTTTTCCTTTTTTTTTAACACCTTACTTTTATTTTATCTCTTTCAATTTGGCTCAGGTCATGATGTCATGGTTGTGAAATAGAGCCCAGAGTTGGGCTCTGTGCTGAGCCTGGAGCCTGCTTAAGATTCTTTTCCCTTCTTTTTCTATCCCTCCCTGCACTCTCACTTGCTCACTCTCTCTTGCTTGCAAATAAATAGATAGATAGATAGATAGATAATAGACAAAGCAAAATAAAAGCAGATTATGAAAATAAATATAAAGATTTTGAAATGAAAACAAGTTCAAAATAAAATAGAGAAGACCTACACAGCTAAAAGTTCATTCAGAAAATCTACTATTAAAGAAGTCAGTATGACACAGTGTTAAGATATCAAAAGATTTGAGCATGTACTTTACAGAAAGGGTAATCCAAATGGCCACTCATATATAAAAACTGTTTATCTTTATTATGAATCTGGAATTAAATTAAATTAAATTAAAAATAAATTAAAACCTAAAATGACATACTATTACACACTTACCATATTGGGCAACAGTAAAATTGCCTTGCAAGAATGTGAAAGAATGAAAGTGCCCATAATAAAAACATTTGAGGTAAGTTGGACAATATTTAGAAAACTTAAAAATAAAAATAAAAATTTGGTCCATTCCTAGAAATACAACATGGAACTAAATGAATATTTTCACCAGGATATGCAAACAGATGATTATAGCTATTTCATTAATAACGGCAGTTCAGTAGTGGTCTATTTGCACAATGTTACATTAAATAAGAGAGAATATTAACAAACTGGGAGGAGGGGCTAGGTTGTTATCAGAAACAGATCTTCTATGGTGCTGATTATGTTCTATTTCTCAAAATCTTTAAGTTAAAAAAGTTTTCAAATTTATATCTAGATAGATAGATGATAGATAGACAGATATCCCAGAAGCTGCAATGCTAGGCTAAGACCAGGCTTTAAAGGGCTTTTCTATACTCTACTAAATACTTGAAACCATTCATTATATCATAGCTCAGTGTTCAAATCTCCATTTGTTTCCTCAGGTTCCTAATATTTACCTTAAGGTGACCTGATTCAGACTTTTGATCACCTTTGTCTAAATATTTCTATTTTAACAAAGTCCTTTTTAACACTGAGAGACTAAAACTTAGAAAAATACTCTGATTGTTATCTCACTAGGGTGGAAAATATATAGTTACCCATTAACTAATGATATCCATGTCTACATTAGATCCGTGGCATTTTTAATTCTTGGGAGCTTTTGGTTAAATGAAATTTTTAAGCTTCCTTTAAAGGAAGCTTTAAGCCATCACCACATGAATAAAATTAAAGAACCAAATGAAAACAGGCCAAGTATTTACAGAGTAATAGAATGTGCAGTGGAAAGAGTACAATTCTGAAATCATAAAGCCTAAATTAGTGTGATGCATTTTTGCTACCCATGTAATCATAAACCAGTTATCTAAATGTGTTAGCCTCAGTTTTTTCACCCATGAAATGGTGATGATAATACTTATTATGCAGCGTTGTTGTGTGGATGTGATGAAGCATGGAGCATGAGAGTCTCATATTCCATGCTAAAATGATAGCTATTTTTATACTTATAATAATTCTAGTAATAGTAATTAAATTGTTCAAAATGGTAATATTCATTTATATTGAGGCATTGTATTGACTATTATTAGACACATTTACCAACATAAATTTCATTTTACTTTACCCCCTCTGAGGATATATATTCCCTAATTCAATATGAATCTCCTTATGAATAATAATTATCATAATAAATATGCTGATTTTTCTTCTATTTGTTTTTAAGGAGGTATCCTTTACTGTTGAACATAAAGAAACTTAAGCAAGTCTGTCTTATTCAAACTTTGCATGCTGCTTTCTTATGAAACTAGATTATAGAGTTGTATGAAATAAATTCATGCAGTTAAGACATTGATGTTTGGAACACTGGGTGGTCAGTTTAGTATTTCAAAAGAAGATTTTAAATTTAAACCTTAAAACTGAGCTCTTTCAGCCTTTTTTATAGACCATCCTTCATGCTTCATAAGTACTCCTCCATTGTAAACTAAGTAATAGTTTTTGTCACAGTGTATATACCAAAAATGGATTTTATATTCTATTATTTCAGAGTTAGTTGCAGTTTCTACTGCCTTACTTCCTTTTTTGAAAAATAGATTAATTCTACAAAAAGTTTTTTCCAGCTTTATTGAAAAAAATCGACATATTTGTAAATTTAAGAAATGATTTCTTATAACATTGCAAACTTTTAACATTGTGTAAATTTTGTACAATTTGATAAATTGGTATACATCTTTATTGCAATATAATCTACACAAAAATGTTAATACATCTACTATCTCGTATAGTTGCCACTGTTTTTTATGCATGTATCGTAAGGAATTTTAAGATCTACTCTCTTAGCAACTTTTATGTATATAGTATAGTAGAGATAAACTTCAGAGGTCTTGTGGGTTTTGTTCCAGACTGCCTCAATAAAGTGATTATCTCAATAAACTAAGTCAAATTATTATATTTTTTGGTTTCCCAGTGCATATAAAAAATTATGTTTCCCAGTGCATATAAAAAATAAAAACTATACTGCACTGTTCAAAAGCATTATGTTTTTAAAGAAAATCAATGTATATACCTTAAGTACACTAGTTCTGAGTTTTCAGTGGGTCATAATTACTGATCACAGATCACCATAACAAATACAATAATAATGAAAAAACTTGATATATTGCAAGAATTACCAACATGTGACAAAGAGACACAAAATGAACAAATGTTGTTAGAAAAATGGTGGCAGCAGACCTCTTTTATACAAGATTGCTATAAACTTTCAACTTGTAAGAATGTGATATATGCAAAGTTTATTAAAGGGAAGCACAATAAAAAAAAGTATGTATATCTTATTAACTATGATCATCATGCTGTACATTAGATCCCCAGAACTTTTTCATATTATAGTTGCAAGTTTGCACCCTTTGACCATCTTACTCCACCCCAGGTTCACCCCTTGTCAACTCAACTCTAAGTTTCCATTAGTTTTCCTTTTCCTCAGATTCTGTATGTAAGGGATATCATAATACATAAATTTAAAAAATATATAAAATCTTTGAAATATTTCACTTAGAATAATACCTTCAAGATCCATCCATGCTGTTGTAAATTGCAGTATTTCTTAATTTTTCATGGTTAAGTAGTATTCCGTAGTATATATTTACCATACTTATTTTACTCATTCATCCATTAATGGATACTGAAGTTATTTCCATCTCTTGCTTAGAGTTAATAATTTTATAATAAACATAAGAGTGCAGATATGTCTTTGAACAGTGACTTCGTTTTCTTTAGATAGATACCTAGAAGTGGGATTACTGAATCATATGGTAATTTTACTTTTAATAATATGAATAATCTCCATACTGTTTTCCATACAAATTTATATCCCTATTACAGTGCATAAGTTCCCCGTTTTCCCCAATATTTACCAAAATTGGTTAGTTTCAATTTTTTGGTAGTATATATTCTAATATCTTGCTGTGTTTTTCAGAGGTAAACAACAACAACAACAACATAAGGACTTTGCCCTGAGATTTTTACGTTGAGCACTTTTTAATGCTCCTGTTGGTCATTTATATAACTTTTTTGAAAAAAAAGTCTATTGAGATCCTTTTGCTATTTTTTTAATCATATATTTTTTTCTATTTGTATCTGTTGGTTATTAACCTCTTTTCAGATATAAGATTCGTAAGTATTTTCTTACATTCTGTGGATTGTGTTTTCATTCTCTCTCCCTTTTTTTGGCAATGCAGAAACGTTAGTTTGATGTAATACCATTTATTTATTTTTGCTTTTTTTGCTTGTGTTTTTGGTCTGGTATCCAAAAAACTATTGGCAAGACCAATGTCAAGGAGAATTTTTCCTATGTTTTCCTTTAGGAAATTTAGTTTCATGCATCACCTTTAAGTCTTTAATCTATTTCAAGTTCAGACTTATGAGTGATATAAGGTTCCCTTTTCATACTGTTTATGTGACTATTCAGTTTTAAATATCATTTATTGAACAGACTATCTTTCCCCATTACATATGTTGGCCCCTGTCAAATATTAGGTGACTGTATGAAAGGATTTATTTCTGGACTCTCAATTCTGTTCTACTTGTTTATTGGTCTGTTTTTATGCCAGTATACTTTATTGTTTTGAGCATGAGGGCTTTGTAGTATAGTTTCAAATCAAGAAGTGTAATCTCCCTTCTTCATTCTTTCTCAGAACTGCTTTGATTATTTGTTGTCTTTCATGGTCTCATATAAACTTTAGGATTCTTTACTTACTTCTGTAAAACAATAATATTGGATTTTTTTTAAGATTTTTAATTTATTTATTTGACAGAGAGAGATGACAAGCAGGCAGAGAGGCAGGCAGAGAGAGAAGAGGAAGCAGGCTTCCTGCTGAGCAGAGAGCCTGATGCGGGGCTCGATCCCAGGACCCTGGGATCATGACCAGAGCCGAAGGCAGCGGCTTAACCCACTGAGCCACCCAGGCGCCCCTAACATTGGATTTTTGATAGGAATTGGATTTACAGATGGTTTACGGTAGTATGGACATTTTAACAATGTTAATTCTTACCATTCATAAATATGAGCTATCTTTCCATTTCTGTCACCTTCAATTTCTTTATCAATGTCATAGTTTATGGAGTACAGATCTTTCATCTTCTTAGTTAAATCTATTCCTAAGTATTTTATTATTTTTGATGCTATTGTGAATTAGATTGTTTTCTTTATTTTTTCAGATAGTTCATCATTAGAATGTTAAAATGCTCCTGTCTTGTGCTTACTTTGGCAGCACATATACTAAAATTGGAATGATGCAGAGAAGATTAGCGTGATCACTGAACAAGGATGACATGACAAACTGGGAAGCAGTCCATAAAAAAAAAAAGAAACAAAACAAAATTCTTTTCTTTTATATATTGATCTTGTGTTTGGTAATTTTACTAAATTTGTTTATTCAAATTTTTTGTGAATTTTTTAGGATTTTTTAACATGTAAGTTCATGTTATCCAAAAAAAGAAAATTTTACTTCTTCCTTTTTTTTTTTTTTTTGGAGTCTCTTGTTTCTTTGTGTTCCTTGTTTCTCTGGCTAGGACATCCACTACTGTGTCAAATGAGAGTAGTGAAAATGGACACACTTGTCTTTCTTCTGATCTTTAAGGGGAAAACTTTCAAAAGTTTTGATTGAATATGAGATTAGCTCTGGGCTTGCAATCTGTGTTTTTTCTTTAATGGGTTTTTTAAATTATTTTTAAAAATTTTTTATATAATGTGTTTTAATCCCTAGGGG
Source organism: Mustela nivalis (assembly GCF_964662115.1). NCBI lineage: Eukaryota > Metazoa > Chordata > Mammalia > Carnivora > Mustelidae > Mustela > Mustela nivalis. Next base: position 518,754 of record NW_028136539.1, read on the forward strand.
TACAGGTCTGTGAATCACCAGGTTTACACATTTCACAGCACTCACCATCACTCACCATAGCATCTGCCCTCTCCAATGTCCATACCCCAACACACCTCCCCCCAGCAACCCTCAGTCTGTTTTGTGAGATTCAGTCTTTTATGGTTTGTCTCCCTCCTAATACCATCTTTTTTTATTTTTCTTTTCGTACGCCCGAAACTGCCTATGTTGCATCTCCACTTCATCATATCAGGGAGATCATATGATAGTTGTCTTTCTCAGATTGATTTATTTCGCCAAGCATAATACCCTCTAGTTCCATCCACGTCATCACAAATAGCAGGATTTCATTTCTTTTGATGGCTGCATAGTATTCCATTGAACATATATACCACATCTTATTTATTGATTCATCTGTTGAAGGACATTTAGTTTCTTTCCATAGTTTAACTATTGTGGACATTGCTGCTATAAACATTTGGGTGCATGTGCCCCTTCAGAATGCCACGTTTGTATCTGTAGGGTATATACCCAGTACTACAAGCACTGGGTCATAGGGTAGTTCTATTTTCAGCTTTTTGAGGCACGTCCACGCTGTTTTCCAGAGTGGTTGCACCAGCTTGCATTCCCACATACAGTGTAGGAGGGTTGCCCTAACTCCACATCCTCGCCAGCATCTGTCATTGACGGACTTGTTCATTTTAGCCATTCTGAACGGTGTGAGGTGGTATCTCATTCTGGTTTTGATTTGTATTTCCCTGATGCCAAGTGGTGTGGAGCATTTTTTCATGTGTCTGTTGGCCATTTGGATGTATTCTTTGCAGAAATGTCTGTTCATGTCCTCTGCCCATTTCTTCATTGGATTATTTGTTTTTAGGGTGTTGAGTTTGATAAGCTCTTTATAGATTTTGGATACTGGCCCTTTATCTGGTATGTCATTTGCAAATATCTTCTCCCAGATAACTTCTGACAGTGATCTTTTGGCTTTGTTAACTGTTTCCTTTGCAGTGCAAAAGCTTTTGGATCTGATGAAATCCCAATAGTTCATTCTTGCCCTTGCTTCCCTTGCCTTTCGCGATGTTCCTAGGAAGAAGTTGCTGCTGCTGAGGTCAAAGAAGTTGCTACCTGTTCTCTCCTCAAGGACTATGATGGATTCCTTTCTCACATTATGCTTCTTCATCCATTTCCAGTCGATTATAATGTATGGTGTTAGGATGGTCCAATTTCATTTTCTGCATGTGGCTGTTCAATTTTCCAGACCCCAAGGCCAATGGCTCCTTCTCTTCCCCAGGGACAGTGTGCTGTGCCTTCCCCACACTTGCTCCTGGGGAGCGCAGTGACAGACGTGTGCAACCATGCATCTCTCTCATGCAGAGGGGATGCCCAGGCAAAGAGGATTTCGCTCCATGCGGGTTTATTACACCGTGCTGTGGAGACTGGCTCCGGCAAGCAGCAGGCAGCATCCCACAGACCCGACTCTGATTTCCCAAAGAATGCTGTGCTTTCCCAGAGGGGATGCCCGGGCAAAGAGGCTTTCGCTCTATGCGGGTTTCTCCAAAAGTGCTGCGAATACTAGGCTAAGGCAAGCAACAAAAGCAGCCCACAGAACCGACTCTGATTTCCCAGCGACGGCCATGCTTTCGCAGAGGTTTTCAGCTTGGCGCGAACCTCACTTCGCTGCTGCTTCCTCAGCAAGGCTGTGGTCGTTCGCTCTGTCGCGGCAGGAAAGAAGAGCCGCGGGAGAGCTGGTGCCTCTTGGTCCTTGCTTTCCCGGGCTCCATGTTCGCGCCCGGGGTTCACCTTGCTAAGCCGAACTAAGCAGACACAGTCACAACCCTGCAGCAGCGTGCGTGGCCTAGCATGGCACTCTATGCCTATTACCATCTCCTGGCGTAGGTAAGGCTTTGCCTTTTGCTCCGGCGCTCGGGCAGACTCGGGGTCTAGGCCAGTGCCTTCACCATAGGAGAGAGGAGGCGACAGGATTCCTGCACCGGGCCCGAGCACTGGGATGGGGAACAGTGGGGACTGTCTCCACTCTTTCCCCGGCACACCCCCTGCCACCCACAATGCTGCCATATCTTGGTGGAAGACGGCATCTGACTGCACGTTTCTCCATGGGGTTGTTTCGGCGAGTTCCGGGTATGGCAACTGGTGGCAAGCCCAAGTCTGCCCTTGGGACAGGTGGCCAAGGAGATGCTTTCCCCTTGGGACCAGAGGCACAGGACAGGCCTGCCTTCTGCCCAGACTCCTTCCTCAGAGTGGAGCACGCACCCATGCCCTTGTCGTCCCCTCATGTCTCCTTAGCAGCCAGGCTTCAATCTCTCCGCACAGGGAGCAGAGGACACTTGTCTTCTCATGGCCTGCTGTTCGTGCCTCGGCAGGCTATTCTGACTCCCGAGCGTTTCCAGACCCCACGGCCAAGGGATCCTTCTCTTCCCCGGGGGCGGCGTGCTGTGCCTTCCCCAAAATTGCTCCTGGGGAGCGCGGTGACAGACGTGTGCAACCATGCTTCTATCTCAGGCAGAGGGGATGCTAGGGCAAAGAGGATTTCGCTCCATGCAGGTGTCTTCCACCATGTTGCCGAGACTCGCTCAGGCAAGCAGCAGCAGCATCCCCAAACCGAACTCTGATTTCCCAACGAATGCTGTGCTTTCCTAAGGGAGAGGCCCAGGCAAAGAGGCTTTCGCTGTATGCGGGTTTCTCCCACCGCGAGACTGGGCTAAGGGAAGCAGCAGAAGCCCGGACAACATTTCTCAGCGAATGCTGTGCTTTCGCAGAGGATTTGGTTTGGAGCGAACAGCACTTTGCCACTGCTTCCTCAGTAAAGCTTCAGTCGCGTCAGGGAAGAAGAGCTGCGGGAGAGCTGGTGCCTCTTGGGCCTTGCTTTCCCTGGCTCCATGTTCGCGTCCTGGGTTCACCCTGCCAGGCACAGTCACAACCGTGCAGTAGCGCGCTTAGCCTAGGATGGCACTCCATGCACACTACCATCTCCCGGTGTAGGCATCGCTTGTCCTTTTACTCTGGCGCTCAGGCCAACTCGCGGACTAGGCCTGTGCTTTCCCCACAGGAAAGGAGAGGTGACAGGATCCCTGCACACCGCCCGTGCACTGAATAGGGAGCTTTGGGGGACTGTCACCACTCCTTCCCCTTAAAACCCGGGCCTCCTCCAAGCTTCTACATCCCGGAGGAAGACGGCATCTGATGGCCAGGTCTTTCTGGGGGTTGTTTCTCGAGAATAGGGTAGGCGCCTGGTGGCAAGCCCATGGCTCCACCACGGTCAGGTGGCCAAGGAGCTGCTGTCTCCTTGGGCCCAAAGGCTCAGGACAGGCATGCTTTCTGCCCAGACTCCTTCCTCAGAGTGGAGCCCTTTCCCCTGCCCTAATCTTCCCCTCGTGTCTCCTTAGCAGCCCGGCTTCCTTCGCTCTGCAGTGACAGATGTGTCCCTTTCCTTAAGGCTCTTTCCACAGGCACCACCGCGCTTCTTTCTCAGGCAGAGCGGATGCCCAGGCAAAGAGGATTTCGCTCCATGCGGGTTTATTCCACCGTGCTGTGGAGACTAGCTCCGGCAAGCAGCAGGCAGCATCCCACAGACCCGACTCTGATTTCCCAAAGAATGCTGTGCTTTCCCAGAGGGGATGCCCCGGCAAAGAAGCTTTCGCTCTATGCGGGTTTTTCCAAAAGGGCTGCGAATACTAGGCTAAGGCAAGCAACAAAAGCAGCCCACAGAACCGACTCTGATTTCCCAGCGACGGCCATGCTTTCGCAGAGGTTTTCAGCTTGGCGCGAACCTCACTTCGCTGCTGCTTCCTCAGCAAGGCTTTGGTCGTTCGCTCTTTCGCAGCAGGGACGAAGAGCCGCGGGAGAGCTGGTGCCTCTTGGGCCTTGCTTTCCCGGACTCCATGTTCGCGCCCGGATTTCACTTTGCTAAGCCGAACTAGGCAGACACAGTCACAACCCTGCAGCAGCGTGCGTGGCCTAGCATGGCACTCTATTCCTAATTCCATCTCCTGCTCTGGTAAGGCTTTGCCTTTTGCTCCGGTGCTCGGGCAGACTCGGGGTCAAGGCCAGTGCCTTCACCACAGGAGAGAGGAGGCAACAGGATCCCTGCACACGGCCCGGGCACTGGGATGGGGAACTGTGGGGAACTGTCTCCACTCCTTCCCCGCCGCACCCCCTGTCACCCACAATGCTGCCACATCTTGGTGGAAGATGGCATCTGACTGACCGTTTCTCCATGGGGTTGTTTCTGCAAGTTCCAGGTATGGCACCTGGTAGCAAGCCCAAGTCTGCCCTTGGGACAGGTGGCCAAGGAGATGCTCTCCCCTTGGTAACAGAGGCACAGGACAGGCCTGCCTTCTGCCCAGACTCCTTCCTTAGAGTGGAGCACGCGCCCCTGCCCTAGTCGTCCCCTCATGTCTCCTTAGCAGCCAGGCTTCCATCTCTCCGCACAGGGAGCGGGTGACACATGTCTGGCCACCGGCCTGCATTTCGTGCCGCGGCAGGCTATCCTGTTCCCGAGCGTTTCCCGACCCCAAGGCCAAGGGATCCTTCTCTTCCCCAAGGGCGGCGTGCTGTGCCTTCCCCACACTTGCTCCTGGGGAGCGTGGTGACAGACGTGAGCAACCATGCTTCTCTCTCAGGCAGAAAGGATGCTAGGGCAAAGAGGATTTCGCTCCATGCGGGTATCTTCCAACATGCTGCGGAGACTCACTTAGGCAAGCAGCAGCAGCATCCCCAAACCCAACTCTGATTTCCCAACGAATGCTGTGCTTTCCAAGGGGAGATGCCCAGGCAAAGGGGCTTTCGCTGTATGCGGGTTTCTCTCACCGCGAGACTGGGCTCAGGCACGCAGCAGCAGCCCCCAAAACATTTCTCGGGGAATGCTGTCCTTTCGCAGAGGCTTTGGTTTGGAGCAAACAGCCCTTCGCCACTGCTTCCTCAGCAAGGCTTCTGTCGCGTCAGGGAAGAAGAGCTGCGGGAGAGCTGGTGCCTCTTGGGCCTTGCTTTCCCTGGCTCCATGTTCGCGTCCTGGGTTCACCCTGCCAGGCCGAACTAAGCAGACACAGTCGCAACCGTGCAGTAGCGCGCTTAGCCTAGGATGGCACTCTATGCACACTACCATCTCCCGGTGTAGGCATCGCTTGGCCTTTTACTCTGGCGCTCAGGCCGACTCGCGGACTAGGCCTGTGCTTTCCCCACAGGAAAGGAGAGGTGACAGGATCCCTGCACACCGCCCGTGCACTGAATAGGGAGCTTTGGGGGACTGTCACCACTCCTTCCCCTTAAAACCCGGGCCTCCTCCAAGCTTCTACATCCCGGAGGAAGACGGCATCTGATGGCCAGGTCTTTCTGGGAGTTGTTTCTCGAGTTTAGGGTAGGCGCCTGGTGGCAAGCCCATGGCTCCACCACGGTCAGGTGGCCAAGGAGCTGCTGTCTCCTTGGGCCCAAAGGCTCAGGACAGGCATGCTTTCTGCCCAGACTCCTTCCTCAGAGTGGAGCCCTTTCCCCTGCCCTAATCTTCCCCTCGTGTCTCCTTAGCAACCCGGCTTCCTTCGCTCTGCAGTGACAGATGTGTCCCTTTCCTTAAGGCTCTTTCCACAGGCACCACCGCGCTTCTCTCTCAGGCAGAGCGGAAGCCCAGGCAAAGAGGATTTCGCTCCATGCGGGTTTATTCCACCGTGCAGTGGAGACTAGCTCCGGCAAGCAGCAGGCAGCATCCCACAGAACCGACTCTGATTTCCCAGCGACGGCCATGCTTTCGCAGAGGTTTTCAGCTTGGCGCAAACCGCACTTCGCTTCTGCTTCCTCAGCAAGGCTTTGGTCGTTCGCTCTGTCGCGGCAGGAAAGAAGAGCCGCGGGAGAGCTGGTGCCTCTTGGGCCTTGTTTTCTCGGGCTCCAAGTTCGCGCCCGGGGTTCACCTTGCTAAGCCGATCTAAGCAGACACAGTCACAACCCTGCAGCAGCGTGCGTGGCCTAGCATGACACTCTATGGCTATTACCATCTCCTGGCGTAGGTAAGGCTTTGCCTTTTGCTCCGGCGCTCGGGCAGACGCGGGGTCAAGGCCAGTGCCTTCACCACAGGAGAGAAGAGGCGACAGGATCCCTGCACAGGGCCCGAGCACTGGGATGGGGAACGGTGGGGACTGTCGCCACTCTTTCCCCGGCACACCCGCGGCCACCCACAATGCTGCCATACCTTGGTGGAAGAGGGCATCTGACTGCACGTTTCTCCATGGGGTTGTTTCTGCGAGTTCCGGGTATGGCACCTGGTGGCAAGCCCAAGTCTGCCCTTGGGACAGGTGGCCAAAGAGATGCTTTCCCCTTGGGACAAGAGGCACAGGACAGGCCTGCCTTCTGCCCAGACTCCTTCCTCAGAGTGGAGCACGCACCCATGCCCTTGTCTTCCCCTCATGTCTCCTTAGCAGCCAGGCTTCAATCTCTCCGCACAGGGAGGAGAGGACACTTGTCTTCTCATGGCCTGCTGTTCGTGCCTCGGCAGGCTATTCTGCTTCCCGAGCGTTTCCAGACCCCAAGGCCAAGGGATCCTTCTCTTCCCCGGGGGCGGCGTGCTGTGCCTTCCCCAAAATTGCTCCTGGGGAGCGCGGTGACAGACGTGAGCAACCATGCTTCTCTCTCAGGCAGAAAGGATGCTAGGGCAAAGAGGATTTCGCTCCATGCGGGTATCTTCCAACATGCTGCGGAGACTCGCTTAGGCAAGCAGCAGCAGCATCCCCAAACCCAACTCTGATTTCCCAACGAATGCTGTGCTTTCCAAGGGGAGATGCCCAGGCAAAGGGGCTTTCGCTGTATGCGGGTTTCTCTCACCGCGAGACTGGGCTCAGGCACGCAGCAGCAGCCCCCAAAACATTTCTCGGGGAATGCTGTCCTTTCGCAGAGGCTTTGGTTTGGAGCAAACAGCCCTTCGCCACTGCTTCCTCAGCAAGGCTTCTGTCGCGTCAGGGAAGAAGAGCTGCGGGAGAGCTGGTGCCTCTTGGGCCTTGCTTTCCCTGGCTCCATGTTCGCGTCCTGGGTTCACCCTGCCAGGCCGAACTAAGCAGACACAGTCGCAACCGTGCAGTAGCGCGCTTAGCCTAGGATGGCACTCTATGCACACTACCATCTCCCGGTGTAGGCATCGCTTGGCCTTTTACTCTGGCGCTCAGGCCGACTCGCGGACTAGGCCTGTGCTTTCCCCACAGGAAAGGAGAGGTGACAGGATCCCTGCACACCGCCCGTGCACTGAATAGGGAGCTTTGGGGGACTGTCACCACTCCTTCCCCTTAAAACCCGGGCCTCCTCCAAGCTTCTACATCCCGGAGGAAGACGGCATCTGATGGCCAGGTCTTTCTGGGAGTTGTTTCTCGAGTTTAGGGTAGGCGCCTGGTGGCAAGCCCATGGCTCCACCACGGTCAGGTGGCCAAGGAGCTGCTGTCTCCTTGGGCCCAAAGGCTCAGGACAGGCATGCTTTCTGCCCAGACTCCTTCCTCAGAGTGGAGCCCTTTCCCCTGCCCTAATCTTCCCCTCGTGACTCCTTAGCAGCCCGGCTTCCTTCGCTCTGCAGTGACAGATGTGTCCCTTTCCTTAAGGCTCTTTCCACAGGCACCACCGCGCTTCTTTCTCAGGCAGAGCGGATGCCCAGGCAAAGAGGATTTCGCTCCATGCGGGTTTATTCCACCGTGCTGTGGAGACTAGCTCCGGCAAGCAGCAGGCAGCATCCCACAGACCCGACTCTGATTTCCCAAAGAATGCTGTGCTTTCCCAGAGGGGATGCCCCGGCAAAGAAGCTTTCGCTCTATGCGGGTTTTTCCAAAAGGGCTGCGAATACTAGGCTAAGGCAAGCAACAAAAGCAGCCCACAGAACCGACTCTGATTTCCCAGCGACGGCCATGCTTTCGCAGAGGTTTTCAGCTTGGCGCGAACCTCACTTCGCTGCTGCTTCCTCAGCAAGGCTTTGGTCGTTCGCTCTTTCGCAGCAGGGACGAAGAGCCGCGGGAGAGCTGGTGCCTCTTGGGCCTTGCTTTCCCGGACTCCATGTTCGCGCCCGGATTTCACTTTGCTAAGCCGAACTAGGCAGACACAGTCACAACCCTGCAGCAGCGTGCGTGGCCTAGCATGGCACTCTATTCCTAATTCCATCTCCTGCTCTGGTAAGGCTTTGCCTTTTGCTCCGGTGCTCGGGCAGACTCGGGGTCAAGGCCAGTGCCTTCACCACAGGAGAGAGGAGGCAACAGGATCCCTGCACACGGCCCGGGCACTGGGATGGGGAACTGTGGGGAACTGTCTCCACTCCTTCCCCGCCGCACCCCCTGTCACCCACAATGCTGCCACATCTTGGTGGAAGATGGCATCTGACTGACCGTTTCTCCATGGGGTTGTTTCTGCAAGTTCCAGGTATGGCACCTGGTAGCAAGCCCAAGTCTGCCCTTGGGACAGGTGGCCAAGGAGATGCTCTCCCCTTGGTAACAGAGGCACAGGACAGGCCTGCCTTCTGCCCAGACTCCTTCCTTAGAGTGGAGCACGCGCCCCTGCCCTAGTCGTCCCCTCATGTCTCCTTAGCAGCCAGGCTTCCATCTCTCCGCACAGGGAGCGGGTGACACATGTCTGGCCACCGGCCTGCATTTCGTGCCGCGGCAGGCTATCCTGTTCCCGAGCGTTTCCCGACCCCAAGGCCAAGGGATCCTTCTCTTCCCCAAGGGCGGCGTGCTGTGCCTTCCCCACACTTGCTCCTGGGGAGCGTGGTGACAGACGTGAGCAACCATGCTTCTCTCTCAGGCAGAAAGGATGCTAGGGCAAAGAGGATTTCGCTCCATGCGGGTATCTTCCAACATGCTGCGGAGACTCACTTAGGCAAGCAGCAGCAGCATCCCCAAACCCAACTCTGATTTCCCAACGAATGCTGTGCTTTCCAAGGGGAGATGCCCAGGCAAAGGGGCTTTCGCTGTATGCGGGTTTCTCTCACCGCGAGACTGGGCTCAGGCACGCAGCAGCAGCCCCCAAAACATTTCTCGGGGAATGCTGTCCTTTCGCAGAGGCTTTGGTTTGGAGCAAACAGCCCTTCGCCACTGCTTCCTCAGCAAGGCTTCTGTCGCGTCAGGGAAGAAGAGCTGCGGGAGAGCTGGTGCCTCTTGGGCCTTGCTTTCCCTGGCTCCATGTTCGCGTCCTGGGTTCACCCTGCCAGGCCGAACTAAGCAGACACAGTCGCAACCGTGCAGTAGCGCGCTTAGCCTAGGATGGCACTCTATGCACACTACCATCTCCCGGTGTAGGCATCGCTTGGCCTTTTACTCTGGCGCTCAGGCCGACTCGCGGACTAGGCCTGTGCTTTCCCCACAGGAAAGGAGAGGTGACAGGATCCCTGCACACCGCCCGTGCACTGAATAGGGAGCTTTGGGGGACTGTCACCACTCCTTCCCCTTAAAACCCGGGCCTCCTCCAAGCTTCTACATCCCGGAGGAAGACGGCATCTGATGGCCAGGTCTTTCTGGGAGTTGTTTCTCGAGTTTAGGGTAGGCGCCTGGTGGCAAGCCCATGGCTCCACCACGGTCAGGTGGCCAAGGAGCTGCTGTCTCCTTGGGCCCAAAGGCTCAGGACAGGCATGCTTTCTGCCCAGACTCCTTCCTCAGAGTGGAGCCCTTTCCCCTGCCCTAATCTTCCCCTCGTGTCTCCTTAGCAACCCGGCTTCCTTCGCTCTGCAGTGACAGATGTGTCCCTTTCCTTAAGGCTCTTTCCACAGGCACCACCGCGCTTCTCTCTCAGGCAGAGCGGAAGCCCAGGCAAAGAGGATTTCGCTCCATGCGGGTTTATTCCACCGTGCAGTGGAGACTAGCTCCGGCAAGCAGCAGGCAGCATCCCACAGAACCGACTCTGATTTCCCAGCGACGGCCATGCTTTCGCAGAGGTTTTCAGCTTGGCGCAAACCGCACTTCGCTTCTGCTTCCTCAGCAAGGCTTTGGTCGTTCGCTCTGTCGCGGCAGGAAAGAAGAGCCGCGGGAGAGCTGGTGCCTCTTGGGCCTTGTTTTCTCGGGCTCCAAGTTCGCGCCCGGGGTTCACCTTGCTAAGCCGATCTAAGCAGACACAGTCACAACCCTGCAGCAGCGTGCGTGGCCTAGCATGACACTCTATGGCTATTACCATCTCCTGGCGTAGGTAAGGCTTTGCCTTTTGCTCCGGCGCTCGGGCAGACGCGGGGTCAAGGCCAGTGCCTTCACCACAGGAGAGAAGAGGCGACAGGATCCCTGCACAGGGCCCGAGCACTGGGATGGGGAACGGTGGGGACTGTCGCCACTCTTTCCCCGGCACACCCGCGGCCACCCACAATGCTGCCATACCTTGGTGGAAGAGGGCATCTGACTGCACGTTTCTCCATGGGGTTGTTTCTGCGAGTTCCGGGTATGGCACCTGGTGGCAAGCCCAAGTCTGCCCTTGGGACAGGTGGCCAAAGAGATGCTTTCCCCTTGGGACAAGAGGCACAGGACAGGCCTGCCTTCTGCCAAGACTCCTTCCTCAGAGTGGAGCACGCACCCATGCCCTTGTCTTCCCCTCATGTCTCCTTAGCAGCCAGGCTTCAATCTCTCCGCACAGGGAGGAGAGGACACTTGTCTTCTCATGGCCTGCTGTTCGTGCCTCGGCAGGCTATTCTGCTTCCCGAGCGTTTCCAGACCCCAAGGCCAAGGGATCCTTCTCTTCCCCGGGGGCGGCGTGCTGTGCCTTCCCCAAAATTGCTCCTGGGGAGCGCGGTGACAGACGTGAGCAACCATGCTTCTCTCTCAGGCAGAAAGGATGCTAGGGCAAAGAGGATTTCGCTCCATGCGGGTATCTTCCAACATGCTGCGGAGACTCGCTTAGGCAAGCAGCAGCAGCATCCCCAAACCCAACTCTGATTTCCCAACGAATGCTGTGCTTTCCAAGGGGAGATGCCCAGGCAAAGGGGCTTTCGCTGTATGCGGGTTTCTCTCACCGCGAGACTGGGCTCAGGCACGCAGCAGCAGCCCCCAAAACATTTCTCGGGGAATGCTGTCCTTTCGCAGAGGCTTTGGTTTGGAGCAAACAGCCCTTCGCCACTGCTTCCTCAGCAAGGCTTCTGTCGCGTCAGGGAAGAAGAGCTGCGGGAGAGCTGGTGCCTCTTGGGCCTTGCTTTCCCTGGCTCCATGTTCGCGTCCTGGGTTCACCCTGCCAGGCCGAACTAAGCAGACACAGTCGCAACCGTGCAGTAGCGCGCTTAGCCTAGGATGGCACTCTATGCACACTACCATCTCCCGGTGTAGGCATCGCTTGGCCTTTTACTCTGGCGCTCAGGCCGACTCGCGGACTAGGCCTGTGCTTTCCCCACAGGAAAGGAGAGGTGACAGGATCCCTGCACACCGCCCGTGCACTGAATAGGGAGCTTTGGGGGACTGTCACCACTCCTTCCCCTTAAAACCCGGGCCTCCTCCAAGCTTCTACATCCCGGAGGAAGACGGCATCTGATGGCCAGGTCTTTCTGGGAGTTGTTTCTCGAGTTTAGGGTAGGCGCCTGGTGGCAAGCCCATGGCTCCACCACGGTCAGGTGGCCAAGGAGCTGCTGTCTCCTTGGGCCCAAAGGCTCAGGACAGGCATGCTTTCTGCCCAGACTCCTTCCTCAGAGTGGAGCCCTTTCCCCTGCCCTAATCTTCCCCTCGTGACTCCTTAGCAGCCCGGCTTCCTTCGCTCTGCAGTGACAGATGTGTCCCTTTCCTTAAGGCTCTTTCCACAGGCACCACCGCGCTTCTTTCTCAGGCAGAGCGGATGCCCAGGCAAAGAGGATTTCGCTCCATGCGGGTTTATTCCACCGTGCTGTGGAGACTAGCTCCGGCAAGCAGCAGGCAGCATCCCACAGACCCGACTCTGATTTCCCAAAGAATGCTGTGCTTTCCCAGAGGGGATGCCCCGGCAAAGAAGCTTTCGCTCTATGCGGGTTTTTCCAAAAGGGCTGCGAATACTAGGCTAAGGCAAGCAACAAAAGCAGCCCACAGAACCGACTCTGATTTCCCAGCGACGGCCATGCTTTCGCAGAGGTTTTCAGCTTGGCGCGAACCTCACTTCGCTGCTGCTTCCTCAGCAAGGCTTTGGTCGTTCGCTCTTTCGCAGCAGGGACGAAGAGCCGCGGGAGAGCTGGTGCCTCTTGGGCCTTGCTTTCCCGGACTCCATGTTCGCGCCCGGATTTCACTTTGCTAAGCCGAACTAGGCAGACACAGTCACAACCCTGCAGCAGCGTGCGTGGCCTAGCATGGCACTCTATTCCTAATTCCATCTCCTGCTCTGGTAAGGCTTTGCCTTTTGCTCCGGTGCTCGGGCAGACTCGGGGTCAAGGCCAGTGCCTTCACCACAGGAGAGAGGAGGCAACAGGATCCCTGCACACGGCCCGGGCACTGGGATGGGGAACTGTGGGGAACTGTCTCCACTCCTTCCCCGCCGCACCCCCTGTCACCCACAATGCTGCCACATCTTGGTGGAAGATGGCATCTGACTGACCGTTTCTCCATGGGGTTGTTTCTGCAAGTTCCAGGTATGGCACCTGGTAGCAAGCCCAAGTCTGCCCTTGGGACAGGTGGCCAAGGAGATGCTCTCCCCTTGGTAACAGAGGCACAGGACAGGCCTGCCTTCTGCCCAGACTCCTTCCTTAGAGTGGAGCACGCGCCCCTGCCCTAGTCGTCCCCTCATGTCTCCTTAGCAGCCAGGCTTCCATCTCTCCGCACAGGGAGCGGGTGACACATGTCTGGCCACCGGCCTGCATTTCGTGCCGCGGCAGGCTATCCTGTTCCCGAGCGTTTCCCGACCCCAAGGCCAAGGGATCCTTCTCTTCCCCAAGGGCGGCGTGCTGTGCCTTCCCCACACTTGCTCCTGGGGAGCGTGGTGACAGACGTGAGCAACCATGCTTCTCTCTCAGGCAGAAAGGATGCTAGGGCAAAGAGGATTTCGCTCCATGCGGGTATCTTCCAACATGCTGCGGAGACTCACTTAGGCAAGCAGCAGCAGCATCCCCAAACCCAACTCTGATTTCCCAACGAATGCTGTGCTTTCCAAGGGGAGATGCCCAGGCAAAGGGGCTTTCGCTGTATGCGGGTTTCTCTCACCGCGAGACTGGGCTCAGGCACGCAGCAGCAGCCCCCAAAACATTTCTCGGGGAATGCTGTCCTTTCGCAGAGGCTTTGGTTTGGAGCAAACAGCCCTTCGCCACTGCTTCCTCAGCAAGGCTTCTGTCGCGTCAGGGAAGAAGAGCTGCGGGAGAGCTGGTGCCTCTTGGGCCTTGCTTTCCCTGGCTCCATGTTCGCGTCCTGGGTTCACCCTGCCAGGCCGAACTAAGCAGACACAGTCGCAACCGTGCAGTAGCGCGCTTAGCCTAGGATGGCACTCTATGCACACTACCATCTCCCGGTGTAGGCATCGCTTGGCCTTTTACTCTGGCGCTCAGGCCGACTCGCGGACTAGGCCTGTGCTTTCCCCACAGGAAAGGAGAGGTGACAGGATCCCTGCACACCGCCCGTGCACTGAATAGGGAGCTTTGGGGGACTGTCACCACTCCTTCCCCTTAAAACCCGGGCCTCCTCCAAGCTTCTACATCCCGGAGGAAGACGGCATCTGATGGCCAGGTCTTTCTGGGAGTTGTTTCTCGAGTTTAGGGTAGGCGCCTGGTGGCAAGCCCATGGCTCCACCACGGTCAGGTGGCCAAGGAGCTGCTGTCTCCTTGGGCCCAAAGGCTCAGGACAGGCATGCTTTCTGCCCAGACTCCTTCCTCAGAGTGGAGCCCTTTCCCCTGCCCTAATCTTCCCCTCGTGTCTCCTTAGCAACCCGGCTTCCTTCGCTCTGCAGTGACAGATGTGTCCCTTTCCTTAAGGCTCTTTCCACAGGCACCACCGCGCTTCTCTCTCAGGCAGAGCGGAAGCCCAGGCAAAGAGGATTTCGCTCCATGCGGGTTTATTCCACCGTGCAGTGGAGACTAGCTCCGGCAAGCAGCAGGCAGCATCCCACAGAACCGACTCTGATTTCCCAGCGACGGCCATGCTTTCGCAGAGGTTTTCAGCTTGGCGCAAACCGCACTTCGCTTCTGCTTCCTCAGCAAGGCTTTGGTCGTTCGCTCTGTCGCGGCAGGAAAGAAGAGCCGCGGGAGAGCTGGTGCCTCTTGGGCCTTGTTTTCTCGGGCTCCAAGTTCGCGCCCGGGGTTCACCTTGCTAAGCCGATCTAAGCAGACACAGTCACAACCCTGCAGCAGCGTGCGTGGCCTAGCATGACACTCTATGGCTATTACCATCTCCTGGCGTAGGTAAGGCTTTGCCTTTTGCTCCGGCGCTCGGGCAGACGCGGGGTCAAGGCCAGTGCCTTCACCACAGGAGAGAAGAGGCGACAGGATCCCTGCACAGGGCCCGAGCACTGGGATGGGGAACGGTGGGGACTGTCGCCACTCTTTCCCCGGCACACCCGCGGCCACCCACAATGCTGCCATACCTTGGTGGAAGAGGGCATCTGACTGCACGTTTCTCCATGGGGTTGTTTCTGCGAGTTCCGGGTATGGCACCTGGTGGCAAGCCCAAGTCTGCCCTTGGGACAGGTGGCCAAAGAGATGCTTTCCCCTTGGGACAAGAGGCACAGGACAGGCCTGCCTTCTGCCCAGACTCCTTCCTCAGAGTGGAGCACGCACCCATGCCCTTGTCTTCCCCTCATGTCTCCTTAGCAGCCAGGCTTCAATCTCTCCGCACAGGGAGGAGAGGACACTTGTCTTCTCATGGCCTGCTGTTCGTGCCTCGGCAGGCTATTCTGCTTCCCGAGCGTTTCCAGACCCCAAGGCCAAGGGATCCTTCTCTTCCCCGGGGGCGGCGTGCTGTGCCTTCCCCAAAATTGCTCCTGGGGAGCGCGGTGACAGACGTGAGCAACCATGCTTCTCTCTCAGGCAGAAAGGATGCTAGGGCAAAGAGGATTTCGCTCCATGCGGGTATCTTCCAACATGCTGCGGAGACTCGCTTAGGCAAGCAGCAGCAGCATCCCCAAACCCAACTCTGATTTCCCAACGAATGCTGTGCTTTCCAAGGGGAGATGCCCAGGCAAAGGGGCTTTCGCTGTATGCGGGTTTCTCTCACCGCGAGACTGGGCTCAGGCACGCAGCAGCAGCCCCCAAAACATTTCTCGGGGAATGCTGTCCTTTCGCAGAGGCTTTGGTTTGGAGCAAACAGCCCTTCGCCACTGCTTCCTCAGCAAGGCTTCTGTCGCGTCAGGGAAGAAGAGCTGCGGGAGAGCTGGTGCCTCTTGGGCCTTGCTTTCCCTGGCTCCATGTTCGCGTCCTGGGTTCACCCTGCCAGGCCGAACTAAGCAGACACAGTCGCAACCGTGCAGTAGCGCGCTTAGCCTAGGATGGCACTCTATGCACACTACCATCTCCCGGTGTAGGCATCGCTTGGCCTTTTACTCTGGCGCTCAGGCCGACTCGCGGACTAGGCCTGTGCTTTCCCCACAGGAAAGGAGAGGTGACAGGATCCCTGCACACCGCCCGTGCACTGAATAGGGAGCTTTGGGGGACTGTCACCACTCCTTCCCCTTAAAACCCGGGCCTCCTCCAAGCTTCTACATCCCGGAGGAAGACGGCATCTGATGGCCAGGTCTTTCTGGGAGTTGTTTCTCGAGTTTAGGGTAGGCGCCTGGTGGCAAGCCCATGGCTCCACCACGGTCAGGTGGCCAAGGAGCTGCTGTCTCCTTGGGCCCAAAGGCTCAGGACAGGCATGCTTTCTGCCCAGACTCCTTCCTCAGAGTGGAGCCCTTTCCCCTGCCCTAATCTTCCCCTCGTGTCTCCTTAGCAACCCGGCTTCCTTCGCTCTGCAGTGACAGATGTGTCCCTTTCCTTAAGGCTCTTTCCACAGGCACCACCGCGCTTCTCTCTCAGGCAGAGCGGAAGCCCAGGCAAAGAGGATTTCGCTCCATGCGGGTTTATTCCACCGTGCAGTGGAGACTAGCTCCGGCAAGCAGCAGGCAGCATCCCACAGAACCGACTCTGATTTCCCAGCGACGGCCATGCTTTCGCAGAGGTTTTCAGCTTGGCGCAAACCGCACTTCGCTTCTGCTTCCTCAGCAAGGCTTTGGTCGTTCGCTCTGTCGCGGCAGGAAAGAAGAGCCGCGGGAGAGCTGGTGCCTCTTGGGCCTTGTTTTCTCGGGCTCCAAGTTCGCGCCCGGGGTTCACCTTGCTAAGCCGATCTAAGCAGACACAGTCACAACCCTGCAGCAGCGTGCGTGGCCTAGCATGACACTCTATGGCTATTACCATCTCCTGGCGTAGGTAAGGCTTTGCCTTTTGCTCCGGCGCTCGGGCAGACGCGGGGTCAAGGCCAGTGCCTTCACCACAGGAGAGAAGAGGCGACAGGATCCCTGCACAGGGCCCGAGCACTGGGATGGGGAACGGTGGGGACTGTCGCCACTCTTTCCCCGGCACACCCGCGGCCACCCACAATGCTGCCATACCTTGGTGGAAGAGGGCATCTGACTGCACGTTTCTCCATGGGGTTGTTTCTGCGAGTTCCGGGTATGGCACCTGGTGGCAAGCCCAAGTCTGCCCTTGGGACAGGTGGCCAAAGAGATGCTTTCCCCTTGGGACAAGAGGCACAGGACAGGCCTGCCTTCTGCCAAGACTCCTTCCTCAGAGTGGAGCACGCACCCATGCCCTTGTCTTCCCCTCATGTCTCCTTAGCAGCCAGGCTTCAATCTCTCCGCACAGGGAGGAGAGGACACTTGTCTTCTCATGGCCTGCTGTTCGTGCCTCGGCAGGCTATTCTGCTTCCCGAGCGTTTCCAGACCCCAAGGCCAAGGGATCCTTCTCTTCCCCGGGGGCGGCGTGCTGTGCCTTCCCCAAAATTGCTCCTGGGGAGCGCGGTGACAGACGTGAGCAACCATGCTTCTCTCTCAGGCAGAAAGGATGCTAGGGCAAAGAGGATTTCGCTCCATGCGGGTATCTTCCAACATGCTGCGGAGACTCGCTTAGGCAAGCAGCAGCAGCATCCCCAAACCCAACTCTGATTTCCCAACGAATGCTGTGCTTTCCAAGGGGAGATGCCCAGGCAAAGGGGCTTTCGCTGTATGCGGGTTTCTCTCACCGCGAGACTGGGCTCAGGCACGCAGCAGCAGCCCCCAAAACATTTCTCGGGGAATGCTGTCCTTTCGCAGAGGCTTTGGTTTGGAGCAAACAGCCCTTCGCCACTGCTTCCTCAGCAAGGCTTCTGTCGCGTCAGGGAAGAAGAGCTGCGGGAGAGCTGGTGCCTCTTGGGCCTTGCTTTCCCTGGCTCCATGTTCGCGTCCTGGGTTCACCCTGCCAGGCCGAACTAAGCAGACACAGTCGCAACCGTGCAGTAGCGCGCTTAGCCTAGGATGGCACTCTATGCACACTACCATCTCCCGGTGTAGGCATCGCTTGGCCTTTTACTCTGGCGCTCAGGCCGACTCGCGGACTAGGCCTGTGCTTTCCCCACAGGAAAGGAGAGGTGACAGGATCCCTGCACACCGCCCGTGCACTGAATAGGGAGCTTTGGGGGACTGTCACCACTCCTTCCCCTTAAAACCCGGGCCTCCTCCAAGCTTCTACATCCCGGAGGAAGACGGCATCTGATGGCCAGGTCTTTCTGGGAGTTGTTTCTCGAGTTTAGGGTAGGCGCCTGGTGGCAAGCCCATGGCTCCACCACGGTCAGGTGGCCAAGGAGCTGCTGTCTCCTTGGGCCCAAAGGCTCAGGACAGGCATGCTTTCTGCCCAGACTCCTTCCTCAGAGTGGAGCCCTTTCCCCTGCCCTAATCTTCCCCTCGTGACTCCTTAGCAGCCCGGCTTCCTTCGCTCTGCAGTGACAGATGTGTCCCTTTCCTTAAGGCTCTTTCCACAGGCACCACCGCGCTTCTTTCTCAGGCAGAGCGGATGCCCAGGCAAAGAGGATTTCGCTCCATGCGGGTTTATTCCACCGTGCTGTGGAGACTAGCTCCGGCAAGCAGCAGGCAGCATCCCACAGACCCGACTCTGATTTCCCAAAGAATGCTGTGCTTTCCCAGAGGGGATGCCCCGGCAAAGAAGCTTTCGCTCTATGCGGGTTTTTCCAAAAGGGCTGCGAATACTAGGCTAAGGCAAGCAACAAAAGCAGCCCACAGAACCGACTCTGATTTCCCAGCGACGGCCATGCTTTCGCAGAGGTTTTCAGCTTGGCGCGAACCTCACTTCGCTGCTGCTTCCTCAGCAAGGCTTTGGTCGTTCGCTCTTTCGCAGCAGGGACGAAGAGCCGCGGGAGAGCTGGTGCCTCTTGGGCCTTGCTTTCCCGGACTCCATGTTCGCGCCCGGATTTCACTTTGCTAAGCCGAACTAGGCAGACACAGTCACAACCCTGCAGCAGCGTGCGTGGCCTAGCATGGCACTCTATTCCTAATTCCATCTCCTGCTCTGGTAAGGCTTTGCCTTTTGCTCCGGTGCTCGGGCAGACTCGGGGTCAAGGCCAGTGCCTTCACCACAGGAGAGAGGAGGCAACAGGATCCCTGCACACGGCCCGGGCACTGGGATGGGGAACTGTGGGGAACTGTCTCCACTCCTTCCCCGCCGCACCCCCTGTCACCCACAATGCTGCCACATCTTGGTGGAAGATGGCATCTGACTGACCGTTTCTCCATGGGGTTGTTTCTGCAAGTTCCAGGTATGGCACCTGGTAGCAAGCCCAAGTCTGCCCTTGGGACAGGTGGCCAAGGAGATGCTCTCCCCTTGGTAACAGAGGCACAGGACAGGCCTGCCTTCTGCCCAGACTCCTTCCTTAGAGTGGAGCACGCGCCCCTGCCCTAGTCGTCCCCTCATGTCTCCTTAGCAGCCAGGCTTCCATCTCTCCGCACAGGGAGCGGGTGACACATGTCTGGCCACCGGCCTGCATTTCGTGCCGCGGCAGGCTATCCTGTTCCCGAGCGTTTCCCGACCCCAAGGCCAAGGGATCCTTCTCTTCCCCAAGGGCGGCGTGCTGTGCCTTCCCCACACTTGCTCCTGGGGAGCGTGGTGACAGACGTGAGCAACCATGCTTCTCTCTCAGGCAGAAAGGATGCTAGGGCAAAGAGGATTTCGCTCCATGCGGGTATCTTCCAACATGCTGCGGAGACTCACTTAGGCAAGCAGCAGCAGCATCCCCAAACCCAACTCTGATTTCCCAACGAATGCTGTGCTTTCCAAGGGGAGATGCCCAGGCAAAGGGGCTTTCGCTGTATGCGGGTTTCTCTCACCGCGAGACTGGGCTCAGGCACGCAGCAGCAGCCCCCAAAACATTTCTCGGGGAATGCTGTCCTTTCGCAGAGGCTTTGGTTTGGAGCAAACAGCCCTTCGCCACTGCTTCCTCAGCAAGGCTTCTGTCGCGTCAGGGAAGAAGAGCTGCGGGAGAGCTGGTGCCTCTTGGGCCTTGCTTTCCCTGGCTCCATGTTCGCGTCCTGGGTTCACCCTGCCAGGCCGAACTAAGCAGACACAGTCGCAACCGTGCAGTAGCGCGCTTAGCCTAGGATGGCACTCTATGCACACTACCATCTCCCGGTGTAGGCATCGCTTGGCCTTTTACTCTGGCGCTCAGGCCGACTCGCGGACTAGGCCTGTGCTTTCCCCACAGGAAAGGAGAGGTGACAGGATCCCTGCACACCGCCCGTGCACTGAATAGGGAGCTTTGGGGGACTGTCACCACTCCTTCCCCTTAAAACCCGGGCCTCCTCCAAGCTTCTACATCCCGGAGGAAGACGGCATCTGATGGCCAGGTCTTTCTGGGAGTTGTTTCTCGAGTTTAGGGTAGGCGCCTGGTGGCAAGCCCATGGCTCCACCACGGTCAGGTGGCCAAGGAGCTGCTGTCTCCTTGGGCCCAAAGGCTCAGGACAGGCATGCTTTCTGCCCAGACTCCTTCCTCAGAGTGGAGCCCTTTCCCCTGCCCTAATCTTCCCCTCGTGTCTCCTTAGCAACCCGGCTTCCTTCGCTCTGCAGTGACAGATGTGTCCCTTTCCTTAAGGCTCTTTCCACAGGCACCACCGCGCTTCTCTCTCAGGCAGAGCGGAAGCCCAGGCAAAGAGGATTTCGCTCCATGCGGGTTTATTCCACCGTGCAGTGGAGACTAGCTCCGGCAAGCAGCAGGCAGCATCCCACAGAACCGACTCTGATTTCCCAGCGACGGCCATGCTTTCGCAGAGGTTTTCAGCTTGGCGCAAACCGCACTTCGCTTCTGCTTCCTCAGCAAGGCTTTGGTCGTTCGCTCTGTCGCGGCAGGAAAGAAGAGCCGCGGGAGAGCTGGTGCCTCTTGGGCCTTGTTTTCTCGGGCTCCAAGTTCGCGCCCGGGGTTCACCTTGCTAAGCCGATCTAAGCAGACACAGTCACAACCCTGCAGCAGCGTGCGTGGCCTAGCATGACACTCTATGGCTATTACCATCTCCTGGCGTAGGTAAGGCTTTGCCTTTTGCTCCGGCGCTCGGGCAGACGCGGGGTCAAGGCCAGTGCCTTCACCACAGGAGAGAAGAGGCGACAGGATCCCTGCACAGGGCCCGAGCACTGGGATGGGGAACGGTGGGGACTGTCGCCACTCTTTCCCCGGCACA
Organism: Mustela nivalis; assembly: GCF_964662115.1. Classification (NCBI taxonomy): domain Eukaryota; kingdom Metazoa; phylum Chordata; class Mammalia; order Carnivora; family Mustelidae; genus Mustela; species Mustela nivalis. Next base: position 539,295 of record NW_028136539.1, read on the forward strand.
CCCGCGGCCACCCACAATGCTGCCATACCTTGGTGGAAGAGGGCATCTGACTGCACGTTTCTCCATGGGGTTGTTTCTGCGAGTTCCGGGTATGGCACCTGGTGGCAAGCCCAAGTCTGCCCTTGGGACAGGTGGCCAAAGAGATGCTTTCCCCTTGGGACAAGAGGCACAGGACAGGCCTGCCTTCTGCCAAGACTCCTTCCTCAGAGTGGAGCACGCACCCATGCCCTTGTCTTCCCCTCATGTCTCCTTAGCAGCCAGGCTTCAATCTCTCCGCACAGGGAGGAGAGGACACTTGTCTTCTCATGGCCTGCTGTTCGTGCCTCGGCAGGCTATTCTGCTTCCCGAGCGTTTCCAGACCCCAAGGCCAAGGGATCCTTCTCTTCCCCGGGGGCGGCGTGCTGTGCCTTCCCCAAAATTGCTCCTGGGGAGCGCGGTGACAGACGTGAGCAACCATGCTTCTCTCTCAGGCAGAAAGGATGCTAGGGCAAAGAGGATTTCGCTCCATGCGGGTATCTTCCAACATGCTGCGGAGACTCGCTTAGGCAAGCAGCAGCAGCATCCCCAAACCCAACTCTGATTTCCCAACGAATGCTGTGCTTTCCAAGGGGAGATGCCCAGGCAAAGGGGCTTTCGCTGTATGCGGGTTTCTCTCACCGCGAGACTGGGCTCAGGCACGCAGCAGCAGCCCCCAAAACATTTCTCGGGGAATGCTGTCCTTTCGCAGAGGCTTTGGTTTGGAGCAAACAGCCCTTCGCCACTGCTTCCTCAGCAAGGCTTCTGTCGCGTCAGGGAAGAAGAGCTGCGGGAGAGCTGGTGCCTCTTGGGCCTTGCTTTCCCTGGCTCCATGTTCGCGTCCTGGGTTCACCCTGCCAGGCCGAACTAAGCAGACACAGTCGCAACCGTGCAGTAGCGCGCTTAGCCTAGGATGGCACTCTATGCACACTACCATCTCCCGGTGTAGGCATCGCTTGGCCTTTTACTCTGGCGCTCAGGCCGACTCGCGGACTAGGCCTGTGCTTTCCCCACAGGAAAGGAGAGGTGACAGGATCCCTGCACACCGCCCGTGCACTGAATAGGGAGCTTTGGGGGACTGTCACCACTCCTTCCCCTTAAAACCCGGGCCTCCTCCAAGCTTCTACATCCCGGAGGAAGACGGCATCTGATGGCCAGGTCTTTCTGGGAGTTGTTTCTCGAGTTTAGGGTAGGCGCCTGGTGGCAAGCCCATGGCTCCACCACGGTCAGGTGGCCAAGGAGCTGCTGTCTCCTTGGGCCCAAAGGCTCAGGACAGGCATGCTTTCTGCCCAGACTCCTTCCTCAGAGTGGAGCCCTTTCCCCTGCCCTAATCTTCCCCTCGTGACTCCTTAGCAGCCCGGCTTCCTTCGCTCTGCAGTGACAGATGTGTCCCTTTCCTTAAGGCTCTTTCCACAGGCACCACCGCGCTTCTTTCTCAGGCAGAGCGGATGCCCAGGCAAAGAGGATTTCGCTCCATGCGGGTTTATTCCACCGTGCTGTGGAGACTAGCTCCGGCAAGCAGCAGGCAGCATCCCACAGACCCGACTCTGATTTCCCAAAGAATGCTGTGCTTTCCCAGAGGGGATGCCCCGGCAAAGAAGCTTTCGCTCTATGCGGGTTTTTCCAAAAGGGCTGCGAATACTAGGCTAAGGCAAGCAACAAAAGCAGCCCACAGAACCGACTCTGATTTCCCAGCGACGGCCATGCTTTCGCAGAGGTTTTCAGCTTGGCGCGAACCTCACTTCGCTGCTGCTTCCTCAGCAAGGCTTTGGTCGTTCGCTCTTTCGCAGCAGGGACGAAGAGCCGCGGGAGAGCTGGTGCCTCTTGGGCCTTGCTTTCCCGGACTCCATGTTCGCGCCCGGATTTCACTTTGCTAAGCCGAACTAGGCAGACACAGTCACAACCCTGCAGCAGCGTGCGTGGCCTAGCATGGCACTCTATTCCTAATTCCATCTCCTGCTCTGGTAAGGCTTTGCCTTTTGCTCCGGTGCTCGGGCAGACTCGGGGTCAAGGCCAGTGCCTTCACCACAGGAGAGAGGAGGCAACAGGATCCCTGCACACGGCCCGGGCACTGGGATGGGGAACTGTGGGGAACTGTCTCCACTCCTTCCCCGCCGCACCCCCTGTCACCCACAATGCTGCCACATCTTGGTGGAAGATGGCATCTGACTGACCGTTTCTCCATGGGGTTGTTTCTGCAAGTTCCAGGTATGGCACCTGGTAGCAAGCCCAAGTCTGCCCTTGGGACAGGTGGCCAAGGAGATGCTCTCCCCTTGGTAACAGAGGCACAGGACAGGCCTGCCTTCTGCCCAGACTCCTTCCTTAGAGTGGAGCACGCGCCCCTGCCCTAGTCGTCCCCTCATGTCTCCTTAGCAGCCAGGCTTCCATCTCTCCGCACAGGGAGCGGGTGACACATGTCTGGCCACCGGCCTGCATTTCGTGCCGCGGCAGGCTATCCTGTTCCCGAGCGTTTCCCGACCCCAAGGCCAAGGGATCCTTCTCTTCCCCAAGGGCGGCGTGCTGTGCCTTCCCCACACTTGCTCCTGGGGAGCGTGGTGACAGACGTGAGCAACCATGCTTCTCTCTCAGGCAGAAAGGATGCTAGGGCAAAGAGGATTTCGCTCCATGCGGGTATCTTCCAACATGCTGCGGAGACTCACTTAGGCAAGCAGCAGCAGCATCCCCAAACCCAACTCTGATTTCCCAACGAATGCTGTGCTTTCCAAGGGGAGATGCCCAGGCAAAGGGGCTTTCGCTGTATGCGGGTTTCTCTCACCGCGAGACTGGGCTCAGGCACGCAGCAGCAGCCCCCAAAACATTTCTCGGGGAATGCTGTCCTTTCGCAGAGGCTTTGGTTTGGAGCAAACAGCCCTTCGCCACTGCTTCCTCAGCAAGGCTTCTGTCGCGTCAGGGAAGAAGAGCTGCGGGAGAGCTGGTGCCTCTTGGGCCTTGCTTTCCCTGGCTCCATGTTCGCGTCCTGGGTTCACCCTGCCAGGCCGAACTAAGCAGACACAGTCGCAACCGTGCAGTAGCGCGCTTAGCCTAGGATGGCACTCTATGCACACTACCATCTCCCGGTGTAGGCATCGCTTGGCCTTTTACTCTGGCGCTCAGGCCGACTCGCGGACTAGGCCTGTGCTTTCCCCACAGGAAAGGAGAGGTGACAGGATCCCTGCACACCGCCCGTGCACTGAATAGGGAGCTTTGGGGGACTGTCACCACTCCTTCCCCTTAAAACCCGGGCCTCCTCCAAGCTTCTACATCCCGGAGGAAGACGGCATCTGATGGCCAGGTCTTTCTGGGAGTTGTTTCTCGAGTTTAGGGTAGGCGCCTGGTGGCAAGCCCATGGCTCCACCACGGTCAGGTGGCCAAGGAGCTGCTGTCTCCTTGGGCCCAAAGGCTCAGGACAGGCATGCTTTCTGCCCAGACTCCTTCCTCAGAGTGGAGCCCTTTCCCCTGCCCTAATCTTCCCCTCGTGTCTCCTTAGCAACCCGGCTTCCTTCGCTCTGCAGTGACAGATGTGTCCCTTTCCTTAAGGCTCTTTCCACAGGCACCACCGCGCTTCTCTCTCAGGCAGAGCGGAAGCCCAGGCAAAGAGGATTTCGCTCCATGCGGGTTTATTCCACCGTGCAGTGGAGACTAGCTCCGGCAAGCAGCAGGCAGCATCCCACAGAACCGACTCTGATTTCCCAGCGACTGCTATGCTTTCGCAGAGGTTTTCAGCTTGGCGCAAACCGCACTTCGCTTCTGCTTCCTCAGCAAGGCTTTGGTCGTTCGCTCTGTCGCGGCAGGAAAGAAGAGCCGCGGGAGAGCTGGTGCCTCTTGGGCCTTGTTTTCTCGGGCTCCAAGTTCGCGCCCGGGGTTCACCTTGCTAAGCCGATCTAAGCAGACACAGTCACAACCCTGCAGCAGCGTGCGTGGCCTAGCATGACACTCTATGGCTATTACCATCTCCTGGCGTAGGTAAGTCTTTGCCTTTTGCTCCGGCGCTCGGGCAGACGCGGGGTCAAGGCCAGTGCCTTCACCACAGGAGAGAAGAGGCGACAGGATCCCTGCACAGGGCCCGAGCACTGGGATGGGGAACGGTGGGGACTGTCGCCACTCTTTCCCCGGCACACCCGCGGCCACCCACAATGCTGCCATACCTTGGTGGAAGAGGGCATCTGACTGCACGTTTCTCCATGGGGTTGTTTCTGCGAGTTCCGGGTATGGCACCTGGTGGCAAGCCCAAGTCTGCCCTTGGGACAGGTGGCCAAAGAGATGCTTTCCCCTTGGGACAAGAGGCACAGGACAGGCCTGCCTTCTGCCCAGACTCCTTCCTCAGAGTGGAGCACGCACCCATGCCCTTGTCTTCCCCTCATGTCTCCTTAGCAGCCAGGCTTCAATCTCTCCGCACAGGGAGGAGAGGACACTTGTCTTCTCATGGCCTGCTGTTCGTGCCTCGGCAGGCTATTCTGCTTCCCGAGCGTTTCCAGACCCCAAGGCCAAGGGATCCTTCTCTTCCCCGGGGGCGGCGTGCTGTGCCTTCCCCAAAATTGCTCCTGGGGAGCGCGGTGACAGACGTGAGCAACCATGCTTCTCTCTCAGGCAGAAAGGATGCTAGGGCAAAGAGGATTTCGCTCCATGCGGGTATCTTCCAACATGCTGCGGAGACTCGCTTAGGCAAGCAGCAGCAGCATCCCCAAACCCAACTCTGATTTCCCAACGAATGCTGTGCTTTCCAAGGGGAGATGCCCAGGCAAAGGGGCTTTCGCTGTATGCGGGTTTCTCTCACCGGGAGACTGGGCTCAGGCACGCAGCAGCAGCCCCCAAAACATTTCTCGGGGAATGCTGTCCTTTCGCAGAGGCTTTGGTTTGGAGCAAACAGCCCTTCGCCACTGCTTCCTCAGCAAGGCTTCTGTCGCGTCAGGGAAGAAGAGCTGCGGGAGAGCTGGTGCCTCTTGGGCCTTGCTTTCCCTGGCTCCATGTTCGCGTCCTGGGTTCACCCTGCCAGGCCGAACTAAGCAGACACAGTCGCAACCGTGCAGTAGCGCGCTTAGCCTAGGATGGCACTCTATGCACACTACCATCTCCCGGTGTAGGCATCGCTTGGCCTTTTACTCTGGCGCTCAGGCCGACTCGCGGACTAGGCCTGTGCTTTCCCCACAGGAAAGGAGAGGTGACAGGATCCCTGCACACCGCCCGTGCACTGAATAGGGAGCTTTGGGGGACTGTCACCACTCCTTCCCCTTAAAACCCGGGCCTCCTCCAAGCTTCTACATCCCGGAGGAAGACGGCATCTGATGGCCAGGTCTTTCTGGGAGTTGTTTCTCGAGTTTAGGGTAGGCGCCTGGTGGCAAGCCCATGGCTCCACCACGGTCAGGTGGCCAAGGAGCTGCTGTCTCCTTGGGCCCAAAGGCTCAGGACAGGCATGCTTTCTGCCCAGACTCCTTCCTCAGAGTGGAGCCCTTTCCCCTGCCCTAATCTTCCCCTCGTGTCTCCTTAGCAACCCGGCTTCCTTCGCTCTGCAGTGACAGATGTGTCCCTTTCCTTAAGGCTCTTTCCACAGGCACCACCGCGCTTCTCTCTCAGGCAGAGCGGAAGCCCAGGCAAAGAGGATTTCGCTCCATGCGGGTTTATTCCACCGTGCAGTGGAGACTAGCTCCGGCAAGCAGCAGGCAGCATCCCACAGAACCGACTCTGATTTCCCAGCGACTGCTATGCTTTCGCAGAGGTTTTCAGCTTGGCGCAAACCGCACTTCGCTTCTGCTTCCTCAGCAAGGCTTTGGTCGTTCGCTCTGTCGCGGCAGGAAAGAAGAGCCGCGGGAGAGCTGGTGCCTCTTGGGCCTTGTTTTCTCGGGCTCCAAGTTCGCGCCCGGGGTTCACCTTGCTAAGCCGATCTAAGCAGACACAGTCACAACCCTGCAGCAGCGTGCGTGGCCTAGCATGACACTCTATGGCTATTACCATCTCCTGGCGTAGGTACGGCTTTGCCTTTTGCTCCGGCGCTCGGGCAGACGCGGGGTCAAGGCCAGTGCCTTCACCACAGGAGAGAAGAGGCGACAGGATCCCTGCACAGGGCCCGAGCACTGGGATGGGGAACGGTGGGGACTGTCGCCACTCTTTCCCCGGCACACCCGCGGCCACCCACAATGCTGCCATACCTTGGTGGAAGAGGGCATCTGACTGCACGTTTCTCCATGGGGTTGTTTCTGTGAGTTCCGGGTATGGCACCTGGTGGCAAGCCCAAGTCTGCCCTTGGGACAGGTGGCCAAAGAGATGCTTTCCCCTTGGGACAAGAGGCACAGGACAGGCCTGCCTTCTGCCCAGACTCCTTCCTCAGAGTGGAGCACGCACCCATGCCCTTGTCTTCCCCTCATGTCTCCTTAGCAGCCAGGCTTCAATCTCTCCGCACAGGGAGGAGAGGACACTTGTCTTCTCATGGCCTGCTGTTCGTGCCTCGGCAGGCTATTCTGCTTCCCGAGCGTTTCCAGACCCCAAGGCCAAGGGATCCTTCTCTTCCCCGGGGGCGGCGTGCTGTGCCTTCCCCAAAATTGCTCCTGGGGAGCGCGGTGACAGACGTGAGCAACCATGCTTCTCTCTCAGGCAGAAAGGATGCTAGGGCAAAGAGGATTTCGCTCCATGCGGGTATCTTCCAACATGCTGCGGAGACTCGCTTAGGCAAGCAGCAGCAGCATCCCCAAACCCAACTCTGATTTCCCAACGAATGCTGTGCTTTCCAAGGGGAGATGCCCAGGCAAAGGGGCTTTCGCTGTATGCGGGTTTCTCTCACCGCGAGACTGGGCTCAGGCACGCAGCAGCAGCCCCCAAAACATTTCTCGGGGAATGCTGTCCTTTCGCAGAGGCTTTGGTTTGGAGCAAACAGCCCTTCGCCACTGCTTCCTCAGCAAGGCTTCTGTCGCGTCAGGGAAGAAGAGCTGCGGGAGAGCTGGTGCCTCTTGGGCCTTGCTTTCCCTGGCTCCATGTTCGCGTCCTGGGTTCACCCTGCCAGGCCGAACTAAGCAGACACAGTCGCAACCGTGCAGTAGCGCGCTTAGCCTAGGATGGCACTCTATGCACACTACCATCTCCCGGTGTAGGCATCGCTTGGCCTTTTACTCTGGCGCTCAGGCCGACTCGCGGACTAGGCCTGTGCTTTCCCCACAGGAAAGGAGAGGTGACAGGATCCCTGCACACCGCCCGTGCACTGAATAGGGAGCTTTGGGGGACTGTCACCACTCCTTCCCCTTAAAACCCGGGCCTCCTCCAAGCTTCTACATCCCGGAGGAAGACGGCATCTGATGGCCAGGTCTTTCTGGGAGTTGTTTCTCGAGTTTAGGGTAGGCGCCTGGTGGCAAGCCCATGGCTCCACCACGGTCAGGTGGCCAAGGAGCTGCTGTCTCCTTGGGCCCAAAGGCTCAGGACAGGCATGCTTTCTGCCCAGACTCCTTCCTCAGAGTGGAGCCCTTTCCCCTGCCCTAATCTTCCCCTCGTGACTCCTTAGCAGCCCGGCTTCCTTCGCTCTGCAGTGACAGATGTGTCCCTTTCCTTAAGGCTCTTTCCACAGGCACCACCGCGCTTCTTTCTCAGGCAGAGCGGATGCCCAGGCAAAGAGGATTTCGCTCCATGCGGGTTTATTCCACCGTGCTGTGGAGACTAGCTCCGGCAAGCAGCAGGCAGCATCCCACAGACCCGACTCTGATTTCCCAAAGAATGCTGTGCCTTCCCAGAGGGGATGCCCCGGCAAAGAAGCTTTCGCTCTATGCGGGTTTTTCCAAAAGGGCTGCGAATACTAGGCTAAGGCAAGCAACAAAAGCAGCCCACAGAACCGACTCTGATTTCCCAGCGACGGCCATGCTTTCGCAGAGGTTTTCAGCTTGGCGCGAACCTCACTTCGCTGCTGCTTCCTCAGCAAGGCTTTGGTCGTTCGCTCTTTCGCAGCAGGGACGAAGAGCCGCGGGAGAGCTGGTGCCTCTTGGGCCTTGCTTTCCCGGACTCCATGTTCGCGCTCGGATTTCACTTTGCTAAGCCGAACTAGGCAGACACAGTCACAACCCTGCAGCAGCGTGCGTGGCCTAGCATGGCACTCTATTCCTAATTCCATCTCCTGCTCTGGTAAGGCTTTGCCTTTTGCTCCGGTGCTCGGGCAGACTCGGGGTCAAGGCCAGTGCCTTCACCACAGGAGAGAGGAGGCAACAGGATCCCTGCACACGGCCCGGGCACTGGGATGGGGAACTGTGGGGAACTGTCTCCACTCCTTCCCCGCCGCACCCCCTGTCACCCACAATGCTGCCACATCTTGGTGGAAGATGGCATCTGACTGACCGTTTCTCCATGGGGTTGTTTCTGCAAGTTCCAGGTATGGCACCTGGTAGCAAGCCCAAGTCTGCCCTTGGGACAGGTGGCCAAGGAGATGCTCTCCCCTTGGTAACAGAGGCACAGGACAGGCCTGCCTTCTGCCCAGACTCCTTCCTTAGAGTGGAGCACGCGCCCCTGCCCTAGTCGTCCCCTCATGTCTCCTTAGCAGCCAGGCTTCCATCTCTCCGCACAGGGAGCGGGTGACACATGTCTGGCCACCGGCCTGCATTTCGTGCCGCGGCAGGCTATCCTGTTCCCGAGCGTTTCCCGACCCCAAGGCCAAGGGATCCTTCTCTTCCCCAAGGGCGGCGTGCTGTGCCTTCCCCACACTTGCTCCTGGGGAGCGTGGTGACAGACGTGAGCAACCATGCTTCTCTCTCAGGCAGAAAGGATGCTAGGGCAAAGAGGATTTCGCTCCATGCGGGTATCTTCCAACATGCTGCGGAGACTCACTTAGGCAAGCAGCAGCAGCATCCCCAAACCCAACTCTGATTTCCCAACGAATGCTGTGCTTTCCAAGGGGAGATGCCCAGGCAAAGGGGCTTTCGCTGTATGCGGGTTTCTCTCACCGCGAGACTGGGCTCAGGCACGCAGCAGCAGCCCCCAAAACATTTCTCGGGGAATGCTGTCCTTTCGCAGAGGCTTTGGTTTGGAGCAAACAGCCCTTCGCCACTGCTTCCTCAGCAAGGCTTCTGTCGCGTCAGGGAAGAAGAGCTGCGGGAGAGCTGGTGCCTCTTGGGCCTTGCTTTCCCTGGCTCCATGTTCGCGTCCTGGGTTCACCCTGCCAGGCCGAACTAAGCAGACACAGTCGCAACCGTGCAGTAGCGCGCTTAGCCTAGGATGGCACTCTATGCACACTACCATCTCCCGGTGTAGGCATCGCTTGGCCTTTTACTCTGGCGCTCAGGCCGACTCGCGGACTAGGCCTGTGCTTTCCCCACAGGAAAGGAGAGGTGACAGGATCCCTGCACACCGCCCGTGCACTGAATAGGGAGCTTTGGGGGACTGTCACCACTCCTTCCCCTTAAAACCCGGGCCTCCTCCAAGCTTCTACATCCCGGAGGAAGACGGCATCTGATGGCCAGGTCTTTCTGGGAGTTGTTTCTCGAGTTTAGGGTAGGCGCCTGGTGGCAAGCCCATGGCTCCACCACGGTCAGGTGGCCAAGGAGCTGCTGTCTCCTTGGGCCCAAAGGCTCAGGACAGGCATGCTTTCTGCCCAGACTCCTTCCTCAGAGTGGAGCCCTTTCCCCTGCCCTAATCTTCCCCTCGTGTCTCCTTAGCAACCCGGCTTCCTTCGCTCTGCAGTGACAGATGTGTCCCTTTCCTTAAGGCTCTTTCCACAGGCACCACCGCGCTTCTCTCTCAGGCAGAGCGGAAGCCCAGGCAAAGAGGATTTCGCTCCATGCGGGTTTATTCCACCGTGCAGTGGAGACTAGCTCCGGCAAGCAGCAGGCAGCATCCCACAGAACCGACTCTGATTTCCCAGCGACTGCTATGCTTTCGCAGAGGTTTTCAGCTTGGCGCAAACCGCACTTCGCTTCTGCTTCCTCAGCAAGGCTTTGGTCGTTCGCTCTGTCGCGGCAGGAAAGAAGAGCCGCGGGAGAGCTGGTGCCTCTTGGGCCTTGTTTTCTCGGGCTCCAAGTTCGCGCCCGGGGTTCACCTTGCTAAGCCGATCTAAGCAGACACAGTCACAACCCTGCAGCAGCGTGCGTGGCCTAGCATGACACTCTATGGCTATTACCATCTCCTGGCGTAGGTAAGTCTTTGCCTTTTGCTCCGGCGCTCGGGCAGACGCGGGGTCAAGGCCAGTGCCTTCACCACAGGAGAGAAGAGGCGACAGGATCCCTGCACAGGGCCCGAGCACTGGGATGGGGAACGGTGGGGACTGTCGCCACTCTTTCCCCGGCACACCCGCGGCCACCCACAATGCTGCCATACCTTGGTGGAAGAGGGCATCTGACTGCACGTTTCTCCATGGGGTTGTTTCTGCGAGTTCCGGGTATGGCACCTGGTGGCAAGCCCAAGTCTGCCCTTGGGACAGGTGGCCAAAGAGATGCTTTCCCCTTGGGACAAGAGGCACAGGACAGGCCTGCCTTCTGCCCAGACTCCTTCCTCAGAGTGGAGCACGCACCCATGCCCTTGTCTTCCCCTCATGTCTCCTTAGCAGCCAGGCTTCAATCTCTCCGCACAGGGAGGAGAGGACACTTGTCTTCTCATGGCCTGCTGTTCGTGCCTCGGCAGGCTATTCTGCTTCCCGAGCGTTTCCAGACCCCAAGGCCAAGGGATCCTTCTCTTCCCCGGGGGCGGCGTGCTGTGCCTTCCCCAAAATTGCTCCTGGGGAGCGCGGTGACAGACGTGAGCAACCATGCTTCTCTCTCAGGCAGAAAGGATGCTAGGGCAAAGAGGATTTCGCTCCATGCGGGTATCTTCCAACATGCTGCGGAGACTCGCTTAGGCAAGCAGCAGCAGCATCCCCAAACCCAACTCTGATTTCCCAACGAATGCTGTGCTTTCCAAGGGGAGATGCCCAGGCAAAGGGGCTTTCGCTGTATGCGGGTTTCTCTCACCGCGAGACTGGGCTCAGGCACGCAGCAGCAGCCCCCAAAACATTTCTCGGGGAATGCTGTCCTTTCGCAGAGGCTTTGGTTTGGAGCAAACAGCCCTTCGCCACTGCTTCCTCAGCAAGGCTTCTGTCGCGTCAGGGAAGAAGAGCTGCGGGAGAGCTGGTGCCTCTTGGGCCTTGCTTTCCCTGGCTCCATGTTCGCGTCCTGGGTTCACCCTGCCAGGCCGAACTAAGCAGACACAGTCGCAACCGTGCAGTAGCGCGCTTAGCCTAGGATGGCACTCTATGCACACTACCATCTCCCGGTGTAGGCATCGCTTGGCCTTTTACTCTGGCGCTCAGGCCGACTCGCGGACTAGGCCTGTGCTTTCCCCACAGGAAAGGAGAGGTGACAGGATCCCTGCACACCGCCCGTGCACTGAATAGGGAGCTTTGGGGGACTGTCACCACTCCTTCCCCTTAAAACCCGGGCCTCCTCCAAGCTTCTACATCCCGGAGGAAGACGGCATCTGATGGCCAGGTCTTTCTGGGAGTTGTTTCTCGAGTTTAGGGTAGGCGCCTGGTGGCAAGCCCATGGCTCCACCACGGTCAGGTGGCCAAGGAGCTGCTGTCTCCTTGGGCCCAAAGGCTCAGGACAGGCATGCTTTCTGCCCAGACTCCTTCCTCAGAGTGGAGCCCTTTCCCCTGCCCTAATCTTCCCCTCGTGACTCCTTAGCAGCCCGGCTTCCTTCGCTCTGCAGTGACAGATGTGTCCCTTTCCTTAAGGCTCTTTCCACAGGCACCACCGCGCTTCTTTCTCAGGCAGAGCGGATGCCCAGGCAAAGAGGATTTCGCTCCATGCGGGTTTATTCCACCGTGCTGTGGAGACTAGCTCCGGCAAGCAGCAGGCAGCATCCCACAGACCCGACTCTGATTTCCCAAAGAATGCTGTGCCTTCCCAGAGGGGATGCCCCGGCAAAGAAGCTTTCGCTCTATGCGGGTTTTTCCAAAAGGGCTGCGAATACTAGGCTAAGGCAAGCAACAAAAGCAGCCCACAGAACCGACTCTGATTTCCCAGCGACGGCCATGCTTTCGCAGAGGTTTTCAGCTTGGCGCGAACCTCACTTCGATGCTGCTTCCTCAGCAAGGCTTTGGTCGTTCGCTCTTTCGCAGCAGGGACGAAGAGCCGCGGGAGAGCTGGTGCCTCTTGGGCCTTGCTTTCCCGGACTCCATGTTCGCGCCCGGATTTCAATTTGCTAAGCCGAACTAGGCAGACACAGTCACAACCCTGCAGCAGCGTGCGTGGCCTAGCATGGCACTCTATTCCTAATTCCATCTCCTGCTCTGGTAAGGCTTTGCCTTTTGCTCCGGTGTTCGGGCAGACTCGGGGTCAAGGCCAGTGCCTTCACCACAGGAGAGAGGAGGCAACAGGATCCCTGCACACGGCCCGGGCACTGGGATGGGGAACTGTGGGGAACTGTCTCCACTCCTTCCCCGCCGCACCCCCTGTCACCCACAATGCTGCCACATCTTGGTGGAAGATGGCATCTGACTGACCGTTTCTCCATGGGGTTGTTTCTGCAAGTTCCAGGTATGGCACCTGGTAGCAAGCCCAAGTCTGCCCTTGGGACAGGTGGCCAAGGAGATGCTCTCCCCTTGGTAACAGAGGCACAGGACAGGCCTGCCTTCTGCCCAGACTCCTTCCTTAGAGTGGAGCACGCGCCCCTGCCCTAGTCGTCCCCTCATGTCTCCTTAGCAGCCAGGCTTCCATCTCTCCGCACAGGGAGCGGGTGACACATGTCTGGCCACCGGCCTGCATTTCGTGCCGCGGCAGGCTATCCTGTTCCCGAGCGTTTCCCGACCCCAAGGCCAAGGGATCCTTCTCTTCCCCAAGGGCGGCGTGCTGTGCCTTCCCCACACTTGCTCCTGGGGAGCGTGGTGACAGACGTGAGCAACCATGCTTCTCTCTCAGGCAGAAAGGATGCTAGGGCAAAGAGGATTTCGCTCCATGCGGGTATCTTCCAACATGCTGCGGAGACTCACTTAGGCAAGCAGCAGCAGCATCCCCAAACCCAACTCTGATTTCCCAACGAATGCTGTGCTTTCCAAGGGGAGATGCCCAGGCAAAGGGGCTTTCGCTGTATGCGGGTTTCTCTCACCGCGAGACTGGGCTCAGGCACGCAGCAGCAGCCCCCAAAACATTTCTCGGGGAATGCTGTCCTTTCGCAGAGGCTTTGGTTTGGAGCAAACAGCCCTTCGCCACTGCTTCCTCAGCAAGGCTTCTGTCGCGTCAGGGAAGAAGAGCTGCGGGAGAGCTGGTGCCTCTTGGGCCTTGCTTTCCCTGGCTCCATGTTCGCGTCCTGGGTTCACCCTGCCAGGCCGAACTAAGCAGACACAGTCGCAACCGTGCAGTAGCGCGCTTAGCCTAGGATGGCACTCTATGCACACTACCATCTCCCGGTGTAGGCATCGCTTGGCCTTTTACTCTGGCGCTCAGGCCGACTCGCGGACTAGGCCTGTGCTTTCCCCACAGGAAAGGAGAGGTGACAGGATCCCTGCACACCGCCCGTGCACTGAATAGGGAGCTTTGGGGGACTGTCACCACTCCTTCCCCTTAAAACCCGGGCCTCCTCCAAGCTTCTACATCCCGGAGGAAGACGGCATCTGATGGCCAGGTCTTTCTGGGAGTTGTTTCTCGAGTTTAGGGTAGGCGCCTGGTGGCAAGCCCATGGCTCCACCACGGTCAGGTGGCCAAGGAGCTGCTGTCTCCTTGGGCCCAAAGGCTCAGGACAGGCATGCTTTCTGCCCAGACTCCTTCCTCAGAGTGGAGCCCTTTCCCCTGCCCTAATCTTCCCCTCGTGACTCCTTAGCAGCCCGGCTTCCTTCGCTCTGCAGTGACAGATGTGTCCCTTTCCTTAAGGCTCTTTCCACAGGCACCACCGCGCTTCTTTCTCAGGCAGAGCGGATGCCCAGGCAAAGAGGATTTCGCTCCATGCGGGTTTATTCCACCGTGCTGTGGAGACTAGCTCCGGCAAGCAGCAGGCAGCATCCCACAGACCCGACTCTGATTTCCCAAAGAATGCTGTGCCTTCCCAGAGGGGATGCCCCGGCAAAGAAGCTTTCGCTCTATGCGGGTTTTTCCAAAAGGGCTGCGAATACTAGGCTAAGGCAAGCAACAAAAGCAGCCCACAGAACCGACTCTGATTTCCCAGCGACGGCCATGCTTTCGCAGAGGTTTTCAGCTTGGCGCGAACCTCACTTCGATGCTGCTTCCTCAGCAAGGCTTTGGTCGTTCGCTCTTTCGCAGCAGGGACGAAGAGCCGCGGGAGAGCTGGTGCCTCTTGGGCCTTGCTTTCCCGGACTCCATGTTCGCGCCCGGATTTCAATTTGCTAAGCCGAACTAGGCAGACACAGTCACAACCCTGCAGCAGCGTGCGTGGCCTAGCATGGCACTCTATTCCTAATTCCATCTCCTGCTCTGGTAAGGCTTTGCCTTTTGCTCCGGTGTTCGGGCAGACTCGGGGTCAAGGCCAGTGCCTTCACCACAGGAGAGAGGAGGCAACAGGATCCCTGCACACGGCCCGGGCACTGGGATGGGGAACTGTGGGGAACTGTCTCCACTCCTTCCCCGCCGCACCCCCTGTCACCCACAATGCTGCCACATCTTGGTGGAAGATGGCATCTGACTGACCGTTTCTCCATGGGGTTGTTTCTGCAAGTTCCAGGTATGGCACCTGGTAGCAAGCCCAAGTCTGCCCTTGGGACAGGTGGCCAAGGAGATGCTCTCCCCTTGGTAACAGAGGCACAGGACAGGCCTGCCTTCTGCCCAGACTCCTTCCTTAGAGTGGAGCACGCGCCCCTGCCCTAGTCGTCCCCTCATGTCTCCTTAGCAGCCAGGCTTCCATCTCTCCGCACAGGGAGCGGGTGACACATGTCTGGCCACCGGCCTGCATTTCGTGCCGCGGCAGGCTATCCTGTTCCCGAGCGTTTCCCGACCCCAAGGCCAAGGGATCCTTCTCTTCCCCAAGGGCGGCGTGCTGTGCCTTCCCCACACTTGCTCCTGGGGAGCGTGGTGACAGACGTGAGCAACCATGCTTCTCTCTCAGGCAGAAAGGATGCTAGGGCAAAGAGGATTTCGCTCCATGCGGGTATCTTCCAACATGCTGCGGAGACTCACTTAGGCAAGCAGCAGCAGCATCCCCAAACCCAACTCTGATTTCCCAACGAATGCTGTGCTTTCCAAGGGGAGATGCCCAGGCAAAGGGGCTTTCGCTGTATGCGGGTTTCTCTCACCGCGAGACTGGGCTCAGGCACGCAGCAGCAGCCCCCAAAACATTTCTCGGGGAATGCTGTCCTTTCGCAGAGGCTTTGGTTTGGAGCAAACAGCCCTTCGCCACTGCTTCCTCAGCAAGGCTTCTGTCGCGTCAGGGAAGAAGAGCTGCGGGAGAGCTGGTGCCTCTTGGGCCTTGCTTTCCCTGGCTCCATGTTCGCGTCCTGGGTTCACCCTGCCAGGCCGAACTAAGCAGACACAGTCGCAACCGTGCAGTAGCGCGCTTAGCCTAGGATGGCACTCTATGCACACTACCATCTCCCGGTGTAGGCATCTCTTGGCCTTTTACTCTGGCGCTCAGGCCGACTCGCGGACTAGGCCTGTGCTTTCCCCACAGGAAAGGAGAGGTGACAGGATCCCTGCACACCGCCCGTGCACTGAATAGGGAGCTTTGGGGGACTGTCACCACTCCTTCCCCTTAAAACCCGGGCCCCTCCAAGCTTCTACATCCCGGAGGAAGACGGCATCTGATGGCCAGGTCTTTCTGGGAGTTGTTTCTCGAGTTTAGGGTAGGCGCCTGGTGGCAAGCCCATGGCTCCACCACGGTCAGGTGGCCAAGGAGCTGCTGTCTCCTTGGGCCCAAAGGCTCAGGACAGGCATGCTTTCTGCCCAGACTCCTTCCTCAGAGTGGAGCCCGTTCCCCTGCCCTAATCTTCCCCTCGTGACTCCTTAGCAGCCCGGCTTCCTTCGCTCTGCAGTGACAGATGTGTCCCTTTCCTTAAGGCTCTTTCCACAGGCACCACCGCGCTTCTTTCTCAGGCAGAGCGGATGCCCAGGCAAAGAGGATTTCGCTCCATGCGGGTTTATTCCACCGTGCTGTGGAGACTAGCTCCGGCAAGCAGCAGGCAGCATCCCACAGACCCGACTCTGATTTCCCAAAGAATGCTGTGCCTTCCCAGAGGGGATGCCCCGGCAAAGAAGCTTTCGCTCTATGCGGGTTTTTCCAAAAGGGCTGCGAATACTAGGCTAAGGCAAGCAACAAAAGCAGCCCACAGAACCGACTCTGATTTCCCAGCGACGGCCATGCTTTCGCAGAGGTTTTCAGCTTGGCGCGAACCTCACTTCGCTGCTGCTTCCTCAGCAAGGCTTTGGTCGTTCGCTCTTTCGCAGCAGGGACGAAGAGCCGCGGGAGAGCTGGTGCCTCTTGGGCCTTGCTTTCCCGGACTCCATGTTCGCGCCCGGATTTCAATTTGCTAAGCCGAACTAGGCAGACACAGTCACAACCCTGCAGCAGCGTGCGTGGCCTAGCATGGCACTCTATTCCTAATTCCATCTCCTGCTCTGGTAAGGCTTTGCCTTTTGCTCCGGTGTTCGGGCAGACTCGGGGTCAAGGCCAGTGCCTTCACCACAGGAGAGAGGAGGCAACAGGATCCCTGCACACGGCCCGGGCACTGGGATGGGGAACTGTGGGGAACTGTCTCCACTCCTTCCCCGCCGCACCCCCTGTCACCCACAATGCTGCCACATCTTGGTGGAAGATGGCATCTGACTGACCGTTTCTCCATGGGGTTGTTTCTGCAAGTTCCAGGTATGGCACCTGGTAGCAAGCCCAAGTCTGCCCTTGGGACAGGTGGCCAAGGAGATGCTCTCCCCTTGGTAACAGAGGCACAGGACAGGCCTGCCTTCTGCCCAGACTCCTTCCTTAGAGTGGAGCACGCGCCCCTGCCCTAGTCGTCCCCTCATGTCTCCTTAGCAGCCAGGCTTCCATCTCTCCGCACAGGGAGCGGGTGACACATGTCTGGCCACCGGCCTGCATTTCGTGCCGCGGCAGGCTATCCTGTTCCCGAGCGTTTCCCGACCCCAAGGCCAAGGGATCCTTCTCTTCCCCAAGGGCGGCGTGCTGTGCCTTCCCCACACTTGCTCCTGGGGAGCGTGGTGACAGACGTGAGCAACCATGCTTCTCTCTCAGGCAGAAAGGATGCTAGGGCAAAGAGGATTTCGCTCCATGCGGGTATCTTCCAACATGCTGCGGAGACTCGCTTAGGCAAGCAGCAGCAGCATCCCCAAACCCAACTCTGATTTCCCAACGAATGCTGTGCTTTCCAAGGGGAGATGCCCAGGCAAAGGGGCTTTCGCTGTATGCGGGTTTCTCTCACCGCGAGACTGGGCTCAGGCACGCAGCAGCAGCCCCCAAAACATTTCTCGGGGAATGCTGTCCTTTCGCAGAGGCTTTGGTTTGGAGCAAACAGCCCTTCGCCACTGCTTCCTCAGCAAGGCTTCTGTCGCGTCAGGGAAGAAGAGCTGCGGGAGAGCTGGTGCCTCTTGGGCCTTGCTTTCCCTGGCTCCATGTTCGCGTCCTGGGTTCACCCTGCCAGGCCGAACTAAGCAGACACAGTCGCAACCGTGCAGTAGCGCGCTTAGCCTAGGATGGCACTCTATGCACACTACCATCTCCCGGTGTAGGCATCGCTTGGCCTTTTACTCTGGCGCTCAGGCCGACTCGCGGACTAGGCCTGTGCTTTCCCCACAGGAAAGGAGAGGTGACAGGATCCCTGCACACCGCCCGTGCACTGAATAGGGAGCTTTGGGGGACTGTCACCACTCCTTCCCCTTAAAACCCGGGCCTCCTCCAAGCTTCTACATCCCGGAGGAAGACGGCATCTGATGGCCAGGTCTTTCTGGGAGTTGTTTCTCGAGTTTAGGGTAGGCGCCTGGTGGCAAGCCCATGGCTCCACCACGGTCAGGTGGCCAAGGAGCTGCTGTCTCCTTGGGCCCAAAGGCTCAGGACAGGCATGCTTTCTGCCCAGACTCCTTCCTCAGAGTGGAGCCCTTTCCCCTGCCCTAATCTTCCCCTCGTGACTCCTTAGCAGCCCGGCTTCCTTCGCTCTGCAGTGACAGATGTGTCCCTTTCCTTAAGGCTCTTTCCACAGGCACCACCGCGCTTCTTTCTCAGGCAGAGCGGATGCCCAGGCAAAGAGGATTTCGCTCCATGCGGGTTTATTCCACCGTGCTGTGGAGACTAGCTCCGGCAAGCAGCAGGCAGCATCCCACAGACCCGACTCTGATTTCCCAAAGAATGCTGTGCCTTCCCAGAGGGGATGCCCCGGCAAAGAAGCTTTCGCTCTATGCGGGTTTTTCCAAAAGGGCTGCGAATACTAGGCTAAGGCAAGCAACAAAAGCAGCCCACAGAACCGACTCTGATTTCCCAGCGACGGCCATGCTTTCGCAGAGGTTTTCAGCTTGGCGCGAACCTCACTTCGCTGCTGCTTCCTCAGCAAGGCTTTGGTCGTTCGCTCTTTCGCAGCAGGGACGAAGAGCCGCGGGAGAGCTGGTGCCTCTTGGGCCTTGCTTTCCCGGACTCCATGTTCGCGCCCGGATTTCAATTTGCTAAGCCGAACTAGGCAGACACAGTCACAACCCTGCAGCAGCGTGCGTGGCCTAGCATGGCACTCTATTCCTAATTCCATCTCCTGCTCTGGTAAGGCTTTGCCTTTTGCTCCGGTGTTCGGGCAGACTCGGGGTCAAGGCCAGTGCCTTCCCCACAGGAGAGAGGAGGCAACAGGATCCCTGCACACGGCCCGGGCACTGGGATGGGGAACTGTGGGGAACTGTCTCCACTCCTTCCCCGCCGCACCCCCTGTCACCCACAATGCTGCCACATCTTGGTGGAAGATGGCATCTGACTGACCGTTTCTCCATGGGGTTGTTTCTGCAAGTTCCAGGTATGGCACCTGGTAGCAAGCCCAAGTCTGCCCTTGGGACAGGTGGCCAAGGAGATGCTCTCCCCTTGGTAACAGAGGCACAGGACAGGCCTGCCTTCTGCCCAGACTCCTTCCTTAGAGTGGAGCACGCGCCCCTGCCCTAGTCGTCCCCTCATGTCTCCTTAGCAGCCAGGCTTCCATCTCTCCGCACAGGGAGCGGGTGACACATGTCTGGCCACCGGCCTGCATTTCGTGCCGCGGCAGGCTATCCTGTTCCCGAGCGTTTCCCGACCCCAAGGCCAAGGGATCCTTCTCTTCCCCAAGGGCGGCGTGCTGTGCCTTCCCCACACTTGCTCCTGGGGAGCGTGGTGACAGACGTGAGCAACCATGCTTCTCTCTCAGGCAGAAAGGATGCTAGGGCAAAGAGGATTTCGCTCCATGCGGGTATCTTCCAACATGCTGCGGAGACTCGCTTAGGCAAGCAGCAGCAGCATCCCCAAACCCAACTCTGATTTCCCAACGAATGCTGTGCTTTCCAAGGGGAGATGCCCAGGCAAAGGGGCTTTCGCTGTATGCGGGTTTCTCTCACCGCGAGACTGGGCTCAGGCACGCAGCAGCAGCCCCCAAAACATTTCTCGGGGAATGCTGTCCTTTCGCAGAGGCTTTGGTTTGGAGCAAACAGCCCTTCGCCACTGCTTCCTCAGCAAGGCTTCTGTCGCGTCAGGGAAGAAGAGCTGCGGGAGAGCTGGTGCCTCTTGGGCCTTGCTTTCCCTGGCTCCATGTTCGCGTCCTGGGTTCACCCTGCCAGGCCGAACTAAGCAGACACAGTCGCAACCGTGCAGTAGCGCGCTTAGCCTAGGATGGCACTCTATGCACACTACCATCTCCCGGTGTAGGCATCGCTTGGCCTTTTACTCTGGCGCTCAGGCCGACTCGCGGACTAGGCCTGTGCTTTCCCCACAGGAAAGGAGAGGTGACAGGATCCCTGCACACCGCCCGTGCACTGAATAGGGAGCTTTGGGGGACTGTCACCACTCCTTCCCCTTAAAACCCGGGCCTCCTCCAAGCTTCTACATCCCGGAGGAAGACGGCATCTGATGGCCAGGTCTTTCTGGGAGTTGTTTCTCGAGTTTAGGGTAGGCGCCTGGTGGCAAGCCCATGGCTCCACCACGGTCAGGTGGCCAAGGAGCTGCTGTCTCCTTGGGCCCAAAGGCTCAGGACAGGCATGCTTTCTGCCCAGACTCCTTCCTCAGAGTGGAGCCCTTTCCCCTGCCCTAATCTTCCCCTCGTGTCTCCTTAGCAACCCGGCTTCCTTCGCTCTGCAGTGACAGATGTGTCCCTTTCCTTAAGGCTCTTTCCACAGGCACCACCGCGCTTCTCTCTCAGGCAGAGCGGAAGCCCAGGCAAAGAGGATTTCGCTCCATGCGGGTTTATTCCACCGTGCAGTGGAGACTAGCTCCTGCAAGCAGCAGGCGGCATCCCACAGAACCGACTCTGATTTCCCAGCGACTGCTATGCTTTCGCAGAGGTTTTCAGCTTGGCGCAAACCGCACTTCGCTTCTGCTTCCTCAGCAAGGCTTTGGTCGTTCGCTCTGTCGCGGCAGGAAAGAAGAGCCGCGGGAGAGCTGGTGCCTCTTGGGCCTTGTTTTCTCGGGCTCCAAGTTCGCGCCCGGGGTTCACCTTGCTAAGCCGATCTAAGCAGACACAGTCACAACCCTGCAGCAGCGTGCGTGGCCTAGCATGACACTCTATGGCTATTACCATCTCCTGGCGTAGGTAAGGCTTTGCCTTTTGCTCCGGCGCTCGGGCAGACGCGGGGTCAAGGCCAGTGCCTTCACCACAGGAGAGAAGAGGCGACAGGATCCCTGCACAGGGCCCGAGCACTGGGATGGGGAACGGTGGGGACTGTCGCCACTCTTTCCCCGGCACACCCGCGGCCACCCACAATGCTGCCATACCTTGGTGGAAGAGGGCATCTGACTGCACGTTTCTCCATGGGGTTGTTTCTGCGAGTTCCGGGTATGGCACCTGGTGGCAAGCCCAAGTCTGCCCTTGGGACAGGTGGCCAAAGAGATGCTTTCCCCTTGGGACAAGAGGCACAGGACAGGCCTGCCTTCTGCCCAGACTCCTTCCTCAGAGTGGAGCACGCACCCATGCCCTTGTCTTCCCCTCATGTCTCCTTAGCAGCCAGGCTTCAATCTCTCCGCACAGGGAGGAGAGGACACTTGTCTTCTCATGGCCTGCTGTTCGTGCCTCGGCAGGCTATTCTGCTTCCCGAGCGTTTCCAGACCCCAAGGCCAAGGGATCCTTCTCTTCCCCGGGGGCGGCGTGCTGTGCCTTCCCCAAAATTGCTCCTGGGGAGCGCGGTGACAGACGTGAGCAACCATGCTTCTCTCTCAGGCAGAAAGGATGCTAGGGCAAAGAGGATTTCGCTCCATGCGGGTATCTTCCAACATGCTGCGGAGACTCGCTTAGGCAAGCAGCAGCAGCATCCCCAAACCCAACTCTGATTTCCCAACGAATGCTGTGCTTTCCAAGGGGAGATGCCCAGGCAAAGGGGCTTTCGCTGTATGCGGGTTTCTCTCACCGCGAGACTGGGCTCAGGCACGCAGCAGCAGCCCCCAAAACATTTCTTGGGGAATGCTGTCCTTTCGCAGAGGCTTTGGTTTGGAGCAAACAGCCCTTCGCCACTGCTTCCTCAGCAAGGCTTCTGTCGCGTCAGGGAAGAAGAGCTGCGGGAGAGCTGGTGCCTCTTGGGCCTTGCTTTCCCTGGCTCCATGTTCGCGTCCTGGGTTCACCCTGCCAGGCCGAACTAAGCAGACACAGTCGCAACCGTGCAGTAGCGCGCTTAGCCTAGGATGGCACTCTATGCACACTACCATCTCCCGGTGTAGGCATCGCTTGGCCTTTTACTCTGGCGCTCAGGCCGACTCGCGGACTAGGCCTGTGCTTTCCCCACAGGAAAGGAGAGGTGACAGGATCCCTGCACACCGCCCGTGCACTGAATAGGGAGCTTTGGGGGACTGTCACCACTCCTTCCCCTTAAAACCCGGGCCTCCTCCAAGCTTCTACATCCCGGAGGAAGACGGCATCTGATGGCCAGGTCTTTCTGGGAGTTGTTTCTCGAGTTTAGGGTAGGCGCCTGGTGGCAAGCCCATGGCTCCACCACGGTCAGGTGGCCAAGGAGCTGCTGTCTCCTTGGGCCCAAAGGCTCAGGACAGGCATGCTTTCTGCCCAGACTCCTTCCTCAGAGTGGAGCCCTTTCCCCTGCCCTAATCTTCCCCTCGTGACTCCTTAGCAGCCCGGCTTCCTTCGCTCTGCAGTGACAGATGTGTCCCTTTCCTTAAGGCTCTTTCCACAGGCACCACCGCGCTTCTTTCTCAGGCAGAGCGGATGCCCAGGCAAAGAGGATTTCGCTCCATGCGGGTTTATTCCACCGTGCTGTGGAGACTAGCTCCGGCAAGCAGCAGGCAGCATCCCACAGACCCGACTCTGATTTCCCAAAGAATGCTGTGCCTTCCCAGAGGGGATGCCCCGGCAAAGAAGCTTTCGCTCTATGCGGGTTTTTCCAAAAGGGCTGCGAATACTAGGCTAAGGCAAGCAACAAAAGCAGCCCACAGAACCGACTCTGATTTCCCAGCGACGGCCATGCTTTCGCAGAGGTTTTCAGCTTGGCGCGAACCTCACTTCGCTGCTGCTTCCTCAGCAAGGCTTTGGTCGTTCGCTCTTTCGCAGCAGGGACGAAGAGCCGCGGGAGAGCTGGTGCCTCTTGGGCCTTGCTTTCCCGGACTCCATGTTCGCGCTCGGATTTCACTTTGCTAAGCCGAACTAGGCAGACACAGTCACAACCCTGCAGCAGCGTGCGTGGCCTAGCATGGCACTCTATTCCTAATTCCATCTCCTGCTCTGGTAAGGCTTTGCCTTTTGCTCCGGTGCTCGGGCAGACTCGGGGTCAAGGCCAGTGCCTTCACCACAGGAGAGAGGAGGCAACAGGATCCCTGCACACGGCCCGGGCACTGGGATGGGGAACTGTGGGGAACTGTCTCCACTCCTTCCCCGCCGCACCCCCTGTCACCCACAATGCTGCCACATCTTGGTGGAAGATGGCATCTGACTGACCGTTTCTCCATGGGGTTGTTTCTGCAAGTTCCAGGTATGGCACCTGGTAGCAAGCCCAAGTCTGCCCTTGGGACAGGTGGCCAAGGAGATGCTCTCCCCTTGGTAACAGAGGCACAGGACAGGCCTGCCTTCTGCCCAGACTCCTTCCTTAGAGTGGAGCACGCGCCCCTGCCCTAGTCGTCCCCTCATGTCTCCTTAGCAGCCAGGCTTCCATCTCTCCGCACAGGGAGCGGGTGACACATGTCTGGCCACCGGCCTGCATTACGTGCCGCGGCAGGCTATCCTGTTCCCGAGCGTTTCCCGACCCCAAGGCCAAGGGATCCTTCTCTTCCCCAAGGGCGGCGTGCTGTGCCTTCCCCACACTTGCTCCTGGGGAGCGTGGTGACAGACGTGAGCAACCATGCTTCTCTCTCAGGCAGAAAGGATGCTAGGGCAAAGAGGATTTCGCTCCATGCGGGTATCTTCCAACATGCTGCGGAGACTCACTTAGGCAAGCAGCAGCAGCATCCCCAAACCCAACTCTGATTTCCCAACGAATGCTGTGCTTTCCAAGGGGAGATGCCCAGGCAAAGGGGCTTTCGCTGTATGCGGGTTTCTCTCACCGCGAGACTGGGCTCAGGCACGCAGCAGCAGCCCCCAAAACATTTCTCGGGGAATGCTGTCCTTTCGCAGAGGCTTTGGTTTGGAGCAAACAGCCCTTCGCCACTGCTTCCTCAGCAAGGCTTCTGTCGCGTCAGGGAAGAAGAGCTGCGGGAGAGCTGGTGCCTCTTGGGCCTTGCTTTCCCTGGCTCCATGTTCGCGTCCTGGGTTCACCCTGCCAGGCCGAACTAAGCAGACACAGTCGCAACCGTGCAGTAGCGCGCTTAGCCTAGGATGGCACTCTATGCACACTACCATCTCCCGGTGTAGGCATCGCTTGGCCTTTTACTCTGGCGCTCAGGCCGACTCGCGGACTAGGCCTGTGCTTTCCCCACAGGAAAGGAGAGGTGACAGGATCCCTGCACACCGCCCGTGCACTGAATAGGGAGCTTTGGGGGACTGTCACCACTCCTTCCCCTTAAAACCCGGGCCTCCTCCAAGCTTCTACATCCCGGAGGAAGACGGCATCTGATGGCCAGGTCTTTCTGGGAGTTGTTTCTCGAGTTTAGGGTAGGCGCCTGGTGGCAAGCCCATGGCTCCACCACGGTCAGGTGGCCAAGGAGCTGCTGTCTCCTTGGGCCCAAAGGCTCAGGACAGGCATGCTTTCTGCCCAGACTCCTTCCTCAGAGTGGAGCCCTTTCCCCTGCCCTAATCTTCCCCTCGTGTCTCCTTAGCAACCCGGCTTCCTTCGCTCTGCAGTGACAGATGTGTCCCTTTCCTTAAGGCTCTTTCCACAGGCACCACCGCGCTTCTCTCTCAGGCAGAGCGGAAGCCCAGGCAAAGAGGATTTCGCTCCATGCGGGTTTATTCCACCGTGCAGTGGAGACTAGCTCCGGCAAGCAGCAGGCAGCATCCCACAGAACCGACTCTGATTTCCCAGCGACTGCTATGCTTTCGCAGAGGTTTTCAGCTTGGCGCAAACCGCACTTCGCTTCTGCTTCCTCAGCAAGGCTTTGGTCGTTCGCTCTGTCGCGGCAGGAAAGAAGAGCCGCGGGAGAGCTGGTGCCTCTTGGGCCTTGTTTTCTCGGGCTCCAAGTTCGCGCCCGGGGTTCACCTTGCTAAGCCGATCTAAGCAGACACAGTCACAACCCTGCAGCAGCGTGCGTGGCCTAGCATGACACTCTATGGCTATTACCATCTCCTGGCGTAGGTAAGGCTTTGCCTTTTGCTCCGGCGCTCGGGCAGACGCGGGGTCAAGGCCAGTGCCTTCACCACAGGAGAGAAGAGGCGACAGGATCCCTGCACAGGGCCCGAGCACTGGGATGGGGAACGGTGGGGACTGTCGCCACTCTTTCCCCGGCACACCCGCGGCCACCCACAATGCTGCCATACCTTGGTGGAAGAGGGCATCTGACTGCACGTTTCTCCATGGGGTTGTTTCTGCGAGTTCCGGGTATGGCACCTGGTGGCAAGCCCAAGTCTGCCCTTGGGACAGGTGGCCAAAGAGATGCTTTCCCCTTGGGACAAGAGGCACAGGACAGGCCTGCCTTCTGCCCAGACTCCTTCCTCAGAGTGGAGCACGCACCCATGCCCTTGTCTTCCCCTCATGTCTCCTTAGCAGCCAGGCTTCAATCTCTCTGCACAGGGAGGAGAAGACACTTGTCTTCTCATGGCCTGCTGTTCGTGCCTCGGCAGGCTATTCTGCTTCCCGAGCGTTTCCAGACCCCAAGGCCAAGGGATCCTTCTCTTCCCCAAGGGCGGCGTGCTGTGCCTTCCCCAAAATTGCTCCTGGGGAGCGCGGTGACAGACGTGCGCAACCATGCTTCTCTCTCAGGCAGAAAGGATGCTAGGGCAAAGAGGATTTCGCTCCATGCGGGTATCTTCCAACATGCTGCGGAGACTCACTTAGGCAAGCAGCAGCAGCATCCCCAAACCCAACTCTGATTTCCCAACGAATGCTGTGCTTTCCAAGGGGAGATGCCCAGGCAAAGGGGCTTTCGCTGTATGCGGGTTTCTCTCACCGCGAGACTGGGCTCAGGCACGCAGCAGCAGCCCCCAAAACATTTCTCGGGGAATGCTGTCCTTTCGCAGAGGCTTTGGTTTGGAGCAAACAGCCCTTCGCCACTGCTTCCTCAGCAAGGCTTCTGTCGCGTCAGGGAAGAAGAGCTGCGGGAGAGCTGGTGCCTCTTGGGCCTTGCTTTCCCTGGCTCCATGTTCGCGTCCTGGGTTCACCCTGCCAGGCCGAACTAAGCAGACACAGTCGCAACCGTGCAGTAGCGCGCTTAGCCTAGGATGGCACTCTATGCACACTACCATCTCCCGGTGTAGGCATCGCTTGGCCTTTTACTCTGGCGCTCAGGCCGACTCGCGGACTAGGCCTGTGCTTTCCCCACAGGAAAGGAGAGGTGACAGGATCCCTGCACACCGCCCGTGCACTGAATAGGGAGCTTTGGGGGACTGTCACCACTCCTTCCCCTTAAAACCCGGGCCTCCTCCAAGCTTCTACATCCCGGAGGAAGACGGCATCTGATGGCCAGGTCTTTCTGGGAGTTGTTTCTCGAGTTTAGGGTAGGCGCCTGGTGGCAAGCCCATGGCTCCACCACGGTCAGGTGGCCAAGGAGCTGCTGTCTCCTTGGGCCCAAAGGCTCAGGACAGGCATGCTTTCTGCCCAGACTCCTTCCTCAGAGTGGAGCCCTTTCCCCTGCCCTAATCTTCCCCTCGTGTCTCCTTAGCAGCCCGGCTTCCTTCGCTCTGCAGTGACAGATGTGTCCCTTTCCTTAAGGCTCTTTCCACAGGCACCACCGCGCTTCTCTCTCAGGCAGAGCGGAAGCCCAGGCAAAGAGGATTTCGCTCCATGCGGGTTTATTCCACCGTGCAGTGGAGACTAGCTCCGGCAAGCAGCAGGCAGCATCCCACAGAACCGACTCTGATTTCCCAGCGACTGCTATGCTTTCGCAGAGGTTTTCAGCTTGGCGCAAACCGCACTTCGCTTCTGCTTCCTCAGCAAGGCTTTGGTCGTTCGCTCTGTCGCGGCAGGAAAGAAGAGCCGCGGGAGAGCTGGTGCCTCTTGGGCCTTGCTTTCCCGGACTCCATGTTCGCGCTCGGATTTCACTTTGCTAAGCCGAACTAGGCAGACACAGTCACAACCCTGCAGCAGCGTGCGTGGCCTAGCATGGCACTCTATTCCTAATTCCATCTCCTGCTCTGGTAAGGCTTTGCCTTTTGCTCCGGTGCTCGGGCAGACTCGGGGTCAAGGCCAGTGCCTTCACCACAGGAGAGAGGAGGCAACAGGATCCCTGCACACGGCCCGGGCACTGGGATGGGGAACTGTGGGGAACTGTCTCCACTCCTTCCCCGCCGCACCCCCTGTCACCCACAATGCTGCCACATCTTGGTGGAAGATGGCATCTGACTGACCGTTTCTCCATGGGGTTGTTTCTGCAAGTTCCAGGTATGGCACCTGGTAGCAAGCCCAAGTCTGCCCTTGGGACAGGTGGCCAAGGAGATGCTCTCCCCTTGGTAACAGAGGCACAGGACAGGCCTGCCTTCTGCCCAGACTCCTTCCTTAGAGTGGAGCACGCGCCCCTGCCCTAGTCGTCCCCTCATGTCTCCTTAGCAGCCAGGCTTCCATCTCTCCGCACAGGGAGCGGGTGACACATGTCTGGCCACCGGCCTGCATTTCGTGCCGCGGCAGGCTATCCTGTTCCCGAGCGTTTCCCGACCCCAAGGCCAAGGGATCCTTCTCTTCCCCAAGGGCGGCGTGCTGTGCCTTCCCCACACTTGCTCCTGGGGAGCGTGGTGACAGACGTGAGCAACCATGCTTCTCTCTCAGGCAGAAAGGATGCTAGGGCAAAGAGGATTTCGCTCCATGCGGGTATCTTCCAACATGCTGCGGAGACTCACTTAGGCAAGCAGCAGCAGCATCCCCAAACCCAACTCTGATTTCCCAACGAATGCTGTGCTTTCCAAGGGGAGATGCCCAGGCAAAGGGGCTTTCGCTGTATGCGGGTTTCTCTCACCGCGAGACTGGGCTCAGGCACGCAGCAGCAGCCCCCAAAACATTTCTCGGGGAATGCTGTCCTTTCGCAGAGGCTTTGGTTTGGAGCAAACAGCCCTTCGCCACTGCTTCCTCAGCAAGGCTTCTGTCGCGTCAGGGAAGAAGAGCTGCAGGAGAGCTGGTGCCTCTTGGGCCTTGCTTTCCCTGGCTCCATGTTCGCGTCCTGGGTTCACCCTGCCAGGCCGAACTAAGCAGACACAGTCGCAACCGTGCAGTAGCGCGCTTAGCCTAGGATGGCACTCTATGCACACTACCATCTCCCGGTGTAGGCATCGCTTGGCCTTTTACTCTGGCGCTCAGGCCGACTCGCGGACTAGGCCTGTGCTTTCCCCACAGGAAAGGAGAGGTGACAGGATCCCTGCACACCGCCCGTGCACTGAATAGGGAGCTTTGGGGGACTGTCACCACTCCTTCCCCTTAAAACCCGGGCCTCCTCCAAGCTTCTACATCCCGGAGGAAGACGGCATCTGATGGCCAGGTCTTTCTGGGAGTTGTTTCTCGAGTTTAGGGTAGGCGCCTGGTGGCAAGCCCATGGCTCCACCACGGTCAGGTGGCCAAGGAGCTGCTGTCTCCTTGGGCCCAAAGGCTCAGGACAGGCATGCTTTCTGCCCAGACTCCTTCCTCAGAGTGGAGCCCTTTCCCCTGCCCTAATCTTCCCCTCGTGTCTCCTTAGCAACCCGGCTTCCTTCGCTCTGCAGTGACAGATGTGTCCCTTTCCTTAAGGCTCTTTCCACAGGCACCACCGCGCTTCTCTCTCAGGCAGAGCGGAAGCCCAGGCAAAGAGGATTTCGCTCCATGCGGGTTTATTCCACCGTGCAGTGGAGACTAGCTCCGGCAAGCAGCAGGCAGCATCCCACAGAACCGACTCTGATTTCCCAGCGACTGCTATGCTTTCGCAGAGGTTTTCAGCTTGGCGCAAACCGCACTTCGCTTCTGCTTCCTCAGCAAGGCTTTGGTCGTTCGCTCTGTCGCGGCAGGAAAGAAGAGCCGCGGGAGAGCTGGTGCCTCTTGGGCCTTGTTTTCTCGGGCTCCAAGTTCGCGCCCGGGGTTCACCTTGCTAAGCCGATCTAAGCAGACACAGTCACAACCCTGCAGCAGCGTGCGTGGCCTAGCATGACACTCTATGGCTATTACCATCTCCTGGCGTAGGTAAGTCTTTGCCTTTTGCTCCGGCGCTCGGGCAGACGCGGGGTCAAGGCCAGTGCCTTCACCACAGGAGAGAAGAGGCGACAGGATCCCTGCACAGGGCCCGAGCACTGGGATGGGGAACGGTGGGGACTGTCGCCACTCTTTCCCCGGCACACCCGCGGCCACCCACAATGCTGCCATACCTTGGTGGAAGAGGGCATCTGACTGCACGTTTCTCCATGGGGTTGTTTCTGCGAGTTCCGGGTATGGCACCTGGTGGCAAGCCCAAGTCTGCCCTTGGGACAGGTGGCCAAAGAGATGCTTTCCCCTTGGGACAAGAGGCACAGGACAGGCCTGCCTTCTGCCCAGACTCCTTCCTCAGAGTGGAGCACGCACCCATGCCCTTGTCTTCCCCTCATGTCTCCTTAGCAGCCAGGCTTCAATCTCTCCGCACAGGGAGGAGAGGACACTTGTCTTCTCATGGCCTGCTGTTCGTGCCTCGGCAGGCTATTCTGCTTCCCGAGCGTTTCCAGACCCCAAGGCCAAGGGATCCTTCTCTTCCCCGGGGGCGGCGTGCTGTGCCTTCCCCAAAATTGCTCCTGGGGAGCGCGGTGACAGACGTGAGCAACCATGCTTCTCTCTCAGGCAGAAAGGATGCTAGGGCAAAGAGGATTTCGCTCCATGCGGGTATCTTCCAACATGCTGCGGAGACTCGCTTAGGCAAGCAGCAGCAGCATCCCCAAACCCAACTCTGATTTCCCAACGAATGCTGTGCTTTCCAAGGGGAGATGCCCAGGCAAAGGGGCTTTCGCTGTATGCGGGTTTCTCTCACCGCGAGACTGGGCTCAGGCACGCAGCAGCAGCCCCCAAAACATTTCTCGGGGAATGCTGTCCTTTCGCAGAGGCTTTGGTTTGGAGCAAACAGCCCTTCGCCACTGCTTCCTCAGCAAGGCTTCTGTCGCGTCAGGGAAGAAGAGCTGCGGGAGAGCTGGTGCCTCTTGGGCCTTGCTTTCCCTGGCTCCATGTTCGCGTCCTGGGTTCACCCTGCCAGGCCGAACTAAGCAGACACAGTCGCAACCGTGCAGTAGCGCGCTTAGCCTAGGATGGCACTCTATGCACACTACCATCTCCCGGTGTAGGCATCGCTTGGCCTTTTACTCTGGCGCTCAGGCCGACTCGCGGACTAGGCCTGTGCTTTCCCCACAGGAAAGGAGAGGTGACAGGATCCCTGCACACCGCCCGTGCACTGAATAGGGAGCTTTGGGGGACTGTCACCACTCCTTCCCCTTAAAACCCGGGCCTCCTCCAAGCTTCTACATCCCGGAGGAAGACGGCATCTGATGGCCAGGTCTTTCTGGGAGTTGTTTCTCGAGTTTAGGGTAGGCGCCTGGTGGCAAGCCCATGGCTCCACCACGGTCAGGTGGCCAAGGAGCTGCTGTCTCCTTGGGCCCAAAGGCTCAGGACAGGCATGCTTTCTGCCCAGACTCCTTCCTCAGAGTGGAGCCCTTTCCCCTGCCCTAATCTTCCCCTCGTGACTCCTTAGCAGCCCGGCTTCCTTCGCTCTGCAGTGACAGATGTGTCCCTTTCCTTAAGGCTCTTTCCACAGGCACCACCGCGCTTCTTTCTCAGGCAGAGCGGATGCCCAGGCAAAGAGGATTTCGCTCCATGCGGGTTTATTCCACCGTGCTGTGGAGACTAGCTCCGGCAAGCAGCAGGCAGCATCCCACAGACCCGACTCTGATTTCCCAAAGAATGCTGTGCCTTCCCAGAGGGGATGCCCCGGCAAAGAAGCTTTCGCTCTATGCGGGTTTTTCCAAAAGGGCTGCGAATACTAGGCTAAGGCAAGCAACAAAAGCAGCCCACAGAACCAACTCTGATTTCCCAGCGACGGCCATGCTTTCGCAGAGGTTTTCAGCTTGGCGCGAACCTCACTTCGCTGCTGCTTCCTCAGCAAGGCTTTGGTCGTTCGCTCTTTCGCAGCAGGGACGAAGAGCCGCGGGAGAGCTGGTGCCTCTTGGGCCTTGCTTTCCCGGACTCCATGTTCGCGCTCGGATTTCACTTTGCTAAGCCGAACTAGGCAGACACAGTCACAACCCTGCAGCAGCGTGCGTGGCCTAGCATGGCACTCTATTCCTAATTCCATCTCCTGCTCTGGTAAGGCTTTGCCTTTTGCTCCGGTGCTCGGGCAGACTCGGGGTCAAGGCCAGTGCCTTCACCACAGGAGAGAGGAGGCAACAGGATCCCTGCACACGGCCCGGGCACTGGGATGGGGAACTGTGGGGAACTGTCTCCACTCCTTCCCCGCCGCACCCCCTGTCACCCACAATGCTGCCACATCTTGGTGGAAGATGGCATCTGACTGACCGTTTCTCCATGGGGTTGTTTCTGCAAGTTCCAGGTATGGCACCTGGTAGCAAGCCCAAGTCTGCCCTTGGGACAGGTGGCCAAGGAGATGCTCTCCCCTTGGTAACAGAGGCACAGGACAGGCCTGCCTTCTGCCCAGACTCCTTCCTTAGAGTGGAGCACGCGCCCCTGCCCTAGTCGTCCCCTCATGTCTCCTTAGCAGCCAGGCTTCCATCTCTCCGCACAGGGAGCGGGTGACACATGTCTGGCCACCGGCCTGCATTTCGTGCCGCGGCAGGCTATCCTGTTCCCGAGCGTTTCCCGACCCCAAGGCCAAGGGATCCTTCTCTTCCCCAAGGGCGGCGTGCTGTGCCTTCCCCACACTTGCTCCTGGGGAGCGTGGTGACAGACGTGAGCAACCATGCTTCTCTCTCAGGCAGAAAGGATGCTAGGGCAAAGAGGATTTCGCTCCATGCGGGTATCTTCCAACATGCTGCGGAGACTCACTTAGGCAAGCAGCAGCAGCATCCCCAAACCCAACTCTGATTTCCCAACGAATGCTGTGCTTTCCAAGGGGAGATGCCCAGGCAAAGGGGCTTTCGCTGTATGCGGGTTTCTCTCACCGCGAGACTGGGCTCAGGCACGCAGCAGCAGCCCCCAAAACATTTCTCGGGGAATGCTGTCCTTTCGCAGAGGCTTTGGTTTGGAGCAAACAGCCCTTCGCCACTGCTTCCTCAGCAAGGCTTCTGTCGCGTCAGGGAAGAAGAGCTGCGGGAGAGCTGGTGCCTCTTGGGCCTTGCTTTCCCTGGCTCCATGTTCGCGTCCTGGGTTCACCCTGCCAGGCCGAACTAAGCAGACACAGTCGCAACCGTGCAGTAGCGCGCTTAGCCTAGGATGGCACTCTATGCACACTACCATCTCCCGGTGTAGGCATCGCTTGGCCTTTTACTCTGGCGCTCAGGCCGACTCGCGGACTAGGCCTGTGCTTTCCCCACAGGAAAGGAGAGGTGACAGGATCCCTGCACACCGCCCGTGCACTGAATAGGGAGCTTTGGGGGACTGTCACCACTCCTTCCCCTTAAAACCCGGGCCTCCTCCAAGCTTCTACATCCCGGAGGAAGACGGCATCTGATGGCCAGGTCTTTCTGGGAGTTGTTTCTCGAGTTTAGGGTAGGCGCCTGGTGGCAAGCCCATGGCTCCACCACGGTCAGGTGGCCAAGGAGCTGCTGTCTCCTTGGGCCCAAAGGCTCAGGACAGGCATGCTTTCTGCCCAGACTCCTTCCTCAGAGTGGAGCCCTTTCCCCTGCCCTAATCTTCCCCTCGTGACTCCTTAGCAGCCCGGCTTCCTTCGCTCTGCAGTGACAGATGTGTCCCTTTCCTTAAGGCTCTTTCCACAGGCACCACCGCGCTTCTTTCTCAGGCAGAGCGGATGCCCAGGCAAAGAGGATTTCGCTCCATGCGGGTTTATTCCACCGTGCTGTGGAGACTAGCTCCGGCAAGCAGCAGGCAGCATCCCACAGACCCGACTCTGATTTCCCAAAGAATGCTGTGCCTTCCCAGAGGGGATGCCCCGGCAAAGAAGCTTTCGCTCTATGCGGGTTTTTCCAAAAGGGCTGCGAATACTAGGCTAAGGCAAGCAACAAAAGCAGCCCACAGAACCAACTCTGATTTCCCAGCGACGGCCATGCTTTCGCAGAGGTTTTCAGCTTGGCGCGAACCTCACTTCGCTGCTGCTTCCTCAGCAAGGCTTTGGTCGTTCGCTCTTTCGCAGCAGGGACGAAGAGCCGCGGGAGAGCTGGTGCCTCTTGGGCCTTGCTTTCCCGGACTCCATGTTCGCGCTCGGATTTCACTTTGCTAAGCCGAACTAGGCAGACACAGTCACAACCCTGCAGCAGCGTGCGTGGCCTAGCATGGCACTCTATTCCTAATTCCATCTCCTGCTCTGGTAAGGCTTTGCCTTTTGCTCCGGTGCTCGGGCAGACTCGGGGTCAAGGCCAGTGCCTTCACCACAGGAGAGAGGAGGCAACAGGATCCCTGCACACGGCCCGGGCACTGGGATGGGGAACTGTGGGGAACTGTCTCCACTCCTTCCCCGCCGCACCCCCTGTCACCCACAATGCTGCCACATCTTGGTGGAAGATGGCATCTGACTGACCGTTTCTCCATGGGGTTGTTTCTGCAAGTTCCAGGTATGGCACCTGGTAGCAAGCCCAAGTCTGCCCTTGGGACAGGTGGCCAAGGAGATGCTCTCCCCTTGGTAACAGAGGCACAGGACAGGCCTGCCTTCTGCCCAGACTCCTTCCTTAGAGTGGAGCACGCGCCCCTGCCCTAGTCGTCCCCTCATGTCTCCTTAGCAGCCAGGCTTCCATCTCTCCGCACAGGGAGCGGGTGACACATGTCTGGCCACCGGCCTGCATTTCGTGCCGCGGCAGGCTATCCTGTTCCCGAGCGTTTCCCGACCCCAAGGCCAAGGGATCCTTCTCTTCCCCAAGGGCGGCGTGCTGTGCCTTCCCCACACTTGCTCCTGGGGAGCGTGGTGACAGACGTGAGCAACCATGCTTCTCTCTCAGGCAGAAAGGATGCTAGGGCAAAGAGGATTTCGCTCCATGCGGGTATCTTCCAACATGCTGCGGAGACTCACTTAGGCAAGCAGCAGCAGCATCCCCAAACCCAACTCTGATTTCCCAACGAATGCTGTGCTTTCCAAGGGGAGATGCCCAGGCAAAGGGGCTTTCGCTGTATGCGGGTTTCTCTCACCGCGAGACTGGGCTCAGGCACGCAGCAGCAGCCCCCAAAACATTTCTCGGGGAATGCTGTCCTTTCGCAGAGGCTTTGGTTTGGAGCAAACAGCCCTTCGCCACTGCTTCCTCAGCAAGGCTTCTGTCGCGTCAGGGAAGAAGAGCTGCGGGAGAGCTGGTGCCTCTTGGGCCTTGCTTTCCCTGGCTCCATGTTCGCGTCCTGGGTTCACCCTGCCAGGCCGAACTAAGCAGACACAGTCGCAACCGTGCAGTAGCGCGCTTAGCCTAGGATGGCACTCTATGCACACTACCATCTCCCGGTGTAGGCATCGCTTGGCCTTTTACTCTGGCGCTCAGGCCGACTCGCGGACTAGGCCTGTGCTTTCCCCACAGGAAAGGAGAGGTGACAGGATCCCTGCACACCGCCCGTGCACTGAATAGGGAGCTTTGGGGGACTGTCACCACTCCTTCCCCTTAAAACCCGGGCCTCCTCCAAGCTTCTACATCCCGGAGGAAGACGGCATCTGATGGCCAGGTCTTTCTGGGAGTTGTTTCTCGAGTTTAGGGTAGGCGCCTGGTGGCAAGCCCATGGCTCCACCACGGTCAGGTGGCCAAGGAGCTGCTGTCTCCTTGGGCCCAAAGGCTCAGGACAGGCATGCTTTCTGCCCAGACTCCTTCCTCAGAGTGGAGCCCTTTCCCCTGCCCTAATCTTCCCCTCGTGTCTCCTTAGCAACCCGGCTTCCTTCGCTCTGCAGTGACAGATGTGTCCCTTTCCTTAAGGCTCTTTCCACAGGCACCACCGCGCTTCTCTCTCAGGCAGAGCGGAAGCCCAGGCAAAGAGGATTTCGCTCCATGCGGGTTTATTCCACCGTGCAGTGGAGACTAGCTCCGGCAAGCAGCAGGCAGCATCCCACAGAACCGACTCTGATTTCCCAGCGACTGCTATGCTTTCGCAGAGGTTTTCAGCTTGGCGCAAACCGCACTTCGCTTCTGCTTCCTCAGCAAGGCTTTGGTCGTTCGCTCTGTCGCGGCAGGAAAGAAGAGCCGCGGGAGAGCTGGTGCCTCTTGGGCCTTGTTTTCTCGGGCTCCAAGTTCGCGCCCGGGGTTCACCTTGCTAAGCCGATCTAAGCAGACACAGTCACAACCCTGCAGCAGCGTGCGTGGCCTAGCATGACACTCTATGGCTATTACCATCTCCTGGCGTAGGTAAGTCTTTGCCTTTTGCTCCGGCGCTCGGGCAGACGCGGGGTCAAGGCCAGTGCCTTCACCACAGGAGAGAAGAGGCGACAGGATCCCTGCACAGGGCCCGAGCACTGGGATGGGGAACGGTGGGGACTGTCGCCACTCTTTCCCCGGCACACCCGCGGCCACCCACAATGCTGCCATACCTTGGTGGAAGAGGGCATCTGACTGCACGTTTCTCCATGGGGTTGTTTCTGCGAGTTCCGGGTATGGCACCTGGTGGCAAGCCCAAGTCTGCCCTTGGGACAGGTGGCCAAAGAGATGCTTTCCCCTTGGGACAAGAGGCACAGGACAGGCCTGCCTTCTGCCCAGACTCCTTCCTCAGAGTGGAGCACGCACCCATGCCCTTGTCTTCCCCTCATGTCTCCTTAGCAGCCAGGCTTCAATCTCTCCGCACAGGGAGGAGAGGACACTTGTCTTCTCATGGCCTGCTGTTCGTGCCTCGGCAGGCTATTCTGCTTCCCGAGCGTTTCCAGACCCCAAGGCCAAGGGATCCTTCTCTTCCCCGGGGGCGGCGTGCTGTGCCTTCCCCAAAATTGCTCCTGGGGAGCGCGGTGACAGACGTGAGCAACCATGCTTCTCTCTCAGGCAGAAAGGATGCTAGGGCAAAGAGGATTTCGCTCCATGCGGGTATCTTCCAACATGCTGCGGAGACTCGCTTAGGCAAGCAGCAGCAGCATCCCCAAACCCAACTCTGATTTCCCAACGAATGCTGTGCTTTCCAAGGGGAGATGCCCAGGCAAAGGGGCTTTCGCTGTATGCGGGTTTCTCTCACCGCGAGACTGGGCTCAGGCACGCAGCAGCAGCCCCCAAAACATTTCTCGGGGAATGCTGTCCTTTCGCAGAGGCTTTGGTTTGGAGCAAACAGCCCTTCGCCACTGCTTCCTCAGCAAGGCTTCTGTCGCGTCAGGGAAGAAGAGCTGCGGGAGAGCTGGTGCCTCTTGGGCCTTGCTTTCCCTGGCTCCATGTTCGCGTCCTGGGTTCACCCTGCCAGGCCGAACTAAGCAGACACAGTCGCAACCGTGCAGTAGCGCGCTTAGCCTAGGATGGCACTCTATGCACACTACCATCTCCCGGTGTAGGCATCGCTTGGCCTTTTACTCTGGCGCTCAGGCCGACTCGCGGACTAGGCCTGTGCTTTCCCCACAGGAAAGGAGAGGTGACAGGATCCCTGCACACCGCCCGTGCACTGAATAGGGAGCTTTGGGGGACTGTCACCACTCCTTCCCCTTAAAACCCGGGCCTCCTCCAAGCTTCTACATCCCGGAGGAAGACGGCATCTGATGGCCAGGTCTTTCTGGGAGTTGTTTCTCGAGTTTAGGGTAGGCGCCTGGTGGCAAGCCCATGGCTCCACCACGGTCAGGTGGCCAAGGAGCTGCTGTCTCCTTGGGCCCAAAGGCTCAGGACAGGCATGCTTTCTGCCCAGACTCCTTCCTCAGAGTGGAGCCCTTTCCCCTGCCCTAATCTTCCCCTCGTGACTCCTTAGCAGCCCGGCTTCCTTCGCTCTGCAGTGACAGATGTGTCCCTTTCCTTAAGGCTCTTTCCACAGGCACCACCGCGCTTCTTTCTCAGGCAGAGCGGATGCCCAGGCAAAGAGGATTTCGCTCCATGCGGGTTTATTCCACCGTGCTGTGGAGACTAGCTCCGGCAAGCAGCAGGCAGCATCCCACAGACCCGACTCTGATTTCCCAAAGAATGCTGTGCCTTCCCAGAGGGGATGCCCCGGCAAAGAAGCTTTCGCTCTATGCGGGTTTTTCCAAAAGGGCTGCGAATACTAGGCTAAGGCAAGCAACAAAAGCAGCCCACAGAACCAACTCTGATTTCCCAGCGACGGCCATGCTTTCGCAGAGGTTTTCAGCTTGGCGCGAACCTCACTTCGCTGCTGCTTCCTCAGCAAGGCTTTGGTCGTTCGCTCTTTCGCAGCAGGGACGAAGAGCCGCGGGAGAGCTGGTGCCTCTTGGGCCTTGCTTTCCCGGACTCCATGTTCGCGCTCGGATTTCACTTTGCTAAGCCGAACTAGGCAGACACAGTCACAACCCTGCAGCAGCGTGCGTGGCCTAGCATGGCACTCTATTCCTAATTCCATCTCCTGCTCTGGTAAGGCTTTGCCTTTTGCTCCGGTGCTCGGGCAGACTCGGGGTCAAGGCCAGTGCCTTCACCACAGGAGAGAGGAGGCAACAGGATCCCTGCACACGGCCCGGGCACTGGGATGGGGAACTGTGGGGAACTGTCTCCACTCCTTCCCCGCCGCACCCCCTGTCACCCACAATGCTGCCACATCTTGGTGGAAGATGGCATCTGACTGACCGTTTCTCCATGGGGTTGTTTCTGCAAGTTCCAGGTATGGCACCTGGTAGCAAGCCCAAGTCTGCCCTTGGGACAGGTGGCCAAGGAGATGCTCTCCCCTTGGTAACAGAGGCACAGGACAGGCCTGCCTTCTGCCCAGACTCCTTCCTTAGAGTGGAGCACGCGCCCCTGCCCTAGTCGTCCCCTCATGTCTCCTTAGCAGCCAGGCTTCCATCTCTCCGCACAGGGAGCGGGTGACACATGTCTGGCCACCGGCCTGCATTTCGTGCCGCGGCAGGCTATCCTGTTCCCGAGCGTTTCCCGACCCCAAGGCCAAGGGATCCTTCTCTTCCCCAAGGGCGGCGTGCTGTGCCTTCCCCACACTTGCTCCTGGGGAGCGTGGTGACAGACGTGAGCAACCATGCTTCTCTCTCAGGCAGAAAGGATGCTAGGGCAAAGAGGATTTCGCTCCATGCGGGTATCTTCCAACATGCTGCGGAGACTCACTTAGGCAAGCAGCAGCAGCATCCCCAAACCCAACTCTGATTTCCCAACGAATGCTGTGCTTTCCAAGGGGAGATGCCCAGGCAAAGGGGCTTTCGCTGTATGCGGGTTTCTCTCACCGCGAGACTGGGCTCAGGCACGCAGCAGCAGCCCCCAAAACATTTCTCGGGGAATGCTGTCCTTTCGCAGAGGCTTTGGTTTGGAGCAAACAGCCCTTCGCCACTGCTTCCTCAGCAAGGCTTCTGTCGCGTCAGGGAAGAAGAGCTGCGGGAGAGCTGGTGCCTCTTGGGCCTTGCTTTCCCTGGCTCCATGTTCGCGTCCTGGGTTCACCCTGCCAGGCCGAACTAAGCAGACACAGTCGCAACCGTGCAGTAGCGCGCTTAGCCTAGGATGGCACTCTATGCACACTACCATCTCCCGGTGTAGGCATCGCTTGGCCTTTTACTCTGGCGCTCAGGCCGACTCGCGGACTAGGCCTGTGCTTTCCCCACAGGAAAGGAGAGGTGACAGGATCCCTGCACACCGCCCGTGCACTGAATAGGGAGCTTTGGGGGACTGTCACCACTCCTTCCCCTTAAAACCCGGGCCTCCTCCAAGCTTCTACATCCCGGAGGAAGACGGCATCTGATGGCCAGGTCTTTCTGGGAGTTGTTTCTCGAGTTTAGGGTAGGCGCCTGGTGGCAAGCCCATGGCTCCACCACGGTCAGGTGGCCAAGGAGCTGCTGTCTCCTTGGGCCCAAAGGCTCAGGACAGGCATGCTTTCTGCCCAGACTCCTTCCTCAGAGTGGAGCCCTTTCCCCTGCCCTAATCTTCCCCTCGTGTCTCCTTAGCAACCCGGCTTCCTTCGCTCTGCAGTGACAGATGTGTCCCTTTCCTTAAGGCTCTTTCCACAGGCACCACCGCGCTTCTCTCTCAGGCAGAGCGGAAGCCCAGGCAAAGAGGATTTCGCTCCATGCGGGTTTATTCCACCGTGCAGTGGAGACTAGCTCCGGCAAGCAGCAGGCAGCATCCCACAGAACCGACTCTGATTTCCCAGCGACTGCTATGCTTTCGCAGAGGTTTTCAGCTTGGCGCAAACCGCACTTCGCTTCTGCTTCCTCAGCAAGGCTTTGGTCGTTCGCTCTGTCGCGGCAGGAAAGAAGAGCCGCGGGAGAGCTGGTGCCTCTTGGGCCTTGTTTTCTCGGGCTCCAAGTTCGCGCCCGGGGTTCACCTTGCTAAGCCGATCTAAGCAGACACAGTCACAACCCTGCAGCAGCGTGCGTGGCCTAGCATGACACTCTATGGCTATTACCATCTCCTGGCGTAGGTAAGTCTTTGCCTTTTGCTCCGGCGCTCGGGCAGACGCGGGGTCAAGGCCAGTGCCTTCACCACAGGAGAGAAGAGGCGACAGGATCCCTGCACAGGGCCCGAGCACTGGGATGGGGAACGGTGGGGACTGTCGCCACTCTTTCCCCGGCACACCCGCGGCCACCCACAATGCTGCCATACCTTGGTGGAAGAGGGCATCTGACTGCACGTTTCTCCATGGGGTTGTTTCTGCGAGTTCCGGGTATGGCACCTGGTGGCAAGCCCAAGTCTGCCCTTGGGACAGGTGGCCAAAGAGATGCTTTCCCCTTGGGACAAGAGGCACAGGACAGGCCTGCCTTCTGCCCAGACTCCTTCCTCAGAGTGGAGCACGCACCCATGCCCTTGTCTTCCCCTCATGTCTCCTTAGCAGCCAGGCTTCAATCTCTCCGCACAGGGAGGAGAGGACACTTGTCTTCTCATGGCCTGCTGTTCGTGCCTCGGCAGGCTATTCTGCTTCCCGAGCGTTTCCAGACCCCAAGGCCAAGGGATCCTTCTCTTCCCCGGGGGCGGCGTGCTGTGCCTTCCCCAAAATTGCTCCTGGGGAGCGCGGTGACAGACGTGAGCAACCATGCTTCTCTCTCAGGCAGAAAGGATGCTAGGGCAAAGAGGATTTCGCTCCATGCGGGTATCTTCCAACATGCTGCGGAGACTCGCTTAGGCAAGCAGCAGCAGCATCCCCAAACCCAACTCTGATTTCCCAACGAATGCTGTGCTTTCCAAGGGGAGATGCCCAGGCAAAGGGGCTTTCGCTGTATGCGGGTTTCTCTCACCGCGAGACTGGGCTCAGGCACGCAGCAGCAGCCCCCAAAACATTTCTCGGGGAATGCTGTCCTTTCGCAGAGGCTTTGGTTTGGAGCAAACAGCCCTTCGCCACTGCTTCCTCAGCAAGGCTTCTGTCGCGTCAGGGAAGAAGAGCTGCGGGAGAGCTGGTGCCTCTTGGGCCTTGCTTTCCCTGGCTCCATGTTCGCGTCCTGGGTTCACCCTGCCAGGCCGAACTAAGCAGACACAGTCGCAACCGTGCAGTAGCGCGCTTAGCCTAGGATGGCACTCTATGCACACTACCATCTCCCGGTGTAGGCATCGCTTGGCCTTTTACTCTGGCGCTCAGGCCGACTCGCGGACTAGGCCTGTGCTTTCCCCACAGGAAAGGAGAGGTGACAGGATCCCTGCACACCGCCCGTGCACTGAATAGGGAGCTTTGGGGGACTGTCACCACTCCTTCCCCTTAAAACCCGGGCCTCCTCCAAGCTTCTACATCCCGGAGGAAGACGGCATCTGATGGCCAGGTCTTTCTGGGAGTTGTTTCTCGAGTTTAGGGTAGGCGCCTGGTGGCAAGCCCATGGCTCCACCACGGTCAGGTGGCCAAGGAGCTGCTGTCTCCTTGGGCCCAAAGGCTCAGGACAGGCATGCTTTCTGCCCAGACTCCTTCCTCAGAGTGGAGCCCTTTCCCCTGCCCTAATCTTCCCCTCGTGTCTCCTTAGCAACCCGGCTTCCTTCGCTCTGCAGTGACAGATGTGTCCCTTTCCTTAAGGCTCTTTCCACAGGCACCACCGCCCTTCTCTCTCAGGCAGAGCGGAAGCCCAGGCAAAGAGGATTTCGCTCCATGCGGGTTTATTCCACCGTGCAGTGGAGACTAGCTCCGGCAAGCAGCAGGCAGCATCCCACAGAACCGACTCTGATTTCCCAGCG
Source organism: Mustela nivalis (assembly GCF_964662115.1). Classification (NCBI taxonomy): domain Eukaryota; kingdom Metazoa; phylum Chordata; class Mammalia; order Carnivora; family Mustelidae; genus Mustela; species Mustela nivalis. The sequence continues at coordinate 580,192 of NW_028136539.1, forward strand.
ACTGCTATGCTTTCGCAGAGGTTTTCAGCTTGGCGCAAACCGCACTTCGCTTCTGCTTCCTCAGCAAGGCTTTGGTCGTTCGCTCTGTCGCGGCAGGAAAGAAGAGCCGCGGGAGAGCTGGTGCCTCTTGGGCCTTGTTTTCTCGGGCTCCAAGTTCGCGCCCGGGGTTCACCTTGCTAAGCCGATCTAAGCAGACACAGTCACAACCCTGCAGCAGCGTGCGTGGCCTAGCATGACACTCTATGGCTATTACCATCTCCTGGCGTAGGTACGGCTTTGCCTTTTGCTCCGGCGCTCGGGCAGACGCGGGGTCAAGGCCAGTGCCTTCACCACAGGAGAGAAGAGGCGACAGGATCCCTGCACAGGGCCCGAGCACTGGGATGGGGAACGGTGGGGACTGTCGCCACTCTTTCCCCGGCACACCCGCGGCCACCCACAATGCTGCCATACCTTGGTGGAAGAGGGCATCTGACTGCACGTTTCTCCATGGGGTTGTTTCTGTGAGTTCCGGGTATGGCACCTGGTGGCAAGCCCAAGTCTGCCCTTGGGACAGGTGGCCAAAGAGATGCTTTCCCCTTGGGACAAGAGGCACAGGACAGGCCTGCCTTCTGCCCAGACTCCTTCCTCAGAGTGGAGCACGCACCCATGCCCTTGTCTTCCCCTCATGTCTCCTTAGCAGCCAGGCTTCAAACTCTCCGCACAGGGAGGAGAGGACACTTGTCTTCTCATGGCCTGCTGTTCGTGCCTCGGCAGGCTATTCTGCTTCCCGAGCGTTTCCAGACCCCAAGGCCAAGGGATCCTTCTCTTCCCCGGGGGCGGCGTGCTGTGCCTTCCCCAAAATTGCTCCTGGGGAGCGCGGTGACAGACGTGAGCAACCATGCTTCTCTCTCAGGCAGAAAGGATGCTAGGGCAAAGAGGATTTCGCTCCATGCGGGTATCTTCCAACATGCTGCGGAGACTCGCTTAGGCAAGCAGCAGCAGCATCCCCAAACCCAACTCTGATTTCCCAACGAATGCTGTGCTTTCCAAGGGGAGATGCCCAGGCAAAGGGGCTTTCGCTGTATGCGGGTTTCTCTCACCGCGAGACTGGGCTCAGGCACGCAGCAGCAGCCCCCAAAACATTTCTCGGGGAATGCTGTCCTTTCGCAGAGGCTTTGGTTTGGAGCAAACAGCCCTTCGCCACTGCTTCCTCAGCAAGGCTTCTGTCGCGTCAGGGAAGAAGAGCTGCGGGAGAGCTGGTGCCTCTTGGGCCTTGCTTTCCCTGGCTCCATGTTCGCGTCCTGGGTTCACCCTGCCAGGCCGAACTAAGCAGACACAGTCGCAACCGTGCAGTAGCGCGCTTAGCCTAGGATGGCACTCTATGCACACTACCATCTCCCGGTGTAGGCATCGCTTGGCCTTTTACTCTGGCGCTCAGGCCGACTCGCGGACTAGGCCTGTGCTTTCCCCACAGGAAAGGAGAGGTGACAGGATCCCTGCACACCGCCCGTGCACTGAATAGGGAGCTTTGGGGGACTGTCACCACTCCTTCCCCTTAAAACCCGGGCCTCCTCCAAGCTTCTACATCCCGGAGGAAGACGGCATCTGATGGCCAGGTCTTTCTGGGAGTTGTTTCTCGAGTTTAGGGTAGGCGCCTGGTGGCAAGCCCATGGCTCCACCACGGTCAGGTGGCCAAGGAGCTGCTGTCTCCTTGGGCCCAAAGGCTCAGGACAGGCATGCTTTCTGCCCAGACTCCTTCCTCAGAGTGGAGCCCTTTCCCCTGCCCTAATCTTCCCCTCGTGACTCCTTAGCAGCCCGGCTTCCTTCGCTCTGCAGTGACAGATGTGTCCCTTTCCTTAAGGCTCTTTCCACAGGCACCACCGCGCTTCTTTCTCAGGCAGAGCGGATGCCCAGGCAAAGAGGATTTCGCTCCATGCGGGTTTATTCCACCGTGCTGTGGAGACTAGCTCCGGCAAGCAGCAGGCAGCATCCCACAGACCCGACTCTGATTTCCCAAAGAATGCTGTGCCTTCCCAGAGGGGATGCCCCGGCAAAGAAGCTTTCGCTCTATGCGGGTTTTTCCAAAAGGGCTGCGAATACTAGGCTAAGGCAAGCAACAAAAGCAGCCCACAGAACCGACTCTGATTTCCCAGCGACGGCCATGCTTTCGCAGAGGTTTTCAGCTTGGCGCGAACCTCACTTCGATGCTGCTTCCTCAGCAAGGCTTTGGTCGTTCGCTCTTTCGCAGCAGGGACGAAGAGCCGCGGGAGAGCTGGTGCCTCTTGGGCCTTGCTTTCCCGGACTCCATGTTCGCGCCCGGATTTCAATTTGCTAAGCCGAACTAGGCAGACACAGTCACAACCCTGCAGCAGCGTGCGTGGCCTAGCATGGCACTCTATTCCTAATTCCATCTCCTGCTCTGGTAAGGCTTTGCCTTTTGCTCCGGTGTTCGGGCAGACTCGGGGTCAAGGCCAGTGCCTTCACCACAGGAGAGAGGAGGCAACAGGATCCCTGCACACGGCCCGGGCACTGGGATGGGGAACTGTGGGGAACTGTCTCCACTCCTTCCCCGCCGCACCCCCTGTCACCCACAATGCTGCCACATCTTGGTGGAAGATGGCATCTGACTGACCGTTTCTCCATGGGGTTGTTTCTGCAAGTTCCAGGTATGGCACCTGGTAGCAAGCCCAAGTCTGCCCTTGGGACAGGTGGCCAAGGAGATGCTCTCCCCTTGGTAACAGAGGCACAGGACAGGCCTGCCTTCTGCCCAGACTCCTTCCTTAGAGTGGAGCACGCGCCCCTGCCCTAGTCGTCCCCTCATGTCTCCTTAGCAGCCAGGCTTCCATCTCTCCGCACAGGGAGCGGGTGACACATGTCTGGCCACCGGCCTGCATTTCGTGCCGCGGCAGGCTATCCTGTTCCCGAGCGTTTCCCGACCCCAAGGCCAAGGGATCCTTCTCTTCCCCAAGGGCGGCGTGCTGTGCCTTCCCCACACTTGCTCCTGGGGAGCGTGGTGACAGACGTGAGCAACCATGCTTCTCTCTCAGGCAGAAAGGATGCTAGGGCAAAGAGGATTTCGCTCCATGCGGGTATCTTCCAACATGCTGCGGAGACTCACTTAGGCAAGCAGCAGCAGCATCCCCAAACCCAACTCTGATTTCCCAACGAATGCTGTGCTTTCCAAGGGGAGATGCCCAGGCAAAGGGGCTTTCGCTGTATGCGGGTTTCTCTCACCGCGAGACTGGGCTCAGGCACGCAGCAGCAGCCCCCAAAACATTTCTCGGGGAATGCTGTCCTTTCGCAGAGGCTTTGGTTTGGAGCAAACAGCCCTTCGCCACTGCTTCCTCAGCAAGGCTTCTGTCGCGTCAGGGAAGAAGAGCTGCGGGAGAGCTGGTGCCTCTTGGGCCTTGCTTTCCCTGGCTCCATGTTCGCGTCCTGGGTTCACCCTGCCAGGCCGAACTAAGCAGACACAGTCGCAACCGTGCAGTAGCGCGCTTAGCCTAGGATGGCACTCTATGCACACTACCATCTCCCGGTGTAGGCATCGCTTGGCCTTTTACTCTGGCGCTCAGGCCGACTCGCGGACTAGGCCTGTGCTTTCCCCACAGGAAAGGAGAGGTGACAGGATCCCTGCACACCGCCCGTGCACTGAATAGGGAGCTTTGGGGGACTGTCACCACTCCTTCCCCTTAAAACCCGGGCCTCCTCCAAGCTTCTACATCCCGGAGGAAGACGGCATCTGATGGCCAGGTCTTTCTGGGAGTTGTTTCTCGAGTTTAGGGTAGGCGCCTGGTGGCAAGCCCATGGCTCCACCACGGTCAGGTGGCCAAGGAGCTGCTGTCTCCTTGGGCCCAAAGGCTCAGGACAGGCATGCTTTCTGCCCAGACTCCTTCCTCAGAGTGGAGCCCTTTCCCCTGCCCTAATCTTCCCCTCGTGACTCCTTAGCAGCCCGGCTTCCTTCGCTCTGCAGTGACAGATGTGTCCCTTTCCTTAAGGCTCTTTCCACAGGCACCACCGCGCTTCTTTCTCAGGCAGAGCGGATGCCCAGGCAAAGAGGATTTCGCTCCATGCGGGTTTATTCCACCGTGCTGTGGAGACTAGCTCCGGCAAGCAGCAGGCAGCATCCCACAGACCCGACTCTGATTTCCCAAAGAATGCTGTGCCTTCCCAGAGGGGATGCCCCGGCAAAGAAGCTTTCGCTCTATGCGGGTTTTTCCAAAAGGGCTGCGAATACTAGGCTAAGGCAAGCAACAAAAGCAGCCCACAGAACCGACTCTGATTTCCCAGCGACGGCCATGCTTTCGCAGAGGTTTTCAGCTTGGCGCGAACCTCACTTCGCTGCTGCTTCCTCAGCAAGGCTTTGGTCGTTCGCTCTTTCGCAGCAGGGACGAAGAGCCGCGGGAGAGCTGGTGCCTCTTGGGCCTTGCTTTCCCGGACTCCATGTTCGCGCTCGGATTTCACTTTGCTAAGCCGAACTAGGCAGACACAGTCACAACCCTGCAGCAGCGTGCGTGGCCTAGCATGGCACTCTATTCCTAATTCCATCTCCTGCTCTGGTAAGGCTTTGCCTTTTGCTCCGGTGCTCGGGCAGACTCGGGGTCAAGGCCAGTGCCTTCACCACAGGAGAGAGGAGGCAACAGGATCCCTGCACACGGCCCGGGCACTGGGATGGGGAACTGTGGGGAACTGTCTCCACTCCTTCCCCGCCGCACCCCCTGTCACCCACAATGCTGCCACATCTTGGTGGAAGATGGCATCTGACTGACCGTTTCTCCATGGGGTTGTTTCTGCAAGTTCCAGGTATGGCACCTGGTAGCAAGCCCAAGTCTGCCCTTGGGACAGGTGGCCAAGGAGATGCTCTCCCCTTGGTAACAGAGGCACAGGACAGGCCTGCCTTCTGCCCAGACTCCTTCCTTAGAGTGGAGCACGCGCCCCTGCCCTAGTCGTCCCCTCATGTCTCCTTAGCAGCCAGGCTTCCATCTCTCCGCACAGGGAGCGGGTGACACATGTCTGGCCACCGGCCTGCATTTCGTGCCGCGGCAGGCTATCCTGTTCCCGAGCGTTTCCCGACCCCAAGGCCAAGGGATCCTTCTCTTCCCCAAGGGCGGCGTGCTGTGCCTTCCCCACACTTGCTCCTGGGGAGCGTGGTGACAGACATGAGCAACCATGCTTCTCTCTCAGGCAGAAAGGATGCTAGGGCAAAGAGGATTTCGCTCCATGCGGGTATCTTCCAACATGCTGCGGAGACTCACTTAGGCAAGCAGCAGCAGCATCCCCAAACCCAACTCTGATTTCCCAACGAATGCTGTGCTTTCCAAGGGGAGATGCCCAGGCAAAGGGGCTTTCGCTGTATGCGGGTTTCTCTCACCGCGAGACTGGGCTCAGGCACGCAGCAGCAGCCCCCAAAACATTTCTCGGGGAATGCTGTCCTTTCGCAGAGGCTTTGGTTTGGAGCAAACAGCCCTTCGCCACTGCTTCCTCAGCAAGGCTTCTGTCGCGTCAGGGAAGAAGAGCTGCGGGAGAGCTGGTGCCTCTTGGGCCTTGCTTTCCCTGGCTCCATGTTCGCGTCCTGGGTTCACCCTGCCAGGCCGAACTAAGCAGACACAGTCGCAACCGTGCAGTAGCGCGCTTAGCCTAGGATGGCACTCTATGCACACTACCATCTCCCGGTGTAGGCATCGCTTGGCCTTTTACTCTGGCGCTCAGGCCGACTCGCGGACTAGGCCTGTGCTTTCCCCACAGGAAAGGAGAGGTGACAGGATCCCTGCACACCGCCCGTGCACTGAATAGGGAGCTTTGGGGGACTGTCACCACTCCTTCCCCTTAAAACCCGGGCCTCCTCCAAGCTTCTACATCCCGGAGGAAGACGGCATCTGATGGCCAGGTCTTTCTGGGAGTTGTTTCTCGAGTTTAGGGTAGGCGCCTGGTGGCAAGCCCATGGCTCCACCACGGTCAGGTGGCCAAGGAGCTGCTGTCTCCTTGGGCCCAAAGGCTCAGGACAGGCATGCTTTCTGCCCAGACTCCTTCCTCAGAGTGGAGCCCTTTCCCCTGCCCTAATCTTCCCCTCGTGACTCCTTAGCAGCCCGGCTTCCTTCGCTCTGCAGTGACAGATGTGTCCCTTTCCTTAAGGCTCTTTCCACAGGCACCACCGCGCTTCTTTCTCAGGCAGAGCGGATGCCCAGGCAAAGAGGATTTCGCTCCATGCGGGTTTATTCCACCGTGCTGTGGAGACTAGCTCCGGCAAGCAGCAGGCAGCATCCCACAGACCCGACTCTGATTTCCCAAAGAATGCTGTGCCTTCCCAGAGGGGATGCCCCGGCAAAGAAGCTTTCGCTCTATGCGGGTTTTTCCAAAAGGGCTGCGAATACTAGGCTAAGGCAAGCAACAAAAGCAGCCCACAGAACCGACTCTGATTTCCCAGCGACGGCCATGCTTTCGCAGAGGTTTTCAGCTTGGCGCGAACCTCACTTCGATGCTGCTTCCTCAGCAAGGCTTTGGTCGTTCGCTCTTTCGCAGCAGGGACGAAGAGCCGCGGGAGAGCTGGTGCCTCTTGGGCCTTGCTTTCCCGGACTCCATGTTCGCGCCCGGATTTCAATTTGCTAAGCCGAACTAGGCAGACACAGTCACAACCCTGCAGCAGCGTGCGTGGCCTAGCATGGCACTCTATTCCTAATTCCATCTCCTGCTCTGGTAAGGCTTTGCCTTTTGCTCCGGTGTTCGGGCAGACTCGGGGTCAAGGCCAGTGCCTTCACCACAGGAGAGAGGAGGCAACAGGATCCCTGCACACGGCCCGGGCACTGGGATGGGGAACTGTGGGGAACTGTCTCCACTCCTTCCCCGCCGCACCCCCTGTCACCCACAATGCTGCCACATCTTGGTGGAAGATGGCATCTGACTGACCGTTTCTCCATGGGGTTGTTTCTGCAAGTTCCAGGTATGGCACCTGGTAGCAAGCCCAAGTCTGCCCTTGGGACAGGTGGCCAAGGAGATGCTCTCCCCTTGGTAACAGAGGCACAGGACAGGCCTGCCTTCTGCCCAGACTCCTTCCTTAGAGTGGAGCACGCGCCCCTGCCCTAGTCGTCCCCTCATGTCTCCTTAGCAGCCAGGCTTCCATCTCTCCGCACAGGGAGCGGGTGACACATGTCTGGCCACCGGCCTGCATTTCGTGCCGCGGCAGGCTATCCTGTTCCCGAGCGTTTCCCGACCCCAAGGCCAAGGGATCCTTCTCTTCCCCAAGGGCGGCGTGCTGTGCCTTCCCCACACTTGCTCCTGGGGAGCGTGGTGACAGACATGAGCAACCATGCTTCTCTCTCAGGCAGAAAGGATGCTAGGGCAAAGAGGATTTCGCTCCATGCGGGTATCTTCCAACATGCTGCGGAGACTCACTTAGGCAAGCAGCAGCAGCATCCCCAAACCCAACTCTGATTTCCCAACGAATGCTGTGCTTTCCAAGGGGAGATGCCCAGGCAAAGGGGCTTTCGCTGTATGCGGGTTTCTCTCACCGCGAGACTGGGCTCAGGCACGCAGCAGCAGCCCCCAAAACATTTCTCGGGGAATGCTGTCCTTTCGCAGAGGCTTTGGTTTGGAGCAAACAGCCCTTCGCCACTGCTTCCTCAGCAAGGCTTCTGTCGCGTCAGGGAAGAAGAGCTGCGGGAGAGCTGGTGCCTCTTGGGCCTTGCTTTCCCTGGCTCCATGTTCGCGTCCTGGGTTCACCCTGCCAGGCCGAACTAAGCAGACACAGTCGCAACCGTGCAGTAGCGCGCTTAGCCTAGGATGGCACTCTATGCACACTACCATCTCCCGGTGTAGGCATCGCTTGGCCTTTTACTCTGGCGCTCAGGCCGACTCGCGGACTAGGCCTGTGCTTTCCCCACAGGAAAGGAGAGGTGACAGGATCCCTGCACACCGCCCGTGCACTGAATAGGGAGCTTTGGGGGACTGTCACCACTCCTTCCCCTTAAAACCCGGGCCTCCTCCAAGCTTCTACATCCCGGAGGAAGACGGCATCTGATGGCCAGGTCTTTCTGGGAGTTGTTTCTCGAGTTTAGGGTAGGCGCCTGGTGGCAAGCCCATGGCTCCACCACGGTCAGGTGGCCAAGGAGCTGCTGTCTCCTTGGGCCCAAAGGCTCAGGACAGGCATGCTTTCTGCCCAGACTCCTTCCTCAGAGTGGAGCCCTTTCCCCTGCCCTAATCTTCCCCTCGTGACTCCTTAGCAGCCCGGCTTCCTTCGCTCTGCAGTGACAGATGTGTCCCTTTCCTTAAGGCTCTTTCCACAGGCACCACCGCGCTTCTTTCTCAGGCAGAGCGGATGCCCAGGCAAAGAGGATTTCGCTCCATGCGGGTTTATTCCACCGTGCAGTGGAGACTAGCTCCGGCAAGCAGCAGGCAGCATCCCACAGAACCGACTCTGATTTCCCAGCGACTGCTATGCTTTCGCAGAGGTTTTCAGCTTGGCGCAAACCGCACTTCGCTTCTGCTTCCTCAGCAAGGCTTTGGTCGTTCGCTCTGTCGCGGCAGGAAAGAAGAGCCGCGGGAGAGCTGGTGCCTCTTGGGCCTTGTTTTTTCGGGCTCCAAGTTCGCGCCCGGGGTTCACCTTGCTAAGCCGATCTAAGCAGACACAGTCACAACCCTGCAGCAGCGTGCGTGGCCTAGCATGACACTCTATGGCTATTACCATCTCCTGGCGTAGGTAAGGCTTTGCCTTTTGCTCCGGCGCTCGGGCAGACGCGGGGTCAAGGCCAGTGCCTTCACCACAGGAGAGAAGAGGCGACAGGATCCCTGCACAGGGCCCGAGCACTGGGATGGGGAACGGTGGGGACTGTCGCCACTCTTTCCCCGGCACACCCGCGGCCACCCACAATGCTGCCATACCTTGGTGGAAGAGGGCATCTGACTGCACGTTTCTCCATGGGGTTGTTTCTGCGAGTTCCGGGTATGGCACCTGGTGGCAAGCCCAAGTCTGCCCTTGGGACAGGTGGCCAAAGAGATGCTTTCCCCTTGGGACAAGAGGCACAGGACAGGCCTGCCTTCTGCCCAGACTCCTTCCTCAGAGTGGAGCACGCACCCATGCCCTTGTCTTCCCCTCATGTCTCCTTAGCAGCCAGGCTTCAATCTCTCCGCACAGGGAGGAGAGGACACTTGTCTTCTCATGGCCTGCTGTTCGTGCCTCGGCAGGCTATTCTGCTTCCCGAGCGTTTCCAGACCCCAAGGCCAAGGGATCCTTCTCTTCCCCGGGGGCGGCGTGCTGTGCCTTCCCCAAAATTGCTCCTGGGGAGCGCGGTGACAGACGTGAGCAACCATGCTTCTCTCTCAGGCAGAAAGGATGCTAGGGCAAAGAGGATTTCGCTCCATGCGTCTATCTTCCAACATGCTGCGGAGACTCGCTTAGGCAAGCAGCAGCAGCATCCCCAAACCCAACTCTGATTTCCCAACGAATGCTGTGCTTTCCAAGGGGAGATGCCCAGGCAAAGGGGCTTTCGCTGTATGCGGGTTTCTCTCACCGCGAGACTGGGCTCAGGCACGCAGCAGCAGCCCCCAAAACATTTCTCGGGGAATGCTGTCCTTTCGCAGAGGCTTTGGTTTGGAGCAAACAGCCCTTCGCCACTGCTTCCTCAGCAAGGCTTCTGTCGCGTCAGGGAAGAAGAGCTGCGGGAGAGCTGGTGCCTCTTGGGCCTTGCTTTCCCTGGCTCCATGTTCGCGTCCTGGGTTCACCCTGCCAGGCCGAACTAAGCAGACACAGTCGCAACCGTGCAGTAGCGCGCTTAGCCTAGGATGGCACTCTATGCACACTACCATCTCCCGGTGTAGGCATCGCTTGGCCTTTTACTCTGGCGCTCAGGCCGACTCGCGGACTAGGCCTGTGCTTTCCCCACAGGAAAGGAGAGGTGACAGGATCCCTGCACACCGCCCGTGCACTGAATAGGGAGCTTTGGGGGACTGTCACCACTCCTTCCCCTTAAAACCCGGGCCTCCTCCAAGCTTCTACATCCCGGAGGAAGACGGCATCTGATGGCCAGGTCTTTCTGGGAGTTGTTTCTCGAGTTTAGGGTAGGCGCCTGGTGGCAAGCCCATGGCTCCACCACGGTCAGGTGGCCAAGGAGCTGCTGTCTCCTTGGGCCCAAAGGCTCAGGACAGGCATGCTTTCTGCCCAGACTCCTTCCTCAGAGTGGAGCCCTTTCCCCTGCCCTAATCTTCCCCTCGTGACTCCTTAGCAGCCCGGCTTCCTTCGCTCTGCAGTGACAGATGTGTCCCTTTCCTTAAGGCTCTTTCCACAGGCACCACCGCGCTTCTTTCTCAGGCAGAGCGGATGCCCAGGCAAAGAGGATTTCGCTCCATGCGGGTTTATTCCACCGTGCTGTGGAGACTAGCTCCGGCAAGCAGCAGGCAGCATCCCACAGACCCGACTCTGATTTCCCAAAGAATGCTGTGCCTTCCCAGAGGGGATGCCCCGGCAAAGAAGCTTTCGCTCTATGCGGGTTTTTCCAAAAGGGCTGCGAATACTAGGCTAAGGCAAGCAACAAAAGCAGCCCACAGAACCAACTCTGATTTCCCAGCGACGGCCATGCTTTCGCAGAGGTTTTCAGCTTGGCGCGAACCTCACTTCGCTGCTGCTTCCTCAGCAAGGCTTTGGTCGTTCGCTCTTTCGCAGCAGGGACGAAGAGCCGCGGGAGAGCTGGTGCCTCTTGGGCCTTGCTTTCCCGGACTCCATGTTCGCGCTCGGATTTCACTTTGCTAAGCCGAACTAGGCAGACACAGTCACAACCCTGCAGCAGCGTGCGTGGCCTAGCATGGCACTCTATTCCTAATTCCATCTCCTGCTCTGGTAAGGCTTTGCCTTTTGCTCCGGTGCTCGGGCAGACTCGGGGTCAAGGCCAGTGCCTTCACCACAGGAGAGAGGAGGCAACAGGATCCCTGCACACGGCCCGGGCACTGGGATGGGGAACTGTGGGGAACTGTCTCCACTCCTTCCCCGCCGCACCCCCTGTCACCCACAATGCTGCCACATCTTGGTGGAAGATGGCATCTGACTGACCGTTTCTCCATGGGGTTGTTTCTGCAAGTTCCAGGTATGGCACCTGGTAGCAAGCCCAAGTCTGCCCTTGGGACAGGTGGCCAAGGAGATGCTCTCCCCTTGGTAACAGAGGCACAGGACAGGCCTGCCTTCTGCCCAGACTCCTTCCTTAGAGTGGAGCACGCGCCCCTGCCCTAGTCGTCCCCTCATGTCTCCTTAGCAGCCAGGCTTCCATCTCTCCGCACAGGGAGCGGGTGACACATGTCTGGCCACCGGCCTGCATTTCGTGCCGCGGCAGGCTATCCTGTTCCCGAGCGTTTCCCGACCCCAAGGCCAAGGGATCCTTCTCTTCCCCAAGGGCGGCGTGCTGTGCCTTCCCCACACTTGCTCCTGGGGAGCGTGGTGACAGACGTGAGCAACCATGCTTCTCTCTCAGGCAGAAAGGATGCTAGGGCAAAGAGGATTTCGCTCCATGCGGGTATCTTCCAACATGCTGCGGAGACTCACTTAGGCAAGCAGCAGCAGCATCCCCAAACCCAACTCTGATTTCCCAACGAATGCTGTGCTTTCCAAGGGGAGATGCCCAGGCAAAGGGGCTTTCGCTGTATGCGGGTTTCTCTCACCGCGAGACTGGGCTCAGGCACGCAGCAGCAGCCCCCAAAACATTTCTCGGGGAATGCTGTCCTTTCGCAGAGGCTTTGGTTTGGAGCAAACAGCCCTTCGCCACTGCTTCCTCAGCAAGGCTTCTGTCGCGTCAGGGAAGAAGAGCTGCGGGAGAGCTGGTGCCTCTTGGGCCTTGCTTTCCCTGGCTCCATGTTCGCGTCCTGGGTTCACCCTGCCAGGCCGAACTAAGCAGACACAGTCGCAACCGTGCAGTAGCGCGCTTAGCCTAGGATGGCACTCTATGCACACTACCATCTCCCGGTGTAGGCATCGCTTGGCCTTTTACTCTGGCGCTCAGGCCGACTCGCGGACTAGGCCTGTGCTTTCCCCACAGGAAAGGAGAGGTGACAGGATCCCTGCACACCGCCCGTGCACTGAATAGGGAGCTTTGGGGGACTGTCACCACTCCTTCCCCTTAAAACCCGGGCCTCCTCCAAGCTTCTACATCCCGGAGGAAGACGGCATCTGATGGCCAGGTCTTTCTGGGAGTTGTTTCTCGAGTTTAGGGTAGGCGCCTGGTGGCAAGCCCATGGCTCCACCACGGTCAGGTGGCCAAGGAGCTGCTGTCTCCTTGGGCCCAAAGGCTCAGGACAGGCATGCTTTCTGCCCAGACTCCTTCCTCAGAGTGGAGCCCTTTCCCCTGCCCTAATCTTCCCCTCGTGTCTCCTTAGCAACCCGGCTTCCTTCGCTCTGCAGTGACAGATGTGTCCCTTTCCTTAAGGCTCTTTCCACAGGCACCACCGCGCTTCTCTCTCAGGCAGAGCGGAAGCCCAGGCAAAGAGGATTTCGCTCCATGCGGGTTTATTCCACCGTGCAGTGGAGACTAGCTCCGGCAAGCAGCAGGCAGCATCCCACAGAACCGACTCTGATTTCCCAGCGACTGCTATGCTTTCGCAGAGGTTTTCAGCTTGGCGCAAACCGCACTTCGCTTCTGCTTCCTCAGCAAGGCTTTGGTCGTTCGCTCTGTCGCGGCAGGAAAGAAGAGCCGCGGGAGAGCTGGTGCCTCTTGGGCCTTGTTTTCTCGGGCTCCAAGTTCGCGCCCGGGGTTCACCTTGCTAAGCCGATCTAAGCAGACACAGTCACAACCCTGCAGCAGCGTGCGTGGCCTAGCATGACACTCTATGGCTATTACCATCTCCTGGCGTAGGTAAGTCTTTGCCTTTTGCTCCGGCGCTCGGGCAGACGCGGGGTCAAGGCCAGTGCCTTCACCACAGGAGAGAAGAGGCGACAGGATCCCTGCACAGGGCCCGAGCACTGGGATGGGGAACGGTGGGGACTGTCGCCACTCTTTCCCCGGCACACCCGCGGCCACCCACAATGCTGCCATACCTTGGTGGAAGAGGGCATCTGACTGCACGTTTCTCCATGGGGTTGTTTCTGCGAGTTCCGGGTATGGCACCTGGTGGCAAGCCCAAGTCTGCCCTTGGGACAGGTGGCCAAAGAGATGCTTTCCCCTTGGGACAAGAGGCACAGGACAGGCCTGCCTTCTGCCCAGACTCCTTCCTCAGAGTGGAGCACGCACCCATGCCCTTGTCTTCCCCTCATGTCTCCTTAGCAGCCAGGCTTCAATCTCTCCGCACAGGGAGGAGAGGACACTTGTCTTCTCATGGCCTGCTGTTCGTGCCTCGGCAGGCTATTCTGCTTCCCGAGCGTTTCCAGACCCCAAGGCCAAGGGATCCTTCTCTTCCCCGGGGGCGGCGTGCTGTGCCTTCCCCAAAATTGCTCCTGGGGAGCGCGGTGACAGACGTGAGCAACCATGCTTCTCTCTCAGGCAGAAAGGATGCTAGGGCAAAGAGGATTTCGCTCCATGCGGGTATCTTCCAACATGCTGCGGAGACTCGCTTAGGCAAGCAGCAGCAGCATCCCCAAACCCAACTCTGATTTCCCAACGAATGCTGTGCTTTCCAAGGGGAGATGCCCAGGCAAAGGGGCTTTCGCTGTATGCGGGTTTCTCTCACCGCGAGACTGGGCTCAGGCACGCAGCAGCAGCCCCCAAAACATTTCTCGGGGAATGCTGTCCTTTCGCAGAGGCTTTGGTTTGGAGCAAACAGCCCTTCGCCACTGCTTCCTCAGCAAGGCTTCTGTCGCGTCAGGGAAGAAGAGCTGCGGGAGAGCTGGTGCCTCTTGGGCCTTGCTTTCCCTGGCTCCATGTTCGCGTCCTGGGTTCACCCTGCCAGGCCGAACTAAGCAGACACAGTCGCAACCGTGCAGTAGCGCGCTTAGCCTAGGATGGCACTCTATGCACACTACCATCTCCCGGTGTAGGCATCGCTTGGCCTTTTACTCTGGCGCTCAGGCCGACTCGCGGACTAGGCCTGTGCTTTCCCCACAGGAAAGGAGAGGTGACAGGATCCCTGCACACCGCCCGTGCACTGAATAGGGAGCTTTGGGGGACTGTCACCACTCCTTCCCCTTAAAACCCGGGCCTCCTCCAAGCTTCTACATCCCGGAGGAAGACGGCATCTGATGGCCAGGTCTTTCTGGGAGTTGTTTCTCGAGTTTAGGGTAGGCGCCTGGTGGCAAGCCCATGGCTCCACCACGGTCAGGTGGCCAAGGAGCTGCTGTCTCCTTGGGCCCAAAGGCTCAGGACAGGCATGCTTTCTGCCCAGACTCCTTCCTCAGAGTGGAGCCCTTTCCCCTGCCCTAATCTTCCCCTCGTGACTCCTTAGCAGCCCGGCTTCCTTCGCTCTGCAGTGACAGATGTGTCCCTTTCCTTAAGGCTCTTTCCACAGGCACCACCGCGCTTCTTTCTCAGGCAGAGCGGATGCCCAGGCAAAGAGGATTTCGCTCCATGCGGGTTTATTCCACCGTGCTGTGGAGACTAGCTCCGGCAAGCAGCAGGCAGCATCCCACAGACCCGACTCTGATTTCCCAAAGAATGCTGTGCCTTCCCAGAGGGGATGCCCCGGCAAAGAAGCTTTCGCTCTATGCGGGTTTTTCCAAAAGGGCTGCGAATACTAGGCTAAGGCAAGCAACAAAAGCAGCCCACAGAACCAACTCTGATTTCCCAGCGACGGCCATGCTTTCGCAGAGGTTTTCAGCTTGGCGCGAACCTCACTTCGCTGCTGCTTCCTCAGCAAGGCTTTGGTCGTTCGCTCTTTCGCAGCAGGGACGAAGAGCCGCGGGAGAGCTGGTGCCTCTTGGGCCTTGCTTTCCCGGACTCCATGTTCGCGCTCGGATTTCACTTTGCTAAGCCGAACTAGGCAGACACAGTCACAACCCTGCAGCAGCGTGCGTGGCCTAGCATGGCACTCTATTCCTAATTCCATCTCCTGCTCTGGTAAGGCTTTGCCTTTTGCTCCGGTGCTCGGGCAGACTCGGGGTCAAGGCCAGTGCCTTCACCACAGGAGAGAGGAGGCAACAGGATCCCTGCACACGGCCCGGGCACTGGGATGGGGAACTGTGGGGAACTGTCTCCACTCCTTCCCCGCCGCACCCCCTGTCACCCACAATGCTGCCACATCTTGGTGGAAGATGGCATCTGACTGACCGTTTCTCCATGGGGTTGTTTCTGCAAGTTCCAGGTATGGCACCTGGTAGCAAGCCCAAGTCTGCCCTTGGGACAGGTGGCCAAGGAGATGCTCTCCCCTTGGTAACAGAGGCACAGGACAGGCCTGCCTTCTGCCCAGACTCCTTCCTTAGAGTGGAGCACGCGCCCCTGCCCTAGTCGTCCCCTCATGTCTCCTTAGCAGCCAGGCTTCCATCTCTCCGCACAGGGAGCGGGTGACACATGTCTGGCCACCGGCCTGCATTTCGTGCCGCGGCAGGCTATCCTGTTCCCGAGCGTTTCCCGACCCCAAGGCCAAGGGATCCTTCTCTTCCCCAAGGGCGGCGTGCTGTGCCTTCCCCACACTTGCTCCTGGGGAGCGTGGTGACAGACGTGAGCAACCATGCTTCTCTCTCAGGCAGAAAGGATGCTAGGGCAAAGAGGATTTCGCTCCATGCGGGTATCTTCCAACATGCTGCGGAGACTCACTTAGGCAAGCAGCAGCAGCATCCCCAAACCCAACTCTGATTTCCCAACGAATGCTGTGCTTTCCAAGGGGAGATGCCCAGGCAAAGGGGCTTTCGCTGTATGCGGGTTTCTCTCACCGCGAGACTGGGCTCAGGCACGCAGCAGCAGCCCCCAAAACATTTCTCGGGGAATGCTGTCCTTTCGCAGAGGCTTTGGTTTGGAGCAAACAGCCCTTCGCCACTGCTTCCTCAGCAAGGCTTCTGTCGCGTCAGGGAAGAAGAGCTGCGGGAGAGCTGGTGCCTCTTGGGCCTTGCTTTCCCTGGCTCCATGTTCGCGTCCTGGGTTCACCCTGCCAGGCCGAACTAAGCAGACACAGTCGCAACCGTGCAGTAGCGCGCTTAGCCTAGGATGGCACTCTATGCACACTACCATCTCCCGGTGTAGGCATCGCTTGGCCTTTTACTCTGGCGCTCAGGCCGACTCGCGGACTAGGCCTGTGCTTTCCCCACAGGAAAGGAGAGGTGACAGGATCCCTGCACACCGCCCGTGCACTGAATAGGGAGCTTTGGGGGACTGTCACCACTCCTTCCCCTTAAAACCCGGGCCTCCTCCAAGCTTCTACATCCCGGAGGAAGACGGCATCTGATGGCCAGGTCTTTCTGGGAGTTGTTTCTCGAGTTTAGGGTAGGCGCCTGGTGGCAAGCCCATGGCTCCACCACGGTCAGGTGGCCAAGGAGCTGCTGTCTCCTTGGGCCCAAAGGCTCAGGACAGGCATGCTTTCTGCCCAGACTCCTTCCTCAGAGTGGAGCCCTTTCCCCTGCCCTAATCTTCCCCTCGTGTCTCCTTAGCAACCCGGCTTCCTTCGCTCTGCAGTGACAGATGTGTCCCTTTCCTTAAGGCTCTTTCCACAGGCACCACCGCGCTTCTCTCTCAGGCAGAGCGGAAGCCCAGGCAAAGAGGATTTCGCTCCATGCGGGTTTATTCCACCGTGCAGTGGAGACTAGCTCCGGCAAGCAGCAGGCAGCATCCCACAGAACCGACTCTGATTTCCCAGCGACTGCTATGCTTTCGCAGAGGTTTTCAGCTTGGCGCAAACCGCACTTCGCTTCTGCTTCCTCAGCAAGGCTTTGGTCGTTCGCTCTGTCGCGGCAGGAAAGAAGAGCCGCGGGAGAGCTGGTGCCTCTTGGGCCTTGTTTTCTCGGGCTCCAAGTTCGCGCCCGGGGTTCACCTTGCTAAGCCGATCTAAGCAGACACAGTCACAACCCTGCAGCAGCGTGCGTGGCCTAGCATGACACTCTATGGCTATTACCATCTCCTGGCGTAGGTAAGTCTTTGCCTTTTGCTCCGGCGCTCGGGCAGACGCGGGGTCAAGGCCAGTGCCTTCACCACAGGAGAGAAGAGGCGACAGGATCCCTGCACAGGGCCCGAGCACTGGGATGGGGAACGGTGGGGACTGTCGCCACTCTTTCCCCGGCACACCCGCGGCCACCCACAATGCTGCCATACCTTGGTGGAAGAGGGCATCTGACTGCACGTTTCTCCATGGGGTTGTTTCTGCGAGTTCCGGGTATGGCACCTGGTGGCAAGCCCAAGTCTGCCCTTGGGACAGGTGGCCAAAGAGATGCTTTCCCCTTGGGACAAGAGGCACAGGACAGGCCTGCCTTCTGCCCAGACTCCTTCCTCAGAGTGGAGCACGCACCCATGCCCTTGTCTTCCCCTCATGTCTCCTTAGCAGCCAGGCTTCAATCTCTCCGCACAGGGAGGAGAGGACACTTGTCTTCTCATGGCCTGCTGTTCGTGCCTCGGCAGGCTATTCTGCTTCCCGAGCGTTTCCAGACCCCAAGGCCAAGGGATCCTTCTCTTCCCCGGGGGCGGCGTGCTGTGCCTTCCCCAAAATTGCTCCTGGGGAGCGCGGTGACAGACGTGAGCAACCATGCTTCTCTCTCAGGCAGAAAGGATGCTAGGGCAAAGAGGATTTCGCTCCATGCGGGTATCTTCCAACATGCTGCGGAGACTCGCTTAGGCAAGCAGCAGCAGCATCCCCAAACCCAACTCTGATTTCCCAACGAATGCTGTGCTTTCCAAGGGGAGATGCCCAGGCAAAGGGGCTTTCGCTGTATGCGGGTTTCTCTCACCGCGAGACTGGGCTCAGGCACGCAGCAGCAGCCCCCAAAACATTTCTCGGGGAATGCTGTCCTTTCGCAGAGGCTTTGGTTTGGAGCAAACAGCCCTTCGCCACTGCTTCCTCAGCAAGGCTTCTGTCGCGTCAGGGAAGAAGAGCTGCGGGAGAGCTGGTGCCTCTTGGGCCTTGCTTTCCCTGGCTCCATGTTCGCGTCCTGGGTTCACCCTGCCAGGCCGAACTAAGCAGACACAGTCGCAACCGTGCAGTAGCGCGCTTAGCCTAGGATGGCACTCTATGCACACTACCATCTCCCGGTGTAGGCATCGCTTGGCCTTTTACTCTGGCGCTCAGGCCGACTCGCGGACTAGGCCTGTGCTTTCCCCACAGGAAAGGAGAGGTGACAGGATCCCTGCACACCGCCCGTGCACTGAATAGGGAGCTTTGGGGGACTGTCACCACTCCTTCCCCTTAAAACCCGGGCCTCCTCCAAGCTTCTACATCCCGGAGGAAGACGGCATCTGATGGCCAGGTCTTTCTGGGAGTTGTTTCTCGAGTTTAGGGTAGGCGCCTGGTGGCAAGCCCATGGCTCCACCACGGTCAGGTGGCCAAGGAGCTGCTGTCTCCTTGGGCCCAAAGGCTCAGGACAGGCATGCTTTCTGCCCAGACTCCTTCCTCAGAGTGGAGCCCTTTCCCCTGCCCTAATCTTCCCCTCGTGTCTCCTTAGCAACCCGGCTTCCTTCGCTCTGCAGTGACAGATGTGTCCCTTTCCTTAAGGCTCTTTCCACAGGCACCACCGCCCTTCTCTCTCAGGCAGAGCGGAAGCCCAGGCAAAGAGGATTTCGCTCCATGCGGGTTTATTCCACCGTGCAGTGGAGACTAGCTCCGGCAAGCAGCAGGCAGCATCCCACAGAACCGACTCTGATTTCCCAGCGACTGCTATGCTTTCGCAGAGGTTTTCAGCTTGGCGCAAACCGCACTTCGCTTCTGCTTCCTCAGCAAGGCTTTGGTCGTTCGCTCTGTCGCGGCAGGAAAGAAGAGCCGCGGGAGAGCTGGTGCCTCTTGGGCCTTGTTTTCTCGGGCTCCAAGTTCGCGCCCGGGGTTCACCTTGCTAAGCCGATCTAAGCAGACACAGTCACAACCCTGCAGCAGCGTGCGTGGCCTAGCATGACACTCTATGGCTATTACCATCTCCTGGCGTAGGTACGGCTTTGCCTTTTGCTCCGGCGCTCGGGCAGACGCGGGGTCAAGGCCAGTGCCTTCACCACAGGAGAGAAGAGGCGACAGGATCCCTGCACAGGGCCCGAGCACTGGGATGGGGAACGGTGGGGACTGTCGCCACTCTTTCCCCGGCACACCCGCGGCCACCCACAATGCTGCCATACCTTGGTGGAAGAGGGCATCTGACTGCACGTTTCTCCATGGGGTTGTTTCTGTGAGTTCCGGGTATGGCACCTGGTGGCAAGCCCAAGTCTGCCCTTGGGACAGGTGGCCAAAGAGATGCTTTCCCCTTGGGACAAGAGGCACAGGACAGGCCTGCCTTCTGCCCAGACTCCTTCCTCAGAGTGGAGCACGCACCCATGCCCTTGTCTTCCCCTCATGTCTCCTTAGCAGCCAGGCTTCAAACTCTCCGCACAGGGAGGAGAGGACACTTGTCTTCTCATGGCCTGCTGTTCGTGCCTCGGCAGGCTATTCTGCTTCCCGAGCGTTTCCAGACCCCAAGGCCAAGGGATCCTTCTCTTCCCCGGGGGCGGCGTGCTGTGCCTTCCCCAAAATTGCTCCTGGGGAGCGCGGTGACAGACGTGAGCAACCAAGCTTCTCTCTCAGGCAGAAAGGATGCTAGGGCAAAGAGGATTTCGCTCCATGCGGGTATCTTCCAACATGCTGCGGAGACTCGCTTAGGCAAGCAGCAGCAGCATCCCCAAACCCAACTCTGATTTCCCAACGAATGCTGTGCTTTCCAAGGGGAGATGCCCAGGCAAAGGGGCTTTCGCTGTATGCGGGTTTCTCTCACCGCGAGACTGGGCTCAGGCACGCAGCAGCAGCCCCCAAAACATTTCTCGGGGAATGCTGTCCTTTCGCAGAGGCTTTGGTTTGGAGCAAACAGCCCTTCGCCACTGCTTCCTCAGCAAGGCTTCTGTCGCGTCAGGGAAGAAGAGCTGCGGGAGAGCTGGTGCCTCTTGGGCCTTGCTTTCCCTGGCTCCATGTTCGCGTCCTGGGTTCACCCTGCCAGGCCGAACTAAGCAGACACAGTCGCAACCGTGCAGTAGCGCGCTTAGCCTAGGATGGCACTCTATGCACACTACCATCTCCCGGTGTAGGCATCGCTTGGCCTTTTACTCTGGCGCTCAGGCCGACTCGCGGACTAGGCCTGTGCTTTCCCCACAGGAAAGGAGAGGTGACAGGATCCCTGCACACCGCCCGTGCACTGAATAGGGAGCTTTGGGGGACTGTCACCACTCCTTCCCCTTAAAACCCGGGCCTCCTCCAAGCTTCTACATCCCGGAGGAAGACGGCATCTGATGGCCAGGTCTTTCTGGGAGTTGTTTCTCGAGTTTAGGGTAGGCGCCTGGTGGCAAGCCCATGGCTCCACCACGGTCAGGTGGCCAAGGAGCTGCTGTCTCCTTGGGCCCAAAGGCTCAGGACAGGCATGCTTTCTGCCCAGACTCCTTCCTCAGAGTGGAGCCCTTTCCCCTGCCCTAATCTTCCCCTCGTGACTCCTTAGCAGCCCGGCTTCCTTCGCTCTGCAGTGACAGATGTGTCCCTTTCCTTAAGGCTCTTTCCACAGGCACCACCGCGCTTCTTTCTCAGGCAGAGCGGATGCCCAGGCAAAGAGGATTTCGCTCCATGCGGGTTTATTCCACCGTGCTGTGGAGACTAGCTCCGGCAAGCAGCAGGCAGCATCCCACAGACCCGACTCTGATTTCCCAAAGAATGCTGTGCCTTCCCAGAGGGGATGCCCCGGCAAAGAAGCTTTCGCTCTATGCGGGTTTTTCCAAAAGGGCTGCGAATACTAGGCTAAGGCAAGCAACAAAAGCAGCCCACAGAACCGACTCTGATTTCCCAGCGACGGCCATGCTTTCGCAGAGGTTTTCAGCTTGGCGCGAACCTCACTTCGATGCTGCTTCCTCAGCAAGGCTTTGGTCGTTCGCTCTTTCGCAGCAGGGACGAAGAGCCGCGGGAGAGCTGGTGCCTCTTGGGCCTTGCTTTCCCGGACTCCATGTTCGCGCCCGGATTTCAATTTGCTAAGCCGAACTAGGCAGACACAGTCACAACCCTGCAGCAGCGTGCGTGGCCTAGCATGGCACTCTATTCCTAATTCCATCTCCTGCTCTGGTAAGGCTTTGCCTTTTGCTCCGGTGTTCGGGCAGACTCGGGGTCAAGGCCAGTGCCTTCACCACAGGAGAGAGGAGGCAACAGGATCCCTGCACACGGCCCGGGCACTGGGATGGGGAACTGTGGGGAACTGTCTCCACTCCTTCCCCGCCGCACCCCCTGTCACCCACAATGCTGCCACATCTTGGTGGAAGATGGCATCTGACTGACCGTTTCTCCATGGGGTTGTTTCTGCAAGTTCCAGGTATGGCACCTGGTAGCAAGCCCAAGTCTGCCCTTGGGACAGGTGGCCAAGGAGATGCTCTCCCCTTGGTAACAGAGGCACAGGACAGGCCTGCCTTCTGCCCAGACTCCTTCCTTAGAGTGGAGCACGCGCCCCTGCCCTAGTCGTCCCCTCATGTCTCCTTAGCAGCCAGGCTTCCATCTCTCCGCACAGGGAGCGGGTGACACATGTCTGGCCACCGGCCTGCATTTCGTGCCGCGGCAGGCTATCCTGTTCCCGAGCGTTTCCCGACCCCAAGGCCAAGGGATCCTTCTCTTCCCCAAGGGCGGCGTGCTGTGCCTTCCCCACACTTGCTCCTGGGGAGCGTGGTGACAGACGTGAGCAACCATGCTTCTCTCTCAGGCAGAAAGGATGCTAGGGCAAAGAGGATTTCGCTCCATGCGGGTATCTTCCAACATGCTGCGGAGACTCACTTAGGCAAGCAGCAGCAGCATCCCCAAACCCAACTCTGATTTCCCAACGAATGCTGTGCTTTCCAAGGGGAGATGCCCAGGCAAAGGGGCTTTCGCTGTATGCGGGTTTCTCTCACCGCGAGACTGGGCTCAGGCACGCAGCAGCAGCCCCCAAAACATTTCTCGGGGAATGCTGTCCTTTCGCAGAGGCTTTGGTTTGGAGCAAACAGCCCTTCGCCACTGCTTCCTCAGCAAGGCTTCTGTCGCGTCAGGGAAGAAGAGCTGCGGGAGAGCTGGTGCCTCTTGGGCCTTGCTTTCCCTGGCTCCATGTTCGCGTCCTGGGTTCACCCTGCCAGGCCGAACTAAGCAGACACAGTCGCAACCGTGCAGTAGCGCGCTTAGCCTAGGATGGCACTCTATGCACACTACCATCTCCCGGTGTAGGCATCGCTTGGCCTTTTACTCTGGCGCTCAGGCCGACTCGCGGACTAGGCCTGTGCTTTCCCCACAGGAAAGGAGAGGTGACAGGATCCCTGCACACCGCCCGTGCACTGAATAGGGAGCTTTGGGGGACTGTCACCACTCCTTCCCCTTAAAACCCGGGCCTCCTCCAAGCTTCTACATCCCGGAGGAAGACGGCATCTGATGGCCAGGTCTTTCTGGGAGTTGTTTCTCGAGTTTAGGGTAGGCGCCTGGTGGCAAGCCCATGGCTCCACCACGGTCAGGTGGCCAAGGAGCTGCTGTCTCCTTGGGCCCAAAGGCTCAGGACAGGCATGCTTTCTGCCCAGACTCCTTCCTCAGAGTGGAGCCCTTTCCCCTGCCCTAATCTTCCCCTCGTGACTCCTTAGCAGCCCGGCTTCCTTCGCTCTGCAGTGACAGATGTGTCCCTTTCCTTAAGGCTCTTTCCACAGGCACCACCGCGCTTCTTTCTCAGGCAGAGCGGATGCCCAGGCAAAGAGGATTTCGCTCCATGCGGGTTTATTCCACCGTGCTGTGGAGACTAGCTCCGGCAAGCAGCAGGCAGCATCCCACAGACCCGACTCTGATTTCCCAAAGAATGCTGTGCCTTCCCAGAGGGGATGCCCCGGCAAAGAAGCTTTCGCTCTATGCGGGTTTTTCCAAAAGGGCTGCGAATACTAGGCTAAGGCAAGCAACAAAAGCAGCCCACAGAACCGACTCTGATTTCCCAGCGACGGCCATGCTTTCGCAGAGGTTTTCAGCTTGGCGCGAACCTCACTTCGCTGCTGCTTCCTCAGCAAGGCTTTGGTCGTTCGCTCTTTCGCAGCAGGGACGAAGAGCCGCGGGAGAGCTGGTGCCTCTTGGGCCTTGCTTTCCCGGACTCCATGTTCGCGCTCGGATTTCACTTTGCTAAGCCGAACTAGGCAGACACAGTCACAACCCTGCAGCAGCGTGCGTGGCCTAGCATGGCACTCTATTCCTAATTCCATCTCCTGCTCTGGTAAGGCTTTGCCTTTTGCTCCGGTGCTCGGGCAGACTCGGGGTCAAGGCCAGTGCCTTCACCACAGGAGAGAGGAGGCAACAGGATCCCTGCACACGGCCCGGGCACTGGGATGGGGAACTGTGGGGAACTGTCTCCACTCCTTCCCCGCCGCACCCCCTGTCACCCACAATGCTGCCACATCTTGGTGGAAGATGGCATCTGACTGACCGTTTCTCCATGGGGTTGTTTCTGCAAGTTCCAGGTATGGCACCTGGTAGCAAGCCCAAGTCTGCCCTTGGGACAGGTGGCCAAGGAGATGCTCTCCCCTTGGTAACAGAGGCACAGGACAGGCCTGCCTTCTGCCCAGACTCCTTCCTTAGAGTGGAGCACGCGCCCCTGCCCTAGTCGTCCCCTCATGTCTCCTTAGCAGCCAGGCTTCCATCTCTCCGCACAGGGAGCGGGTGACACATGTCTGGCCACCGGCCTGCATTTCGTGCCGCGGCAGGCTATCCTGTTCCCGAGCGTTTCCCGACCCCAAGGCCAAGGGATCCTTCTCTTCCCCAAGGGCGGCGTGCTGTGCCTTCCCCACACTTGCTCCTGGGGAGCGTGGTGACAGACATGAGCAACCATGCTTCTCTCTCAGGCAGAAAGGATGCTAGGGCAAAGAGGATTTCGCTCCATGCGGGTATCTTCCAACATGCTGCGGAGACTCACTTAGGCAAGCAGCAGCAGCATCCCCAAACCCAACTCTGATTTCCCAACGAATGCTGTGCTTTCCAAGGGGAGATGCCCAGGCAAAGGGGCTTTCGCTGTATGCGGGTTTCTCTCACCGCGAGACTGGGCTCAGGCACGCAGCAGCAGCCCCCAAAACATTTCTCGGGGAATGCTGTCCTTTCGCAGAGGCTTTGGTTTGGAGCAAACAGCCCTTCGCCACTGCTTCCTCAGCAAGGCTTCTGTCGCGTCAGGGAAGAAGAGCTGCGGGAGAGCTGGTGCCTCTTGGGCCTTGCTTTCCCTGGCTCCATGTTCGCGTCCTGGGTTCACCCTGCCAGGCCGAACTAAGCAGACACAGTCGCAACCGTGCAGTAGCGCGCTTAGCCTAGGATGGCACTCTATGCACACTACCATCTCCCGGTGTAGGCATCGCTTGGCCTTTTACTCTGGCGCTCAGGCCGACTCGCGGACTAGGCCTGTGCTTTCCCCACAGGAAAGGAGAGGTGACAGGATCCCTGCACACCGCCCGTGCACTGAATAGGGAGCTTTGGGGGACTGTCACCACTCCTTCCCCTTAAAACCCGGGCCTCCTCCAAGCTTCTACATCCCGGAGGAAGACGGCATCTGATGGCCAGGTCTTTCTGGGAGTTGTTTCTCGAGTTTAGGGTAGGCGCCTGGTGGCAAGCCCATGGCTCCACCACGGTCAGGTGGCCAAGGAGCTGCTGTCTCCTTGGGCCCAAAGGCTCAGGACAGGCATGCTTTCTGCCCAGACTCCTTCCTCAGAGTGGAGCCCTTTCCCCTGCCCTAATCTTCCCCTCGTGACTCCTTAGCAGCCCGGCTTCCTTCGCTCTGCAGTGACAGATGTGTCCCTTTCCTTAAGGCTCTTTCCACAGGCACCACCGCGCTTCTTTCTCAGGCAGAGCGGATGCCCAGGCAAAGAGGATTTCGCTCCATGCGGGTTTATTCCACCGTGCTGTGGAGACTAGCTCCGGCAAGCAGCAGGCAGCATCCCACAGACCCGACTCTGATTTCCCAAAGAATGCTGTGCCTTCCCAGAGGGGATGCCCCGGCAAAGAAGCTTTCGCTCTATGCGGGTTTTTCCAAAAGGGCTGCGAATACTAGGCTAAGGCAAGCAACAAAAGCAGCCCACAGAACCGACTCTGATTTCCCAGCGACGGCCATGCTTTCGCAGAGGTTTTCAGCTTGGCGCGAACCTCACTTCGCTGCTGCTTCCTCAGCAAGGCTTTGGTCGTTCGCTCTTTCGCAGCAGGGACGAAGAGCCGCGGGAGAGCTGGTGCCTCTTGGGCCTTGCTTTCCCGGACTCCATGTTCGCGCCCGGATTTCAATTTGCTAAGCCGAACTAGGCAGACACAGTCACAACCCTGCAGCAGCGTGCGTGGCCTAGCATGGCACTCTATTCCTAATTCCATCTCCTGCTCTGGTAAGGCTTTGCCTTTTGCTCCGGTGTTCGGGCAGACTCGGGGTCAAGGCCAGTGCCTTCACCACAGGAGAGAGGAGGCAACAGGATCCCTGCACACGGCCCGGGCACTGGGATGGGGAACTGTGGGGAACTGTCTCCACTCCTTCCCCGCCGCACCCCCTGTCACCCACAATGCTGCCACATCTTGGTGGAAGATGGCATCTGACTGACCGTTTCTCCATGGGGTTGTTTCTGCAAGTTCCAGGTATGGCACCTGGTAGCAAGCCCAAGTCTGCCCTTGGGACAGGTGGCCAAGGAGATGCTCTCCCCTTGGTAACAGAGGCACAGGACAGGCCTGCCTTCTGCCCAGACTCCTTCCTTAGAGTGGAGCACGCGCCCCTGCCCTAGTCGTCCCCTCATGTCTCCTTAGCAGCCAGGCTTCCATCTCTCCGCACAGGGAGCGGGTGACACATGTCTGGCCACCGGCCTGCATTTCGTGCCGCGGCAGGCTATCCTGTTCCCGAGCGTTTCCCGACCCCAAGGCCAAGGGATCCTTCTCTTCCCCAAGGGCGGCGTGCTGTGCCTTCCCCACACTTGCTCCTGGGGAGCGTGGTGACAGACGTGAGCAACCATGCTTCTCTCTCAGGCAGAAAGGATGCTAGGGCAAAGAGGATTTCGCTCCATGCGGGTATCTTCCAACATGCTGCGGAGACTCACTTAGGCAAGCAGCAGCAGCATCCCCAAACCCAACTCTGATTTCCCAACGAATGCTGTGCTTTCCAAGGGGAGATGCCCAGGCAAAGGGGCTTTCGCTGTATGCGGGTTTCTCTCACCGCGAGACTGGGCTCAGGCACGCAGCAGCAGCCCCCAAAACATTTCTCGGGGAATGCTGTCCTTTCGCAGAGGCTTTGGTTTGGAGCAAACAGCCCTTCGCCACTGCTTCCTCAGCAAGGCTTCTGTCGCGTCAGGGAAGAAGAGCTGCGGGAGAGCTGGTGCCTCTTGGGCCTTGCTTTCCCTGGCTCCATGTTCGCGTCCTGGGTTCACCCTGCCAGGCCGAACTAAGCAGACACAGTCGCAACCGTGCAGTAGCGCGCTTAGCCTAGGATGGCACTCTATGCACACTACCATCTCCCGGTGTAGGCATCGCTTGGCCTTTTACTCTGGCGCTCAGGCCGACTCGCGGACTAGGCCTGTGCTTTCCCCACAGGAAAGGAGAGGTGACAGGATCCCTGCACACCGCCCGTGCACTGAATAGGGAGCTTTGGGGGACTGTCACCACTCCTTCCCCTTAAAACCCGGGCCTCCTCCAAGCTTCTACATCCCGGAGGAAGACGGCATCTGATGGCCAGGTCTTTCTGGGAGTTGTTTCTCGAGTTTAGGGTAGGCGCCTGGTGGCAAGCCCATGGCTCCACCACGGTCAGGTGGCCAAGGAGCTGCTGTCTCCTTGGGCCCAAAGGCTCAGGACAGGCATGCTTTCTGCCCAGACTCCTTCCTCAGAGTGGAGCCCTTTCCCCTGCCCTAATCTTCCCCTCGTGACTCCTTAGCAGCCCGGCTTCCTTCGCTCTGCAGTGACAGATGTGTCCCTTTCCTTAAGGCTCTTTCCACAGGCACCACCGCGCTTCTTTCTCAGGCAGAGCGGATGCCCAGGCAAAGAGGATTTCGCTCCATGCGGGTTTATTCCACCGTGCAGTGGAGACTAGCTCCGGCAAGCAGCAGGCAGCATCCCACAGAACCGACTCTGATTTCCCAGCGACTGCTATGCTTTCGCAGAGGTTTTCAGCTTGGCGCAAACCGCACTTCGCTTCTGCTTCCTCAGCAAGGCTTTGGTCGTTCGCTCTGTCGCGGCAGGAAAGAAGAGCCGCGGGAGAGCTGGTGCCTCTTGGGCCTTGTTTTTTCGGGCTCCAAGTTCGCGCCCGGGGTTCACCTTGCTAAGCCGATCTAAGCAGACACAGTCACAACCCTGCAGCAGCGTGCGTGGCCTAGCATGACACTCTATGGCTATTACCATCTCCTGGCGTAGGTAAGGCTTTGCCTTTTGCTCCGGCGCTCGGGCAGACGCGGGGTCAAGGCCAGTGCCTTCACCACAGGAGAGAAGAGGCGACAGGATCCCTGCACAGGGCCCGAGCACTGGGATGGGGAACGGTGGGGACTGTCGCCACTCTTTCCCCGGCACACCCGCGGCCACCCACAATGCTGCCATACCTTGGTGGAAGAGGGCATCTGACTGCACGTTTCTCCATGGGGTTGTTTCTGCGAGTTCCGGGTATGGCACCTGGTGGCAAGCCCAAGTCTGCCCTTGGGACAGGTGGCCAAAGAGATGCTTTCCCCTTGGGACAAGAGGCACAGGACAGGCCTGCCTTCTGCCCAGACTCCTTCCTCAGAGTGGAGCACGCACCCATGCCCTTGTCTTCCCCTCATGTCTCCTTAGCAGCCAGGCTTCAATCTCTCCGCACAGGGAGGAGAGGACACTTGTCTTCTCATGGCCTGCTGTTCGTGCCTCGGCAGGCTATTCTGCTTCCCGAGCGTTTCCAGACCCCAAGGCCAAGGGATCCTTCTCTTCCCCGGGGGCGGCGTGCTGTGCCTTCCCCAAAATTGCTCCTGGGGAGCGCGGTGACAGACGTGAGCAACCATGCTTCTCTCTCAGGCAGAAAGGATGCTAGGGCAAAGAGGATTTCGCTCCATGCGGGTATCTTCCAACATGCTGCGGAGACTCGCTTAGGCAAGCAGCAGCAGCATCCCCAAACCCAACTCTGATTTCCCAACGAATGCTGTGCTTTCCAAGGGGAGATGCCCAGGCAAAGGGGCTTTCGCTGTATGCGGGTTTCTCTCACCGCGAGACTGGGCTCAGGCACGCAGCAGCAGCCCCCAAAACATTTCTCGGGGAATGCTGTCCTTTCGCAGAGGCTTTGGTTTGGAGCAAACAGCCCTTCGCCACTGCTTCCTCAGCAAGGCTTCTGTCGCGTCAGGGAAGAAGAGCTGCGGGAGAGCTGGTGCCTCTTGGGCCTTGCTTTCCCTGGCTCCATGTTCGCGTCCTGGGTTCACCCTGCCAGGCCGAACTAAGCAGACACAGTCGCAACCGTGCAGTAGCGCGCTTAGCCTAGGATGGCACTCTATGCACACTACCATCTCCCGGTGTAGGCATCGCTTGGCCTTTTACTCTGGCGCTCAGGCCGACTCGCGGACTAGGCCTGTGCTTTCCCCACAGGAAAGGAGAGGTGACAGGATCCCTGCACACCGCCCGTGCACTGAATAGGGAGCTTTGGGGGACTGTCACCACTCCTTCCCCTTAAAACCCGGGCCTCCTCCAAGCTTCTACATCCCGGAGGAAGACGGCATCTGATGGCCAGGTCTTTCTGGGAGTTGTTTCTCGAGTTTAGGGTAGGCGCCTGGTGGCAAGCCCATGGCTCCACCACGGTCAGGTGGCCAAGGAGCTGCTGTCTCCTTGGGCCCAAAGGCTCAGGACAGGCATGCTTTCTGCCCAGACTCCTTCCTCAGAGTGGAGCCCTTTCCCCTGCCCTAATCTTCCCCTCGTGACTCCTTAGCAGCCCGGCTTCCTTCGCTCTGCAGTGACAGATGTGTCCCTTTCCTTAAGGCTCTTTCCACAGGCACCACCCCGCTTCTCTCTCAGGCAGAGCGGATGCCCAGGCAAAGAGAATTTCGCTCCATGCGGGTTTATTCCAAGGTGCAGTGGAGACTAGCTCCGGCAAGCAGCAGGCAGCATCCCACAGACCCGACTCTGATTTCCCAGAGAATGCTGTGCTTTCCCAGAGGGGATGCCCCGGCAAAGAAACTTTCGCTCTATGCGGGTTTCTCCCATCGTGCTACGAATACTAGGCAAAGGAAGCAACAAAAGCAGCCTACAGAACCGACTCTGATTTCCCAGCGACTGCTATGCTTTCGCAGAGGTTTTCAGCTTGGCGCAAACCGCACTTCGCTGCTGCTTCCTCAGCAATGCTTTGGTCGTTCGCTCTGTCGCGGCAGGAAAGAAGAGCCGCGGGAGAGCTGGTGCCTCTTGGGCCTTGTTTTCTCGGGCTCCAAGTTCGCGCCCGGGGTTCACCTTGCTAAGCCGATCTAAGCAGACACAGTCACAACCCTGCAGCAGCGTGCTTGGCCTAGCATGACACTCTATGGCTATTACCATCTCCTGGCGTAGGTAAGGCTTTGCCTTTTGCTCCGGCGCTCGGGCAGACTCGGGGTCAAGGCCCGTGCCTTCACCACAGGAGAGAGGAGGCGACAGGATCCCTGCACAGGGCCCGAGCACTGGGATGGGGAACGGTGGGGACTGTCTCCACTCTTTCCCCGGCACACCCCCTGCCACCCACAATGCTGCCATATCTTGGTGGAAGACGGCATCTGACTGCACGTTTCTCCATGGGGTTGTTTCTGCGAGTTCCAGGTATGGCAACTGTTGGCAAGCCCAAGTCTGCCCTTGGGACAGGTGGCCAAGGAGATGCTTTCCCCTTGGGACCAGAGGCACAGGACAGGCCTGCCTTCTGCCCAGACTCCTTCCTCAGAGTGGAGCACGCACCCATGCCCTTGTCGTCCCCTCATGTCTCCTTAGCAGCCAGGCTTCAATCTCTCCGCACAGGGAGCAGAGGACACTTGTCTTCTCATGGCCTGCTGTTCGTGCCTCGGCAGGCTATTTGACTCCCGAGCGTTTCCAGACCCCACGGCCAAGGGATCCTTCTCTTCCCTGGGGCGGCGTGCTGTGCCTTCCCCAAAATTGCTCCTGGGGAGCGCGGTGACAGACGTGTGCAACCATGCTTCTCTCTCAGGCAGAGGGGATGCTAGGGCAAAGAGGATTTCGCTCCATGCGGGTATCTTCCACCATGTTGCCGAGACTCGCTCAGGCAAGCAGCAGCAGCATCCCCAAACCCAACTCTGATTTCCCAACGAATGCTGTGCTTTCCTAAGGGAGAGGCCCAGGCAAAGAGGCTTTCACTGTATGCGGGTTTCTCCCACCGCAAGACTGGGCTCAGGGAAGCAGCAGCAGCCCGCACAACATTTCTCAGCGAATGCTGTGCTTTCGCAGAGGCTTTGGTTTGGAGCGAACAGCACTTCGCCGCTGCTTCCTCAGCAAAGCTTCAGTCGAGTCAGGGAAGAAGAGCTGCGGGAGAGCTGTTGCCTCTTGGGCCTTGCTTTCCCTGGCTCCATGTTCGCGCCCGGATTTCACTTTGCTAAGCCGAACTAGGCAGACACAGTCACAACCCTGCAGCAGCGTGCGTGGCCTAGCATGGCACTCTATTCCTAATTCCATCTCCTGCTCTGGTAAGGCTTTGCCTTTTGCTCCGGTACTCGGGCAGACTCGGGGTCAAGGCCAGTGCCTTCACCACAGGAGAGAAGAGGCGACAGGATCCCTGCACAAGGCCCGAGCACTGGGATGGGGAACAGTGGGGACTGTCTCCACTCTTTCCCCGTCACACCCCCAGCCACCCACAATGCTGCCATATGTTGGTGGAAGAGGGCATCTGACTGCACGTTTCTCCATGGGGTTGTTTCTGCGAGTTCTGGGTATGGCACCTGGTGGCAAGCCCAAGTCTGCCCTTGGGACAGGTGGCCAAGGAGATGCTTTCCCCTTGGGACCAGAGGCACAGGACAGGCCTGCCTTCTGCCCAGACTCCTTCCTCAGAGTGGAGCATGCACCCATGCCCTTGTCGTCCCCTCATGTCTCCTTAGCAGCCAGGCTTCAATCTCTCCGCACAGGGAGCAGAGGACACTTGTCTTCTCATGGCCTGCTGTTCGTGCCTCGGCAGGCTATTCTGACTCCCGAGCATTTCCAGACCCCACGGCCAAGGGATCCTTTTCTTCCCCGGGAGCGGCGTGCTGTGCCTTCCCCAAAATTGCTCCTGGGGAGCGCGGTATACAGACGTGTGCATCCATGCTTCTCCCTCAGGCAGAAAGGATGCTAGGACAAAGAGGATTTCGCTCCATGCGGGTATCTTCCAACATGCTGCGGAGACTCGCTTAGGCAAGCAGTAGCAGCCTCCCCAAACCCAACTCAGATTTCCTGTGGCCTCTTCTCCCTTCTGGTGAATGCATTGGCTTAGACCCCGAGTCTGCCGAGCGCCAGAGCAAAATGCAAAGCCTTACTTACGCCAGGAGATGCTAATAGGCATAGAGTGTCATGGTAGGCCACGCACGCTGCTGCAGGGTTGTGACTGTGTCTGCCTAGTTCGGCTTAGCAAAGTGAAACCCAGGCGCAAACATGGAGTCCGGGAAAGCAAGGCCCAAGAGGCACCAGCTCTCCCGCGGCTCTTCGTCCCTGCTGCGAAAGAGCGAACGACCAAAGCCTTGCTGAGGAAGCAGCAGCGAAGTGAGGTTCGCGCCAAGCTGAAAACCTCTGCGAAAGCATGGCCGTCGCTGGGAAATCAGAGTCGGTTCTGTGGGCTGCTTTTGTTGCTTGCCTTAGCCTAGTATTCGCAGCCCTTTTGGAAAAACCCGCATAGAGCGAAAGCTTCTTTGCCGGGGCATCCCCTCTGGGAAAGCACAGCATTCTTTGGGAAATCAGAGTCGGGTCTGTGGGATGCTGCCTGCTGCTTGCCGGAGCTAGTCTCCACAGCACGGTGGTATAAACCCGCATGGAGCGAAATCCTCTTTGCCTGGGCATCCGCTCTGCCTGAGAAAGAAGCGCGGTGGTGCCTGTGGAAAGAGCCTTAAAGAAAGGGACACATCTGTCACTGCAGAGCGAAGTAAGCCGGGCTGCTAAGGAGACACGAGGGGAAGATTAGGGCAGGGGAAAGAGCTCCACTCTGAGGAAGGAGTCTGGGCAGAAAGCATGCCTGTCCTGAGCCTTAGGGCCCAAGGAGACAGCAGCTCCTTGGCCACCTGACCGTGGTGGAGCCATGGGCTTGCCACCAGGCGCCTACCCTAAACTCGAGAAACAACCCCCAGAAAGACCTGGCCATCAGATGCCGTCTTCCTCCGGGATGTAGAAGCTTGGAGGAGGCCCGGGTTTTAAGGGGAAGGAGTGGTGACAGTCCCCCAAAGCTCCCTATTCAGTGCACGGGCGGTGTGCAGGGATCCTGTCACCTCTCCTTTCCTGTGGGGAAAGCACAGGCCTAGTCCGCGAGTCGGCCTGAGCACCAGAGTAAAAGGCCAAGCGATGCCTACACCGGGAGATGGTAGTGTGCATGGAGTGCCATCCTAGGCTAAGCGCGCTACTGCACGGTTGTGACTGTGCCTGGCAGGGTGAACCCAGGACGCGAACATGGAGCCAGGGAAAGCAAGGCCCAAGAGGCACCAGCTCTCCCGCAGCTCTTCTTCCCTGACGCGACTGAAGCTTTACTGAGGAAGCAGTGGCGAAGTGCTGTTCGCTCCAAACCAAATCCTCTGCGAAAGCACAGCATTCGTTGAGAAATGTTGTCCGGGCTGCTGCTGCTTCCCTTAGCCCAGTCTCGCGATGGGAGAAACCCGCATACAGCGAAAGCCTCTTTGCCTGGGCCTCTCCCTTAGGAAAGCACAGCATTCGTTGGGAAATCAGAGTTCGGTTTGGGGATGCTGCTGCTGCTTGCCTGAGCGAGTCTCGGCAACATGGTGGAAGACACCCGCATGGAGCGAAATCCTCTTTGCCCTAGCATCCCCTCTGCCTGAGATAGAAGCATGGTTGCACACGTCTGTCACCGCGCTCCCCAGGAGCAATTTTGGGGAAGGCACAGCACGCCGCCCCCGGGGAAGAGAAGGATCCCTTGGCCTTGGGGTCTGGAAACGCTCGGGAAGCAGAATAGCCTGCCGAGGCACGAACAGCAGGCCATGAGAAGACAAGTGTCCTCTGCTCCCTGTGCGGAGAGATTGAAGCCTGGCTGCTAAGGAGACATGAGGGGAAGACAAGGGCATGGGTGCGTGCTCCACTCTGAGGAAGGAGTCTGGGCAGAAGGCAGGCCTGTCCTGTGCCTCTGGTCCCAAGGGGAAAGCATCTCCTTGGCCACCTGTCCCAAGGGCAGACTTGGGCTTGCCACCAGTTGCCATACCCGGAACTCGCCGAAACAACCCCATGGAGAAACGTGCAGTCAGATGCCGTCTTCCACCAAGATATGGCAGCATTGTGGGTGGCAGGGGGTGTGCCGGGGAAAGAGTGGAGACAGTCCCCACTGTTCCCCATCCCAGTGCTCGGGCCCGGTGCAGGAATCCTGTCGCCTCCTCTCTCCTATGGTGAAGGCACTGGCCTAGACCCCGAGTCTGCCCGAGCGCCGGAGCAAAAGGCAAAGCCTTACCTACGCCAGGAGATGGTAATAGGCATAGAGTGCCATGCTAGGCCACGCACGCTGCTGCAGGGTTGTGACTGTGTCTGCTTAGTTCGGCTTAGCAAGGTGAACCCCGGGCGCGAACATGGAGCCCGGGAAAGCAAGGACCAAGAGGCACCAGCTCTCCCGCGGCTCTTCTTTCCTGCCGCGACAGAGCGAACGACCACAGCCTTGCTGAGGAAGCAGCAGCGAAGTGAGGTTCGCGCCAAGCTGAAAACCTCTGCGAAAGCATGGCCGTCGCTGGGAAATCAGAGTCGGTTCTGTGGGCTGCTTTTGTTGCTTGCCTTAGCCTAGTATTCGCAGCACTTTTGGAGAAACCCGCATAGAGCGAAAGCCTCTTTGCCCGGGCATCCCCTCTGGGAAAGCACAGCATTCTTTGGGAAATCAGAGTCGGGTCTGTGGGATGCTGCCTGCTGCTTGCCGGAGCCAGTCTCCACAGCACGGTGTAATAAACCCGCATGGAGCGAAATCCTCTTTGCCTGGGCATCCCCTCTGCATGAGAGAGATGCATGGTTGCACACGTCTGTCACTGCGCTCCCCAGGAGCAAGTGTGGGGAAGGCACAGCATACTGTCCCTGGGGAAGAGAAGGAGCCATTGGCCTTGGGGTCTGGAAAATTGAACAGCCACATGCAGAAAATGAAATTGGACCATCCTAACACCATACATTATAATCGACTGGAAATGGATGAAGAAGCATAATGTGAGAAAGGAATCCATCATAGTCCTTGAGGAGAGAACAGGTAGCAACTTCTTTGACCTCAGCAGCAGCAACTTCTTCCTAGGAACATCGCGAAAGGCAAGGGAAGCAAGGGCAAGAATGAACTATTGGGATTTCATCAGATCCAAAAGCTTTTGCACTGCAAAGGAAACAGTTAACAAAGCCAAAAGATCACTGTCAGAAGTTATCTGGGAGAAGATATTTGCAAATGACATACCAGATAAAGGGCCAGTATCCAAAATCTATAAAGAGCTTATCAAACTCAACACCCTAAAAACAAATAATCCAATGAAGAAATGGGCAGAGGACATGAACAGACATTTCTGCAAAGAATACATCCAAATGGCCAACAGACACATGAAAAAATGCTCCACACCACTTGGCATCAGGGAAATACAAATCAAAACCAGAATGAGATACCACCTCACACCGTTCAGAATGGCTAAAATGAACAAGTCCGTCAATGACAGATGCTGGCGAGGATGTGGAGTTAGGGCAACCCTCCTACACTGTATGTGGGAATGCAATCTGGTGCAACCACTCTGGAAAACAGCGTGGACGTGCCTCAAAAAGCTGAAAATAGAACTACCCTATGACCCAGTGCTTGTAGTACTGGGTATATACCCTACAGATACAAACGTGGCATTCTGAAGGGGCACATGCACCCAAATGTTTATAGCAGCAATGTCCACAATAGTTAAACTATGGAAAGAAACTAAATGTCCTTCAACAGATGAATCAATAAATAAGATGTGGTATATATGTTCAATGGAATACTATGCAGCCATCAAAAGAAATGAAATCCTGCTATTTGTGATGACGTGGATGGAACTAGAGGGTATTATGCTTGGCGAAATAAATCAATCTGAGAAAGACAACTATCATATGATCTCCCTGATATGATGAAGTGGAGATGCAACATAGGCAGTTTCGGGCGTACGAAAAGAAAAATAAAAAAAGATGGTATTAGGAGGGAGACAAACCATAAAAGACTGAATCTCACAAAACAGACTGAGGGTTGCTGGGGGGAGGTGTGTTGGGGTATGGACATTGGAGAGGGCAGATGCTATGGTGAGTGATGGTGAGTGCTGTGAAATGTGTAAACCTGGTGATTCACAGACCTGTACCCCTAGGGATTAAAACACATTATATAAAAAATTTTTAAAAATAATTTAAAAAACCCATTAAAGAAAAAACACAGATTGCAAGCCCAGAGCTAATCTCATATTCAATCAAAACTTTTGAAAGTTTTCCCCTTAAAGATCAGAAGAAAGACAAGTGTGTCCATTTTCACTACTCTCATTTGACACAGTAGTGGATGTCCTAGCCAGAGAAACAAGGAACACAAAGAAACAAGAGACTCCAAAAAAAAAAAAAAAAAAGGAAGAAGTAAAATTTTCTTTTTTTGGATAACATGAACTTACATGTTAAAAAATCCTAAAAAATTCACAATAAATTTGAATAAACAAATTTAGTAAAATTACCAAATACAAGATCAATATATAAAAGAAAAGAATTTTGTTTTGTTTCTTTTTTTTTTATGGACTGCTTCCCAGTTTGTCATGTCATCCTTGTTCAGTGATCACGCTAATCTTCTCTGCATCATTCCAATTTTAGTATATGTGCTGCCAAAGTAAGCACAAGACAGGAGCATTTTAACATTCTAATGATGAACTATCTGAAAAAATAAAGAAAACAATCTAATTCACAATAGCATCAAAAATAATAAAATACTTAGGAATAGATTTAACTAAGAAGATGAAAGATCTGTACTCCATAAACTATGACATTGATAAAGAAATTGAAGGTGACAGAAATGGAAAGATAGCTCATATTTATGAATGGTAAGAATTAACATTGTTAAAATGTCCATACTACCGTAAACCATCTGTAAATCCAATTCCTATCAAAAATCCAATGTTAGGGGCGCCTGGGTGGCTCAGTGGGTTAAGCCGCTGCCTTCGGCTCTGGTCATGATCCCAGGGTCCTGGGATCGAGCCCCGCATCAGGCTCTCTGCTCAGCAGGAAGCCTGCTTCCTCTTCTCTCTCTGCCTGCCTCTCTGCCTGCTTGTCATCTCTCTCTGTCAAATAAATAAATTAAAAATCTTAAATAAAAATCCAATATTATTGTTTTACAGAAGTAAGTAAAGAATCCTAAAGTTTATATGAGACCATGAAAGACAACAAATAATCAAAGCAGTTCTGAGAAAGAATGAAGAAGGGAGATTACACTTCTTGATTTGAAACTATACTACAAAGCCCTCATGCTCAAAACAATAAAGTATACTGGCATAAAAACAGACCAATAAACAAGTAGAACAGAATTGAGAGTCCAGAAATAAATCCTTTCATACAGTCACCTAATATTTGACAGGGGCCAACATATGTAATGGGGAAAGATAGTCTGTTCAATAAATGATATTTAAAACTGAATAGTCACATAAACAGTATGAAAAGGGAACCTTATATCACTCATAAGTCTGAACTTGAAATAGATTAAAGACTTAAAGGTGATGCATGAAACTAAATTTCCTAAAGGAAAACATAGGAAAAATTCTCCTTGACATTGGTCTTGCCAATAGTTTTTTGGATACCAGACCAAAAACACAAGCAAAAAAAGCAAAAATAAATAAATGGTATTACATCAAACTAACGTTTCTGCATTGCCAAAAAAAGGGAGAGAGAATGAAAACACAATCCACAGAATGTAAGAAAATACTTACGAATCTTATATCTGAAAAGAGGTTAATAACCAACAGATACAAATAGAAAAAAATATATGATTAAAAAAATAGCAAAAGGATCTCAATAGACTTTTTTTTCAAAAAAGTTATATAAATGACCAACAGGAGCATTAAAAAGTGCTCAACGTAAAAATCTCAGGGCAAAGTCCTTATGTTGTTGTTGTTGTTGTTTACCTCTGAAAAACACAGCAAGATATTAGAATATATACTACCAAAAAATTGAAACTAACCAATTTTGGTAAATATTGGGGAAAACGGGGAACTTATGCACTGTAATAGGGATATAAATTTGTATGGAAAACAGTATGGAGATTATTCATATTATTAAAAGTAAAATTACCATATGATTCAGTAATCCCACTTCTAGGTATCTATCTAAAGAAAACGAAGTTCAAAGACATATCTGCACTCTTATGTTTATTATAAAATTATTAATTCTAAGCAAGAGATGGAAATAACTTCAGTATCCATTAATGGATGAATGAGTAAAATAAGTATGGTAAATATATACTACGGAATACTACTTAACCATGAAAAATTAAGAAATACTGCCATTTACAACAGCATGGATGGATCTTGAAGGTATTATTCTAAGTGAAATATTTCAAAGATTTTATATATTTTTTTAATTTATGTATTATGATATCCCTTACATACAGAATCTGAGGAAAAGGAAAACTAATGGAAACTTAGAGTTGAGTTGACAAGGGGTGAACCTGGGGTGGAGTAAGATGGTCAAAGGGTGCAAACTTGCAACTATAATATGAAAAAGTTCTGGGGATCTAATGTACAGCATGATGATCATAGTTAATAAGATATACATACTTTTTTTTATTGTGCTTCCCTTTAATAAACTTTGCATATATCACATTCTTACAAGTTGAAAGTTTATAGCAATCTTGTATAAAAGAGGTCTGCTGCCACCATTTTTCTAACAACATTTGTTCATTTTGTGTCTCTTTGTCACATGTTGGTAATTCTTGCAATATATCAAGTTTTTTCATTATTATTGTATTTGTTATGGTGATCTGTGATCAGTAATTATGACCCACTGAAAACTCAGAACTAGTGTACTTAAGGTATATACATTGATTTTCTTTAAAAACATAATGCTTTTGAACAGTGCAGTATAGTTTTTATTTTTTATATGCACTGGGAAACATAATTTTTTATATGCACTGGGAAACCAAAAAATATAATAATTTGACTTAGTTTATTGAGATAATCACTTTATTGAGGCAGTCTGGAACAAAACCCACAAGACCTCTGAAGTTTATCTCTACTATACTATCTACTATACTATATACATAAAAGTTGCTAAGAGAGTAGATCTTAAAATTCCTTACGATACATGCATAAAAATCAGTGGCAACTATACGAGATAGTAGATGTATTAACATTTTTGTGTAGATTATATTGCAATAAAGATGTATACCAATTTATCAAATTGTACAAAATTTACACAATGTTAAAAGTTCGCAATGTTATAAGAAATCATTTCTTAAATTTACAAATATGTCGATTTTTTTCAATAAAGCTGGAAAAAACTTTTTGTAGAATTAATCTATTTTTCAAAAAAGGAAGTAAGGCAGTAGAAACTGCAACTAACTCTGAAATAATAGAATATAAAATCCATTTTTGGTATATACACTGTGACAAAAACTATTACTTAGTTTACAATGGAGGAGTACTTATGAAGCATGAAGGATGGTCTATAAAAAAGGCTGAAAGAGCTCAGTTTTAAGGTTTAAATTTAAAATCTTCTTTTGAAATACTAAACTGACCACCCAGTGTTCCAAACATCAATGTCTTAACTGCATGAATTTATTTCATACAACTCTATAATCTAGTTTCATAAGAAAGCAGCATGCAAAGTTTGAATAAGACAGACTTGCTTAAGTTTCTTTATGTTCAACAGTAAAGGATACCTCCTTAAAAACAAATAGAAGAAAAATCAGCATATTTATTATGATAATTATTATTCATAAGGAGATTCATATTGAATTAGGGAATATATATCCTCAGAGGGGGTAAAGTAAAATGAAATTTATGTTGGTAAATGTGTCTAATAATAGTCAATACAATGCCTCAATATAAATGAATATTACCATTTTGAACAATTTAATTACTATTACTAGAATTATTATAAGTATAAAAATAGCTATCATTTTAGCATGGAATATGAGACTCTCATGCTCCATGCTTCATCACATCCACACAACAACGCTGCATAATAAGTATTATCATCACCATTTCATGGGTGAAAAAACTGAGGCTAACACATTTAGATAACTGGTTTATGATTACATGGGTAGCAAAAATGCATCACACTAATTTAGGCTTTATGATTTCAGAATTGTACTCTTTCCACTGCACATTCTATTACTCTGTAAATACTTGGCCTGTTTTCATTTGGTTCTTTAATTTTATTCATGTGGTGATGGCTTAAAGCTTCCTTTAAAGGAAGCTTAAAAATTTCATTTAACCAAAAGCTCCCAAGAATTAAAAATGTCATTGATCTAATGTAGACATGGATATCATTAGTTAATGGGTAACTATATATTCTCCACCCTAGTGAGATAACAATCAGAGTATTTTTCTAAGTTTTAGTCTCTCAGTGTTAAAAAGGACTTTGTTAAAATAGAAATATTTAGACAAAGGTGATCCAAAGTCTGAATCAGGTCACCTTAAGGTAAATATTAGGAACCTGAGGAAACAAATGGAGATTTGAACACTGAGCTATGATATAATGAATGGTTTCAAGTATTTAGTAGAGTATAGAAAAACCCTTTAAAGCCTGGTCTTAGCCTAGCATTGCAGCTTCTGGGATATCTGTCTATCTATCATCTATCTATCTAGATATAAATTTGAAGACTTTTTTAACTTAAAGATTTTGAGAAATAGAACATAATCAGCACCATAGAAGATCTGTTTCTGATAACAACCTAGACCCTCCTCCCAGTTTGTTAATATTCTCTCTTATTTAATGTAACATTGTGCAAATAGACCACTACTGATCTGCCGTTATGAATGAAATAGCTATAATCATCTGTTTGCATATCCTGGTGAAAATATTCATTTAGTTCCATGTTGTATTTCTAGGAATGGACCAAATTTTTATTTTTATTTTTAAGTTTTCTAAATATTGTCCAACTTACCTCAAATGTTTTTATTATGGGCACTTTCATTCTTTCACATTCTTGCAAGGCAATTTTACTGTTGCCCAATATGGTAAGTGTGTAATAGTATGTCATTTTAGGTTTTAATTTATTTTTAATTTAATTTAATTTAATTTAATTCCAGATTCATAATAAAGATAAACAGTTTTTATATATGAGTGGCCATTTGGATTACCCTTTCTGTAAAGTACATGCTCAAATCTTTTGATATCTTAACACTGTGTCATACTGACTTCTTTAATAGTAGATTTTCTGAATGAACTTTTAGCTGTGTAGGTCTTCTCTATTTTATTTTGAACTTGTTTTCATTTCAAAATCTTTATATTTATTTTCATAATCTGCTTTTATTTTGCTTTGTCTATTATCTATCTATCTATCTATCTATTTATTTGCAAGCAAGAGAGAGTGAGCAAGTGAGAGTGCAGGGAGGGATAGAAAAAGAAGGGAAAAGAATCTTAAGCAGGCTCCAGGCTCAGCACAGAGCCCAACTCTGGGCTCTATTTCACAACCATGACATCATGACCTGAGCCAAATTGAAAGAGATAAAATAAAAGTAAGGTGTTAAAAAAAAAGGAAAAAGAATTGGAGGTTTAATTAAGTGAGCCACCCAGGCACCCCTGTGGTATCTTAAATTAGCTGTCATATCTTTAAAGTTCTAGAGTATCCATTTGGTTCATTTATAAAACCTTTCTCAATATCATTTTTAGTGTCAGTTTTTTGTTCAATTTGCTTCCCCTTTCATTTCTTTGAGCAGAGTAATCAAGCCATTTTACAATCTTTATTGATCATTTTAACATCATACTTAATCCCATTTTGTCTATCAAATCTTGTTAATGGTTTTTCTTTGTGTGCTTTGTTACATTTTGCTATGTTCAAGACATTATATTTGAAACTCTTATTGAGTAGGGATAATTAAGAGCTATAATAACGGTATGGTCCTCCTTGGTAGGATTTTCTCTTATATCTGAGACTCTACAAGACAATCATACTCCAAATTCAGTGATTGGCTTTCTCAGTTTACACAGAAGGCAAGGTAGGCTATAGTCTTATTTCTGCTTCTCCTTGTGCTTTGTGGATCTCAAGTTAAATTTGGGTTGTACCAAAGTCCTCAAATTTGATTGCTGCTGGATTTGTTTCTCTAGTATCAAGAGTCTATTAACAACACAGCTCAGTGTGTTTTAGCAGTTTCAAATGTTCTCATAGCTAAAATGGCTTCAGGGCATATATCTCTAGGCTCTCATTGTATTTCGTATTTTGGCCCAGTAATCCCTCACTTATTTTTATAATCATTCTGATATTTTTAACTTTAAAAGCTATTTTGTCTGGATTTTTAGTTGTCTTAAGTAGGAGTTTTTAGATCACCATTACTAGAAGCAACAACAAATATACATGAAAATATCTGCAGTAGTTTATCACATCTTTATGGCTTTGAACTTCCATAAGCTGAGGCATCCTTCTCTAATCACTTAGGCAAACTCCAATTTACCCTTTAATACAACCCAAGAATTGCTTCATTTAAGAACATGTTCAGGGATGACTCTTCCCCACTGTTCTTACCAACATTCCCACACACTCT
Source organism: Mustela nivalis (assembly GCF_964662115.1). Taxonomy (NCBI): domain Eukaryota; kingdom Metazoa; phylum Chordata; class Mammalia; order Carnivora; family Mustelidae; genus Mustela; species Mustela nivalis. The sequence continues at coordinate 621,960 of NW_028136539.1, forward strand.
TTGCTACCCACACCTTGTTTATGAACTTTCGTTAGGTATATCAGCGTGACCAGAATTTTCCTCTATTGTATTTTTGTCCTTTAGAGCTTTAATTAAATATGAATTCCATAGAAAGTCTGTCCCTTTTCTTTCAAACCTGGGTTAGTTATTTCTTCTCATTCTTTGTCAGAAGTTACTTTATTAGAGAAACTTATAGCTCTATTGTGACTTTGGAGCCTTTACAGTTTTTCGACTGGAAAAATCACCCATCCCTGAGATTTTTACGCAGCTTCCTAGCTGATATTATTCAGAAATCTGTTCAAAACAGACTTTTTCAGGGAGGCCCTTTCGGACCACTCAGTTAAAAAACCTCTTCTCAATCACTGCTCTTTTAAAAATGTGCTTATTTAGTTCAAATATGCATCTCTATTAAAGAAAAAGCAGTACGATTTTTTTTTTTTAAAGTTGGCTTACCTATTATCTATCTCTCCCATTAAAATGATTCCTCTGGCCTGGGGTTTTGTTGTGCTCATTTTAGGCCAGGCACTCAATAAATTGTCTCTGAATGATTGAATTGTTTGACTCCCTTGCTAGATTCTCAACTTCATGAGGCCAAGGATTGTTCTATTCAGTCCTTCTTTATCCTCAATGTCTGTTATATTGCAGTCACTTACGTGACTAATGGGAAAAATCACAGAAAGAAAGAGTTAAAACTACAGAAAAACCCTGTAGGTTCAATAACACAAAGCTTTCTAAAATTATTTAGCCCAGGAATTGAATACTGGCTTCACTTTTGATTTTTTTTAAATGGTATTGAATTTAATTTAAATGGAAATACTGGAATGGTAGAATAATAAAAAAATTATAGAAGCAACTTGCTCCTTAAAGTAAGAATTATATAGGGCATCTCTTCTAGAAGCAAAATTTTCAAATGTCAAACATCTGAAAGCATAGAAGGAGAAGTAAGAGTGTGAATTGTACTTCAATGCTCTTTTCTTTATATTCAGCAAACAGCTTCATTCACACACCTTTCCAATTTTTTCAACTCTTTTGACAAAGCCTTCAGAGGAGTTACTGCTGATGACAACCATCACAGCCTAACAGGAGAAATTTTATAAAGAAAAATAATAGCATGTTTTTCCCAAATTGTTAAGGATATGGTGAAGCTCTGTCGGATTCAAAGGAGGAATGTGCAATTCCATGCTATATATAATAATAACTTGTTTTAATAGTGGCTTTGCAATTTTTCAGATATATCCATTTACTGAAACCACTATCAAATAAACAAAAACAAACAAATGAACAGGGGTTCGAGACAGAAATTATCTAATCTAAAAATAGCACATGTTCACAGAATACACAACACATATCCCAAGTACTACTATAGGCTTCAAGTAATAGTCAAAACAATAGTAAAAATGATTCAGACCACACCAGTCAAATCATAAATGGGACCTTAACTGTAAATCCTTATCTTTAGATCAAAGCGGGTAATTGGGGGCTGAAGATACATTATAGAACTAATATGTTATAGAACTCCTCTGAAATGAGTCATTTATTCCATCACTTTTCCTGCACAGCTGCTGACCCATGTTTTGGTTCCTGGAAATAGCTGCTACCCTGTCATACTTCTTAAAAGCACATATATTGATAACTCTACTCATTCCTCCATTCCTCTGTGACTGTCACTGTGTTAAAATGTGGAGTCAGCTGACTCACTTGTGATGGTAATAAAGTAGATGAGTTTGCAAAGTATTTTGTTATTTCTAAAAATGCAAAAACCAAATTACATTGAAATCATAAGGGGTGTTTCAGGGAGAGCTGTAGGATGTGGTTTCTTGTGTAATCCACAGAGATTAGCTCCAACACATATTTAAACTCTCCTCTAGGAGCAACCTTAGTGGTAAAGCAAGAAGATAAACAGATGTAAACACACCCTGGCACAAAATTATCACTTATGTTTGGCTTCCTAGTCTCCTCGTGTTACTTATTTATCTTAACTTCTCTCTGAAATCAGGGAACACAGAATCTCAATCAGTTGACATTTTTCTACTGAATTACCCAATAGTCTGATCATACCCCAAGACTTTTTTAAATTATTTCACTCATAATCCCAAATCTGCTTTGCTTCCTCATCTTAGTACACTGTAATTTGATTTCAAAATGAGGACAGTTGTCAGTAATGCCACATTCATTCATCTATTTTACAATTCCATGTGCTTATAACTATGAAGATATGTTAATAACATCCATTCCAATAAGCCACCCTAAATTTATTATCATGAAACAAGACCTCAAGAAAGAGAATTCAAAATCATCCATGTATTTGCAACTTATTGCAATAAAGACTTTATCAATAGACTTCCTGTGCACATGGTGGTCAAATTGCTGGTGAAAACCAGCCAGATCTATTACAAGCCTTCTCATGGCTTCTATGTAACCCAAGTGAGCCTTTATTGATACTGGGAAGGGATAAAGCAGAGAAGGGATAAACAGTGCTGTAAGAATTGGCTAGACAAAAGTAATGACTCTCATTACAAAGTGAGTATTTTAAAGCAAAAGAGCCTGTTTGGAATATTGTTTTATAAAATAGTGGTTTTTTTTTATTAACTTTTTAAAATTCAATTAGGTAACATATAGTGTACCATTAGTTTCAAATGTAGATTTCAGTTATTCATCCATAGCATATAATAGCTAATGCTCAGTACTTACTGTGATAGCTTCTTGAAAGCAGAATTTTAACCCACTGAGCCACCCAGGCGCCCTTGAAAGCAGAATTTTAGATCACATTTTCTGATTACTTCCATGTCGTACAACACTTTCCTGCTAGCAACCTTCAAAACATACTGTTTGTTAGAGGAATTTCTTTAATAATAAATAAATAGAAATTTATTTAAATTTATAAATATATAAAATAAATAGGAATTTATTTAAATTTATTTAAATATTGCACACTGTTTCATTGTTCATAAATAAGGTGATGATATTATAGCCATTAGTTGATAGCACTGATATATCACTTTCTTTTTACTTCTCAGTGCATTCTCTTTACACAAAATAGATATATATTTTAAAAGAATCTGAATCTGTGGCAAACTTGTAAAAATCCCTATACAGTAAAGTTTATCATTTTAAGTAATCTCAATTATCTTCCTCAATTGTGATAGTATATCCTTCTATCTAGGCCAGATATTGTATAAGGGATTTGAAAAGACATACTTTTCTAAATTTCACTTTTCTCATCTGCAAAATGCTTATCATATCCTACAATAAAATACACTTACAATTTTTTGATGAAAATTTATTTATTTATTTTAAGATTTTATTTCTTTCTCAGAGAGAGTGGGCGAGAGAGCAAGCACAGGCAGACAGAATGGCAGGCAGAGGCAGAGGGAGAAGCAGGCTCCCGGCCGAGCAAGGAGCCCGATGCGGGACTCGATCCCAGGACGCTGGGATCATGACCTGAGCCAAAGGCAGCTGCTTAACCAACTGAGCCACCCAGGCGTCCCTTTTGATGAAAATTTAATCTGTATAAACAATATATTTGCTGTAATGCGTGGTTCATGGAAAACATCTTATTTAATTATAAGCAACAACAGTATTAGAAATTAAGTAAATGTGTCTATAATATTTAAAGTTTTAACACATAATTCCACTGCTTTGCCTTATTTTCTCAAATCCCTTTACCACTTTCACTGACAGAGTTAAATGTACTTTTTCTACTAGTAGCCAGCTCTTTGTCTTTTGTCAGAAAGATGCCCTTGTGAATTATTTATAATAGAGATATTAGCAATAATAATAATAATAATAATAAATAGCAATGAAAATGTTAAAAAAAAGTTTTCTTAACTAATTAGGGTTCTTAGACATCAATTAGAGGAACCACCTCGGGCAAGCAAATTAATCTGCAAGACATTCCCAGAATTAACAAGTCAGTCAGATACAGGGTTGTCCGTAGACTGAAAGGTGAAGCAAAAGGACTAGGTTTGGAAAATAGGTAAGGACAGTGAAAAAAGTGATCAAATTTTGGGGCAAAATAAATTCTTAGGTGTCCTTTCAATGGAGTCCTGTTCATTATGTAGCAGAAACTCTAGAGATTATCTCAATCCATTGGAGTCACCCTGTTTATTAGCTTGCTATTGACAAAGTTATTTACAAACTGTAGAGCAAGAGGTTATAATGGAGAAAACTGATGGTAATGCACAGGATTCTTGTTAACAATAATGCAAGTTAGTGATTTTTCATTAGAAAACATAAATTCTATAACCCAAATTATGGGCCCAGAGCACTTCTGCTGCACAACTCTGCTTATATCCCAAATAACCATGTGAACTAGTTTTAATATCTGCTTCTCTTATTAATTTTTGAATAAAAATTCTTGACACAAGTATTTTATAATTGTGTGATAACCATGCATTTAATTTCTTGGAGAACAAAACACACTTTAGCATAACTAGGTTCGTTCACAGAACCAGCCTTGATAACACACTTCTATATGTGAGAAATGATGTAATAAATGTAGAATATTGGGCACTTGTTTGGTATTCTTTGCCATGTTTTGCACTATCTAAAAAGAGATCAGTGAACTTGGACTGGAGTTAGTAGACATGGAAGAAAATAAAAAATTTCAGAGAAGAATACTCTGTGGTCCACAACCTAAACGGGCTGGGATTCCCATCATTTGGATCCCTGTAGCTTTACAAAAGTCAATTAAATTTTTGTATCTCCGATTAAAGTTGATTCCCCAGTACTTTTTCAAACATCTCTTGTAAAGTATTGTTTCCCAGAAAAAAAGGGATTTTGCACATGTATCTGCCTTTGTCTCTGGTCATGATCTCAGTCAGGATCCTGGGATCGAGCCCCATTTTGGGCTTCCTGCTCATTAGGGAGTATATTTCTCAGTCTCTCTCTGCAGCTACATCCCCCTGCCCCACTCATGCTCTCTCTCTCTCTCAAATAAATAAATACAATCTTTAATTTTTTAATTAAAAATAAGATAAATAAAATAAAATAAAAAGTCTGGTCTTACTGCCCCATTTAGCTCCTTTTGTTTTTTTGAGTTGTATTTAAAGCAGCATGAGAGAACATGAGGCTCTCAAACTTTAAAAAAAAAAGGGAAAATTGAGTTTTGTTAGGATTTAAGATCTTGTCTGCTAGACAAAAACGTTGGCTTTGTTAACATGTGAAAATCAACAAAAGAGAATAAGATCGAATTCTAATAATTTTTGTAGAAATTAAAAATTTCCTCCAACCCAATTACATACAGACCCATTAAGTAAATTCATTCCAATGTCCCAAACCAACCTTTTCTAATAGTAATGCATCTGTGTAAACAGGGTCAACCCAAGGAATAAATAAATATTATTATTTTTTTCCCTGTCTCTTCCACAGTCACATCTGGGTATATTGGTAGCATGCCAATTATCTATCTTATAAGACATGATATCATAAGGAAGGGTATTCTGTCCATTTGGAACAACTGAAAATCATTGTAATTTTATCTTGGTGCAGTAACTTGAGATGGCACAGTGTGGGTTATGAATATATTTTATTTTTTTTACTGGGAAGAAGAGATTATAGAGATATTGGTTATCCAAGAGAGACTGACAGGTGTTGATAGTTGCCAGGTCAATATCCATCTACTCTTTCCTTTAATATCAGAAAGCACTGAGGGATTGACAACAAGGAAACTTAAAACAACATCAAATATTTTATTGTCTCTTTTCTAGTTACATTGTAACCTTATGACAAAGTATCAGTCGTACAAGATATCATTCTCTTTTACCTCTATCTTTCTGCCAGAAATGTGGGCTTAATAGTGAGAACTCCAACAGCAATTTTTTCAACTGTGAATAAAAAGCCATGAAAACCTCTAAGATAGTTCACTTGACTTTCTTAAGACTCTGAACCAACACCAGAAAACACTCTCTGTAGTCTTCTTGTTAAATGAAAAATATGGTTAAACCACTTTTGACAGTCTACTACCTACAGCAAACTGTAAATCTTAATTGAAATATGTCCTCTCAGCTGTGCTTAAGCAACTGAGTCCTGAGCTTTTTAGGTTTTCAGTCTGAAAGAGTACACCTCGGGTGCTCTGAAAGGGAAGAGAAAGGACACCCTGTTCTCCATATAAATTAAAGAAGAGAAATCTGTGCATTTAAGTGGGCCATATAAAATTTATCAAGCAATTATCTCCTAACTCCTTCCTATCCAAATTACCTGATATGCTCTCCCTACTCCTTTATTCCACGTTACTGCCTTTTCCAGGATTCTGTATCACATCACAGCATGTCTTCTGTTATTTCCTTCTTGCAAGCTAGTTTTGTTTTCTCCATCTAAAAAAATCAACAATCATTGTGTATTTCAATTCCCATTTTCCTCAAATGCATTGATTCTTCTTATCTATTACTCTTTTCTCATACTCAGTGTCTTTGTCTTTATGGGGTTTGTACTTTGCTTTTCCCCATTCTTTACTGCCATTATATAATCAAATCTAATAACTTCTTAGAGAAAGTTAAAAATTCCTGCATAGCCACACGTGAACACAAAGTCACTGATTTTTAGCAAACCTATAAGATAGTCAGACATCCATTCAATTTCTTTTTAAGATTTTATTTATTTATTTGACAGAGAGGGATGAAAAGCAGGCAGAGAGGCAGGCAGAGAGAGAGAGGAGGAAGCAGGCTCCCTGCTGAGCAGAGAGCCTGATTTGGGGCTCGGTCCCAGGACCCTGGGATCATGACCTGAGCCGAAGGCAGCGGCTTAACCCACTGAGCCACCCAGGCGTCCCTCCATTCAATTTCTTAACTGAGTCCCAAATGCATCCTGACTTCTAACCTAAACCTAAGTTCTACTTCTTACACGTTGTTATATGACCAAATTCTTTCAGTTCAGTATTTTGTAACATTTAAATATTAGTCAATTGATGCTTTGTTTGTGTATTTCTATGAAAATAATTTGAATACTGTAGATTTATTGTTATATTTATAGATTTATAATCAAAGTTTCATCAGTTGAAGTTTTTGGAAATTTCAGATATAATGATTAACCTAAAATGATACTGCCTCAAATCCCTCTGATATCAAGGCCCAACTCCTGATTATAGCCAAACCTGTGGTGGATAGTTCCATGGGAAATTGCAGTTACTTAACAGTGATAGCATCTCATGTTCTCTCTCTCATTTTAGAATGTCTCCAACACAACCCAAAAGTGTAGGAGAGTTAATGTCCTCTGAGGACAGCTCTCAGTGAAGTGGAAATAAGAACCATAGGTAAAATTGTCAGTTTTCAGGTCTTCATGAGGACAACTTAAAGAAGTTTCTCAGGACCTTTCAGTAAAAGCAAGCCTTCATTTTCTATCCACAACAATTATATCAACAATGTACCTCTTTGACAAAGTTGCTTCTTCACTGTATCACTTTCCCATTCTTTTCTACCTTGGATAATCTCCCAGATAAACTAACAGTACTCAAATCCTTTGTCCTACTCTTTGCTCTCAGGATAAATGGAGCCAAAAGACTTAGATTAATATCAAGTTCTGAATGGGATCTTAGAGCTATTTCTGTCCAGATTTTCATAAACATAGGGACCTTTGAATTATCAGGCTATAAATAAGTTCTAAATGGAGGGGGCAAAAGCAAAAAGTAGAAATTTTTATGTTTGATTTTTAATCATGATTAATTGACTTTATTGATTATTAAAAATACTAACATTATAAAAGTGTGGATCTTTGTAAAACAATGTCTTAATGTAAGAAAGAAGTTGCATAGTCCTTTTGAGAATATTAAACCAAGTGTTCAGGTGCCATCTAATTTCTTGTTTAATCCAGAACTTTGGTGTGCATCATCTTGAGGAATAGGATTTTGAAGTCCAGACAGACTAACAGAAAACTGATCCAAATGTGTGTGTTTATATTTCTGCTTTTGTTGTAAAAATCAAAGTGTGATTGCTGGTTTAAAATGGCAAAACTAATAATGTTCATGGACTCAATTATAAATTTTCTAATTGTATGGGAAGAATCCAACAAAGATAGAATTAATTGATTTGCAAATCCTCAAAGAGCTACAGGATCAGGTAGTGGTATGTTCTGATTCAACAGCATCATAATGCACCATTTTATATGTGTGGCTAATGGATATTTTCATGAATGTTTGCTAGCTAGTCAGCCAATACAGAGAAATATTAGGTAGCGTAATTACTCACAGTTGTGTTTAATAAAATGAGAGAAATTATCAAATGACACTAATAATAATAATCCTATAGCAGGCTAAATAATTCAATGATAATTTCAAGTATTAATCTAGCTTTCTTCCCTGATTATGACTCTTCTCTCCTTTATCATAATGGGAGTAGCAGATTGTCTGCAATGAATTGTGAAAACGCAGCAGTGACTTTGGCAGTGAAGGCCTCCCATCAATTTTGATAGGTTAAAATGATTCTGGTTGGTCTTGAGCAAATGTGTCAATTTTTTTTTTCTGTGTGTGTCATAAAAGAAAGAAGCAATAGTAAATTCTTGCTGTTATTCCATGGAGCCAATAAAATCGTACTGCCAACAAGAGGCTGTTGACACCGTAAGTGTAGTTAACTGTCTTGAAATACTAGGCCTGGAAATAAAATCCCAATATTTCACATAACCTCTTTTTTATAAAAGAAAAAAACAAAACAAAACAAAACAACTATACTGCTTACATTTAGGGCCCTGCTGTTGTGTAACTATTTTTGAACATGTCTACTGTAAGTGTATATATATATATATATTTTCTGTGCAATAAATTCATTTAGAGATAAATTTTGATTGCAAATTATTTTGGGGGAGGCATGGTATTTGTGGCTAGTCTCACAAGTAAAAAGGACTAAAAGAAAGAAGAAAAACATTTTTTATTACAGCATATTTACATCTGTCCAAAGTACTTATTTACTATAATACTGACTAATGTATAATACTGTACACAAAGAAAGAAGTTAAATGAGTTATAATTCAGTCAATGTATAGCTGGCCATTTTAAAACTTACCACTGAATCTTTCTGGTATGAAATGTGATATCTGGCAATCTGGTCCAGTTCATTACATCAGGTCATTTGTATGTTCTTATTACCATTTTGATAGCATAGCACATTTTATAACCCAGACATTTTACAATGGAACTATGATGCATGTATTTTCAAAAGTATAGACATACATGAAGCTATGAGGTCAAAAAAGATGAATGTCCGTAGTACCATATAGACTCAACAAATAAAAGTGTCCAAGGGTCTGAGTGTGACTTATGAATATTGTATAAGATTAGGCCAACATGTGGTTTTGATATAAATAATCTGTTCTTAAATTAGAATTACAATCGTTGAGTACAGTGTTGAAAATGGCAGATAGATTTTAGCTATCTTTGCTCACTAGGGAAAATGGAAAAATGTTTAGTTTGGTCAGATTTTCACTTAACTTCTGAAAAATCTTACGTTTGAGAGAACCCTTCTGAAATAAGAATCCTTAAAGACATAACCCCTTTGGCACAAGTTTTCAAGAAACTTGTTTGATGTTGTAGACAATTCTATGGCACACGTACTGTTCTAGATGTTTCATGCCAATAATATGTAAGCCATACCAAGGCGACATATACATATAGAGATGTTCCTCAGCTTACAAGGGGGCTATGTACAGAGAAACACATAAAAAATTGAAAATGCATTTAATACCCCTAAACAATCAAATATCATAGCTTACCTTAAGCTTATTTAAACATACTCAGAACACTTACATTTGCCTGCATTTGGGCAAAATCATCTTAAGCAAAGCCTATTTTATAACAAAGTATCAAATATCACATGCAATTTATTAAATATTACACTAAAAAAAGAAGAATATATATATTCTATATATATGTTCTATATATAGAATGCTTGTAAGAATATCAGGTGTTCACCCCTGTAATCTTCTAGCTGACTGGGAGCTGTGGCTCACTGCCGCTGCCCAGCATCACAAGATGGCACCATATAGAACAAGAGTTTCAGGTGGTAGGTGTTGTAAATTTTACCCAAACTGACATTGGTCAAACTCGTTTTTGTCATCATATATATCAAGTAGTTTTCTCGGGTTTATTTTTAGAATATCCTTGTATAATGAATATTTACACTGATATCTAGTATAAAAATCTTGCAATTTAACATTAGAAACATTAAGATATTGAAAATCAATCTATTTCTTTAATTCATTGAAGACATTTTTGGCTTGTTTCCAGTACTTTCTTACTGGTTAAAAAGTGAATTTGAAGTAGTCTGGATTTCATTATTATATGGCACTTTCCCTTTGATGAATACAAAGACGATATTCTATATTAGCTATCTGAGAAGAATTTATTTTTTTAATTTTATTTATTTGTAAGAGAGAGAGTGAGAGAGAGCACAAGCAGGGGGAGCAGCAGGATGAGGGAGAAGCAAACTCCCGGCTAAGCAGGAAATCTGTTGCAGAACTGAGTCCCAGGACCCTAAGATCATGACCCGAGCTAAAGGCTCAGGCGTTTAACTGACTGAGCCACCCAGGTGTCCCAATCTGAGAAGAGTTCTGTATGCTATTCCTATTAATATGCAGTTTAAAGTCTAGGTAATTAACTTAATATTTTAGTGGCTATTGTATAGATAGCACTATGTTCCAGGCAGAGAGTAAGAAAGAAATATTAAATCAACCATATTCTATGCATTCTAAATGAAAATAATTAATCAATCATTATAAATACTTCTATTTATGGAATATCAACTTATAAGCTTTCCTCCATATGAACAATGCCAAATACCAGAATAAAGGGTCATCTAATACAAATAAAGGATAGAATTAAAGAATTCTGGTAAGCCATTTAATTTTGAAAAACGGTGTTCTATTGTTGCTGAGTTGTGGTTTTCCGTTACATAATATCTGATAAGTGTAGAAGTAACATGAGTGTTACGTGAGATGAGAAATGGTATATAATTAAGATATTTTTAAAAGTACAGATAAATACAAATTTGTAAACATAGCATTATGGAGGAGTAAAAATAAATGATAGCTACACACTCTAAAGTGAATAAAACTTGGAAAGCTAATAGAGAAGTAAAACAAGGACAGTGCAAAAAGTATGGTACATTTTTATGAAGTTCAAACAAATTCTGTGAAACCATAGATGGACTTAAAGATACTATTATGTATCAAATATTGTAAAAATTAAGCAAGGAAATAGCAAACATAAAACAACCAAAGCATACAAACTTGGGTAGATACAAGAGGTGTGATCATGTTCTACTTCATAAAGAGATGACTTAATAGATAAATACAAGTAACTAGACTTTTTAGAAGTTCATAAAACGTTGCCTGTTATTTCTTAGTAATATAAAATATATGGTTTTCTAACAAAAACGTTTATCTTAAAAATATTTAAAAATAAATTTCAGGCTACTCCTAAGGTTATATTTACTTTTCCACTGTGGGAAAAGCTGGTTGTTGTAGTTGTAGTTGTTTGTTTGTTTTAGTCTCCTCCTAGTTTTTATTATTATAATGTGGAATGAGGAATGTTAGATTGAAAAGTGAATTATTTTATAGACAAAAATCATTACTTGATTCACCTCCTGGTACAGCAGATGGAACTCCTGAAAATATGCCCTTTTGCCTTATGGAAGAGTAACAGTTATGCTTACTTCTGAAACATACTTGGTGGTGGCCCTAAATAGTGACACCATAGTAAACATTTTGAATATTTGCAATTAATTTTTATAGTCATAGGGCTCCAAAAGGCACTGCAGGTATCTTAGCAGGTATTTCAATAAGGCTAAAAGTTGCCTGACTGTTTAAAAATATTAGCAAGGCACAAAACATGGCAGAAGTATTGTCCTCAGATATTATTTTTTTCCATATGCTCCTGATTTCACACATGACAAGTTATTTTTTCAAATATTTATTATAAAAGTTTTTATTTATTTATTTGACAGAGATCACAATTAGGCAGAGTCAGGCAGAGAGAGAGAGGAGGAAGCAGGCTCCCTGCTGAGCTGAGAGCCCGATGTGGGCCTCGATCCAAGGATCCTAGGATCATGACCTGAGCTGAAGGCAGATGCTTTTACCTACTGAGCCACCCAGGCTCCCCCATGACAAGTTATTTTGATAGATGTATATACAGTGTATTTTCCAGTTATAAGAAAAATGGTTCTGCTATTTTTAACCTTTTTTTAAAATTAAATAATTTTTTTCATTGAAATTTTATTTTTTAATGTTTTACTTCTCTTTTCTTTTTTTTTAAAGATTTTATATATTTATTTGAGAGACAGAGATCACAAGTAGGCAGAGAGGCAGGCAGAGAGAGAGGGGGGGGGAAGCAGGCTCCCTGTGGAGCAGAGAGCCAGATGCGGGGCTCAATCCAAGGACCCTGAGATCATGACCCGAGCTGAAGGCAGCAGCCCAACCCACTGCGCAACCCAGGCGCCCCAATGTTTTACTTTTCAATATACTACTTAGAATATAAAACCTATTCCATTTTGTAAGATGTTTACCATTTAAAAACTGGTAATTTTCTCATTGTGTCTTCCCCTCACATTGCTTTATTTTGAATAAAAAATTTCACAATAAACATAACTGATGCTTTCCTTCTGATGGTCCCTCTGTTGGTCATATTGTATATGAGCCATGACAATTAGTTTTACAAAATTTATTGATGTTTGTTGATATGTTTTATCATAACTAATTTTCCCTCCCTTATCTAGATTCCCCAGCTTTCAGACAGGTGGACACTTCAATAAACCATACCCAAGGGATGTATCAAGTACTTCTTAGACATTCTCTCAGATCCTTGAGGTCTCATTTTGCCTAGGGATTTGCAATAGGTTCTGCCAGAGGCACCACTGTGACAACTGATGTCCATGGTCTATCTCCTGCTAAGCTCAAGAGGTCACTGGTTTCCAAGTTTATCTATACAATTAATGCATACCAGCAAGTTCTTTTTTTTTAATATTAACAAACTTATTTTAAAGTTTATATGGAGAGGCAAAGACTCACAATAGTAAACATAGTGTTGAAGGAGAACAAAGACTGAGGACTGACTTCAAAGTTTACCATAACGATTGGGCGCCTGGGTGGCTCAGTGGGTTAAGCCTCTGCCTTCCGGCTCAGGTCATGATCCCAGGGGCCTGGGATCGAGTCCCGCATTGGGTTCTCTGCTCAGCAGGGAGCCTGCTTCTCCTCATCTCTCTCTCTGGCTGTCTCTCTGCCCATTTGTGATCTCTCTCTCTGTCAAATAAATAAATAAAATCTTAAAAAAAAGTTTACCATAACGATAATTGTAAGCATGATATTGTAATACAACAGAAAGACTAGATTAAAGCAACAGAATATATATTATCAATTATATTTCATATATAATAGAAAAGCAAAAGCAATACAAGAGAGCAAAATACAATCTTTTAAACAAATGGTTCTGTAGCAATGGTGAAGCTAAATCTAAAAATATAAAATAAAATAAATCCAGGCAGATATCCTACACTCTTCACAAAAATGAACTCAGATTGGATTATAAACCTAAACATGAAACATGTAGAAGGTAATATAGAAGAAAATTTAAATGACCTTGGTTTTCGCAATAACTTTAGCTAAAAAACACAAGCACTGAATTTAAAAATGTCTACTCTGTGAAACACAATGCCAAGAGAATGAAAAGGCAAAGCACAGACTATGAAAAAAAATTTGCAAAATACACATCTGGCAAAGGACTGTTAATCAAAAATACACAAAGACCCCTTAAAACTCAACAATGGGGGAAAAACCTGATTAAAAATGAGCCAAAGACCTTAGCAGATACCTCACAAAAGAAAATATTACAGATGGCAAATAAGCATATAAAAAGATGCTTCACATCAAAGGTCATCAGGAAAATGCAAATTAAAACAAAAAAGAGACACCAGTACATACCCAGAATCCAGAGCACTGACAACAGAACATGAAATGTTGGTGAGGATGTGGAGCAACAGGAATGTTCTTCCATGTGTATTGAGAATAAAGAATGGAAAACAACTTGGCAGTTTCTTACAAAACTAAACATATTCTTGCCAGATGATTCAGCAGTAGCAGCTCTTGGTATTTATCCAAAGAAGATGAAATCTATACCCACAAAGATGTCTATAGTAGTTTTATTCATAACTGACAAAAGCTTGGAAGCAACCAAGATATCCTTCCATAAGTGAAAGGTCAAAGAAAGTGTAGTACATGCAAACAATGGAATATTATTTAATGCTAGAGAAATGAATTACCAAGCTATGAAAAGATATGGATATAAATATTTAATAAATATTTGATTTTAGGCTTCTACCAGTCTATCAATAGTATTAGTATATTTTAACAGTGAATGCTCAGCATTCATTAATTTACCTAATAAAACATTTTGGGTTCAATATTTTAAATACTTCAACCTCTATGATTATATTCCTAATAATTTTGAATTGGGGTAAATAAACCTTAATTTTTTGTAACTTGTTTCTTATTGCAAGAGAGCTCAATGAAATTTTAGAAAATAAAAATTTACAAAAAAAAGTTTAGTTTACTATTGCCAAATAATTTAAAACTTTATCTTATATTCAAATACATATATTTTTCTAAATTGATTTATATGCTACTAAAACCAAAAACTTTTAGTTATACTAGATTTCATATCCTGCAATCAATGCCAGAAATCCATCTGTCAATGATTTGTCTTAAATAGAGTTAAGATGGGTGTTATTACAATGCAAGATGGAAACAAAGGTAGTATAACAATTGGTGTTACATAACTTTTCCGTTTTGATCAAGTTACTAATCTACAAAAGGCTTTTATCAGTGACAGACTTGGGACTTTAACAAAACTTTTAAACTAGCATGTGCGACTCATTCCTAGAAAACAACACAATCAATAACACTTTATTTAGATTAAATCATGACTATTTCTCCATTTGAATAAAAAAGGTAGCAACCCCAATAAGTTTATTGAACATGAAAAGTTGAAATGCTATAATGCTCCTAAGGAATTAAATGATCCAGTCAAGAATAACAAAAAAAGGATATAAATTACCAAAGTGTTTGTATAATTGTAATGTACAACTGCCCATTATTGTTCCATAGTGTAGGCTTGTACAAGAACTCTATAAAAGAACTCCACTTCTAAACTGTGGAAAATATGTTCCCTTTCCCCCTATATACAAATATTAAGCCATTCATTTAGCTTTTAAAATATCCACTTAATACAGGCTTTTTACACATTTGAACAGGCAGCACGGCTCTATTCTTATCGCTTACATCTGAAGGATAGACTTCTAGCGTAAGAGGTAAAGCCCATAAAGGAGCCCAATAATAACAACAAAATACAGTTTAGTGAGCCCTTACAATCTGCCAGCTACCTTTCTGAGAATACTTCAATTAATAAAACATATAAAATACCTGACCACAAAGAGCTTACATTCTTTTGAAATATAATAGTGAAATAAACCAATAATAGAGGGGCACCTTGGTGGCTCAGTCCATTGAGTGACTGCCTTTGGCTTGGGTCATGATCTCAGGGTCCTGGGATGTAACTCCCCAGCAGGCTTTCTAGGCAGTGGGGTGTTTTCTTCTTCCTCTGCGCACCCTCCCAATTCTCTCTCTCTCTGTCTCAAATAAGAAAATAAACCAGTAATAGAATAATGATTGATGGTTGATGGTGATAAGTGATACAAAGAAATACAAGAAAGGTAAAAGCCATTGGAGAATGCTGGGATGAAAGTTAATTTTATTTTGTGTTGGGTGGTTATATCTCATTTATGAGATGTTATTTGCACAAAGACCCAGGAAGTGAAGGAGAGTGTTATACAAATATTAAAGGAAAAGATTGCTCTAGGCAGAGCAAGTAAGTATATAGACTTTGTGTGAACAGCTTGTCTGTTACTTTTGAGGAAAAGCAAGGAGGCCAATGAGGAGTTCATAGTGGTGGAGAGAGGAAGAACGTATTGATGTATGACCTTCTAGTACATTGAAACGCCTTCAGTTTTTATTTAATATGAAAGGGGAAGATACCAAAAGACCCTCAACAGCAGAATAAAATCATTTGACTTGATTTTTAGGTTAAATTGCTGTACCAAAATAAATTTGCAGGGAGAAAGGAGTGCAGTATGTGTGGAAGTGGGGTTATCAATCAAGTCAATAATTCAGGAACATATGATGGTGTTTTTAGCATGCTGGGTGGTAATAGAAGTGGTGAGGTATGGTTTTCATTGTGTATATATTTTGATGGTGAATATTCTGGTGAACAGGATGGGGTATGTGCAGGACAGACATCAACATTTATTTTACCTGCACAAACAGAAGGGTGGAGTCTTCATTCCCTGATATGGAGAGAACTCTGAGTTCAAATGTTCTTTCTCATTAAATGGCATAGTGATGATGAGGATTTAGTCAGACAGTGAAAGAGAGCAGTAAGCATAGTGTTAAGCGGTAAGACATTATAATACATTGGAACATCAAAAAACGTTGTGTTGGATCATCTGTTTATGTGAGTAAATAAATAAATAAAGCTTCCTGGGGTTCTGATAGAGGTAAAGAAGACTGCTATATGATCCAAAGGGGCATGTGCACCAAATGTTTATAGCAGTAATATCCACAATAGGCAAACTATGGAAAGAACATAGATGTCCATCAACAAATGAATGATATATATATATATATATATATATATATATATATACAATGGAATACTACTCAGCCATCAAAAGAAATGAAATCTTGCCATTTGCGTTGACATGGATGGAACTGGAGGGTATTATGCTTAGCAAAATAAGTCAACCAGAGAAAGGCACTATCATATGATCTCCCTGATATGAGGAAATGGAGGTGCAATGTGGGGGGTTTGGGGAACAGGAAAAGAGTAAATGAAACAAGATGGGATCGGGAGGGAGACAAACCATAAGAGACTCTTAATCTCACAAAACAAACTGAGAGTTGCCGGGGGGGGGGGGGTGGGGAGGTTAGGGAGAGGGTGGTGGGGTTATGAACATTGGGGAGGGTATGTGCTGTGGTGAGTGCTGTGAAGTGTGTAAACCTGGTGATTCACAGACCTGTACCCCTGGGGCTAATAATACATTATATGTTAATGAAGAAGAAGAAGAAGAAGAAGAAGAAGAAGAAGAAGAAGAAGAAGAAGAAGACTACTATAAATCAAATGCTATGGTTTTCAGCATAGAGTGTGTAATCAGGCATATTTTATTAAAGTAACCAAGTAAAATGATGGTCGAAAACTGGAATAACAGAAAACATAACAATCAGAGATTTTAAAAAGAGATATGGGACAGTGTAGAGAATATAGTCAATGATATTATAATAGTGTTATATGGTGACAGATGGCGGCTATATTTGTAGTGATCATAGAATAATGTATGGAGATATTGAAAACCTGAAACCAATGTAACACTGACTATCAACTACACTCAAATAAAAAAATAGTAAAAATAAAACATTTTAATTTAAAAAGATAAAAAGAGGGACAAGAATTTGAAAAGTGAATTTCAAAAAGAGTAAAGATGAGGCTAAGACATACTCTGAACCTTGAGGAAAACACCATTTTGAAAATTCTTCCCATTTTGAGAAAACTCAAATGAATCAATACCATAAAAGAACCCATTTTAACTGAGAGATGTAATGAATGCTCAAGAAATAATTTTATGACAGGATAATTCTTCCCTATGAAACAGCATACAGAAACCCGGGGAAACACCTGGAAGCCAAATAAACTATACTGAAAATAAGAATTAGGAAAAAGATAAATGATGAAAGATAAGAAAATTAGACCTGCGACAGAGACCTAGTGAAGAGAATTTTTAGCTTGTGGTTTAATGTTTTTGAGGATAATCTAGAGTTCATAACTGCCTTGAGGCAGGCTGGTTGTAGGCAGTTTAGGCAGACCCCTAAGAGAGGCCTACTTTGGGCAAGTGGTGTTGGAGGAGGCCATTGGGCTGGACAAAGACAAATCCAACCATTTGACTAAAGTGTCTGTGAAGATGTTGAAGTCAGATGCAGCAGAGAAAGACCTGTCAAACCTAATCTCAGAAATGGAGATGATGAAGATGATTGGACAGCACAAGGACACCATCAACCTGCTGGGTCCTGCACACAGGATGGTCCTTCGTACACTATCATGGAATATGCCTCCAAAGACAACATACAGGAGTACCTGCAGGCCCAGAGGCCTCCTGACCTGGAGTACTGTTACAATATCAGCCACAATGCAGCAGAGCAACTCTCCTCCAAGCACCCGGTATCCTGTGCCTACCAGGTAGCCTGAGGCATGGAGTACCTTGCCTCCAAGAAGTGCATACACCAAGACCTGGCCACCAGGGAAGTGCTGGTGACAAAGGACAACATGATGAAGATCTCAGACTTCAGCCTTGCCAGAGATATCACCACATCAGTTACTATAAAATGAGAACCAACAGTGGACTGCCTGTGAAGTGGATGGTCCCTAAGGCCATGTTTGACCAGATCTACATCCACCAGAGTGACTTCTGGTCTTTTGGGGGTGATCCTGTGCAAAATTTTCACTCTGGAAGCCTCCCATATCCTGGAGTGCCTGTGGAGGTGGTTTTTAAGCTGCTGAAGGAGTCATTTGATGGATAAGCCAATAAGTGCACCAGAGAGTTATACACAATAATGAGGGGTGGCTGGCATGTGGTACCTTCAAGCTGCTGGTAGAAGACCTGGATCATACTGTGGCCTTGACCTCCAACCAGGAGTACCCGGACCTGTCCTTGGCCCTGGAACAATACTGTCTATGCTTTCCCAACACCCAAAGCTTCACCTGCTCCTCAGAGAAGAATTCCACCTTCTCTCATGTGCCGTTGCCCAGGGAGGCCTATCTGCCCTGACACCCAGCCCAGCTTGCCAATGGTGGACTCAAATGACTAGTATCCCTATTACTCCTGTCCAGATTCCGTCATAAGCTGTAACCCTTACCCCTCACCCTCCCTGCAAGACTCACTGCCTTCTCCTTTGTCCCTTTCCTACTGGCAGGAGCCAGCTGCCTACCTGAGGCCTTCACCCCTTGAAGTTCACCTCTCTTCCCCTTCCTCTTCCTCCTCCTTACAACCTGCTCATGAAAGAAAGGAACAGAGAGGCAGGTACTTGCTCGTGGCTACTTCCTTCCCTCCCATATGTTGGACCAAGACCCCTCCCTGTCATCTGGTACTGCCTAGACGTCGAGAGAGTTGGAGATGAGGCAGGCCAGTGAAAGCTGTTGGAGCTTTCCTGGTTTGGTTTTGTCTGCTTAGCATAACATGTAAGACTGAGTTCTGGTGGCAGGGACCTAGTCCTTGGGGCTATAGCACTAGCGAGGGGAGGTCAACTGCTCTGGGCCTTGGCTAAGAGCAAGCCCTGCTCCAGAGATATGGTGCCAAGGGCTTATTAATTTTGATACTAATTTGCTTTGCTGACCAAATACCTGGTATCAAAAGATGGGAAGGCAAAGACTGGAAGCAGTGTTGTGACCATGGGGTCCAGCCCCAAACTATGAAGAAAACACAAAGTGTATAAATCTGAGTAAGTATATATTTACACACCTTTTTAAATAGGTTGTTATCAAAGATTTAATCAATGGGTAATATGCTCCTCGTGGCTGGGAAGCATCAGTTGCCATATATTAAAAACAAAGAAAAGAGGTGTCTGGGTGGCTTCCTTCAAGAAGTGTCCCTTCTTTTCAGGTCATGATCCCAGGGTCCTGGGATGGAGCCCAACATCAGGCTCTCTGCTCAGTGGGAAACCTGCTTCTCCTTTTCCCTCTGCCCTGCTTATAGTTCCTCTTCCTGTCTCTCTGTCTGTCAAATAAATAAAATATTAAAAAAAAAACAAGAAAGAAACAAAATGTTTTTAAAAGGTCTTTTTTTTTTTAATTTTCTAGGGGTGCCTGGATGACTTAGTTGTTTAAGCAGATGTTTGCCTTTGGCTGAGGTCATGATTCCAGTGTACAGGGATCCAGCCCTGCATGGGACTACTTGCACCCCAAGGAGCTTGCTTCTTCCTCTCCCTTTGCACATGATTCCCCCTGTTTGTGTGCTTCTTCTCTCTCTCTCTCTCTCTCTTGCTGTCAATAAATAAAATAAAATCTTTTACTAAATAAATAAAAAAATAAATAAATTTCTAAACCTACTTTCAGTTTAGGTCCCTTAACAAAAATTGCTACTGCTTCATTAAAAAAAAAAAAAAGATAATTTAGAAAGATGCTTCCAGAGTTAAAAATCTGTTTTGTTTCTTTGTCAGGATTCAATATAGAAGTGCTTTAAAAAGTAAAAGAAAAAATATGCTATATTAACTCTAATCACACTATAACTTTGGTGGTTATATCAAGATAATGAAAAGTGATTTTAAAGCAAATTTCATTATTAGACATAAAGATCAAGTCAAAATTACAGAAGAGTAAAAGGATGAATTCATCAGGGAGTATAATAATTCTTTTTTTTTTTTAAAGATTTTATTTATTTATTTGACAGAGAGAGATCACAAGTAGGCAGAGAGGCAGGCAGAGAGAGAGAGAGAGGAGGAAGCAGGCTCCCTGCTGAGCAGAGAGCCCGATGCAGGACTCGATCCCAGGACCCTGAGATCATGACCTGAGCCTAAGGCAGCGGCCTAACCCACTGAGCCACCCAGGCGCCCCGGGAGTATAATAATTCTTGAATTTTAATACGTAACAACAGATTTGGGGATATATAGGGAAAAACTAAGAACAAAAATCATAACTTCTACCTTGGACGACAAATGGAAAATAATTTCAACACCCTTATTTTAAGATTACATACACAAATGGTCATCATATTGGTAAGATATGTAAGACTTGAACAAAATGATCAACTAACTAGATATGCTTGATATTACATTACAGTAACTGAACTAACTGAGGTCAGTCTTCGGTGAATCACAGAAACAGGTGGAGTTGTCAAACAAAGGAATCTTTGTTTACAACATACAAGGAGTTCACAGGGAATAAGTTCCAAAGCCTTGACTGTTTGAACAGGAGAGAGATTTTTATTTAGTATTTAAAATGAATACTCAGAAGGGAGAGTTTTATTATCCCGTGTATGGTTGGTCATAAGGTTGTGGATGCATGCACATCCACATATGTATTTGTGCAATATGTATTGCATGTTCACCTGAATGAAGCTTGTATTCCACCGAGGGCAGAAACGTCAATGTTAGAATAAAGCAGAGGTAACTGTTGGACAAGGGAAAGGAACTCTGCAGGCTTCAAGAGCAGATAGAAACTAGATGGGGTCTTGGGCTCATTTTCTGGGACAAGGAATGAAAGGCCTTGATTGCTTTTGAAATAGCACTAGGAGTTTTACCACTGATTTATTGTCTCAATAGCTTAGGCTATTTCCTGGTCTGGTGGTGACTGTTAGTTTTCCCATTGCCTTGTTCCCTCAAAATCCTTAGGAGTGAGGTTTTTGCATTTCTTTGTAAGAACCTCCCAGGAATTTTTGGAAGAAGTGTGCTTGGGCAAGTACACAGGTGGGGTATAGATCATTGAAAATAGCTGGGGACAAAAAATGACTTTTCTTATGTCAGGAAAACTATATCTCTTCTTTAATTTTCTAGGAACCTCTAACTCTTTCTGCTGATGTTACCAGCAGGCATCTGAGATATTACTGATTGTTCTCTTGAACCTAAGGAAAAGGAAATGTAGAAAGCAAAAGACAAAACTTTAAAATCTATCCTGCAACTCATCAATTCACTGCAGCCACCTCTCTGTCTTTCCCTTTCTCTTTTTCTCTCTTTCTCTTTCTCTCTCACTTTCTCTCTCACATACGCACAACACACACAAATCGACTTAAAGCAATTTTTAATTTTCCCTATTCCATTTTAATATACTTGAGGCATGATCATTTTCTTAGTAAATACAAGGAAAAAAAATCTAGGATTCCATCATTCTGTGTGATTAAAGTATTGAGGAATTTACTTCCAATAGCACTTATAAAAACATATTTTATTTAAGGAATATTATATAATCAGGTGCCTGCATTTTTCTTATTCTCTAACTAGTGTTATTTGGCAATTAATATTTTGTCAATCAATATTCCCCTATACCTGAATGTGTGGTCAGTGAGAGATGAGTTAGAGGCAAGGATGGTGAACACTCCCAACAACTGCAGACTACATATATCTTAAGCCATGATTTTCTTTGCAAAGGTCAACATTGATAATGTTCTAGTCATACCTCCGTGTACCAGGAAAGAAGTAGCATATTTCTTGAAAGACACAGCTATCAAAGCTCCATTGAGAAACCATAAAGATGGAGAAGGGATTTGCAAATTAAATATCTGATAATGGACATCTACTCTGATTATTTAAAAATGAATAAAAATAAAAAACCTTACTAATAACCAAACAGAGTATCCAATTTTACATGTGAAGGAAATAATGGAAGAGACATGTCACCAAAAGTATATGGATGGCTTATAAGCACATGGCCAATTTCTCAACATTTAAACATTAAAGAAATAAAAATTAAAATCATAATGAGACATGCTTACATATCTATTAGAATGGCTAAAATTATAAAGGCTAATTGTACTTGGTCTGAGCTAGATTGAGAAGCAACAAAAAATCTAAACTGTTGTTGGCATATATCATGATACAACCACTTTGGAAAATAGTTTCAAAAATTTTTAAATGAAAAATATGTTGCAGTTACACAAATAGCCATTTTATTCTAGGCATTTAACCAAGAAAAACAAACCCTATGTTAATACAAGGACTTGTATGTGAATTTCATATCAGCTTTATTTTTAAGAATTGAAAACAGTGGAAATGTTCATCAATGTCCATCAATAGAGCAAAGACAATTGGAGATTCTCAAAGTAATGATGCTGAGAAAAGAAAATCCAGGCAATGAATAGTATATACTGTGTGATTCCATGACTACAAAAAATCTAGAAAATACAAATTTATATATAGTCACAGTCATCAAATATATGGTGTGATTTTAGTGCCTTCTTCTGTGCTCCCATAGCTTCCTACACTTGTATCTCCGAGCATTTGTTACACCATGTGAAAATATGAACTCTTTCTCTTTATTCTGTCTTACTAGAATAAGAATCCTTGAAAGTTTATGGACAATTGAACTCTCAGTTATTAGCAGAAATTCTATCACACAGTAAGTTTCCAAATATAAAAGCCAGAGTTTTACAATGAACTCTAAGCTTTTACATGATCTAGCCACTCATTTAACCTCTGTGACCTCTTTCCCTGCTACTCTTCAGTCACTCACAGTGGCCTCCTTGCTATTCCTCAGATATGCCAGGCATGATCCAACCTTATGGCCTTCAAGATAGCCAATTCCTTTGTCTGGAGTGACCTTATTGCTGATAGTTCTGCGCAAATTCATCACCTTTCCATACATTTGTTCAATTGTCAGCTTCATTGTAAGTACCCTGATCTTTCTATTAAAAGATTTAACTCGCCATCCCCTGCCTAGCAACCTTGATTTTTCTCACCCTGATCGAATTTTTCTTTTTCCCCATTGTACTCTTCCTTTTTGAATGCACTATGCCATTTTTATTAAGGTTTATAGCTTTGAATTGTCTCACCCATTAAAATAAAAGTTCTACAAAGCCAATTATTTCATTTACCAGTGTAGTCTGAAGTAATATCTGCCATATAATAGTTCAGTAGACAACTGGTAAATTTCAAAATAAATTAATGTTGAGAGTATACTGAATTTCATAAGTCATTTCAATATTTTTTTCCAAAAAATAAACTACATAAAACATACTTTAAATTTACTTTCAAAATATTTTATAGCATATAATGGACAATATACATAAGCCTAAAGAAACAATCCTATAATTAACCATTTCATACCTACTTAAAAACTGCATAATACCACACTCTTAGATCCTCTTTGAATGCTCTAAAATAACCCTTCAAATGAAATACATTTTAAAAACTCACAGATTTTTTGGCAAATAATTTAATAAAATAAAAGTTTCATTCATCTATGTAGATCAAAATAAATGTTTTTAATAAGCATGAAATTATAACTCTGAAGTGTGCTAAAATGAAACCACCTGCTAAGGGTGAGAGAACAAAAATAAACATCCTTTTTCCAAATAAGAGGAATTTATTACCTTTGAATCAAAGCATGTGGATTTGTTTTAACTGGCAATAAAGCAATATGGAGACACAAACCATAGGAAGTCATATTTTAGATTTCCAAAAGACTTCTAAGTGAAGAGTATACATTTTTTAATTGCTACATAATGCTACATAATGACAAGATGACAGGTTGTGGCAAATAGCATTTTAAAAGCTCTACTCATAATGGAACGGAAGATGTCATTTCCCTATAATTTTATATATGTCTTTAATTGACTATATCTGGATACAACATATTACCAAACAGATGTTCATCAAAGACTAAATCATTTTTAATGGAACATAATAATTTGAACCTACATCTATTAATCATTTTTTTCGATCTAAAATTTATAGTCTCGCTAAACATTTTATCAGTTGTTGACAAAATTCAAAATAAATAGGATAAAAAGTCGTGTTTGAAAAAGTAGATTTCTTTTCAAATTGGCATTTAAATGAAAATATTTGCTGATATTTTTAAAACTTTAAATGTAATTTTATATATATATCTGACCTATCAGATGATATAAAATTTTTGGAGAAAATATGACATATTTTTTTATCTTGGTTGAAGGTATTAATAAAGAGCAACTGTTTGTATTATTTGTATTGTGATATCTTAGTTAATAAACATGAATAACTGGTATAAAATATGTTTTTTTAAAAATTTTATTTATTTACTTGACAGAGATCATAGGAAGGCAGAGAGGCAGCCAGAGAGAGAGGAATGGAAGCATGCTCCCAGCTGAGAAGAGAGCCCACTGTGGGACTCAATCCCAGGAACCTGGAATCATGACCTGAGCCGAAGGCAGAGATTTTAACCCACTGAGCCACCCAGGCGCCCTAAAATATGTTTTTTTTTTTTAATATAGAAGTATAGTTCTTGCCAAAATATGGAACTAGCTGGAACTGAATGCCTCCTTCAAAGTCAGCTCTGGAGAAATTATCCAAGTGTAATATGGAACTATTTCAGATATTAACCAAAAACAAAGAAATGATGATAAACGCCTTAAAATACTCAAAGTTGCCCTTGACTGGTATGTTTCAAGCTCTATTCCTGGTTTGAAGACAGGTTTTAACAGGCCTGTCACTGTAGAAATCCGCTGGATGTTTAGAGGCTATCAGAACTGTACAAAACCTTGAAGGGGTAAAGACTTGAAAATTCTTTAGAGAGATTAGCTCCCTAAGGCATTATTCCTCCACACATTTTCCTCCAATCAATTAAGACTGATGGATGAGGGGCACCTGAGTGGCTCTCTCATCACGTGGGTGGTGGGTTAAGCCTCTGCCTTCATCTCAAGTCATGGTCTCTGGGTCCTGGGATCCAGCCCCACATCGGGCACTGCTCAAAAGGAAGCCTGCTTCCCTCCCTGCTTGCCTGCCTCTCTGCTTACTTGTGATCTCTCTCTCTCGCTCTCTTTCTCTCTCTCTGTGTCCAATAAATAAATAAAATCTTTTAAAAAAGGCTGATGGATGATAAATTATGAAAACTGCTCCCTCCAAATGATGCTTCTTCATAAGGATTTAAGAATTTAAAATTGAAACTTGACCGTAGGATTTATCTTATAGAATAACATCAAGTGAAGGCAGTTATTATTAGTTCTGAAGTATTGGTGATTCTGAATTCTTGGCCTCATTAGTAAATTTATTTTTAAATTCTCCCATGGAGTGGTGATTGGCCTTCAGTCTTTCATTGATATACATCATTGGGTCAAATGAGATGTGTGTGCCCAGAACTATATATAATCTTTTTTGTATTTCACTGGAGATGGCATTTCTGAGTTTTGTTCAATTGAATTTGGACAGATGTTTTAATAGTCACTTCTAGAGTTGGCCCTGGAGAATATCTTCCTTTTTTTCTCTTCCCGATTCTCTGAAAAACCCTGACTAATTCACATTATCACAGTAATATCATAATTCAAGTTTTTCCAAACACTATAGCTGCAAAATAGAAGGAAGCTACTCAGAATGGAATACTATTGTGAATGATTGAGAAAGAAAACATTATTATAATTAAGCTACCAGGTTTCAATGTATTTTATTGTTGCTTAGAAAATCCTAGCATACCCAGACTTTACAGAGATTTGATGATCCTAAGAAGAGCTGAACTCATGGACCAAAATAACTATGCACATAAAAAGTACAATTACTTACCTAAAAAATATGATGTGGTTAACTTTATATGCCAATCCAAGTGTTATGGGAACAGGAATTAAAAAAATAGCTTAGGGGCGCCTAGGTGGCACAGTGGATTAAGCCACTGCCTTCAGCTCAGGTCATAATCTCAGGGTCCTGGGATCAAGTCCTGCATCAGGCTCTCTGCTCAGCAGGGAGTCTGCTTCCCTCTCTTTCTCTCTGCCTAACCTCTGTCTACTTGTGATCTCTCTCTGTCAAATAAATAAATAAATAAAATCTTAAAAAAAAAAAGAATGACTGTACTTTTAAAAAATAGCTTAAAAGGAGCGCCTGGGTGGCTCAGTGGGTTAAGCCGCTGCCTTCCGTTCAGGTCATGATCTCAGGGTCCTGGGATCAAGCCCCACATCGGGCTTTCTGCTCAGCAGGTAGCCTGCTTCTCTTCCTCTCTCTCTGCCCACCTCTCTGCCTACTTGTGATCTCTCACTGTCAAATAAATAAATAAAATATTTTTAAAAATAGCTTAAAAGTATATGATAAAATAATGATATACTTATACAAGGAAAAGAAAGATACTATACTGTGAATATAAATTAAGTGAAAATTGTTGAAATAAAGAATACAATAAATGGAGACTAAGATGAATATAGCTGTAAAATGAATAAATGAGTTGGGAAAAACAAACAAACAAATTAATGACTTCTGCCCAAATACAGCAGAAGAGAAAAAAAAATAAAGAAAATATTTAAATAAGTACTGAGATAAATTTTGGAGAATTAAAGAAAGATAAAAGATACCAGACTTAAAATGATGCCAAACATGAGATATCAGAAACAAAACAAAACAAAAACTACACACACTAAAAACCACTCGTATACATTATGGTGAGTTTTAAGAATATCAAAAACAGAGAAGAGCATAAATGATGCCCAAGAGAAGAACAGATCACCTAAAATGTACAAGAATAATACTGACAGCACAATTCTCAATAGTAATAGCATATAAAGAGACAGCTGGGAGTTTTTATAGATGGAAAAGATATTTGAAACTAGGTATTATACATCAATCCAAATTATTGATTAAATTTGAGAGCACAGTAAAAATACAATGAAGCATGTTAGGTCTTAGAACATTTATCACACAGAGACACACATTTTGGAAAACTTCCTTGGAAGACAGCTCAATTTAGATCGAGAAAACAGAATTATGTACTCAAAGGCACATTTTGAAGGAAGGATTGAATATAGTCTGCACTGCAAATATTCTTTAATCGTATGTTCTGAATTTCCTAAATTTAAGAAGTATTTGTTCAAATATTTACCTTTAAATAAATCCTAGGAGACTTTTTCTTGGATTCTGGCAAATCAGTCCATTTGGATACAAATCTTTTTGTCACTGATGGAAATTTTGATAGCCCTTAACTGTGGAATGCCTAATGTATTGTTACAGCAATTGTGATTTGCCAATACATGGGTGATGTGTGTGTGTTGTGTGTGTTTATTTTTATTTTTGATGGTTTAACTCTTCTATGAGATTTTTAAGTAGACATGATTTTAATAAATTATGATTTGTTGAAATTTATCTGAGGTTATATATAATAAAATGAAATTTGTGTGAACTAAAGAAGTGCATCTCCATTTTTTTTGTTTTAAGAGTAGACTGGTCTTTAAAAATTGTCCAAAGAAGTACATTATATTTATTATTAAATTTGATAATATACTATAAAGTATTTATGGTCATATTGGACCATATCAAATTCTACTATTAATTCATATTAATAATTACCATAAGAGGAAAAAGGGATATTTTTCAAAATAAAAATTAGCGTATTTTTCAGAATATGATATAGTGTTATTCACTGAAGTGAGGGAACAAATGTCAAAGTCTAACACAGTTTACAGAATGTTTTAACATAAATTGAAATTTAAATCTGACCAAATTTCACAGTTTTAAGTAAAATGATAGCACTTTATATCCTTGAAAAGTGGTAAGTGACCCAAAACATGGCTTAGAAAAACAAATTTAACACTACACTAGTCTGAGATGGTTAAGTTATGGTACAACTTGCCATTGTGTATCATCAAATGGTATATTTTTTTCTTTTGGGCTTGTCATTATATTTTATTTTAGCCATTCTGGTAAGTGTGTAGTGATATCTCAGTGTCATTTTTTTTTAAAGATTTTATTTGTTTATTTGACAGAGAGAAATCACAAGTAGATGGAGAGGCAGGCAGAGAGAAAGAGGGGGAAGCAGGCTCCCTGCTGAGCAGAGAGCCCGATGCGGGACTCGATCCCAGGACCCTGAGATCATGACCTGAGCCGAAGGCAGCGGCTTAACCCACTGAGCCACCCAGGCGCCCTCTCAGTGTCATTTTAATTGCATTTCCTTGATGTCTAATTGTGTCAAAATATATTACTTTGATGTTTAATGCTCTGAGCTTTCTCAGTTCAGGACCATGAAGCCACTTAGGAAAAATACAGTTGCAGAGGCACTCATAGACCAACTCTTATTTCGAAATAAGAAGAAACATTAC
The DNA here is from genome assembly GCF_964662115.1 of Mustela nivalis. NCBI lineage: Eukaryota > Metazoa > Chordata > Mammalia > Carnivora > Mustelidae > Mustela > Mustela nivalis. The sequence goes on from NW_028136539.1 coordinate 650,729, forward strand.
TACCCATTCCAACAAAAAATAGATTTGTTATGCAGCAGGGATTTTATAAATTACCTGACACAACTTATATAGTAAGATGAAATGGGACAGGCGGCTTCTTGCAGCTATATACAACATCAGTTTAATTTCAATTTTCAGTATAATTTTTCCAAGGTATACACAGAATATATATTTAATGTAAATTGTGAACATTTTAAACTCTGTATATGGAAATTAGTCAATTTTAAGTTTATAACAATCAAAATTAACGGAAGTTTATTTTAAATTAGTTAGCTTTCTCTGAATTGCAAGACAGAATAATCAAGAATTGGTAAGAAAAAAGTAATCTCTGTAAAATTACCGGGGGTGCATTATAAAGTGTTCGGTAACTGATCAAACTCACAATTTGGATTGAATGGCAAGTGATTTTTAAAATCTGGAACTCATTGTCAATTTTTTTTTCTTCATTGTGTCTTAATAATTTACTGTGTTCATTTGCATGGAAGTGAAGAAAAATGCATGACATTTCATCTCAACACTAACACCTTTAACTGGCAACTCTAAATGTACTTTACAGCAGTGTAACAAAGTAAAGATCAATGATGTTTCATGAAATATCTGTTATAATTCTCAAGGAGATAGGGAGTTTGTGCAAAAATGCAAATCACTTTGCGACTAAACACATTGTTTATTTCAGCTAATTTTAAGAAAATATGCTGAGAATCTCTCAAAAAAGGAAGCAATGATTTAGGTTTGCCTTCAAACTCCTTATCTAATCCTGAACCAACAGCACATAGTTCAAAGAGCAACTAATTTGAGTAGCTCCAATTTACACATTTCCTAACAATGCTTAATTTAGTGGAATTTCTGTACAATTATGTTAATTTGATGTAATGAAAGACAAAAGTTCAAAAAGATCATCCTTAATTTATATAGATGCCAAACTATGCATTTTCTGAATGACGCCCAGGAACGTATTTTCAAAAACAAACAAACAATGCCAGAACCACTATTAGGTCATCTCTAGGCAGAAAGTGACTCAGAGCTTACATTACTCTCTCCCTGAAAGTATACTGTAGGCACTGAAACTACTACCCTGAGTCTGTGCTATCAAATTCCTTAAGTTAGAAAGTTTTAAAACCCGTCTGTGTGGGAGTATTTCATTTACAGATAGAGATTTGGTTGTTTATACATTTTCATACTTGATTTTTAGGATGTAATAACTATGTTTTAAAATTCATGGTGGTTTTGAATACTGTTGGATAATTGAGCTAAAATGGTATATCCATTCCTCCTAGGAAACAGAAATTATAGAAAGGTAGTGCTTTTCAAATCTGACATCTTTGAGTCATTGCAGTTTCATATAAATGCAATAGGAAAAGTGTCATTCATGTTTATGATATTTTCTATAAATAAATTAGAATGTACTGGAGGCCTGATATAAAGTGGGATGCCTAAACTTCAGTAAGATCTTGTTTTCAATTCAAAATAAATTTTATTTTTTATTTTTTTATAATGTCCCTCAATTTCAGATAAGCACCCCCATAAGGTCCACTCCGTTTTTTTTAAGATTTTATTTATTTTATTTGACAGATAGAGATCACAAGTAGGCAGAGAGGCAGGCAGAGAGAGAGGGAAGAGGAAGCAGGCTCCCTGCTAGGCAGAGAGCCCGATGCGGGGCTCGATCCCAAGACCCTGGGATCATGACCTGAGCCAAAGGCAGAGGCTTTAACCCACTGAGCCACCCAGGCGCCCCCAAAATAAATTTTAAATTGAATTATGCACCTCTAAGTTCAGAGACAATAAACATCAACCAACACAATTAATAAGTTCTATTTCTTGAAATTTCGGGAACATTGATAGTCTCATCTCCTGGAAGAACAACAGCTAAAATTTTTGGTCATGGATTCCTGCTAAAATATCACTTTCCCAAAGAAAATTAATGTTATGAATTTTCATTGATTGTTATTGATCATGAAGAATATAACAACCACGATAAAAAGAGTAGGAAAAACATGATATCTCATCTGTAAGGGCATGTGGAAAGTAGGAAATGCTAATAAAAATAACTACCATTATTTCCTAAGTTAACATAATACAACAGAACAAAAATATTTCAAAACAATGTTTTCTTTTTTTTTAAGATTTTATTTATTTATTTGACAGAGAGAGATCACAAGTAGGCAGAGAGGCAGGCAGAGAGAGAGGAAGAAGCAGGCACCCTGCTGAGCAGAGAGCCCAATGTGGGACTCAATCCCAGGACTCTGAGATTATGACCTGAGCCGAAGGCAGTGGCTTAACCCACTGAGCCACCCAGGCGCCCCCATAACAATATTTTCTAGGCTCATTCTGATAACTCTTTTCTAAATTCAAATTTAAAGGTTGAGGCATGTGATATATATTACACAAAAAACATCCCAAGGCATTCGTTAAAAAAAAAAAAAACTCTTAATAAAGAACAAATCCAAAGGAATTTCTTTTCTAATTTAATTAACAAATTATGAATTGACTTACCTATTTTATCACAGTGTATCAGGCACCAATAATATTTTTTAATCGTCACACCTGATGCAATAGTTACCATCTTTCAAACATACTGATCACGAACAAGCAAATAAACAAGAGCACCGTAGCTTAAGATCTACCTGCATAAATATAGGCTACTTCAGACAATCTCTTCACCACAACATAGCAATGAATAGAAATCATACATGCTCTGTATGGACATACAGATGAGATAGAATGGGATGATGTTAATATATGCAGAATTTTTATTAATTACATTGTAAACCATAGTATGGAAAAACAGAATACAATGTTAGAAATACCCAGGTCACCATCATTGTTTTATTTTTATATGTGTAGATAAGGAGTTTAATAAACAATCCATGACTATTCAACTCCTTATATTTTGAAAATTTTAGCAAAAGTAACAAACCTAGCACCTAGAAAATTGTACCTATCTGCAATATACAGCTTTGCCAGCATGGTAGAAGAAAAGCAAAACAAAATAAGTAAGAAAAGTTTAACATTTCACAAGAGATTTGCTTTTATTTTTTTATTTTTTAATTTTTATTTTTCATTTATTATTTACTTCTATTTTCTACTTTATTTTAATGAAAATGTCATGACCATAACATAAGAGCAGAATTAAACCAACATGAGAAATTATTTTTTCATAAGTTAAAATAAACTAGCTTGGTGATTAATTCAAAATTATATTACAAACTTCAGTGTTCTTGCAGTAAGTATCACTGCATAAACAAATCAGTCAGGAGTCATAAACTAATGATGATTCTAAATGTTATTTAGAGAGACATTCTGTTCTTAATATATTTCAAATATTCTACACAAGGCAAAGTGGATCCAAGTAATCTGTAGGCAAAATAAGATTTTAGAGAAGTATATATTTCCAACAGTATTTATAAAATATTACCTTTATGTAAGGCATCATCCTGGACTTTGTGGAAAACACACAAAGGAGTAAGAAGTGGCCCTTCAAGAAACATATACAATATCAAGGTTTAACATGAAGCAGCATGTCTTCTCTAATTAAAAAAAAAAAAAAATTGTACCAACTGACTTTACTGAAACTTTATATTTATTGCTCTCATTTTAGGTCATAGTGTCCTTCTGCATGCAGGCTGCTATAACGGACATGATATAGACTTAATAGCTTATAAAGAACAGGAATTTATTTCTCACAGTTCTAGAACGGAGAAGTTCAAGATTAAGGAATGGGCAGATCCAGGGAGAGCCCACTTCCTCATAGATGGCTATCTTCTCACTGTAAACGTACATGATGAATGAATCAAGAGAACTCACTGGGGTCTCCTTTAAAAGGACTGTAATCCCACTTATGACCTAATCACCTCCCAAAGGCCCCTATGTTTTAATACTAGCACTTACAGAGTTAGATTTCATAATATGATTTTGGGAGACATAAACATTCACACCATAGTATATATAAACAAAAAAAGACACAAAAACAACAAACAAAAAAATTATTTTAACTACCTATTATTTTCAACTACATAAACTTTTAATTTGTTTCTATATAATATTAAATAACTCATTTGAGTGATTCACTTATATCCAATGCATCTGAGTGCAATTAAATTTGCTTACCCAGCATATCCAGAAGCATATTTCTTCAGACTATCCCATTCCCCACCTCACAGGATTTACCACAATTAGAAGACATGGGATAGAGGATAGATAGATAGATGTATACATAAACACACTTGTACATACATATATGCATATTTTTTCCTGTTAATGATACTCATGCAAATAAAATTTAAGCTCAAGGAAACCTGTCTTGTGTGTTACTTAATATCCAGTTTTTAGTCAACATCCAAAAACAAATAATCCAATAAAAACATGGATAGAAGACATGAACAAGTGTTTCCCCAAAGAACACATTCAAATGTTCAGTAGATACATGAAAAGATGTCCATCATCATGTATCATCAGGAAATTGCAAAGCAAAACTAGAAAGAGATACCACCTCACACCTGTCAGAATGGCTAAAATCAACACTACAAGAAACAAAAGGTGTTGGAGAGGATGTGAAAAAGTAACACTTGTGGGGGCTGCCTGGGTGGCTCAGTGGGTTAAGCCTCTGCCTTCAGCTCAGGCCATGATCTCAGGGTCCTGGGATCAAGTCCCACATCGGGCTCTCTGCCAGGCATGGAGCCTGCTCCCTCTTCTCTCTCTCTCTACTTGTGATCTCTCTCTGTCAAATGAATAAAATCTTAAAAAAAAAAGAAAAAGTAACAATTGTGAACTGTTGGTGGTGATGCAAACTGATACAGCCATATTTGAAAACAGTATGGAATTTCCATAAAATTTAAAAATAGAAGTCCTTTGTGATCCAACAATCCTGTTGGTGTGTATTTACCCAATGAATATAAGAAAGCTTATTCAAAGGGATGCTAGCACCCCTATGTTTATAGCAGCATTATTTATAAAGCTAAGATATGGAAAGCGCCCAAGTATCCATCAATTGATGAATAAATAAAGAATAAGTGGTATCTATATACAATGGAATATTATTCTGCCATAAAAAAGACTGAAATCTTGCCATTTGCAATAACATGGTTGGAACTAGACAGTATAATGCTAAAAGTGAAATAAGTCAGTCAGAGAAAGACAAATACCTTTACTCATATATGGAATAAAAGAAACAAAACAAACAAGCAAAGGGGAAATAATAAGACATAGAAAGAGAAACAAAGCAAGAAACAGACATTTCATTACGGAGAACAAACTGATGGTTACTTGACGGGATCTGAAAGGAGTGATGGATTAAATAAGTGATGGGGGTTAATTAGAGCACTTGTCATGATGAGCACTGAGTGCTATATGTTATATTGTACACATGAATCTAATACAACCATATATGTTAACTAACTGGATTTCAAATGAAAATTTTTTAAAATCCCAGTTTTTAGCTCACATTCTGGCTTACAAAAGGGATTTAGTCAGGAATTTGGAGATTAGTTAATGAACAAAAAAGTGGTGAACAGGCAGTTGTTAGATAAAATTACTATCCTTTCTGGCATGATCTTATACCTTTTATCTAGAAGTATTTTTAGCACTTTAGACTCTTCCTATTTTATTTTGAATCATTAAACAAAAATTTCCTCAAAGGACCTTAGACTCCATCCAATTTGAGCAACAGTTTGAGACAGGAAATGGTGTCCAGGAGGAAAAAAAAAAAGATGAAACTACTATTGTTTACTAGTGAATGCATAGTTCTTCCAAGAAGAAGCTCTAAATGGTCATGGCTCCAGCTTTATATGTGCTCAGTCATATGTTCAGAAGTAGGTAACACTATCAAAAAATATAAAGCATCTGAGATTATTTTCCCTTATTTGAAAGCTGGTGTATGAGTCTGCCGTAGTTTCTTGGGGGTTGATAGAAGACGCAGACTCATGTTTCAGAAATAATATAGTTTATTATTCACAGCAATAGAGGTAGCCAGAATATTAACATTATTTGTGTGTGTGTGTGTGTGTTTGTGTGTGTGTGTGTGTGTTTGTGTGTGTGTAGGGATGGGAGTTATATATCAGTTCTGAGCCTCAGTTCCCACAAGAAGAATCAAAACAGAGGCAGATAATATTTGCAAACACAACAGGTTAAGTTAAAAAAAAAGATACTATTTCTGTCTTCCAAGTCTATTCAATACAACCATCTTCAAAGGATGGCCTAGAACAAATAATAAATGCAGAAATGTAAGCAACCAATTGAAAAGTGTCTCCCAAGAAACACACTTTGAGAGTCTTCATTTGACAAAAATACTATAGGATATTACATGGATCAGGTGCATTGAATACTGGAAGGTTAAAATTACAAGGGACCAAATATTTTTAAGCAGTTCTGGCATCCAGTAGAGTTCAAATAGGTTTTATAAGATTGAGGAAAGAAGCCATCAAAACCTGGGCCCAGGGGCCCCTGGGTAGCTCAGTGGGTTAAGCCTCTGCCTTCGGCTCAGGCCATGATCTCAGGATCCTGGGATCAAGCTCGGCATCAGGCTCTCTGTTCAGCAGGGAGCCTGCTTCCCCCCCACCCTCTGCCTCTTTGCCTACTTGTGGTCTCTGCCTGTCAAATAAATAAATAAAATCTTAAAACAAAGCAAAACAAAACAAAAATCCTGGGCCCAATTTTCCCAAAAGTATGATTCTGATTCTAGTCTCTATGATGTTATCCCTTGAAGACAATGCCTCTAATTGAGTTGAATTAGTTTACTAAAGAGCATACCCCCATTTGTTGTACGAGATGAACAATATGCAAGAGGCAAAATGCCACATGGAAGCCACCTTGTCTTCAGTGGAACATAGAATCAGTTCCTTTGGGATGAATTTGTTCCACATTTGACTTCCCACTTAAGGGAAAATAAGAGTGCCTTCTAATAGATTTTAAATAGGAAATGACAACGGAAGCTTATACAAGATTATAAAATGGGAAATTTCATTTAGATAAGCAATCATTTCAAAGTCATCTTCTTAATATTACAGACTCTTCACATAATCATAATTTTATTTTGGTATTATATGGTAATTTCAAATATAGTAAATATAAAGAATTTACCTCTGTAATTATAGCGAGTCTGGTCATAGTTTAATGGCAACAAAACTTCAATTTATAAGTATGGTCTACCAATTATTAATACATTTGGAAATGGTGTGTCATCTTCACTCCACTTGTCTCACTAAAACAGTGAGCCAAAAAAAGTAGGTCCAAGCTGTTTACTATGGTCAAATGGGTTGCTTTTGCACTTGGTAAAGAAGCAGTCATATTTTGGAAGAAGAAACTGAGGCTATTAATATTTTCAACTTATTTTCAGAAAAGGAAAGAAAGGATAATCTAAGCTAAAGCCAAAATCTTACACAAGGTGGCAGGAGAATGATCTTTTCCCAGATAAAGGGTTTTTCATCTTAGCCATGTTAGGAGGAAGAAGAGATGAGACATTGTGGACTTGACTAACGTTTGTACACTGTTCAAAAAGTTTTCAAAATAATGTGTATTATTTTTCTTCTTTTAGTTGAGACAAAAACAAACAAAGAAACAAAAAACACTAATGAGCTTACTCTTAAAAGGAGGTAAACAAGAAACTAGCAAAGATTGAGTGTTAGGTATTGTCCCCCTCCTTTTTTTTTAAATTATGTTATGTTAGTTACCATACAATACATCATTAGTTTTTGAAGTAGTGTTCCATGATTCATTGTTTGTGTAAAACACCCAATGCCCCATGCAATATGTGCACTCCTTAATACCCATCACCAGGCTCACCCATCCCCACATCCTTCTCATCTTTAAAACCCTCAGTTTGTTTCTTGGAGTCCATAGTTTTTCATGTTTCATTTCTTCTTCCAATACCCCCACTTCATTTTTCCTTTCCTTCTCCTAATGTCCTCCATGCTATTCCTTAGGTTCCACAAATAAGTGAAACCATATGATGATTGACTTTCACTGCTTGACTTATTTCACTTAACATAATCACCTACATTCCCATCCATGTTGATGCAAAAGTTGGGTATTCATCCTTTCTGATGGCTGAGTGATATTCCATTGTATCCATAGATCTCATCTTCTTTATCCATTTGTCTGTTGAAGGGGATCTTGGCTCTTTCAACAGAATGGCTATAGTGGACATTGCTGCTATGAACACTGGGGTGCATATGGCCCTTCTTTCCAGTAAAATAGAGCTAGCCTATGACCTAGCAATTGCACTACTGAGTATTGACCTCAAAGATACAGATGCAGTGAAAAGAATTAGGTATTCTTAAAGCACAAATGCAGGGGATAGAAGTTATGGTACAGAAGAGGGAAGGGCAACCATATGGCAGAGTAGAATAAAGTAGCTCAGGAAGAAATTAGTCATATCCAGATATTGTAAGGCATGTGGGGTTGGCAGGGAGAGCATGAGAAATCATGAGAGAAGAGAGAGAAAATGGACCAGGCAGGAGAGGTTTATAACATTTTAACATCTAAGGTAAGCATATGCAAAGCAGAATAGGGAAAGAAATAAAAGTTCTTATAAGAATCAATACATAAGGAATAACGTGGAGGACACTGGGAGATGGAGAGAAGTGTGCTGGGGGAAATCGGAGGGAGAGACAAACCATGAGAGACTGTGGACTCTGAGAAACAAACTGAGGGTCTTGAAGAGGAGGGTGGCAGGTGGTTGGGTGAGCCCAGTGGTGGGTATTAAGGAGGGAATTTATTACATGAAGCACTGGGTGTGGTGCATAAACAATGAATTTTGGATCCCTGAAAATAAACTAAAAGAAAAAAAAGACTGACTACAGACATGGACCTCAGTGTAACACAGATATGGAACTCACTGTAATACCAGCCACTTCCCACCGACACACACAGACTATGATAATAATAAATAATAATGCAATTAAGAAAATTGCCTGCCAAATAATTTTTCCTCTTTTTTATTTTTATGATTATTATTTTTATTTTATTTTTAAAGTTTTTATTTAAATTGTAGTTAGTTAAAATAAGGTTAATATTAGTTTCAGGTGTACAATATAGTGATCAACACTGCCATACAATGGCTTAAATAAAAAAATGAAAAAAAATTTTTTTAAAGATTTTATTTTTAAATAAAACCTCTACACCCAAGGTGGATTTCAAACGTACAACTCCAAGATCAAGATTTATATATTTTACTGACTGTTCCAGCCAGGCACCCCAACAAATAAAAATTTTATAAAATTGTTGAGTTTGTGGGAGTCTCATTTGCTTAGTCAGTTAAGTGTCTGCCTTTGGTTCAGATCAGGATCTCAAGAGTCCTGGGATCGAGCCCCATATTGCTCATGCTCTCTCTCTCTCTCTCTCTGGCTTTTGCTCTTAAATAAATAAATAAAATATTTTTTAAAAAATTGTTGAGTTTGTTTAACTAGTTTTAAACTAGTAGACAGAGATGAAGATAAAGTATGATGTAATGGCACGGAAAAATACAACTTACACGTTTTAAAAAAAAATGTGCAATGCAAGTTACCTCACTTCTTTTATCACCACACTGGGACTTTCCCTACTGAGTTGTTGTAATGTAAGGACCTATTTTATATTTTTATATTTTAGCAAGAGGCTTTCATTGAGGTTAACCCTTAAACTGTCCTTGTTCCCCTTCCCCCAGGGGATTCACTTAAAAACAAGTCCTGGAAATCAGCTCCAGGTAACAAAGCCCATATACAAGGGTGGGTCAGGCCAGGTGGAGACATCAATCAGCGGGAGGGGGGCGGTGTTTGCATATTGTCTCCCTAGATACTAAGGAGTATGCCCCACTCCTCCGCCCTTTGGGAACCTTTTTTGCACCAATCCTAATCAAGGTGTAATAGGCTGGGTCAAATGTCTATACTAGGGTAAATTGAACCTCAGTTGGTCACCTAGCCTCACTGTGGAGTTTCCTGTGTGTGTTAAAATCTCATTGGTCACCTGTGCGTGGCCAGGCCTGACTGCATGGCCTTTGCCCTTAAAAGCTAGACTGTGAAACAGCAAAGTGTTTCCTTCTCTCATAAGAGGTGTGGCCCCGAACGTTTGGTTAGATTCTTGATGCTTGGCATGAAATAAAGCTTTGCTTGACCTTTGCTTTACATCAGTCTCGCTCCTTTAATCATAGACCCATTATTGGGGCATAACAGTATTAATCTTAAAGTTATAAGTCCACAATGCATCCGTCATCCATTCTACCCCTTAACATTCCCCTTTGGACAGACCCATGATCTAGAACAAGCCTTATTTTATAGTGCCTTGTAGGAGATTTTTGCTGCTGCCTAAATTGCCTACTTTCCTCTCACCATTACCACGGAAATTGGGTCCACTGAAACAAAGGGGTAGTGTAAGAAATTAAGACTTCCATAAATCTCTTTAAATAATAAAGTATAAGATAGTGATACCTTTTTTTCTGCCACATAACCAATTCTTGCAAGAATAAGGTCATATAAGAGAATTTACAACACATGCTAGCATTATCCTACTGGACCCAGACCATTTGTATGTTTCTCTGTCTCTGAGAATTGTAGTTATTTACATGACTGAAACCTGAAAATTGTTTGATATGACCACTAATATCACCTACATTATTTTAAAGCCTGTTTAAAGCTTCTGTAATACATAGGCTTTGTAAACACTTATTAAGCATCTTGTATATATCAAACACTTTAAAAATCTCTGCTTAAAAAAAAAAAAACTCTACCTCAATGGAACTTTGAGTCTGAAAAAGATACAGGCAATATACAAGGCAACAGATAGAATAATTACATATTTGATTATATACTCTGAGGATGTCACCTTAAATTGATATGAAAATGATCAGAAGGATCTGGATTTCTTGTCAAAATTTTTTGCCTTAAAAAGAAATTGATATTTAGGGAAAGTTGTTACTGAAAGAGGTCCTGTGTCAACCAAAAATGTTAAACCATGATCTCGCTAAATTTTCCAGTTGTGATTATTGCTTTGTTTAGCTGTCTTCTATTAAGACTGAATTTAGTAATTCAGTCTCAGATTTCAGTAAGTCTTTTTTTAAAAGATTTTATTTATTTATTAGAGAGAGAGAGGGAGGGGCAGAGGGAGAGGAAGAACCAGACTCCTTGCTCAGCAGGCAGCTGATGCAGGACTGGATCCTAGTACCCTGGCATCATGACCTAAGCTGAAGGAAGACACTTAACCAACTGAGCCACCCAGGCACTCTAGACTGTAAACTTCTTAAAGGTAAAAAAGTTTATTCTTCTAGTAGTTCCACAGACATTTCTAACATCCATAAGAAAGCATGTACTGATGTAAAATGCCAGCAAATCAAATTATTTAAAAAAGAAAGAAAGAAAGAAAAGATATATCTGGATAAAGAGAAAAACAGAAAATCTAATAATACATTGAATTATTAGAGCAAAGAGTGGAGGAAGAGAAAATAAATATGAAATAGAGATTTCCACTAAAAGAAAAAAATTGAAAAAGGCAGGAGATTTAGAAAATTATTATGACAGACTTGAGAAAAAAATAAAATAGGAATTTTTAGAAAATAGCAATGAATGAAAAGGTAAATTGTTCCTACCTCTATAATATTAGCTGTTTGTTGTTGTTGTTGTTGCTAATTTACATACTTATGCTAATAAACAAAGAAAGGTTTCATTTAGGGATAAGGTTTCTCTCTCTATATATATATTTTTTCCATAGGGATAAGGTATATATATATATACATAGATATATATGTATATATATATTTTTTAATTTTAATTGTTGGAAAATGTGTCACAGAATGTGTTTAAACTTTAAGATACAGATGCAACATGTAATGAACTGCATTGTTTGAACGTCTAATTTGTAAATGCTGTTAGAGGAAACTTGGTGGAAATGTTCCTATGTGCTTGTGTTTCTGGAACTAAGTATATTTATTAATAAGGAATAGTTTAAAATTATGAAATGACCAGGAGTGGACAATTTTCCTAATCCTATCAGCTCTTTGCAGCTCTTTTATTAGCCCCCTTCAGGAATATCAGCTTTTTTATCTAATTAAATTTTATATTAATGTGCTTTTGACTTTTGGCCTTTCTCTTCCTTCTGTTCTTTTTTTTCCCCTAAATTACATGTTTCTGTTTAACAGCTACTATCAATTCTTTGATATGAATTCTCAACATCAATTTACTAACTCCAGAGATGAAGGAGCATCAATATTTAGAAGCGAAGAATACAAAGCCTTGGGCATCTGGATGGCTCAGTCAGTTAAGCATCTGCCTTCGACTCAGGTGGTGATCCCAGGGTCGTGGGATGGAACCCCAGGTTGAACTTTCTACTCAGCTGGGAGCCTACTTCTCCCTCTCCTTCTGCCTGCAGCTCCCTTTGCTTGCGTTCTCCCTCTCTTTGTCAAGTAAATAAAATAAAATAAAATAAAATAAAATAAAATAAAATAATGTAAATAATACATTTATTTATTTATTAAAATGCAATTATTACACAATACATAATGTATTGCATAATTATAATAATGATTAAATAATTTATTATTTATATTAAATATATCAATTTAATTAAATAAATATTTTTAGAATTTAAAATATTTCAAATTTAGATTATTAAATATTAAATCATTAATTTAATAAATAAATATCTAAACATAATTAAATAAAATAATTTATTTATTAAAATGAATAAAATAATGTTGTCATTATCTCAGCATGTATTTTTAAATAGTCTAAAAAAAATCTAATAAAGTCTAAATACATTGAGTTCAGATATTTATACAAGTTAACCCAGACACTGAACCCACAGTTTCAAAACTTTTGTTTTTATCTACTACTCAAAATACGATTTTAATGTATTTATTTGTAACTTTGACATAGCAAGGAAACTTGGAGGAAAAGGAGACATTTGCTTTTAATATTTGAAAATTATTTTGTTGATTTAAAAAAATAAAAACCTTAACACGTGAGCATTTCTTCTTAAATAACACTGTGAAGTTTCTGAGTCGCATTCTATTAAAAGTGCTGATAAAATGGCCTCAGTTACTCATTTAAATTATCAGCTGAATGGGTAACAAATGAAGTAGAGAGCTTTTTAATTATTTATGAATGTATTGCTTGTGGATGGAGTGCCACATAGAGTTACCTCTCTTTTTGGCTTTGTTTTGTGAGCAGCAGTGGAATCTATGAATGAGATTAAACATAAGGACATTCACAGAAATTCTTAATGAACTTCTGGGGAAGGGCAATAAGTGCAAGGAAAAACTGCAGCAAGACTAATTACAAATTTCAAGTGGTCATCGCTTAATTATAGAAGCTTTTAAGTTCAAGTAATATATCTTTTTCATGAGCCTATCATATTGTATTAATTACCACAAACTGCACTCTTGAACACTTATCTTTTCACATATTTCTTATTCTTAGTACTTAAAATTACCCTTATGATTGATAAGTAAATGGATTTTACTGACAATGCATTTATTTACATAAATAAATAATGCTGTTTATATATATAAAAACAATTGAATATGTGTATGTGTTCAATGAATTTTTTTTCAAATTAACATCTTAATTCTACCACATTAGTTACAAATAGATATAGACTTTATAGATTCATCAAATATTTTATTCTCAAATTTATATGTCCTTTGTGAAGTAAATGAAACTGTATATATTAAATATAATCCTATCACATGTAACAGTTACTAGTGCATCCCAGGACATACATAGGTCAGGTCCTCCTCAAGGCATCACGGATAACTGGATTTAACTTTCTATCCTAGGAGTCTTCTGTATATTTCTGTGGCTTTTATACTACAATCAGGAGGAAGAATTCTTTTGCTAAAAGCTTCCAAATGACTATGCGAGTAGATTATTTGTAGACTAGTGATATAATATTATTGTTTAATATGTGAAGCATGATAAAATAAAATGCTATTGCCATATTTAATTTGTTCAGTAAAGCATTCATTTAGTTATCAAGCATTCATTTTCTTTTTTTAAAGATTTTATTTATTTATTTGACAGACAGAGATCACAAGTAGACAGAGAGGCAGGCAGAGAGAAAGGAAGGGAAGCAGGGTCCCTGCTGAGCAGAGAGCCTGATGTGGGGCTCTATCCCAGGACTCTGGGATCATGACCTAAGCAGAAGGCAGAGGCTTTAACACACTGAGCCACCCAAGAGCCCCAAGCATTCATTTTCTTTATACAGAAGAGATAGAACAATATTATATAGTAGAAAATACAGTAAATAATCTAGAAACCTTGATCATTTTGTTTTGGCAATTTTAGAACATAAAATTAGCTAAAGCTCAAGTGCAAGTTATATTTGTATCATAGGAGGAAAAGTTAATTAAAAGTTTGTTTATTACCATAGTTTAACACTTCAACGAAATGATAACGAGTCCAAAATCAATGAATATATGAAGTATACAATAAAAACAATAATCTTGAGTGTATGTGACTCACTGTAGGTATTGATAGGCTAGAAATCAAAGGGAAAGTATCTATAGGGTTTGTTCAGTTCCATGCTCATCAGATTAATAGGCTTTCTCATATTGCTTCCTTCACCACATTAATTTGTCTAATGAAGTTTTCAAGAGTTAAAGACAGTGATAGGTTCATGGCTGGAGAGAAGGTACAGAATCTAAGATAGTTCAGCAGTGCTTATTATTTAAGAGAAAGACAGCATGGGAGGTGAGGGGTATATCATGCATCCTGTTTTCACTCCCTTTGTGGAGCACCTACCCTGGAGGTCATGTAATAATAACCAATGACCAAAAAACAATAAAAAAACCCAAACATCCATGTGGAAGTGCCATCCCTGCCTGGAGATGAGTAGACTGCTCAAACAGATCCTGGGCAGGCATCTCAGCCCAGGCCTGTGTTGGGGAAGCTGGTTCCTGGCTTTGGGCGCAATCTGGAAGCCAGCAAACTGACGGAAGAGTGCAGCCAGGGTTAACAGGACTGATGATCTTTTTGCAGCCAGGCCGCGGGTGGACACCCGCTCAAGGAGCCAGGCTAGGAGGCTGCCCAGCGCCAGCGCTGGTCAAGCTTGCAGCCCCCGGGGCTTCCCCCGCGCCCCAGCCAGGGCGGGGCCTCAGGAGGGAGGGGGAGGGGGCGGGGGCGGGGCAGAGAAGGGGCTTTGCTAATTGCCAAAGCGAAAAGGGAGCTCCCGGAGGACTCAGGAGGGAGGGGGGCGGGGGCGGGTGGAGGGCGGCGGGGAGAAGGCGCTTTGCTAATTGCCTAAGCTGGAAGTGAGCTCACAGAGGATGTGGCTGAGAGTCTGGGAGGAGGTGGAGGGGCTGGCGGAGGAGGGGCGGGCAGCGCCGCGGTGCTGTGCTGCGGCTCAGTCGGGACTGCAGGACCCACCGGACTCGCCCCCCGTACGCTCCCATGTGAGGCTCCGCTGTCCCGCTCCTGCTGCCTGCTGCCCCTCCCCGCCCCAAGGCTTCTCCGGACCACCCTCTGCACATGGGTAAAGTGACACCGCGCCGCGCCCTCACCTGGAGCAGAAAGCGCGGACCCGACCTGGGGGCGAAGAGGGGGGTGTGGAGGCCCAGCCTCCCGCGAACCCCAGGGCACCGGGACCACCCCGGACGCTGCGCCAAACCCGGGTCCTCATGGGGTCGGGCTGGGGACAGCGCCTTGCGAGGTGCCCCCCGCCAGCAGGCACGCTAGCCCCCATCTTTCCGCAGCCCCATGCGCCCGTGCTGAGGACCCCCTTCCCTCCCCCGCCGTGGCCCCGCTGCTTTTGTTCTGGACTTGGGATCAGGTGGAAACTAGTCCCTCAGACCTCCCTGGCAGCAAGGAGGGCAGGGAGGGATTCTTGGTTTCCTGCCCTGGGTCCTCCTCTCTCCCCATTCACAAGCCTTCTGGCTTCCCTTTCCTCTCCTCATTGTCAGTTTTCTGAAATTGTTTTCTTCTGCATGTTGACCCAAAGAGCTATTTCATGAATGAATATACACGAAACTGAGTTGGAGCCCACCTGTAGAGGCCTTTCATTAGAATGGTCTCTGGTTCTAGCCTCAGTTCAGAATACTGCATGTACCTGAGGACCAAGTCCAGATGTTTCTTTCATCTCTGACTTGAATTTGAAATCCTCCTCAGACTTCAGCTTCCAGGATTTCTCCAGTCCTTGCTCTCCCACTGTCTTGCTGGGGATCCGCCATGAGTGTTGAACACAGGAATGAATGAATGATATATACCCCAGACTGCTGGGGCTTTGTCTTCTTTTGCTGAGGTTGGAAATGCTTGGGAGAGACCCCCTGTATGCAGATAGAGAGCTGCATGCAATTGCTTAGATAAACGTGTTCCCCACTTAATTGCTTGGGCATTGAACATTTCGCCCTTAACCAGTGGCTTGAGCATTTAGGAGGAGACAATCTGGAGGTGAATCAGAAGATGGCTGAATCCACATGGTGGTGGTCTGGGTTTGGGAGATTTTCCTGGAGATTCAAAGGAAAGATATAAATTCTTCCAGTGTGGAGTGGTAAACATTTTATCGATGGGAGATGGAAAATAAATGGTCTGGTTAAACTTTCCCGCCCCCTCAAAACCCATTATTTGAAAACACAAAAAGGGAAGTGAAGGGAGAAATCCTCCCACTCCCATTCCCACTCACCTCCATAGCCATCTCCTCTTCCAAGAACCTAACAGACAAGGTGCCAAGAAGTGTTAGGTACCAGCAGTGGTCTCAGATCTCATTCAAGAATCATGGTGAAAGGCTTTCAAATAGATTGTGGGGGCACAGGGATCCAATTAGGGGGGACAAGTTTAAGGTTTGCCTGGTCCCCTAAAAACTAATGGCACTAGAGAAGATGAGCTTTGGGAACTATAGCTTAATGGATACAATGTGTAAAAAGCTTCAGTGAGTCATGGTGGGAAGAGGCCAAGAGGGCAGCAAACACAGTCTTAGATGATGTTATTAATAGCACTACAGGCTCTAGATTTCCTGTGGTGGTGTTCTTGGCAAGACCAGCCCGGCCAAAGTGGATACTCTCAACCTGGAACAGAGGGTCTTGGAGATGCCAGCACGTGAGGTATGATGAGAGGGTAAAATGATAGGAGGTGTCCTTTGGAAGGACTGACTCCTTGACTTTAAAAGGGAGAACCCAAATCTGTAGGTGAAATCTTTCTGGCTACAAAGAGGGCCAAGGCCTCCTAAGGTCAAGGTCTCCTCGTCACTTGCAAAGATGTCGAAGAACATATTCAGACATTTCAAAGATGTCCTCATATCATTGGTTCCCACTCTGGAATTCTATCAATAAGGTGAGAGTTCCTCTAGTTGAAAAAGAGATCTAAAAAGACTTCCCTTTCTCATGTAATTTCTGTAACCTCCAGGACACACCCACCTCCCCCTTCCAGCTCTGTAATGAAGCCACAGCTGGTGCCAATTTGTGGAACTCCTTAAAGGCTATTCTCCCTTATATACCCCGGGACCAAGTTCCCATGCTCCCTCACCCGATTTCCTGCACTCACCTCCCACCTGGTGTGTTCACACCTGCAAGTGCCTTTTACCAACCCCTTTGCCAAAAGGCAGCCAGAGTGACCTTTCAAAGACCTATCAGTTCCTGGCATTTGTCTCCATAGAAATCTGCACTGATCTTCTAACAAATTCTCAGTCCTCCAAAGGCACCCATAATCCTCCCATCAGTCTATTCATACCCTCCAACTGACTGATGCCTGTTCTGCCCCATCTCTCTGCCCTTCAACCACACTGCCTCCTTCTTCCTGTGGAGACCTCTCATGGCACCTGCCTCCAAGCACAGGTGATTCCCATTGATGGGAAGACCCTCTTCTCTCCCCCATCTCCCCACTCCAGTTACTCCCACTTATTCGTGAGCTCACAAGCCCCATGGTACACACTCTCCATGCAGCCTGCTCTCTCTTTTCTAGCACTGGCCTCCGTTTCTAGCTGTGCTTGTGTCATGGATGTCCTTCCCCAGCCAGCCTCCAAGCTCTCCTTCCCTTTAGCTCCAACACCTGACACAGTGCCTGGCACGTAGTAAGCCCTGGCTAGCTTCTAAGAGCCTCACTGAGGGACTGAAAGCTTTTTAAAAATGTCACCACGTAGGCTCCAAACTGTAGGCAGAAAAAGCTTTGCCTGGATTGACATTTTAGAGACGTATTGGTCAAGTTGGATGTGTTCACTGACTTTACCTTGTAAAATTTAAAAAAAAAAAAAAGGACCTCTGTATCGCTTCGCATCTAAGGAAGGCGCATGTATACTATTAGACCACGTTATGAGCTTAATGGAAGGAGACAAGATGTTTTCGCTAAGAAAATGTATAAGACTGTTGAGCTCAAGTGGGAGGAAACAGTCCGTTTGTTGGAGCATTGCTATCTTACTCTATCACAGCCACTCATAAAAATCTGACACAGGGTGAGCCAGAATTGTCTGTCGGAGATGAGTTAGATCTGGCTCATGTTCCTACAGACATGAAAGCCAGAAACGAAAAAGGAGGCTTTAAAAGCGTGGGTTGAGGAGGCGGTGTGGTTCACTGCGATGAGCTAAGTGCCCAGGGCCACCAGCAGACATGCTGGCCTGTGTCCGTCCTT
Source organism: Mustela nivalis (assembly GCF_964662115.1). NCBI lineage: Eukaryota > Metazoa > Chordata > Mammalia > Carnivora > Mustelidae > Mustela > Mustela nivalis. The sequence goes on from NW_028136539.1 coordinate 669,244, forward strand.
TGTTCTGGGGTCCCTCTTTCACCATGTGGTGAGGCTGGTGGCTGGGAGAAGCTCAGGACAGGACCCGGTGGCATCTTATTTCTCCCACCCTCCTGTGGGCTCCAGTGGGCTCCAGTAGGTCCCAAGGGACAGCCTGCCTTCCGGGAAAAGCCCAGTAGCACTGGGAGCAGAAACTGGGGCCAAAGAGTGAGCACCCTGTTTGACAAGCTGGACCAGCCACCTCTTCTTCAGATGCAGGGGGAGCCCTGGCATGCTGACTCCTCCCTTCTCCCTTTCCCCTTTCCTCTTTCCTCCCTCTTTCCTTCCCCTCTCTCCTTCCCTGGTGGTGCCCTTTCCCAATGCCCACTTCATCCCTTTTCCTTTCTACATACCTGTCTTCTAGAGTTTCTTCTCTTTCTTCCCCATTACTTCCCTTCATCTGAATCTCCTCTTTGGTCCCTTTGTCCCTGCTCTCTGCTCCTCCTCCCCTTCCCTGGCCCCTGTTCAGCTCCATACTGAATGCAGGCAGAGCTGGACTAACATGCTCACTTGCTAGCTCAGCCACCCTCCAGAGAAGTCACTCTTCGGTGGCCACCTTCCTGACCCCCTGGTCGCTTCTCCACTTGTTCAGATATTGCTCTGAAGTCTGAGGAGGACAGAGCGGGGCTGCCACAGAAGCAGGCCAGAGGAGAAACCAAACCATGTGTCCACACTGTCCCCCAGCACTGCTGCTCTGAGAGCTTTCGGAGTCCTCAACAGGGTTAGGATTTAGGGGCTTCTTCAGAACTGGGAGTGAAAACAAGCATAGTCAAAAGAAAAGCGACGGCCCCCACACAAAAATAATAATCACAAATGAAAACTATGTTAACTCTGAAGTCCCAAAGTCGAAGAATTGCCTTGAATCTGTCACTAGAAAGCACCCAAGGCCTCACTCTGTGGGTTCTGGGTGCCCTGGGAATGGCAGGAGGCTCTGACCTGCACGTGGGTGTGCGGAACTATGAGGGCTAGCCTGCCTGCTGGCAGGGGGGGGGGTACCTCCTGTGGCGCTGTCCTGGCACGACCCCCTGCGTAGGGGGTGTGGCGCGGCGTCCTGGGTGGTCCTGGTGCCCTGGGGTTGCCAGAAGCCTGGGCCCCGACCACTCCACCCCCCCCCCCACCCCCCACCCCCCGCTCCTGTCCTGCGTTTTCTGCTTCAGGTGAGGGCGCGTCGAGGTGTCACTTTACCTGTGAGCAGAGGGTCCTCCAGAGAAGCCATGGGGCAGGGAGGGGCAGCAGGCAGCAGGAATGAGAACAGGACACCGTGGCCTCTGGGGCTAAGCTGGAGCGTGGGAGCGCAGGGGCAGCGAGTATGGTGGGTCCTGCAGTCCCGAATGGGCTGCAGCACAGCACCCTGGAGCTGTGTGCCCCTCCTTCCCGCCTGGGCAATTAGCAAAGCCCCTTCTCCTGGCCCCCCCCGCCCCGCCCCCGCCCCCCTCCCTCCTGAGTCCTCTGAGAGCTCACTTCCAGCTTTGCAAATTAGCAAAGACCCTTCTCTGCGCCAGCCCTGCCCCCTCACTCCAGGGGCCTGAGCCCTGGCTGGGGTGCAGGGCTATGCCCTAGCATGCTGCCCCATTGCCAGCGCCTGCGCTGGGCAGACTCATAGCCTGGCTTTCTGAGCGGGTGTCCACGGGCAGCCTGGCTGCGAAAAGATCATCAGTCCTAAAGGCCAGCTGCACTCTTGGGTCAGTTTGCTGGCTTCCAGTTTGCGCCCAAAGCCAGGAACCAGCTTCCCCAGCACAGGCCTGGGCTGAGATGCCTGCCTGGGATCTGTCTGAGCAGTCTCCTCCACTCCAGGCAGGGATGGCACTTCAACCTGGATGTTTGGGTTTTTGGTTTGTTTTTTTGGTCATTGGTTATTACATGACCTCCAGGGTAGGTGCTCCACAAAGGGAGTGAAAACAGGACGCCTGATATATATGCATATGGCCATTCTAGAAAAATAGCTTGTGGTTCTCTCGGAAACGCGGCATTGTTCCTTGCACTATGGTTTAATAGAAAAGGGATTATGCACCAAGTTACTTAAATGAGCATAGGTTGAAATCGTTTACTGAGAGTAAATATTTTAAATAGTTATATTTTAACTAAATCTATCATCAATCATAAATCTATTACACGAAGGTTACAGGCAATTTAAAAGCAAGAGCACTCTCTTCAGGGTTTTAAATAATCCCTGTCTGTCTTGGCACATGAGAAGGCAAAGATAGGAAATGGTTTGTAAAAGATCATATAATAGCTTTTACTAATTCTATTTATTTGACAGACAGAGATCACAAGTAGGCAGAGAGGCAGGCAGAGAGAAAGATGGGGAAGCAGGCTCCCCGCCAAGCAGAGAGCCTGATGAAGGGCTCGATCCCAGGACCCTGAGATCATGACCTGAGCCCAAGGCAGAGGCTTAACACACGGAGCCACCCAGGCGCCCCCAGATGAAATACATTTCTGACTTAGAAACTTCAGATAGAATTATTTTGTCCATGATGACAACTGAAGAAAATGTGTCATCCCTAAACTAACCTTAAACCCTACCAACACTGAAACCTAAGCTGACCTTAAAGCCCAAACTAGAACCCTGAATCCCAAACCCGGAATGGAACCCAAAGCCTGTACCTGAGCCCTGGATCCAAGCCCTGAACCAAGAACCCAAACCCTAAACCAGACCTCCAAGTCATGAAACCTGAACCCATATCTCAGCATGAAGTCAAACCCCAAATTTGACCTTGAACTTTATCCCATAAGCCCTGAGTCTTAAAGCCTAAATCATAAACTTAAAGCCCTAAACTATAACTCTGTTCCCTTGTCCTTCACTCTAAACCCTCACCCTAACACTAAACCCAAAGCCTGATTAGAACTCTGACTAAAACCTGAACCTGAACCCAAATTCAAACCCTTCACCACACTTTGCTTATGCACTTGCCATTGATGGATATTTGCAGTTTGTACCTCTTGATTCTTGTGAACATTGTTTGGGTTGGGGGCTAGGGTTAGGGTCTTGGATTAGGGTAGGGTCCAGGCTTGAGACCAAGTTGAGGTCAGAGTGTGGGTCTGCATCAGGGCCATGTTCAGTGCCACTGTTTGGGTCAAGGACTGTTGTAATTCCACATTGTTTCCAATTCATTGTTCCTTAGCTATTTGGGGGGAAGTTGGGGGGTATTGGGCTCCATGCAGCTTGAATTTCCGGAATGAAATGGCATCAGCTGGACCCGGGGAGGGAGCAGGACCTTCCACTGAAGGGTGAGCTCCCACAGTCCTGCACTGCCTTGCACCGCCTGCAGAGGGTGCCAGACCCCAGCACCTGCCCTGAGCCCAGGCTGCACAGCCACAGCTGAGACCTGAGCCCTGCCTTTTCAGGACCCACTGTGGAGACTTCTGGAGAATGTGGGGCGCCTCCCACCCTGACAGGACAAGCTGAGGAGGGTGTGGCTCTGCATCCACACTGACCGGACCCGTTGTGGAGGACGCGCCCACACTGGCAGCAGTCCAACCTCCTAAGGACCAGATGCTGGAGGAGCTGAGGAGAAGCCGCCTGAGTGGACTGTCAAGGGGTTCGTGGTCTCAGGACCCCACAGAGAAAGGGCGCCCTGTTTAGACACTGGGGCTTCCGTCGTTTTGTGTGAGGAGACGTGGCCTCCTGCTGTGCTGTGCGCGGGGCTGTGGGGTCCCCCCTTTCTGGGCTCGGGTGATCCTTGGTCCTTGTCTGTGTTTGTGTGCTCGCGGATTCGGTTTCTTGGGCTCCTCAGATGGTCTGCAGTCAGGGAGCGTCCCCCTGCTTTGGTGCTCGTGCTCTCCCCACCTCAGCCCTGCGGGGTCCTTCCCGTGTCCACACCCACTCCAGGCTTGCGCCTAGTCCGGAAATTCGGGAGCCAAAGTGAGGACTCTGTAGCCGGTTTTGGGGAGAGTAGGTATTTTCCCAGTGTGGGTTCTTCCCTGAGCACAGTGCCTCCCCATCTCCGTGTGTACCCCTCCCTGTCTGTCGTCATTGTTGCAGGGCTGTCACTTTCTTGGTTCAGGGGCCTCCTGGGTATCTTGCTATCTTGGATGCAGGTGTAAATGAGATCGTTCTCAGCAGTCTCTTTCTGATGGGTCCTTCCGAGCACCTAGGAGTGCCACTAATTTGTGCATATTGATTTTGTTCCTTGCAAGTTCTTGAATTTATTAGTTCGATTGGCCTTAAACTTAATCTGCCAGTTATTTGACCAGCAGAATGGGTTTAATTGGGAAGAGCAGAGAATGGCAGTCTGGGCTGAGCAAGCTAAGGTCCCATCACAGGCAAGTGCGAGAAACAAAGGAGAGGAACATTATTTCATGGAGGAGGAAGAAGTTGGGAAGGGTGCTTGAAGGAAAGTCCCTTGGAGAAAGGCAGGGTGATGGAGAATTCTCACCAGCTGAGCTGCAAAGCTCCTACAAAAAGTCAGGAGATGAACCTCCAGCTTCCCCTGTGGGGCCTAAAATTGGTGAGTCTCTCCTGTGGGGGATTGCAATGTGGGGTCTGTAATGGGCACTGAGCACCAGGCGCCCCCTTCCAGCCTCCCCTTCTGGCATCCCCAGTCCACTTTACTGGGGCTTCCCTTCCTGCTTTTGCACAGTTCTAACCAGCTTGTGGTGGAACGTTGTGGAAAAACTGAAATTCCAAATCCACTGCTTCTACTGCACCTGAGATACAGGGGCCCATGATTTAATCCTCCCACGAGTCTCTTGCTAGCCCCACCTGTCCGTTACTCATTTTGAGAGTTGATATTACCAAAGTACTGTAATTCTAAAAATTTCTGAATTAGCTGTATTATTTCTTTTTAGGTATGAAGTTAACTTCCAATTATATGAATTTAATATTTTGGTCATTGTTTTCTAATTTTATTGCCTTATTCTTGGAAAATATAGCCTGATATTTAACTCTAGGAATTTATTGGCATAGACTTCTGGCCTAAATAATGGCCTGTTTGTGTAAATGTTCAACTTATGCTTATATACTTACTGAAGACTCTTGTTTTGGGGTTAGGATGGCTACATTTATTAATAGATCAGGACTATTAGATTCTCTAAATTTTGATGTCTCTTAATTTAATCTAATTAAATTATCAGTTAATGAAAGAAGTTAAATTTTTTATGTACTACTGCATCTAAACTTATCAAAGTCTTTTGCTATAATTAGACAAGTATGTCATCCTGTTTTTATACCAAGTCTTACATTAAAAAAATCATACTATCTGAAATATTATTTATTTTTATTATTATTTATTTTTTTTTAAAGATTGTATTTATTGGGGTACCTGAGTTAAGTGTCTACCTATAGCTCAGGTCATAATACCTGAGTCCTGGGATAGAGCCCCGCAGGGGGTTCCCTGCTCAGTGGCGTGCTTCTCCCTCTCCCTCTGTTATTCCCTCTGCTGTGTGCATGTTTTTCTTTTCTCACTCTCTCTCAAATAAATAAGTAAAATTTAAAGATTATCTCTCTCAAATAAATAAGTCAAATTTTCTTTCTCAATGGGAGGGAGAAGCAGACTCTCCACTGAGCAGGGAGCCTGATGCAGGGCTCAATACCAGGACCCTGGGATCATCACCTGAGCTGAAGGCAGACACTTGAACCGACTAAGTCACCCAGGCACTCCAGCTGTTTATTTATTTATTTATTTTTATTATGCATATGTTTTATCTCTCTTTTCTACAAGTCTTTTTTTTGATCTTTTTACTTTTTTCATAAAACTGAATTATTTCAAGATGACTTGGTCATCCTCTTTTCCCCAACCTCAAAGATCATAGAGTATATTTTAACTGTTAAAATAATATTAGTATTTAAGTGCTGCCTACACAAATTAAGGTAAATTATCTGTGGTCTGTATTCCTGAAAATATTTTTTTATTATGCCTTCCTATGCCAATGACATTTTATAAGGATCTAAATGTTTCCATTTGTGATTTTTTTCAAGATAATAAAGCTATTACTTCATTCTTTTTTATATCTGATGTTATTTAAAAAATTTCTGTCAGTCTGATTCTTGTTTCTTTATTAATGAATTATTTTTTTTTCTCTCTAACACTTGTGATTTTTTTTGTGTGTCTTTGGTATGTATGCCCTAGTTTGGGATTCATAGAGTCAACTCTAGTTATGAATATTTTCTTTCTTTTCTTGTATGTAAGTTTTAATCCAGTGTCTTGACTATTTTATGCTTGAGAAATAGATGTACATTAATATTCAAATATTTCTTTCCTTTTTCTTCTTTCATTTAAAAAAAGTCATTTATTTTATTTTATTTAAAAATATTTATTTATTTATTTGGAGTAGAGAGAGAGGGTCATGAAGAGTGGCTGATTATATACTTTCAATTTGGGAGGAGGTTAGGGATAGCACAAGCCTCCAAGGTATTTTATAAACAAGGTTTCCAGGACCTTGAGGGGGCTAGCTATTGTTAGGGAAAGGTCATTTATTACTATTTAGTAAAAACTCAGGGAAGAGACTCTTCTGATGTGTATCAGTGGGTATATGCTTGGGAGATGATTGCCAATGTATATCTTGAGGGCAGGGGTGGGGAGTAGAGATAAAGAAGTTTCCAAAGTAATTTTTACATGTGAAAGTAGATTTTCAGTATCCTGGGGGGTGGACTAAGAATGCTTTTTGCCCTGAGTGGATGTGTCCACATGGAAGCAGCTGAGTCCCCAGAGGAGCTTCAAGGACTTGTCAACAGGCTATGAGTAGTAAGGAAATCTAATTTCTTCTCTAGCTTTTGTTCCACACACATCACCTACATCTTACACCTCTTTTATATTGATAATTTTAATGCTTTGCTGGTATCCAGATGACTATATCCTTAAGTGACTTCTTATCTCTATTGAATCCATTAGGTATTCTATCCATTGTATTCTTAATTCAACTAGATTACATATATTTAATCTATTAGTACCACTAGGTTCTTATTCTTGTTTTTATTTCAAAATCTTTCCTTATTTCCTTACATTATTTATTGGGTATATTTTAAATCCCTGAAATACTCACTTATTATATATAAGCTGTCAACCGTATTCTTATTTTGAGGTAGCTATATCTTTTTGGGTTTTAGGACATCATACCAACAATGCCAAATAATTTTCAGACAACAGCAGGATCTCCAAGAATTCAACTAAATTCTGACACTATCTACCTGAACATAGTGTAAGATTTCATCAGTTAAGGGATCAGTCCTCCAAGACTATCTCCAACCCCACCTCAGATGCCAGTCTCACTGTAGGCCCCAGGTTATTACCTGTGCTTGTGACTGAGCAACTACAGGTTGGAGGTCCCAGTGGCCTACTTCTTACGTTCTTTTAATTTGCTACAGGGACTCACAAAACTCAGAAAAATACTTACTTTATGTTTGCCAGCTTATTAAAAGATAAAATAGAAGATTTAAATCAATAGATAGATAAAGAAGTGCACAGGGCAAGGTATGGAGAATGGGCACAGAGCTTCTATTACCTTCTGTAAGACTGCCACTCTTCCTGCCTTTTCATACATTTAACAAACTAAAAGCTTTCTGAACCCAGTCCTTTCAGCTTTTCTGTGGAGGCTTCATGACATAGTCATGACTGACTAAATCATTGTCATTTGCTGATCTAATCTCCAGATCCTCTTCCCTCCCCAGATAATCCTGTATTGGGAGGAAGGGGAGGCAAAAAGTTGTGAAGGCTTTCACCAAGTGGTTGGTCCTTCAGGCAAACAGCCCTTGCCTTGAGTGAGGTCTGAAGGTCACTTCATTAACAGAACAAAACACACCTCTCTCACCCTTATCACAGGAAATCCCAAGAGTTGTAGGAGCTGTGAGTCAGTAGCCATGGTTGAAAACCAAATATTCAGATGACCAAAATATATTTCTTGTAAACCACTATATTACACTACATGCTTAAGTATTTAATTATGTGATCTTTTAAACTAATATTTTTCTAAGAGTATAAACTGTTCTGGCAGTAATCTGGATTGGGGAGTGATGTATTGCCAAATTTCTGTCGTTTTAGTCCAGGAAGTCAAAGAGAAAGAACAGGAGAGCCCCGTAGGGCAGGAAGTTCAAAGTAACAATGTTAACTACTACTACCTTTTCTTGATTTTTTTTTTTAAACAAGCAAATCTTCTCTTCAGAGTTGCAGTTTAAAGCCAAGAACATGCAGAATTGGGAGAAAAAATAGTTAAATTTGGAGACTTGCAGAGGTAGAATCAGAGTAGTGAAAGCCATTACAGCAACTGAACTAACTGAGGTCAGTCTTTGGTGAATCACAGAAACAGGTGGAGTTGTCAAACAAAGGAATCTTTGTTTACAACATACAAGGAGATCACAGGGAATAAGTTCCAAAGCCTTGACTGTTTGAACAGGAGAGAGATTTTTATTTAGTATTTAAAATGAATACTCAGAAGGGAGAGTTTTATTATCCCGTGTATGGTTGGTCATAAGGTTGTGGATGCATGCACATCCACATATGTATTTGTGCAATATGTATTGCATGTTCACCTGAATGAAGCTTGTATTCCACCGAGGGCAGAAACTTCAACGTTAGAATAAAGCAGAGGTAACTGTTGGACAAGGGAAAGGGACTCTGCAGGCATCAAGAGCAGATAGAAACTAGATGGGGTCTTGGGCTCATTTTCTGGGACAAGGAATGCAAGGCCTTGATTGCTTTTGAAATAGCACTAGGAGTTTTACCACTGATTTATTGTCTCAATAGCTTAGGCTATTTCCTGGTCTGGTGGTGACTGTTAGTTTTCCCATTGCCTTGTTCCCTCAAAATCCTTAAGGAGTGAGGTTTTTGCATTTCTTTGTAAGAACCTCCCAGGAAGTTTTGGAAGAAGTGTGCTTGGGCAAGTACACAGGTGGGGTATAGATCATTGAAAATAGCTGGGGACAAAAAATGATTTTCTTATGTCAGGAAAACTATATGTCATCTTAATTTTCTGGGAACCTCTAATTCTTTCTGCTGATGTTACCAGCAGGCTTCTGAGATATTACTGATTGTTCTCTTGTACCTAAGGAAAAAGAAATGTAGAAAGCAAAAGACAAAACTTTAAAATCTATCCTCCAACTCATCAATTCACTGCAGCCACCTCTCTGTCTTTCCCTTTCTCTTTTTCTTTATCTTTCTCTCTCACTTTCTCTCTCACATACGAACAACACACGCAAATCATCTTAAAACAATTTTTAATTTTCCCTATACCATTTTAATATACTTGAGGCATGATCATTTTCTTAGTAAATACAAGAAAAAAAAATCTAGGATTCCATCATTCTGTGTGATTAAAGTATTGAGGAATTTACTTCCAATAGCACTTATAAAAACACATTTTATTTATGTAATATTATATAATCAGGTGCCTGCATTTTTCTTATTCTCTAACTAGTGTTATTTGGCAATTAATATTTTGTCAATCAATATTCCCCTATATCTGAATGTGTGGGCAGTGAGAGATGAGTTAGAGGCAAGGATGGTGAACACTCCCAACAACTGCAGACTACATATATCTTAAGCCATGATTTTCTTTGCAAAGGTCAACATTGATAATGTTCTAGTCATACCTCCGTGTACCAGGAAAGAAGTAGCATATTTCTTGAAAGACACAGCTATCAAAGCTCCATTGAGAATCCGTAAAGATGGAGAAGGGATTTGCAAATTACATATCTGATAATGGACATCTACTCTGATTATTTAAAAATGAATAAAAATAAAAAACCTTACTAATAACCAAACAGAGTATCCAATTTTACATGTGAAGGAAATAATGGAAGAGACATGTCACCAAAAGTATATGGATGGCTTATAGGCACATGACAAATTTCTCAACATTTAGACATTAAAGAAATACAAATTAAAATCATAATGAGACATGCTTACATATCTATTAGAATGGCTAAAATTATAAAGGCTAATTGTACTTGGTCTGAGCTAGATTGAGAAGCAACAAAAAATCTAAACTGTTGTTGGCATATATCATGATACAACCACTTGGGAAAATAGTTTGAAAATTTTTTTAAATGCAAAATATGTTGCAGTTACAAAAATAGCCATTTTACTTCTAGGCATTTAACCAAGAGAAACAAGCCCTATGTTCATACAGGGACTTGTATATGAATTTCATATCAGCTTTATTTTTAAGAATTGAAAACAGTGAAAATGTTCATCAATGTCCATCCATAGAGCAAAGAAAAATTATGATCTATTCATTAAAGAGATTACTATTCAACATCAAAATGAACTATTTACAATTGGAGATTCTCAAAGTAATGATGCTGAGAAAAGAAAAGCCAGGCAATGAATAGTATATACAGTGTGATTCCATGACTATAAAAAATCTAGAAAATACAAATTTATATATAGTCACAGTCATCAAATATATTGGTGTGATTTTAGGGCCTTCTTCTGTGATCCTATAGCTTCCTACACTTGCATCTCTGAGCATTTGTTACACCATGTGAAAATATGAACTCTTTCTCTTCATTCTGTCTTACTAGAATAAGAGTCCTTGAAATTTTATGGACAATTGAACTCTCAGTTATTAGCAGAAATTCTATCACACAGTAAGTTTCCAAATATAAAAGCCAGAGTTTTACAATGACTTCTAAGCTTTTACATGATCTAGCCACTCATTTAACCTCTGTGACCTCTTTCCCTGCTACTCTTCAGTCACTCACAGTGGCCTCCTTGCTATTCCTCAGATATGCCAGGCATGATCCAACCTTATGGCCTTCAAGATAGCCAATTCCTTTGTCTGGAGTGACCTTATTGCTGATAGTTCTGCGCAAATTCATCACCTTTCCATACCTTTGTTCAATTGTCAGCTTCACTGTAACTACCCTGATCTTCCTATTAAAAATTTTAACTCCCCATCCCCTGCCTAGCAACCTTGATTTTTCTCACCCTGATCGAGTTTTTCTTTTTCCCCATTGTACTCATCCTTTTTGAATGTACTATGCAATTTTTATTAAGGTTTATAGCTTTGAATTGTCTCACCCATTAAAATAAAAGTTCTACAAAGCCAAGTATTTCATTTACCAGTGTAGTCTGAAGTAATATCTGCCATATAATAGTTCAGTAGACAACTGGTAAATTTCAAAATAAATTAATGTTGAGAATATACTGAATTTCACAAGTCATTTCAATATTTATTTCCAAAAAATAAACTATGTAAAACATACCTTAAATTTACTTTCAAAATATTTTATAGCATATAATGGACAATATACATAAGCCTTAAAGAAACAATCCTATAAATAACCATTTCATACCTACTTAAAAACTACATAATACCACACTCCTAGATCCTCTCTGAACGCTCTAAAATAACCCTAAAGGAAATACATTTTTAAAAATAACATATTTTTTGTCAAATAATTTAATAAAATAAAAGTTTCATTCATCTATGTAGATCATAATAAATGTTTTTAATAAGCATGAAATTATAACTCTGAAGTGTGCTAAAATGAAACCACCTGCTAAGGGTGAGAGAATAAAAATAAACATCATGTTTCCAAATAAGAGGAATTTATTACCTTTGAATCAAAGCATGTGGATTTGTTCAAACTGGCAATAAAGGAATACGGAGACACAAACCATAGAAAGTCATATTTTAGATTTCTAAAAGACTTCGAAGTGAAAAGTATACATTCACTTCTCACTTATTGCTCCTACATATTCATGAATTTGAGAGAAAATATAGGCCCTGTGTGTCTTAGCAACTAATGGGATATTTTTTGATATTTACATGCTTACACATAGTATGTGTTATAGTCTTCTCTTTTACATGCTGTAAAAAGGTTAACTCCTTTTCTGCAGAGATCTGAAAATGTGAAACAGTGCCTGAGTAGCTGAATTCATCTAATTCAAATTTCTTGCAGGTCTAAGACCTATTGATTTTCACTTGACTGCCTCCTTTTTCATCTGTCAATTGGTTACAAATTCTGGTACTGAAGAGAATACATTGGGGCTGGTGGCTCAGTGTGTTAAAGCCTCTGCCTTCAGTTCAGGTCATGATCTCAGGATCCTGGGATCGAGCTCCACATCGGGACATAATGTAACGACAGATAGTTTATATGGGAGCCCTTTGGGTACTCTGGTGGATGAATGTTTTTAAATTAGTTTTTCATGGACATGGGGAGTTAGAGACGAGAAGGGAGGTGGGGGAAATTGGAAGGGGAGCTGAATCATGAGAGACTATGGACTCTGAAAAACAATCTGAGGGTTTTGAAGGGGCGGGGGATTTGGAGGTTGGGGTACCAGGTGTTGGGTATCATAGAGGGCACTGCTTGCATGGAGCACTGGGTGTGGTGCAAAAAGAATGAATACTGTTATGCTGAAAATAAATAAAAAATTAATTTAAAAAATATTAGTTTTTCGTAAACTACAAAAAAAAAAAAAAAAGAAAAGCGCTCCCATTTATAGGGTACACTTTATGGTTCACAAAGCACGTGCCAACAATAAAAATAATAATGGGTTACCGTTACACTTCATAGAAAAGGAGGTACAGGGAAATTGAATGAAAGGGAATAACAAAGTAGGTTCATAAGTCAATCTTCCTTGTAAAAAAATTAACCTGAAAGTGCGTTTCTGCCACCTCTCTCCTGTGTGACATTTTATCGATGGGAGATGGAAAATAAATGGTCTGGTTAACCTTTCCCTCCCCCTCAAAACCCATTATTTGAAAACACAAAAAGGGAAGTGAAGGGAGAAATCCTCCCACTCCCATTCCCACTCACCTCCATAGCCACCTCCTCTTCCAAGAACCTAGCAGACAAGGTGCCAAGAAGTGTTAGGTACCAGCAGTGGTCTCAGATCTCATTCAAGAATCATGGTGAAAGGCATTCAAAGAGAGTGTGGGGGCACAGGGATCCAATTAAGGGGGACAAGTTTAAGGTTTGCCTGGTCCCCTAAAAACTAATGGCACTAGAGAAGATGAGCTTTGGGAACTATAGCATAATGGATACAATGTGTAAAAAGCTTCAGTGAGTCATGGTGGGAAGAGGCCAAGAGGGCAGCAAACACAGTCTTAGATGATGTTATTAATAGCACTACAGGCTCTAGATTTCCTGTGGTGGTGTTCTTGGCAAGACCAGCCCGGCCAAAGTGGATACTCTCAACCTGGAACAGAGGGTCTTGGAGATGCCAGCACGTGAGGTATGATGAGAGGGTAAAATGATAGGAGGTGTCCTTTGGAAGGACTGACTCCTTGACTTTAAAAGGGAGAACCCAAATCTGTAGGTGAAATCTTTCTGGCTACAAAGAGGGCCAAGGCCTCCTAAGGTCAAGGTCTCCTCGTCACTTGCAAAGATGTCGAAGAACATATTCAGACATTTCAAAGATGTCCTCATATCATTGGTTCCCACTCTGGAATTCTATCAATAAGGTGAGAGTTCCTGTAGTTGAAAAAGAGATCTAAAAAGACTTCCCTTTCTCATGTAATTTCTGTAACCTCCAGGACACACCCACCTCCCCCTTCCAGCTCTGTAATGAAGCCACAGCTGGTGCCAATTTGTGGAACTCCTTAAAGGCTATTCTCCCTTATATACCCCGGGACCAAGTTCCCATGCTCCCTCACCCGATTTCCTGCACTCACCTCCCACCTGGTGTGTTCACACCTGCAAGTGCCTTTTACCAACCCCTTTGCCAAAAGGCAGCCAGAGTGACCTTTCAAAGACCTATCAGTTCCTGGCATTTGTCTCCATAGAAATCTGCACTGATCTTCTAACAAATTCTCAGTCCTCCAAAGGCACCCATAATCCTCCCATCAGTCTATTCATACCCCTCCAACTGACTGATGCCTGTTCTGCCCCATCTCTCTGCCCTTCAACCACACTGCCTCCTTCTTCCTGTGGAGACCTCTCATGGCACCTGCCTCCAAGCACAGGTGATTCCCATTGATGGGAAGACCCTCTTCTCTCCCCCATCTCCCCACTCCAGTTACTCCCACTTATTCGTGAGCTCACAAGCCCCATGGTACACACTCTCCATGCAGCCTGCTCTCTCTTTTCTAGCACTGGCCTCCGTTTCTAGCTGTGCTTGTGTCATGGATGTCCCTCCCCAGCCAGCCTACAAGCTCTCCTTCCCTTTAGCTCCAACACCTGACACAGTGCCTGGCACGTAGTAAGCCCTGGCTAGCTTCTAAGAGCCTCACTGAGGGACTGAAAGCATTTTAAAAATGTCACCACGTAGGCTCCAAACTGTAGGCAGAAAAAGCTTTGCCTGGATTGACATTTCAGAGACGTATTCGTCAAGTTGGATATGTTCACTGACTTTACCTTGTAAAATTAAAAAAAAAAAAGGACCTCTGTATCGCTTCGCATCTACCAAAGGCGCATGTATACTATTAGACCACGTTATGAGCTTAATGGAAGGAGACAAGATGTTTTCGCTAAGAAAATGTATAAGACTGTTGAGGTCAAGTGGGAGGAAACAGTCCGTTTGTTGGAGCATTGCTATCTTACTCTATCACAGCCACTCATAAAAATCTGACACGGGGTGAGTCAGAATTGTCTGTCGGAGATGAGTTAGATCTGGCTCATGTTCCTACAGACATGAAAGCCAGAAGCGAAGAAGGAGGCTTTGAAAGCGTGGGTTGAGGAGGCCGTGTGGTTCACTGCGATGAGCTAAGTGCCCAGGGCCACCAGCAGACATGCTGGCCTGTGTCCGTCCTTTGTTCTGGGGTCCCTCTTGCACCATGTGGTGAGGCTGGTGGCTGGGAGCAGCTCAGGACAGGACCTGGTGGCATCTTACCTCTCCCACCCTCCTGTGGGCTCCAGTGGGCTCCAGTAGGTCCCAAGGGACAGCCTGCCTTCCTTGAAAAGCCCAGTAGCACTGGGAGCAGAAACTGGGGCCAAAGAGTGAGCACCCTGTTTGACAAGCTGGACCAGCCACCTCTTCTTCAGATGCAGGGGGAGCCCTGGCATGCTGACTCCTCCCTTCTCCCTTTCCCCTTTCCTCTTTCCTCCCTCTTTTCTTCCCCTCTCTCCTTCCCTGGTGGTGCCCTTTCCCAATGCCCACTTCATCCCTTTTCCTTTCTACATACCTGTCTTCTAGAGTTTCTTCTCTTTCCTCCCCATTACTTCCCTTCATCTGAATCTCCTCTTTGGTCCCTTTGTCCCTGCTCTCTGCTCCTCCTCCCCTTCCCTGGCCCCTGTTCAGCTCCATACTGAATGCAGGCAGAGCTGGACTAACATGCTCACTTGCTAGCTCAGCCACCCTCCAGAGAAGTCACTCTTCGGTGGCCACCTTCCTGACCCCCTGGTCGCTTCTCCACTTGTTCAGATATTGCTCTGAAGTCTGAGGAGGACAGAGCGGGGCTGCCACAGAAGCAGGCCAGAGGAGAAACCAAACCATGTGTCCACACTGTCCCCCAGCACTGCTGCTCTGAGAGCTTTCTGAGTCCTCAAAGGGTTAGGATTTAGGGGCTTCTTCAGAACCGGGAGTGAAAACAAGCATAGGTCAAAAGAAAAGCGACAGCCCCCACACAAAAATAATAATCACAAATGAAAACTATGTTAACTCTGAGTCCCAAAGTCGAAAAATTGCCTTGAATCTGTCACTAGAGAACACCCAAGGCCTCACTCTCTGGGTTCTGGGTGCCCTGGGAATGGCAGGAGGCTCTGAAAAGCGCGTGGGGGTGCAGAACTATGGGGGCTAGCCTGCCCGCTGGCAGGGGGGGGTACCTCCTGTGGCGCTGTCCCGGCCTGACCCCCTGCGGACAGGGTGTGGCGCAGCGTCTGGGGTGGTCCTGGTGCCCTGGGGTTGGCGGGAGGCTGCGCCCAGCTCCTGGACTGCGTTTTCTGCTTCAGGTGAGGGCGTGTCGTGGTGTCACTTTACCTGTGAGCAGAGGGTCCTCCAGTGAAGCCATTGGGCGGGGAGGGGCAGCAGGCAGCGGGAATGGGAACAGGACACCGTGGCCTCACGGGCTAGGCTGGAGCATGAGAGTGCAGGGGCAGCGAGTATGGTGGGTCCTGCAGTCCCGAATGGGCTGCAGTACAGCACCCTGGCGCTGTGCGCCCCTCCTTCCTGGCTGGGCAATTAGCAAAGCTCCTTCTCCCGGCCGCCGCCGACCCGCCCCCGCCCCCGCCCCCCTCCCTCCTGAGTCCTCTGAGAGCTCACTTCCAGCTTTGGAAATTAGCAAAGACCCTTCTCTGCGCTGGCCCCGCCCCCTCACTTCTGAGGCCGGAGCCCATGCTGGGGTGCGGGGCTAAGCCCTGGCATGCTGCTGCATTGCCAGCGCCTGCGCTGGGCAGCCGCCTAGCCTGGCTCCCTGAGCGGGTGTCCACGCGCAGCCTGGCTGCCAAAAGATCATCAGTCCTAAACGCCGGCTGCACTCTTGGGTCAGTTTGCTGGCTTCCAGTTTGCGCCCAAAGCCAGGAACCAGCTTCCCCAGCACAGGCCTGGGCTGAGATGCCTGCCTGGGATCTGTCTGAGCAGTCTCCTCCACTCCAGGCAGGGATGGCACTTCAACCTGGATGTTTGGGTTTTTGGTTTGTTTTTTTGGTCATTGGTTATTACATGACCTCCAGGGTAGGTGCTCCACAAAGGGAGTGAAAACAGGACGCCATATATAGCATACAGCCATTCTAGAAAAATAGCTTGGGGTTCTCTCGGGAACGCGGCATTGGTCCTTGCACTATGGTTTAATAGAAAAGGGATTATGCACCAAGTTACTTAAATGAGCATAGGTTGAAATCATTTACTGAGAGTAAATATTTTAAATAGTTATATTTTAACTAAATCTATTATCAATCATAAATCTATTACACGAAGGTTACAGGCAATTTAAAAAAAAGAGCACTCTCTTCAGGGTTTTAAATAACCCCTGTCTGTCTTGGCACATGAGAATGCAAAGATAGGAAATGGTTTGTAAAAGATCATATAATAGCTTTTACTAATTCTATTTATTTGACAGACAGAGATCACAAGTAGGCAGAGAGGCAGGCAGAGAGAAAGATGGGGAAGCAGGCTCCCCGTCAAGCAGAGAGCCTGATGAAGGGCTCGATCCCAGGACCCTGAGATCATGACCTGAGCCCAAGGCAGAGGCTTAACACACGGTGCCACCCAGGCGCCCCCAGATGAAATACATTTCTGACTTAGAAACTTCAGATAGAATTTTTTTGTCCATGATGACAACTGAAGAAAATGTGTCATCCCTAAACCTAACCTTAAACCCTACCAACGCTGAAACCTAAGCTGACCTTAAAGCCCAAACTAGAACCCTGAATCCCAAACCTGGAATGGAACCCAAAGCCTGTACCTGAGCCCTGGATCCAAGCCCTGAACCACGAACCCAAACCCTAAACCAGACCTCCAAGTCATGAAACCTGAACCCAAATCTCAGCATGAAGTCAAACCCCAAATTTGACCCTGAACTTTATCCCATAAGCCCTGAGTCTTAAAGCCTAAATCATAAACTTAAAGCCCTAAACTATAACTCTGTTCCCTTGTCCTTCACTCTAAACCCTCACCCTAACACTAAACCCAAAGCCTGATCTAGAACTCTGACTAAAACCTGAACCTGAACCCAAATTCAAACCCTTCACCACACTTTGCATATGCACTTGCCATTGATGGATATTTGCAGTTTCTACCTTTTGATTCTTGTGAACATTGTTTGGGTTGGGGGCTAGGGTTAGGGTCTTGGATTAGGGTAGGGTCCAGGCTTGAGACCAAGTTGAGGTCAGAGTGTGGGTCTGCATCAGGGCCATGTTCAGTGACACTGTTTGGGTCAAGGACTGTTGTAATTCCACATTGTTTCCAATTCATTGTTCCTTAGCTATTTGGGGGGAAGTTGGGGGGTATTGGGCTCCATGCAGCTTGAATTTCCGGAATGAAATGGCATCAGCTGGACCCGGGGAGGGAGCAGGACCTTCCACTGAAGGGTGAGCTCCCACAGTCCTGCACTGCCTTGCACCGCCTGCAGATGGCGACAGACCCCAGCTCCCGCCCTGAGCCCAGGCTGCACAGCCACAGCTGGGACCAGAGCCCCGCCTCTTCAGGACCCACTGTGGAGACTTCTGGAGAATGTGGGGCGCCTCCCACCCTGACAGGACAAGCTGAGGAGGGTGTGGCTCTGCATCCACACTGACCGGACCCGTTGTGGAGGACGCGCCCACACTGGCAGCAGTCCAACCTCCTAAGGACCAGATGCTGGAGGAGCTGAGGAGAAGCCGCCTGAGTGGACTGTCAAGGGGTTCGTGGTCTCAGGACCCCACAGAGAAAGGGAGCCCTATGTAGACACTGGGGCTTCCGTCGTTTTGTGTGAGGAGACGTGGCCTCCTACTGTGCTGTGCACGGGGCTGTGGGGTCCCCCCTTTCTGGGCTCCGGTGATCCTAGGTCCTCATCTGTGTTTGTGTGCTCGCGGATTCGGTTCCTGGGGCTCCTCAGATGGTCTGCAGTCAGGGAGTGTCCGCCTGCTTAGGTGCTTGTGCTCTCCCCACCTCAGCCCTGCGGGGTCCTTCCCGTGTCCACACCCACTCCAGGCTTGCGCCGAGTCCAGAAATTCGGGAGCCAGAGTGAGGACTCTGTAGACGGTTTTGGGGAGAGTAGGTATTTTCCCAGTGTGGGTTCTACCCTGAGCACAGTGCCTCCCCATCTCCGTGTGTACCCCTCCCTGTCTGTCGTCATTGTTGCGGGGCTGTCAGATGACAGGTCTGTCACCTTCTTGGTTCAGGGGCCTCCCGGGTATCTTGCTGTCTTGGATGCAGGTGTAAATGAGATCGTTCTCCGCAGTCTCTTTTTGATGGTTCCTTCCGAGCACCTTGGAGTGCCACTAATTTGTGCATATTGATTTTGTTCCTTGCAAGTTTTTGAATTTATTAGTTCAATTGGCCTTAAACTCAATCTGCCAGTTATTTGACCAGCAGCATGGGTTTAATTGGGAAGAGCAGAGAATGGCAGTCTGGGCTGAGCAAGCTAAGGTCCCATCACAGGCAAGTGCGAGAAACAAAGGAGAGGAACATTATTTCATGGAGGAGGAAGAAGTTGGGAAGGGTGCTTGAAGGAATGTCCCTTGGAGAAAGGCAGGGTGATGGAGAATTCTCACCAGCTGAGCTGCAAAGCTCCTACAAAAAGTCAGGAGATGAACCTCCAGCTTCCCGTGTGGGGCCTGGAATTGGTGAGTCTCTCCTGTGGGGAATTGCAATGTTGAGTCTGTAATGGGCACTGAGCAGCAGGCGCCCCCTTCCAGCCTCCCCTTCTGGCATCCCCAGTCCACTTTACTGGGGCTTCCCTTCCTGCTTTTGCACAGTTCTAACCAGCTTGTGGTGGAACGTTGTGGAAAAACTGAAATTCCAAATCCACTGCTTCTACTGCACCTGAGATACAGGGGCCCATGATTTAATTCTCCCACGAGTCTCTTGCTAACATGTGTCCTCTCCATGTTGGGTGACCTGGATCTGGGAGGGCTTGGACTCCATCCCAAAGTCTGATGTTCTCTCTGCTTCCGTGTCGTCGTGCTAACATGGTTGTTTGGAAGATTCATTTCCTCTGTGGTGATTTCAAAGTGCAGTCAGCTTGTTATAGCAGCACAAATACGTGCTGTCTCCACACTCAGATTCCCCAGCCGTCATTTCTTTACCACGTTTGCCACTTCACACGGGATGCTTCAGTGTGTTTGATCCCACACCAGGACAATGTCCTGCAGAACCACCACATAACCTGAAATGAGGACATCATTACAGAAACCATCCAAGGGTTAGTGTTAGGAACCAGGGACATGGCAGGGCTGATCTGAAGACCCCATGGAGAGCTGTCTGGGTGGCTGAGTTGACAGTGGAGGTGAGGGTGAGTGTCTGGCTCTGGCTTTGTGTCCAGGAGTCAGCTCTGTGTGGGTGTGTCCTCAGCTAGGCATGCAGATTTCTGCTCCTCTGAATCCTTTCCGGAGTTCCAAATGGCACCGTTTCCTTCTGGGCAGCAGGCTGAGTCCTCTGGGATTGCCCATGTGTCCCCAAATTGTAGGGCACCTACTGCAAGGCCTTTGGGGTCAGAATCTTGAAAAGCAAACCAAAGGTTATGGTTAGGGACCACAACATGGCAGGCCCGATCTGCCAGCACTCTGTCCATCTTTCTGGGGGAGGGGGCTGTCGAGGGATTTGTTCAGGTTGAGTGTCAAGCTCCAGGTTTGCATCCAGGGGCCTGCTGAATATGGGGCTGTCCAGAGGTAGGAATGCAGATTTCAGTTCCTCTGAATCCTTTCTGGAGTTCCAAATGGCATGGTTCCTTTCAGGGTGGCAGGTTGAGTCCTATGGTGTTCCTCACTGTCCCCAATCTCTGAGGCTTTGGAGCCAGGCCGTCGGGGACAGACAAACACAGGCTGGAGAGCTTTAATGTCAGAAATGTATTTTTGCACAGATCTGGAGGCCAGAAGTTCCAGATCAAGGTGCCAGCAAGGTTGGTCTCCAGTGAGCTTTTTCTTGTTGTTCTATAGATCACTACCTTTTCAACTGTGCCCTCTGATGACCTCTTCTCTCTGGGCCCCCAGAGGGGAGGTAGGGGGAGTGCTTTCATGTGTTACACCCTTATGAGGACACCAGTCCTAGCAGATTAGGACTCCTGTGACCTCACCAAGCCTTCAGTACCTCCTTCTAGGTAGGCCCTATCTCCAGATGCAGTCACACTGGAGATTAGGAATTCTTCATATGACTTTTGTGGGGACACAATTCAGTCCATAACAATTAGTACAGGAGAAAAGCCATGGAGAGAATTCTAGAGGAGTCACACGTTGATGTTATAAGGTAAGTGGGTATAAAAGAGCACCTCTGAAGTCCAATAGGTCATTAGAGCTAGAGGCCGACAGGAAAGTCCTGTACGTGCCACAGTTTTGAGTTTGATGCAAGTGCAACTCTGAAGGGAAGATATTTGGGAGGCCTTGGCCAACCACTACTTCCAGCCAGGGGTGATTCTGGAGGGAGTATCTCTCGGAGTGCTGCCTAGAATCAAGACTTTGGGGTTGGAAAAGTGCCACTTCCAAAGCTGGAGAAGGATGGTGCTGTAAGTTACTTGAAGAGTACTGTTCTGGGAGATAGGAGATCTGGGGTGTCTTCTTTGTTCTGCTGCTGACCAGATGTGAAAATGCAGATTAACTCCCTAACCATCTCAGTTCTACCACCATGTGCTGCTGTCATGTGTCCCAAGCCCCAGAGTTAGTTTGATCCATAAGCAGAAGCCAGTCTTTTAGTTCCCAATCTCTTAATCGGGCTGATCGTCACAATATATAGTGGACACGTGACAGCCACCGGGGAGAAGTAAGGGTTGTCTTCCCCTCAGGGAGAGTGGAAAAGCTCTAGGAGAGGGCATACCCGTAGACCAAAGGCAGCCAGTGCTGGGGAGTGGAGCCACGGGGAAGAGTGTGCTGATGACAGCCTTGTGGAGGGAGGGCAGAAAGAGCCACCACCATGACACTTGAGTTACAGATCGAGCTTGGGGATAGAGAAGGGATCAGGGCATGGTAGAGCAGCAGCTGGCAAAGTGATTCTATTGAGCTTAAGCTCATAGTGCCTTAGCGAATTAGAATGGGAAATGCCTTGCTATTGTCTGTGACTCTGTGATTGTGTGAGTATGAGTGACAGAGTGGGGACAAAGAGAGAGGGAGAGAGAATACATTAAATTTTAAAGAAGGACAATAAGGGACGCCTGGGTAGCTTACTCAGTTAAGCATCTACCTTTGGTTCAGGTCATGATCCCAGGGTCCTGGGATTGGATCCCATACCAGGCTCTAGTGGGGGGCCTGCCTTCCCTCTGCCTGCAGCTCCCCTTGCTTGTGATCTCTCTCTTCCTCTGTAACAAATAATAGTAAAAAATAAACAAGGGCGATACGTTATGTTTACTTTTGTTTCTGATGCCAGACATGGGTTCAGAGGATTGAAGAGGGAGATCCAAGGAGCTAGCCTCTCAAGAGGAGTGAATACCTAGTCACTGGTAAGACCCCTGGTCCTGCAATACAATATGGCTCCTGTGATCTGGGTCCTGTTAAATGCCCCTCGCCATCCTTCACCCGATAGTTTGATTCTTCATTGCGTTCAGTGTGGGGAACTGGGAGAAGCTATGACACTTGGCCCTTTGTGGAGGAATGTTAGTAGTATAAATAGCAATAGTTATCAGTTCTGGAGCACTTCCATGACTCTGCTGCAGGCACTCTGCTGTGACCTGGGTTTATAGCAGTGAGATAAACATAGAAATAGATGTGGGCTCTGTTCCCAAGAATCTGAAACCCACTATTCTCCTTGTCCCCTTCCCATTCTGTCTTCTTCAGCCCTTGTGCAATCCCACCAAGCAGGAAGCTTGCTTCTCCCCTTCCCTCTCCTGCTCCCCCTGCTTGTGCTCTCATTCTCTCTCTCTGACATGCAAATAAATCAAATGTTTTAAAAAATTATAAAAAAGGCAAAACAAATAACCATTTTTGGAGAGTGATTTTCTGAATGCAGTTATGGGCAGTGCTGGGTACTGAAGAAGACGCTCTGCTGACCAGAGGAGTGGGGAAATTACAGAACAAATTCCACAGGTCATTGAATATATCACATTCATCACCCCACCCATAGCACTCATTAATCTCTAGCCCAGCCAATATGTTGGTTATAAAAATGAGCTTTCTCCAAACTGACAGGAAGTTCTCGTTTTAGCAATGTAAATCATTCTGATCTTTATCACTAATGTGATCTAATCCTGTCTAGTAAAGAAACTTGAGAGTTCTATATCTCTGTAAGCATTTAAGAAAAACAATGGACTCTACTCTAATTACTTTTTAACTAACTTGACTTGCCAAAGGAAGGAGAAAGTAAATATCAGAAATCTTACCACTAAGCACAAGTTGCAAGTTATACCTGCCAAAATGTGGTTCAAAATATAAGTAACCAGTCTCCTTAGAAGCCTTTTACCTTCTTATATCTGTTATGTTGGGTAAATGAGTAGTTACTAGAATACAGCTGGCTCAGTGATCACAATTCAGCTTACCCTCAGAAATATAAATAGATTACATGTTTAGCCCGGTAACTGGACACTGATATAGAATTATTCACTGGCTGATTCCTAGATCAGAAACCACAAAAAAATTTTCTTTTTTATGGAAGTATGGCTGTTACAATAGTCTCACCTGTACCTCATAGTGATTGACTTAACTACTCTATACGTTACAACTCTAGATGTAACATTTTAATAAAACAACAATATCTTTGATGGTATCATGGAAATGTAAGTGCCTTGTGCACTTTTCTTAATGTGTATAATTACCTAAACATCATAGTAAGTAAATCAAGGCCATTGTCAAGCTTCCGTCAAGGAGAGTCCTTAACTAGAGGGATTTCCCATTGCTCTCAGGATGATAACCTCTGAGTTACAGGTTCCGTTAGTTGGCCACACACATTTGGAGCCTTGTGGACTTTCTGACAGCTGAGCAGCATATCTGTTTCAAGCATTGTGATCCCTGTTCTTACTGCAAGAGTGACAGTTGTCACTTTTCCTTTGACCCCTGTCTTTAGGAAAGTGTCTGACTCAGAAAGTCGAGTCAGTACCCCCCAAAAATATTTTCAGGAGAACCACCTCAAAGATGATCACCTGAGATACTGTCAAGAAAAAAAAAAAAAACTGAAATTCTAAGCAACATCCATAAAAAGTATTTTCATGTTGATAAGGAAAGATTTTCCCCTAAATACCAGAGAGGCTCCATGAAAGTGAGATTTTTACCTATTTTGTTCACCGTGTCACCAGTCCCTAGAAGAGCGCCTAAGACATCACTCAAGATTAGGTTGCTTTGAATGAATCAAATGAATGAATGAACTGTAGCCTTTGATAGTGAGGTAGTTTATGGTCCTTAGGCAAGAGATGTGATTTGTGTTGGGATTTCAAGAATGGGAGGTGCCGAAGAGAAAATTGAGAAGCTAAATGTGAAAATATGCAATTTACTGACTGGAGTAGTTCTGAATATATTTCAAACATAATTAAACTATGGCTGTGGGTCTATATGCGTTTTCATAATTTTCCCTTGAAAATGTGAGGCATACAGATGTCATCTCCAATGAATTCTCCTTGTCCGTATACAGAATCACCAAAAAAAAAAAAAAAAAAGGCATTCTGACAGTCTTCAGACCATCCACTCCAGGATTGTGACTCTTTCTTCTCCATGTTCTTTCTGACATCATGGACTTTCAGGTTGACCTCTCTCATCTTGGGTCCCACTCTCATTAGCTGTAGAAGTCATGCGATGTTTGTGATGTGAGGGTGGCAATACTCTCTGACTTTTGGTTACAATATGTCTTTGAAAGCCAGTGTTTATTCTGCTTTTACAGCATTTCTCCATTTGAATTGGCCACCTTTTAAGTGGTCATTAGCCACATGTGGCTACTAGCCATGGGACTTGGACAGCAGAGGTGTGGAAAGTCCGCACATTCTTCCACTCAAAGGATATTGTGAGTTATGCTACATCTTTTTTTTTGAAGTGCCTTTTTTAGATATTTAAATTCAATTAGCCATTAGATAGTACATCATTGGTTTCAGAGAATTCAGTAACTCATCAGTTGTGGATAACCCTTGGGGCTCATCACATCACGTGTCCTCCTTAATGCCTATCACCCAGTTTCTCCATGTCTCCCACTCCCCTCCCCCCCAGCAACTCTCAGTTTGTTTCCTATAGTTAAAGGTGCCTCATGGCTTGTCTCCCTTTCTGATGACTCCCATTCAGATTTCCCTCCCTTCCCTCTGATCCTCTGTACTACATCTTAATCTCAACAGTCAAGCAGTGGTAGTAATTCAGTCATGGAGTCATGCATATTCTAAATCTGATGAGGTGGATTCCCATACTGCCTTTGTCTCTTCTAGAGCGCTTACATTTGTTATGTTATTGCTGCTGCGTTCATGTTTCTCGTTCACTGAATGTCTGATAAAAGAATTAGTAAAATGTGTGACTGCAGAAAATACAATGGTCATGGATGATGAAGATTTTCTCCTTGACCAGACTCGAGTCAAGTTCCTCTGAGTCCTCTTTCTGTCTAGCCTTGACCTTAGGCTCCGCCCACTTAGCCCAGTTTTAGCAAGAAATCTGCTTGGTCATTTTTCAGCAATCTTCTATCCTACTCTTGATATCTGATCAAATTCCTTATCTCTCACCCCTGGTATCTTACCACTTTTTTTTTTTTAAGATTTATTTATTTTGACAGAGAGAGAGCCTGAGCAGGGGGAATAGCAGAGGGAGAGAGAGAACCAGACTCCCCACTGAGCAGCAAGCCCAATGCCAGGCTTGATCCTGGGATCAGATCATGACCAAGCCAAAGCCAGAGATTTAACCAACTAAGCCACCCAGGTGCTTCAGTATCTATAACCCTTAATATCTGATCCAATCCCTTATTCCCAGGGCACCTGGTTGGTGCAGCTGGTTGTACGTTTGACTCTTGGTTTCTACTCTGGTCATGATCTCACGGTCCTGAGATTAAGCCTCACCTCAGGCTCTATGCTCAGTGAAGAGTCTGATTAAAATTCTCTTTCCCTCTCCCTCTACCCCTACCCCTGCTCCCTCTCTCTAAAATGTATTAATAAGTCTTTTAAAAAATTCCTTATCCCCTGATCTCAATAGTTTATGACCCTAGCCTTCCTTCAACAATATTACTGTCCAGATGGTTTAGCCAGAATCCCTTCATCCTTACCCTTGATGTTCCATCTTAATTTTACATTCAGTGATCCCCACCATGCTCTTTAGCTGTAAATCTCCATTTGTCTGAGCTGAGCCAGATTTCTCTCCCATACTATACAATAAAATCTCATCATAGTAGCATCCCTTGAATAAAATCTTCCTTACTCTCTTTAATGGGTGTCACAATATTTTTTTTTTCTTTAACAGTCAGGAGGGTGCTAATGGAGTACCATGACAAAAGGCCTAACTTCCTATAATGGACATTTCCTTGGTTTACCTGACAAATACTCTTTCTCTCTTCTAAGGAAAATTTCCGGTTCTCAGTATAACTGCCAACTGGCCCAGGGGTGGACAAGTGAGGCAGATGAGACCTAAATGAAAATTCTGTTGAGACACTGGACCTTGAGGATTCAAGCCAAGGACATAAAAGTGTTGGTACTCCATTATTCTGATGGTCCGTTAACTCTTGCTTTTTTGGTTCCTGTGTCTATCACTGCCCCTGCCTTTTTGAAGATAATGACCATTCATCTGAGTACACGGTTCACAGAATCCCTTTGCAGTGGCCCATGCGGGCCAAGGTAGTAGAGCATAATAGATCTCTGTAAGTTTTTAAAAAATGTCTTTGTCCCTGTTGCCCATGGCCATTAAAGACCAAAGGTCGGGGGTAGGGGGATATTGGAAAAGGTGAAGTTATAGTTACTCACTGATTTTTTGATTGGTAGAGAGAAAGCAACACCTACATACAGGGCCAGTGGGTGAGTGGAGGAAACATCTTTGGCTCTAGGAGGAATGGGGGAAGGAGAAATATTAATAATCTTTGTCTTTGGAACTGCCCCTGAAGACTTCCCCACACAGGAAAATGACCTAGCGTGACTCTCCTATACTTCGGCAAGCCCCTTAAATTTAACTGACATCTAGATCTGATACTCCCTGCTGGATAACTCTGATCATTATTGGATTGTTACTTATTTTATTTTAAAATTATTTTTAAAGAAAATTTTAACCTAAATACAATTAATTAACATATAATACTAGTTTCAGACATACAGGTTAGTGATTCATCAGTCTTTTGTAACACCCAGTGCTCACTGTATCACATGCCTTCCTTAATGTCCATCACCCAGTTACCCCATCCACCCATCCCTCTCCCCTCCAAGAACCCTCAGTTTGTTTACTGTGATTAAGAGTCTCTTCTGAGGGGTACCTGGCTGGCTCAGTGGGTTAAAGCCTCTGCCTTCAACTCAGGTTATGATCTCAGGGTCCTGGGATCGAGCCCCACATCAGGCTCTCTGCTCCCTGGGGAGTCTGCATCCTCCTCTCTCGCTCTTCCTGCCTCTCTGCCTACTTGTGATCTCTGTTTGTCAAATAAGTAAATAAAAATCTTTTTTTTTTTAAAGTCTCTTCTGGTTTGTCTTCCTCTTTGACTTCATCTTGTTTTATTTTTTTCCTTTACTCCCCTATGATTCTGGTTTGTTTCTTGAACTCCACATATGAGTGAGATCATATGATAATTGTCTTTCTCTGACTGACTTATTTCGCTTGGCATAATACCCTCTACTTTCACCCCTGTCATTGCAAATAATTGCCATTTATTTTAACTCGACAGAGAAGGCCACTAGAAACAGCAGGTGATGGCCCCAGCTCCTGTTCCTCCATGCAGAACATCTGTCAACACCTGTGGACATCTTTTCCTCCCCCCATTCCTATGAATGTTGCTCAGTTGTTACATGGCATGGACAAATGCTGTTGGCTGGTGGCATGGACACACTGGACAAGCTTGGCCTTCGGTAAAACAAAGACTGGCTTCAATTACTCAAACTGAAACAGGAATGCTTGGATGAACAAGCCTGCCAGGAAGTCCCACTGGAGGTACTCAACCTGTGCCCCTTCCCTCCTTGGACCAAGAACCTGAACTTGAGAGATGAATGGCTTATCCAAGGTTATGGCAAGGTTACACAGAGCTGAAACTAGACACAGGTGTACATGCCTATTGATCAAGGCTGGCTGAGAAATCGAACTGCCTCAAATCTTGATTCTTTTTGCCACTTCTTATTCTCTGACCCTGTTTTTCATAGTTTAGGATGTAGGAATAATAAAAATATCAGCTAATGGGGTATCCTGACTTTTTGATGTTTTAGTTCTTGTCAGACATTTACCATAATGCTTAGCACATGGATATGTGTGTGCACACACGTGCACATGCATGACACTCAAAAAATTGTTCCCTGATATTAACTTTATCAGTGCACTTTGCATCCACCACCAATTGGCTGTTTTGTCACAAACTGATTAAAGCAGAACTGTCAAGTGAGGAACTTCAAAGCCAAAGCATTAAGTGCTTTGAAAAACCAGCACCTGGGAGGATTTGTCTCAGCATCTGTGATTAGAAGGCAGCAAAAAGAGACTTTGGGGACACAGTTCACCCCTTCATGAAGCAGCCATTCAGAACTTTCTCCGAAGGGCTAATGCCTAATCTTCCAAAGACCAGCAAGAACAAGCTTATGGTCTGTTAAAATCAGATTTTTAAAAGATTTTTATTTATTTATTTGAGAGAGAGAGAGAGAGTGAGAGAGAGAGCATGAGAGGGGAGAAGGTCAGAGGGAGAAGCGGACTCCCCATGAAGCTGGGAGCCTGATGCAGTCCTTGATCCTGGGACTCCAGAATCAAAATCAGTTTGATTGACTCAATACAGTCAGGGAGGACAGTCCTCAGGAGTCACAGAATGCTGGTTGCCATGAGGGAGGAGTCTTTTACAAAGTCTGGGCTCTCACAGAAGGAGTCTGAAGCACGTGTATGGAAAGCAGAGGTCAGTTCTGGATTAGAAGCTCTTTCTGAGGGGAAATGAGTAGAAGCAGGGATTAACCAGGACTTGGGCTCTGCTTTATTCAGTTCAAGTTGCTGCAACAAATGATGACAGACTGGGTGGCTGAAACAGCAAAACATGTACTATTCCTTGCAGTTCTAGAGACTGAGAAGTCCAAAAGCAAGATCCTGTCAGATCTGATATCTAGCAAGAGACTGCTTCATTATCTACAAATGCCCATATTTCTGTTGTAGACTTGCATGGATGACAGCTGGCAGAACAATCTCTCAGGTCGTTTCTCAGAAGTGCTTTTATCTCATTCACAAGTGTTCCAATCTCATGACCTCACCACCTCTCAAAGCCCATACCTCCTGATGGCACTCCTTGAGGGTCAGGGCTTCAACATCTGAATTGGGACAAGACACAAACATTCAGTCCATTAGCAAGTGTTGTCATGAGGACAGCATAGCTTATCAACTGGGTATCCCCAGGAATCCATGGGACTAGCAAAGCAGAATCTGGGGGTGTCACTGGTAGGAAAGCAGGAGGTCCCCAAGAGACAGTCCTCATAGCATTTTACAGAGACAGCAGGACCCTTGAGAAACAATAGTTTCCGTGACCCATACACCAGCCTTTATCTATGCCTGTCCTCCCTGCTGGATTCACAGCAAGCCTACTTCTTTCTTTTCCAGTACAAATGGATTTCCACTCTCTGAATCCTGATGAATCTTTGCTCTTTTGCAGTTAGTAGGTTGTCCCTCAGGATTCTGCATGTCTGGATTTGCAATCGTGGAAACTGCCAAAGGTCTAGGGACCTGCATGGCAGAACCCGGCCTCTACCACTATTGCCCAAGGTAGGAACTCTGGTCCCTTGAGCGTCCTGTGCTGCTGTCAAAGGTCTGTGTGCATTGGCTTATTGTTTTTTTTTTTTTAATGTAATTGCTTATACGTGTGTTTCATCATGCTCAAGTGGCCTTTCTGTGAAAAAGTGGCCAAGCTACACCTAGAAGTCACTGAAGAAAGTTCTAAGAACTCCTAGTTAGTATGAGGCTAGAGAGAGAGAGAAAGAGAGAAAAGAAATCTGCCTCTCTGCATTTTGCAAGTCCCTGGGCAAAATCTGTTGGCTGTGCACTCCTCACACGAAGATTCCAGGCAGGGAGACCCTCCTGAGCCTCATCTCCCTGAGTTCCTCTTCCAGGAGCAATCCCTAGTTTGAGACCAGGGTTAGCGAAAATAGAGCAGCAAAGCAGGGTCCAGAAGGAAGGACTGCCACAGACCATGGAGCACCAGGGGGACAGGCTGGTACCTCCTCACAGTTGGGGTACAAATGGGCTCAGCTCAGCAGGTATAGGGGTGCCCTTGGCCCCTCTGGTGGGCTTTGCAGTGCCCCAATCTCAGGAAGAAAAAAGGCTGGCTCAGGTGACATATTTTTGACTGGGAAGGAGCTGACAGCAATGGAAATAAACAAGTAGGGAATGATGTTGGAAAGTTGGAGGGTTTGTCCTTTATATCTCAGCTTTCTCTCCTATCTTCCCTTGCTCTGTAGTGTGTTATCAAAGAAGTTTTTGGCATGATATTCCTGTTCACTGATTAACTCTTGAGCTGTGTCTTTTCTGCTGTTCAGCTCATCTGGTGAATTCTTTTACTGTAAAAAGTATCTTGCCCTTGCAAGGGCAATGGCAAGACCTGAGAAATCCCAGAGATTTCAGCTTGCCACCCAGAAGGAAACCAGGCTATTTGGAATGCTGGAAAGGATTCAGAGTAGGGGAAATCGTCTTGGACATCTGAGACCACCCCCACATTCAGCGGTCCACTGGACACAAACCCAGACCTTGATACTGATCCTGAACCATGCTCTCAACTCAGACCCCTGTGATCCTCGCCACAGTGCTTTCAGATCAGTGCAGCCATGCCCATAGGCACAAACTCTTAAGCCTAGATTCTGTCCTGAGAGGTGTGTCCCCGACGGCCTGGCTCCAAAGCCTCAGAGATTGGGGACAGTGAGGAACACCATAAAACTCACCCTGCCACCCTGAAAGGAACCATGCCATTTGGAACTCCAGAAAGGATTCAGAGGAACTGAAATCTGCATTCCTACCTCTGGACACCCCCATATTCAGCAGGCCACTGGATGCAAACCTGGAGCTTGACACTCACCCTGAACAAATCCCTCGACTGCTTCCTCCCCCAGAAAGATGGACAGAGTGCTGGCAGATCGGGCCTGCCATGTGGTGGGCCCTAACCATAACCTTTGGTTTGGTTCGGTTCTCAGGATTGTGACCCCAAAGGCCTTGCAGTAGGTGCCCTACAATTTGGGGACACATGGGCAATCCCAGAGGACTCAGCCTGCTGCCCAGAAGGAAACTGTGCCATTTGGAACTCCGGAAAGGATTCAGAGGAGCAGAAATCTGCATGCC
Source organism: Mustela nivalis (assembly GCF_964662115.1). Taxonomy (NCBI): domain Eukaryota; kingdom Metazoa; phylum Chordata; class Mammalia; order Carnivora; family Mustelidae; genus Mustela; species Mustela nivalis. The sequence goes on from NW_028136539.1 coordinate 700,064, forward strand.
TAGCTGAGGACACCCCCACACAGAGCTGACTCCTGGACACAAAGCCAGAGCCAGACACTCACCCTCACCTCCACTGTCAACTCAGCCACCCTGACAGCTCTCCATGGGGTCTTCAGGTCAGTCCTGCCATGTCCCTGGTTCCTAACACTTACCCTTGGATGGGTTCTGTAATGATGTCCTCATTTCAGGTTATGTGGTGGTTCTGCAGGACATTGTCCTGGTGTGGGATCAAACACACTGAAGCATCCCGTGTGAAGTGGCAAACGTGGTAAAGAAATGACGGCTGGGGAATCTGAGTGTGGAGACAGCACGTATTTGTGCTGCTATAACAAGCTGACTGCACTTTGAAATCACCACAGAGGAAATGAATCTTCCAAACAACCATGTTAGCACGACGACACGGAAGCAGAGAGAACATCAGACTTTGGGATGGAGTCCAAGCCCTCCCAGATCCAGGTCACCCAACATGGAGAGGACACATGTTAGCAAGAGACTCGTGGGAGAATTAAATCATGGGCCACTGTATCTCAGGTGCAGTAGAAGCAGTGGATTTGGAATTTCAGTTTTTCCACAACTTTCCACCACAAGCTGGTTAGAACTGTGCAAAAGCAGGAAGGGAAGCCCCAGTAAAGTGGACTGGGGATGCCAGAAGGGGAGGCTGGAAGGGGGCGCCTGCTGCTCAGTGCCCATTACAGACTCCACATTGCAATTCCCCACAGGAGAGACTCACCAATTCCAGGCCCCACACGGGAAGCTGGAGGTTCATCTCCTGACTTTTTGTAGGAGCTTTGCAGCTCAGCTGGTGAGAATTCTCCATCACCCTGCCTTTCTCCAAGGGACTTTCCTTCAAGCACCCTTCCCAACTTCTTCCTCCTCCATGAAATAATGTTACTCTCCTTTGTTTCTCGCACTTGCCTGTGATGGGACCTTAGCTTGCTCAGCCCAGACTGCCATTCTCTGCTCTTCCCAATTAAATCCATGCTGCTGGTCAAATAACTGGCAGATTGAGTTTAAGGCCAATCGAACAAATAAATTCAAGATCTTGCAAGGAACAAAATCAATATGCACAAATTAGTGGCACTCCTAGGTGCTCGGAAGGAACCATCAAAAAGAGACTGCGGAGAACGATCTCATTTACACCTGCATCCAAGACAGCAAGATACCCGGGAGGCCCCTGAACCAAGAAGGTGACAGACCTGTCATCTGACAGCCCTGCAACAATGACGACAGACAGGGAGGGGTACACACGGAGATGGGGAGGCACTGTGCTCAGGGTAGAACCCACACTGGGAAAATACCTACTCTCCCCAAAACCGTCTACAGAGTCCTCACTCTGGCTCCCGAATTTCTGGACTCAGCGCAAGCCTGGAGTGGGTGTGGACACGGGAAGGACCCCACAGGGCTGAGGTGGGGAGAGCACAAGCACCAAAGAAGGCTGATGCTCCCTGACTGCAGACCATCTGAGGAGCCCCAGGAACCGAATCCGCGAGCACACAAACACAGACGAGGACCTAGGATCACCCGAGCCCAGAAAGGGGGGACCCCACAGCCCCGTGCACAGCACAGCAGGAGGCCACGTCTCCTCACACAAAACGACGGAAGCCCCAGTGTCTACACAGGGCGCCCTTCCTCTGTGGGGTCCTGAGACCACGAAACCCTTGACAGTCCACTCAGGCGGCTTCTCCTCAGCTCCTCCAGCATCTGGTCCTTAGGAGGTTGGACTGCTGCCAGTGTGGGCGCGTCCTCCACAACGGGTCCGGTCAGTGTGGATGCAGAGCCACACCCTCCTCAGCTTGTCCTGTCAGGGTGGGAGGCGCCCCACATTCTCCAGAAGTCTCCACAGTGGGTCCTGAAGAGGCGGGGCTCTGGTCCCAGCTGTGGCTGTGCAGCCTGGGCTCAGGGCGGGAGCTGGGGTCTGGCGCCATCTGCAGGCGGTGCAAGGCAGTGCAGGACTGTGGGAGCTCACCCTTCAGTGGAAGGTCCTGCTCCCTCCCCGGGTCCAGCTGATGCCATTTCATTCCGGAAATTCAAGCTGCATGGAGCCCAATACCCCCCAACTTCCCCCCAAATAGCTAAGGAACAATGAATTGGAAACAATGTGGAATTACAACAGTCCTTGACCCAAACAGTGTCACTGAACATGGCCCTGATGCAGACCCACACTCTGACCTCAACTTGGTCTCAAGCCTGGACCCTACCCTAATCCAAGACCCTAACCCTAGCCCCCAACCCAAACAATGTTCACAAAAATCAAAAGGTAGAAACTGCAAATATCCATCAATGGCAAGTGCATATGCAAAGTGTGGTGAAGGGTTTGAATTTGGGTTCAGGTTCAGGTTTTAGTCAGAGTTCTAGATCAGGCTTTGGGTTTAGTGTTAGGGTGAGGGTTTAGAGTGAAGGACAAGGGAACAGAGTTATAGTTTAGGGCTTTAAGTTTATGATTTAGGCTTTAAGACTCAGGGCTTATGGGATAAAGTTCAGGGTCAAATTTGGGGTTTGACTTCATGCTGAGTTTGGGTTCAGGTTTCATGACTTGGAGGTCTGGTTTAGGGTTTGGGTTCGTGGTTCAGGGCTTGGATCCAGGGCTCAGGTACAGACTTTGGGTTCCATTCCAGGTTTGGGATTCAGGGTTCTAGTTTGGGCTTTAAGGTCAGCTTAGGTTTCAGCGTTGGTAGGGTTTAAGGTTAGGTTTAGGGATGACACATTTTTTTCAGTTGTCATCATGGACAAAAAAATTCTATCTGAAGTTTCTAAGTCAGAAATGTATTTCATCTGGGGGCGTCTGGGTGGCTCAGTGTGTTAAGCCTCTGCCTTGGACTCAGGTCATGATCTCAGGGTCCTGGGATCAAGCCCTTCATCAGACTCTCTGCTTGACGAGGAGCCTGCTTCCCCATCTTTCTCTCTGCCTGCCTCTCTGCCTACTTGTGATCTCTGTCTGTCAAATAAATAGAATTAGTAAAAGCTATTATATGATCTTTTACAAACCATTTCCTATCTTTGCATTCTCATGTGCCAAGACAGACAGGGATTATTTAAAACCCTGAATAGAGTGCTCTTGCTTTTAAATTGCCTGTAACCTTCGTGTAATAGATTTATGATTGATGATAGATTTAGTTAAAATATAACTATTTAAAATATTTACTCTCAGTAAACGATTTCAACCTATGCTCATTTAAGTAACTTGGTGCATAATCCCTTTTTTATTAAACCATAGTGCAAGGACCAATGCAGCGTTTCCAGGAGAACCCCAAGCTATTTTTCTAGAATGGCTGTATGCTTATATATGGCGTCCTGTTTTCACTCCCTTTGTGGAGCACCTACCCTGGAGGTCATGTAATAACCAATGACCAAAAAAAACAAACAAAAAACCCAAACATCCAGGTCGAAGTGCCATCCCTGCCTGGAGTCAAGGAGACTGCTCAGACAGATCCAGGGCAGGCATCTCAGCCCAGGCCTGTGCTGGGGAAGCTGGTTCCTGGCTTTGGGCGCAATCTGGAAGCCAGCAAACTGACCCAAGAGTGCAGCCGGCGTTTAAGACTGATGATCTATTCGCAGCCAGGCTGCACGTGGACACCTGCTCATGGAGCCCGGCTCGGAGGCTGCCCAGCGCTGGAGCTGGCAATGCAGTAGCATGCCAGGGCTTAGCCCCGCACCCCAGCCATGGCTCAGTTTTCAGAAGTTAGGGGGCGGGGCCGGAGCAGAGAAGGGTCTTTGCTAATTTCCAAAGCTGGAAGTGAGCTCTCAGAGGACTCAGGAGGGAAGGGGGGGGCGGGTCGGGGATGGCCTTGAGCAGGGGTTTTGCTAATTGCCCAGGCGGGAAGGAGGGGCGCACAGCGCCAGGGTGCTGTGCTGCAGCCCATTCGGGACTGCAGGACACACCATACTCGCTGCCCCTGTGCTCCCACGCTGCAGCCTAGCCCCTGACGCCGCGGTGTCCCGTTCCCGTTCAGGCCTTCAGGCCGCCTGCTGCCCCTCCCCGCCCCATGGCTTCTCTGGAGGACCCTCTGCTCACAGGTAAAGTGACACCTCGACGCGCCCTCACCTGAAGCAGAAAACGCAGGACAGGTGCGGGGTGTGGGGTGGTCGGGGCCCAGCCTCCCGCCAACCCCAGGGCACCAGGACCACCCCGGACGCCACGCCACACCCTGTCCGCAGGGGGTCGGGCCAGGACGGCGCCACAGGAGGTAACCTCTCCTCCCCCCCCCCTCCGCCAGACGGCAGGCTAGCCCCCATAGTTCCGCACTCCCACGCGCCTGTCAGAGCCTCCTGCCATTCCCAGGGCACCCAGAACCCAGAGAGTGAGGCCTTGGGTGCTTTCTAGTGACAGATTCAAGGCAATTTTTCGACTTTGGGACTCAGAGTTAACATAGTTTTCATTTGTGATTATTATTTTTGTGTGGGGGCCGTAGCTTTTCTTTTGACCTATGGTTGTTTTCACTCCCGGTTCTGAAGAAGCCCCTAAATCCTAACCCTGTTGAGGACTCAGAAAGCTCTCAGAGCAGCAGTGCTGGGGGACAGTGTGGACACATGGTTTGGTTTCTCCTCTGGCCTGCTTCTGTGGCAGCCCCGCTCTGTCCTCCTCAGACTTCAGAGCAATATCTGAACAAGTGGAGAAGCGACCAGAGGGTCAGGAAGGTGGCCACCGAAGAGTGACTTCTCTGGAGGGTGGCTGAGCTAGCAAGTGAGCATGTTAATCCAGCTCTGCCTGCATTAGCGATGGAGCTGAACAGGAGCCAGGGAAGGGGAGGAGGAGCAGAGAGCAGGGACAAAGGAACCAAAGAGGAGATTCAGATGAAGGGAAGTAATGGGGAGGAAAGAGAAGAAACTCTAGAACACAGGCATGTAGAAAGGCAAAGGGATGAAGTGGGCATTGGGAAAGGGCACCACCAGGGAAGGAGAGAGGGGAAGGAAAGAGGGAGGAAGAGAGGAAAGGGGAAAGGGAGAAGGGAGGAGTCAGCATGCCAGGGCTCCCCCTGCATCTGAAGAAGAGGTGGCTGGTCCAGCTTGTCAAACAGGGTGCTCACTCTTTGGCCCCAGTTTCTGCTCCCAGTGCTACTGGGCTTTTCAAGGAAGGCAGGCTGTCCCTTGGGACCTACTGGAGCCCACAGGAGGGTGGGAGAGGTAAGATGCCACCAGGTACTGTCTGAGCTGCTCCCAGCCACCAGCCTCACCACATGGTGCAAGAGGGACCCCAGAACAAAGGACGGACACAGGCCAGCATGTCTGCTGGTGGCCCTGGGCACTTAGCTCATCGCAGTGAACCACACGGCCTCCTCAACCCACGCTTTCAAAGCCTCCTTCTTCGTTTCTGGCTTTCATGTCTGTAGGAACATGAGCCAGATCTAACTCATCTCCGACAGACAATTCTGACTCACCCCGTGTCAGATTTTTAAGAGTGGCTGTGATAGAGTAAGATAGCAATGCTCCAACAAACGGACTGTTTCCTCCCACTTGACCTCAACAGTCTTATACATTTTCTTAGCGAAAACATCTTGTCTCCTTCCATTAAGCTCATAACGTGGTCTAGTAGTATACATGCGCCTTCGTTAGATGCGAAGCGATACAGAGGTCCTTTTTTTTTTTTTAATTTTACAAGGCAAAGTCAGTGAACACATCCAACTTGACCAATACGTCTCTAAAATGTCAATCCAGGCAAAGCTTTTTCTGCCTACAGTTTGGAGCCTACGTGGTGACATTTTTAAAATGCTTTCAGTCCCTCAGTGAGGCTCTTAGAAGCTAGCCAGGGCTTACTACGTGCCAGGCACTGTGTCAGGTGTTGGAGCTAAAGGGAAGGAGAGCTTGGAGGCTGGCTGGGGAAGGACATCCATGACACAAGCACAGCTAGAAACGGAGGCCAGTGCTAGAAAAGAGAGAGCAGGCTGCATGGAGAGTGTGTACCATGGGGCTTGTGAGCTCACGAATAAGTGGGAGTAACTGGAGTGGGGAGATGGGGGAGAGAAGAGGGTCTTCCCATCAATGGGAATCACCTGTGCTTGGAGGCAGGTGCCATGAGAGGTCTCCACAGGAAGAAGGAGGCCGTGTGGTTGAAGGGCAGAGAGATGGGGCAGAACAGGCATCAGTCAGTTGGAGGGGTATGAATAGACTGATGGGAGGATTATGGGTGCCTTTGGAGGACTGAGAATTTGTTAGAAGATCAGTGCAGATTTCTATGGAGACAAATGCCAGGAACTGATAGGTCTTTGAAAGGTCACTGTGGCTGCCTTTTGGCAAAGGGGTTGGTAAAAGGCACTTGCAGGTGTGAACACACCAGGTGGGAGGTGAGTGCAGAAAATCAGGTGAGGGAGCATGGGAACTTGGTCCCGGGGTATATAAGGGAGAATAGCCTTTAAGGAGTTCCACAAATTGGCACCAGCTGTGGCTTCATTACAGAGCTGGAAGGGGGAGGTGGGTGTGTCCTGGAGGTTACAGAAATTACATGAGAAAGGGAAGTCTTTTTAGATCTCTTTTTCAACTACAGGAACTCTCACCTTATTGATAGAATTCCAGAGTGGGAACCAATGATATGAGGACATCTTTGAAATGTCTGAATATATTCTTCGACATCTTTGAAAGTGACGAGGAGACCTTGGCCTTAGGAGGCCTTGGCCCTCTTTGTAGCCAGAAAGATTTCACGTACAGATTTGAGTTCTCCATTTTAAAGTCAAGGAGTCAGTCCTTCCAAAGGACACCTCCTATCATTTTACACTCTCATTATACCTCACGTGCTGGCATCTCCAAGACCCTCTGTTCCAGGTTGAGAGTATCCACTTTGGCCGGGCTGGTCTTGCCAAGAACACCACCACAGGAAATCTAGAGCCTATAATGCTATTAATAACATCATCTAGGACTGTGTTTGCTGCCCTCATAGCCTCTTCCCACCATGACTCACTGAAGCTTTTAACACATTGTATCCATTAAGCTATAGTTCCCAAAGCTCATCTTCTCTAGTGCCATTAATTTTTAGGGGACCAGGCAAACCTTAAACTTGTCCCCCCTAATTGGACCCCTGTTCCCCCACAATCTATTTGAAAGCCTTTCACCATGATTCTTGAATGAGATCTGAGACCACTGCTGGTACCTAACACTTCTTGGCACCTTGTCTGTTAGGTTCTTGGAAGAGGAGATGGCTATGGAGGTGAGTGGGAATGGGAGTGGGAGGATTTCTCCCTTCACTTTGCTTTTTGTGTTTTCAAATAATGGGTTTTGAGGGGGCGGGAAAGTTTAACCAGACCATTTATTTTCCATCTCCCATCGATAAAAAGTTTACCACTCCCCACTGGAAGAATTTATATCTTTCCTTTGAATCTACAGGAAAATCTCCCAAACCCAGACCACCACCATGTGGATTCAGCCATCTTCTGATTCACCTCCAGATTGTCTCCTCCTAACTACTCAAGCCACAGGTTAAGGGCGAAATGTTCAATGCCCAAGCAATTAAGTGGGGAACACGTTTATCTAAGCAATTGCATGCAGCTCTCTATCTGCATACAGGGGGTCTCTCCCAAGCCTTTCCAACCTCAGCAAAAGAAGACAAAGCCCCAGCAGTCTGGGGTATATATCATTCATTCATTCCTGTGTTCAACACTCATGGCGGATCCCCAGCAAGACAGTGGGAGAGCAAGGACTGGAGAAATCCTGGAAGCTGAAGTCTGAGGAGGATTTCAAATTCAAGTCAGAGATGAAAGAAACATCTGGACTTGGTCCTCAGGTACATGCAGTATTCTGAACTGAGGCTAGAACCAGAGACCATTCTAATGAAAGGCCTCTACAGGTGGGCTCTCACAGGTGGGCCCCAACTCAGTTTCGTGTATATTCATTCATGAAATAGCTCTTTGGGTCAACATGCAGAAGAAAACCATTTCAGACAACTGACAATGAGGAGAGGAAAGGGAAGCCAAAAGGCTTGTGAATGGGGAGAGAGGAGGAGCCAAGGCAGAAAACCAAGAATCCCTCCCTGCCCTCCTTGCTGCCAGGGAGGTCTGAGGGACTAGTTTCCACCTGGGATCCCAAGTCCAGAACAAAAGCAGCGGGGCCCTGGCGGGGGAGGGAAGGGGGTCCTCAGCACGGGCTCATGGGGCTGCGGAAAGATGGGGGCTAGCGTGCCTGCTGGCGGGGGGCACCTCGCAAGGCGCAGTCCCCAGCCCGACCCCATGAGGACCCGGGTTTGGCGCAGCGTCCGGGGTGGTCCCGGTGCCCTGGGGTTCCGGGAGGCTGGGCCTCCACAACCTCCCTCTCCGCCCCCAGGTCGGGTCCGCGCTTTCTGCTCCAGGTGAGGGCGCGGCGCGGTGTCACTTTACCCCTGTGCAGAGGGTGGTCCGGAGAAGCCTTGGGGCAGGGAGGGGCAGCAGGCAGCAGGAGCGGGACAGCGGAGCCTCACATGGGAGCGTATGGGCGGCGAGTCCGGTGGGTCCTGCAGTCCCCACTGGGCCGCAGCACAGCACCGCGGCGCTGCCCGCCCCTCCTCTGCCAGCCCCTCCACCTCCTCCCAGACTCACAGCCACATCCTCTGTGAGCTCACTTCCAGCTTCGGCAATTAGCAAAGCGCCTTCTCCCCGCCGCCCTCCACCCGCCCCCGCCCCCTTCCCTCCTGAGTCCTCCGCGAGCTCCCTTTTCGCTTTGGCAATTAGCAAAGCCCCTTCTCCGCGCCGCCCCGCCCCCTCCCTCCTGAGGCCCCGCCCTGGCTGGGGCGCGGGGGGAAGCCCCGGGGGCTGCAAGCTTTGCCAGCGCTGGCGCTGGGCAGCCTCCTAGCCTGGCTCCTTGAGCGGGTGTCCACCCGCGGCCTGGCTGCAAAAAGATCATCAGTCCTGTTAACCCTGGCTGCACTCTTCCGTCAGTTTGCTGGCTTCCTGATTGCGCCCAAAGCCATGAACCAGCTTCCCCAGCACAGGCCTGGGCTGAGATGCCTGCCCAGGATCTGTTTGAGCAGTCTACTCATCTCCAGGCAGGGATGGCACTTCCACATGGATGTTTGGGTTTTTTTATTGTTTTTTGGTCATTGGTTATTATTACATGACCTCCAGGGTAGGTGCTCCACAAAGGGAGTGAAAACAGGATGCATGATATACCCCTCACCTCCCATGCTGTCTTTCTCTTAAATAATAAGCACTGCTGAACTATCTTAGATTCTGTACCTTCTCTCCAGCCATGAACCTATCACTGTCTTTAACTCTTGAAAACTTCATTAGACAAATTAATGTGGTGAAGGAAGCAATATGAGAAAGCCTATTAATCTGATGAGCATGGAACTGAACAAACCCTATAGATACTTTCCCTTTGATTTCTAGCCTATCAATACCTACAGTGAGTCACATACACTCAAGATTATTGTTTTTATTGTATACTTCATATATTCATTGATTTTGGACTCGTTATCATTTTGTTGAAGTGTTAAACTATGGTAATAAACAAACTTTTAATTAACTTTTCCTCCTATGATACAAATATAACTTGCACTTGAGCTTTAGCTAATTTTATGTTCTAAAATTGCCAAAACAAAATGATCAAGGTTTCTAGATTATTTACTGTATTTTCTACTATATAATATTGTTCTATCTCTTCTGTATAAAGAAAATGAATGCTTGGGGCTCTTGGGTGGCTCAGTGCATTAAAGCCTCTGCCTTCTGCTCAGGTCATGATCCCAGAGTCCTGGGATAGAGCCCCACATCAGGCTCTCTGCTCAGCAGGTACCCTGCTCCCCTTCCTTTCTCTCTGCCTGCCTCTCTGTCTACTCGTGATCTCTGTCTGTCAAATAAATAAATAAAATCTTTAAAAAAAGAAAATGAATGCTTGATAACTAAATGAATGCTTTACTGAACAAATTAAATATGGCAATAGCATTTTATTTTATCATGCTTCACATATTAAATAATAATATTATATCACTAGTCTACAAATAATCTACTCGCATAGTCATTTGGAAGCTTTTAGCAAAAGAATTCTTCCTCCTGATTGTAGTATAAAAGCCACAGAAATATACAGAAGACTCCTAGGATAGAAAGTTAAATCCAGTTATCCGTGATGCCTTGAGGAGGACCTGACCTATGTATGTCCTGGGATGCACTAGTAACTGTTACATGTGATAGGATTATATTTAATATATACAGTTTCATTTATTTCACAAAGGACATATAAATTTGAGAATAAAATATTTGATGAATCTATAAAGTCTATATCTATTTGTAACTAATGTGGTAGAACTAAGATGTTAATTTGAAAAAAAAATCATTATACACATACACATATTCAATTGTTTTTATATATATAAACAGCATTATTTATTTATTTAAATAAATGCATTGTCAGTAAAATCCATTTACTTATCAATCATAAGGGTAATTTTAAGTACTAAGAATAAGAAATATGTGAAAAGATAAGTGTTCAAGAGTGCAGTTTGTGGTAATTAATACAATATGATAGGCTCATGAAAAAGATATATTACTTGAACTTAAAAGCTTCTATAATTAAGCGATGACCACTTGAAATTTGTAATTAGTCTTGCTGCAGTTTTTTTTTGCACTTATTGCCCTTCCCCAGAAGTTCATTAAGAATTTCTGTGAATGTCCTTATGTTTAATCTCATTCATAGATTCCACTGCTGCTCACAAAACAAAGCCAAAAAGAGAGGTAACTCTATGTGGCACTCCATCCACAAGCAATACATTCATAAATAATTAAAAAGCTCTCTACTTCATTTGTTACCCTTTCAGCTGATAATTTAAATGAGTAACTGAGGCCATTTTATCAGCACTTTTAATAGAATGCGACTCAGAAACTTCACAGTGTCATTTAAGAAGAAATGCTCACGTGTTAAGGTTTTTATTTTTTTAAATCAACAAAATAATTTTCAAATATTAAAAGCAAATGTCTCCTTTTCCTCCAAGTTTCCTTGCTATGTCAAAGTTACAAATAAATACATTAAAATCGTATTTTGAGTAGTAGATAAAAACAAAAGTTTTGAAACTGTGGGTTGAGTGTCTGGGTTAACTTGTATAAATATCTGAACTCAATGTATTTAGACTTTATTAGATTTTTTTTTAGACTATTTAAAAATACATGCTGAGATAATGACAACATTATTTTATTCATTTTAATAAATAAATTATTTTATTTAATTATGTTTAGATATTTATTTATTAAATTAATGATTTAATATTTAATAATCTAAATTTGAAATATTTTAAATTCTAAAAATATTTATTTAATTAAATTGATATATTTAATATAAATATTTAATAAATTATTTAACCATTATTATAATTATGCAATACATTATGTATTGTGTAATAATTGCATTTTAATAAATAAATAAATGTATTATTTACATTATTTTATTATATTTTATTTAGTTGACAAAGAGAGGGAGAACGCAAACAAAGGGAGCTGCAGGCAAAAGGAGAGGGAGAAGTAGGCTCCCAGCTGAGCAGAAAGTTCAACCTGGGGTTCCATCCCACGACCCTGAGATCACCACCTGAGTCGAAGGCAGATGCTTAAGTGACTGAGCCATCCAGATGCCCAAGGCTTTGTATTCTTTGCTTCTAAATATTGATGCTCCTTCATCTCTGGAGTTAGTAAATTGATGTTGAGAATTCATATCAAAGAATTGATAGTAGCTGTTAAACAGAAACATGTAATTTAGGGGAAAAAAAAGAACAGAAGGAAGAGAAAGGCCAAAAGTCAAAAGCACATTAATATAAAATTTAATTAGATAAAAAAGCTGATATTCCTGAAGGGGGCTAATAAAAGAGCTGCAAAGAGCTGATAGGATTAGGAAAATTGTCCACTCCTGGTCATTTCATAATTTTAAACTATTCCTTATTAATAAATATACTTAGTTCCAGAAACACAAGCACATAGGAACATTTCCACCAAGTTTCCTCTAACAGCATTTACAAATTAGACGTTCAAACAATGCAGTTCATTACATGTTGCATCTGTATCTTAAAGTTTAAACACTTTCTGTGACACATTTTCTAACAATTAAAATTAAAATATATATATATATATATACCTTATCCCTAAATGGAAAAAAAAAAAAAAATATATATATATATATATATATATATATATATATACATAGAAACCTTATTCCTAAATGAAACCTTTCTTTGTTTATTAGCTTAAATAGGTAAATTAGCAACAACAACAACAACAAACAGCTAATATTATAAAGGTAGGAACAATTTACCTTTTCATTTATTGCTATTTTCTAAAAATTCCTATTTTATTTTTTTCTCAAGTCTGTCATAATAATTTTCTAAATCTCCTGCCTTATTCAATTTTTTTCTTTTAGTGGAAATCTCTATTTCATATTTATTTTCTCTTCCTCCACTCTTTGCTCTAATAATTCAATGTATTATTAGATTTTCTGTTTTTCTCTTTATCCAGATATATCTTTTCTTTCTTTCTTTCTTTTTTAAATAATTTGATTTGCTGGCATTTTACATCAGTACATGCTTTCTTATGGATGTTAGAAATGTCTGTGGAACTACTAGAAGAATAAACTTTTTTACCTTTAAGAAGTTTACAGTCTAGAGTGCCTGGGTGGCTCAGTTGGTTAAGTGTCTTCCTTCAGCTTAGGTCATGATGCCAGGGTACTAGGATCCAGTCCTGCATCAGCTGCCTGCTCAGCAAGGAGTCTGGTTCTTCCTCTCCCTCTGCCCCTCCCTCTCTCTCTCTAATAAATAAATAAAATCTTTTAAAAAAAGACTTACTGAAATCTGAGACTGAATTACTAAATTCAGTCTTAATAGAAGACAGCTAAACAAAGCAATGATCACAACTGGAAAATTTAGCGAGATCATGGTTTAACATTTTTGGTTGACACAGGACCTCTTTCAGTAACAACTTTCCCTAAATATCAATTTCTTTGTAAGGCAAAAAATTTTGACAAAAAATCCAGATTCTTCTGATCGTTTTCATATCAATTTAATGTGACATCCTCAGAGTATATAATCAAATATATAATTATTCTATCTGTTGCCTTGTATATTGCCTGTATCTTTTTCAGACTCAAAGTTCCATTGAGGTAGAGTTTTTTTTTTTTTAAAGCAGAGATTTTTAAAGTGTTTGATATATACAAGATGCTTAATAAGTTTTTAAAAAACCTATGTATTACAGAAGCCTTAAACAGGCTTTAAAAAAAGAAGGTGATATTAGTGGTCATATCAAACAATTTTCAGGTTTCAGTCATGTAAATAACTACATTTCTCAGAGACAGAGAAACATACAAATGATCTGGGTCCAGTAGGATAATGCTAGCATGTGTTGTAAATTCTTTTATATGACCTTATTCTTGCAAGAATTGGTTATGTGGCAGAAAAAAAGGTATCACTATCTTATACTTTATTATTTAAAGAGATTTATGGAAGTGTTAATTTCTTACACTACCCCTTTGTTTCAGTGGACCCAATTTCCGTGGTAATGGTGAGAGGAAAGTAGGCAATTTAGGCAGCAGCCAAAATCTCCTACAAGGCACTATAAAATAAGGCTTGTTCTAGATCATGGGTCTGTCCAAAGGGGAATGTTAAGGGGTAGAATGGATGATGGATGCATTGTGGACTTATAACTTTAAGATTAATACTGTTATGCCCCAATAATGGGTCTATGATTAAAGGAGCGAGACTGATGTAAAGCAAAGGTCAAGCAAAGCTTTATTTCATGCCAAGCATCAAGAATCTAACCGAAAGTTTGGGGCCACACCTCTTAAGAGAGAAGGCAACCCTTTGCTGTTTCACAGTCTAGCTTTTAAGGGCAAAGGCCATGCAGTCAGGCCTGGCCACGCACAGGTGACCAATGAGATTTTAACACACACAGGAAACTCCACAGTGAGGCTAGGTGACCAATTGAGGTTCAATTTACCCTAGTATAGACATTTGACCCAGCCTATTACACCTTGATTAGGATTAGTGCCAAAAAGGTTCCCAAAGAGCAGAGGAGTGGGGCATACTCATTAGTATCTAGGGAGACAATATGCAAACGCCGCCCCCCCCTCCCGCTGATTGATGTCTCCACCTGGCCTGACCCACCCTTGTATATGGGCTTTGTTACCTGGAGCTGATTTCCAGGACTTGTTTTTAAGTGAATCCCCTGGGGGAAGGGGAACAAGGACAGTTTAAGGGTTAACCTCAATGAAAGCCTCTTGCTAAAATATAAAAATATAAAATAGGTCCTTACATTACAACAACTCAGTAGGGAAAGTCCCAGTGTGGTGATAAAAGAAGTGAGGTAACTTGCATTGCACATTTTTTTTTAAAACGTGTAAGTTGTATTTTTCCGTGCCATTACATCATACTTTATCTTCATCTCTGTCTACTAGTTTAAAACTAGTTAAACAAACTCAACAATTTTTTAAAATATTTTATTTATTTATTTAAGAGCAAAAGCCAGAGAGAGAGAGAGAGAGAGCATGAGCAATATGGGGCTCGATCCCAGGACTCTTGAGATCCTGATCTGAACCAAAGGCAGACACTTAACTGACTAAGCAAATGAGACTCCCACAAACTCAACAATTTTATAAAATTTTTATTTGTTGGGGTGCCTGGCTGGAACAGTCAGTAAAATATATAAATCTTGATCTTGGAGTTGTACGTTTGAAATCCACCTTGGGTGTAGAGGTTTTATTTAAAAATAAAATCTTTAAAAAAAATTTTTTTCATTTTTTTATTTAAGCCATTGTATGGCAGTGTTGATCACTATATTGTACACCTGAAACTAATATTAACCTTATTTTAACTAACTACAATTTAAATAAAAACTTTAAAAATAAAATAAAAATAATAATCATAAAAATAAAAAAGAGGAAAAATTATTTGGCAGGCAATTTTCTTAATTGCATTATTATTTATTATTATCATAGTCTGTGTGTGTCGGTGGGAAGTGGCTGGTATTACAGTGAGTTCCATATCTGTGTTACACTGAGGTCCATGTCTGTAGTCAGTCTTTTTTTTCTTTTAGTTTATTTTCAGGGATCCAAAATTCATTGTTTATGCACCACACCCAGTGCTTCATGTAATAAATTCCCTCCTTAATACCCACCACTGGGCTCACCCAACCACCTGCCACCCTCCTCTTCAAAACCCTCAGTTTGTTTCTCAGAGTCCACAGTCTCTCATGGTTTGTCTCTCCCTCCGATTTCCCCCAGCACACTTCTCTCCATCTCCCAGTGTCCTCCACGTTATTCCTTATGTATTGATTCTTATAAGAACTTTTATTTCTTTCCCTATTCTGCTTTGCATATGCTTACCTTAGATGTTAAAATGTTATAAACCTCTCCTGCCTGGTCCATTTTCTCTCTCTTCTCTCATGATTTCTCATGCTCTCCCTGCCAACCCCACATGCCTTACAATATCTGGATATGACTAATTTCTTCCTGAGCTACTTTATTCTACTCTGCCATATGGTTGCCCTTCCCTCTTCTGTACCATAACTTCTATCCCCTGCATTTGTGCTTTAAGAATACCTAATTCTTTTCACTGCATCTGTATCTTTGAGGTCAATACTCAGTAGTGCAATTGCTAGGTCATAGGCTAGCTCTATTTTACTGGAAAGAAGGGCCATATGCACCCCAGTGTTCATAGCAGCAATGTCCACTATAGCCATTCTGTTGAAAGAGCCAAGATCCCCTTCAACAGACAAATGGATAAAGAAGATGAGATCTATGGATACAATGGAATATCACTCAGCCATCAGAAAGGATGAATACCCAACTTTTGCATCAACATGGATGGGAATGTAGGTGATTATGTTAAGTGAAATAAGTCAAGCAGTGAAAGTCAATCATCATATGGTTTCACTTATTTGTGGAACCTAAGGAATAGCATGGAGGACATTAGGAGAAGGAAAGGAAAAATGAAGTGGGGGGATTGGAAGGGGAAATGAAACATGAAAAACTATGGACTCCAAGAAACAAACTGAGGGTTTTAAAGATGAGAAGGATGTGGGGATGGGTGAGCCTGGTGATGGGTATTAAGGAGTGCACATATTGCATGGGGCATTGGGTGTTTTACACAAACAATGAATCATGGAACACTACTTCAAAAACTAATGATGTATTGTATGGTAACTAACATAACATAATTAAAAAAAAAAGGAGGGGGACAATACCTAACACTCAATCTTTGCTAGTTTCTTGTTTACCTCCTTTTAAGAGTAAGCTCATTAGTGTTTTTTGTTTCTTTGTTTGTTTTTGTCTCAACTAAAAGAAGAAAAATAATACACATTATTTTGAAAACTTTTTGAACAGTGTACAAACGTTAGTCAAGTCCACAATGTCTCATCTCTTCTTCCTCCTAACATGGCTAAGATGAAAAACCCTTTATCTGGGAAAAGATCATTCTCCTGCCACCTTGTGTAAGATTTTGGCTTTAGCTTAGATTATCCTTTCTTTCCTTTTCTGAAAATAAGTTGAAAATATTAATAGCCTCAGTTTCTTCTTCCAAAATATGACTGCTTCTTTACCAAGTGCAAAAGCAACCCATTTGACCATAGTAAACAGCTTGGACCTACTTTTTTTGGCTCACTGTTTTAGTGAGACAAGTGGAGTGAAGATGACACACCATTTCCAAATGTATTAATAATTGGTAGACCATACTTATAAATTGAAGTTTTGTTGCCATTAAACTATGACCAGACTCGCTATAATTACAGAGGTAAATTCTTTATATTTACTATATTTGAAATTACCATATAATACCAAAA
The DNA here is from genome assembly GCF_964662115.1 of Mustela nivalis. Classification (NCBI taxonomy): domain Eukaryota; kingdom Metazoa; phylum Chordata; class Mammalia; order Carnivora; family Mustelidae; genus Mustela; species Mustela nivalis. The sequence continues at coordinate 716,758 of NW_028136539.1, forward strand.
TAAAATTATGATTATGTGAAGAGTCTGTAATATTAAGAAGATGACTTTGAAATGATTGCTTATCTAAATGAAATTTCCCATTTTATAATCTTGTATAAGCTTCCGTTGTCATTTCCTATTTAAAATCTATTAGAAGGCACTCTTATTTTCCCTTAAGTGGGAAGTCAAATGTGGAACAAATTCATCCCAAAGGAACTGATTCTATATTCCACTGAAGACCAGGTGGCTTCCATGTGGCATTTTGCCTCTTGCATATTGTTCATCTCCTACAACAAATGGGGGTATGCTCTTTAGTAAACTAATTCAACTCAATTAGAGGCATTGTCTTCAAGGGATAACATCATAGAGACTAGAATCAGAATCATACTTTTGGGAAAATTGGGCCCAGGATTTTTGTTTTGTTTTGCTTTGTTTTAAGATTTTATTTATTTATTTGACAGGCAGAGACCACAAGTAGGCAAAGAGGCAGAGGGTGGGGGGGGAAGCAGGCTCCCTGCTGAACAGAGAGCCTGATGCCGAGCTTGATCCCAGGATCCTGAGATCATGGCCTGAGCCGAAGGCAGAGGCTTAACCCACTGAGCTACCCAGGGGCCCCTGGGCCCAGGTTTTGATGGCTTCTTTCCTCAATCTTATAAAACCTATTTGAACTCTACTGGATGCCAGAACTGCTTAAAAATATTTGGTCCCTTGTAATTTTAACCTTCCAGTATTCAATGCACCTGATCCATGTAATATCCTATAGTATTTTTGTCAAATGAAGACTCTCAAAGTGTGTTTCTTGGGAGACACTTTTCAATTGGTTGCTTACATTTCTGCATTTATTATTTGTTCTAGGCCATCCTTTGAAGATGGTTGTATTGAATAGACTTGGAAGACAGAAATAGTATCTTTTTTTTTAACTTAACCTGTTGTGTTTGCAAATATTATCTGCCTCTGTTTTGATTCTTCTTGTGGGAACTGAGGCTCAGAACTGATATATAACTCCCACCCCTACACAAACACACACACACACAAACACAAATACACACACACACACAAATACTGTTAATATTCTGGCTACCTCTATTGCTGTGAATAATAAACTATATTATTTCTGAACCATGAGTCTGCGTCTTCTATCAACACCCAAGAAACTACGGCAGACTCATACACCAGCTTTCAAATAAGGGAAAATAATCTCAGATGCTTTATATTTTTTGATAGTGTTACCTACTTCTGAACATATGACTGAACACATATAAAGCTGGAGCCCTGACCATTTAGAGCTTCTTCTGTGGAAGAACTATGCATTCACTAGTAAACAAAAGTAGATTCATCTTTTTTTTTTTTTCCTCCTGACACCATTTCCTCTCTCACACTGTTGCTCAAATTGGATGGAGTCTAAGGTCCTTTGAGGAAATTTTTGTTTAATGACTCAAAATAAAATAGGAAGAGTCTAAAGTGCTAAAAATACTTCTAGATAAAAGGTATAAGATCATGCCAGAAAGGATAGTAATTTTATCTAACAACTGCCTGTTCACCACTTTTTTGTTCATTAACTAATCTCCAAATTCCTGACTAAATCCCTTTTGTAAGCCAGAATGTGAGCTAAAAACTGGGATTTTAAAAAATTTTCATTTGAAATCCAGTTAGTTAACATATATGGTTGTATTAGTTTCATGTGTATAATATAACATATAGCACTCAGTGCTCATCATGACAAGTGCTCTAATTAACCACCATCACTTATTTAATCCATCACTCCTTTCAGATCCCCTCAAGTAACCATCAGTTTGTTCTCCGTAATGAAATGTCTGTTTCTTGCTTTGTTTCTCTTTCTATGTCTTATTATTTCCCCTTTCCTTGTTTGTTTTGTTTCTTTTATTCCATATATGAGTAAAGGTATTTGTCTTTCTCTGACTGACTTATTTCACTTTTAGCATTATACTGTCTAGTTCCAACCATGTTATTGCAAATGGCAAGATTTCAGTCTTTTTTATGGCAGGATAATATTCCATTGTATATACATACCACTTATTCTTTATTTATTCATCAATTGATGGATACTTTGGCGCTTTCCATATCTTAGCTTTATAAATAATGCTGCTATAAACATAGGGGTGCTAGCATCCCTTTGAATAAGTTTTCTTATATTCATTGGGTAAATACACACCAACAGGATTGTTGGATCACAAAGGACTTCTATTTTTAAATTTTATGGAAATTCCATACTGTTTTCAAATATGGCTGTATCAGTTTGCATCACCACCAACAGTTCACAATTGTTACTTTTTTTTTTTAAGATTTTATTCATTTGACAGAGAGAGATCACAAGTAGAGAGAGAGAGAGGAGGGAGCAGGCTCCATGCCTGGCAGAGAGCCCGATGTGGGACTTGATCCCAGGACCCTGAGATCATGACCTGAGCTGAAGGCAGAGGCTTAACCCACTGAGCCACCCAGGCAGCCCCCACAAGTGTTACTTTTTCACATCCTCTCCAACACCTTTTGTTTCTTGTAGTGTTGATTTTAGCCATTCTGACAGGTGTGAGGTGGTATCTCTTTCTAGTTTTGCTTTGCAATTTCCTGATGATACATGATGATGGACATCTTTTCATGTATCTACTGAACATTTGAATGTGTTCTTTGGGGAAACACTTGTTCATGTCTTCTATCCATGGTTTTATTGGATTATTTGTTTTTGGATGTTGACTAAAAACTGGATATTAAGTAACACACAAGACAGGTTTCCTTGAGCTTAAATTTTATTTGCATGAGTATCATTAACAGGAAAAAATATGCATATGTGTATGTACAAGTGTGTTTATGTATACATCTATCTATCTATCCTCTATCCCCTGTCTTCTAATTGTGGTAAATCCTGTAAGGTGGGGAATGGGATAGTCTGAAGAAATATGCTTCTGGATATGCTGGGTAAGCAAATTTAATTGCACTCAGATGCATTGGATATAAGTGAATCACTCAAATGAGTTATTTAATATTATATAGAAACAAATTAAAAGTTTATGTAGTTGAAAATAATAGGTAGTTAAAATAATTTTTTTGTTTGTTGTTTTTGTGTCTTTTTTTGTTTATATATACTATGGTGTGAATGTTTATGTCTCCCAAAATCATATTATGGAATCTAACTCTGGAAGTGATAGTATTAAAACTTAGGGGCCTTTGGGAGGTGATTAGGTCATAAGTGGGATTACAGTCCTTTTAAAGGAGACCCCAGTGAGTTCTCTTGATTCATTCATCATGTACGTTTACAGTGAGAAGATAGCCATCTATGAGGAAGTGGGCTCTCCCTGGATCTGCCCATTCCTTAATCTTGAACTTCTCCGTTCTAGAACTGTGAGAAATAAATTCCTGTTCTTTATAAGCTATTAAGTCTATATCATGTCCGTTATAGCAGCCTGCATGCAGAAGGACACTATGACCTAAAATGAGAGCAATAAATATAAAGTTTCAGTAAAGTCAGTTGGTACAATGTTTTGTTTTTTTTTTTTTACTTAGAGAAGACATGCTGCTTCATGTTAAACCTTGATATTGTATATGTTTCTTGAAGGGCCACTTCTTACTCCTTTGTGTGTTTTCCACAAAGTCCAGGATGATGCCTTACATAAAGGTAATATTTTATAAGTACTGTTGGAAATATATACTTCTCTAAAATCTTATTTTGCCTACAGATTACTTGGATCCACTTTGCCTTGTGTAGAATATTTGAAATATATTAAGTACAGAATGTCTCTCTAAATAACATTTAGAATCATCATTAGTTTATGACTCCTGACTCATTTGTTTATGCAGTGATACTTACTTCAAGAACACTGAAGTTTGTAATATATTTTGAATTAATCACCAAGCTAGTTTATTTTAACTTATGAAAAAATAATTTCTCATGTTGGTTTTATTCTGCTCTTATGTTATGGTCATGACATTTTCATTAAAATAAAGTAGAAAATAGAAGTAAATAATTAATGAAAAATAATAAATAATAAATAAAAAATAAAAGCAAATCTCTTGTGAAATGTTAAACTTTTCTTACTTATTTTGTTTTGCTTTTCCTCTACCATGCTGGCAAAGCTGTATGTTGCAGATAAGTATAATTTTCTAGGTGCTAGGTTTGTTACTTTTACTAAAATTTTCAAAATATAAGGAGTTGAATAGTCATGGATTGTTTATTAAACTCCTTATCTACACATATAAAAATAAAACAATGATGGTGACCTGGGTATTTCTAAAATTGTATTCTGTTTTTCCATATTATGGTTTACAATGTAATTAATAAAGATTCTGCATATATTAACATCCATCCCCTTCTATCTCATCTGTATGTCCATACAGAGCATGTATGATTTCTATTCATTTCTATGTTGTGGTGAAGAGATTGTCTGAAGTAGCCTATATTTATGCAGGTAGATCTTAAGCTACGGTGCTCTTGTTTATTTGCTTGTTCGTGATCAGTATGTCTGAAAGATGATAACTATTGCATCAGGTGTGACGATTAAAAAATATTATTGGTGCCTGATACACTGTGATGAAATAGGTAAGACGATTCATAATTTGTTAATTAAATTAGAAAAGAAATTCCTTTGGATTTGTTCTTTATTAAAGTTTTTTTTTAACGAATTCCTTGGGATGTTTTTTGTGTAATATATATCACATGCCTCAACCTTTAAATTTGAATGTAGAAAAGAGTTATCAGAATGAGCCTAGAAAATATTGTTATGGGGGCGCCTGGGTGGCTCAGTGGGTTAAGCCGCTGCCTTCGGCTCAGGTCATAATCTCAGAGTCCTGGGATCGAGTCCCACATTGGGCTCTCTGCTCAGCGGGGTGCCTGCTTCCTCCTCTCTTTCTGCCTGCCTCTCTGCCTACTTGTGATCTCTCTCTGTCAAATAAATAAATAAAATCTTAAAAAAAAAGAAAACATTGTTTTGAAATATTTTTGTTCTGTTGTATTATGTTAACTTAGGAAATAATGGTAGTTATTTTTATTAGCATTTCCTACTTTCCACATGCCCTTACAGATGAGATATCATGTTTTTCCTACTCTTTTTATCGTGGTTGTTATATTCTTCATGATCAATAACAATCAATGAAAATTCCTAACATTAATTTTCTTTGGGAAAGTGATATTTTAGCAAGAATCCATGACCAAAAATTTTAGCTGTTGTTCTTCCAGGAGATGAGACTATCAATGTTCCCGAAATTTCAAGAAATAGAACTTATTAATTGTGTTGGTTGATGTTTATTGTCTCTGAACTTAGAGGTGCATAATTCAATTTAAAATTTATTTTGGGGGCGCCTGGGTGGCTCAGTGGGTTAAAGCCTCTGCCTTTGGCTCAGGTCATGATCCCAGGGTCCTGGGATCGAGCCCCGCATCGGGCTCTCTGCCTAGCAGGGAGCCTGCTTCCTCTTCCCTCTCTCTCTGCCTGCCTCTCTGCCTACTTGTGATCTCTATCTGTCAAATAAAATAAATAAAATCTTAAAAAAAACGGAGTCCACCTTATGGGGGTGCTTATCTGAAATTGAGGGACATTATAAAAAAATAAAAAATAAAATTTATTTTGAATTGAAAACAAGATCTTACTGAAGTTTAGGCATCCCACTTTATATCAGGCCTCCAGTACATTCTAATTTATTTATAGAAAATATCATAAACATGAATGACACTTTTCCTATTGCATTTATATGAAACTGCAATGACTCAAAGATGTCAGATTTGAAAAGCACTACCTTTCTATAATTTCTGTTTCCTAGGAGGAATGGATATACCATTTTAGCTCAATTATCCAACAGTATTCAAAACCACCATGAATTTTAAAACATAGTTATTACATCCTAAAAATCAAGTATGAAAATGTATAAACAACCAAATCTCTATCTGTAAATGAAATACTCCCACACAGACGGGTTTTAAAACTTTCTAACTTAAGGAATTTGATAGCACAGACTCAGGGTAGTAGTTTCAGTGCCTACAGTATACTTTCAGGGAGAGAGTAATGTAAGCTCTGAGTCACTTTCTGCCTAGAGATGACCTAATAGTGGTTCTGGCATTGTTTGTTTGTTTTTGAAAATACGTTCCTGGGCGTCATTCAGAAAATGCAGAGTTTGGCATCTATATAAATTAAGGATGATCTTTTTGAACTTTTGTCTTTCATTACATCAAATTACCATAATTGGACAGAAATTCCACTAAATTAAGCATTGTTAGGAAATGTGTAAATTGGAGCTACTCAAATTAGTTGCTCTTTGAACTATGTGCTGTTGGTTCAGGATTAGATAAGGATTTTGAAGGCAAACCTAAATCATTGCTTCCTTTTTTGAGAGATTCTCAGCATATTTTCTTAAAATTAGCTGAAATAAACAATGTGTTTAGTCGCAAAGTGATTTGCATTTTTGCACAAACTCCCTATCTCCTTGAGAATTATAACAAATATTTCATGAAACATCATTGATCTTTACTTTGTTACACTGCTGTAAAGTACATTCAGAGTTGCCAGTTAAAGGTGTTAGTGTTGAGATGAAATGTCATGCATTTTTCTTCACTTCCATGCAAATGAACACAGTAATTTATTAAGACACAATGAAGAAAAAAAAAATTGACAATGAGTTCCAGATTTCAAAAATCACTTGCCATTCAATCCAAATTGTGAGTTTGATCGGTTACTGAACACTTTATAATGCACCCCCGGTAATTTTACAGAGATTACTTTTTTCTTACCAATTCTTGATTATTCTGTCTTGCAATGCAGAGAAAGCTAACTAATTTAAAGAGTGCTGTGAAGTGTGTAAACCTGGTGATTCACAGACCTGTACCCCTGGGTATAAAAATATATGGTTATAAAAAATAAAAATTAAAAAAAAAGAAAAAAGAAAAAAGAAAAAAAAATAAAATAAACTTCCGTTAATTTTGATTGTTATAAACTTAAAATTGACTAATTTCCATATACAGAGTTTAAAATGTTCACAATTTACATTAAATATATATTCTGTGTATACCTTGGAAAAATTATACTGAAAATTGAAATTAAAATGATGTTGTATATAGCTGCAAGAAGCCGCCTGTCCCATTTCATCTTACTATATAAGTTGTGTAGGTAATTTATAAAATCCCTGCTGCATAACAAATCTATTTTTTGTTGGAATGGGTAGTAATGTTTCTTCTTATTTCGAAATAAGAGTTGGTCTATGAGTGCCTCTGCAACTGTATTTTTCCTAAATGGCTTCATGGTCTTGAACTGAGAAAGCTCAGAGCATTAAACATCAAAGTAATATATTTTGACATAATTAGACATCAAGGAAATGCAATTAAAATGACACTGAGATATCACTACACACTTACCAGAATGGCTAAAATAAAATATAATGACAAGCCCAAAAGAAAATATATACCATTTGATGATACACAATGGCAAGTTGTACCATAACTTAACCATCTCAGACTAGTGTAGTGTTAAATTTGTTTTTCTAAGCCATGTTTTGGGTCACTTACCACTTTTCAAGGATATAAAGTGCTATCATTTTACTTATAACTGTGAAATTTGGTCAGATTTAAATTTCAATTTATGTTAAAACATTCTGTAAACTGTGTTAGACTTTGACATTTGTTCCCTCAGTTCAGTGAATAACACTATATCATATTCTGAAAAATATGCTAATTTTTTATTATTTTGAAAAATATCCCTTTTTCCTCTTATGGTAATTATTAATATGAATTAATAGTAGAATTTGATATGGTCCAATATGACCATAAATACTTTATTGTATATTATCAAATTTAATAATGAATATAATGTACTTCTTTGGACAATTTTTAAAGACCAGTCTACTCTTGAAACAAAAAAAAATGGAGATGCACTTCTTTAGTTCACACAAATTTCATTTTATTATATATGACCTCAGATAAATTTCAACAAATCATAATTTATTAAAATCATGTCTACTTAAAAATCTCATAGAAGAGTTAAACCATCAAAAATAAAAATAAACACACACAACACACACACATCACCCATGTATTGGCAAATCACAATTGCTGTAACAATACATTAGGCATTCCACAGTTAAGGGCTATCAAAATTTCCATCAGTGACAAAAAGATTTGTATCCAAATGGACTGATTTTCCAGAATCCAAGAAAAAGTCTCCTAGGATTTATTTAAAGGTAAATATTTGAACAAATACTTCTTAAATTTAGGAAATTCAGAACATACGATTAAAGAATATTTGCAGTGCAGACTATATTCAATCCTTCCTTCAAAATGTGCCTTTGAGTACATAATTCTGTTTTCTCGATCTAAATTGAGCTGTCTTCCAAGGAAGTTTTCCAAAATGTGTGTCTCTGTGTGATAAATGTTCTAAGACCTAACATGCTTCATTGTATTTTTACTGTGCTCTCAAATTTAATCAATAATTTGGATTGATGTATAATACCTAGTTTCAAATATCTTTTCCATCTATAAAAACTCCCAGCTGTCTCTTTATATGCTATTACTATTGAGAATTGTGCTGTCAGTATTATTCTTGTACATTTTAGGTGATCTGTTCTTCTCTTGGGCATCATTTATGCTCTTCTCTGTTTTTGATATTCTTAAAACTCACCATAATGTATATGAGTGGTTTTTTGTGTGTGTAGTTTTTGTTTTGTTTTGTTTCTGATATCTCATGTTTGGCATCATTTTAAGTCTGGTATCTTTTATCTTTCTTTAATTCTCCAAAATTTATCTCAGTACTTATTTAAATATTTTCTTTATTTTTTTTTCTCTTCTGCTGTATTTGGGCAGAAGTCATTAATTTGTTTGTTTGTTTTTCCCAACTCATTTATTCATTTTACAGCTATATTCATCTTAGTCTCCATTTATTGTATTCTTTATTTCAACAATTTTCACTTAATTTATATTCACAGTATAGTATCTTTCTTTTCCTTGTATATGTATATCATTATTTTATCATATACTTTTAAGCTATTTTTAAAAATATTTTATTTATTTATTTGACAGTGAGAGATCACAAGTAGGCAGAGAGGCGGGCAGAAAGAGAGGAAGGGAAGCAGGCTACCTGCTGAGCAGAAAGCCCGTTGTGGGGCTTGATTCAGGACTCTGAGATCATGACCTGAACGGAAGGCAGCGGCTTAACCCACTGAGCCACCCAGGCGCCGCTTTTAAGCTATTTTTTAAAAGTACAGTCATTCTTTTTTTTTTTAAGTTTTTCTTTATTTATTTATTTGACAGAGAGAGATCACAAGTAGACGGAGGGCAGGCAGAGAGAGAGAGAGAGAGAGAGAGAGGGAAGCAGACTCCCTGCTGAGCAGAGAGCCTGATGCAGGACTTGATCCCAGGACCCTGAGATTATAACCTGAGCTGAAGGCAGTGGCTTAACCCACTGAGCCACCCAGGCGCTCCTTTTAAGCTATTTTTTAAAAGTACAGTCATTCTTTTTTTTTTTAAGATTTTATTTATTTATTTATTTGACAGAGAGAGATCACAAGTAGACAGAGGTTAGGCAGAGAGAAAGAGAGGGAAGCAGACTCCCTGCTGAGCAGAGAGCCTGATGCAGGACTTGATCCCAGGACCCTGAGATTATGACCTGAGCTGAAGGCAGTGGCTTAATCCACTGTGCCACCTAGGCGCCCCTAAGCTATTTTTTTAATTCCTGTTCCCATAACACTTGGATTGGCATATAAAGTTAACCACATCATATTTTTTAGGTAAGTAATTGTACTTTTTATGTGCATAGTTATTTTGGTCCATGAGTTCAGCTCTTCTTAGGATCATCAAATCTCTGTAAAGTCTGGGTATGCTAGGATTTTCTAAGCAACAATAAAATACATTGAAACCTGGTAGCTTAATTATAATAATGTTTTCTTTCTCAATCATTCACAATAGTATTCCATTCTGAGTAGCTTCCTTCTATTTTGCAGCTATAGTGTTTGGAAAAACTTGAATTATGATATTACTGTGATAATGTGAATTAGTCAGGGTTTTTCAGAGAATCGGGAAGAGAAAAAAAGGAAGATATTCTCCAGGGCCAACTCTAGAAGTGACTATTAAAACATCTGTCCAAATTCAATTGAACAAAACTCAGAAATGCCATCTCCAGTGAAATACAAAAAAGATTATATATAGTTCTGGGCACACACATCTCATTTGACCCAATGATGTATATCAATGAAAGACTGAAGGCCAATCACCACTCCATGGGAGAATTTAAAAATAAATTTACTAATGAGGCCAAGAATTCAGAATCACCAATACTTCAGAACTAATAATAACTGCCTTCACTTGATGTTATTCTATAAGATAAATCCTACGGTCAAGTTTCAATTTTAAATTCTTAAATCCTTATGAAGAAGCATCATTTGGAGGGAGCAGTTTTCATAATTTATCATCCATCAGCCTTTTTTAAAAGATTTTATTTATTTATTGGACACAGAGAGAGAGAAAGAGAGCGAGAGAGAGAGATCACAAGTAAGCAGAGAGGCAGGCAAGCAGGGAGGGAAGCAGGCTTCCTTTTGAGCAGTGCCCGATGTGGGGCTGGATCCCAGGACCCAGAGACCATGACTTGAGATGAAGGCAGAGGCTTAACCCACCACCCACGTGATGAGAGAGCCACTCAGGTGCCCCTCATCCATCAGTCTTAATTGATTGGAGGAAAATGTGTGGAGGAATAATGCCTTAGGGAGCTAATCTCTCTAAAGAATTTTCAAGTCTTTACCCCTTCAAGGTTTTGTACAGTTCTGATAGCCTCTAAACATCCAGCGGATTTCTACAGTGACAGGCCTGTTAAAACCTGTCTTCAAACCAGGAATAGAGCTTGAAACATACCAGTCAAGGGCAACTTTGAGTATTTTAAGGCGTTTATCATCATTTCTTTGTTTTTGGTTAATATCTGAAATAGTTCCATATTACACTTGGATAATTTCTCCAGAGCTGACTTTGAAGGAGGCATTCAGTTCCAGCTAGTTCCATATTTTGGCAAGAACTATACTTCTATATTAAAAAAAAAAAACATATTTTAGGGCGCCTGGGTGGCTCAGTGGGTTAAAATCTCTGCCTTCGGCTCAGGTCATGATTCCAGGTTCCTGGGATTGAGTCCCACAGTGGGCTCTCTTCTCAGCTGGGAGCATGCTTCCATTCCTCTCTCTCTGGCTGCCTCTCTGCCTTCCTATGATCTCTGTCAAGTAAATAAATAAAATTTTTAAAAAAACATATTTTATACCAGTTATTCATGTTTATTAACTAAGATATCACAATACAAATAATACAAACAGTTGCTCTTTATTAATACCTTCAACCAAGATAAAAAAATATGTCATATTTTCTCCAAAAATTTTATATCATCTGATAGGTCAGATATATATATAAAATTACATTTAAAGTTTTAAAAATATCAGCAAATATTTTCATTTAAATGCCAATTTGAAAAGAAATCTACTTTTCCAAACACGACTTTTTATCCTATTTATTTTGAATTTTGTCAACAACTGATAAAATGTTTAGCGAGACTATAAATTTTAGATCGAAAAAAATGATTAATAGATGTAGGTTCAAATTATTATGTTCCATTAAAAATGATTTAGTCTTTGATGAACATCTGTTTGGTAATATGTTGTATCCAGATATAGTCAATTAAAGACATATATAAAATTATAGGGAAATGACATCTTCCGTTCCATTATGAGTAGAGCTTTTAAAATGCTATTTGTCACAACCTGTCATCTTGTCATTATGTAGCATTATGTAGCAATTAAAAAATGTATACTCTTCACTTAGAAGTCTTTTGGAAATCTAAAATATGACTTTCTATGCTTTGTGTCTCCATATTGCTTTATTGCCAGTTAAAACAAATCCACATGCTTTGATTCAAAGGTAATAAATTCCTCTTATTTGGAAAAAGGATGTTTATTTTTGTTCTCTCACCCTTAGCAGGTGGTTTCATTTTAGCACACTTCAGAGTTATAATTTCATGCTTATTAAAAACATTTATTATGATCTACATAGATGAATGAAACTTTTATTTGATTAAATTATTTGCCAAAAAATCTGTGATTTTTATTTTTATTTTTATTTTTAAAGATTTTATTTATTTATTTGACAGAGAGAGATCACAAGTAGGCAGAGAGGCAGGCAGAGAGAGAGGAGGAAGCAGGCTCCCTGCTGAGCAGAGAGCACGATGCGGGACTCGATCCCAGGACCCTGAGATCATGACCTGAGCCGAAGGCAGCGGCTTAACCCACTGAGCCACCCAGGTGCCCCAAATCTGTGATTTTTAAAAATGTATTTCCTTTGAAGGGTTATTTTAGAGCATTCAAAGAGGATCTAAGAGTGTGGTATTATGCAGTTTTTAAGTAGGTATGAAATGGTTAATTATAGGATTGTTTCTTTAAGGCTTATGTATATTGTGCATTATATGCTATAAAATATTTTGAAAGTAAATTTAAGGTATGTTTTACGTAGTTTATTTTTTTGGAAAAAAATATTGAAATGACTTATGAAATTCAGTATACTCTCAACATTAATTTATTTTGAAATTTACCAGTTGTGTACTGAACTATTATATGGCAGATATTACTTCAGACTACACTGGTAAATGAAATACTTGGCTTTGTAGAACTTTTATTTTAATGGGTGAGACAATTCAAAGCTATAAACCTTAATAAAAATGGCATAGTGCATTCAAAAAGGAAGAGTACAATGGGGAAAAAGAAAAATTCGATCAGGGTGAGAAAAATCAAGGTTGCTAGGCAGGGGATGGGGAGTTAAAATTTTTAATAGAAAGATCAGGGCAGTTACAATGAAGCTGACAATTGAACAAATGTATGGAAAGGTGATGAATTTGCGCAGAACTATCAGCAATAAGGTCACTCCAGACAAAGGAATTGGCTATCTTGAAGGCCATAAGGTTGGATCATGCCTGGCATATCTGAGGAATAGCAAGGAGGCCATTGTGAGTGACTGAAGAGTAGCAGGAAAAGAGGTCACAGAGGTTAAATGAGTGGCTAGATCATGTAAAGCTTAGAAGTCATTGTAAAACTCTGGCTTTTATATTTGGAAACTTACTGTGTGATAGAATTTCTGCTAATAACTGAGAGTTCAAATGTCCATAAACTTTCAAGGATTCTTATTCTAGTAAGACAGAATAAAGAGAAAGAGTTCATATTTTCACATGGTGTAAGAAATGCTCGGAGATTCAAGTGTAGGAAGCTATGGGAGCACAGAAGAAGGCACTAAAATCACACCATATATTTGATGACTGTGACTATATATAAAGTTGTATTTTAGATTTTTTGTAGTCATGGAATCACACAGTATATACTATTCATTGCCTGGATTTTCTTTTCTCAGCATCATTACTTTGAGATTCTCCAATTGTCTTTGCTCTATTGATGGACATTGATGAACATTTCCACTGTTTTCAATTCTTAAAAATAAAGCTGCTATGAAATTCATATACAAGTCCTTGTATGAACATAGGGTTTGTTTTTCTTGGTTAAATGCCTAGAATAAAATGGCTATTTGTGTAACTGCAACATATTTTTCATTTAAAAAAATTTTGAAACTATTTTCCAAAGTGGTTGTATCATGATATATGCCAACAACAGTTTAGATTTTTTGTTGCTTCTCAATCTAGCTCAGGCCAAGTACAATTAGCCTTTATAATTTTAGCCATTCTAATAGATATGTAAGCATGTCTCATTATGATTTTAATTTTTATTTCTTTAATGTTTAAATGTTGAGAAATTGGCCATGTGCCTATAAGCCATCCATATACTTTTGGTGACATGTCTCTTCCATTATTTCCTTCACATGTAAAATTGGATACTCTGTTTGGTTATTAGTAAGGTTTTTTATTTTTATTCATTTTTAAATAATCAGAGTAGATGTCCATTATCAGATATTTAATTTGCAAATCCCTTCTCCATCTTTACGGTTTCTCAATGGAGCTTTGATAGCTGTGTCTTTCAAGAAATATGCTACTTCTTTCCTGGTACACGGAGGTATGACTACAACATTATCAATGTTGACCTTTGCAAAGAAAATCATGGCTTAAGATATATGTAGTCTGCAGTTGTTGGGAGTGTTCACCATCCTTGCCTCTAACTCATCTCTCACTGCCCACACATTCAGGTATAGGGGAATATTGATTGACAAAATATTAATTGCCAAATAACACTAGTTAGAGAATAAGAAAAATGCAGGCACCTGATTATATAATATTCCTTAAATAAAATATGTTTTTATAAGTGCTATTGGAAGTAAATTCCTCAATACTTTAATCACACAGAATGATGGAATCCTAGATTTTTTTTCCTTGTATTTACTAAGAAAATGATCATGCCTCAAGTATATTAAAATGGTATAGGGAAAATTAAAAATTGTTTTAAGTTGATTTGCGTGTGTTGTGCGTATGTGAGAGAGAAAGTGAGAGAGAAAGAGAAAGAGAGAAAAAGAGAAAGGGAAAGACAGAGAGGTGGCTGCAGTGAATTGATGAGTTGGAGGATAGATTTTAAAGTTTTGTCTTTTGCTTTCTACATTTCTTTTTCCTTAGGTTCAAGAGAACAATCAGTAATATCTCAGATGCCTGCTGGTAACATCAGCAGAAAGAGTTAGAGGTTCCTAGAAAATTAAAGAAGAGATATAGTTTTCCTGACATAAGAAAAGTCATTTTTTGTCCCCAGCTATTTTCAATGATCTATACCCCACCTGTGTACTTGCCCAAGCACACTTCTTCCAAAACTTCCTGGGAGGTTCTTAAAAAGAAATGCAAAAACCTCACTCCTTAAGGATTTTGAGGGAACAAGGCAATGGGAAAACTAACAGTCACCACCAGACCAGGAAATAGCCTAAGCTATTGAGACAATAAATCAGTGGTAAAACTCCTAGTGCTATTTCAAAAGCAATCAAGGCCTTGCATTCCTTTTCCCAGAAAATGAGCCCAAGACCCCATCTAGTTTCTATCTGCTCTTGAAGCCTGCAGAGTCCCTTTCCCTTGTCCAACAGTTACCTCTGCTTTATTCTAACGTTGACGTTTCTGCCCTCGGTGGAATACAAGCTTCATTCAGGTGAACATGCAATACATATTGCACAAATACATATGTGGATGTGCATGCATCCACAACCTTATGACCAACCATACATGGGATAATAAAACTCTCCCTTCTGAGTATTCATTTTAAATACTAAATAAAAATCTCTCTCCTGTTCAAACAGTCAAGGCTTTGGAACTTATTCCCTGTGAACTCCTTGTATGTTGTAAACAAAGATTCCTTTGTTTGACAACTCCACCTGTTTCTGTGATTCACCAAAGACTGACCTCAGTTAGTTCCGTTACTGTAATGTAATATCAAGCATATCTAGTTAGTTGATCATTTTGTTCAAGTCTTACATATCTTACCAATATGATGACCATTTGTCTATGTAATTTTAAAATAAGGGTGTTGAAATTATTTTCCATTTGTCATCCAAGGTAGAAGTTATGATTTTTGTTCTTAGTTTTTCCCTATATATCCCCAAATCTGTTGTTACTTATTAAAAGTCAAGAATTATTATACTCCTGGGGCGCCTGGGTGGCTCAGTGGGTTAGGTCGCTGCCTTTAGCTCAGGTCATAATCTCAGGGTCCTGGGATCGAGTCCCGAATAGGGCTCTCTGCTCAGCAGGGAGCCTGCTTCCTCCTCCTCTCTCTCTCTCTGCCTGCCTCTCTGCCTACTTCTGATCTCTCTCTGTCAAATAAATAAATAAAATCTTTAAAAAAAAAGAATTTTTACACTCCCTGATGAATTCATCCTTTTACTCTTCTGTAATTTTGAGTTGATCTTTATGTCTGATAATGAAATTTGCTTTAAAATCACTTTTCATTATCTTGATATAACCACCAAAGTTATAGTATGATTAGAGTTAATATAGCATATTTTTTCTTTTACTTTTTAAAGCACTTCTATATTGAATCCTGACAAAGAAACAAAACAACTTTTTAACTCTGGAAGCATCTTTCTAAATTATCTTTTTTTTTTTTTAATGAAGCAGTAGCAATTTTTGTTAAGGGACTTAAACTGAAAGTAGGTTTAGAAATTTATTTATTTATTTATTTATTTAGTAAAAGATTTTATTTTATTTATTGACAGCAAGAGAGAGAGAGAGAGAGAAGAAGCACACAAACAGGGGGAATCATGTGCAAAGGGAGAGGAAGAAGCAAGCTCCTTGGGGTGCAAGTAGTCCCATGCAGGGCTGGATCCCTGTACACTGGAATCATGACCTCAGCCAAAGGCAAACATCTGCTTAAACAACTAAGTCATCCAGGCACCCCTTTAAAATTAAAAAAAAAAAAGACCTTTTAAAAACATTTTGTTTCTTTCTTGTTTTTTTTTAAATATTTTATTTATTTGACAGACAGAGAGACAGGAAGAGGAACTATAAGCAGGGCAGAGGGAAAAGGAGAAGCAGGTTTCCCACTGAGCAGAGAGCCTGATGTTGGGCTCCATCCCAGGACCCTGGGATCATGACCTGAAAAGAAGGGACACTTCTTGGAGGAAGCCACCCAGACACCTCTTTTCTTTGTTTTTAATATATGGCAACTGATGCTTCCCAGCCACGAGGAGCATATTACCCATTGATTAAATCTTTGATAACAACCTATTTAAAAAGGTGTGTAAATATATACTTACTCAGATTTATACACTTTGTGTTTTCTTCATAGTTTGGGGCTGGACCCCATGGTCACAACACTGCTTCCAGTCTTTGCCTTCCCATCTTTTGATACCAGGTATTTGGTCAGCAAAGCAAATTAGTATCAAAATTAATAAGCCCTTGGCACCATATCTCTGGAGCAGGGCTTGCTCTTAGCCAAGGCCCAGAGCAGTTGACATCCCCTCGCTAGTGCTATAGCCCCAAGGACTAGGTCCCTGCCACCAGAACTCAGTCTTACATGTTATGCTAAGCAGACAAAACCAAAACAGGAAAGCTCTGACAGCTTTCACTGGCATGCCTCATCTCCAACTCCCTCGACATCTAGGCAGTACCAGATGACAGGGAGGGGTGTTGGTCCAACATATGGGAGGGAAGGAAGTAGCCACGAGCAAGTACCTGCCTCTCTGTTCCTTTCTTTCATGAGCAGGTTGTAAGGAGGAGGAAGAGGAAGGGGAAGAGAGGTGAACTTCAAGGGGTGAAGGCCTCAGGTAGGCAGCTGGCTCCTGCCAGTAGGAAAGGGACAAAGGAGAAGGCAGTGAGTCTTGCAGGGAGGGTGGGGGGTAAGGGTTACAGCTTATGACGGAATCTGGACAGGAGTAATAGGGATACTAGTCATTTGAGTCCACCATTGGCAAGCTGGGCTGGGTGTCAGGGCAGATAGGCCTCCTTGGGCAACGGCACATGAGAGAAGGTGGAATTCTTCTCTGAGGAGCAGGTGAAGCTTTGGGTGTTGGGAAAGCATAGACAGTATTGTTCCAGGGCCAAGGACAGGTCCGGTTACTCCTGGTTGGAGGTCAAGGACACAGTATGATCCAGGTCTTCTACCAGCAGCTTGAAGGTACCACATGCCAGCCACCCCTCATTATTGTGTATAACTCTCTGGTGCACTTATTGGCTTATCCATCAAATGACTCCTTCAGCAGCTTAAAAACCACCTCCACAGGCACTCCAGGATATGGGAGGCTTCCAGAGTGAAAATTTTGCACAGGATCACCCCAAAAGACCAGAAGTCACTCTGGTGGATGTAGATCTAGTCAAACATGGCCTTAGAGACCATCCAGTTCACAGGCAGTCCACTATTGGTTCTCATTTTATAGTAACTGATGTGGTGATATCTCTGGCAAGGCTGAAGTCTGAGATCTTCATCATGTTGTCCTTTGTCACCAGCACTTCCCTGGTGGCCAGGTCTTGGTGTATGCACTTCTTGGAGGCAAGGTACTCCATGCCTCAGGCTACCTGGTAGGCACAGGATACCGGGTGCTTGGAGGAGAGTTGCTCTGCTGCATTGTGGCTGATATTGTAACAGTACTCCAGGTCAGGAGGCCTCTGGGCCTGCAGGTACTCCTGTATGTTGTCTTTGGAGGCATATTCCATGATAGTGTACGAAGGACCATCCTGTGTGCAGGACCCAGCAGGTTGATGGTGTCCTTGTGCTGTCCAATCATCTTCATCATCTCCATTTCTGAGATTAGGTTTGACAGGTCTTTCTCTGCTGCATCTGACTTCAACATCTTCACAGACACTTTAGTCAAATGGTTGGATTTGTCTTTGTCCAGCCCAATGGCCTCCTCCAACACCACCTGCCCAAAGTAGGCCTCTCTTAGGGGTCTGCCTAAACTGCCTACAACCAGCCTGCCTCAAGGCAGTTATGAACTCTAGATTATCCTCAAAAACATTAAACCACAAGCTAAAAATTCTCTTCACTAGGTCTCTGTCGCAGGTCTAATTTTCTTATCTTTCATCATTTATCTTTTTCCTAATTCTTATTTTCAGTATAGTTTATTTTGCTTCCAGGTGTTTCCCCGGGTTTCTGTATGCTGTTTCATAGGGAAGAATTATCCTGTCATAAAATTATTTCTTGAGCATTCATTACATCTCTCGGTTAAAATGGGTTCTTTTATGGTATTGATTCATTTGAGTTTTCTCAAAATGGGAAGAATTTTCAAAATGGTGTTTTCCTCAAGGTTCAGAGTATGTCTTAGCCTCATCTTTACTCTTTTTGAAATTCACTTTTCAAATTCTTGTCCCTCTTTTTATCTTTTTAAATTAAAATGTTTCCTTTTACTATTTTTTTATTTGAGTGTAGTTGATAGTCAGTGTTACATTGGTTTCAGGTTTTCAATATCTCCATACATTATTCTATGATCACTACAAATATAGCCACCATCTGTCACCATATAACACTATTATAATATCATTGACTATATTCTCTACACTGTCCCATATCTCTTTTTAAAATCTCTGATTTTTATGTTTTCTGTTATTCCAATTTTCGACCTCATTTTACTTGGTTACTTTAATAAAATATGCCTGATTACACACTCTATGCTGAAAACCATAGCATTTGATTTATAGTAGTCTTCTTCTTCTTCTTCTTCTTCTTCTTCTTCTTCTTCTTCTTCTTCTTCTTCTTCTTCTTCTTCTTCTTTCTTCTTCTTAATTAACATATAATGTATTATTAGCCCCAGGGGTACAGGTCAGTGAATCGCCAGGTTTACACACTTCACAGCACTCACCACAGCACATACCCTCCCCAATGTTCATAACCCCACCACCCTCTCCCTAACCTCCCCACCCCCCCCCCGGAAACTCTCAGTTTGTTTTGTGAGATTAAGAGTCTCTTATGGTTTGTCTCCCTCCTGATCCCATCTTGTTTCATTTACTCTTTTCCTGTTCCCCAAACCCCCCACATTGCACCTCCATTTCCTCATATCAGGGAGATCATATGATAGTGCCTTTCTCTGGTTGACTTATTTTGCTAAGCATAATACCCTCCAGTTCCATCCATGTCAACGCAAATGGCAAGATTTCATTTCTTTTGATGGCTGAATAGTATTCCATTGTGTATATATATATATATATATATAAATATTTATATATATATATATTTCATTTGTTGATGGACATCTAGGTTCTTTCCATAGTTTGGCTATTGTGGATATTAATGCTATAAACATTTGGTGCACGTGCCCCTTTGGATCATATAGCAGTCTTCTTTACCTCTATCAGAACCCCAGGAAGCTTTATTTATTTATTTACTCACATAAACAGATGATCCAACACAACGTTTTTTGATATTCAAATGTATTATAATGTCTTACTGCTTAACACTATGCTTACTGCTCTCTTTCACTGTCTGACTATATCCTCATCATCACTATGCCATTTAATGAGAAAGAACATTTGAACTCAGAGTTCTCTCCATATCAGGGAATGAAGACTCCACCCTTCTGTTTGTGCAGGTAAAATAAATGTTGATGTCTGTCCTGCACATACCCCATCCTGTTCACCAGAATATTCACCATCAAAATATATACACAATGAAAACCATACCTCACCACTTCTATTACCACCCAGCATGCTAAAAACACCATCATATGTTCCTGAATTATTGACTTGATTGATAACCCCACTTCCACACATACTGCACTCCTTTCTCCATGCAAATTTATTTTGGTACAGCAATTTAACCTAAAAATCAAGTCATATGATTTCATTCTGCTGTTGAGGGTCTTTTGGTATCTTCCCCTTTCATATTAAATAAAAACTGAAGGCGTTTCAATGTACTAGAAGGTCATACATCAATACGTTCTTCCTCTCTCCACCACTATGAACTCCTCATTGGCCTCCTTGCTTTTCCTCAAAAGTAACAGACAAGCTGTTCACACAAAGTCTATATACTTACTTGCTCTGCCTAGAGCAATCTTTTCCTTTAATATTTGTATAACACTCTCGTTCACTTCCTGGGTCTTTGTGCAAATAACATCTCATAAATGAGATATAACCACCCAAAACAAAATAAAATTAACTTTCATCCCAGCATTCCCCAATGGCTTTTACCTTTCTTGCATTTCTTTGTATCACTTAACACCATCAACCATCAATCATTATTCTATTACTGGTTTATTTTCTTATTTGAGACAGAGAGAGAGAGAATTGGGAGGGTGCGCAGAGGAAGAAGAAAACACCCCACTGCCTAGAAAGCCTGCTGGGGAGTTACATCCCAGGACCCTGAGATCATGACCCAAGCCAAAGGCAGTCACTCAATGGACTGAGCCACCCAGGTGCCCCTCTATTATTGGTTTATTTCACTATTATATTTCAAAAGAATGTGAGCTCTTTGTGGTCAGGTATTTTATATGTTTTATTAATTGAAGTATTCTCAGAAAGGTAGCTGGCAGATTGTAAGGGCTCACTAAACTGTATTTTGTTGTTATTATTGGGCTCCTTTATGGGCTTTACCTCTTACGCTAGAAGTCTATCCTTCAGATGTAAGCGATAAGAATAGAGCCGTGCTGTCTGTTCAAATGTGTAAAAAGCCTGTATTAAGTGGATATTTTAAAAGCTAAATGAATGGCTTAATAGTTGTATATAGGGGGAAAGGGAACATATTTTCCACAGTTTAGAAGTGGAGTTCTTTTATAGAGTTCTTGTACAAGCCTACACTATGGAACGATAATGGGCAGTTGTACATTACAATTATACAAACACTTTGGTAATTTATATCCTTTTTTTGTAATTCTTGACTGGATCATTTAATTCCTTAGGAGCATTATAGCATTTCAACTTTTCATGTTCAATAAACTTATTGGGATTGCTACCTTTTTTATTCAAATGGAGAAATAGTCATGATTTAATCTAAATAAAGTGTTATTGATTGTGTTGTTTTCTAGGAATGAGTCGCACATGCTAGTTTAAAAGTTTTGTTAAATTCCCAAGTCTGTCACTGATAAAAGCCTTTTGTAGATTAGTAACTTGATCAAAACGGAAAAGTTATGTATCACCTATTGTTATACTATCTTTGTTTCCATCTTGCATTGTAATAACACCCATCTTAACTCTATTTAAGACAAATCATTGCCAGATGGATTTCTGGCATTGATTGCAGGATATGAAATCTAGTATAACTAAAAGTTTTTGGTTTTAGTAGCATATAAATCAATTTAGAATAATATATGTATTTGAATATAAGATAAAGTTTTAAATTATTTGGCAATAATAAACTAAACTTTTTTTTGTAAATTTTTATTTTCTAAAATTTCATTGAGCTCTCTTGCAATAAGAAACAAGTTACAAAAAATTAAGGTTTATTTACCCCAATTCAAAATTATTAGGAATATAATCATAGAGGTTGAAGTATTTAAAATATTGAACCCAAAATGTTTTATTAGGTAAATTCATGAATGCTGAGCATTCACTGTTAAAATATACTAATACTATTGTTAGACTGGTAGAAGCCTAAAATCAAATATTTATTAAATATTTATATCCATATCTTTTCATAGCTTGGTAATTCATTTCTCTAGCATTAAATAATATTCCATTGTTTGCATGTACTACACTTTCTTTGACCTTTCACTTATGGAAGGATATCTTGGTTGCTTCCAAGCTTTTGTCAGTTATGAATAAAACTACTATAGACATCTTTGTGGGTATAGATTTCATCTTCTTTGGATAAATACCAAGAGCTGCTACTGCTGAATCATCTGGCAAGAATATGTTTAGTTTTGTAAGAAACTGCCAAGTTGTTTTCCATTCTTTATTCTCAATACACATGGAAGAACATTCCTGTTGCTCCACATCCTCACCAACATTTCGTGTTCTGTTGTCAGTGCTCTGGATTCTGGGTATGTACTGGTGTCTCTTTTTTGTTTTAATTTGCATTTTCCTGATGACATATGATGTGAAGCATCTTTTTATATGCTTATTTGCCATCTGTAATATTTTCTTTGGTGAGGTATCTGCTAAGGCCTTTGGCTCATTTTTAATCCGGTTTTTCCCCCATTGTTGAGTTTTCAGGGGTCTTTGTGTATTTTTGATTAACAGTCCTTTGCCAGATGTGTATTTTGCAAATTTTTTTTCATAGTCTGTGCTTTGCCTTTTCATTCTCTTGGCATTGTGTTTCACAGAGTAGACATTTTTAAATTCAGTGCTTGTGCTTTTGTAGCTAAAGTTATTGCGAAAACCAAGGTCATTTAAATTTTCTTCTATATTACCTTCTACATGTTTCATGTTTAGGTTTATAATCCAATCTGAGTTAATTTTTGTGAAGAGTGTAGGATATCTGCCTGGATTTATTTTATTTTATATTTTTAGATTTAGCTTCACCATTGCTACAGAACCATTTGTTTAAAAGATTGTATTTTGCTCTCTTGTATTGCTTTTGCTTTTCTATTAAATATAAAATATAATTGATAATATATATTCTGTTGCTTTAATCTAGTCTCTCTGTGGTATTACAATATCATGCTTACAATTATCGTTATGGTAAACTTTTTTTAAAGATTTTATTTATTTATTTGACAGAGAGAGAGATCACAAATGGGCAGAGAGACAGCCAGAGAGAGAGATGAGGAGAAGCAGGCTCCCTGCTGAGCAGAGAACCCAATGCGGGACTCGATCCCTAGCCCCTGGGATCATGACCTGAGCCGGAAGGCAGAGGCTTAACCAACTGAGCCACCCAGGCGCCCAATCGCTTTAGTAAACTTTGAAGTCAGTCCTCAGTCTTTGTTCTCCTTCAACACTATGTTGACTATTGTGAGTCTTTGCCTCTCCATATAAACTTTAAAATAAGTTTGTTAATATTAAAAAAAAAGAACTTGCTGGAATGCATTAATTTTATAGATAAACTTGGAAACCAGTGACCTCTTGAGCTTAGCAGGAATTAGACCATGGACATCAGTTGTCACAGTGGTGCCTCTGGCAGAACCTATTGCAAATCCCTAGGCAAAATGAGACCTCAAGGATCTGAGAGAATGTCTAAGAAGTACTTGATACATCCCTTGGGTATGGTTTATTAAAGTGTCCACCTGTCTGAAAGCTGGGGAATCTAGATAAGGGAGGGAAAATTAGTTATGATAAAACATATCAACAAACATCAATAAATTTTGTAAAACTAATTGTCATGGCTCATATACAATATGACCAACAGAGGGACCATCAGAAGGAAAGCATCAGTTATGTTTATTGTGAAATTTTTTATTCAAAATAAAGCAATGTGAGGGGAAGACACAATGAGAAAATTACCATTTTTTAAATGGTAAACATCTTACAAAATGGAATAGGTTTTATATTCTAAGTAGTATATTGAAAAGTAAAACATTGGGGCGCCTGGGTGGCGCAGTGGGTTGGGCTGCTGCCTTCAGCTCGGGTCATGATCTCAGGGTCCTTGGATTGAGCCCCGCATCGGGCTCTCTGCTCCGCAGGGAGCCTGCTTCCCCCTCTCTCTCTCTCTCTCACTGCCTGCCTCTCTGCCTACTTGTGATCTCTGTCTCTCAAATAAATAAATAAAATCTTTAAAAAAAAAAGAAAAGAAAAGTAAAACATTAAAAAAATAAAATTTCAGGGGCACCTGGGTGGCTCAGTGGGTTAAGCCGCTGCCTTTGGCTCAGGTCATGATCTCAGGGTCCTGGGATCGAGCCCAGCATCAGGCTCTCTGCTCAGCGGGTAGCCTGCTTCCTCCTATCTCTCTCTGCCTGCCTCTCTGCCTACTTGTGATCTCTGTCTGTCAAATAAATAAATAAAATCTTTAAAAAAAAAATAAAATAAAATTTCAATGAAAAAAATTATTTAATTTTTAGAAAGGTTAAAAATAGCAGAACCATTTTTCTTATAACTGGAAAATACACTGTATATACATCTATCAAAATAACTTGTCATGGGGGAGCCTGGGTGGCTCAGTAGGTTAAAGCATCTGCCTTCGGCTCAGGTCATGATTCCAGGATCCTTGGATCGAGGCCCACATCGGGCTCTCAGCTCAGCAGGGAGTCTGCTTCCTCCTCTCTCTCTCTGCCTGACTCTGCCTTATTGTGATCTCTGTCAAATAAATAAATAAAAACTTTTATAATAAATATTTGAAAAATAACTTGTCATGTCTGGAATCAGGAGCATATGGAAAAAAATAATATCTGAGGACAATACTTCTGCCATGTTTTGTGCCTTGCTAATATTTTTAAACAGTCAGGCAAATTTTAGCCTTATTGAAACACCTGCTAAGATACCTGCAGTGCCTTTTGGAGCCCTATGACTATAAAAATTAATTGCAAATATTCAAAATGTTTACTATGGTGTCACTATTTAGGGCCACCACCAAGTATGTTTCAGAAGTAAGCATAACTGTTACTCTTCCATAATGCAAAAGGGCATACTTTCAGGAGTTCCATCTGCTGTACCAGGAGGTGAATCAAGTAATGATTTTTGTCTATAAAATAATTCACTTTTCAATCTAACATTCCTCATTCCACATTATAATAATGAAAACTAGGAGGAGACTAAAACAAACAAACAAATACAACTACAACAACCAGCTTTTCCTACAGTGGAAAAGTAAATATAACCTTAGGAGTAGCCTAAAATTTATTTTTAAATATTTTAAGATAAACGTTTTTGTTAGAAAACCATATATTTTATATTACTAAGAAATAACAGGCAACGTTTTATTAACTTCTAAAAAGTCTAGTTACTTGTATTTATCTATTAACTCATCTCTTTATGAAGTAGAACATGATCACACCTCTTGTATCTACCCAAGTTTGTATGCTTTGGTTGTTTTATGTTTGCTATTTCCTTGCTTAATTTTTACAATATTTGATACATAATAGTATCTTTAAGTCCATCTATGGTTTCACAGAATTTGTTTGAACTTCATAAAAATGTACCATACTTTTTGCACTGTCCTTGTTTTACTTCTCTATTAGCTTTCCAAGTTTTATTCACTTTACAGTGTGTAGCTATCATTTATTTTTACTCCTCCATAATGCTATGTTTACAAATTTGTGTTTATCTGTACTTTTAAAAATATCTTAATTATATACCATTTCTCATCTCACGTAACACTCATGTTACTTCTACACTTATCAGATATTATGTAACTGAAAACCACAACTCAGCAACAATAGAACACCATTTTTCAAAATTAAATGGCTTACCAGAATTCTTTAATTCTATCCTTTATTTGTATTAGATGACCCTTTATTCTGGTATTTGGCATTGTTCATATGGAGGAAAGCTTATAAGTTGATATTCCATAAATAGAAGGATTTTTATGATCGATTAATTATTTTCATTTAGAATGCATAGAATATGGTTGATTTAATATTTCTTTCTTACTCTCTGCCTGGAACATAGTGCTATCTATGCAATAGCCACTAAAATATTAAGTTAATTACCTAGACTTTAAACTGCATATTAATAGGAATAGCATACAGAACTCTTCTCAGATTGGGACACCTGGGTGGCTCAGTCAGTTAAACGCCTGAGCCTTTAGCTCGGGTCATGATCTTAGGGTCCTGGGACTCAGTTCTGCAACAGATTCCCTGCTTAGCCGGGAGTTTGCTTCTCCCTCATCCTGCTGCTCCCCCTGCTTGTGCTCTCTCTCACTCTCTATCTTACAAATAAATAAAATTAAAAAAATAAATTCTTCTCAGATAGCTAATATAGAATATCATCTTTGTATTCATCAAAGGGAAAGTGCCATATAATAATGAAATCCAGACTACTTCAAATTCACTTTTTAACCAGTAAGAAAGTACTGGAAACAAGCCAAAAATGTCTTCAATGAATTAAAGAAATAGATTGATTTTCAATATCTTAATGTTTCTAATGTTAAATTGCAAGATTTTTATACTAGATATCAGTGTAAATATTCATTATACAAGGATATTCTAAAAATAAACCTGAGAAAACTACTTGACATATATGATGACAAAAACCAATGTCAGTTTGGGTAAAACTTACAACACCTACCACCTGAAACTCTTGTTCTATATGGTGCCATCTTGTGATTCTGGGCAGCGGCAGTGAGCCACAGCTTCCAGTCAGCTAGAAGATTACAGGGGTGAACACCTGATATTCTTACAAGCATTCTATATATAGAACATATATATAGAATATATATATTCTTCTTTTTTTAGTGTAATATTTAATAAATTGCATGTGATATTTGATACTTTGTTATAAAATAGGCTTTGCTTAAGATGATTTTGCCCAAATGCAGGCAAATGTAAGTGTTCTGAGTATGTTTAAATAAGCTTAAGGTAAGCTATGATATTTGATAGTTTTGGGGTATTAAATGCATTTTCAATTTTTTATGTGTTTCTCTGTACATAGCCCCCTTGTAAGCTGAGGAACATCTCTATATGTATATGTCGCCTTGGTATGGCTTACATATTATTGGCATGAAACATCTAGAACAGTACGTGTGCCATAGAATTGTCTACAACATCAAACAAGTTTCTTGAAAACTTGTGCCAAAGGGGTTATGTCTTTAAGGATTCTTATTTCAGAAGGGTTCTCTCAAACGTAAGATTTTTCAGAAGTTAAGTGAAAATCTGACCAAACTAAACATTTTTCCATTTTCCCTAGTGAGCAAAGATAGCTAAAATCTATCTGCCATTTTCAACACTGTACTCAACGATTGTAATTCTAATTTAAAAACAGATTATTTATATCAAAACCACATGTTGGCCTAATCTTATACAATATTCATAAGTCACACTCAGACCCTTGGACACTTTTATTTGTTGAGTCTATATGGTACTACGGACATTCATCTTTTTTGACCTCATAGCTTCATGTATGTCTATACTTTTGAAAATACATGCATCATAGTTCCATTGTAAAATGTCTGGGTTATAAAATGTGCTATGCTATCAAAATGGTAATAAGAACATACAAATGACCTGATGTAATGAACTGGACCAGATTGCCAGATATCACGTTTCATACCAGAAAGATTCAGTGGTAAGTTTTAAAATGGCCAGCTATACATTGACTGAATTATAACTCATTTAACTTCTTTCTTTGTGTACAGTATTATACATTAGTCAGTATTATAGTAGATAAGTACTTTGGACAGATGTAAATATGCTGTAATAAAAAATGTTTTTCTTCTTTCTTTTAGTCCTTTTTACTTGTAAGACTAGCCACAAATACCACGCCTCCCCCAAAATAATTTGCAATCCAAATTTATCTCTAAATGAATTTATTGCACAGAAAAATATGTATATATATATATATACACACTTACAGAAGACATGTTCAAAAATAGTTACACAACAGCAGGGCCCTAAATGTAAGCAGTATAGTTGTTTTGTTTTGTTTTGTTTTGTTTTGTTTTGTTTCTTTTAAAAAAAGAGGTTATGTGAAATATTAGGATTTTATTTCCAGGCGTAGTATTTCAAGACAGTTAACTACACCTATGGTGTCAACAGCCTCTTGTTGGCAGTATGATTTTATTGGCTCCATGGAATAACAGAAAGAATTTACTATTGCTTCTTTCTTTTATTTCACACACAGAAAAAAAAAATGACACATTTGCTCAAGACCAACCAGAATCATTTTAACCTATCAAAATTGATGGGAGGCCTTCACTGCCAAAGTCACTGCTGCGTTTTCACAATTCACTGCAGACAATCTGCTACTCCCATTATGATAAAGGAGAGAAGAGTCATAATCAGGGAAGAAAGCTAGATTAATACTTGTAATTATCATTGAATATTTAGCCTGCTATAGGTTTATTATTATTAGTGTCATTTGATAATTTTCTCTCATTTTATTAAACACAACTGTGAGTAATTACGCTACCTAATATTTCTCTGTATTGGCTGACTAGCTAGCAAACATTCATGAAAATATCCATTAGCCACACATATAAAATGCTGCATTATGATGCTGTTGAATCAGAACATACCACTACCTGATCCTGTAGCTCTTTGAGGATTTGCAAATCAATTAATTCTATGTTTATTGGATTCTTCCCATACAATTAGAAAATTTATAATCGAGTCCATGAACATTATTAGTTTTACCATTTTAAACCAGCAATCACACTTTGATTTTTACAACAAAAGCAGAAATATAAACACACACATTTGGATCAGTTTTCTCTTAGTCTGTCTGGACTTCAAAATCCTATTCCTCAAGATGATGCACACCAAAGTTCTGGATTAAACAAGAAATTAGATGGCACCTGAACACTTGGTTTAATATTCTCAAAAGGATTATGCAACTTCTTTCTTACAATATGACATTGTTTTACAAAGATCTACACTTTTATAATGTTAGTATTTATAATAATCAATAAAGTCAATTAATCATGATTAAAAATCAAACATAAAAATTTCTACTTTTTGCTTTTGCCCCCTCCATTTAGAACTTATTTATAGCCTGATAATTCAAAGGTCCCTATGTTTATGAAAATCTGGACAGAAATAGCTCTAAGATCCCATTCAGAACTTGATATTAATCTAAGTCTTTTGGCTCCATTTATCCTGAGAGCAAAGAGTAGGACAAAGGATTTGAGTACTGTTAGTTTATCTGGGAGATTATCCAAGGTAGAAAAGAATGGGAAAGTGATACAGTGAAGAAGCAACTTTGTCAAAGAGGTACATTGTTGATATAATTGTTGTGGATAGAAAATGAAGGCTTGCTTTTACTGAAAGGTCCTGAGAAACTTCTTTAAGTTGTCCTCATGAAGACCTGAAAACTGACAATTTTACCTATGGTTCTTATTTCCACTTCACTGAGAGCTGTCCTCAGAGGACATTAACTCTCCTACACTTTTGGGTTGTGTTGGAGACATTCTAAAATGAGAGAGAGAACATGAGATGCTATCAGTGTTAAGTAACTGCAATTTCCATTGGAACTATCCACCACAGGTTTGGCTATAATCAGGTGTTGGGCCTTGATATCAGAGGGATTTGAGGCAGTATCATTTTAGGTTAATCATTATATCTGAAATTTCCAAAAACTACAACTGATGAAACTTTGATTATAAACCTATAAATATAACAATAAATCTACAGTATTCAAATTATTTTCATAGAAATACACAAACAAAGCATCAACTGATTAATATTTAAATGTTACAAAATACTGAACTGAAAGAATTTGGTCATATAACAACGTGTAAGAAGTAGAGCTTAGGTTTAGGTTAGAAGTCAGGATGCATTTGGGACTCAGTTAAGAAATTGAATGGAGGGACGCCTGGGTGGCTCAGTGGGTTAAGCCGCTGCCTTCGGCTCAGGTCATGATCCCAGGGTCCTGGGACCGAGCCCCAAATCAGGCTCTCTGCTCAGCAGGGAGACTGCTTCCTCCTCTCTCTCTGCCTGCCTCTCTGCCTGCTTGTCATCTCTCTCTGTCAAATAAATAAATAAAATCTTAAAAAAAAAGAAATTGAATGGATGTCTGACTATCTTATAGGTTTGCTAAAAATCAGTGACTTTGTGTTCACGTGTGGCTATGCGGGAATTTTTAACTTTCTCTAAGAAGTTATTAGATTGATTATATAATGGCAGTAAAGGATGGGGAAAAGCAAAGTACAAACCCCATAAAGACAAAGACACTGAGTATGAGAAAAGAGTAATAGATAAGAAGAATCAATGCATTTGAGGAAAATGGGAATTGAAATACACAATGATTGTTGATTTTTTTAGATGCAGAAATCAAAACTAGCTTGCAAGAAGGAAATAACAGAAGACATGTTGTGAAAAGGCAGTAACGTGGAATAAAGGAGTAGGGAGAGCATATCAGGTAATTTGGATAGGAAGGAGTTAGGAGATAATTGCTTGATAAATTTTATATGGCCCACTTAAATGCACAGATTTCTCTTCTTTAAGTTATATGGAGAACAGGGTGTCCTTTCTCTTCCCTTTCAGAGCACCCGAGGTGTACTCTTTCAGACTGAAAACCTGAAAAGCTCAGGACTCAGTTGCTTAAGCACAGCTGAGAGGACATATTTCAATTAAGATTTACAGTTTGCTGTAGGTAGTAGACTGTCAAAAGTGGTTTAACCATATTTTTCATTTAACAAGAAGACTACAGAGAGTGTTTTCTGGTGTTGGTTCAGAGTCTTAAGAAAGTCAAGTGAACTATCTTAGAGGTTTTCATGGCTTTTTATTCACAGTTGCAAAAATTGCCGTTGGAGTTCTCACTATTAAGCCCACATTTCTGGCAGAAAGATAGAGGTAAAAGAGAATGATATCTTGTACGACTGATACTTTGTCATATGGTTACAATGTAACTAGAAAAGAGACAATAAAATATTTGATGTTGTTTTAAGTTTCCTTGTTGTCAATCCCTCAGTGCTTTCTGATACTAAAGGAAAAAGTAGATGGATATTGACCTGGCAACTATCAACACCTGTCAGTCTCTCTTGGATAACCAATATCTCTATAATCTCTTCTTCCCAGTAAAAAAAAAAATAAAATATATTCATAAACCACACTGTGCCATCTCAAGTTACTGCACCAAGATAAAATTACAATGATTTTCAGTTGTTCCAAATGGACAGAATACCCTTCCTTATGATATCATGTCTTATAAGATAGATAATTGGCTTGCTACCAATATACCCAGATGAGACTGTGGAAGAGACAGGAAAAAAATAATAATATTTATTTATTCCTTGGGTTGACCCTGTTTACACAGATGCATTACTATTAGAAAAGGTTGGTTTGGGACATTGGAATGAATTTACTTAATGGGTCTGTATGTAATTGGGTTGGAGAAAATTTTTAATTTCTACAAAAATTATTAGAATTCTATCTTATTCCCTTTTGATAATTTTCACATGTTAACAAAGCCAACGTTTTTGTCTAGCAGACAAGATCTTAAATCCTAACAAAACTCAATTTTTTCCTTTTTTTTTTTAAGTTTGAGAGCCTCATGTTCTCTCATGCTGCTTTAAATACAACTCAAAAAAACAAAAGGAGCTAAATGGGGCAGTAAGCCCAGTCTTTTTATTTTAATTTATTTATCTTATTTTTAATTAAAAAATTAAAGATTGTATTTATTTATTTGAGAGAGAGAGAGCATGAGTGGGGCAGGGGGATGTAGCTGCAGAGAGAGACTGAGAAGTATACTCCCTAATGAGCAGGAATCCCGATATGGGGCTCGATCCCAGGATCCTGACTGAGATCATGACCAGAGACAAAGGCAGATACATGTGCAAAATCCCTTTTTTTCTGGGAAACAATACTTTACAAGAGATGTTTGAAAAAGTACTGGGGAAACAACTTTAATCAGAGATACAAAAATTTAATTGACTTCTGTAAAGCTACAGGGATCCAAATGATGGGAATCCCAGGCCATTTAGGTTGTGGACCACAGAGTATTCTTCTCTGTAATATTTTATTTTCTTCCATGTCTACTAACTCCAGTCCAAGTTCACTGATCTCTTTTTAGATAGTGCAAAACATGGCAAAGAATACCAAACAAGTGCCCAATATTCTACATTTATTACATCATTTCTAACATATAGAAGTGTGTTATCAAGGCTGGTTCTGTGAACGAACCTAGTTATGCTAAAGTGTGTTTTGTTCTCCAAAAATTAAATTCATGATTATCACACAATTATAAAATACTTGTGTCAAGAATTTTTATTCAAAAATTAATAAGAGAAGCAGATATTAAAACTAGTTCACATGGTTATTTGGGATATAAGCAGAGTTGTGCAGCAGAAGTGCTCTGGGCCCATAATTTGGGTTATAGAATTTATGTTTTCTAATGAAAAATCACTAACTTGCATTATTGTTAACAAGAATCCTGTGCATTACCATCAGTTTTCTCCATTATAACCTCTTGCTCTACAGTTTGTAAATAACTTTGTCAATAGCAAGCTAATAAACGGGGTGACTCCAATGGATTGAGATAATCTCCAGAGTTTCTGCTACATAATGAACAGGACTCCATTGAAAGGACACCTAAGAGTTTATTTTGCCCAAAAATTTGATCACTTTTTTCACTGTCCTTACCTATTTTCCAAACCTAGTTCTTTTCAGTCTACAGACAACCCTGTATCTGACTGACTTGTTAATTCTGGGAATGTCTTGCAGATTAATTTGCTTGCCCGAGGTGGTTCCTCTAATTGATGTCTAAGAACCCTAATTAGTTAAGAAAACTTTTTTTTTAACATTTTCATTGCTACTTATTATTATTATTATTATTATTATTATTGTTAATATCTCTATTATAAATAATTCACAAGGGCATCTTTCTGACAAAAGACAAAGAGCTGGCTACTAGTAGAAAAAGTACATTTGACTCTGTCAGTGAAAGTGGTAAAGGGATTTGAGAAAATAAGGCAAAGCAGTGGAATTATGTGTTAAAACTTTAAATATTATAGACACATTTACTTAATTTCTAATACTGCTTATAATTAAAAAAGATGTTTTCCATGAACCACGCATTACAACAAATATATTGTTTATACAGATTAAATTTTCATCAAAAGGGACGCCTGGGTGGCTCAGTTGGTTAAGCAGCTGTCTTTGGCTCAGGTCATGATCCCAGCATCCTGGGATCGAGTCCCGCATCTGGCTCCTTGCTCGGCCGGAGCCTGCTTCTCCCTCTACCTCTGCCTGCCATTCTGTCTGCCTGTGCTTGCTCTCTCGCCCACTCTCTCTGAGAAAGAAATAAAATCTTAAAATAAATAAATAAATTTTCATCAAAAAATTATAAGTGTATTTTTTTGTAGGATCATGATAAGCATTTTGCAGATGAGAAAAGTGAAATTTAGAAAAGTATGTCTCTTCAAATCCCTCATACAATATCTGGCCTAGATAGAAGGATATACTATCACAATTGAGGAAGATAATTGAGATTACTTAAAATGATAAACTTTACTGTATAGGGTTTTTTACAAGTTTGCCACAGATTCACATTTTTTAAAATATATATCTATTTGTGTAAAGAGAATGCACTGAGAAGTAAAAAGATAGTGATATATCAGTGCTACCAACTAATGGCTATAATATCATCACCTTATTTATGAACAATGAAACAGTGTGTAATATTTAAATAAATTTAAATAAATTCCTATTTATTTTATATATTTATAAATTTAAATGAATTCCTATTTATTTATTATTAAAGAAATTCCTCTAACAAACAGTATGTTTTGAAGGTTGCTAGCAGGAAAGTGTTGTACGACATGGAAGTAATCAGAAAATGTGATCTAAAATTCTGCTTTCAAGGGCGCCTGGGTGGCTCAGTGGGTTAAAATTCTGCTTTCAAGAAGCTATAACAGTAAGTACTGAGCATTAGCTATTATATGCTATGGATGAATAACTGAAATCTACATTTGAAACTATTGGTACACTATATGTTACCTAATTGAATTTTAAAAAGTTAATAAAAAAAACCACTATTTTATAAAACAATATTCCCAACAGGCTCTTTTGCTTTAAAATACTCACTTTGTTTCCTCTCCGAGAGAACACCAAATGGCGGATGACGCCGGTGCTGCGGGAGGGCCCGGAGGGCCCGGGGGCCCTGGAATGGGAGGCCGCGGCAATTTCCGCGGTGGCTTCGGCAGAGGCATCCGGGGCCGGGGCCGGGGCCGGGGCCGTGGTCGGGGCCGGGG
This sequence comes from Mustela nivalis, assembly GCF_964662115.1. Taxonomy (NCBI): domain Eukaryota; kingdom Metazoa; phylum Chordata; class Mammalia; order Carnivora; family Mustelidae; genus Mustela; species Mustela nivalis. Next base: position 750,787 of record NW_028136539.1, read on the forward strand.
CCGAGGCCGCGGAGCTCGCGGGGGCAAGGCCGCGGACAAGGAGTGGATCCCCGTCACCAAGCTGGGCGCCTGGTCAAAGACAAGAAGATCAAGTCCCTGGAGGAGATCTATCTCTTCTCCCTGCCCATCAAGGAGTCTGAGATCATCGACTTCTTCCTGGGAGCCTCCCTCAAGGACGAGGTTTTGAAGATCATGCCTGTGCAGAAGCAGACGCGCGCGGGCCAGCAGACCAGGTTCAAGGCATTTGTCGCCATCGGAGATTACAATGGACACGTCGGTTTGGGTGTCAAGTGTTCCAAGGAGGTAGCCACTGCCATCCGCGGAGCCATCATTCTGGCGAAGCTTTCCATTGTCCCTGTGCGGCGAGGCTACTGGGGGAACAAGATGGGCAAGCCCCACACTGTCCCGTGCAAGGTGACTGGCCGCTGTGGCTCTGTGCTGGTGTGTCTCATCCCCGCCCCCAGAGGCACTGGCATTGTCTCGGCCCCTGTGCCCAAGAAACTGCTGATGATGGCTGGTATTGACGACTGCTACACCTCGGCCAGGGGCTGCACTGCCACCCTAGGGAACTTTGCCAAGGCTACTTTCGATGCCATCTCCAAGACCTACAGCTATCTCACCCCTGATCTCTGGAAGGAGACTGTGTTCACCAAGTCTCCCTATCAGGAGTTCACGGACCATCTTGTGAAGACCCACACCAGAGTCTCTGTTCAGAGGACCCAGGCTCCAGCTGTGGCTACTACATAGTTTTATACAAGAAAAATAAACTGAACTAAAGCTTGAAAAAAAAATACTCACTTTGTAATGAGAGTCATTACTTTTGTCTAGCCAAATCTTATAGCACTGTTTATCCCTTCCCTGCTTTATCCCTTCCCAGTATCAATAAAGGCTCACTTGGGTTACCTAGAAGCCATGAGAAAGCTTGTAATAGATCTGGCTGGTTTTCACCAGCAATTTGACCACCATGTGCACAGGGAAGTCTATTGATAAAGGCTTTATTGCAATAAGTTGCAAATACATGGATGATTTTGAATTCTCTTTCTTGAGGTCTTGTTTCATGATAATAAATTTAGGGTGGCTTATTGGAATGGATGTTATTAACATATCTTCATAGTTATAAGCACATGGAATTGTAAAATAGATGAATGAATGTGGCATTACTGACAACTGTCCTCATTTTGAAATCAAATTACAGTGTACTAAGATGAGGAAGCAAAGCAGATTTGGGATTATGAGTGAAATAATTTAAAAAAGTCTTGGGGTATGATCAGACTATTGGGTAATTCAGTAGAAAAATGTCTACTGATTGAGATTCTGTGTTCCCTGATTTCAGAGAGAAGTTAAGATAAATAAGTAACACGAGAAGACTAGGAAGCCAAACATAAGTGATAATTTTGTGCCAGGGTGTGTTTACATCTGTTTATCTTCTTGCTTTACCACTAAGGTTGCTCCTAGAGGAGAGTTTAAATATGTGTTGGAGCTAATCTCTGTGGATTACACAAGAAACCACATCCTACAGCTCTCCCTGAAACACCCCTTATGATTTCAATGTAATTTGGTTTTTGCATTTTTAGAAATAACAAAATACTTTGCAAACTCATCTACTTTATTACCATCACAAGTGAGTCAGCTGACTCCACATTTTAACACAGTGACGGTCACAGAGGAATGGAGGAATGAGTAGAGTTATCAATATATGTGCTTTTAAGAAGTATGACAGGGTAGCAGCTATTTCCAGGAACCAAAACATGGGTCAGCAGCTGTGCAGGAAAAGTGATGGAATAAATGACTCATTTCAGAGGAGTTCTATAACATATTAGTTCTATAATGTATCTTCAGCCCCCAATTACCCGCTTTGATCTAAAGATAAGGATTTACAGTTAAGGTCCCATTTATGATTTGACTGGTGTGGTCTGAATCATGTTTACTATTGTTTTGACTATTACTTGAAGCCTATAGTAGTACTTGGGATATGTGTTGTGTATTCTGTGAACATGTGCTATTTTTAGATTAGATAATTTCTGTCTCGAACCCCTGTTCATTTGTTTGTTTTTGTTTATTTGATAGTGGTTTCAGTAAATGGATATATCTGAAAAATTGCAAAGCCACTATTAAAACAAGTTATTATTATATATAGCATGGAATTGCACATTCCTCCTTTGAATCCGACAGAGCTTCACCATATCCTTAACAATTTGGGAAAAACATGCTATTATTTTTCTTTATAAAATTTCTCCTGTTAGGCTGTGATGGTTGTCATCAGCAGTAACTCCTCTGAAGGCTTTGTCAAAAGAGTTGAAAAAATTGGAAAGGTGTGTGAATGAAGCTGTTTGCTGAATATAAAGAAAAGAGCATTGAAGTACAATTCACACTCTTACTTCTCCTTCTATGCTTTCAGATGTTTGACATTTGAAAATTTTGCTTCTAGAAGAGATGCCCTATATAATTCTTACTTTAAGGAGCAAGTTGCTTTTATAATTTTTTTATTATTCTACCATTCCAGTATTTCCATTTAAATTAAATTCAATACCATTTAAAAAAAATCAAAAGTGCAGCCAGTATTCAATTCCTGGGCTAAATAATTTTAGAAAGCTTTGTGTTATTGAACCTACAGGGTTTTTCTGTAGTTTTAACTCTTTCTTTCTGTGATTTTTCCCATTAGTCACGTAAGTGACTGCAATATAACAGACATTGAGGATAAAGAAGGACTGAATAGAACAATCCTTGGCCTCATGAAGTTGAGAATCTAGCAAGGGAGTCAAACAATTCAATCATTCAGAGACAATTTATTGAGTGCCTGGCCTAAAATGAGCACAACAAAACCCCAGGCCAGAGGAATCATTTTAATGGGAGAGATAGATAATAGGTAAGCCAACTTTAAAAAAAAAAATCGTACTGCTTTTTCTTTAATAGAGATGCATATTTGAACTAAATAAGCACATTTTAAAAAGAGCAGTGATTGAGAAGAGGTTTTTTAACTGAGTGGTCCGAAAGGGCCTCCCTGAAAAAGTCTGTTTTGAACAGATTTCTGAATAATATCAGCTAGGAAGCTGCGTAAAAATCTCAGGGATGGGTGATTTTTCCAGTCGAAAAACTCTAAAGGCTCCAAAGTCACAATAGAGCTATAAGTTTCTCTAATAAAGTAACTTCTGACAAAGAATGAGAAGAAATAACTAACCCAGGTTTGAAAGAAAAGGGACAGACTTTCTATGGAATTCATATTTAATTAAAGCTCTAAAGGACAAAAATACAATAGAGCAAAATTCTGGTCACGCTGATATACCTAACGAAAGTTCATAAACAAGGTGTGGGTAGCAAAGAGTGTGTGGGAATGTTGGTAAGAACAGTGGGGAAGAGTCATCCCTGAACATGTTCTTAAATGAAGCAATTCTTGGGTTGTATTAAAGGGTAAATTGGAGTTTGCCTAAGTGATTAGAGAAGGATGCCTCAGCTTATGGAAGTTCAAAGCCATAAAGATGTGATAAACTACTGCAGATATTTTCATGTATATTTGTTGTTGCTTCTAGTAATGGTGATCTAAAAACTCCTACTTAAGACAACTAAAAATCCAGACAAAATAGCTTTTAAAGTTAAAAATATCAGAATGATTATAAAAATAAGTGAGGGATTACTGGGCCAAAATACGAAATACAATGAGAGCCTAGAGATATATGCCCTGAAGCCATTTTAGCTATGAGAGCATTTGAAACTGCTAAAACACACTGAGCTGTGTTGTTAATAGACTCTTGATACTAGAGAAACAAATCCAGCAGCAATCAAATTTGAGGACTTTGGTACAACCCAAATTTAACTTGAGATCCCCAAAGCACAAGGAGAAGCAGAAATAAGACTATAGCCTACCTTGCCTTCTGTGTAAACTGAGAAAGCCAATCACTGAATTTGGAGTATGATTGTCTTGTAGAGTCTCAGATATAAGAGAAAATCCTACCAAGGAGGACCATACCGTTATTATAGCTCTTAATTATCCCTACTCAATAAGAGTTTCAAATATAATGTCTTGAACATAGCAAAATGTAACAAAGCACACAAAGAAAAACCATTAACAAGATTTGATAGACAAAATGGGATTAAGTATGATGTTAAAATGATCAATAAAGATTGTAAAATGGCTTGATTACTCTGCTCAAAGAAATGAGAGGGGAAGCAAATTGAACAAAAAACTGACACTAAAAATGATATTGAGAAAGGTTTTATAAATGAACCAAATGGATACTCTAGAACTTTAAAGATATGACAGCTAATTTAAGATACCACAGGGGTGCCTGGGTGGCTCACTTAATTAAACCTCCAATTCTTTTTCCTTTTTTTTTAACACCTTACTTTTATTTTATCTCTTTCAATTTGGCTCAGGTCATGATGTCATGGTTGTGAAATAGAGCCCAGAGTTGGGCTCTGTGCTGAGCCTGGAGCCTGCTTAAGATTCTTTTCCCTTCTTTTTCTATCCCTCCCTGCACTCTCACTTGCTCACTCTCTCTTGCTTGCAAATAAATAGATAGATAGATAGATAGATAGATAATAGACAAAGCAAAATAAAAGCAGATTATGAAAATAAATATAAAGATTTTGAAATGAAAACAAGTTCAAAATAAAATAGAGAAGACCTACACAGCTAAAAGTTCATTCAGAAAATCTACTATTAAGGAAGTCAGTATGACACAGTGTTAAGATATCAAAAGAAATGAAATCTTGCCATTTGCGACAACATGGATGGAACTAGAGCGTATCATGCTTAGCGAAATAAGTCAAGCAGAGAAAGACAACTATCATATGATCTCCCTGATATGAGGAAGTGGTGATGCAACATGGGGGCTTTAGTGGGTAGGAGAAGAATAAATGAAACAAGATGGGATTGGGAGGGAGACAAACCATAAGTGACTCTTAATCTCACAAAACAAACTGAGGGTTGCTGGGGGGAGGGGGTTTGGGAGAAGGGGGTGGGATTATGGACATTTGGGAGGGTATGTGCTTTCGTGAGTGCTGTGAAGTGTGTAAACCTGGTGATTCACAGACCTGTACCCCTGGGGATAAAAATATATGTTTATAAAAAATAAAAAGTTAAAAAAAAAAAAAAAGATTTGAGCATGTACTTTACAGAAAGGGTAATCCAAATGGCCACTCATATATAAAAACTGTTTATCTTTATTATGAATCTGGAATTAAATTAAATTAAATTAAAAATAAATTAAAACCTAAAATGACATACTATTACACACTTACCATATTGGGCAACAGTAAAATTGCCTTGCAAGAATGTGAAAGAATGAAAGTGCCCATAATAAAAACATTTGAGGTAAGTTGGACAATATTTAGAAAACTTAAAAATAAAAATAAAAATTTGGTCCATTCCTAGAAATACAACATGGAACTAAATGAATATTTTCACCAGGATATGCAAACAGATGATTATAGCTATTTCATTCATAACGGCAGTTCAGTAGTGGTCTATTTGCACAATGTTACATTAAATAAGAGAGAATATTAACAAACTGGGAGGAGGGGCTAGGTTGTTATCAGAAACAGATCTTCTATGGTGCTGATTATGTTCTATTTCTCAAAATCTTTAAGTTAAAAAAGTTTTCAAATTTATATCTAGATAGATAGATGATAGATAGACAGATATCCCAGAAGCTGCAATGCTAGGCTAAGACCAGGCTTTAAAGGGCTTTTCTATACTCTACTAAATACTTGAAACCATTCATTATATCATAGCTCAGTGTTCAAATCTCCATTTGTTTCCTCAGTTTCCTAATATTTACCTTAAGGTGACCTGATTCAGACTTTTGATCACCTTTGTCTAAATATTTCTATTTTAACAAAGTCCTTTTTAACACTGAGAGACTAAAACTTAGAAAAATACTCTGATTGTTATCTCACTAGGGTGGAAAATATATAGTTACCCATTAACTAATGATATCCATGTCTACATTAGATCCGTGGCATTTTTAATTCTTGGGAGCTTTTGGTTAAATGAAATTTTTAAGCTTCCTTTAAAGGAAGCTTTAAGCCATCACCACATGAATAAAATTAAAGAACCAAATGAAAACAGGCCAAGTATTTACAGAGTAATAGAATGTGCAGTGGAAAGAGTACAATTCTGAAATCATAAAGCCTAAATTAGTGTGATGCATTTTTGCTACCCATGTAATCATAAACCAGTTATCTAAATGTGTTAGCCTCAGTTTTTTCACCCATGAAATGGTGATGATAATACTTATTATGCAGCGTTGTTGTGTGGATGTGATGAAGCATGGAGCATGAGAGTCTCATATTCCATGCTAAAATGATAGCTATTTTTATACTTATAATAATTCTAGTAATAGTAATTAAATTGTTCAAAATGGTAATATTCATTTATATTGAGGCATTGTATTGACTATTATTAGACACATTTACCAACATAAATTTCATTTTACTTTACCCCCTCTGAGGATATATATTCCCTAATTCAATATGAATCTCCTTATGAATAATAATTATCATAATAAATATGCTGATTTTTCTTCTATTTGTTTTTAAGGAGGTATCCTTTACTGTTGAACATAAAGAAACTTAAGCAAGTCTGTCTTATTCAAACTTTGCATGCTGCTTTCTTATGAAACTAGATTATAGAGTTGTATGAAATAAATTCATGCAGTTAAGACATTGATGTTTGGAACACTGGGTGGTCAGTTTAGTATTTTAAAAGAAGATATTAAATTTAAACCTTAAAACTGAGCTCTTTCAGCCTTTTTTATAGACCATCCTTCATGCTTCATAAGTACTCCTCCATTGTAAACTAAGTAATAGTTTTTGTCACAGTGTATATAACAAAAATGGATTTTATATTCTATTATTTCAGAGTTAGTTGCAGTTTCTACTGCCTTACTTCATTTTTTGAAAAATAGATTAATTCTACAAAAAGTTTTTTCCAGCTTTATTGAAAAAAATCGACATATTTGTAAATTTAAGAAATGATTTCTTATAACATTGCAAACTTTTAACATTGTGTAAATTTTGTACAATTTGATAAATTGGTATACATCTTTATTGCAATATAATCTACACAAAAATGTTAATACATCTACTATCTCGTATAGTTGCCACTGTTTTTTATGCATGTATCGTAAGGAATTTTAAGATCTACTCTCTTAGCAACTTTTATGTATATAGTATAGTAGAGATAAACTTCAGAGGTCTTGTGGGTTTTGTTCCAGACTGCCTCAATAAAGTGATTATCTCAATAAACTAAGTCAAATTATTATATTTTTTGGTTTCCCAGTGCATATAAAAAATTATGTTTCCCAGTGCATATAAAAAATAAAAACTATACTGCACTGTTCAAAAGCATTATGTTTTTAAAGAAAATCAATGTATATACCTTAAGTACACTAGTTCTGAGTTTTCAGTGGGTCATAATTACTGATCACAGATCACCATAACAAATACAATAATAATGAAAAAACTTGATATATTGCAAGAATTACCAACATGTGACAAAGAGACACAAAATGAACAAATGTTGTTAGAAAAATGGTGGCAGCAGACCTCTTTTATACAAGATTGCTATAAACTTTCAACTTGTAAGAATGTGATATATGCAAAGTTTATTAAAGGGAAGCACAATAAAAAAAAGTATGTATATCTTATTAACTATGATCATCATGCTGTACATTAGATCCCCAGAACTTTTTCATATTATAGTTGCAAGTTTGCACCCTTGGACCACCTTACTCCACCCCAGGTTCACCCCTTGTCAACTCAACTCTAAGTTTCCATTAGTTTTCCTTTTCCTCAGATTCTGTATGTAAGGGATATCATAATACATAAATTAAAAAAATATATAAAATCTTTGAAATATTTCACTTAGAATAATACCTTCAAGATCCATCCATGCTGTTGTAAATGGCAGTATTTCTTAATTTTTCATGGTTAAGTAGTATTCCGTAGTATATATTTACCATACTTATTTTACTCATTCATCCATTAATGGATACTGAAGTTATTTCCATCTCTTGCTTAGAGTTAATAATTTTATAATAAACATAAGAGTGCAGATATGTCTTTGAACAGTGAACTTCGTTTTCTTTAGATAGATACCTAGAAGTGGGATTACTGAATCATATGGTAATTTTACTTTTAATAATATGAATAATCTCCATACTGTTTTCCATACAAATTTATATCCCTATTACAGTGCATAAGTTCCCCGTTTTCCCCAATATTTACCAAAATTGGTTAGTTTCAATTTTTTGGTAGTATATATTCTAATATCTTGCTGTGTTTTTCAGAGGTAAACAACAACAACAACAACATAAGGACTTTGCCCTGAGATTTTTACGTTGAGCACTTTTTAATGCTCCTGTTGGTCATTTATATAACTTTTTTGAAAAAAAAGTCTATTGAGATCCTTTTGCTATTTTTTTAATCATATATTTTTTTCTATTTGTATCTGTTGGTTATTAACCTCTTTTCAGATATAAGATTCGTAAGTATTTTCTTACATTCTGTGGATTGTGTTTTCATTCTCTCTCCCTTTTTTTGGCAATGCAGAAACGTTAGTTTGATGTAATACCATTTATTTATTTTTGCTTTTTTTGCTTGTGTTTTTGGTCTGGTATCCAAAAAACTATTGGCAAGACCAATGTCAAGGAGAATTTTTCCTATGTTTTCCTTTAGGAAATTTAGTTTCATGCATCACCTTTAAGTCTTTAATCTATTTCAAGTTCAGACTTATGAGTGATATAAGGTTCCCTTTTCATACTGTTTATGTGACTATTCAGTTTTAAATATCATTTATTGAACAGACTATCTTTCCCCATTACATATGTTGGCCCCTGTCAAATATTAGGTGACTGTATGAAAGGATTTATTTCTGGACTCTCAATTCTGTTCTACTTGTTTATTGGTCTGTTTTTATGCCAGTATACTTTATTGTTTTGAGCATGAGGGCTTTGTAGTATAGTTTCAAATCAAGAAGTGTAATCTCCCTTCTTCATTCTTTCTCAGAACTGCTTTGATTATTTGTTGTCTTTCATGGTCTCATATAAACTTTAGGATTCTTTACTTACTTCTGTAAAACAATAATATTGGGGTTTTTTTTAAGATTTTTAATTTATTTATTTGACAGAGAGAGATGACAAGCAGGCAGAGAGGCAGGCAGAGAGAGAAGAGGAAGCAGGCTTCCTGCTGAGCAGAGAGCCTGATGCGTGGCTTGATCCCAGGACCCTGGGATCATGACCAGAGCTGAAGGCAGCAGCTTAACCCACTGAGCCACCCACGCGCCCCTAACATTGGATTTTTGATAGGAATTGGATTTACAGATGGTTTCGGTAGTATGGACATTTTAACAATGTTAATTCTTACCATTCATAAATATGAGCTATCTTTCCATTTCTGTCACCTTCAATTTCTTTATCAATGTCATAGTTTATGGAGTACAGATCTTTCATCTTCTTAGTTAAATCTATTCCTAAGTATTTTATTATTTTTGATACTATTGTGAATTAGATTGTTTTCTTTATTTTTTCAGATAGTTCATCATTAGAATGTTAAAATGCTCCTGTCTTGTGCTTACTTTGGCAGCACATATACTAAAATTGGAATGGTGCAGAGAAGATTAGCGTGATCACTGAACAAGGATGACATGACAAACTGGGAAGCAGTCCATAAAAAAAAAAAAGAAACAAAACAAAATTCTTTTCTTTTATATATTGATCTTGTATTTGGTAATTTTACTAAATTTGTTTATTCAAATTTATTGTGAATTTTTTAGGATTTTTTAACATGTAAGTTCATGTTATCCAAAAAAAGAAAATTTTACTTCTTCCTTTTTTTTTTTTTTTTTTTTGGAGTCTCTTATTTCTATGTGTTCCTTGTTTCTCTGGCTAGGACATCCACTACTGTGTCAAATGAGAGTAGTGAAAATGGACACACTTGTCTTTCTTCTGATCTTTAAGGGGAAAACTTTCAAAAGTTTTGATTGAATATGAGATTAGCTCGGGGCTTGCAATCTGTGTTTTTTCTTTAATGGGTTTTTTAAATTATTTTTTAAAATTTTTTATATAATGTGTTTTAATCCCTAGGGGTACAGGTCTGTGAATCACCAGGTTTACACATTTCACAGCACTCACCATCACTCACCATAGCACCTGCCCTCTCCAATGTCCATACCCCCACCATCCTCTCCCAATGCACCTCCCCCCAGCAACCCTCAGTCTGTTTTGTGAGATTCAGTCTTTTATGGTTTGTCTCCCTCCTAATACCATCTTTTTTTATTTTTCTTTTCGTATGCCCGAAACTGCCTATGTTGCATCTCCACTTCATCATATCAGGGAGATCATATGATAGTTGTCTTTCTCAGATTGATTTATTTCGCCAAGCATAATACCCTCTAGTTCCATCCACGTCATCACAAATAGCAGGATTTCATTTCTTTTGATGGCTGCATAGTATTCCATTGAACATATATACCACATCATGTATCTACTGAACATTTGAATGTGTTCTTTGGGGAAACACTTGTTCATGTCTTCTATCCATGGTTTTATTGGATTATTTGTTTTTGGATGTTGACTAAAAACTGGATATTAAGTAACACACAAGACAGGTTTCCTTGAGCTTAAATTTTATTTGCATGAGTATCATTAACAGGAAAAAATATGCATATGGGTATGTACAAGTGTGTTTATGTATACATCTATCTATCTATCCTCTATCCCATGTCTTCTAATTGTGGTAAATCCTGTAAGGTGGGGAATGGGATAGTCTGAAGAAATATGCTTCTGGATATGCTGGGTAAGCAAATTTAATTGCACTCAGATGCATTGGATATAAGTGAATCACTCAAATGAGTTATTTAATATTATATAGAAACAAATTAAAAGTTTATGTAGTTTAAAATAATAGGTAGTTAAAATAATTTTTTTGTTTGTTGTTTTTGTGTCTTTTTTTGTTTATATATACTATGGTGTGAATGTTTATGTCTCCCAAAATCATATTATGGAATCTAACTCTGGAAGTGATAGTATTAAAACTTAGGGGCCTTTGGGAGGTGATTAGGTCATAAGTGGGATTACAGTCCTTTTAAAGGAGACCCCAGTGAGTTCTCTTGATTCATTCATCATGTACGTTTACAGTGAGAAGATAGCCATCTATGAGGAAGTGGGCTCTCCCTGGATCTGCCCATTCCTTAATCTTGAACTTCTCCGTTCTAGAACTGTGAGAAATAAATTCCTGTTCTTTATAAGCTATTAAGTCTATATCATGTCCGTTATAGCAGCCTGCATGCAGAAGGACACTATGACCTAAAATGAGAGCAATAAATATAAAGTTTCAGTAAAGTCAGTTGGTACAATGTTTTTTTTTTTTTACTTAGAGAAGACATGCTGCTTTATGTTAAACCTTGATATTGTATATGTTTCTTGAAGGGCCACTTCTTACTCCTTTGTGTGTTTTCCACAAAGTCCAGGATGATGCCTTACATAAAGGTAATATTTTATAAATACTGTTGGAAATATATACTTCTCTAAAATCTTATTTTGCCTACAGATTACTTGGATCCACTTTGTCTTGTGTAGAATATTTGAAATATATTAAGAACAGAATGTCTCTCTAAATAACATTTAGAATCATCATTAGTTTATGACTCCTGACTCATTTGTTTATGCAGTGATACTTACTTCAAGAACACTGAAGTTTGTAATATAATTTTGAATTAATCACCAAGCTAGTTTATTTTAACTTATGAAAAAATAATTTCTCATGTTGGTTTTATTCTGCTCTTATGTTATGGTCATGACATTTTCATTAAAATAAAGTAGAAAATAGAAGTAAATAATTAATGAAAAATAAAAAATAATAAATAAAAAATAAAAGCAAATCTCTTGTGAAATGTTAAACTTTTCTTACTTATTTTGTTTTGCTTTTCCTCTACCATGCTGGCAAAGCTGTATGTTGCAGATAAGTATAATTTTCTAGGTGCTAGGTTTGTTACTTTTACTAAAATTTTCAAAATATAAGGAGTTGAATAGTCATGGATTGTTTATTAAACTCCTTATCTACACATATAAAAATAAAACAATGATGGTGACCTGGGTATTTCTAAAATTGTATTCTGTTTTTCCATATTATGGTTTACAATGTAATTAATAAAGATTCTGCATATATTAACATCCATCCCCTTCTATCTCATCTGTATGTCCATACAGAGCATGTATGATTTCTATTCATTTCTATGTTGTGGTGAAGAGATTGTCTGAAGTAGCCTATATTTATGCAGGTAGATCTTAAGCTACGGTGCTCTTGTTTATTTGCTTGTTCGTGATCAGTATGTCTGAAAGATGGTAACTATTGCATCAGGTGTGACGATTAAAAAATATTATTGGTGCCTGATACGCTGTATTAAATAGGTAAGTCGATTCATAATTTGTTAATTAAATTAGAAAAGAAATTCCTTTGGATTTGTTCTTTATTAAGAGTTTTTTTTTTAACGAATTCCTTGGGATGTTTTTTGTGTAATATATATCACATGCCTCAACCTTTAAATTTGAATGTAGAAAAGAGTTATCAGAATGAGCCTAGAAAATATTGTTATGGGGGTGCCTGGGTGGCTCAGTGGGTTAAGCCGCTGCCTTCGGCTCAGGTCATAATCTCAGAGTCCTTGGATCGAGTCCCACATTGGGCTCTCTGCTCAGCAGGGTGCCTGCTTCCTCCTCTCTTTCTGCCTGCCTCTCTGCCTACTTGTGATCTCTCTCTGTCAAATAAATAAATAAAATCTTAAAAAAAAAAAGAAAACATTGTTTTGAAATATTTTTGTTCTGTTATATTATGTTAACTTAGGAAATAATGGTAGTTATTTTTATTAGCATTTCCTACTTTCCACATGCCCTTACAGATGAGATATCATGTTTTTCCTACTCTTTTTATCATGGTTGTTATATTCTTCATGATCAATAACAATCAATAAAAATTCATAACATTAATTTTCTTTGGGAAAGTGATATTTTAGCAAGAATCCATGACCAAAAATTTTAGCTGTTGTTCTTCCAGGAGATGAGACTATCAATGTTCCCGAAATTTTAAGAAATAGAACTTATTAATTGTGTTGGTTGATGTTTATTGTCTCTGAACTTAGAGGTGCATAATTCAAATTAAAATTTATTTTGGGGGCGCCTGGGTGGCTCAGTGGGTTAAAGCCTCTGCCTTTGGCTCAGGTCATGATCCCAGGGTCCTGGGATCGAGCCCCGCATCGGGCTCTTTGCCTAGCAGGGAGCCTGCTTCCTCCTCTCTTTCTGCCTGCCTCTCTGCCTACTTGTGATCTCTATCTGTCAAATAAAATAAATAAATTCTTAAAAAAAAAACAGAGTGGACCTTATGGGGGTGCTTATCTGAAATTGAGGGACATTATAAAAAAATAAAAAATAAAATTTATTTTGAATTGAAAACAAGATCTTACTGAAGTTTAGGCATCCCACTTTATATCAGGCCTCCAGTACATTCTAATTTATTTATAGAAAATATCATAAACATGAATGACAGTTTTCCTATTGCATTTATATGAAACTGCAATGACTCAAAGATGTCAGATTTGAAAAGCACTACCTTTCTATAATTTCTGTTTCCTAGGAGGAATGGATATACCATTTTAGCACAATTATCCAACAGTATTCAAAACCACCATGAATTTTAAAACATAGTTATTACATCCTAAAAATCAAGTATGAAAATGTATAAACAACCAAATCTCTATCTGTAAATGAAATACTCCCACACAGACGGGTTTTAAAACTTTCTAACTTAAGGAATTTGATAGCACAGACTCAGGGTAGTAGTTTCAGTGCCTACAGTATACTTTCAGGGAGAGAGTAATGTAAGCTCTGAGTCACTTTCTGCCTAGAGATGACCTAATAGTGGTTCTGGCATTGTTTGTTTGTTTTTGAAAATACGTTCCTGGGCGTCATTCAGAAAATGCAGAGTTTGGCATCTATATAAATTAAGGATGATCTTTTTGAACTTTTGTCTTTCATTACATCAAATTACCATAATTGGACAGAAATTCCACTAAATTAAGCATTGTTAGGAAATGTGTAAATTGGAGCTACTCAAATTAGTTGCTCTTTGAACTATGTGCTGTTGGTTCAGGATTAGATAAGGATTTTGAAGGCAAACCTAAATCATTGCTTCCTTTTTTGAGAGATTCTCAGCATATTTTCTTAAAATTAGCTGAAATAAACAATGTGTTTAGTCGCAAAGTGATTTGCATTTTTGCACAAACTCCCTATCTCCTTGAGAATTATAACAAATATTTCATGAAACATCATTGATCTTTACTTTGTTACACTGCTGTAAAGTACATTCAGAGTTGCCAGTTAAAGGTGTTAGTGTTGAGATGAAATGTCATGCATTTTTCTTCACTTCCATGCAAATGAACATAGTAATTTATTAAGACACAATGAAGAAAAAAAATTGACAATGAGTTCCAGATTTTAAAAATCACTTGCCATTCAATCCAAATTGTGAGTTTTTTTTTTTTTTAATTTATTTTTTATTTTCAGCATAACAGTATTCATTATTTTTCACCACACCCAGTGCTCCATGCAATTCGTGCCCTTTATAATACCCACCACCTAGTACCCCAAACTCCCACCCCCCACCCCTTCAAAATCCTCAGATTGTTTTTCAGAGTCCATAGTCTCTCATGGTTCACCTCCCCTTCCAATTTCCCCCAACTCCCTTCTCCTCTCTAACTCCCCATCGGTTACCGAACACTTTATAATGCACCCCCGGTAATTTTACAGAGATTACTTTTTTCTTACCAATTCTTGATTATTCTGTCTTGCAATGCAGAGAAAGCTAACTAATTTAAAATAAACTTCCGTTAATTTTGATTGTTATAAACTTAAAATTGACTAATTTCCATATACAGAGTTTAAAATGTTCACAATTTACATTAAATATATATTCTGTGTATACCTTGGAAAAATTATACTGAAAATTGAAATTAAAATGATGTTGTATATAGCTGCAAGAAGCCGCCTGTCCCATTTCATCTTACTATATAAGTTGTGTAGGTAATTTATAAAATCCCTGCTGCATAACAAATCTAATTTTTGTTGGAATGGGTAGTAATGTTTCTTCTTATTTCGAAATAAGTGTTGGTCTATGAGTGCCTCTGCAACTGTATTTTTCCTAAGTGGCTTCATGGTCTTGAACTGAGAAAGCTCAGAGCATTAAACATCAAAGTAATATATTTTGACATAATTAGACATCAAGGAAATGCAATTAAAATGACACTGAGATATCACTACACACTTACCAGAATGGCTAAAATAAAATATAATGACAAGCCCAAAAGAAAATATATACCATTTGATGATACACAATGGCAAGTTGTACCATAACTTAACCATCTCAGACTAGTGTAGTGTTAAATTTGTTTTTCTAAGCCATGTTTTGGGTCACTTACCACTTTTCAAGGATATAAAGTGCTATCATTTTACTTAAAACTGTGAAATTTGGTCAGATTTAAATTTCAATTTATGTTAAAACATTCTGTAAACTGTGTTAGACTTTGACATTTGTTCCCTCAGTTCAGTGAATAACACTATATCATATTCTGAAAAATACGCTAATTTTTATTTTGAAAAATATCCCTTTTTCCTCTATGAATTGGGCCATGGAGAAGGTGACACCGACTCGCTTCGCAAACTGCCTTGGTGAGAGACCCAGGCAGCTCCAGAGGTTTGGGACGGCCTGGGGTCCTCTTGGCCCACCCATGACTACTCCAGTCAAGTGTAGTGATCAGGCCTGGGTTGATGAGGAGTGGTTGCTATGACCTCAAAGCTTTGTGACATCACAGATGCTGGCTTCACTGAAGCAGCTGTCCCTCTCCCATGACCTTGGTGTCCTATGGCTTTAAGTAGGAAGCTCCGGGAAGGACAGAACAAGAGCCCTCTGAACCTGATCAAGAACTCAGGATGTCTTGTGGTTTAATGTCCAACTTCCCCTTTCTGGAGACATAGAGGAAGGAAAATGACATTCAGTATACCTTCCTTTAGGCCAACATATCCCCGGAGATGGCAAGGTGTCCTTTTCCACTACAATTTCTAGATATTTCAAGAAAAGGTGAGGCCTCGCAGGTATGAATAGCTCTCCGTGGGTTTTCTCGTCCTGTGGGTGAGAGCGTACTTTGTCAGCGTCTTTCGCCTATGCGTCTGTGATGACTAAGGTACGGAAAGTCCCTTTCCGAGGTAAAAGGTGATGGCATCGATATATGGTGCTGTCTGGGGCCTAGTCTCCTAGTGTTCTGAAACACACGGCTAAGGGATGAGGCCTCTGTCTACCTGGCTTTCCCTTAAATACCTTTGCAAAGACTTCGAGGGAGTGACCTTCTGCATCAGAGCTAACTCTCATTGAAGAGGCCTGGACCGAAACCGTTGTCATTATTAGTTAACTGTACTTGTTGTGGTAACGGGTATAGACATGTGGACCAAGTCTCTTTAGTCAGAAGGAAAGGGACGGCCTATACCGACGGCTTGCAAGGCCCATTCGAGCAGACTTTTGGAGTGAGCCGCAATGCCTTTGCAAGGACTAGTGGATCAGGAAGTTTGGGTCCATTTCGGCACCACAGTATTCCTCTGCCGTCGAAGTGAATGAACCCCTGGACCTTGCCTTGACATGAATGTCCCATGCCCTGCTGTTGGGAAATGGAAAAGGAAGGGAATACTGACGGGCAAGAAGTCAGAGAAGGAGACCCACCAGGAGTGACTCAGGACTCTGAGAATCCAGCTGAGGTTTACCAAAAAGAGAACTGCTTAATGGGTAGTCAGGAGTTGTGGAATATATTAAGAGGAGCACTGGACGTACATGCAACTAAAGCATCCCTGAATACTCTGTCAAAAACGGATGATGGATGATAGGCAGGCTTTCTCCACAGAACAGCAACAAGAACAACATAATTTCAGAGGAAAACATTATGGCCCTCTCTAAACCAAAGGCAGTCACAGGAGAAAAGGAAAGAATTATATTGTTTATTGTCTTTCCTTTATTGAAATGACATGGAATTGGTTTCCTAAAATGTCCTTTTTTGAATTGGGTCTTTATCCTTGTGAATTAGAGCTTACCCACCTCTTCCATCTCTGGATTTGATGAGAGGACATCACAATGCCTTCACTAAATACCTAGAGGAGTGGCTCAAGAAAATGTCTTGACCTGGCCTTCTGTGTGTTGGCTGGGGTTGGATTACTGCTTCAAATGGTTCCGTCACTACTAGAGCTGAGATTTTGTAGGATTACTGACCTAACTTGGATGTTCCTATGTGTCTGCGAATTTATCCTTTTCTCTCAGTTCTTGGATTTGCTAGCATAAATGTGTGGATGTGCCTCTTCGGTTTTTCTTTTTTCCTTTCTCCGAGTTGTCATGTGGTTTCATACTTGCAGCTGTGTGCTTGTCTCCCTGTTTTATCCCAGTAATGGCTTCTGTGGTTTGTTCGTGTTGTGAAAACTGAAGTGTGAGGTCTCCTGATTCATTTCCTATTGGTTTGTTTGTATTTCCTTAATTTTGATAATCACATGTATGATTTCAATTTTTCTGTTAACTTTGGAGTTCGGTTTTTCTTCATCTTGTTCCTTCAGTCGTCCTTATAGGGGGATTTCTTTTTCAGTGTTTTTAAATTTTGGAAATGCATGCTTTTAACCCTATATGGTTTCCCCATAAAATGTTTTGGCATCCTCCTCTAAGTTTCTTAGAATTCCTTCGTTCATGGCTCTTCTTTTCCTTTGGATTTTCTTTCTTGCATTCATTGCAGTTCGTGAATGTGTTGTGTTTTCCACTTTAGTGTCTGGCTGTATTTCCAATTTGAAAGTGATATCTTCCTGTTTTCATACCTTCGTGATCATAAGTGCACAGGATAGGTTTTGACTTCTCTTCCATGAATTACGACTGGATTTGGACTCGAGCTCATGACCTGCGATAGACAAAGTTAGGTCTGCTGCTGGGAAGAACATATCTTATTGTCCTCAGAGACGCAATCTTTCTCATCGATCCCCAAAGTTCAGGTGGTCTCGAGAGCCCATGTGGACGTCTGTTATTCCTTAGCACCTTCCCATCCAGATGATCTGTCCTGTGCTTAACGTAGATATCATAATTGCCAACAGTATTGGATAAAATTTACCATCTCCCTTCCTGTGTGTTCATACCTTCCAACGTTTAGATACACCCTTGTTCGTGGTGTATATGTTGGCAATTCTTCCAGGTTTCTGTTGTTTTGATGCTCCATCAAGACAAAACAACTTCCGCTTATCTTTTGTCTCTCGAAGGCATAAAATGACTCTCGCTGACTTATGCACAAACACTTTGGCTCTCTTCTCCTTGGGAATAGCATAACCTATGTCTTCCCTGTTTCTTCACTTGCAAGCTATGAGTATCTTTATAGTCGAAGGAAATCTCCTATGGTCAACAGAAGGACGAGCTAGTTTAATATTTGTTGTTTTCTTATGGATGTTTTCTACCTTTTTTTTTTATTTGGAATTTCAACCACTCTTACAAACTGTTTGTATTGACGGGAGACTTTAGTCCTGATACTGAATGTATTATTGATAGGTAATAGTTCACTTTCTCATTTCGGTTGGCTTCTGACTTGGATTCTATTTGCCTTTCACCTATATGGTATTTTCTTGGGGTTGCTTCATTGGTACGATTCCTCGCTTCCTTCCCATATTTTGCATGTGCATGTGTTAATGCTGTGTGGTGTGTGTGTGTTTCACATCACAATTATTATTAAAACACGAGAGAATGGAATTCGGTCTCTTGTGGGTAGCAATTCAATTTGACATGCCTTGAAATCTCACATTCCATCAGTTTCAGGAAATCTCCTGCAAGGAATGTCATCTCTTGTCCTCTTCAAGTAACACGTGTTCTCACAAAACTGCTTTCCAAAGAACAGCACCATTTGAATTTCTCATTAGAGTCATACTGTTTGTACCAATACCCTTTCTTTTTCGTATGATTCTTGAGTGTCATGAGTTAGTGAAATCGTCTGTCTGATGTCGTTCTGAGAATGATAGATGTGACAAAGCCCAATGCTCTCCGCAAGACTGCCATAAGAGACAAGTGGAAGAATTCCTTCTTGCTTATGTCTCAGTACGAATTGCGGTGACATGGAGGAGAGTGAGATGGTAGTAGTGTCTAATAACCTCATGCTTGTCTTCAGCTATGAAGGCAACAGGAAGATGAACACAACAACTGCATTGGGGTGGAAATTGACCTGAAGCCTACAAGATAAACTCCACAGCGAAAGAGAACGGAAGTTGCAGAGATGATGGGAGAAGGTTGGAGACATGGCTCAGGGGAGATTTGGTTGGTTCGTGGATCAGAGGGCTGGAGTCCATGAAGAGGACCAAGGCACAGGAGAGCAGGGCACACTGGGAACCCACAAGGAACCTGTTTCCCAGTGCCGTTGACTGTGAGACGCAGAGGGTCTGAAGGGCACGAGTACTTTACAACACAAGTGTTGAAGGCTGAAGTTTTCCTATCAGCAGGCTTGGCAGACATCAACTTGAAGGAACACCATCTTTTTCCTGCATATGACACCAACAAGCGACCAGGAGCAGACAGCCTGGAGACAATGATCAGAGAGAGACAATACTAAGTGACGCACTGGGAAGATGGTGAGTAGTGGGAGTGATTCCGTGAAAGGCAGTGTTCGTGGAGATGTCTCAATGTGGACATAATAAATTTTGGGCTCTCGCAACAGCAGCATCAAGACAAAGCTACTGGCCAAGACAGGTATGTGAGGACATAGGCTGCCTAGCCAGCCAACTTGAAATCCCGACAGTGGAATACTTGGAAAACTGCCTTCCTCAGTCCAAGATGCTTAGTCCAAGGACAACGACTCTCCCATAGGGGACGAGAAGAAAGCTTTGACCACATGTTCTCTTCTGAACACAGCATTCTGCAGGCCTGCGTTCTGCTGAGTTGCTCGAATTTCTCCTTCCACAGGCACACCAGAGCCCACCAAGGTAAACCTCTGCATATTCAACCCGGACCCTAAAAACAACAAACGGCCGGAAAGGAGAGCTACAGCAAATGACTGGCCTCCAGGACAGGGTCAGCCACTACACAAACAGCAGTGGCATGCATGCCACATACACACTCACAAACACACACACACGCACGCACTCAACAAACCTTAAGGGCCAGCCCTGGGTACTCCGGATCTCTTCCTCCTAAATAAATTACCCTCAGGTTAGAAAGCAGAATGAGTTTAACGAATACAGAGAGGTGACAGAGACTTAGATCCAATGCAAAGATGAAAAAATCAATTGATGCCCAGGTAAAGGAAGAAGGAATGATTATGGCTAGGCAATCAGAGTGAACCCTCTACATAGAAAACGCCCGATGCGGGATTGAAAGCAGGGGCCTGGATACTCGCTGTACGTCAGAAAACATAGGAGATATCAGAGAGTCTCGAACCACAGAGATAAAACTGATAAAGATAAAAGCACCTAAAGAACTCCTGAAGAGAAGATTGGTAGGAGACTGTACACTGCAGCTCCATGCAGGATCCCATGATCTTACCTCCAGAGGCTTTTCCAAAAATTCCAATGCTGTTTCAGTTCTCATCATTTGAATTCGGGTGGCCCTCCAAAGATAGGGTCCTTATTCAAAAGAGCGAGACTGATACAAAGTGAAGGTCAAGCAAACGTTAATTTTGCACAAAGCATCGAGAATCATATTGACCGGTCAGGGCCTTCTCTTGCAAAGAGGCAACCCCTCCCAGCCTCAGAGACTAACATTTATAGCGGTAGTTTAGCCAGGCTATACAGACGTGGCCAATGAGATAACAATACAGAAAAAACTGCACAGTCGTGCTAAGTCTGCTACACCACAAAAACAAAAATGCTAGGTAACACATGGGTGGACAATTGGATCTCAATTTACCCTAGTAGATATATGCGTGCCCCTCTAATGGGATGTCTTCACCTGGCCTGATTCACCCTTGTATCTAGGCTTTGAGAGTAAGCTCCTCTGGGAGGAGTAGGGTCAATTTTGTTTACAGCATGGGTTCAATATAAGTTTACTGCAGAAACACAAAATGACTCCCTCTGGCCTAGCGGACCTTATAATGAGTAGCTGTAGCATCCCTAGAAATAGAGCCAAAATGACTTCCAAATCTTCAAAACTGACTATTTACCAAAAGCAGATTCTACATCCTAGAACCTTAGGTCCAGAATGGACTCATGTACTTGGAGTCCACAGGAGCAAGCATGGAGCATGTTGGAAAAGACCCATAGCCCAAGTGAAGCCATCTGAAAGACTTCCGTGCCCGTTTCAGGAACACAACTTGTATCTTCAAAAGGACGCATTGAAGAGGATTCAAATGTCAAAGAACCTGGAGCATTCCCACAGGGTCGTGCAGATACCCTCTGGAGGAGTACATGTAGATGTGACAGCACAAGCCTGCCTTCACCCTCTCATGAACATCCCCCAAATAGTTTCATGGGATAAGCAAACAATGCCTCTTGTGGAAGATGGGCGTGTTCTAATGGAGGCAGCAGAAGATGAACAGTGGGACAACAAAGGGCCATTAGAGAGCCACAGACAGCGTATGCTACAGGTTGGTGAGGATATTCAGGAAGACAAGGAACTGGAGAATGAACATTGGAGCTCTGAGCGAAGGTCTAGCATTTGAGGATGGTGGGAGGTTCTCTGAACCTGGCTGCCTTCCATAGAGATCTAGGTCCAAATTAAAGAAAACATCCCCTGGCCACAGTCAATCCTTGTACCCCGGTTGTGTTTTTGTCTTTTTGTCAAACAATGCACATGCACATATTTGACAGAGAGACAGAGAGATCACAATCAGGGTGTAGAGCTGGAGAGGGAAAAGCTGACTTACCCCTGAGCAGGGAACCTGAGACCAGAGTCGATGCCAAGACCCTGGGATCATGAGTTGAGCTGAAGGCCGCCTCTGAACTGATAGACACAATCCATGACACAACCTTTGACTTCTGAATACGTCCTAGTTCTAGACGTGAAACACTGCTCTGTCATTGTTCACAAATGCAGGGGAAATGGATTTTGGCTTGGGCTGGTGTTGCTTGAGCTACCTGACCTGCTTTGAGAGCTGGTATAGTTTGTCCTCTTGAGGTAAGTGATTTGGCTATGTACAAACTACACTCCCACGCATATTTAGGTAAAGAGAATTCCTCCATTGAATGAAACTATGTCTTGTGGTTCCATGCTTCTGTGGATGGTGATGTGAGTCCTCCTTGCCTCTGAATCTGGATCTCTGTTTCTGCTCCCAGATGAGGGACAGTTTTAGCTCTGAATTCTCAAATCCATGTTCAGCCCTCTTTTTTTTTCTCTCACTCCTACTTCTCCTACAATAAGCACCTCTTTCTATTCCTTGGAGTCAATGACTTTCCTAAGCTCATTGTCATGTTTCATCATTCTTCCTTCTTTCTTTGGATTTGTTTCCTTATTTACCATTCCTTTTCTGCCAGGTCAAAAATTTGGTCCTTTGCTTCTGCCAGCTTTTTTGGACTTTCCCTTCAGTCTGCTACCAATCTTTTCTTTAGAAATTCTTTATTTATTTTATTTTATTTTATTTTACTTTATTTTATTTCTATCAGTTTAATCTATGTGTTTTGAGACTCCCTGATATCTTTCTGCTTTCAATCCTCCATTGGGCGTGTTATATGTGAGGTTTCACTCCGATTACCTGGCCATGATAATTTCTTGTCTTCTTCCTTGGCAACAATTGATTCTTCCATCTTTGTCTTGGATATAGGTCTCTGACTCTTTCTCAGTATTTGAAAAATCAATTCTGTTTTTTATCCTGATGGTAATTTCTTTAGAAATAAGATATCATGGAGTGCCCAAGGGCTGGCCCTTGAGGGAGTCTCAGGTATGTGTGTGTGGCATGCATGCCCTCTGCTGTTGTATCATAGCTGCCCCCTGTCCTTGAGACCAGTCATCTGCAGAGGCTCTCTTTGCCAGCCTTTTGGTGTGTTTGGGGTCTGGGCTGAATAGGCTGAGGTTTAGCTTGGTGGGATCTGGTGTGCCTGTGAAAGGAGAAATTCAACCTTCACAACAGAATGAATGCCTGTAGCATTCTGTGGTCAGGGGACAGCCTATGGACAGGGCTTTCTTCTAGTCCCCTATGGGAGAATCTGTTCTCTTAAAATGAAGCAAGTTGGACTGAGGAACACAGTACCCTATGTGTTCCATGGTTAGAATTTCGTGTTTGCAGGAGAGGCAATTAAAGCCCTCACCAACCTGTCTTTGGCCAGTAGCTCGGGCTTGATGCTGCCTGTGCGAGAGCCCCAAATTTCTTTTGCCCCCATCAAATCATCTCCAAGAACACTGCCTCTCACTAATGTACAGCCAGAACCCACCATCTTCCCACTGTGTCACCTGGTATTGTCTCTAATCGTGGTTTCCAGGCTGTCTTCACCTGGCTATTTGTTGGTGTTCTCTGACAGAGAAATACAGTGTTCTTTTGAGTTGATATGCCAAGGCTGCTGATCTAAAATCTCCAGGCCTCAAGGCCCTTTGTTGGCATGAACTAGTATGATTCAGACCCCCTGATGGTCAGAATCAATGGAATTGGAGAACGTACTCCTTGTGGGTTCCAAGTGTGCTCCGATCTCTTGTGGCTTTGCCCATTGCATTGTCTCACTGCCTTCTGAATTACCAACTTTCCACTTTTCCCCTAAACCATGTCTCCAATCTTCTCCCATAGTGATTGCAACTTATTCTCTCTTTTGCTATGGAGTTTGCTTTGTGGGCTCCAGTTCATTTCTGCCATGTTGAAGTTGATGTGGTAATCTTCCTGTTGTGTTCCTGGATAAAGACAAGTCTGGAGTTACCAGACACTACTACCATCTCACTGTCCTGAAAAAGCCCCACAGAATCTTACCCAGCCATAAGCAAGAATGAATTCTTTCCACTTGCCTCATGTGGCAGAATTGTGGAGAGCATTAGCCTACGTCACATCTATCAGTCCCAGAAAGACAAATAACATACAATTTCACTCTCTCATGACTGTCAAGAGACATATGAAAAAGCAAGGGAAAAATGGACAAATAATACGACACTACCCAGGCACACAAAATGTGGTGTTTGTTGAGGTCAGTTTTGAGAAAATATGTGTTTATCAAAGAGGACAAAAGATGACATTCTTTGTAGGAAATGTGGCTGAAAGAGAGGGAATGTGAGTTTTCAAGGCATGTCAAATGGAACTGCTATCCATTAAATACCGACTTCCTATCTCCATCAATTTAATTATAATTGTTATTTGAAACACACTCAGCACACACACACACACACACACACACACACAGATAAGACACACAAAAGATGGGGAGGAAGTGAAGAATAGCACTAATGAAGCAAACCCAAAAGAAAAGAACTGAGAGAAAAGGATAAATTCCAAGACACATATTCACTCCAAAGATTAGGTCAGGAAACCTACAAAATCTCAGCTCTGTAGTAGTGACTAAAGCATTTGAAGCAGTAATCAAACCCCTGTCAACACACAGATGGCGAGGTGCAAATCATTTCCTGTTCAACTCTTCTAGACATTTAGAGAAGGCAATGCCATTTTCTTCTCATCAATTCCACAAATGGAGGAGGTGGATGAACTCCACTTTACTAGTATAAAGACCCAATTCAAATAATGACATTTTAGGAAATAAATTATATTCCATTTCAATAATTAAACATAATAAAAATATAATTCTTTCCTTTTCTCTGTCTGTCTTCACCTGCATTTGAAAGGGCCAGCTTGTTTTTGTATTATTTTGTACTGTTGAGGAAGCCAGCCTGTCATCCATCATCCATTTTTGACAGAGTATTCACTGATGCTTCAGTTCCATATATGACCTAGTACTCCGCCTAAGATATGCCAGAACTCTTCAACACCCATTAGCCCGTTCCCTCATTCCCTGCATGTCTCTTTTTTCCTTGACTCTCAGCTTGATTCCTCAGAGTTCTGAGTTACTCCTGGTTTGTCTCCTTCTCTGACTTATCCCCTTCAGTTTTTCCTTCTTTCTACTAAGGGCCGTGGTATTCGTCCTAGGGCACATATGAGAGAAGCCATATGATATTTCCCTATGTCTCCTTGCCCATTTCATTTCACAAACCCAGTCCTGTGGCATTCATGCCAGTGCAAGAATCAAGAGTTCATCCTCCCTAATTGCTGAGGAATACTCTGTTGCAAATATGGACCACACCTTCTTTATCCACTAGTCTTTGCAAGGACATAGCAGCTCAATCCTCAGTTCTGTTCAAGTGAGCCTTGCAGACCATCGATATAAGCCATTAATTTTCCTTTGATTAAAGAGACTTGGTCAACAGGGTTATACCCATTAACACAGTAGGTAGAGATAAATAATGGTAACAAGGAGTGCTGTCCATTGCTCCTCCTTAAGGATTAGCTATAATGTATAATGTCACTCTCTCATGCAAAGGATGACAAACCTCAGAGAGACGGGATGATATACCAGAGGACTTGTTGTTTCTGATATCTCTAGATATTTCAGAGGAAATAGGAAAACTTTGCCATCTCTGGAGAAAGGTTGGCCTAAAAGATCATTTTCCTGGGCCACTCTTCTAGGTATTTAGTGAAGGCATTGTCATGTCCTCTCATCAAATCCAGAGATGGAAGAGGCGGGTAAGCTCTAATTCACAAGGATAAAGACCCAATTCAAAGAAGGACATTTTAGGAAACCCACCCATGTCATTTCAATAAGGAAAGATAATAAACAATATAATTCTTTCCTTTTCTCCCTGTGACTTCCTTTGGTTTTGAGAGGGCCACATTGTTTTCCTATGAATTGATGTTGTTGTTGCTATCTGTTGAGAAAGCCTGCCTATCATCCATCATCCATTTTTGACAGAGTATTCACGGATGCTTTAGTTGCATGGACGTCCTAGTGCTCCTCCTAATATATGCCACAGCTCCTGACCACCCATTTATCAGTTCTCTTTTCGATAGCCCTCAGCTGGATTCTCAGAGTCCTGAGTCACTCCTGGTGGGTCTCCTTCTCTGACTTCTTGCCCTTTATTATTCCCTTCCTTAAGTGGGCCAAGGTATTCCTCCCGAGGCACATATTGTGGGTAGCCATATGACATTTCCCTTTGTTTGCTTGCCTTTTCCATTTCCCAACAGCAGGGCATGGGACATTCATGTCAAGGCAAGGTCCAGGGGTTCATTCACTCGACGGCAGAGGAATACTGTGGTGCCGAAATGGACCCAAACTTCCTGATCCACTAGTCCTTGCAAGGGCATTGCGGCTCACTCCAAAGTTCTGCTCGAATGGGCCTTGCAAGCCTTCGGTATAGGCCGTCCCTTTCCTTCTGACTAAAGAGTCTTGGTCCACATGTTTATACCCGTTACCACAACAAGTACAGTTAACTAATAATAACAACGGGTTCGGTCCAGGCCTCTTCATTGAGAGTTAGCTCAGATGCAGAATATCACTCTCCTCAAAGACTTTGCAAAGGTATTTAAGGGAAAGCCAGGTAGACAGAGGCCTCATCCCTTAGCCGCGTGTTTCAGAACACTAGGAGACGAGGCCACAGACAGCACCATATAGCGATGCCCTCACCTTTTACCTCGGAAAGGGACTTTCCGTATCTTAGTCATCACTGACCCATAGGCAAAAGACGCTGACAAAGTACGCTCTCACCCACAGGACGACAAACCCCACGGAGAGCTGCTTATACCCGCGAGGCCTCACCTTTTCTTGAGATATCTAGAAATTGTAGTGTAAAAGGACACCTTGCCGTCTCTGGGGATATGTTGGCCTAAAGGAAGGTATACTGAATGTCATTTTCCTTCCTCTATGTCTCCAGAAAGGGGAAGTTGGACATTAACCCACAAGACATCCTGAGTTCTTGATCAGGTTCAGAGGGCTCTTGTTCTGTCCTTCCCGGGGCTTCCTACTTAAAGCCATAGGACACCAAGGTCATGGGAGAGGGACAGCTGCTTCAGTGAAGCCAGCATCTGTGATGTCACAAAGCCTTGAGGTCATAGCAACCACTCCTCATCAACCCAGGCCTGATCACTACACTTGACTGGAGTAGTCATGGGTGGGCCAAGAGGACCCCAAGCCATCCCAAACCGCTGGAGCCGCCTGGGTCTCTCACCAAGGCAGTTTGCGAAGCGAGTCGGTGTCACCTTCTCCATGGCCCAATTCATAGTATTTGGTCGTGAGTGTCAGCACCAGCCCTCTGGACCTCGGAGAAAGGCAAGGATCCCTCATTCCATCTTAGCCACGACAGGCCAAGAAACTAACAGACCACAAGCAAAGCCTCAGGGGAGGAAATCCGAGCCCTGCGTAAGGGTGAGACCCTCCCACCAAATCATGGAGCATCTCAACAGGAAAAGGTCCACCCAAGGGAAGCTCAAAGTGAACCCCCGCAACCGTGCCAAAGACATGTCTGGAATCTTCCACAGCAAGCACACGAGTACCTCGATGATCTCCAGAAACGGTGCCAACAAGGCCTCCCAATCTTCCAAAACACCATTCATCCAAGGCAGACTCTACACCCTAAAACCTTAGGTCCAGGACGGACTCATGTTCTTGGAGTCCACAGAAGCCAACGGAGAGCATGTTGGAAGAGACCCAAGCCCAAGTGAAGCCATCTGAAAGACTTCCGTGCCCATTTCAGGAAGACAACTTGTATGTGCAAAAGGACGCATTGAAGAAGATTCGAATGTGGAAGAACCTTGAGCACTCCCTCATGGTGGATCAGCTACCCTCTGTGGAACTGCATGGAGATGTGGCAGCACAAGCCTGCCTTCACCCTCTCATGACCATCCCCCAAATGGTTACATGCGATAAGCAAACAGTGCCTCTTGAGGAAGATGGGCATGTTCCAATGGAGCCCCGAGAGGATGCACAATGTGTTAACAAGGGGTCAGTACAGCACGACAGACAGCGGATGCTGCAGGTTGGTGAGGAGATCCAGGAAGGCAAAGAACAGGAGAATGAACAAGGAAGCTCCAAGCGAAGGTCGGGCATTTTAGGATGGTGGGAGGTTCTCTATACCTGGCTGCCCTCCATAGGAACCTAGGTCCAAATTCAATAAAACATCCTTTGGCCCCAGTCAATTATTGTGCACTGTTTTTGTCTTTGTTATCTTATCGAACGTGCACATGCACGTTTGGACAGAGAGGCAGAGAGATCCCAATCAGGGGGTGGAGCTGGAGAGGGAGAAGCTTACTTGCCCCTGAGCAGAGAACCTGAGAACAGAGTCAATGCCAAGGCCCTGGAATCATGAGTTGATCTGAAGGCCGCGTCTGAACTGATGGACACAACCCGGGACCCAACAATTGACTTCTGAATACCTCCTGGTTCTAGACAGAACCGCTGCTCTGTCATTGTTCAGAAATGCAGGGGATAAGGATTTTGGCTTGGCTGCTGTTGCTTGAGCTATCCGGCCTGCTTCGAGAGCTGGTATAGCTTTTCCTCTTGAAGTCAGTGACTGGGCTATGGACAAACTATTCTCTGATGCCTATTTGCCTAAAGACAATACCTCCATGCCTAGATTTTCCGGGGGGAATGGCACTATGTCTTAGGTGCTCCGCTTCTGTGGAAGGTGTTGGGAGTTCTCTGTGCCTCTGATTCTGGACCACTTTCTCTGCTCCCAGATGAGGGTCCTTTCCAGCCCCGAGTTCTCTAATCTAGGATCAGCCCTCTTTTCTTTCTCTCACTCTTACTTCACCTACAAGAGGCACCTCTTTCATTTCCTTAGAGATTCCCTAAGCTCACTATCATGTTCCATCATTCTGCCTTCTCTCTTAGAATTTGCATCCTTATTTTCTAGGCTTGTTCTTCTCGGTTCCTAATTGGATCCTCCACTTCTACCATGTTCCTGAACTTTGCATCCAGTCTCCTGCCAATCTTCTCTTCAGGAGTTCTTTAGGTGTTTTTATCTTTATCAGTTTTATCTCTGTGTTTCGAGACTCTCTGATATCTCCTATGTTTTCTGATGTACAGCGAGTATCCAGGCCACAGCTTTCTATCCCGCATCGGGCGTGCTCTATGTAGAGGTTTCACTCTGACTGCCTAGTCGTAATCACTCCTTCTTCCTTTACCTGGGAATCAATTGATTCTTCCATCTTTGCATTGGATCTAAGTCTCTGTCACCTCTCTGTATTCGTTAAACTCATTCTGTTTTCTAACCTGAGGGTAATTTATTTAGGAGGAAGTGATCCGTGAGTGACCCAAGGCTCGCCCTTAAGGTTTGTTGAGTGCATGCGTGTGTGTGTGTTTGTGAGAGTGTATGTGGCATGCATGCCACTGCTGTTTGTGTTGTGGCTGACCCTGTCCTGGAGGCCAGTCATTTGCAGTAGCTCTCCTTTCCGGCCGTTTGTTGTTTTTAGGGTCCGGGCTGAATATGCTGAGGTTTACCTTGGTGGGCTCTGGTGTGCCTGTGAAAGGAGAAACTCTACCAACTCAACAGAACGCAGGCCTGCAGAATGCTGTGTTCAGAAGAGAGCATGTGGTCAAAGCTTTCTTCTCGTCCCATATGGGAGAGTCTGTTCTCCTTGGACTAAGCATCTTGGACTGAGGAAGGCAATCCTCCAAGTGTTCCACTGTTGGTATTTTGTGTTGGCTGGCTAGGGAGTCTCTGTCCTCACATACCTGTCTTGGCCAAGCTCTGTCTTGATGCTGCTGTTGTGAGAGCCAAAATTTATTATGTCCACATTGAGTCATCTCCACGAACACTGCCTTTCACGGAATCACTCCCACGACTCATCATCTTCCCACTGCGTCTCTTGGTATTGTCTCTCTCTGATCATTGTCTCCAGGCTGTCTGCTCCTGGTCGCTTGTTGGTGTCATATGCAGGAAAAAGATGGTGTTCTTTCAAGTTGATGTCTGCCAAGCCTGCTGATAGGAAAACTTCAGCCCTCAACACTTGTGTTGTCAAGTACTCGTGCCCTTCAGACCCTCTGCGTCTCACAGTCAACGGCACTGGGAAACAGGTTCCTTGTGTGATCCCAGGGTGCCCTGCTCTCCTGTGCTTTGGTCCTCTTCATGGACTCCAGCCCTCTGATCCACGAACCAACCAAATCTCCCCTGAGCCATGTCTCCAACCTTCTCCCATCATCTCTGCAACTTCCGTTCTCTTTCGCTGTGGAGTTTACCTTGTAGGCTTCAGGTCAATTTCCACCCCACTGCAGTTGTTGTGGTCATCTTTTTGTTGCCTTCATGGTTGAAGAAGCATGAGGTTATTAGACACTACTACCATCTCACTGTCTTCATGTCACCACAATTTGTACTGTGACATAAGCAAGAAGGAATTCTTCCACATGTCTCTTATGGCAGTCTTGCGGAGAGCATTGGACTTTGTCACATCTATCATTCTCAGAAAGACAATAAACAGACGATTTCACTAACTCATGACAGTCAAGAAACATACGAAAAAGAAAGGGTATTGGGACAAACATTATGAATCTAATGAGGAATTCAAATGGTGCTGTTTGTTGGAAGGCCGTTTTGTGAGAACACGGGATTCTTGAAGAGGACAAGAGATGACATTCCTTTAAGGAGATTTCCTGAAACTAATGGAATGTGAGATTTCAAGGCATGTCAAATTGAATTGCTACCCACAAGAGACCGAATTCCATTCTCTCGTATTTTAATAATAATTGTGATGTGAAACACACACACACCACACAGCATTAACACATGCACATGCAAACACACAAAGATAAGACATGCAAAATATGGGAAGGAAGCGAGGAATCGTACCAATGAAGCAACCCCAAGAAAATACCATATAGGTGAAAGGCAAATAGAATCCAAGTCAGAAGCCAACCGAAATGAGAAAGTGAACTATTACCTATCAATAATACATTCAGTACTCAGGACTAAAGTCTCCCGTCAATACAAACAGTTTGTAACAGTGGTTGAAATTCCAAATAAAAAAAAAATAGAAACATCCATAAGAAAACAGCAAATATTAAACAGGCTCGTCCTTCTGTTGCCCATAGGAGATTTCCTTCGACTATAAAGATACTCATAGCTTGCAAGTGAAGAAACAGGGAAGACGTAGGTTATGCTATTCCCAAGGAGAAGAGAGCCAAAGTGTTTGTGCCTAAGTCAGCGAGAGTCATTTTATGCCTTCGAGAGAAAAAAGCTAAGCGGAAGGTGTTTTGTCTTGATGGAGCATCAAAACATCAGAAACCTGGAAGAATTGCCAACATATCCACCATGAAAAAAGGTGTATCTAAACGTTGGAAGCCTATGAACACACAGGAATGGAGATGGCGACGTTTATCCAATACTGTTGGCAACTATGATATCCAGGTTAAGCACAGGACAGATTATCTGGATGGGAAGGTGCTAAGGAATAACAGACGTCCACATGGGCATTCGAGACCACCTGAACTTTGGGGGTCCATGAGTAAGATTGCGTCTCTGAGGACAATAAGATATGTTCTTCCCAGCAGCAGACCTAACTTTGTCTATCGCAGGTCATGAGCTCGAGTCCAAATCCAGTCGTAATTCATGGAAGAGAAGTCAAAACCTATCCTGTGCACTTATGATCACGAAGGTATGAAAACAGGAAGATATCACTTTAAAATTGGAAATAAAGCCAGACACTAAAAGTGGAAAACACAACACACTCACAAACTACAATGAATGCAAGAAAGAAAATCCAAAGGAAAAGAAGAAAGAGCCACGAACGAAGGAATTCTAAGAAACTTAGAGGAGGATGCCAAAACATTTTATGGGGAAACAATATAGGGTTAAATGTGTGCATTTCCAAAATTTAAAACCACCGAAAAAGAAAGCCACCTAAAAGGACGACTGAAGGAACAAGATGAAGAAAAACCGAACTCCAAAGTTAACAGAAAAATTGAAATCAGACATGTGATTATCAAAATTAAGGAAATACAAACAAACCAATAGGAAAAAAATCAGGAGATCTCACACTTGAGTTTTGACAACACGAACAAACCGCAGAAGCCATTACTGGGATAAAACAGGGAGACAAGCACACAGTTGCAAGTATGAAACCACATCACAACTGGTAGCAAGGAAAAAAGAATAACCGAAAAGGCATAGCCACACATTTATGCTAGCAAATCCAAGAACTGAGAGAAAAGGATAAATTCCCAGACACATAGAAAATTCCAAGATTAGGTCAGGAAACCTACAAAATCTCAGCTCTCTAGTTTAGACGGAAGCCTTTGAAGCAGTAATCCAACCCCTGCCAACACACAGAAGGCCAGGTCAAGTCATTTGCTTGGGCCACTCTTCTATGTATTTAGTGAAGGCATTGTCATGTCCTCTCATCAAATCCAGAGATGGAAGAGGTGGGTAAACTCTAATTTACATGGATAAAGACCCAATTCAAAGAAGGACATTTTAGGAAACCCACCCATGTCATTTCAATAAGGAAAGATAATAAACAATATAATTCTTTCCTTTTCTCCCTGTGACTTCCTTTGGTTTTGAGAGGGCCACATTGTTTTCCTATGAATTGATGTTGTTCTTGTTGCTGTTCTGTTGAGAAAGCCTGCCTATCATCCATCATCCATTTTTGACAGAGTATTCATGGATGCTTTAGTTGCATGGACGTCCTAGTGCTCCTCCTAATATATGCCACAACTCCTGACCACCCATTAATCAGTTCTCTTTTCGGTAGCCCTCAGCTGGATTCTCAGAGTCCTGAGTCACTCCTGGTGGGTCTCCTTCTCTGACTTCTTGCCCTTCATTATTCCCTTCCTTTACTAGGGCCAAGGTATTCCTCCCGAGGCACATATTGTGGGAAGCCATATGATATTTCCCTTTGTCTGCTTGCCTTTTCCATTTCCCAACAGCAGGGCATGGGACATTCATGTCAAGGCAAGGTCCAGGGGTTCATTCACTTCGATGGCAGAGGAATACTGAGGTGCCGAAATGAACCCAAACTTCCTGATCCACTAGTCCTTGCAAGGGCATTGCGGCTCACTCTAAAGGTCTGCTCGAATGGGCCTTGCAAGCCGTCTATATACGCCGTCCCTTTCCTTCTGACTAAAGAGTCTTGGTCCACATGTCTATACCCGTTACCACAACAAGTACAGTTAACTAATAATGACAACGGGTTCGGTAGACCTCTCTGAGAGTTAGCTCTGATGCAGAAGGTCACTCTCCTCAAAGACTTACAAAGGTATTTAAGGGAAAGCCAGGTAGACAGAGGCCTCATCCCTTAGCCGCGTGTTTCAGAACACTAGGAGACGAGGACACAGACGGCACCATATATCGATGCCCTCACCTTTTACCTCGGAAAGGGACTTTCCGTACCTTAGTCATCACTGACCCATAAGCAAAAGACGCTGACAAAGTACGCTCTCACCCACAGGACGAAAAACCCCACGGAGAGCTGCTCATACCTGCGACCTCACCTTTTCTTGAGATATCTAGAAATTGTAGTGTAAAAGGACACTTCGGGGATATGTTGGCCTAAAGGAAGGTATACTGAATGTCATTTTCCTTCCTCTATGTCTCCAGAAAGGGGAAGTTTGACATTAAACCACAAGACATCCTGAGTTCTTGATCAGGTTCAGAGGGCTCTTGTTTTGTCCTTCCTGGGGCTTCCTACTTAAAGCCATAGGACACCAAGGTCATGGGAGAGGGACAGCTGCTTCAGTGAAGCCAGCATCTGTGATGTCACAAAGCTTTGAGGTCATAGCAACCACTCCTCATCAACCCAGGCCTGATCACTACACTTGACTGGAGTAGTCATGGGTGGGCCAAGAGGACCCCAGGCCGTCCCAAACTGCTGGAGCCGCCTGGGTCTCTCACCAAGGCAGTTTGCGAAGCGAGTCGGTGTCACCATCTCCATGGCCCAATTCATAGTATTTGGTCGTGAGTGTCAGCACCAGCCCTCTGGACCTCGGAGAAAGGCAAGATGCCGCATTCCATCTTAGCAACGACAAGCCAAGAAACTAACAGACCGCAAGCAATGCCTCAGGGGAGGAAATCTGAGCCCTGCGTAAGGGTGAGACCCTCCCACCAAATCATGGAGCATCTCAACAGGAAAAGGTCCACCCAAGGGAAGCTCAAATTGAACCCCCACAACCGTGCCAAAGACATGTCTGGAGTCTTCCACAGAAAGCACACGAGTACCTCAATGGTCTCCAGAAACGGTGCCAACAAGGCCTCCCAATCTTCCAAAAAGACCATGCATCCAAGGCAGAGTCTACACCCTAGAACCTTAGGTCCAGGACGGACTCATGTTCTTGGAGTCCACAGAAGCCAACGGAGAGCATGTTGGAAGAGACCCATAGCCCAATGAAGCCATCTGAAAGACTTCCGTGCCCATTTCAGGAAGACAACTTGTATGTGCAAAAGGACGCATTGAAGAGGATTCGAATGTGGAAGAACCTTGAGCACTCCCTCATGGTGGATCAGCTACCCTCTGTGGAACTGCATGGAGATGTGGCAGCACAAGCCTGCCTTCACCCTCTCATGACCATCCCCCAAATGGTTACATGTGATAAGCAAACAGTGCCTCTTGAGGAAGATGGGCATGTTCCAATGGAGCCCCGAGAGGATGCACAATGTGTTAACAAGGGGTCAGTACAGCACGACAGACAGCGGATGCTGCAGGTTGGTGAGGAGATCCAGGAAGGCAAAGAACAGGAGAATGAACAAGGAAGCTCCAAGCGAAGGTCGGGCATTTTAGGATGGTGGGAGGTTCTCTATACCTGGCTGCCCTCCATAGGAACCTAGGTCCAAATTCAATAAAACATCCTTTGGCCCCAGTCAATTATTGTGCACTGTTTTTGTCTTTGTTATCATATCAAACATGCACATGCACGTTTGGATAGAGAGGCAGAGAGATCCCAATCAGGGGGTTGAGCTGGAGAGGGAGAAGCTTACTTGCCCCTGAGCAGAGAACCTGAGAACAGAGTCAATGCCAAAGCCCTGGAATCATGAGTTGATCTGAAGGCCACGTCTGAACTGATGGACACAACCCGGGACCCAACAATTGACTTCTGAATACCTCCTTTTTCTAGACAGAACTGCTGCTCTGTCATTGTTCAGAAATGCAGGGGATAAGGATTTTGGCTTGGCTGCTGTTGCTTGAGCTATCCGGCCTGCTTCGAGAGCTGGTATAGCTTTTCCTCTTGAAGTCAGTGACTGGGCTATGGACAAACTATTCTCCGATGCCTATTTGCCTAAAGAGAATACCTCCATGCCTAGATTTTCCAGGGGTAATGGCACTATGTCTTAGGTGCTCCGCTTCTGTGGAAGGTGTTGGGAGTCCTCTGTGCCTCTGATCCTGGACCACTTTCTCTGCTCCCAGATGAGGGTCCTTTTCAGCCCTGAGTTCTCCAATCTAGGATAAGCCCTCTTTTCTTTCTCTCACTCTTACTTCACCTACAAGAGGCACCTCTTTCATTAACTTGGTGATTCCCTAAGCTCACTATCATGTTCCATCAAAGAATACATTCAAATGGCCAACAGACACATGAAAAAATGCTCCACATCACTCGGCATCAGGGAAATACAAATCAAAACCAGAATGAGATACCACCTCACACCGTTCAGAATGGCTAAAATGAACAAGTCAGTCAATGACAGATGCTGGCGAGGATGTGGAGAAAGGGCAACCCTCCTACACTGTATGTGGGAATGCAAGCTGGTGCAACCACTCTGGAAAACAGCGTGGACGTGCCTCAAAAAGCTGAAAATAGAACTACCCTATGACCCAGTGCTTGTAGTACTGGGTATATACCCTATAGATACAAACGTGGCATTCTGAAGGGGCACATGCACCCAAATGTTTATAGCAGCAATGTCCACAATAGTTAAACTATGGAAAGAAACTAAATGTCCTTCAACAGATGAATCAATAAATAGATGTGGTATATATGTTCAATGGAATACTATGCAGCCATCAAAAAAAAATGAAATCCTGCTATTTGTGATGACGTGGATGGAACTAGAGGGTATTATGCTTGGCGAAATAAATCAATCTGAGAAAGACAACTATCATATGATCTCCCTGATATGATGAAGTGGAGATGCAACATAGGCAGTTTCGGGCGTACGAAAAAAAAATAAAAAAAGATGGTATTAGGAGGGAGACAAACCATAAAAGACTGAATCTCACAAAACAGACTGAGGGTTGCTGGGGGGAGGTGTGTTGGGAGAGGATGGTGGGGGTATGGACATTGGAGAGGGCAGGTGCTATGGTGAGTGATGGTGAGTGCTGTGAATCACAGACCTGTACCCCTAGGGATAAAAACACATTATATAAAAAATTTTAAAAAATAATTTAAAAAACCCATTAAAGAAAAAACACAGATTTCAAGCCCAGAGCTAATCTCATATTCAATCAAAACTTTTGAAAGTTTTCCCCTTAAAGATCAGAAGAAAGACAAGTGTGTCCATTTTCACTACTCTCATTTGACACAGTAGTGGATGTCCTAGCCAGAGAAACA
Source organism: Mustela nivalis (assembly GCF_964662115.1). Lineage (NCBI taxonomy): Eukaryota > Metazoa > Chordata > Mammalia > Carnivora > Mustelidae > Mustela > Mustela nivalis. Next base: position 787,242 of record NW_028136539.1, read on the forward strand.
AGGAACACATAGAAATAAGAGACTCCAAAAAAAAAAAAAAAAAGGAAGAAGTAAAATTTTCTTTTTTTGGATAACATGAACTTACATGTTAAAAAATCCTAAAAAATTCACAATAAATTTGAATAAACAAATTTAGTAAAATTACCAAATACAAGATCAATATATAAAAGAAAAGAATTTTGTTTTGTTTCTTTTTTTTTTTTATGGACTGCTTCCCAGTTTGTCATGTCATCCTTGTTCAGTGATCACGCTAATCTTCTCTGCACCATTCCAATTTTAGTATATGTGCTGCCAAAGTAAGCACAAGACAGGAGCATTTTAACATTCTAATGATGAACTATCTGAAAAAATAAAGAAAACAATCTAATTCACAATAGCATCAAAAATAATAAAATACTTAGGAATAGATTTAACTAAGAAGATGAAAGATCTGTACTCCATAAACTATGACATTGATAAAGAAATTGAAGGTGACAGAAATGGAAAGATAGCTCATATTTATGAATGGTAAGAATTAACATTGTTAAAATGTCCATACTACCGTAAACCATCTGTAAATCCAATTCCTGTCAAAAATCCAATGTTAGGGGCGCCTGGGTGGCTCAGTGGGTTAAGCCGCTGCCTTCAGCTCTGGCCATGATCCCAGGGTCCTGGGATCAAGCCACGCATCAGGCTCTCTGCTCAGCAGGAAGCCTGCTTCCTCTTCTCTCTCTGCCTGCCTCTCTGCCTGCTTGTCATCTCTCTCTGTCAAATAAATAAATTAAAAATCTTAAAAAAAACCCCAATATTATTGTTTTACAGAAGTAAGTAAAGAATCCTAAAGTTTATATGAGACCATGAAAGACAACAAATAATCAAAGCAGTTCTGAGAAAGAATGAAGAAGGGAGATTACACTTCTTGATTTGAAACTATACTACAAAGCCCTCATGCTCAAAACAATAAAGTATACTGGCATAAAAACAGACCAATAAACAAGTAGAACAGAATTGAGAGTCCAGAAATAAATCCTTTCATACAGTCACCTAATATTTGACAGGGGCCAACATATGTAATGGGGAAAGATAGTCTGTTCAATAAATGATATTTAAAACTGAATAGTCACATAAACAGTATGAAAAGGGAACCTTATATCACTCATAAGTCTGAACTTGAAATAGATTAAAGACTTAAAGGTGATGCATGAAACTAAATTTCCTAAAGGAAAACATAGGAAAAATTCTCCTTGACATTGGTCTTGCCAATAGTTTTTTGGATACCAGACCAAAAACACAAGCAAAAAAAGCAAAAATAAATAAATGGTATTACATCAAACTAACGTTTCTGCATTGCCAAAAAAAGGGAGAGAGAATGAAAACACAATCCACAGAATGTAAGAAAATACTTACGAATCTTATATCTGAAAAGAGGTTAATAACCAACAGATACAAATAGAAAAAAATATATGATTAAAAAAATAGCAAAAGGATCTCAATAGACTTTTTTTTCAAAAAAGTTATATAAATGACCAACAGGAGCATTAAAAAGTGCTCAACGTAAAAATCTCAGGGCAAAGTCCTTATGTTGTTGTTGTTGTTGTTTACCTCTGAAAAACACAGCAAGATATTAGAATATATACTACCAAAAAATTGAAACTAACCAATTTTGGTAAATATTGGGGAAAACGGGGAACTTATGCACTGTAATAGGGATATAAATTTGTATGGAAAACAGTATGGAGATTATTCATATTATTAAAAGTAAAATTACCATATGATTCAGTAATCCCACTTCTAGGTATCTATCTAAAGAAAACGAAGTTCACTGTTCAAAGACATATCTGCACTCTTATGTTTATTATAAAATTATTAACTCTAAGCAAGAGATGGAAATAACTTCAGTATCCATTAATGGATGAATGAGTAAAATAAGTATGGTAAATATATACTACGGAATACTACTTAACCATGAAAAATTAAGAAATACTGCCATTTACAACAGCATGGATGGATCTTGAAGGTATTATTCTAAGTGAAATATTTCAAAGATTTTATATATTTTTTTAATTTATGTATTATGATATCCCTTACATACAGAATCTGAGGAAAAGGAAAACTAATGGAAACTTAGAGTTGAGTTGACAAGGGGTGAACCTGGGGTGGAGTAAGATGGTCAAAGGGTGCAAACTTGCAACTATAATATGAAAAAGTTCTGGGGATCTAATGTACAGCATGATGATCATAGTTAATAAGATATACATACTTTTTTTTATTGTGCTTCCCTTTAATAAACTTTGCATATATCACATTCTTACAAGTTGAAAGTTTATAGCAATCTTGTATAAAAGAGGTCTGCTGCCACCATTTTTCTAACAACATTTGTTCATTTTGTGTCTCTTTGTCACATGTTGGTAATTCTTGCAATATATCAAGTTTTTTCATTATTATTGTATTTGTTATGGTGATCTGTGATCAGTAATTATGACCCACTGAAAACTCAGAACTAGTGTACTTAAGGTATATACATTGATTTTCTTTAAAAACATAATGCTTTTGAACAGTGCAGTATAGTTTTTATTTTTTATATGCACTGGGAAACATAATTTTTTATATGCACTGGGAAACCAAAAAATATAATAACTTGACTTAGTTTATTGAGATAATCACTTTATTGAGGCAGTCTGGAACAAAACCCACAAGACCTCTGAAGTTTATCTCTACTATACTATATACATTAAAGTTGCTAAGAGAGTAGATCTTAAAATTCCTTACGATACATGACCATAACATAAGAGCAGAATTAAACCAACATGAGAAATTATTTTTTCATAAGTTAAAATAAACTAGCTTGGTGATTAATTCAAAATTATATTACAAACTTCAGTGTTCTTGAAGTAAGTATCACTGCATAAACAAATGAGTCAGGAGTCATAATCTAATGATGATTCTAAATGTTATTTAGAGAGACATTCTGTTCTTAATATATTTCAAATATTCTACACAAGACAAAGTGGATCCAAGTAATCTGTAGGCAAAATAAGATTTTAGAGAAGTATATATTTCCAACAGTATTTATAAAATATTACCTTTATGTAAGGCATCATCCTGGACTTTGTGGAAAACACACAAAGGAGTAAGAAGTGGCCCTTCAAGAAACATATACAATATCAAGGTTTAACATGAAGCAGCATGTCTTCTCTAAGTAAAAAAAAAAAACATTGTACCAACTGACTTTACTGAAACTTTATATTTATTGCTCTCATTTTAGGTCATAGTGTCCTTCTGCATGCAGGCTGCTATAACGGACATGATATAGACTTAATAGCTTATAAAGAACAGGAATTTATTTCTCACAGTTCTAGAACGGAGAAGTTCAAGATTAAGGAATGGGCAGATCCAGGGAGAGCCCACTTCCTCATAGATGGCTATCTTCTCACTGTAAACGTACATGATGAATGAATCAAGAGAACTCACTGGGGTCTCCTTTAAAAGGACTGTAATCCCACTTATGACCTAATCACCTCCCAAAGGCCCCTAAGTTTTAATACTATCACTTCCAGAGTTAGATTCCATAATATGATTTTGGGAGACATAAACATTCACACCATAGTATATATAAACAAAAAAAGACACAAAAACAACAAACAAAAAAATTATTTTAACTACCTATTATTTTCAACTACATAAACTTTTAATTTGTTTCTATATAATATTAAATAACTCATTTGAGTGATTCACTTATATCCAATGCATCTGAGTGCAATTAAATTTGCTTACCCAGCATATCCAGAAGCATATTTCTTCAGACTATCCCATTCCCCACCTTACAGGATTTACCACAATTAGAAGACATGGGATAGAGGATAGATAGATAGATGTATACATAAACACACTTGTACATACCCATATGCATATTTTTTCCTGTTAATGATACTCATGCAAATAAAATTTAAGCTCAAGGAAACCTGTCTTGTGTGTTACTTAATATCCAGTTTTTAGTCAACATCCAAAAACAAATAATCCAATAAAACCATGGATAGAAGACATGAACAAGTGTTTCCCCAAAGAACACATTCAAATGTTCAGTAGATACATGATGTGGTATATATGTTCAATGGAATACTATGCAGCCATCAAAAGAAATGAAATCCTGCTATTTGTGATGACGTGGATGGAACTAGAGGGTATTATGCTTGGCGAAATAAATCAATCTGAGAAAGACAACTATCATATGATCTCCCTGATATGATGAAGTGGAGATGCAACATAGGCAGTTTCGGGCATACGAAAAGAAAAATAAAAAAAGATGGTATTAGGAGGGAGACAAACCATAAAAGACTGAATCTCACAAAACAGACTGAGGGTTGCTGGGGGGAGGTGCATTGGGAGAGGATGGTGGGGGTATGGACATTGGAGAGGGCAGGTGCTATGGTGAGTGATGGTGAGTGCTGTGAAATGTGTAAACCTGGTGATTCACAGACCTGTACCCCTAGGGATTAAAACACATTATATAAAAAATTTTAAAAAATAATTTAAAAAACCCATTAAAGAAAAAACACAGATTGCAAGCCCCGAGCTAATCTCATATTCAATCAAAACTTTTGAAAGTTTTCCCCTTAAAGATCAGAAGAAAGACAAGTGTGTCCATTTTCACTACTCTCATTTGACACAGTAGTGGATGTCCTAGCCAGAGAAACAAGGAACACATAGAAATAAGAGACTCCAAAAAAAAAAAAAAAAAAAAGGAAGAAGTAAAATTTTCTTTTTTTGGATAACATGAACTTACATGTTAAAAAATCCTAAAAAATTCACAATAAATTTGAATAAACAAATTTAGTAAAATTACCAAATACAAGATCAATATATAAAAGAAAAGAATTTTGTTTTGTTTCTTTTTTTTTTTTATGGACTGCTTCCCAGTTTGTCATGTCATCCTTGTTCAGTGATCACGCTAATCTTCTCTGCACCATTCCAATTTTAGTATATGTGCTGCCAAAGTAAGCACAAGACAGGAGCATTTTAACATTCTAATGATGAACTATCTGAAAAAATAAAGAAAACAATCTAATTCACAATAGTATCAAAAATAATAAAATACTTAGGAATAGATTTAACTAAGAAGATGAAAGATCTGTACTCCATAAACTATGACATTGATAAAGAAATTGAAGGTGACAGAAATGGAAAGATAGCTCATATTTATGAATGGTAAGAATTAACATTGTTAAAATGTCCATACTACCGAAACCATCTGTAAATCCAATTCCTATCAAAAATCCAATGTTAGGGGCGCGTGGTTGGCTCAGTGGGTTAAGCCGCTGCCTTCAGCTCTGGTCATGATCCCAGGGTCCTGGGATCAAGCCACGCATCAGGCTCTCTGCTCAGCAGGAAGCCTGCTTCCTCTTCTCTCTCTGCCTGCCTCTCTGCCTGCTTGTCATCTCTCTCTGTCAAATAAATAAATTAAAAATCTTAAAAAAAACCCCAATATTATTGTTTTACAGAAGTAAGTAAAGAATCCTAAAGTTTATATGAGACCATGAAAGACAACAAATAATCAAAGCAGTTCTGAGAAAGAATGAAGAAGGGAGATTACACTTCTTGATTTGAAACTATACTACAAAGCCCTCATGCTCAAAACAATAAAGTATACTGGCATAAAAACAGACCAATAAACAAGTAGAACAGAATTGAGAGTCCAGAAATAAATCCTTTCATACAGTCACCTAATATTTGACAGGGGCCAACATATGTAATGGGGAAAGATAGTCTGTTCAATAAATGATATTTAAAACTGAATAGTCACATAAACAGTATGAAAAGGGAACCTTATATCACTCATAAGTCTGAACTTGAAATAGATTAAAGACTTAAAGGTGATGCATGAAACTAAATTTCCTAAAGGAAAACATAGGAAAAATTCTCCTTGACATTGGTCTTGCCAATAGTTTTTTGGATACCAGACCAAAAACACAAGCAAAAAAAGCAAAAATAAATAAATGGTATTACATCAAACTAACGTTTCTGCATTGCCAAAAAAAGGGAGAGAGAATGAAAACACAATCCACAGAATGTAAGAAAATACTTACGAATCTTATATCTGAAAAGAGGTTAATAACCAACAGATACAAATAGAAAAAAATATATGATTAAAAAAATAGCAAAAGGATCTCAATAGACTTTTTTTTCAAAAAAGTTATATAAATGACCAACAGGAGCATTAAAAAGTGCTCAACGTAAAAATCTCAGGGCAAAGTCCTTATGTTGTTGTTGTTGTTGTTTACCTCTGAAAAACACAGCAAGATATTAGAATATATACTACCAAAAAATTGAAACTAACCAATTTTGGTAAATATTGGGGAAAACGGGGAACTTATGCACTGTAATAGGGATATAAATTTGTATGGAAAACAGTATGGAGATTATTCATATTATTAAAAGTAAAATTACCATATGATTCAGTAATCCCACTTCTAGGTATCTATCTAAAGAAAACGAAGTTCACTGTTCAAAGACATATCTGCACTCTTATGTTTATTATAAAATTATTAACTCTAAGCAAGAGATGGAAATAACTTCAGTATCCATTAATGGATGAATGAGTAAAATAAGTATGGTAAATATATACTACGGAATACTACTTAACCATGAAAAATTAAGAAATACTGCCATTTACAACAGCATGGATGGATCTTGAAGGTATTATTCTAAGTGAAATATTTCAAAGATTTTATATATTTTTTTAATTTATGTATTATGATATCCCTTACATACAGAATCTGAGGAAAAGGAAAACTAATGGAAACTTAGAGTTGAGTTGACAAGGGGTGAACCTGGGGTGGAGTAAGGTGGTCCAAGGGTGCAAACTTGCAACTATAATATGAAAAAGTTCTGGGGATCTAATGTACAGCATGATGATCATAGTTAATAAGATATACATACTTTTTTTTATTGTGCTTCCCTTTAATAAACTTTGCATATATCACATTCTTACAAGTTGAAAGTTTATAGCAATCTTGTATAAAAGAGGTCTGCTGCCACCATTTTTCTAACAACATTTGTTCATTTTGTGTCTCTTTGTCACATGTTGGTAATTCTTGCAATATATCAAGTTTTTTCATTATTATTGTATTTGTTATGGTGATCTGTGATCAGTAATTATGACCCACTGAAAACTCAGAACTAGTGTACTTAAGGTATATACATTGATTTTCTTTAAAAACATAATGCTTTTGAACAGTGCAGTATAGTTTTTATTTTTTATATGCACTGGGAAACATAATTTTTTATATGCACTGGGAAACCAAAAAATATAATAATTTGACTTAGTTTATTGAGATAATCACTTTATTGAGGCAGTCTGGAACAAAACCCACAAGACCTCTGAAGTTTATCTCTACTATACTATATACATAAAAGTTGCTAAGAGAGTAGATCTTAAAATTCCTTACGATACATGCATAAAAAACAGTGGCAACTATACGAGATAGTAGATGTATTAACATTTTTGTGTAGATTATATTGCAATAAAGATGTATACCAATTTATCAAATTGTACAAAATTTACACAATGTTAAAAATTTGCAATGTTATAAGAAATCATTTCTTAAATTTACAAATATGTCGATTTTTTTCAATAAAGCTGGAAAAAACTTTTTGTAGAATTAATCTATTTTTCAAAAAAGGAAGTAAGGCAGTAGAAACTGCAACTAACTCTGAAATAATAGAATATAAAATCCATTTTTGTTATATACACTGTGACAAAAACTATTACTTAGTTTACAATGGAGGAGTACTTATGAAGCATGAAGGATGGTCTATAAAAAAGGCTGAAAGAGCTCAGTTTTAAGGTTTAAATTTAATATCTTCTTTTAAAATACTAAACTGACCACCCAGTGTTCCAAACATCAATGTCTTAACTGCATGAATTTATTTCATACAACTCTATAATCTAGTTTCATAAGAAAGCAGCATGCAAAGTTTGAATAAGACAGACTTGCTTAAGTTTCTTTATGTTCAACAGTAAAGGATACCTCCTTAAAAACAAATAGAAGAAAAATCAGCATATTTATTATGATAATTATTATTCATAAGGAGATTCATATTGAATTAGGGAATATATATCCTCAGAGGGGGTAAAGTAAAATGAAATTTATGTTGGTAAATGTGTCTAATAATAGTCAATACAATGCCTCAATATAAATGAATATTACCATTTTGAACAATTTAATTACTATTACTAGAATTATTATAAGTATAAAAATAGCTATCATTTTAGCATGGAATATGAGACTCTCATGCTCCATGCTTCATCACATCCACACAACAACGCTGCATAATAAGTATTATCATCACCATTTCATGGGTGAAAAAACTGAGGCTAACACATTTAGATAACTGGTTTATGATTACATGGGTAGCAAAAATGCATCACACTAATTTAGGCTTTATGATTTCAGAATTGTACTCTTTCCACTGCACATTCTATTACTCTGTAAATACTTGGCCTGTTTTCATTTGGTTCTTTAATTTTATTCATGTGGTGATGGCTTAAAGCTTCCTTTAAAGGAAGCTTAAAAATTTCATTTAACCAAAAGCTCCCAAGAATTAAAAATGCCACGGATCTAATGTAGACATGGATATCATTAGTTAATGGGTAACTATATATTTTCCACCCTAGTGAGATAACAATCAGAGTATTTTTCTAAGTTTTAGTCTCTCAGTGTTAAAAAGGACTTTGTTAAAATAGAAATATTTAGACAAAGGTGATCAAAAGTCTGAATCAGGTCACCTTAAGGTAAATATTAGGAAACTGAGGAAACAAATGGAGATTTGAACACTGAGCTATGATATAATGAATGGTTTCAAGTATTTAGTAGAGTATAGAAAAGCCCTTTAAAGCCTGGTCTTAGCCTAGCATTGCAGCTTCTGGGATATCTGTCTATCTATCATCTATCTATCTAGATATAAATTTGAAAACTTTTTTAACTTAAAGATTTTGAGAAATAGAACATAATCAGCACCATAGAAGATCTGTTTCTGATAACAACCTAGCCCCTCCTCCCAGTTTGTTAATATTCTCTCTTATTTAATGTAACATTGTGCAAATAGACCACTACTGAACTGCCGTTATGAATGAAATAGCTATAATCATCTGTTTGCATATCCTGGTGAAAATATTCATTTAGTTCCATGTTGTATTTCTAGGAATGGACCAAATTTTTATTTTTATTTTTAAGTTTTCTAAATATTGTCCAACTTACCTCAAATGTTTTTATTATGGGCACTTTCATTCTTTCACATTCTTGCAAGGCAATTTTACTGTTGCCCAATATGGTAAGTGTGTAATAGTATGTCATTTTAGGTTTTAATTTATTTTTAATTTAATTTAATTTAATTCCAGATTCATAATAAAGATAAACAGTTTTTATATATGAGTGGCCATTTGGATTACCCTTTCTGTAAAGTACATGCTCAAATCTTTTTTTTTTTTTTTAACTTTTTATTTTTTATAAACATATATTTTTATCCCCAGGGGTACAGGTCTGTGAATCACCAGGTTTACACACTTCACAGCACTCACGAAAGCACATACCCTCCCAAATGTCCATAATCCCACCCCCTTCTCCCAAACCCCCTCCCCCCAGCAACCCTCAGTTTGTTTTGTGAGATTAAGAGTCACTTATGGTTTGTCTCCCTCCCAATCCCATCTTGTTTCATTTATTCTTCTCCTACCCACTAAAGCCCCCATGTTGCATCACCACTTCCTCATATCAGGGAGATCATATGATAGTTGTCTTTCTCTGCTTGACTTATTTCGCTAAGCATGATACGCTCTAGTTCCATCCATGTTGTCGCAAATGGCAAGATTTCATTTCTTTTGATATCTTAACACTGTGTCATACTGACTTCCTTAATAGTAGATTTTCTGAATGAACTTTTAGCTGTGTAGGTCTTCTCTATTTTATTTTGAACTTGTTTTCATTTCAAAATCTTTATATTTATTTTCATAATCTGCTTTAATTTTGCTTTGTCTATTATCTATCTATCTATCTATCTATTTATTTGCAAGCAAGAGAGAGTGAGCAAGTGAGAGTGCAGGGAGGGATAGAAAAAGAAGGGAAAAGAATCTTAAGCAGGCTCCAGGCTCAGCACAGAGCCCAACTCTGGGCTCTATTTCACAACCATGACATCATGACCTGAGCCAAATTGAAAGAGATAAAATAAAAGTAAGGTGTTAAAAAAAAAGGAAAAAGAATTGGAGGTTTAATTAAGTGAGCCACCCAGGCACCCCTGTGGTATCTTAAATTAGCTGTCATATCTTTAAAGTTCTAGAGTATCCATTTGGTTCATTTATAAAACCTTTCTCAATATCATTTTTAGTGTCAGTTTTTTGTTCAATTTGCTTCCCCTCTCATTTCTTTGAGCAGAGTAATCAAGCCATTTTACAATCTTTATTGATCATTTTAACATCATACTTAATCCCATTTTGTCTATCAAATCTTGTTAATGGTTTTTCTTTGTGTGCTTTGTTACATTTTGCTATGTTCAAGACATTATATTTGAAACTCTTATTGAGTAGGGATAATTAAGAGCTATAATAACGGTATGGTCCTCCTTGGTAGGATTTTCTCTTATATCTGAGACTCTACAAGACAATCATACTCCAAATTCAGTGATTGGCTTTCTCAGTTTACACAGAAGGCAAGGTAGGCTATAGTCTTATTTCTGCTTCTCCTTGTGCTTTGGGGATCTCAAGTTAAATTTGGGTTGTACCAAAGTCCTCAAATTTGATTGCTGCTGGATTTGTTTCTCTAGAATCAAGAGTCTATTAACAACACAGCTCAGTGTGTTTTAGCAGTTTCAAATGCTCTCATAGCTAAAATGGCTTCAGGGCATATATCTCTAGGCTCTCATTGTATTTCGTATTTTGGCCCAGTAATCCCTCACTTATTTTTATAATCATTCTGATATTTTTAACTTTAAAAGCTATTTTGTCTGGATTTTTAGTTGTCTTAAGTAGGAGTTTTTAGATCACCATTACTAGAAGCAACAACAAATATACATGAAAATATCTGCAGTAGTTTATCACATCTTTATGGCTTTGAACTTCCATAAGCTGAGGCATCCTTCTCTAATCACTTAGGCAAACTCCAATTTACCCTTTAATACAACCCAAGAATTGCTTCATTTAAGAACATGTTCAGGGATGACTCTTCCCCACTGTTCTTACCAACATTCCCACACACTCTTTGCTACCCACACCTTGTTTATGAACTTTCGTGAGGTATATCAGCGTGACCAGAATTTTGCTCTATTGTATTTTTGTCCTTTAGAGCTTTAATTAAATATGAATTCCATAGAAAGTCTGTCCCTTTTCTTTCAAACCTGGGTTAGTTATTTCTTCTCATTCTTTGTCAGAAGTTACTTTATTAGAGAAACTTATAGCTCTATTGTGACTTTGGAGCCTTTACAGTTTTTCGACTGGAAAAATCACCCATCCCTGAGATTTTTACGCAGCTTCCTAGCTGATATTATTCAGAAATCTGTTCAAAACAGACTTTTTCAGGGAGGCCCTTTCGGACCACTCAGTTAAAAAACCTCTTCTCAATCACTGCTCTTTTTAAAATGTGCTTATTTAGTTCAAATATGCATCTCTATTAAAGAAAAAGCAGTACGATTTTTTTTTTAAAGTTGGCTTACCTATTATCTATCTCTCCCATTAAAATGATTCCTCTGGCCTGGGGTTTTGTTGTGCTCATTTTAGGCCAGGCACTCAATAAATTGTCTCTGAATGATTGAATTGTTTGACTCCCTTGCTAGATTCTCAACTTCATGAGGCCAAGGATTGTTCTATTCAGTCCTTCTTTATCCTCAATGTCTGTTATATTGCAGTCACTTACGTGACTAATGGGAAAAATCACAGAAAGAAAGAGTTAAAACTACAGAAAAACCCTGTAGGTTCAATAACACAAAGCTTTCTAAAATTATTTAGCCCAGGAATTGAATACTGGCTGCACTTTTGATTTTTTTTAAATGGTATTGAATTTAATTTAAATGGAAATACTGGAATGGTAGAATAATAAAAAAATTATAAAAGCAACTTGCTCCTTAAATTAAGAATTATATAGGGCATCTCTTCTAGAAGCAAAATTTTCAAATGTCAAACATCTGAAAGCATAGAAGGAGAAGTAAGAGTGTGAATTGTACTTCAATGCTCTTTTCTTTATATTCAGCAAACAGCTTCATTCACACACCTTTCCAATTTTTTCAACTCTTTTGACAAAGCCTTCAGAGGAGTTACTGCTGATGACAACCATCACAGCCTAACAGGAGAAATTTTATAAAGAAAAATAATAGCATGTTTTTCCCAAATTGTTAAGGATATGGTGAAGCTCTGTCGGATTCAAAGGAGGAATGTGCAATTCCATGCTATATATAATAATAACTTGTTTTAATAGTGGCTTTGCAATTTTTCAGATATATCCATTTACTGAAACCACTATCAAATAAACAAAAACAAACAAATGAACAGGGGTTCGAGACAGAAATTATCTAATCTAAAAATAGCACATGTTCACAGAATACACAACACATATCCCAAGTACTACTATAGGCTTCAAGTAATAGTCAAAACAATAGTAAAAATGATTCAGACCACACCAGTCAAATCATAAATGGGACCTTAACTGTAAATCCTTATCTTTAGATCAAAGCGGGTAATTGGGGGCTGAAGATACATTATAGAACTAATATGTTATAGAACTCCTCTGAAATGAGTCATTTATTCCATCACTTTTCCTGCACAGCTGCTGACCCATGTTTTGGTTCCTGGAAATAGCTGCTACCCTGTCATACTTCTTAAAAGCACATGTATTGATAACTCTACTCATTCCTCCATTCCTCTGTGACCGTCACTGTGTTAAAATGTGGAGTCAGCTGACTCACTTGTGATGGTAATAAAGTAGATGAGTTTGCAAAGTATTTTGTTATTTCTAAAAATGCAAAAACCAAATTACATTGAAATCATAAGGGGTGTTTCAGGGAGAGCTGTAGGATGTGGTTTCTTGTGTAATCCACAGAGATTAGCTCCAACACATATTTAAACTCTCCTCTAGGAGCAACCTTAGTGGTAAAGCAAGAAGATAAACAGATGTAAACACACCCTGGCACAAAATTATCACTTATGTTTGGCTTCCTAGTCTCCTCGTGTTACTTATTTATCTTAACTTCTCTCTGAAATCAGGGAACACAGAATCTCAATCAGTAGACATTTTTCTACTGAATTACCCAATAGTCTGATCATACCCCAAGACTTTTTTAAATTATTTCACTCATAATCCCAAATCTGCTTTGCTTCCTCATCTTAGTACACTGTAATTTGATTTCAAAATGAGGACAGTTGTCAGTAATGCCACATTCATTCATCTATTTTACAATTCCATGTGCTTATAACTATGAAGATATGTTAATAACATCCATTCCAATAAGCCACCCTAAATTTATTAGCATGAAACAAGACCTCAAGAAAGAGAAACCAAAATCATCCATGTATTTGCAACTTATTGCAATAAAGCCTTTATCAATAGACTTCCCTGTGCACATGGTGGTCAAATTGCTGGTGAAAACCAGCCAGATCTATTACAAGCTTTCTCATGGCTTCTAGGTAACCCAAGTGAGCCTTTATTGATACTGGGAAGGGATAAAGCAGGGAAGGGATAAACAGTGCTATAAGATTTGGCTAGACAAAAGTAATGACTCTCATTACAAAGTGAGTATTTTTTTTTTCAAGCTTTAGTTCAGTTTATTTTTCTTGTATAAAACTATGTAGTAGCCACAGCTGGAGCCTGGGTCCTCTGAACAGAGACTCTGGTGTGGGTCTTCACAAGATGGTCCGTGAACTCCTGATAGGGAGACTTGGTGAACACAGTCTCCTTTCAGAGATCAGGGGTGAGATAGCTGTAGGTCTTGGAGATGGCATCGAAAGTAGCCTTGGCAAAGTTCCCTAGGGTGGCAGTGCAGCCCCTGGCCGAGGTGTAGCAGTCGTCAATACCAGCCATCATCAGCAGTTTCTTGGGCACAGGGGCCGAGACAATGCCAGTGCCTCTGGGGGCGGGGATGAGACGCACCAGCACAGAGCCACAGCGGCCAGTCACCTTGCACGGGACAGTGTGGGGCTTGCCCATCTTGTTCCCCCAGTAGCCTCGCCGCACAGGGACAATGGAAAGCTTCGCCAGAATGATGGCTCCGCGGATGGCAGTGGCTACCTCCTTGGAACACTTGACACCCAAACCGACGTGTCCATTGTAATCTCCGATGGCGACAAATGCCTTGAACCTGGTCCGCTGGCCCGCGCGCGTCTGCTTCTGCACAGGCATGATCTTCAAAACCTCGTCCTTGAGGGAGGCTCCCAGGAAGAAGTCGATGATCTCAGACTCCTTGATGGGCAGGGAGAAGAGATAGATCTCCTCCAGGGACTTGATCTTCTTGTCTTTGACCAGGCGCCCAGCTTGGTGACGGGGATCCACTCCTTGTCCGCGGCCTTGCCCCCGCGAGCTCCGCGGCCTCGGCCCCGGCCCCGACCACGGCCCCGGCCCCGGCCCCGGCCCCGGATGCCTCTGCCGAAGCCACCGCGGAAATTGCCTCGGCCTCCCATTCCAGGGCCCCCGGGCCCTCCGGGCCCTCCCGCAGCACCGGCGTCATCCGCCATTTGGTGTTCTCTCGGAGAGGAAACAAAGTGAGTATTTTAAAGCAAAAGAGCCTGTTGGGAATATTGTTTTATAAAATAGTGGTTTTTTTTATTAACTTTTTAAAATTCAATTAGGTAACATATAGTGTACCAATAGTTTCAAATGTAGATTTCAGTTATTCATCCATAGCATATAATAGCTAATGCTCAGTACTTACTGTTATAGCTTCTTGAAAGCAGAATTTTAACCCACTGAGCCACCCAGGCGCCCTTGAAAGCAGAATTTTAGATCACATTTTCTGATTACTTCCATGTCGTACAACACTTTCCTGCTAGCAACCTTCAAAACATACTGTTTGTTAGAGGAATTTCTTTAATAATAAATAAATAGGAATTCATTTAAATTTATAAATATATAAAATAAATAGGAATTTATTTAAATTTATTTAAATATTACACACTGTTTCATTGTTCATAAATAAGGTGATGATATTATAGCCATTAGTTGGTAGCACTGATATATCACTATCTTTTTACTTCTCAGTGCATTCTCTTTACACAAATAGATATATATTTTAAAAAATGTGAATCTGTGGCAAACTTGTAAAAAACCCTATACAGTAAAGTTTATCATTTTAAGTAATCTCAATTATCTTCCTCAATTGTGATAGTATATCCTTCTATCTAGGCCAGATATTGTATGAGGGATTTGAAGAGACATACTTTTCTAAATTTCACTTTTCTCATCTGCAAAATGCTTATCATGATCCTACAAAAAAATACACTTATAATTTTTTGATGAAAATTTATTTATTTATTTTAAGATTTTATTTCTTTCTCAGAGAGAGTGGGCGAGAGAGCAAGCACAGGCAGACAGAATGGCAGGCAGAGGTAGAGGGAGAAGCAGGCTCCGGCCGAGCAAGGAGCCAGATGCGGGACTCGATCCCAGGATGCTGGGATCATGACCTGAGCCAAAGGCAGCTGCTTAACCAACTGAGCCACCCAGGCGTCCCTTTTGATGAAAATTTAATCTGTATAAACAATATATTTGTTGTAATGCGTGGTTCATGGAAAACATCTTTTTTAATTATAAGCAGTATTAGAAATTAAGTAAATGTGTCTATAATATTTAAAGTTTTAACACATAATTCCACTGCTTTGCCTTATTTTCTCAAATCCCTTTACCACTTTCACTGACAGAGTCAAATGTACTTTTTCTACTAGTAGCCAGCTCTTTGTCTTTTGTCAGAAAGATGCCCTTGTGAATTATTTATAATAGAGATATTAACAATAATAATAATAATAATAATAATAATAATAAGTAGCAATGAAAATGTTAAAAAAAAAGTTTTCTTAACTAATTAGGGTTCTTAGACATCAATTAGAGGAACCACCTCGGGCAAGCAAATTAATCTGCAAGACATTCCCAGAATTAACAAGTCAGTCAGATACAGGGTTGTCTGTAGACTGAAAAGAACTAGGTTTGGAAAATAGGTAAGGACAGTGAAAAAAGTGATCAAATTTTTGGGCAAAATAAACTCTTAGGTGTCCTTTCAATGGAGTCCTGTTCATTATGTAGCAGAAACTCTGGAGATTATCTCAATCCATTGGAGTCACCCCGTTTATTAGCTTGCTATTGACAAAGTTATTTACAAACTGTAGAGCAAGAGGTTATAATGGAGAAAACTGATGGTAATGCACAGGATTCTTGTTAACAATAATGCAAGTTAGTGATTTTTCATTAGAAAACATAAATTCTATAACCCAAATTATGGGCCCAGAGCACTTCTGCTGCACAACTCTGCTTATATCCCAAATAACCATGTGAACTAGTTTTAATATCTGCTTCTCTTATTAATTTTTGAATAAAAATTCTTGACACAAGTATTTTATAATTGTGTGATAATCATGAATTTAATTTTTGGAGAACAAAACACACTTTAGCATAACTAGGTTCGTTCACAGAACCAGCCTTGATAACACACTTCTATATGTTAGAAATGATGTAATAAATGTAGAATATTGGGCACTTGTTTGGTATTCTTTGCCATGTTTTGCACTATCTAAAAAGAGATCAGTGAACTTGGACTGGAGTTAGTAGACATGGAAGAAAATAAAATATTACAGAGAAGAATACTCTGTGGTCCACAACCTAAACGGCCTGGGATTCCCATCATTTGGATCCCTGTAGCTTTACAGAAGTCAATTAAATTTTTGTATCTCTGATTAAAGTTGTTTCCCCAGTACTTTTTCAAACATCTCTTGTAAAGTATTGTTTCCCAGAAAAAAAGGGATTTTGCACATGTATCTGCCTTTGTCTCTGGTCATGATCTCAGTCAGGATCCTGGGATCGAGCCCCATATCGGGATTCCTGCTCATTAGGGAGTATACTTCTCAGTCTCTCTCTGCAGCTACATCCCCCTGCCCCACTCATGCTCTCTCTCTCTCAAATAAATAAATACAATCTTTAATTTTTTAATTAAAAATAAGATAAATAAATTAAAATAAAAAGACTGGGCTTACTGCCCCATTTAGCTCCTTTTGTTTTTTTGAGTTGTATTTAAAGCAGCATGAGAGAACATGAGGCTCTCAAACTTAAAAAAAAAAAGGAAAAAATTGAGTTTTGTTAGGATTTAAGATCTTGTCTGCTAGACAAAAACGTTGGCTTTGTTAACATGTGAAAATTATCAAAAGGGAATAAGATAGAATTCTAATAATTTTTGTAGAAATTAAAAATTTTCTCCAACCCAATTACATACAGACCCATTAAGTAAATTCATTCCAATGTCCCAAACCAACCTTTTCTAATAGTAATGCATCTGTGTAAACAGGGTCAACCCAAGGAATAAATAAATATTATTATTTTTTTCCTGTCTCTTCCACAGTCTCATCTGGGTATATTGGTAGCAAGCCAATTATCTATCTTATAAGACATGATATCATAAGGAAGGGTATTCTGTCCATTTGGAACAACTGAAAATCATTGTAATTTTATCTTGGTGCAGTAACTTGAGATGGCACAGTGTGGTTTATGAATATATTTTATTTTTTTTTTTACTGGGAAGAAGAGATTATAGAGATATTGGTTATCCAAGAGAGACTGACAGGTGTTGATAGTTGCCAGGTCAATATCCATCTACTTTTTCCTTTAGTATCAGAAAGCACTGAGGGATTGACAACAAGGAAACTTAAAACAACATCAAATATTTTATTGTCTCTTTTCTAGTTACATTGTAACCATATGACAAAGTATCAGTCGTACAAGATATCATTCTCTTTTACCTCTATCTTTCTGCCAGAAATGTGGGCTTAATAGTGAGAACTCCAACGGCAATTTTTGCAACTGTGAATAAAAAGCCATGAAAACCTCTAAGATAGTTCACTTGACTTTCTTAAGACTCTGAACCAACACCAGAAAACACTCTCTGTAGTCTTCTTGTTAAATGAAAAATATGGTTAAACCACTTTTGACAGTCTACTACCTACAGCAAACTGTAAATCTTAATTGAAATATGTCCTCTCAGCTGTGCTTAAGCAACTGAGTCCTGAGCTTTTCAGGTTTTCAGTCTGAAAGAGTACACCTCGGGTGCTCTGAAAGGGAAGAGAAAGGACACCCTGTTCTCCATATAACTTAAAGAAGAGAAATCTGTGCATTTAAGTGGGCCATATAAAATTTATCAAGCAATTATCTCCTAACTCCTTCCTATCCAAATTACCTGATATGCTCTCCCTACTCCTTTATTCCACGTTACTGCCTTTTCACAACATGTCTTCTGTTATTTCCTTCTTGCAAGCTAGTTTTGATTTCTGCATCTAAAAAAATCAACAATCATTGTGTATTTCAATTCCCATTTTCCTCAAATGCATTGATTCTTCTTATCTATTACTCTTTTCTCATACTCAGTGTCTTTGTCTTTATGGGGTTTGTACTTTGCTTTTCCCCATCCTTTACTGCCATTATATAATCAATCTAATAACTTCTTAGAGAAAGTTAAAAATTCCCGCATAGCCACACGTGAACACAAAGTCACTGATTTTTAGCAAACCTATAAGATAGTCAGACATCCATTCAATTTCTTTTTTTTTAAGATTTTATTTATTTATTTGACAGAGAGAGATGACAAGCAGGCAGAGAGGCAGGCAGAGAGAGAGGAGGAAGCAGTCTCCCTGCTGAGCAGAGAGCCTGATTTGGGGCTCGGTCCCAGGACCCTGGGATCATGACCTGAGCCGAAGGCAGCGGCTTAACCCACTGAGCCACCCAGGCGTCCCTCCATTCAATTTCTTAACTGAGTCCCAAATGCATCCTGACTTCTAACCTAAACCTAAGCTCTACTTCTTACACGTTGTTATATGACCAAATTCTTTCAGTTCAGTATTTTGTAACATTTAAATATTAATCAGTTGATGCTTTGTTTGTGTATTTCTATGAAAATAATTTGAATACTGTAGATTTATTGTTATATTTATAGGTTTATAATCAAAGTTTCATCAGTTGTAGTTTTTGGAAATTTCAGATATAATGAATAACCTAAAATGATACTGCCTCAAATCCCTCTGATATCAAGGCCCAACACCTGATTATAGCCAAACCTGTGGTGGATAGTTCCAATGGAAATTGCAGTTACTTAACACTGATAGCATCTCATGTTCTCTCTCTCATTTTAGAATGTCTCCAACACAACCCAAAAGTGTAGGAGAGTTAATGTCCTCTGAGGACAGCTCTCAGTGAAGTGGAAATAAGAACCATAGGTAAAATTGTCAGTTTTCAGGTCTTCATGAGGACAACTTAAAGAAGTTTCTCAGGACCTTTCAGTAAAAGCAAGCCTTCATTTTCTATCCACAACAATTATATCAACAATGTACCTCTTTGACAAAGTTGCTTCTTCACTGTATCACTTTCCCATTCTTTTCTACCTTGGATAATCTCCCAGATAAACTAACAGTACTCAAATCCTTTGTCCTACTCTTTGCTCTCAGGATAAATGGAGCCAAAAGACTTAGATTAATATCAAGTTCTGAATGGGATCTTAGAGCTATTTCTGTCCAGATTTTCATAAACATAGGGACCTTTGAATTATCAGGCTATAAATAAGTTCTAAATGGAGGGGGCAAAAGCAAAAAGTAGAAATTTTTATGTTTGATTTTTAATCATGATTAATTGACTTTATTGATTATTATAAATACTAACATTATAAAAGTGTAGATCTTTGTAAAACAATGTCATATTGTAAGAAAGAAGTTGCATAATCCTTTTGAGAATATTAAACCAAGTGTTCAGGTGCCATCTAATTTCTTGTTTAATCCAGAACTTTGGTGTGCATCATCTTGAGGAATAGGATTTTGAAGTCCAGACAGACTAAGAGAAAACTGATCCAAATGTGTGTGTTTATATTTCTGCTTTTGTTGTAAAAATCAAAGTGTGATTGCTGGTTTAAAATGGTAAAACTAATAATGTTCATGGACTCGATTATAAATTTTCTAATTGTATGGGAAGAATCCAATAAACATAGAATTAATTGATTTGCAAATCCTCAAAGAGCTACAGGATCAGGTAGTGGTATGTTCTGATTCAACAGCATCATAATGCAGCATTTTATATGTGTGGCTAATGGATATTTTCATGAATGTTTGCTAGCTAGTCAGCCAATACAGAGAAATATTAGGTAGCGTAATTACTCACAGTTGTGTTTAATAAAATGAGAGAAAATTATCAAATGACACTAATAATAATAAACCTATAGCAGGCTAAATATTCAATGATAATTACAAGTATTAATCTAGCTTTCTTCCCTGATTATGACTCTTCTCTCCTTTATCATAATGGGAGTAGCAGATTGTCTGCAGTGAATTGTGAAAACGCAGCAGTGACTTTGGCAGTGAAGGCCTCCCATCAATTTTGATAGGTTAAAATGATTCTGGTTGGTCTTGAGCAAATGTGTCATTTTTTTTTTCTGTGTGTGAAATAAAAGAAAGAAGCAATAGTAAATTCTTTCTGTTATTCCATGGAGCCAATAAAATCATACTGCCAACAAGAGGCTGTTGACACCATAGGTGTAGTTAACTGTCTTGAAATACTACGCCTGGAAATAAAATCCTAATATTTCACATAACCTCTTTTTTTAAAAGAAACAAAACAAAACAAAACAAAACAAAACAAAACAAAACAACTATACTGCTTACATTTAGGGCCCTGCTGTTGTGTAACTATTTTTGAACATGTCTTCTGTAAGTGTGTATATATATATATATATACATATTTTTCTGTGCAATAAATTCATTTAGAGATAAATTTGGATTGCAAATTATTTTGGGGGAGGCGTGGTATTTGTGGCTAGTCTTACAAGTAAAAAGGACTAAAAGAAAGAAGAAAAACATTTTTTATTACAGCATATTTACATCTGTCCAAAGTACTTATCTACTATAATACTGACTAATGTATAATACTGTACACAAAGAAAGAAGTTAAATGAGTTATAATTCAGTCAATGTATAGCTGGCCATTTTAAAACTTACCACTGAATCTTTCTGGTATGAAATGTGATATCTGGCAATCTGGTCCAGTTCATTACATCAGGTCATTTGTATGTTCTTATTACCATTTTGATAGCATAGCACATTT
This sequence comes from Mustela nivalis, assembly GCF_964662115.1. NCBI lineage: Eukaryota > Metazoa > Chordata > Mammalia > Carnivora > Mustelidae > Mustela > Mustela nivalis. Next base: position 808,523 of record NW_028136539.1, read on the forward strand.
TATAACCCAGACATTTTACAATGGAACTATGATGCATGTATTTTCAAAAGTATAGACATACATGAAGCTATGAGGTCAAAAAAGATGAATGTCCGTAGTACCATATAGACTCAACAAATAAAAGTGTCCAAGGGTCTGAGTGTGACTTATGAATATTGTATAAGATTAGGCCAACATGTGGTTTTGATATAAATAATCTGTTCTTAAATTAGAATTACAATCGTTGAGTACAGTGTTGAAAATGGCAGATAGATTTTAGCTATCTTTGCTCACTAGGGAAAATGGAAAAATGTTTAGTTTGGTCAGATTTTCACTTAACTTCTGAAAAATCTTACGTTTGAGAGAACCCTTCTGAAATAAGAATCCTTAAAGACATAACCCCTTTGGCACAAGTTTTCAAGAAACTTGTTTGATGTTGTAGACAATTCTATGGCACACGTACTGTTCTAGATGTTTCATGCCAATAATATGTAAGCCATACCAAGGCGACATATACATATAGAGATGTTCCTCAGCTTACAAGGGGGCTATGTACAGAGAAACACATAAAAAATTGAAAATGCATTTAATACCCCAAAACTATCAAATATCATAGCTTACCTTAAGCTTATTTAAACATACTCAGAACACTTACATTTGCCTGCATTTGGGCAAAATCATCTTAAGCAAAGCCTATTTTATAACAAAGTATCAAATATCACATGCAATTTATTAAATATTACACTAAAAAAAGAAGAATATATATATTCTATATATATATTCTATATATAGAATGCTTGTAAGAATATCAGGTGTTCACCCCTGTAATCTTCTAGCTGACTGGAAGCTGTGGCTCACTGCCGCTGCCCAGAATCACAAGATGGCACCATATAGAACAAGAGTTTCAGGTGGTAGGTGTTGTAAGTTTTACCCAAACTGACATTGGTTTTTGTCATCATATATGTCAAGTAGTTTTCTCAGGTTTATTTTTAGAATATCCTTGTATAATGAATATTTACACTGATATCTAGTATAAAAATCTTGCAATTTAACATTAGAAACATTAAGATATTGAAAATCAATCTATTTCTTTAATTCATTGAAGACATTTTTGGCTTGTTTCCAGTACTTTCTTACTGGTTAAAAAGTGAATTTGAAGTAGTCTGGATTTCATTATTATATGGCACTTTCCCTTTGATGAATACAAAGACGATATTCTATATTAGCTATCTGAGAAGAATTTATTTTTTTAATTTTATTTATTTGTAAGAGAGAGAGTGAGAGAGAGCACAAGCAGGGGGAGCAGCAGGATGAGGGAGAAGCAAACTCCCGGCTAAGCAGGGAATCTGTTGCAGAACTGAGTCCCAGGACCCTAAGATCATGACCTGAGCTAAAGGCTCAGGCGTTTAACTGACTGAGCCACCCAGGTGTCCCAATCTGAGAAGAGTTCTGTATGCTATTCCTATTAATATGCAGTTTAAAGTCTAGGTAATTAACTTAATATTTTAGTGGCTATTGCATAGATAGCACTATGTTCCAGGCAGAGAGTAAGAAAGAAATATTAAATCAACCATATTCTATGCATTCTAAATGAAAATAATTAATCGATCATAAAAATCCTTCTATTTATGGAATATCAACTTATAAGCTTTCCTCCATATGAACAATGCCAAATACCAGAATAAAGGGTCATCTAATACAAATAAAGGATAGAATTAAAGAATTCTGGTAAGCCATTTAATTTTGAAAAATGGTGTTCTATTGTTGCTGAGTTGTGGTTTTCAGTTACATAATATCTGATAAGTGTAGAAGTAACATGAGTGTTACGTGAGATGAGAAATGGTATATAATTAAGATATTTTTAAAAGTACAGATAAACACAAATTTGTAAACATAGCATTATGGAGGAGTAAAAATAAATGATAGCTACACACTGTAAAGTGAATAAAACTTGGAAAGCTAATAGAGAAGTAAAACAAGGACAGTGCAAAAAGTATGGTACATTTTTATGAAGTTCAAACAAATTCTGTGAAACCATAGATGGACTTAAAGATACTATTATGTATCAAATATTGTAAAAATTAAGCAAGGAAATAGCAAACATAAAACAACCAAAGCATACAAACTTGGGTAGATACAAGAGGTGTGATCATGTTCTACTTCATAAAGAGATGAGTTAATAGATAAATACAAGTAACTAGACTTTTTAGAAGTTAATAAAACGTTGCCTGTTATTTCTTAGTAATATAAAATATATGGTTTTCTAACAAAAACGTTTATCTTAAAATATTTAAAAATAAATTTTAGGCTACTCCTAAGGTTATATTTACTTTTCCACTGTAGGAAAAGCTGGTTGTTGTAGTTGTAGTTGTTTGTTTGTTTTAGTCTCCTCCTAGTTTTTATTATTATAATGTGGAATGAGGAATGTTAGATTGAAAAGTGAATTATTTTATAGACAAAAATCATTACTTGATTCACCTCCTGGTACAGCAGATGGAACTCCTGAAAATATGCCCTTTTGCCTTATGGAAGAGTAACAGTTATGCTTACTTCTGAAACATACTTGGTGGTGGCCCTAAATAGTGACACCATAGTAAACATTTTGAATATTTGCAATTAATTTTTATAGTCATAGGGCTCCAAAAGGCACTGCAGGTATCTTAGCAGGTGTTTCAATAAGGCTAAAATTTGCCTGACTGTTTAAAAATATTAGCAAGGCACAAAACATGGCAGAAGTATTGTCCTCAGATATTATTTTTTTCCATATGCTCCTGATTCCAGACATGACAAGTTATTTTTCAAATATTTATTATAAAAGTTTTTATTTATTTATTTGACAGAGATCACAATAAGGCAGAGTCAGGCAGAGAGAGAGAGGAGGAAGCAGACTCCCTGCTGAGCTGAGAGCCCGATGTGGGCCTCGATCCAAGGATCCTGGAATCATGACCTGAGCCGAAGGCAGATGCTTTAACCTACTGAGCCACCCAGGCTCCCCCATGACAAGTTATTTTGATAGATGTATATACAGTGTATTTTCCAGTTATAAGAAAAATGGTTCTGCTATTTTTAACCTTTCTAAAAATTAAATAATTTTTTTCATTGAAATTTTATTTTATTTTTTTTTTAAAGATTTTATTTATTTATTTGACAGACAGAGATCACAAGTAGGCAGAGAGGCAGGCAGAGAGAGATAGGAGGAAGCAGGCTACCCGCTGAGCAGAGAGCCTGATGCTGGGCTCGATCCCAGGACCCTGAGATCATGACCTGAGCCAAAGGCAGCGGCTTAACCCACTGAGCCACCCAGGTGCCCCTGAAATTTTATTTTTTTAATGTTTTACTTTTCTTTTCTTTTTTTTTTAAAGATTTTATTTATTTATTTGAGAGACAGAGATCACAAGTAGGCAGAGAGGCAGGCAGTGAGAGAGAGAGAGAGAGGGGGAAGCAGGCTCCCTGCGGAGCAGAGAGCCCGATGCGGGGCTCAATCCAAGGACCCTGAGATCATGACCCGAGCTGAAGGCAGCAGCCCAACCCACTGCGCCACCCAGGCGCCCCAATGTTTTACTTTTCAATATACTACTTAGAATATAAAACCTATTCCATTTTGTAAGATGTTTACCATTTAAAAAATGGTAATTTTCTCATTGTGTCTTCCCCTCACATTGCTTTATTTTGAATAAAAAATTTCACAATAAACATAACTGATGCTTTCCTTCTGATGGTCCCTCTGTTGGTCATATTGTATATGAGCCATGACAATTAGTTTTACAAAATTTATTGATGTTTGTTGATATGTTTTATCATAACTAATTTTCCCTCCCTTATCTAGATTCCCCAGCTTTCAGACAGGTGGACACTTTAATAAACCATACCCAAGGGATGTATCAAGTACTTCTTAGACATTCTCTCAGATCCTTGAGGTCTCATTTTGCCTAGGGATTTGCAATAGGTTCTGCCAGAGGCACCACTGTGACAACTGATGTCCATGGTCTAATTCCTGCTAAGCTCAAGAGGTCACTGGTTTCCAAGTTTATCTATAAAATTAATGCATTCCAGCAAGTTCTTTTTTTTTAATATTAACAAACTTATTTTAAAGTTTATATGGAGAGGCAAAGACTCACAATAGTCAACATAGTGTTGAAGGAGAACAAAGACTGAGGACTGACTTCAAAGTTTACTAAAGCGATTGGGCGCCTGGGTGGCTCAGTTGGTTAAGCCTCTGCCTTCCGGCTCAGGTCATGATCCCAGGGGCTAGGGATCGAGTCCCGCATTGGGTTCTCTGCTCAGCAGGGAGCCTGCTTCTCCTCATCTCTCTCTCTGGCTGTCTCTCTGCCCATTTGTGATCTCTCTCTCTGTCAAATAAATAAATAAAATCTTTAAAAAAAGTTTACCATAACGATAATTGTAAGCATGATATTGTAATACCACAGAGAGACTAGATTAAAGCAACAGAATATATATTATCAATTATATTTTATATTTAATAGAAAAGCAAAAGCAATACAAGAGAGCAAAATACAATCTTTTAAACAAATGGTTCTGTAGCAATGGTGAAGCTAAATCTAAAAATATAAAATAAAATAAATCCAGGCAGATATCCTACACTCTTCACAAAAATTAACTCAGATTGGATTATAAACCTAAACATGAAACATGTAGAAGGTAATATAGAAGAAAATTTAAATGACCTTGGTTTTCGCAATAACTTTAGCTACAAAAGCACAAGCACTGAATTTAAAAATGTCTACTCTGTGAAACACAATGCCAAGAGAATGAAAAGGCAAAGCACAGACTATGAGAAAAAATTTGCAAAATACACATCTGGCAAAGGACTGTTAATCAAAAATACACAAAGACCCCTAAAAACTCAACAATGGGGGAAAAACCGGATTAAAAATGAGCCAAAGGCCTTAGCAGATACCTCACCAAAGAAAATATTACAGATGGCAAATAAGCATATAAAAAGATGCTTCACATCATATGTCATCAGGAAAATGCAAATTAAAACAAAAAAGAGACACCAGTACATACCCAGAATCCAGAGCACTGACAACAGAACACGAAATGTTGGTGAGGATGTGGAGCAACAGGAATGTTCTTCCATGTGTATTGAGAATAAAGAATGGAAAACAACTTGGCAGTTTCTTACAAAACTAAACATATTCTTGCCAGATGATTCAGCAGTAGCAGCTCTTGGTATTTATCCAAAGAAGATGAAATCTATACCCACAAAGATGTCTATAGTAGTTTTATTCATAACTGACAAAAGCTTGGAAGCAACCAAGATATCCTTCCATAAGTGAAAGGTCAAAGAAAGTGTAGTACATGCAAACAATGGAATATTATTTAATGCTAGAGAAATGAATTACCAAGCTATGAAAAGATATGGATATAAATATTTAATAAATATTTGATTTTAGGCTTCTACCAGTCTAACAATAGTATTAGTATATTTTAACAGTGAATGCTCAGCATTCATGAATTTACCTAATAAAACATTTTGGGTTCAATATTTTAAATACTTCAACCTCTATGATTATATTCCTAATAATTTTGAATTGGGGTAAATAAACCTTAATTTTTTGTAACTTGTTTCTTATTGCAAGAGAGCTCAATGAAATTTTAGAAAATAAAAATTTACAAAAAAAAAGTTTAGTTTATTATTGCCAAATAATTTAAAACTTTATCTTATATTCAAATACATATATTATTCTAAATTGATTTATATGCTACTAAAACCAAAAACTTTTAGTTATACTAGATTTCATATCCTGCAATCAATGCCAGAAATCCATCTGGCAATGATTTGTCTTAAATAGAGTTAAGATGGGTGTTATTACAATGCAAGATGGAAACAAAGATAGTATAACAATAGGTGATACATAACTTTTCCGTTTTGATCAAGTTACTAATCTACAAAAGGCTTTTATCAGTGACAGACTTGGGAATTTAACAAAACTTTTAAACTAGCATGTGCGACTCATTCCTAGAAAACAACACAATCAATAACACTTTATTTAGATTAAATCATGACTATTTCTCCATTTGAATAAAAAAGGTAGCAATCCCAATAAGTTTATTGAACATGAAAAGTTGAAATGCTATAATGCTCCTAAGGAATTAAATGATCCAGTCAAGAATTACAAAAAAAGGATATAAATTACCAAAGTGTTTGTATAATTGTAATGTACAACTGCCCATTATCGTTCCATAGTGTAGGCTTGTACAAGAACTCTATAAAAGAACTCCACTTCTAAACTGTGGAAAATATGTTCCCTTTCCCCCTATATACAACTATTAAGCCATTCATTTAGCTTTTAAAATATCCACTTAATACAGGCTTTTTACACATTTGAACAGACAGCAGGGCTCTATTCTTATCGCTTACATCTGAAGGATAGACTTCTAGCGTAAGAGGTAAAGCCCATAAAGGAGCCCAATAATAACAACAAAATACAGTTTAGTGAGCCCTTACAATCTGCCAGCTACCTTTCTGAGAATACTTCAATTAATAAAACATATAAAATACCTGACCACAAAGAGCTCACATTCTTTTGAAATATAATAGTGAAATAAACCAATAATAGAGGGGCACCTGGGTGGCTCAGTCCATTGAGTGACTGCCTTTGGCTTGGGTCATGATCTCAGGGTCCTGGGATGTAACTCCCCAGCAGGCTTTCTAGGCAGTGGGGTGTTTTCTTCTTCCTCTGCGCACCCTCCCAATTCTCTCTCTCTCTGTCTCAAATAAGAAAATAAACCAGTAATAGAATAATGATTGATGGTTGATGGTGTTAAGTGATACAAAGAAATGCAAGAAAGGTAAAAGCCATTGGGGAATGCTGGGATGAAAGTTAATTTTATTTTGTTTTGGGTGGTTATATCTCATTTATGAGATGTTGTTTGCACAAAGACCCAGGAAGTGAACGAGAGTGTTATACAAATATTAAAGGAAAAGATTGCTCTAGGCAGAGCAAGTAAGTATATAGACTTTGTGTGAACAGCTTGTCTGTTACTTTTGAGGAAAAGCAAGGAGGCCAATGAGGAGTTCATAGTGGTGGAGAGAGGAAGAACGTATTGATGTATGACCTTCTAGTACATTGAAACGCCTTCAGTTTTTATTTAATATGAAAGGGGAAGATACCAAAAGTCTTTCAACAGCAGAATGAAATCATATGACTTGATTTTTAGGTTAAATTGCTGTACCAAAATAAATTTGCATGGAGAAAGGAGTGCAGTATGTGTGGAAGTGGGGTTATCAATCAAGTCAATAATTCAGGAACATATGATGGTGTTTTTAGCATGCTGGGTGGTAATAGAAGTGGTGAGGTATGGTTTTCATTGTGTATATATTTTGATGGTGAATATTCTGGTGAACAGGATGGGGTATGTGCAGGACAGACATCAACATTTATTTTACCTGCACAAACAGAAGGGTGGAGTCTTCATTCCCTGATATGGAGAGAACTCTGAGTTCAAATGTTCTTTCTCATTAAATGGCATAGTGATGATGAGGATATAGTCAGACAGTGAAAGAGAGCAGTAAGCATAGTGTTAAGCAGTAAGACATTATAATACATTTGAATATCAAAAAACGTTGTGTTGGATCATCTGTTTATGTGAGTAAACAAATAAATAAAGCTTCCTGGGGTTCTGATAGAGGTAAAGAAGACTGCTATATGATCCAAAGGGGCACGTGCACCAAATGTTTATAGCATTAATATCCACAATAGCCAAACTATGGAAAGAACCTAGATGTCCATCAACAAATGAAATATATATATATATAAATATTTATATATATATATATATATATACACAATGGAATACTATTCAGCCATCAAAAGAAATGAAATCTTGCCATTTGCGTTGACATGGATGGAACTGGAGGGTATTATGCTTAGCAAAATAAGTCAACCAGAGAAAGGCACTATCATATGATCTCCCTGATATGAGGAAATGGAGGTGCAATGTGGGGGGTTTGGGGAACAGGAAAAGAGTAAATGAAACAAGATGGGATCAGGAGGGAGACAAACCATAAGAGACTCTTAATCTCACAAAACAAACTGAGAGTTTCCAGGGGGGGGGGTGGGGAGGTTAGGGAGAGGGTGGTGGGGTTATGAACATTGGGGAGGGTATGTGCTGTGGTGAGTGCTGTGAAGTGTGTAAACCTGGCGATTCACTGACCTGTACCCCTGGGGCTAATAATACATTATATGTTAATTAAGAAGAAGAAAGAAGAAGAAGAAGAAGAAGAAGAAGAAGAAGAAGACTACTATAAATCAAATGCTATGGTTTTCAGCATAGAGTGTGTAATCAGGCATATTTTATTAAAGTAACCAAGTAAAATGAGGTCGAAAATTGGAATAACAGAAAACATAAAAATCAGAGATTTTAAAAAGAGATATGGGACAGTGTAGAGAATATAGTCAATGATATTATAATAGTGTTATATGGTGACAGATGGTGGCTATATTTGTAGTGATCATAGAATAATGTATGGAGATATTGAAAACCTGAAACCAATGTAACACTGACTATCAACTACACTCAAATAAAAAAATAGTAAAAGGAAACATTTTAATTTAAAAAGATAAAAAGAGGGACAAGAATTTGAAAAGTGAATTTCAAAAAGAGTAAAGATGAGGCTAAGACATACTCTGAACCTTGAGGAAAACACCATTTTGAAAATTCTTCCCATTTTGAGAAAACTCAAATGAATCAATACCATAAAAGAACCCATTTTAACCGAGAGATGTAATGAATGCTCAAGAAATAATTTTATGACAGGATAATTCTTCCCTATGAAACAGCATACAGAAACCCGGGGAAACACCTGGAAGCCAAATAAACTATACTGAAAATAAGAATTAGGAAAAAGATAAATGATGAAAGATAAGAAAATTAGACCTGCGACAGAGACCTAGTGAAGAGAATTTTTAGCTTGTGGTTTAATGTTTTTGAGGATAATCTAGAGTTCATAACTGCCTTGAGGCAGGCTGGTTGTAGGCAGTTTAGGCAGACCCCTAAGAGAGGCCTACTTTGGGCAGGTGGTGTTGGAGGAGGCCATTGGGCTGGACAAAGACAAATCCAACCATTTGACTAAAGTGTCTGTGAAGATGTTGAAGTCAGATGCAGCAGAGAAAGACCTGTCAAACCTAATCTCAGAAATGGAGATGATGAAGATGATTGGACAGCACAAGGACACCATCAACCTGCTGGGTCCTGCACACAGGATGGTCCTTCGTACACTATCATGGAATATGCCTCCAAAGACAACATACAGGAGTACCTGCAGGCCCAGAGGCCTCCTGACCTGGAGTACTGTTACAATATCAGCCACAATGCAGCAGAGCAACTCTCCTCCAAGCACCCGGTATCCTGTGCCTACCAGGTAGCCTGAGGCATGGAGTACCTTGCCTCCAAGAAGTGCATACACCAAGACCTGGCCACCAGGGAAGTGCTGGTGACAAAGGACAACATGATGAAGATCTCAGACTTCAGCCTTGCCAGAGATATCACCACATCAATTACTATAAAATGAGAACCAATAGTGGACTGCCTGTGAACTGGATGGTCTCTAAGGCCATGTTTGACCAGATCTACATCCACCAGAGTGACTTCTGGTCTTTTGGGGTGATCCTGTGCAAAATTTTCACTCTGGAAGCCTCCCATATCCTGGAGTGCCTGTGGAGGTGGTTTTTAAGCTGCTGAAGGAGTCATTTGATGGATAAGCCAATAAGTGCACCAGAGAGTTATACACAATAATGAGGGGTGGCTGGCATGTGGTACCTTCAAGCTGCTGGTAGAAGACCTGGATCATACTGTGTCCTTGACCTCCAACCAGGAGTAACCGGACCTGTCCTTGGCCCTGGAACAATACTGTCTATGCTTTCCCAACACCCAAAGCTTCACCTGCTCCTCAGAGAAGAATTCCACCTTCTCTCATGTGCCGTTGCCCAAGGAGGCCTATCTGCCCTGACACCCAGCCCAGCTTGCCAATGGTGGACTCAAATGACTAGTATCCCTATTACTCCTGTCCAGATTCCGTCATAAGCTGTAACCCTTACCCCCCACCCTCCCTGCAAGACTCACTGCCTTCTCCTTTGTCCCTTTCCTACTGGCAGGAGCCAGCTGCCTACCTGAGGCCTTCACCCCTTGAAGTTCACCTCTCTTCCCCTTCCTCTTCCTCCTCCTTACAACCTGCTCATGAAAGAAAGGAACAGAGAGGCAGGTACTTGCTCGTGGCTACTTCCTTCCCTCCCATATGTTGGACCAACACCCCTCCCTGTCATCTGGTACTGCCTAGATGTCGAGGGAGTTGGAGATGAGGCATGCCAGTGAAAGCTGTCAGAGCTTTCCTGTTTTGGTTTTGTCTGCTTAGCATAACATGTAAGACTGAGTTCTGGTGGCAGGGACCTAGTCCTTGGGGCTATAGCACTAGCGAGGGGATGTCAACTGCTCTGGGCCTTGGCTAAGAGCAAGCCCTGCTCCAGAGATATGGTGCCAAGGGCTTATTAATTTTGATACTAATTTGCTTTGCTGACCAAATACCTGGTATCAAAAGATGGGAAGGCAAAGACTGGAAGCAGTGTTGTGACCATGGGGTCCAGCCCCAAACTATGAAGAAAACACAAAGTGTATAAATCTGAGTAAGTATATATTTACACACCTTTTTAAATAGGTTGTTATCAAAGATTTAATCAATGGGTAATATGCTCCTCGTGGCTGGGAAGCATCAGTTGCCATATATTAAAAACAAAGAAAAGAGGTGTCTGGGTGGCTTCCTCCAAGAAGTGTCCCTTCTTTTCAGGTCATGATCCCAGGGTCCTGGGATGGAGCCCAACATCAGGCTCTCTGCTCAGTGGGAAACCTGCTTCTCCTTTTCCCTCTGCCCTGCTTATAGTTCCTCTTCCTGTCTCTCTGTCTGTCAAATAAATAAAATATTTAAAAAAAAACAAGAAAGAAACAAAATGTTTTTAAAAGGTCTTTTTTTTTTTTTAATTTTAAAGGGGTGCCTGGATGACTTAGTTGTTTAAGCAGATGTTTGCCTTTGGCTGAGGTCATGATTCCAGTGTACAGGGATCCAGCCCTGCATGGGACTACTTGCACCCCAAGGAGCTTGCTTCTTCCTCTCCCTTTGCACATGATTCCCCCTGTTTGTGTGCTTCTTCTCTCTCTCTCTCTCTCTTGCTGTCAATAAATAAAATAAAATCTTTTACTAAATAAATAAATAAATAAATAAATTTCTAAACCTACTTTCAGTTTAAGTCCCTTAACAAAAATTGCTACTGCTTCATTAAAAAAAAAAAAGATAATTTAGAAAGATGCTTCCAGAGTTAAAAAGTTGTTTTGTTTCTTTGTCAGGATTCAATATAGAAGTGCTTTAAAAAGTAAAAGAAAAAATATGCTATATTAACTCTAATCATACTATAACTTTGGTGGTTATATCAAGATAATGAAAAGTGATTTTAAAGCAAATTTCATTATCAGACATAAAGATCAACTCAAAATTACAGAAGAGTAAAAGGATGAATTCATCAGGGAGTGTAAAAATTCTTTTTTTTTAAAGATTTTATTTATTTATTTGACAGAGAGAGATCAGAAGTAGGCAGAGAGGCAGGCAGAGAGAGAGAGAGGAGGAGGAAGCAGGCTCCCTGCTGAGCAGAGAGCCCTATTCGGGACTCGATCCCAGGACCCTGAGATTATGACCTGAGCTAAAGGCAGCGGCCTAACCCACTGAGCCACCCAGGCGCCCCAGGAGTATAATAATTCTTGACTTTTAATAAGTAACAACAGATTTGGGGATATATAGGGAAAAACTAAGAACAAAAATCATAACTTCTACCTTGGATGACAAATGGAAAATAATTTCAACACCCTTATTTTAAAATTACATAGACAAATGGTCATCATATTGGTAAGATATGTAAGACTTGAACAAAATGATCAACTAACTAGATATGCTTGATATTACATTACAGTAACGGAACTAACTGAGGTCAGTCTTTGGTGAATCACAGAAACAGGTGGAGTTGTCAAACAAAGGAATCTTTGTTTACAACATACAAGGAGTTCACAGGGAATAAGTTCCAAAGCCTTGACTGTTTGAACAGGAGAGAGATTTTTATTTAGTATTTAAAATGAATACTCAGAAGGGAGAGTTTTATTATCCCATGTATGGTTGGTCATAAGGTTGTGGATGCATGCACATCCACATATGTATTTGTGCAATATGTATTGCATGTTCACCTGAATGAAGCTTGTATTCCACCGAGGGCAGAAACGTCAACGTTAGAATAAAGCAGAGGTAACTGTTGGACAAGGGAAAGGGACTCTGCAGGCTTCAAGAGCAGATAGAAACTAGATGGGGTCTTGGGCTCATTTTCTGGGAAAAGGAATGCAAGGCCTTGATTGCTTTTGAAATAGCACTAGGAGTTTTACCACTGATTTATTGTCTCAATAGCTTAGGCTATTTCCTGGTCTGGTGGTGACTGTTAGTTTTCCCATTGCCTTGTTCCCTCAAAATCCTTAAGGAGTGAGGTTTTTGCATTTCTTTTTAAGAACCTCCCAGGAAGTTTTGGAAGAAGTGTGCTTGGGCAAGTACACAGGTGGGGTATAGATCATTGAAAATAGCTGGGGACAAAAAATGACTTTTCTTATGTCAGGAAAACTATATCTCTTCTTTAATTTTCTAGGAACCTCTAACTCTTTCTGCTGATGTTACCAGCAGGCATCTGAGATATTACTGATTGTTCTCTTGAACCTAAGGAAAAGGAAATGTAGAAAGCAAAAGACAAAACTTTAAAATCTATCCTCCAACTCATCAATTCACTGCAGCCACCTCTCTGTCTTTCCCTTTCTCTTTTTCTCTCTTTCTCTTTCTCTCTCACTTTCTCTCTCACATACGCACAACACACGCAAATCAACTTAAAACAATTTTTAATTTTCCCTATTCCATTTTAATATACTTGAGGCATGATCATTTTCTTAGTAAATACAAGGAAAAAAAATCTAGGATTCCATCATTCTGTGTGATTAAAGTATTGAGGAATTTACTTCCAATAGCACTTATAAAAACATATTTTATTTAAGGAATATTATATAATCAGGTGCCTGCATTTTTCTTATTCTCTAACTAGTGTTATTTGGCAATTAATATTTTGTCAATCAATATTCCCCTATACCTGAATGTGTGGGCAGTGAGAGATGAGTTAGAGGCAAGGATGGTGAACACTCCCAACAACTGCAGACTACATATATCTTAAGCCATGATTTTCTTTGCAAAGGTCAACATTGATAATGTTGTAGTCATACCTCCGTGTACCAGGAAAGAAGTAGCATATTTCTTGAAAGACACAGCTATCAAAGCTCCATTGAGAAACCGTAAAGATGGAGAAGGGATTTGCAAATTAAATATCTGATAATGGACATCTACTCTGATTATTTAAAAATGAATAAAAATAAAAAACCTTACTAATAACCAAACAGAGTATCCAATTTTACATGTGAAGGAAATAATGGAAGAGACATGTCACCAAAAGTATATGGATGGCTTATAGGCACATGGCCAATTTCTCAACATTTAAACATTAAAGAAATAAAAATTAAAATCATAATGAGACATGCTTACATATCTATTAGAATGGCTAAAATTATAAAGGCTAATTGTACTTGGTCTGAGCTAGATTGAGAAGCAACAAAAAATCTAAACTGTTGTTGGCATATATCATGATACAACCACTTTGGAAAATAGTTTCAAAATTTTTTTAAATGAAAAATATGTTGCAGTTACACAAATAGCCATTTTATTCTAGGCATTTAACCAAGAAAAACAAACCCTATGTTCATACAAGGACTTGTATATGAATTTCATAGCAGCTTTATTTTTAAGAATTGAAAACAGTGGAAATGTTCATCAATGTCCATCAATAGAGCAAAGACAATTGGAGAATCTCAAAGTAATGATGCTGAGAAAAGAAAATCCAGGCAATGAATAGTATATACTGTGTGATTCCATGACTACAAAAAATCTAAAATACAAATTTATATATAGTCACAGTCATCAAATATATGGTGTGATTTTAGTGCCTTCTTCTGTGCTCCCATAGCTTCCTACACTTGAATCTCCGAGCATTTCTTACACCATGTGAAAATATGAACTCTTTCTCTTTATTCTGTCTTACTAGAATAAGAATCCTTGAAAGTTTATGGACATTTGAACTCTCAGTTATTAGCAAAAATTCTATCACACAGTAAGTTTCCAAATATAAAAGCCAGAGTTTTACAATGACTTCTAAGCTTTACATGATCTAGCCACTCATTTAACCTCTGTGACCTCTTTCCCTGCTACTCTTCAGTCACTCACAATGGCCTCCTTGCTATTCCTCAGATATGCCAGGCATGATCCAACCTTATGGCCTTCAAGATAGCCAATTCCTTTGTCTGGAGTGACCTTATTGCTGATAGTTCTGCGCAAATTCATCACCTTTCCATACATTTGTTCAATTGTCAGCTTCATTGTAACTGCCCTGATCTTTCTATTAAAAATTTTAACTCCCCATCCCCTGCCTAGCAACCTTGATTTTTCTCACCCTGATCGAATTTTTCTTTTTCCCCATTGTACTCTTCCTTTTTGAATGCACTATGCCATTTTTATTAAGGTTTATAGCTTTGAATTGTCTCACCCATTAAAATAAAAGTTCTACAAAGCAAAGTATTTCATTTACCAGTGTAGTCTGAAGTAATATCTGCCATATAATAGTTCAGTACACAACTGGTAAATTTCAAAATAAATTAATGTTGAGAGTATACTGAATTTCATAAGTCATTTCAATATTTTTTTCCAAAAAAATAAACTACGTAAAACATACCTTAAATTTACTTTCAAAATATTTTATAGCATATAATGGACAATATACATAAGCCTTAAAGAAACAATCCTATAATTAACCATTTCATACCTACTTAAAAACTGCATAATACCACACTCTTAGATCCTCTTTGAATGCTCTAAAATAACCCTTCAAAGGAAATACATTTTTAAAAATCACAGATTTGGGGCACCTGGGTGGCTCAGTGGGTTAAGCCGCTGCCTTCGGCTCAGGTCATGATCTCAGGGTCCTGGGATCGAGTCCCGCATCGTGCTCTCTGCTCAGCAGGGAGCCTGCTTCCTCCTCTCTCTCTGCCTGCCTCTCTGCCTACTTGTGATCTCTCTCTGTCAAATAAATAAATAAAATCTTTAAAAATAAAAATAAAAATAAAAATCACAGATTTTTTGGCAAATAATTTAATCAAATAAAAGTTTCATTCATCTATGTAGATCATAATAAATGTTTTTAATAAGCATGAAATTATAACTCTGAAGTGTGCTAAAATGAAACCACCTGCTAAGGGTGAGAGAACAAAAATAAACATCCTTTTTCCAAATAAGAGGAATTTATTACCTTTGAATCAAAGCATGTGGATTTGTTTTAACTGGCAATAAAGCAATATGGAGACACAAACCATAGAAAGTCATATTTTAGATTTCCAAAAGACTTCTAAGTGAAGAGTATACATTTTTTAATTGCTACATAATGCTACATAATGACAAGATGACAGGTTGTGACAAATAGCATTTTAAAAGCTCTACTCATAATGGAACGGAAGATGTCATTTCCCTATAATTTTATATATGTCTTTAATTTACTATATCTGGATACAACATATTAACAAACAGATGTTCATCAAAGACTAAATCATTTTTAATGGAACATAATAATTTGAACCTACATCTATTAATCATTTTTTTCGATCTAACATTTATAGTCTCGCTAAACATTTTATCAGTTGTTGACAAAATTCAAAATAAATAGGATAAAAAGTCGTGTTTGGGGGCGCCTGGGTGGCTCAGTGGGTTAAGCCGCTGCCTTCGGCTCAGGTCATGATCTCAGGGTCCTGGGATCGAGTCCCGCATTGGGCTCTCTGCTCAGCAGGGAGCCTGCTTCCTCCTCTCTCTCTGCCTGCCTCTCTGCCTACTTGTGATCTCTCTCTGTCAAATAAATAAATAAAATCTTTAAAAAAAAAAGTCGTGTTTGGAAAAGTAGATTTCTTTTCAAATTGGCATTTAAATGAAAATATTTGCTGATATTTTTAAAACTTTAAATGTAATTTTATATATATCTGACCTATCAGATGATATAAAATTTTTGGAGAAAATATGACATATTTTTTTATCTTGGTTGAAGGTATTAATAAAGAGCAACTGTTTGTATTATTTGTATTGTGATATCTTAGTTAATAAACATGAATAACTGGTATAAAATATGTTTTTTTAAAAATTTTATTTATTTACTTGACAGAGATCATAGGAAAGCAGAGAGGCAGCCAGAGAGAGAGGAATGGAAGCATGCTCCCAGCTGAGAAGAGAGCCCACTGTGGGACTCAATCCCAGGAACCTGGAATCATGACCTGAGCCGAAGGCAGAGATTTTAACCCACTGAGCCACCCAGGCGCCCTAAAATATGTTTTTTTTTTTAATATAGAAGTATAGTTCTTGCCAAAATATGGAACTAGCTGGAACTGAATGCCTCCTTCAAAGTCAGCTCTGGAGAAATTATCCAAGTGTAATATGGAACTATTTCAGATATTAACCAAAAACAAAGAAATGATGATAAACGCCTTAAAATACTCAAAGTTGCCCTTGACTGGTATGTTTCAAGCTCTATTCCTGGTTTGAAGACAGGTTTTAACAGGCCTGTCACTGTAGAAATCCGCTGGATGTTTAGAGGCTATCAGAACTGTACAAAACCTTGAAGGGGTAAAGACTTGAAAATTCTTTAGAGAGATTAGCTCCCTAAGGCATTATTCCTCCACACATTTTCCTCCAATCAATTAAGACTGATGGATGAGGGGCACCTGAGTGGCTCTCTCATCACGTGGGTGGTGGGTTAAGCCTCTGCCTTCATCTCAAGTCATGGTCTCTGGGTCCTGGGATCCAGCCCCACATCGGGCACTGCTCAAAAGGAAGCCTGCTTCCCTCCCTGCTTGCCTGCCTCTCTGCTTACTTGTGATCTCTCTCTCTCGCTCTCTTTCTCTCTCTCTGTGTTCAATAAATAAATAAAATCTTTTAAAAAAGGCTGATGGATGATAAATTATGAAAACTGCTCCCTCCAAATGATGCTTCTTCATAAGGATTTAAGAATTTAAAATGGAAACTTGACCGTAGGATTTATCTTATAGAATAACATCAAGTGAAGGCAGTTATTATTAGTTCTGAAGTATTGGTGATTCTGAATTCTTGGCCTCATTAGTAAATTTATTTTTAAATTCTCCCATGGAGTGGTGATTGGCCTTCAGTCTTTCATTGATATACATCATTGGGTCAAATGAGATGTGTGTGCCCAGAACTATATATAATCTTTTTTGTATTTCACTGGAGATGGCATTTCTGAGTTTTGTTCAATTGAATTTGGACAGATGTTTTAATAGTCACTTCTAGAGTTGGCCCTGGAGAATATCTTCCTTTTTTTCTCTTCTCGATTCTCTGAAAAACCCTGACCAATTCACATTATCACAGTGATACCACATTTCAAGTTTTTCCAAACACTATAGCTGCAAAATAGAAGGAAGCTACTCAGAATGGAATACTATTGTGAATGATTGAGAAAGAAAACATTATTATAATTAAGCTACCAGGTTTCAATGTATTTTATTGTTGCTTAGGAAATCCTAGCATACCCAGACTTTACAGAGATTTGATGATCCTAAGAAGAGCTGAACTTATGGACCAAAATAACTATGCACATAAAAAGTACAATTACTTACCTAAAAAATATGATGTGGTTTACTTTATATGCCAATCCAAGTGTTATTGGAACAGGAATTTAAAAAATAGCTTAGGGGCGCCTAGGTGGCGCAGTGGATTAAGCCACTGCCTTCAGCTCAGGTTATAATCTCAGGGTCCTGGGATCAAGTCCTGCATCAGGCTCTCTGCTCAGCAGGGAGTCTGCTTCCCTCTCTCTCTCTCTCTCTCTCTCTCTGCCTGCCCTCCGTCTACTTGTGATCTCTCTCTGTCAAATAAATAAATAAAGAAAAACTTAAAAAAAAAAAAGAATGACTGTACTTTTAAAAAATAGCTTAAAAGCGGCGCCTGGGTGGCTCAGTGGGTTAAGCCGCTGCCTTCCGTTCAGGTCATGATCTCAGAGTCCTGAATCAAGCCCCACAACGGGCTTTCTGCTCAGCAGGTAGCCTGCTTCCCTTCCTCTCTTTCTGCCCGCCTCTCTGCCTACTTGTGATCTCTCACTGTCAAATAAATAAATAAAATATTTTTAAAAATAGCTTAAAAGTATATGATAAAATAATGATATACATATACAAGGAAAAGAAAGATACTATACTGTGAATATAAATTAAGTGAAAATTGTTGAAATAAAGAATACAATAAATGGAGACTAAGATGAATATAGCTGTAAAATGAATAAATGAGTTGGGAAAAACAAACAAACAAATTAATGACTTCTGCCCAAATACAGCAGAAGAGAAAAAAAAAATAAAGAAAATATTTAAATAAGTACTGAGATAAATTTTGGAGAATTAAAGAAAGATAAAAGATACCAGACTTAAAATGATGCCAAACATGAGATATCAGAAACAAAACAAAACAAAAACTACACACACAAAAAACCACTCATATACATTATGGTGAGTTTTAAGAATATCAAAAACAGAGAAGAGCATAAATGATGCCCAAGAGAAGAACAGATCACCTAAAATGTACAAGAATAATACTGACAGCACAATTCTCAATAGTAATAGCATATAAAGAGACAGCTGGGAGTTTTTATAGATGGAAAAGATATTTGAAACTAGGTATTATACATCAATCCAAATTATTGATTAAATTTGAGAGCACAGTAAAAATACAATGAAGCATGTTAGGTCTTAGAACATTTATCACACAGAGACACACATTTTGGAAAACTTCCTTGGAAGACAGCTCAATTTAGATCGAGAAAACAGAATTATGTACTCAAAGGCACATTTTGAAGGAAGGATTGAATATAGTCTGCACTGCAAATATTCTTTAATCGTATGTTCTGAATTTCCTAAATTTAAGAAGTATTTGTTCAAATATTTACCTTTAAATAAATCCTAGGAGACTTTTTCTTGGATTCTGGAAAATCAGTCCATTTGGATACAAATCTTTTTGTCACTGATGGAAATTTTGATAGCCCTTAACTGTGGAATGCCTAATGTATTGTTACAGCAATTGTGATTTGCCAATACATGGGTGATGTGTGTGTGTTGTGTGTGTTTATTTTTATTTTTGATGGTTTAACTCTTCTATGAGATTTTTAAGTAGACATGATTTTAATAAATTATGATTTGTTGAAATTTATCTGAGGTCATATATAATAAAATGAAATTTGTGTGAACTAAAGAAGTGCATCTCCATTTTTTTTTGTTTCAAGAGTAGACTGGTCTTTAAAAATTGTCCAAAGAAGTACATTATATTCATTATTAAATTTGATAATATACAATAAAGTATTTGTGGTCATATTGGACCATATCAAATTCTACTATTAATTCATATTAATAATTACCATAAGAGGAAAAAGGGATATTTTTCAAAATAATAAAAAATTAGCATATTTTTCAGAATATGATATAGTGTTATTCACTGAACTGAGGGAACAAATGTCAAAGTCTAACACAGTTTACAGAATGTTTTAACATAAATTGAAATTTAAATCTGACCAAATTTCACAGTTTTAAGTAAAATGATAGCACTTTATATCCTTGAAAAGTGGTAAGTGACCCAAAACATGGCTTAGAAAAACAAATTTAACACTACACTAGTCTGAGATGGTTAAGTTATGGTACAACTTGCCATTGTGTATCATCAAATGGTATATTTTTTTCTTTTGGGCTTGTCATTATATTTTATTTTAGCCATTCTGGTAAGTGTGTAGTGATATCTCAGTGTCATTTTAATTGCATTTCCTTGATGTCTAATTATGTCAAAATATATTACTTTGATGTTTAATGCTCTGAGCTTTCTCAGTTCAAGACCATGAAGCCATTTAGGAAAAATACAGTTGCAGAGGCACTCATAGACCAACTCTTATTTCGAAATAAGAAGAAACATTACTACCCATTCCAACAAAAAATAGATTTATTATGCAGCAGGGATTTTATAAATTACCTACACAACTTATATAGTAAGATGAAATGGGACATGCGGCTTCTTGCAGCTATATACAACATCATTTTAATTTCAATTTTCAGTATAATTTTTCCAAGGTATACACAGAATATATATTTAATGTAAATTGTGAACATTTTAAACTCTGTATATGGAAATTAGTCAATTTTAAGTTTATAACAATCAAAATTAACGGAAGTTTATTTTATTTTTTTTTTCTTTTTTCTTTTTTCTTTTTTTTTTAATTTTTATTTTTTATAACCATATATTTTTATACCCAGGGGTACAGGTCTGTGAATCACCAGGTTTACACACTTCACAGCACTCTTTAAATTAGTTAGCTTTCTCTGCATTGCAAGACAGAATAATCAAGAATTGGTAAGAAAAAAGTAATCTCTGTAAAATTACCGGGGGTGCATTATAAAGTGTTCAGTAACCGATCAAACTCACAATTTGGATTGAATGGCAAGTGATTTTTGAAATCTGGAACTCATTGTCAATTTTTTTTTTCTTCATTGTGTCTTAATAAATTACTGTGTTCATTTGCATGGAAGTGAAGAAAAATGCATGACATTTCATCTCAACACTAACACCTTTAACTGGCAACTCTGAATGTACTTTACAGCAGTGTAACAAAGTAAAGATCAATGATGTTTCATGAAATATTTGTTATAATTCTCAAGGAGATAGGGAGTTTGTGCAAAAATGCAAATCACTTTGCGACTAAACACATTGTTTATTTCAGCTAATTTTAAGAAAATATGCTGAGAATCTCTCAAAAAAGGAAGCAATGATTTAGGTTTGCCTTCAAAATCCTTATCTAATCCTGAACCAACAGCACATAGTTCAAAGAGCAACTAATTTGAGTAGCTCCAATTTACACATTTCCTAACAATGCTTAATTTAGTGGAATTTCTGTCCAATTATGGTAATTTGATGTAATGAAAGACAAAAGTTCAAAAAGATCATCCTTAATTTATATAGATGCCAAACTCTGCATTTTCTGAATGACGCCCAGGAACGTATTTTCAAAAACAAACAAACAATGCCAGAACCACTATTAGGTCATCTCTAGGCAGAAAGTGACTCAGAGCTTACATTACTCTCTCCCTGAAAGTATACTGTAGGCACTGAAACTACTACCCTGAGTCTGTGCTATCAAATTCCTTAAGTTAGAAAGTTTTAAAACCCGTCTGTGTGGGAGTATTTCATTTACAGATAGAGATTTGGTTGTTTATACATTTTCATACTTGATTTTTAGGATGTAATAACTATGTTTTAAAATTCATGGTGGTTTTGAATACTGTTGGATAATTGTGCTAAAATGGTATATCCATTCCTCCTAGGAAACAGAAATTATAGAAAGGTAGTGCTTTTCAAATCTGACATCTTTGAGTCATTGCAGTTTCATATAAATGCAATAGGAAAAGTGTCATTCATGTTTATGATATTTTCTATAAATAAATTAGAATGTACTGGAGGCCTGATATAAAGTGGGATGCCTAAACTTCAGTAAGATTTTGTTTTCAATTCAAAATAAATTTTATTTTTTATTTTTTTATAATGTCCCTCAATTTCAGATAAGCACCCCCATAAGGTGGACTCCGTTTTTTTTAAGATTTTATTTATTTTATTTGACAGATAGAGATCACAAGTAGGCAGAGAGGCAGGCAGAGAGAGAGGGAAGAGGAAGCAGGCTCCCTGCTAGGCAGAGAGCCCGATGCGGGGCTCGATCCCAGGACCCTGGGATCATGACCTGAGCCAAAGGCAGAGGCTTTAACCCACTGAGCCACCCAGGCGCCCCCAAAATAAATTTTAAATTGAATTATGCACCTCTAAGTTCAGAGACAATAAACATCAACCAACACAATTAATAAGTTCTATTTCTTGAAATTTCGGGAACATTGATAGTCTCATCTCCTGGAAGAACAACAGCTAAAATTTTTGGTCATGGATTCTTGCTAAAATATCACTTTCCCAAAGAAAATTAATGTTAGGAATTTTCATTGATTGTTATTGATCATGAAGAATATAACAACCACGATAAAAAGAGTAGGAAAAACATGATATCTCATCTGTAAGGGCATGTGGAAAGTAGGAAATGCTAATAAAAATAACTACCATTATTTCCTAAGTTAACATAATATAACAGAACAAAAATATTTCAAAACAATGTTTTCTTTTTTTTAAGATTTTATTTATTTATTTGACAGAGAGAGATCACAAGTAGGCAGAGAGGCAGGCAGAAAGAGAGGAGGAAGCAGGCACCCTGCTGAGCAGAGAGCCCAATGTGGGACTCGATCCCAGGACTCTGAGATTATGACCTGAGCCGAAGGCAGCGGCTTAACCCACTGAGCCACCCAGGCGCCCCCATAACAATATTTTCTAGGCTCATTCTGATAACTCTTTTCTACATTCAAATTTAAAGGTTGAGGCATGTGATATATATTACACAAAAAACATCCCAAGGAATTCGTTAAAAAAAAAACTTTAATAAAGAACAAATCCAAAGGAATTTCTTTTCTAATTTAATTAACAAATTATGAATCGTCTTACCTATTTCATCACAGTGTATCAGGCACCAATAATATTTTTTAATCGTCACACCTGATGCAATAGTTATCATCTTTCAGACATACTGATCACGAACAAGCAAATAAACAAGAGCACCGTAGCTTAAGATCTACCTGCATAAATATAGGCTACTTCAGACAATCTCTTCACCACAACATAGAAATGAATAGAAATCATACATGCTCTGTATGGACATACAGATGAGATAGAAGGGGATGGATGTTAATATATGCAGAATCTTTATTAATTACATTGTAAACCATAATATGGAAAAACAGAATACAATTTTAGAAATACCCAGGTCACCATCATTGTTTTATTTTTATATGTGTAGATAAGGAGTTTAATAAACAATCCATGACTATTCAACTCCTTATATTTTGAAAATTTTAGTAAAAGTAACAAACCTAGCACCTAGAAAATTATACTTATCTGCAACATACAGCTTTGCCAGCATGGTAGAGGAAAAGCAAAACAAAAAAAGTAAGAAAAGTTTAACATTTCACAAGAGATTTGCTTTTATTTTTTATTTATTATTTTTTATTTTTCATTAATTATTTACTTCTATTTTCTACTTTATTTTAATGAAAATGTCATGACCATAACATAAGAGCAGAATAAAACCAACATGAGAAATTATTTTTTCATAAGTTAAAATAAACTAGCTTGGTGATTAATTCAAAATATATTACAAACTTCAGTGTTCTTGAAGTAAGTATCACTGCATAAACAAATGAGTCAGGAGTCATAAACTAATGATGATTCTAAATGTTATTTAGAGAGACATTCTGTACTTAATATATTTCAAATATTCTACACAAGGCAAAGTGGATCCAAGTAATCTGTAGGCAAAATAAGATTTTAGAGTAGTATATATTTCCAACAGTACTTATAAAATATTACCTTTATGTAAGGCATCATCCTGGACTTTGTGGAAAACACACAAAGGAGTAAGAAGTGGCCCTTCATGAAACATATACAAGACCTTTCTTGTTTCTTGAGAAAGGCTTGTACCGCTATATATTTTCCTCTCAGGACTGCCTTTGTTGTGTCCCACAGATTTTGAACCGTTGTATTTTCATTATCATTTGTTTCCATGATTTTTTTCAATTCTTCTTTAATTTCCTGGTTGACCCATTCATTCTTTAGAAGGATACTGTTTAGTCTCCATGTATTTGGGTTCTTTCCAAACTTCCTTTTGTGGTTGAGTTCTAGCTTTAGAGCATTGTGGTCTGAAAATATGCAGGGAATGATCCCAATCTTTTGATACCGGTTGAGTCCTGATTTAGGACCAAGGATGTGATCTATTCTGGAGAATGTTCCATGTGCACTAGAGAAGAATGTGTATTCTGTTGCTTTGGGATGAAATGTTCTGAATATATCTGTGATGTCCATCTGGTCCAGTGTGTCGTTTAAGGCCTTTATTTCCTTGCTGATCTTTTGTTTGGATGACCTGTCCATTTCAGTGAGGGGAGTGTTAAAGTCCCCTACTATTATTGTATTGTTGTTGATGTGTTTCTTTGATTTTGTTATTAATTGGTTTATATAGTTGGCTGCTCCCACGTTGGGGGCATAGATATTTAAAATTGTTAGATCTTCTTGTTGGACAGACCCTTTGAGTATGATATAGTGTCCTTCCTCATCTCTTATTATAGTCTTTGGCTTAAAATCTAATTGATCTGATATAAGGATTGCCACTCCTGCTTTCTTCTGATGTCCATTAGCATGGTAAATTCTTTTCCACCCCCTCACTTTAAATCTGGAGGTGTCTTCGGGCTTAAAATGAGTTTCTTGGAGGCAACATATAGATGGGTTTTGTTTTTTTATCCATTCTGATACCCTGTGTCTTTTGACAGGGGCATTTAGCCCATTCACAAGAAAGGTCTCAGGTACACAACCTAACCCTACACCTAAAGGAGCTGGAGAAAGAACAAGAAAGAAACCCTAAGCCCAGCAGGAGAAGAGAAATCATAAAGATCAGAGCAGAAATCAATGAAATAGAAACCAAAAAAACAATAGAAAAAATCAACGAAAGTAGGAGCTGGTTCTTTGAAAGAATTAATAAAATTGATAAACCCCTGGCCAGACTTATCAAAAAGAAAAGAGAAAGGACCCAAATAAATAAAATCATGAATGAAAGAGGAGAGATCACAACTAACACCAAAGAAATACAAACTATTATAAGAACATACTATGAGCAACTCTACGGCAATAAATTTGACAATCTGGAAGAAATGGATGCATTCCTAGAAACATATAAACTACCACAACTGAACCAGGAAGAAATAGAAAGCCTGAACAGACCCATAACCAGTAAGGAGATTGAAACAGTCATTAAAAATCTCCAAACAAACAAAAGCCCAGGGCCAGATGGCTTCCCGGGGGAATTCTACCAAACATTTAAAGAAGAACTAATTCCTATTCTCCTGAAACTGTTCCAAAAAATAGAAATGGAAGGAAAACTTCCAAACTCATTTTATGAGGCCAGCATCACCTTGATCCCAAAACCAGACAAGGATCCCACCAAAAAAGAGAGCTATAGACCGATATCCTTGATGAACACAGATGCGAAAATACTCAACAAAATACTAGCCAATAGGATTCAACAGTACATTAAAAAGATTATTCACCACGACCAAGTGGGATTTATTCCAGGGCTGCAAGGTTGGTTCAACATCCGCAAATCAGTCAATGTGATACAACACATCAATAAAAGAAAGAACAAGAACCATATGATACTCTCAATAGATGCTGAAAAAGCATTTGACAAAGTACAGCATCCCTTCCTGATCAAAATTCTTCAAAGTGTAGGGATAGAGGGCACATACCTCAATATCATCAAAGCCATCTATGAAAAACCCACCGCAAATATCATTCTCAATGGAGAAAAACTGAAAGCTTTTCCACTAAGGTCAGGAACACGGCAGGGATGTCCATTATCACCACTGCTATTCAACATAGTACTAGAGGTCCTAGCCTCAGCAATCAGACAACAAAAGGAAATTAAAGGCATCCAAATCGGCAAAGAAGAAGTCAAATTATCACTCTTCGCAGATGATATGATACTATATGTGGAAAACCCAAAAGACTCCACTCCAAAACTGCTAGAACTTATACAGGAATTCAGTAAAGTGTCAGGATATAAAATCAATGCACAGAAATCAGTTGCATTTCTCTACACCAACAGCAAGACAGAAGAAAGAGATATTAAGGAGTCAATCCCATTTACAATTGCATCCAAAACCATAAGATACCTAGGAATAAACCTAACCAAAGAGACACAGAATCTATACTCAGAAAACTATAAAGTACTCATGAAAGAAATTGAGGAAGACACAAAGAAATGGAAAAATGTTCCATGCTCCTGGATTGGAAGAATAAATATTGTGAAAATGTCTATGCTACCTAAAGCAATCTACACATTTAATGCAATTCCTATCAAAGTACCATCCATCTTTTTCAAAGAAATGGAACAAATAATGCTAAAATTTATATGGAACCAGAAAAGACCTCGAATAGCCAAAGGGATATTGAAAAAGAAAGCCAACGTTGGTGGCATCACAATTCCGGACTTCAAGCTCTATTACAAAGCTGTCATCATCAAGACAGCATGGTACTGGCACAAAAACAGACACATAGATCAATGGAACAGAATAGAGAGCCCAGAAATAGACCCTCAAATCTATGGTCAACTCATCTTCGACAAAGCAGGAAAGAATGTCCAATGGAAAAAAGACAGCCTCTTCAATAAATGGTGCTGGGAAAATTGGAAAGCCACATGTAGAAAAATGAAATTGGACCATTTCCTTACACCACACACAAAAATAGACTCAAAATGGATGAAGGACCTCAATGTGCGAAAGGAATCCATCAAAATCCTTGAGGAGAACACAGGCAGCAACCTCTTCGACCTCTGCCGCAGCAACATCTTCCTAGGAACAACGCAAAAGGCAAGGGAAGCAAGGGAAAAAATGAACTATTGGGATTTCATCAAGATCAAAAGCTTTTGCACAGCAAAGGAAACAGTTAACAAAATCAAAAGACAACTGACAGAATGGGAGAAGATATTTGCAAATGACATATCAGATAAAGGACTAGTGTCCAGAATCTATAAAGAACTTAGCAAACTCAACACCCAAAGAACAAATAATCCAATCAAGAAATGGGCAGAGGACATGAACAGACATTTCTGCAAAGAAGACATCCAGATGGCCAACAGACACATGAAAAAGTGCTCCATATCACTCGGCATCAGGGAAATACAAATCAAAACCACAATGAGATATCACCTCACACCAGTCAGAATGGCTAAAATCAACAAGTCAGGAAATGACAGATGCTGGCGAGGATGTGGAGAAAGGGGAACCCTCCTACACTGTTGGTGGGAATGCAAGCAGGTGCAGCCACTCTGGAAAACAGCATGGAGGTTCCTCAGAATGTTGAAAATAGAACTGCCCTATGACCCAGCAATTGCACTATTGGGTATTTACCCTAAAGATACAAATGTAGTGATCCAAAGGGGCACATGCACCCGAATGTTTATAGCAGCAATGTCCACAATAGCCAAACTATGGAAAGAACCTAGATGTCCATCCACAGATGAATGGATCAAGAAGATGTGGTATATATACACAATGGAATACTATGCAGCCATCAAAAGAAATGAAATCTTGCCATTTGCGACAACATGGATGGAACTAGAGCGTATCATGCTTAGCGAAATAAGTCAAGCAGAGAAAGACAACTATCATATGATCTCCCTGATATGAGGAAGTGGTGATGCCACATGGAGGCTTACGTGGGTAGGAGAAGAATAAATGAAACAAGATGGGATTGGGAGGGAGACAAACCATAAGTGACTCTTAATCTCACAAAACAAACTGAGGGTTGCTGGGGGGAGGGGGTTTGGGAGAAGGGGGTGGGATTATGGACATTGGGGAGGGTATGTGCTTTGGTGAGTGCTGTGAAGTGTGTAAACCTGGTGATTCACAGACCTGTACCCCTGGGGATAAAAATATATGTTTATAAAAAATAAAAAGTTAAAAAAAATAAAAAAAGAAAAAAAAAAAAAGAAACATATACAATATCAAGGTTTAACATGAAGCAGCATGTCTTCTCTAAGTAAAAAAAAAAAAACAAAACATTGTACCAACTGACTTTACTGAAACTTTATATTTATTGCTCTCATTTTAGGTCATAGTGTCCTTCTGCATGCAGGCTGCTATAACGGACATGATATAGACTTAATAGCTTATAAAGAACAGGAATTTATTTCTCACAGTTCTAGAACGGAGAAGTTCAAGATTAAGGAATGGGCAGATCCAGGGAGAGCCCACTTCCTCATAGATGGCTATCTTCTCACTGTAAACGTACATGATGAATGAATCAAGAGAACTCACTGGGGTCTCCTTTAAAAGGACTGTAATCCCACTTATGACCTAATCACCTCCCAAAGGCCCCTAAGTTTTAATACTATCACTTCCAGAGTTAGATTCCATAATATGATTTTGGGAGACATAAACATTCACACCATAGTATATATAAACAAAAAAAGACACAAAAACAACAAACAAAAAAATTATTTTAACTACCTATTATTTTAAACTACATAAACTTTTAATTTGTTTCTATATAATATTAAATAACTCATTTGAGTGATTCACTTATATCCAATGCATCTGAGTGCAATTAAATTTGCTTACCCAGCATATCCAGAAGCATATTTCTTCAGACTATCCCATTCCCCACCTTACAGGATTTACCACAATTAGAAGACAGGGGATAGAGGATAGATAGATAGATGTATACATAAACACACTTGTACATACCCATATGCATATTTTTTCCTGTTAATGATACTCATGCAAATAAAATTTAAGCTCAAGGAAACCTGTCTTGTGTGTTACTTAATATCCAGTTTTTAGTCAACATCCAAAAACAAATAATCCAATAAAACCATGGATAGAAGACATGAACAAGTGTTTCCCCAAAGCACACATTCAAATGTTCAGTAGATACATGAAAAGATGTCCATCATCATGTATCATCAGGAAATTGCAAAGCAAAACTAGAAAGAGATACCACCTCACACCTGTCAGAATGGCTAAAATCAACACTACAAGAAACAAAAGGTGTTGGAGAGGATGTGAAAAAGTAACACTTGTGGGGGCTGCCTGGGTGGCTCAGTGGGTTAAGCCTCTGCCTTCAGCTCAGGTCATGATCTCAGGGTCCTGGGATCAAGTCCCACATCGGGCTCTCTGCCAGGCATGGAGCCTGCTCCCTCCTCTCTCTCTCTCTACTTGTGATCTCTCTCTGTCAAATGAATAAAATCTTAAAAAAAAAAAAAGTAACAATTGTGAACTGTTGGTGGTGATGCAAACTGATACAGCCATATTTGAAAACAGTATGGAATTTCCATAAAATTTAAAAATAGAAGTCCTTTGTGATCCAACAATCCTGTTGGTGTGTATTTACCCAATGAATATAAGAAAACTTATTCAAAGGGATGCTAGCACCCCTATGTTTATAGCAGCATTATTTATAAAGCTAAGATATGGAAAGCGCCCAAGTATCCATCAATTGATGAATAAATAAAGAATAAGTGGTATGTATATACAATGGAATATTATCCTGCCATAAAAAAGACTGAAATCTTGCCATTTGCAATAACATGGTTGGAACTAGACAGTATAATGCTAAAAGTGAAATAAGTCAGTCAGAGAAAGACAAATACCTTTACTCATATATGGAATAAAAGAAACAAAACAAACAAGCAAAGGGGAAATAATAAGACATAGAAAGAGAAACAAAGCAAGAAACAGACATTTCATTACGGAGAACAAACTGATGGTTACTTGAGGGGATCTGAAAGGAGTGATGGATTAAATAAGTGATGGTGGTTAATTAGAGCACTTGTCATGATGAGCACTGAGTGCTATATGTTATATTATACACATGAAACTAATACAACCATATATGTTAACTAACTGGATTTCAAATGAAAATTTTTTAAAATCCCAGTTTTTAGCTCACATTCTGGCTTACAAAAGGGATTTAGTCAGGAATTTGGAGATTAGTTAATGAACAAAAAAGTGGTGAACAGGCAGTTGTTAGATAAAATTACTATCCTTTCTGGCATTATCTTATACCTTTTATCTAGAAGTATTTTTAGCACTTTAGACTCTTCTTATTTTATTTTGAGTCATTAAACAAAAATTTCCTCAAAGGACCTTAGACTCCATCCAATTTGAGCAACAGTGTGAGAGAGGAAATGGTGTCAGGAGGAAAAAAAAAAAAAGATGAATCTACTTTTGTTTACTAGTGAATGCATAGTTCTTCCACAGAAGAAGCTCTAAATGGTCAGGGCTCCAGCTTTATATGTGTTCAGTCATATGTTCAGAAGTAGGTAACACTATCAAAAAATATAAAGCATCTGAGATTATTTTCCCTTATTTGAAAGCTGGTGTATGAGTCTGCCGTAGTTTCTTGGGTGTTGATAGAAGACGCAGACTCATGGTTCAGAAATAATATAGTTTATTATTCACAGCAATAGAGGTAGCCAGAATATTAACAGTATTTGTGTGTGTGTGTGTGTATTTGTGTTTGTGTGTGTGTGTGTTTGTGTAGGGGTGGGAGTTATATATCAGTTCTGAGCCTCAGTTCCCACAAGAAGAATCAAAACAGAGGCAGATAATATTTGCAAACACAACAGGTTAAGTTAAAAAAAAAGATACTATTTCTGTCTTCCAAGTCTATTCAATACAACCATCTTCAAAGGATGGCCTAGAACAAATAATAAATGCAGAAATGTAAGCAACCAATTGAAAAGTGTCTCCCAAGAAACACACTTTGAGAGTCTTCATTTGACAAAAATACTATAGGATATTACATGGATCAGGTGCATTGAATACTGGAAGGTTAAAATTACAAGGGACCAAATATTTTTAAGCAGTTCTGGCATCCAGTAGAGTTCAAATAGGTTTTATAAGATTGAGGAAAGAAGCCATCAAAACCTGGGCCCAGGGGCCCCTGGGTAGCTCAGTGGGTTAAGCCTCTGCCTTCGGCTCAGGCCATGATCTCAGGATCCTGGGATCAAGCTCGGCATCAGGCTCTCTGTTCAGCAGGGAGCCTGCTTCCCCCCCCACCCTCTGCCTCTTTGCCTACTTGTGGTCTCTGCCTGTCAAATAAATAAATAAAATCTTAAAACAAAGCAAAACAAAACAAAAATCCTGGGCCCAATTTTCCCAAAAGTATGATTCTGATTCTAGTCTCTATGATGTTATCCCTTGAAGACAATGCCTCTAATTGAGTTGAATTAGTTTACTAAAGAGCATACCCCCATTTGTTGTAGGAGATGAACAATATGCAAGAGGCAAAATGCCACATGGAAGCCACCTGGTCTTCAGTGGAATATAGAATCAGTTCCTTTGGGATGAATTTGTTCCACATTTGACTTCCCACTTAAGGGAAAATAAGAGTGCCTTCTAATAGATTTTAAATAGGAAATGACAACGGAAGCTTATACAAGATTATAAAATGGGAAATTTCATTTAGATAAGCAATCATTTCAAAGTCATCTTCTTAATATTACAGACTCTTCACATAATCATAATTTTATTTTGGTATTATATGGTAATTTCAAATATAGTAAATATAAAGAATTTACCTCTGTAATTATAGCGAGTCTGGTCATAGTTTAATGGCAACAAAACTTCAATTTATAAGTATGGTCTACCAATTATTAATACATTTGGAAATGGTGTGTCATCTTCACTCCACTTGTCTCACTAAAACAGTGAGCCAAAAAAAGTAGGTCCAAGCTGTTTACTATGGTCAAATGGGTTGCTTTTGCACTTGGTAAAGAAGCAGTCATATTTTGGAAGAAGAAACTGAGGCTATTAATATTTTCAACTTATTTTCAGAAAAGGAAAGAAAGGATAATCTAAGCTAAAGCCAAAATCTTACACAAGGTGGCAGGAGAATGATCTTTTCCCAGATAAAGGGTTTTTCATCTTAGCCATGTTAGGAGGAAGAAGAGATGAGACATTGTGGACTTGACTAACGTTTGTACACTGTTCAAAAAGTTTTCAAAATAATGTGTATTATTTTTCTTCTTTTAGTTGAGACAAAAACAAACAAAGAAACAAAAAACACTAATGAGCTTACTCTTAAAAGGAGGTAAACAAGAAACTAGCAAAGATTGAGTGTTAGGTATTGTCCCCCTCCTTTTTTTTTAATTATGTTATGTTAGTTACCATACAATACATCATTAGTTTTTGAAGTAGTGTTCCATGATTCATTGTTTGTGTAAAACACCCAATGCCCCATGCAATATGTGCACTCCTTAATACCCATCACCAGGCTCACCCATCCCCACATCCTTCTCATCTTTAAAACCCTCAGTTTGTTTCTTGGAGTCCATAGTTTTTCATGTTTCATTTCCCCTTCCAATCCCCCCACTTCATTTTTCCTTTCCTTCTCCTAATGTCCTCCATGCTATTCCTTAGGTTCCACAAATAAGTGAAACCATATGATGATTGACTTTCACTGCTTGACTTATTTCACTTAACATAATCACCTACATTCCCATCCATGTTGATGCAAAAGTTGGGTATTCATCCTTTCTGATGGCTGAGTGATATTCCATTGTATCCATAGATCTCATCTTCTTTATCCATTTGTCTGTTGAAGGGGATCTTGGCTCTTTCAACAGAATGGCTATAGTGGACATTGCTGCTATGAACACTGGGGTGCATATGGCCCTTCTTTCCAGTAAAATAGAGCTAGCCTATGACCTAGCAATTGCACTACTGAGTATTGACCTCAAAGATACAGATGCAGTGAAAAGAATTAGGTATTCTTAAAGCACAAATGCAGGGGATAGAAGTTATGGTACAGAAGAGGGAAGGGCAACCATATGGCAGAGTAGAATAAAGTAGCTCAGGAAGAAATTAGTCATATCCAGATATTGTAAGGCATGTGGGGTTGGCAGGGAGAGCATGAGAAATCATGAGAGAAGAGAGAGAAAATGGACCAGGCAGGAGAGGTTTATAACATTTTAACATCTAAGGTAAGCATATGCAAAGCAGAATAGGGAAAGAAATAAAAGTTCTTATAAGAATCAATACATAAGGAATAACGTGGAGGACACTGGGAGATGGAGAGAAGTGTGCTGGGGGAAATCGGAGGGAGAGACAAACCATGAGAGACTGTGGACTCTGAGAAACAAACTGAGGGTCTTGAAGAGGAGGGTGGCAGGTGGTTGGGTGAGCCCAGTGGTGGGCATTAAGGAGGGAATTTATTACATGAAGCACTGGGTGTGGTGCATAAACAATGAATTTTGGATCCCTGAAAATAAACTAAAAGAAAAAAAAGACTGACTACAGACATGGACCTCAGTGTAACACAGATATGGAACTCACTGTAATACCAGCCACTTCCCACCGACACACACAGACTATGATAATAATAAATAATAATGCAATTAAGAAAATTGCCTGCCAAATAATTTTTCCTCTTTTTTATTTTTATGATTATTATTTTTATTTTATTTTTAAAGTTTTTATTTAAATTGTAGTTAGTTAAAATAAGGTTAATATTAGTTTCAGGTGTACAATATAGTGATCAACACTGCCATACAATGGCTTAAATAAAAAAAATGAAAAAAAATTTTTTTAAAGATTTTATTTTTAAATAAAACCTCTACACCCAAGGTGGATTTCAAACGTACAACTCCAAGATCAAGATTTATATATTTTACTGACTGTTCCAGCCAGGCACCCCAACAAATAAAAATTTTATAAAATTGTTGAGTTTGTGGGAGTCTCATTTGCTTAGTCAGTTAAGTGTCTGCCTTTGGTTCAGATCAGGATCTCAAGAGTCCTGGGATCGAGCCCCATATTGCTCATGCTCTCTCTCTCTCTCTCTCTGGCTTTTGCTCTTAAATAAATAAATAAAATATTTTTTAAAAAATTGTTGAGTTTATTTAACTAGTTTTAAACTAGTAGACAGAGATGAAGATAAAGTATGATGTAATGGCACGGAAAAATACAACTTACACGTTTTAAAAAAAAATGTGCAATGCAAGTTACCTCACTTCTTTTATCACCACACTGGGACTTTCCCTACTGAGTTGTTGTAATGTAAGGACCTATTTTATATTTTTATATTTTAGCAAGAGGCTTTCATTGAGGTTAACCCTTAAACTGTCCTTGTTCCCCTTCCCCCAGGGGATTCACTTAAAAACAAGTCCTGGAAATCAGCTCCAGGTAACAAAGCCCATATACAAGGGTGGGTCAGGCCAGGTGGAGACATCAATCAGCGGGAGGGGGGGGGCGGCGTTTGCATATTGTCTCCCTAGATACTAAGGAGTATGCCCCACTCCTCTGCTCTTTGGGAACCTTTTTGGCACTAATCCTAATCAAGGTGTAATAGGCTGGGTCAAATGTCTATACTAGGGTAAATTGAACCTCAATTGGTCACCTAGCCTCACTGTGGAGTTTCCTGTGTGTGTTAAAATCTCATTGGTCACCTGTGCGTGGCCAGGCCTGACTGCATGGCCTTTGCCCTTAAAAGCTAGACTGTGAAACAGCAAAGGGTTGCCTTCTCTCATAAGAGGTGTGGCCCCGAACGTTTGGTTAGATTCTTGATGCTTGGCATGAAATAAAGCTTTGCTTGACCTTTGCTTTACATCATTCTCGCTCCTTTAATCATAGACCCATTATTGGGGCATAACAGTATTAATCTTAAAGTTATAAGTCCACAATGCATCCATCATCCATTCTACCCCTTAACATTCCCCTTTGGACAGATCCATGATCTAGAACAAGCCTTATTTTATAGTGCCTTGTAGGAGATTTTGGCTGCTGCCTAAATTGCCTACTTTCCTCTCACCATTACCACGGAAATTGGGTCCACTGAAACAAAGGGGTAGTGTAAGAAATTAACACTTCCATAAATCTCTTTAAATAATAAAGTATAAGATAGTGATACCTTTTTTTCTGCCACATAACCAATTCTTGCAAGAATAAGGTCATATAAAAGAATTTACAACACATGCTAGCATTATCCTACTGGACCCAGATCATTTGTATGTTTCTCTGTCTCTGAGAAATGTAGTTATTTACATGACTGAAACCTGAAAATTGTTTGATATGACCACTAATATCACCTTCTTTTTTTAAAGCCTGTTTAAGGCTTCTGTAATACATAGGTTTTTTAAAAACTTATTAAGCATCTTGTATATATCAAACACTTTAAAAATCTCTGCTTTAAAAAAAAAAAAAAAACTCTACCTCAATGGAACTTTGAGTCTGAAAAAGATACAGGCAATATACAAGGCAACAGATAGAATAATTATATATTTGATTATATACTCTGAGGATGTCACATTAAATTGATATGAAAACGATCAGAAGGATCTGGATTTTTTGTCAAAATTTTTTGCCTTACAAAGAAATTGATATTTAGGGAAAGTTGTTACTGAAAGAGGTCCTGTGTCAACCAAAAATGTTAAATCATGATCTCGCTAAATTTTCCAGTTGTGATCATTGCTTTGTTTAGCTGTCTTCTATTAAGACTGAATTTAGTAATTCAGTCTCAGATTCAGTAAGTCTTTTTTTTAAAGATTTTATTTATTTATTAGAGAGAGAGAGGGAGGGGCAGAGGGAGAGGAAGAACCAGACTCCTTGCTGAGCAGGCAGCTGATGCAGGACTGGATCCTAGTACCCTGGCATCATGACCTAAGCTGAAGGAAGACACTTAACCAACTGAGCCACCCAGGCACTCTAGACTGTAAACTTCTTAAAGGTAAAAAAGTTTATTCTTCTAGTAGTTCCACAGACATTTCTAACATCCATAAGAAAGCATGTACTGATGTAAAATGCCAGCAAATCAAATTATTTAAAAAAGAAAGAAAGAAAGAAAAGATATATCTGGATAAAGAGAAAAACAGAAAATCTAATAATACATTGAATTATTAGAGCAAAGAGTGGAGGAAGAGAAAATAAATATGAAATAGAGATTTCCACTAAAAGAAAAAAATTGAATAAGGCAGGAGATTTAGAAAATTATTATGACAGACTTGAGAAAAAAATAAAATAGGAATTTTTAGAAAATAGCAATAAATGAAAAGGTAAATTGTTCCTACCTTTATAATATTAGCTGTTTGTTGTTGTTGTTGTTGCTAATTTACCTATTTAAGCTAATAAACAAAGAAAGGTTTCATTTAGGAATAAGGTTTCTATGTATGTATATATATATATATATATATATATATATATATATATATATATATTTCCATTTAGGGATAAGGTATATATATATATATATTTTAATTTTAATTGTTAGAAAATGTGTCACAGAAAGTGTTTAAACTTTAAGATACAGATGCAACATGTAATGAACTGCATTGTTTGAACGTCTAATTTGTAAATGCTGTTAGAGGAAACTTGGTGGAAATGTTCCTATGTGCTTGTGTTTCTGGAACTAAGTATATTTATTAATAAGGAATAGTTTAAAATTATGAAATGACCAGGAGTGGACAATTTTCCTAATCCTATCAGCTCTTTGCAGCTCTTTTATTAGCCCCCTTCAGGAATATCAGCTTTTTTATCTAATTAAATTTTATATTAATGTGCTTTTGACTTTTGGCCTTTCTCTTCCTTCTGTTCTTTTTTTTCCCCTAAATTACATGTTT
The DNA here is from genome assembly GCF_964662115.1 of Mustela nivalis. Classification (NCBI taxonomy): domain Eukaryota; kingdom Metazoa; phylum Chordata; class Mammalia; order Carnivora; family Mustelidae; genus Mustela; species Mustela nivalis. Next base: position 844,954 of record NW_028136539.1, read on the forward strand.
CTGTTTAACAGCTACTATCAATTCTTTGATATGAATTCTCAACATCAATTTACTAACTCCAGAGATGAAGGAGCATCAATATTTAGAAGCAAAGAATACAAAGCCTTGGGCATCTGGATGGCTCAGTCACTTAAGCATCTGCCTTCGACTCAGGTGGTGATCTCAGGGTCGTGGGATGGAACCCCAGGTTCAACTTTCTGCTCAGCTGGGAGCCTACTTCTCCCTCTCCTTTTGCCTGCAGCTCCCTTTGTTTGCGTTCTCCCTCTCTTTGTCAACTAAATAAAATATAATAAAATAATGTAAATAATACATTTATTTATTTATTAAAATGCAATTATTACACAATACATAATGTATTGCATAATTATAATAATGGTTAAATAATTTATTAAATATTTATATTAAATATATCAATTTAATTAAATAAATATTTTTAGAATTTAAAATATTTCAAATTTAGATTATTAAATATTAAATCATTAATTTAATAAATAAATATCTAAACATAATTAAATAAAATAATTTATTTATTAAAATGAATAAAATAATGTTGTCATTATCTCAGCATGTATTTTTAAATAGTCTAAAAAAAAATCTAATAAAGTCTAAATACATTGAGTTCAGATATTTATACAAGTTAACCCAGACACTCAACCCACAGTTTCAAAACTTTTGGTTTTATCTACTACTCAAAATACGATTTTAATGTATTTATTTGTAACTTTGACATAGCAAGGAAACTTGGAGGAAAAGGAGACATTTGCTTTTAATATTTGAAAATTATTTTGTTGATTTAAAAAAATAAAAACCTTAACACGTGAGCATTTCTTCTTAAATAACACTGTGAAGTTTCTGAGTCGCATTCTATTAAAAGTGCTGATAAAATGGCCTCAGTTACTCATTTAAATTATCAGCTGAAAGGGTAACAAATGAAGTAGAGAGCTTTTTAATTATTTATGAATGTATTGCTTGTGGATGGAGTGCCACATAGAGTTACCTCTCTTTTTGGCTTTGTTTTGTGAGCAGCAGTGGAATCTATGAATGAGATTAAACATAAGGACATTCACAGAAATTCTTAATGAACTTCTGGGAAAGGGCAATAAGTGCAAAAAAAAACTGCAGCAAGACTAATTACAAATTTCAAGTGGTCATCGCTTAATTATAGAAGCTTTTAAGTTCAAGTAATATATCTTTTTCATGAGCCTATCATATTGTATTAATTACCACAAACTGCACTCTTGAACACTTATCTTTTCACATATTTCTTATTCTTAGTACTTAAAATTACCCTTATGATTGATAAGTAAATGGATTTTACTGACAATGCATTTATTTAAATAAATAAATAATGCTGTTTATATATATAAAAACAATTGAATATGTGTATGTGTATAATGATTTTTTTTTCAAATTAACATCTTAGTTCTACCACATTAGTTACAAATAGATATAGACTTTATAGATTCATCAAATATTTTATTCTCAAATTTATATGTCCTTTGTGAAATAAATGAAACTGTATATATTAAATATAATCCTATCACATGTAACAGTTACTAGTGCATCCCAGGACATACATAGGTCAGGTCCTCCTCAAGGCATCACGGATAACTGGATTTAACTTTCTATCCTAGGAGTCTTCTGTATATTTCTGTGGCTTTTATACTACAATCAGGAGGAAGAATTCTTTTGCTAAAAGCTTCCAAATGACTATGCGAGTAGATTATTTGTAGACTAGTGATATAATATTATTATTTAATATGTGAAGCATGATAAAATAAAATGCTATTGCCATATTTAATTTGTTCAGTAAAGCATTCATTTAGTTATCAAGCATTCATTTTCTTTTTTTAAAGATTTTATTTATTTATTTGACAGACAGAGATCACGAGTAGACAGAGAGGCAGGCAGAGAGAAAGGAAGGGGAGCAGGGTACCTGCTGAGCAGAGAGCCTGATGTGGGGCTCTATCCCAGGACTCTGGGATCATGACCTGAGCAGAAGGCAGAGGCTTTAACGCACTGAGCCACCCAAGAGCCCCAAGCATTCATTTTCTTTATACAGAAGAGATAGAACAATATTATATAGTAGAAAATACAGTAAATAATCTAGAAACCTTGATCATTTTGTTTTGGCAATTTTAGAACATAAAATTAGCTAAAGCTCAAGTGCAAGTTATATTTGTATCATAGGAGGAAAAGTTAATTAAAAGTTTGTTTATTACCATAGTTTAACACTTCAACAAAATGATAACGAGTCCAAAATCAATGAATATATGAAGTATACAATAAAAACAATAATCTTGAGTGTATGTGACTCACTGTAGGTATTGATAGGCTAGAAATCAAAGGGAAAGTATCTATAGGGTTTGTTCAGTTCCATGCTCATCAGATTAATAGGCTTTCTCATATTGCTTCCTTCACCACATTAATTTGTCTAATGAAGTTTTCAAGAGTTAAAGACAGTGATAGGTTCATGGCTGGAGAGAAGGTACAGAATCTAAGATAGTTCAGCAGTGCTTATTATTTAAGAGAAAGACAGCATGGGAGGTGAGGGGTATATCATGCATCCTGTTTTCACTCCCTTTGTGGAGCACCTACCCTGGAGGTCATGTAATAATAACCAATGACCAAAAAACAATAAAAAAACCCAAACATCCATGTGGAAGTGCCATCCCTGCCTGGAGATGAGTAGACTGCTCAAACAGATCCTGGGCAGGCATCTCAGCCCAGGCCTGTGCTGGGGAAGCTGGTTCATGGCTTTGGGCGCAATCAGGAAGCCAGCAAACTGACAGGAGAGTGCAGCCAGGGTTAACAGGACTGATGATATTTTTGCAGCCAGGCCGCGGGTGGACACCCGCTCAAGGAGCCAGGCTAGGAGGCTGCCCAGCGCCAGCGCTGGCAAAGCTTGCAGCCCCCGGGGCTTCCCCCCGCGCCCCAGCCAGGGCGGGGCCTCAGGAGGGAGGGGGCGGGGCGGCGCGGAGAAGGGGCTTTGCTAATTGCCAAAGCGAAAAGGGAGCTCGCGGAGGACTCAGGAGGGAGGGGGGCGGGGGCGGGTGGAGGGCGGCGGGGAGAAGGCGCTTTGCTAATTGCCAAAGCTGGAAGTGAGCTCACAGAGGATGTGGCTGTGAGTCTGGGAGGAGGTGGAGGGGCTGGCAGAGGAGGGGCGGGCAGCGCCGCGGTGCTGTGCTGCGGCCCAGTGGGGACTGCAGGACCCACCGGACTCGCCGCCCATACGCTCCCATGTGAGGCTCCGCTGTCCCGCTCCTGCTGCCTGCTGCCCCTCCCTGCCCCAAGGCTTCTCCGGACCACCCTCTGCACAGGGGTAAAGTGACACCGCGCCGCGCCCTCACCTGGAGCAGAAAGCTCGGACCCGACCTGGGGGCGGAGAGGGAGGTTGTGGAGGCCCAGCCTCCCGGAACCCCAGGGCACCGGGACCACCCCGGACGCTGCGCCAAACCCGGGTCCTCATGGGGTCGGGCTGGGGACAGCGCCTTGCGAGGTGCCCCCCGCCAGCAGGCACGCTAGCCCCCATCTTTCCGCAACCCCATGAGCCCGTGCTGAGGACCCCCTTCCCTCCCCCGCCATGGCCCCGCTGCTTTTGTTCTGGACTTGGGATCCCAGGTGGAAACTAGTCCCTCAGACCTCCCTGGCAGCAAGGAGGGCAGGGAGGGATTCTTGGTTTTCTGCCTTGGCTCCTCCTCTCTCCCCATTCACAAGCCTTTTGGCTTCCCTTTCCTCTCCTCATTGTCAGTTGTCTGAAATGGTTTTCTTCTGCATGTTGACCCAAAGAGCTATTTCATGAATGAATATACACGAAACTGAGTTGGGGCCCACCTGTGAGAGCCCACCTGTAGAGGCCTTTCATTAGAATGGTCTCTGGTTCTAGCCTCAGTTCAGAATACTGCATGTACCTGAGGACCAAGTCCAGATGTTTCTTTCATCTCTGACTTGAATTTGAAATCCTCCTCAGACTTCAGCTTCCAGGATTTCTCCAGTCCTTGCTCTCCCACTGTCTTGCTGGGGATCCGCCATGAGTGTTGAACACAGGAATGAATGAATGATATATACCCCAGACTGCTGGGGCTTTGTCTTCTTTTGCTGAGGTTGGAAATGCTTGGGAGAGACCCCCTGTATGCAGATAGAGAGCTGCATGCAATTGCTTAGATAAACGTGTTCCCCACTTAATTGCTTGGGCATTGAACATTTCGCCCTTAACCTGTGGCTTGAGTAGTTAGGAGGAGACAATCTGGAGGTGAATCAGAAGATGGCTGAATCCACATGGTGGTGGTCTGGGTTTGGGAGATTTTCCTGTAGATTCAAAGGAAAGATATAAATTCTTCCAGTGGGGAGTGGTAAACTTTTTATCGATGGGAGATGGAAAATAAATGGTCTGGTTAAACTTTCCGGCCCCCTCAAAACCCATTATTTGAAAACACAAAAAGCAAAGTGAAGGGAGAAATCCTCCCACTCCCATTCCCACTCACCTCCATAGCCATCTCCTCTTCCAAGAACCTAACAGACAAGGTGCCAAGAAGTGTTAGGTACCAGCAGTGGTCTCAGATCTCATTCAAGAATCATGGTGAAAGGCTTTCAAATAGATTGTGGGGGAACAGGGGTCCAATTAGGGGGGACAAGTTTAAGGTTTGCCTGGTCCCCTAAAAATTAATGGCACTAGAGAAGATGAGCTTTGGGAACTATAGCTTAATGGATACAATGTGTTAAAAGCTTCAGTGAGTCATGGTGGGAAGAGGCTATGAGGGCAGCAAACACAGTCCTAGATGATGTTATTAATAGCATTATAGGCTCTAGATTTCCTGTGGTGGTGTTCTTGGCAAGACCAGCCCGGCCAAAGTGGATACTCTCAACCTGGAACAGAGGGTCTTGGAGATGCCAGCACGTGAGGTATAATGAGAGGGTAAAATGATAGGAGGTGTCCTTTGGAAGGACTGACTCCTTGACTTTAAAATGGAGAACTCAAATCTGTACGTGAAATCTTTCTGGCTACAAAGAGGGCCAAGGCCTCCTAAGGCCAAGGTCTCCTCGTCACTTTCAAAGATGTCGAAGAATATATTCAGACATTTCAAAGATGTCCTCATATCATTGGTTCCCACTCTGGAATTCTATCAATAAGGTGAGAGTTCCTCTAGTTGAAAAAGAGATCTAAAAAGACTTCCCTTTCTCATGTAATTTCTGTAACCTCCAGGACACACCCACCTCCCCCTTCCAGCTCTGTAATGAAGCCACAGCTGGTGCCAATTTGTGGAACTCCTTAAAGGCTATTCTCCCTTATATACCCCGGGACCAAGTTCCCATGCTCCCTCACCCGATTTCCTGCACTCACCTCCCACCTGGTGTGTTCACACCTGCAAGTGCCTTTTACCAACCCCTTTGCCAAAAGGCAGCCAGAGTGACCTTTCAAAGACCTATCAGTTCCTGGCATTTGTCTCCATAGAAATCTGCACTGATCTTCTAACAAATTCTCAGTCCTCCAAAGGCACCCATAATCCTCCCATAAGTCTCTTCATACCCCTCCAACTGACTGATGCCTGTTCTGCCCCATCTCTCTGCCCTTCAACCACACGGCCTCCTTCTTCCTGTGGAGACCTCTCATGGCACCTGCCTCCAAGCACAGGTGATTCCCATTGATGGGAAGACCCTCTTCTCTCCCCCATCTCCCCACTCCAGTTACTCCCACTTATTCGTGAGCTCACAAGCCCCATGGTACACACTCTCCATGCAGCCTGCTCTCTCTTTTCTAGCACTGGCCTCCGTTTCTAGCTGTGCTTGTGTCATGGATGTCCTTCCCCAGCCAGCCTCCAAGCTCTCCTTCCCTTTAGCTCCAACACCTGACACAGTGCCTGGCACGTAGTAAGCCCTGGCTAGCTTCTAAGAGCCTCACTGAGGGACTGAAAGCATTTTAAAAATGTCACTACGTAGGCTCCAAACTGTAGGCAGAAAAAGCTTTGCCTGGATTGACATTTTAGAGACGTATTGGTCAAGTTGGATGTGTTCACTGACTTTGCCTTGTAAAATTAAAAAAAAAAAAAAGGACCTCTGTATCGCTTCGCATCTACCGAAGGCGCATGTATACTACTAGACCACGTTATGAGCTTAATGGAAGGAGACAAGATGTTTTCGCTAAGAAAATGTATAAGACTGTTGAGGTCAAGTGGGAGGAAACAGTCCGTTTGTTGGAGCATTGCTATCTTACTCTATCACAGCCACTCTTAAAAATCTGACACGGGGTGAGTCAGAATTGTCTGTCGGAGATGAGTTAGATCTGGCTCATGTTCCTACAGACATGAAAGCCAGAAACGAAGAAGGAGGCTTTGAAAGCGTGGGTTGAGGAGGCCGTGTGGTTCACTGCGATGAGCTAAGTGCCCAGGGCCACCAGCAGACATGCTGGCCTGTGTCCGTCCTTTGTTCTGGGGTCCCTCTTGCACCATGTGGTGAGGCTGGTGGCTGGGAGCAGCTCAGACAGTACCTGGTGGCATCTTACCTCTCCCACCCTCCTGTGGGCTCCAGTAGGTCCCAAGGGACAGCCTGCCTTCCTTGAAAAGCCCAGTAGCACTGGGAGCAGAAACTGGGGCCAAAGAGTGAGCACCCTGTTTGACAAGCTGGACCAGCCACCTCTTCTTCAGATGCAGGGGGAGCCCTGGCATGCTGACTCCTCCCTTCTCCCTTTCCCATTTCCTCTCTTCCTCCCTCTTTCCTTCCCCTCTCTCCTTCCCTGGTGGTGCCCTTTCCCAATGCCCACTTCATCCCTTTTCCTTTCTACATACCTGTCTTCTAGAGTTTCTTCTCTTTCCTCCCCATTACTTCCCTTCATCTGAATCTCCTCTTTGGTTCCTTTGTCCCTGCTCTCTGCTCCTCCTCCCCTTCCCTGGCTCCTGTTCAGCTCCATCGCTAATGCAGGCAGAGCTGGATTAACATGCTCACTTGCTAGCTCAGCCACCCTCCAGAGAAGTCACTCTTCGGTGTCCACCTTCCTGACCCTCTGGTCGCTTCTCCACTTGTTCAGATATTGCTCTGAAGTCTGAGGAGGACAGAGCGGGGCTGCCACAGAAGCAGGCCAGAGGAGAAACCAAACCATGTGTCCACACTGTCCCCCAGCACTGCTGCTCTGAGAGCTTTCTGAGTCCTCAACAGGGTTAGGATTTAGGGGCTTCTTCAGAACCGGGAGTGAAAACAACCATAGGTCAAAAGAAAAGCTACGGCCCCCACACAAAAATAATAATCACAAATGAAAACTATGTTAACTCTGAGTCCCAAAGTCGAAAAATTGCCTTGAATCTGTCACTAGAAAGCACCCAAGGCCTCACTCTCTGGGTTCTGGGTGCCCTGGGAATGGCAGGAGGCTCTGACAGGCGCGTGGGAGTGCGGAACCATGGGGGCTAGCCTGCCCTCTGGTGGGGGGGGGGAGGAGAGGTTACCTCCTGTGGCGCCGTCCTGGCCCTACCCCCTGCGGACAGGGTGTGGCGCGGCGTCCGGGGTGGTCCTGGTGCCCTGGGGTTGGCGGGAGGCTGGGCCCCGACCACCCCACACCCCGCTCCTGTCCTGCGTTTTCTGCTTCAGGTGAGGGCGCGTCGCGGTGTCACTTTACCTGTGAGCAGAGGGTCCTCCAGAGAAGCCATGGGGCGGGGAGGGGCAGCAGGCGGCCTGAAGGCCTGAACGGGAACGGGACACCGCGGCGTCAGGGGCTAGGCTGCAGCGTGGGAGCACAGGGGCAGCGAGTATGGTGTGTCCTGCAGTCCCGAATGGGCTGCAGCACAGCACCCTGGCGCTGTGCGCCCCTCCTTCCCGCCTGGGCAATTAGCAAAACCCCTGCTCAAGGCCGCCCCCGACCCGCCCCCCCCTTCCCTCCTGAGTCCTCTGAGAGCTCACTTCCAGCTTTGGAAATTAGCAAAGACCCTTCTCTGCTCCGGCCCCGCCCCCTAACTTCTGAAAACTGAGCCATGGCTGGGGTGCGGGGCTAAGCCCTGGCATGCTACTGCATTGCCAGCTCCAGCGCTGGGCAGCCTCCTAGCCGGGCTCCATGAGCGGGTGTCCACGTGCAGCCTGGCTGCGAATAGATCATCAGTCTTAAACGCCGGCTGCACTCTTGGGTCAGTTTGCTGGCTTCCAGATTGCGCCCAAAGCCAGGAACCAGCTTCCCCAGCACAGGCCTGGGCTGAGATGCCTGCCCTGGATCTGTCTGAGCAGTCTCCTTGACTCCAGGCAGGGATGGCACTTCGACCTGGATGTTTGGGTTTTTTGTTTGTTTTTTTTGGTCATTGGTTATTACATGACCTCCAGGGTAGGTGCTCCACAAAGAGAGTGAAAACAGGACGCCATATATAAGCATACAGCCATTCTAGAAAAATAGCTTGGGGTTCTCCTGGAAACGCTGCATTGGTCCTTGCACTATAGTTTAATAGAAAAGGGATTATGCACCAAGTTACTTAAATGAGCATAGGTTGAAATCGTTTACTGAGAGTAAATATTTTAAATAGTTATATTTTAACTAAATCTATCATCAATCATAAATCTATTACACGAAGGTTAAAGGCAATTTAAAAGCAAGAGCACTCTATTCAGGGTTTTAAATAATCCCTGTCTGTCTTGGCACATGAGAATGCAAAGATAGGAAATGGTTTGTAAAAGATCATATAATAGCTTTTACTAATTCTATTTATTTGACAGACAGAGATCACAAGTAGGCAGAGAGGCAGGCAGAGAGAAAGATGGGGAAGCAGGCTCCTCGTCAAGCAGAGAGTCTGATGAAGGGCTTGATCCCAGGACCCTGAGATCATGACCTGAGTCCAAGGCAGAGGCTTAACACACTGAGCCACCCAGATGCCCCCAGATGAAATACATTTCTGACTTAGAAACTTCAGATAGAATTTTTTTGTCCATGATGACAACTGAAAAAAATGTGTCATCCCTAAACCTAACCTTAAACCCTACCAACGCTGAAACCTAAGCTGACCTTAAAGCCCAAACTAGAACCCTGAATCCCAAACCTGGAATGGAACCCAAAGTCTGTACCTGAGCCCTGGATCCAAGCCCTGAACCACGAACCCAAACCCTAAACCAGACCTCCAAGTCATGAAACCTGAACCCAAATCTCAGCATGAAGTCAAACCCCAAATTTGACCCTGAACTTTATCCCATAAGCCCTGAGTCTTAAAGCCTAAATCATAAACTTAAAGCCCTAAACTATAACTCTGTTCCCTTGTCCTTCACTCTAAACCCTCACCCTAACACTAAACCCAAAGCCTGATCTAGAACTCTGACTAAAACCTGAACCTGAACCCAAATTCACACCCTTCACCACACTTTGCATATGCACTTGCCATTGATGGATATTTGCAGTTTCTACCTTTTGATTTTTGTGAACATTGTTTGGGTTGGGGGCTAGGGTTAGGGTCTTGGATTAGGGTAGGGTCCAGGCTTGAGACCAAGTTGAGGTCAGAGTGTGGGTCTGCATCAGGGCCATGTTCAGTGACACTGTTTGGGTCAAGGACTGTTGTAATTCCACATTGTTTCCAATTCATTGTTCCTTAGCTATTTGGGGGGAAGGTGGGGGGTATTGGGCTCCATGCAGCTTGAATTTCCGGAATGAAATGGCATCAGCTGGACCCGGGGAGGGAGCAGGACCTTCCACTGAAGGGTGAGCTCCCACAGTCCTGCACTGCCTTGCACCGCCTGCAGAGGGCGCCAGACCCCAGCTCCCGCCCTGAGCCCAGGCTGCACAGCCACAGCTGGGACCAGAGCCCCGCCTCTTCAGGACCCACTGTGGAGACTTCTGGAGAATGTGGGGCGCCTCCCACCCTGACAGGACAAGCTGAGGAGGGTGTGGCTCTGCATCCACACTGACCGGACCCGTTGTGGAGGACGCGCCCACACTGGCAGCAGTCCAACCTCCTAAGGACCAGATGCTGGAGGAGCTGAGGAGAAGCCGCCTGAGTGGACTGTCAAGGGGTTCGTGGTCTCAGGACCCCACAGAGGAAGGGCGCCCTGTGTAGACACTGGGGCTTCCGTCGTTTTGTGTGAGGAGACGTGGCCTCCTGCTGTGCTGTGCACGGGGCTGTGGGGTCCCCCCTTTCTGGGCTCGGGTGATCCTAGGTCCTCGTCTGTGTTTGTGTGCTCGCGGATTCGGTTCCTGGGGCTCCTCAGATGGTCTGCAGTCAGGGAGCGTCAGCCTTCTTTGGTGCTTGTGCTCTCCCCACCTCAGCCCTGCGGGGTCCTTCCCGTGTCCACACCCACTCCAGGCTTGCGCCGAGTCCAGAAATTCGGGAGCCAGAGTGAGGACTCTGTAGACGGTTTTGGGGAGAGTAGGTATTTTCCCAGTGTGGGTTCTACCCTGAGCACAGTGCCTCCCCATCTCCGTGTGTACCCCTCCCTGTCTGTCGTCATTGTTGCAGGGCTGTCAGATGACAGGTCTGTCACCTTCTTGGTTCAGGGGCCTCCCGGGTATCTTGCTGTCTTGGATGCAGGTGTAAATGAGATCGTTCTCAGCAGTCTCTTTTTGATGGTTCCTTCCGAGCACCTAGGAGTGCCACTAATTTGTGCATATTGATTTTGTTCCTTGCAAGATCTTGAATTTATTTGTTCGATTGGCCTTAAACTCAATCTGCCAGTTATTTGACCAGCAGCATGGGTTTAATTGGGAAGAGCAGAGAATGGCAGTCTGGGCTGAGCAAGCTAAGGTCCCATCACAGGCAAGTGCGAGAAACAAAGGAGAGTAACATTATTTCATGGAGGAGGAAGAAGTTGGGAAGGGTGCTTGAAGGAAAGTCCCTTGGAGAAAGGCAGGGTGATGGAGAATTCTCACCAGCTGAGCTGCAAAGCTCCTACAAAAAGTCAGGAGATGAACCTCCAGCTTCCCGTGTGGGGCCTGGAATTGGTGAGTCTCTCCTGTGGGGAATTGCAATGTGGAGTCTGTAATGGGCACTGAGCAGCAGGCGCCCCCTTCCAGCCTCCCCTTCTGGCATCCCCAGTCCACTTTACTGGGGCTTCCCTTCCTGCTTTTGCACAGTACTAACCAGCTTGTGGTGGAAAGTTGTGGAAAAACTGAAATTCCAAATCCACTGCTTCTACTGCACCTGAGATACAGTGGCCCATGATTTAATTCTCCCACGAGTCTCTTGCTAACATGTGTCCTCTCCATGTTGGGTGACCTGGATGTGGGAGGGCTTGGACTCCATCCCAAAGTCTGATGTTCTCTCTGCTTCCGTGTCGTCGTGCTAACATGGTTGTTTGGAAGATTCATTTCCTCTGTGGTGATTTCAAAGTGCAGTCAGCTTGTTATAGCAGCACAAATACGTGCTGTCTCCACACTCAGATTCCCCAGCCGTCATTTCTTTACCACGTTTGCCACTTCACACGGGATGCTTCAGTGTGTTTGATCCCACACCAGGACAATGTCCTGCAGAACCACCACATAACCTGAAATGAGGACATCATTACAGAACCCATCCAAGGGTAAGTGTTAGGAACCAGGGACATGGCAGGAGTGACCTGAAGACCCCATGGAGAGCTGTCAGGGTGGCTGAGTTGACAGTGGAGGTGAGGGTGAGTGTCTGGCTCTGGCTTTGTGTCCAGGAGTCAGCTCTGTGTGGGGGTGTCCTCAGCTAGGCATGCAGATTTCTGCTCCTCTGAATCCTTTCCGGAGTTCCAAATGGCACAGTTTCCTTCTGGGCAGCAGGCTGAGTCCTCTGGGATTGCCCATGTGTCCCCAAATTGTAGGGCACCTACTGCAAGGCCTTTGGGGTCACAATCCTGAGAACCGAACCAAACCAAAGGTTATGGTTAGGGCCCACCACATGGCAGGCCCGATCTGCCAGCACTCTGTCCATCTTTCTGGGGGAGGAAGCAGTCGAGGGATTTGTTCAGGGTGAGTGTCAAGCTCCAGGTTTGCATCCAGTGGCCTGCTGAATATGGGGGTGTCCAGAGGTAGGAATGCAGATTTCAGTTCCTCTGAATCCTTTCTGGAGTTCCAAATGGCATGGTTCCTTTCAGGGTGGCAGGGTGAGTTTTATGGTGTTCCTCACTGTCCCCAATCTCTGAGGCTTTGGAGCCAGGCCGTCGGGGACACACCTCTCAGGACAGAATCTAGGCTTAAGAGTTTGTGCCTATGGGCATGGCTGCACTGATCTGAAAGCACTGTGGCGAGGATCACAGGGGTCTGAGTTGAGAGCATGGTTCAGGATCAGTATCAAGGTCTGGGTTTGTGTCCAGTGGACCGCTGAATGTGGGGGTGGTCTCAGATGTCCAAGACGATTTCCCCTACTCTGAATCCTTTCCAGCATTCCAAATAGCCTGGTTTCCTTCTGGGTGGCAAGCTGAAATCTCTGGGATTTCTCAGGTCTTGCCATTGCCCTTGCAAGGGCAAGATACTTTTTACAGTAAAAGAATTCACCAGATGAGCTGAACAGCAGAAAAGACACAGCTCAAGAGTTAATCAGTGAACAGGAATATCATGCCAAAAACTTCTTTGATAACACACTACAGAGCAAGGGAAGATAGGAGAGAAAGCTGAGATATAAAGGACAAACCCTCCAACTTTCCAACATCATTCCCTACTTGTTTATTTCCATTGCTGTCAGCTCCTTCCCAGTCAAAAATATGTCACCTGAGCCAGCCTTTTTTCTTCCTGAGATTGGGGCACTGCAAAGCCCACCAGAGGGGCCAAGGGCACCCCTATACCTGCTGAGCTGAGCCCATTTGTACCCCAACTGTGAGGAGGTACCAGCCTGTCCCCCTGGTGCTCCATGGTCTGTGGCAGTCCTTCCTTCTGGACCCTGCTTTGCTGCTCTATTTTCGCTAACCCTGGTCTCAAACTAGGGATTGCTCCTGGAAGAGGAACTCAGGGAGATGAGGCTCAGGAGGGTCTCCCTGCCTGGAATCTTCGTGTGAGGAGTGCACAGCCAACAGATTTTGCCCAGGGACTTGCAAAATGCAGAGAGGCAGATTTCTTTTCTCTCTTTCTCTCTCTCTCTAGCCTCATACTAACCAGGAGTTCTTAGAACTTTCTTCAGTGACTTCTAGGTGTAGCTTGGCCACTTTTTCACAGAAAGGCCACTTGAGCATGATGAAACACACGTATAAGCAATTACATTAAAAAAAAAAAAAAACAATAAGCCAATGCACACAGACCTTTGACAGCAGCACAGGACGCTCAAGGGACCAGAGTTCCTACCTTGGGCAATAGTGGTAGAGGCCGGGTTCTGCCATGCAGGTCCCTAGACCTTTGGCAGTTTCCACGATTGCAAATCCAGACATGCAGAATCCTGAGGGACAACCTACTAACTGCAAAAGAGCAAAGATTCATCAGGATTCAGAGAGTGGAAATCCATTTGTACTGGAAAAGAAAGAAGTAGGCTTGCTGTGAATCCAGCAGGGAGGACAGGCATAGATAAAGGCTGGTGTATGGGTCACGGAAACTATTGTTTCTCAAGGGTCCTGCTGTCTCTGTAAAATGCTATGAGGACTGTCTCTTGGGGACCTCCTGCTTTCCTACCAGTGACACCCCCAGATTCTGCTTTGCTAGTCCCATGGATTCCTGGGGATACCCAGTTGATAAGCTATGCTGTCCTCATGACAACACTTGCTAATGGACTGAATGTTTGTGTCTTGTCCCAATTCAGATGTTGAAGCCCTGACCCTCAAGGAGTGCCATCAGGAGGTATGGGCTTTGAGAGGTGGTGAGGTCATGAGATTGGAACACTTGTGAATGAGATAAAAGCACTTCTGAGAAACGACCTGAGAGATTGTTCTGCCAGCTGTCATCCATGCAAGTCTACAACAGAAATATGGGCATTTGTAGATAATGAAGCAGTCTCTTGCTAGATATCAGATCTCCCAGGATCTTGCTTTTGGACTTCTCAGTCTCTAGAACTGCAAGGAATAGTACATGTTTTGCTGTTTCAGCCACCCAGTCTGTCATCATTTGTTGCAGCAACTTGAACTGAATAAAGCAGAGCCCAAGTCCTGGTTAATCCCTGCTTCTACTCATTTCCCCTCAGAAAGAGCTTCTAATCCAGAACTGACCTCTGCTTTCCATACACGTGCTTCAGACTCCTTCTGTGAGAGCCCAGACTTTGTAAAAGACTCCTCCCTCATGGCAACCAGCATTCTGTGACTCCTGAGGACTGTCCTCCCTGACTGTATTGAGTCAATCAAACTGATTTTGATTCTGGAGTCCCAGGATCAAGGACTGCATCAGGCTCCCAGCTTCATGGGGAGTCCGCTTCTCCCTCTGACCTTCTCCCCTCTCATGCTCTCTCTCTCACTCTCTCTCTCTCTCTCAAATAAATAAATAAAAATCTTTTAAAAATCTGATTTTAACAGACCATAAGCTTGTTCTTGCTGGTCTTTGGAAGATTAGGCATTAGCCCTTCGGAGAAAGTTCTGAATGGCTGCTTCATGAAGGGGTGAACTGTGTCCCCAAAGTCTCTTTTTGCTGCCTTCTAATCACAGATGCTGAGACAAATCCTCCCAGGTGCTGGTTTTTCAAAGCACTTAATGCTTTGGCTTTGAAGTTCCTCACTTGACAGTTCTGCTTTAATCAGTTTGTGACAAAACAGCCAATTGGTGGTGGATGCAAAGTGCACTGATAAAGTTAATATCAGGGAACAATTTTTTGAGTGTCATGCATGTGCACGTGTGTGCACACACATATCCATGTGCTAAGCATTATGGTAAATGTCTGACAAGAACTAAAACATCAAAAAGTCAGGATACCCCATTAGCTGATATTTTTATTATTCCTACATCCTAAACTATGAAAAACAGGGTCAGAGAATAAGAAGTGGCAAAAAGAATCAAGATTTGAGGCAGTTCGATTTCTCAGCCAGCCTTGATCAATAGGCATGTACACCTGTGTCTAGTTTCAGCTCTGTGTAACCTTGCCATAACCTTGGATAAGCCATTCATCTCTCAAGTTCAGGTTCTTGGTCCAAGGAGGGAAGGGGCACAGGTTGAGTACCTCCAGTGGGACTTCCTGGCAGGCTTGTTCATCCAAGCATTCCTGTTTCAGTTTGAGTAATTGAAGCCAGTCTTTGTTTTACCGAAGGCCAAGCTTGTCCAGTGTGTCCATGCCACCAGCCAACAGCATTTGTCCATGCCATGTAACAACTGAGCAACATTCATAGGAATGGGGGGACGAAAAGATGTCCACAGGTGTTGACAGATGTTCTGCATGGAGGAACAGGAGCTGGGGCCATCACCTGCTGTTTCTAGTGGCCTTCTCTGTCGAGTTAAAATAAATGGCAATTATTTGCAATGACAGGGGTGAAAGTAGAGGGTATTATGCCAAGCGAAATAAGTCAGTCAGAGAAAGACAATTATCATATGATCTCACTCATATGTGGAGTTCAAGAAACAAACCAGAATCATAGGGGAGTAAAGGAAAAAAATAAAACAAGATGAAGTCAAAGAGGAAGACAAACCAGAAGAGACTTTAAAAAAAAAAGATTTTTATTTACTTATTTGACAGAGATCACAAGTAGGCAGAGAGGCAGGAAGAGCGAGAGAGGAGGATGCAGACTCCCCAGGGAGCAGAGAACCTGATGTGGGGCTCGATCCCAGGACCCTGAGATCATAACCTGAGTTGAAGGCAGAGGCTTTAACCCACTGAGCCAGCCAGGTACCCCTCAGAAGAGACTCTTAATCACAGTAAACAAACTGAGGGTTCTTGGAGGGGAGAGGGATGGGTGGATGGGGTAACTGGGTGATGGACATTAAGGAAGGCATGTGATACAGTGAGCACTGGGTGTTACAAAAGACTGATGAATCACTAACCTGTATGTCTGAAACTAGTATTATATGTTAATTAATTGTATTTAGATTAAAATTTTCTTTAAAAATAATTTTAAAATAAAATAAGTAACAATCCAATAATGATCAGAGTTATCCAGCAGGGAGTATCAGATCTAGATGTCAGTTAAATTTAAGGGGCTTGCCGAAGTATAGGAGAGTCACGCTAGGTCATTTTCCTGTGTGGGGAAGTCTTCAGGGGCAGTTCCAAAGACAAAGATTATTAATATTTCTCCTTCCCCCATTCCTCCTAGAGCCAAAGATGTTTCCTCCACTCACCCACTGGCCCTGTATGTAGGTGTTGCTTTCTCTCTACCAATCAAAAAATCAGTGAGTAACTATAACTTCACCTTTTCCAATATCCCCCTACCCCCGACCTTTGGTCTTTAATGGCCATGGGCAACAGGGACAAAGACATTTTTTAAAAACTTACAGAGATCTATTATGCTCTACTACCTTGGCCCGCATGGGCCACTGCAAAGGGATTCTGTGAACCGTGTACTCAGATGAATGGTCATTATCTTCAAAAAGGCAGGGGCAGTGATAGACACAGGAACCAAAAAAGCAAGAGTTAACGGACCATCAGAATAATGGAGTACCAACACTTTTATGTCCTTGGCTTGAATCCTCAAGGTCCAGTGTCTCAACAGAATTTTCATTTTGGTCTCATCTGCCTCACTTGTCCACCCCTGGGCCAGTTGGCAGTTATACTGAGAACCGGAAATTTTCCTTAGAAGAGAGAAAGAGTATTTGTCAGGTAAACCAAGGAAATGTCCATTATAGGAAGTTAGGCCTTTTGTCATGGTACTCCATTAGCACCCTCCTGACTGTTAAAGAAAAAAAAATATTGTGACACCCATTAAAGAGAGTAAGGAAGATTTTATTCAAGGGATGCTACTATGATGAGATTTTATTGTATAGTATGGGAGAGAAATCTGGCTCAGCTCAGACAAATGGAGATTTACAGCTAAAGAGCATGGTGGGGATCACTGAATGTAAAATTAAGATGGAACATCAAGGGTAAGGATGAAGGGATTCTGGCTAAACCATCTGGACAGTAATATTGTTGAAGGAAGGCTAGGGTCATAAACTATTGAGATCAGGGGATAAGGAATTTTTTAAAAGACTTATTAATACATTTTAGAGAGAGGGAGCAGGGGTAGGGGTAGAGGGAGAGGGAAAGAGAATTTTAATCAGACTCTTCACTGAGCATAGAGCCTGAGGTGAGGCTTAATCTCAGGACCGTGAGATCATGACCAGAGTAGAAACCAAGAGTCAAACGTACAACCAGCTGCACCAACCAGGTGCCCTGGGAATAAGGGATTGGATCAGATATTAAGGGTTATAGATACTGAAGCACCTGGGTGGCTTAGTTGGTTAAATCTCTGGCTTTGGCTTGGTCATGATCTGATCCCAGGATCAAGCCTGGCATTGGGCTTGCTGCTCAGTGGGGAGTCTGGTTCTCTCTCTCCCTCTGCTATTCCCCCTGCTCAGGCTCTCTCTCTGTCAAAATAAATAAATCTTAAAAAAAAAAAAAAGTGGTAAGATACCAGGGGTGAGAGATAAGGAATTTGATCAGATATCAAGAGTAGGATAGAAGATTGCTGAAAAATGACCAAGCAGATTTCTTGCTAAAACTGGGCTAAGTGGGCGGAGCCTAAGGTCAAGGCTAGACAGAAAGAGGACTCAGAGGAACTTGACTCGAGTCTGGTCAAGGAGAAAATCTTCATCATCCATGACCATTGTATTTTCTGCAGTCACACATTTTACTAATTCTTTTATCAGACATTCAGTGAACGAGAAACATAAACACAGCAGCAATAATATAACAAATGTAAGCGCTCTAGAAGAGACAAAGGCAGTATGGGAATCCACCTCATCAGATTTAGAATATGCATGACTCCATGACTGAATTACTACCACTGCTTGACTGTTGAGATTAAGATGTAGTACAGAGGATCAGAGGGAAGGGAAGGAAATCTGAATGGGAGTCATCAGAAAGGGAGACAAGCCATGAGGCACCTTTAACTATAGGAAACAAACTGAGAGTTGCTGGGGGGGAGGGGAGTGGGAGACATGGAGAAACTGGGTGATAGGCATTAAGGAGGACACGTGATGTGATGAGCACCAAGGGTTATCCACAACTGATGAGTTACTGAATTCTCTGAAACCAATGATGTACTATCTAATGGCTAATTGAATTTAAATATCTAAAAAAGGCACTTCAAAAAAAAAGATGTAGCATAACTCACAATATCCTTTGAGTGGAAGAATGTGCGGACTTTCCACACCTCTGCTGTCCAAGTCCCATGGCTAGTAGCCACATGTGGCTAATGACCACTTAAAAGGTGGCCAATTCAAATGGAGAAATGCTGTAAAAGCAGAATAAACACTGGCTTTCAAAGACATATTGTAACCAAAAGTCAGAGAGTATTGCCACCCTCACATCACAAACATCGCATGACTTCTACAGCTAATGAGAGTGGGACCCAAGATGAGAGAGGTCAACCTGAAAGTCCATGATGTCAGAAAGAACATGGAGAAGAAAGAGTCACAATCCTGGAGTGGATGGTCTGAAGACTGTCAGAATGCCTTTTTTTTTTTTTTTTTTTTTGGTGATTCTGTATACGGACAAGGAGAATTCATTGGAGATGACATCTGTATGCCTCACATTTTCAAGGGAAAATTATGAAAACGCATATAGACCCACAGCCATAGTTTAATTATGTTTGAAATATATTCAGAACTACTCCAGTCAGTAAATTGCATATTTTCACATTTAGCTTCTCAATTTTCTCTTTGGCACCTCCCATTCTTGAAATCCCAACACAAATCACATCTCTTGCCTAAGGACCATAAACTACCTCACTATCAAAGGCTACAGTTCATTCATTCATTTGATTCATTCAAAGCAACCTAATCTTGAGTGATGTCTTAGGCGCTCTTCTAGGGACTGGTGACACGGTGAACAAAATAGGTAAAAATCTCACTTTCATGGAGCCTCTCTGGTATTTAGGGGAAAATCTTTCCTTATCAACATGAAAATACTTTTTATGGATGTTGCTTAGAATTTCAGTTTTTTTTTTTTCTTGACAGTATCTCAGGTGATCATCTTTGAGGTGGTTCTCCTGAAAATATTTTTGGGGGGTACTGACTCGACTTTCTGAGTCAGACACTTTCCTAAAGACAGGGGTCAAAGGAAAAGTGACAACTGTCACTCTTGCAGTAAGAACAGGGATCACAATGCTTGAAACAGATATGCTGCTCAGCTGTCAGAAAGTCCACAAGGCTCCAAATGTGTGTGGCCAACTAACGGAACCTGTAACTCAGAGGTTATCATCCTGAGAGCAATGGGAAATCCCTCTAGTTAAGGACTCTCCTTGACGGAAGCTTGACAATGGCCTTGATTTACTTACTATGATGTTTAGGTAATTATACACATTAAGAAAAGTGCACAAGGCACTTACATTTCCATGATACCATCAAAGATATTGTTGTTTTATTAAAATGTTACATCTAGAGTTGTAACGTATAGAGTAGTTAAGTCAATCACTATGAGGTACAGGTGAGACTATTGTAACAGCCATACTTCCATAAAAAAGAAAATTTTTTTGTGGTTTCTGATCTAGGAATCAGCCAGTGAATAATTCTATATCAGTGTCCAGTTACCAGGCTAAACATGTAATCTATTTATATTTCTGAGGGTAAGCTGAATTGTGATCACTGAGCCAGCTGTATTCTAGTAACTACTCATTTACCCAACATAACAGATATAAGAAGGTAAAAGGCTTCTAAGGAGACTGGTTACTTATATTTTGAACCACATTTTGGCAGGTATAACTTGCAACTTGTGCTTAGTGGTAAGATTTCTGATATTTACTTTCTCCTTCCTTTGGCAAGTCAAGTTAGTTAAAAAGTAATTAGAGTAGAGTCCATTGTTTTTCTTAAATGCTTACAGAGATATAGAACTCTCAAGTTTCTTTACTAGACAGGATTAGATCACATTAGTGATAAAGATCAGAATGATTTACATTGCTAAAACGAGAACTTCCTGTCAGT
This sequence comes from Mustela nivalis, assembly GCF_964662115.1. NCBI lineage: Eukaryota > Metazoa > Chordata > Mammalia > Carnivora > Mustelidae > Mustela > Mustela nivalis. Next base: position 864,814 of record NW_028136539.1, read on the forward strand.
TTGGAGAAAGCTCATTTTTATAACCAACATATTGGCTGGGCTAGAGATTAATGAGTGCTATGGGTGGGGTGATGAATGTGATATATTCAATGACCTGTGGAATTTGTTCTGTAATTTCCCCACTCCTCTGGTCAGCAGAGCGTCTTCTTCAGTACCCAGCACTGCCCATAACGGCATTCAGAAAATCACTCTCCAAAAATGGTTATTTGTTTTGCCTTTTTTATAATTTTTTAAAACATTTGATTTATTTGCATGTCAGAGAGAGAGAATGAGAGCACAAGCAGGGGGAGCAGGAGAGGGAAGGGGAGAAGCAAGCTTCCTGCTTGGTGGGATTGCACAAGGGCTGAAGAAGACAGAATGGGAAGGGGACAAGGAGAATAGTGGGTTTCAGATTCTTGGGAACAGAGCCCACATCTATTTCTATGTTTATCTCACTGCTATAAACCCAGGTCACAGCAGAGTGCCTGCAGCAGAGTCATGGAAGTGCTCCAGAACTGATAACTATTGCTATTTATACTACTAACATTCCTCCACAAAGGGCCAAGTGTCATAGCTTCTCCCAGTTCCCCACACTGAACGCAATGAAGAATCAAACTATCGGGTGAAGGATGGCGAGGGGCATTTAACAGGACCCAGATCACAGGAGCCATATTGTATTGCAGGACCAGGGGTCTTACCAGTGACTAGGTATTCACTCCTCTTGAGAGGCTAGCTCCTTGGATCTCCCTCTTCAATCCTCTGAACCCATGTCTGGCATCAGAAACAAAAGTAAACATAACGTATCGCCCTTGTTTATTTTTTACTATTATTTGTTACAGAGGAAGAGAGAGATCACAAGCAAGGGGAGCTGCAGGCAGAGGGAAGGCAGGCCCCCCACTAGAGCCTGGTATGGGATCCAATCCCAGGACCCTGGGATCATGACCTGAACCAAAGGTAGATGCTTAACTGAGTAAGCTACCCAGGCATCCCTTATTGTCCTTCTTTAAAATTTAATGTATTCTCTCTCCCTCTCTCTTTGTCCCCACTCTGTCACTCATACTCACATAATCACAGAGTCACAGACAATAGCAAGGCATTTCCCATTCTAATTCGCTAAGGCACTATGAGCTTAAGCTCAATAGAATCACTTTGCCAGCTGCTGCTCTACCATGCCCTGATCCCTTCTCTATCCCCAAGCTCGATCTGTAACTCAAGTGTCATGGTGGTGGCTCTTTCTGCCCTCCCTCCACAAGGCTGTCATCAGCACACTCTTCCCCGTGGCTCCACTCCCCAGCACTGGCTGCCTTTGGTCTACGGGTATGCCCTCTCCTAGAGCTTTTCCACTCTCCCTGAGGGGAAGACAACCCTTACTTCTCCCCGGTGGCTGTCACGTGTCCACTATATATTGTGACGATCAGCCCGATTAAGAGATTGGGAACTAAAAGACTGGCTTCTGCTTATGGATCAAACTAACTCTGGGGCTTGGGACACATGACAGCAGCACATGGTGGTAGAACTGAGATGGTTAGGGAGTTAATCTGCATTTTCACATCTGGTCAGCAGCAGAACAAAGAAGACACCCCAGATCTCCTATCTCCCAGAACAGTACTCTTCAAGTAACTTACAGCACCATCCTTCTCCAGCTTTGGAAGTGGCACTTTTCCAACCCCAAAGTCTTGATTCTAGGCAGCACTCCGAGAGATACTCCCTCCAGAATCACCCCTGGCTGGAAGTAGTGGTTGGCCAAGGCCTCCCAAATATCTTCCCTTCAGAGTTGCACTTGCATCAAACTCAAAACTGTGGCACGTACAGGACTTTCCTGTCGGCCTCTAGCTCTAATGACCTATTGGACTTCAGAGGTGCTCTTTTATACCCACTTACCTTATAACATCAACGTGTGACTCCTCTAGAATTCTCTCCATGGCTTTTCTCCTGTACTAATTGTTATGGACTGAATTGTGTCCCCACAAAAGTCATATGAAGAATTCCTAATCTCCAGTGTGACTGCATCTGGAGATAGGGCCTACATAGAAGGAGGTACTGAAGGCTTGGTGAGGTCACAGGAGTCCTAATCTGCTAGGACTGGTGTCCTCATAAGGGTGTAACACATGAAAGCACTCCCCCTACCTCCCCTCTGGGGGCCCAGAGAGAAGAGGTCATCAGAGGGCACAGTTGAAAAGGTAGTGATCTATAGAACAACAAGAAAAAGCTCACTGGAGACCAACCTTGCTGGCACCTTGATCTGGAACTTCTGGCCTCCAGATCTGTGCAAAAATACATTTCTGACATTAAAGCTCTCCAGCCTGTGTTTGTCTGTCCCCGACGGCCTGGCTCCAAAGCCTCAGAGATTGGGGACAGTGAGGAACACCATAGGACTCACCCTGCCACCCTGAAAGGAACCATGCCATTTGGAACTCCAGAAAGGATTCAGAGGAACTGAAATCTGCATTCCTACCTCTGGACAGCCCCATATTCAGCAGGCCCCTGGATGCAAACCTGGAGCTTGACACTCAACCTGAACAAATCCCTCAACAGCCCCCTCCCCCAGAAAGATGGACAGAGTGCTGGCAGATCGGGCCTGCCATGTTGTGGTCCCTAACCATAACCTTTGGTTTGCTTTTCAAGATTCTGACCCCAAAGGCCTTGCAGTAGGTGCCCTACAATTTGGGGACACATGGGCAATCCCAGAGGACTCAGCCTGCTGCCCAGAAGGAAACTGTGCCATTTGGAACTCCGGAAAGGATTCAGAGGAGCAGAAATCTGCATGCCTAGCTGAGGACACACCCACACAGAGCTGACTCCTGGACACAAAGCCAGAGCCAGACACTCACCCTCACCTCCACTGTCAACTCAGCCACCCAGACAGCTCTCCATGGGGTCTTCAGATCAGCCCTGCCATGTCCCTGGTTCCTAACACTAACCCTTGGATGGTTTCTGTAATGATCTCCTCATTTCAGGTTATGTGGTGGTTCTGCAGGACATTGTCCTGGTGTGGGATCAAACACACTGAAGCATCCCGTGTGAAGTGGCAAACGTGGTAAAGAAATGACGGCTGGGGAATCTGAGTGTGGAGACAGCACGTATTTGTGCTGCTATAACAAGCTGACTGCACTTTGAAATCACCACAGAGGAAATGAATCTTCCAAATATCCATGTTAGCACGATGACACGGAAGCAGAGAGAACATCAGACTTTGGGATGGAGGCCAAGCCCTCCCAAATCCAGGTCACCCAACATGGAGAGGACACATGTTAGCAAGAGACTCGTGGGAGAATTAAATCATGGGCCCCTGTATCTCAGGTGCAGTAGAAGCAGTGGATTTGGAATTTCAGTTTTTCCACAACGTTCCACCACACGCTGGTTAGAACTGTGCAAAAGCAGGAAGGGAAGCCCCAGTAAAGTGGACTGGGGATGCCAGAAGGGGAGGCTGGAAGGGGGCGCCTGCTGCTCAGTGCCCATTACAGACTCCACATTGCAATTCCCCACAGGAGAGACTCACCAATTCCAGGCCCCACACGGGAAGCTGGAGGTTCATCTCCTGACTTTTTGTAGGAGCTTTGCAGCTCAGCTGGTGAGAATTCTCCATCACCCTGCCTTTCTCCAAGGGACATTCCTTCAAGCACCCTTCCCAACTTCTTCCTCCTCCATGAAATAATGTTCCTCTCCTTTGTTTCTCACACTTGCCTGTGATGGGACCTTAGCTTGCTCAGCCCAGACTGCCATTCTCTGCTCTTCCCAATTAAACCCATGCTGCTGGTCAAATAACTGGCAGATTGAGTTTAAGGCCAATTGAACTAATAAATTCAAAAACTTGCAAGGAACAAAATCAATATGCACAAATTAGTGGCACTCCTAGGTGCTCGGAAGGAACCATCAAAAAGAGACTGCGGAGAACGGTCTCATTTACACCTGCATCCAAGACAGCAAGATACCCGGGAGGCCCCTGAACCAAGAAGGTGACAGACCTGTCATCTGACAGCCCTGCAACAATGACGACAGACAGGGAGGGGTACACACGGAGATGGGGAGGCACTGTGCTCAGGGTAGAACCCACACTGGGAAAATACCTACTCTCCCCAAAACCGTCTACAGAGTCCTCACTCTGGCTCCCGAATTTCTGGACTCGGCGCAAGCCTGGAGTGGGTGTGGACACGGGAAGGACCCCGCAGGGCTGAGGTGGGGAGAGCACAAGCACCTAAGCAGGCGGACACTCCCTGACTGCAGACCATCTGAGGAGCCCCAGGAACCGAATCCGCGAGCACACAAACACAGATGAGGACCTAGGATCACCCGAGCCCAGAAAGGGGGGACCCCACAGCCCCGTGCACAGCACAGCAGGAGGCCACGTCTCCTCACACAAAACGACGGAAGCCCCAGTGTCTACATAGGGCTCCCTTTCTCTGTGGGGTCCTGAGACCACGAACCCCTTGACAGTCCACTCAGGCGGCTTCTCCTCAGCTCCTCCAGCATCTGGTCCTTAGGAGGTTGGACTGCTGCCAGTGTGGGCGCGTCCTCCACAACGGGTCCGGTCAGTGTGGATGCAGAGCCACACCCTCCTCAGCTTGTCCTGTCAGGGTGGGAGGCGCCCCACATTCTCCAGAAGTCTCCACAGTGGGTCCTGAAGAGGCGGGGCTCTGGTCCCAGCTGTAGCTGTGCAGCCTGGGCTCAGGGCGGGAGCTGGGGTCTGGCGCCCTCTGCAGGCGGTGCAAGGCAGTGCAGGACTGTGGAAGCTCACCCTTCAGTGGAAGGTCCTGCTCCCTCCCCGGGTCCAGCTGATGCCATTTCATTCCGGAAATTCAAATTGCATGGAGCCCAATACCCCCCAACTTCCCCCCCAAATAGCTAAGGAACAATGAATTGGAAACAATGTGGAATTACAACAGTCCTTGACCCAAACAGTGTCACTGAACATGGCCCTGATGCAGACCCACACTCTGACCTCAACTTGGTCTCAAGCCTGGACCCTACCCTAATCCAAGACCCTAACCCTAGCCCCCAACCCAAACAATGTTCACAAGAATCAAAAGGTAGAAACTGCAAATATCCATCAATGGCAAGTGCATATGCAAAGTGTGGTGAAGGGTTTGAGTTTGGGTTCAGGTTCAGGTTTTAGTCAGAGTTCTAGATCAGGCTTTGGGTTTAGTGTTAGGGTGAGGGTTTAGAGTGAAGGACAAGGGAACAGAGTTATAGTTTAGGGCTTTAAGTTTATGATTTAGGCTTTAAGACTCAGGGCTTATGGGATAAAGTTCAAGGTCAAATTTGGGGTTTGACTTCATGCTGAGATTTGGGTTCAGGTTTCATGACTTGGAGGTCTGGTTTAGGGTTTGGGTTCGTGGTTCAGGGCTTGGATCCAGGGCTCAGGTACAGGCTTTGGGTTCCATTCCAGGTTTGGGATTCAGGGTTCTAGTTTGGGCTTTAAGGTCAGCTTAGGTTTCAGTGTTGGTAGGGTTTAAGGTTAGGTTTAGGGATGACACATTTTCTTCAGTTGTCATCATGGACAAAAAAATTCTATCTGAAGTTTCTAAGTCAGAAATGTATTTCATCTGGGGGCGCCTGGGTGGCACCGTGTGTTAAGCCTCTGCCTTGGGCTCAGGTCATGATCTCAGGGTCCTGGGATCGAGCCCTTCATCAGGCTCTCTGCTTTACGGGGAGCCTGCTTCCCCATCTTTCTCTCTGCCTGCCTCTCTGCCTACTTGTGATCTCTGTCTGTCAAATAAATAGAATTAGTAAAAACTATTATATGATCTTTTACAAACCATTTCCTATCTTTGCATTCGTATGTGCCAAGACAGACAGGGGTTATTTAAAACCCTGAAGAGAGTGCTCTTGCTTTTAAATTGCCTGTAACCTTCGTGTAATAGATTTATGATTGATAATAGATTCAGTTAAAATATAACTATTTAAAATATTTACTCTCAGTAAATGATTTCAACCTATGCTCATTTAAGTAACTTGGTGCATAATCCCTTTTCTATTAAACCATAGTGCAAGGACCAATGCCGCGTTCCCGAGAGAACCCCAAGCTATTTTTCTAGAATGGCTGTATGCTATATATGGCATCCTGTTTTCACTCCCTTTGTGGAGCACCTACCCTGGAGGTCATGTAATAACCAATGACCAAAAAAACAAACCAAAAACCCAAACATCCAGGTTGAAGTGCCATCCCTGCCTGGAGTGGAGGAGACTGCTCAGACAGATCCCAGGCAGGCATCTCAGCCCAGGCCTGTGCTGGGGAAGCTGGTTCCTGGCTTTGGGCGCAAACTGGAAGCCAGCAAACTGACCCAAGAGTGCAGCCGGTGTTTAGGACTGATGATCTTTTGGCAGCCAGGCTGCGCGTGGACACCCGCTCAGGGAGCCAGGCTAGGCGGCTGCCCAGCGCAGGCGCTGGCAATGCAGCAGCATGCCAGGGCTTAGCCCCACACCCCAGCATGGGCTCTGGCCTCAGAAGTGAGGGGGCGGGGCCAGCGCAGAGAAGGGTCTTTGCTAATTTCCAAAGCTGGAAGTGAGCTCTCAGAGGACTCAGGAGGGAGGGGGGCGGGGGCGGGGGCGGGTCGGCGGCGGCCGGGAGAAGGGGCTTTGCTAATTGCCCAGCCGGGAAGGAGGGGCGCACAGCGCCAGGGTGCTGTACTGCAGCCCATTTGGGACTGCAGGACCCACCATACTGGCTGCCCCTGCACTCTCATGCTCCAGCCTAGCCCGTGAGGCCACGGTGTCCTGTTCCCATTCCCGCTGCCTGCTGCCCCTCCCCGCCCAATGGCTTCACTGGAGGACCCTCTGCTCACAGGTAAAGTGACACCACGACATGCCCTCACCTGAAGCAGAAAACGCAGTCCAGGAGCTGGGCGCAGCCTCCCGCCAACCCCAGGGCACCAGGACCACCCCAGACGCTGCGCCACACCCTGTCCGCAGGGGGTCAGGCCGGGACACCGCCACAGGAGGTACCCCCCCCTGCCAGCGGGCAGGCTAGCCCCCATAGTTCTGCACCCCCACGCGCTTTTCAGAGCCTCCTGCCATTCCCAGGGCACCCAGAACCCAGAGAGTGAGGCCTTGGGTGTTCTCTAGTGACAGATTCAAGGCAATTTTTCGACTTTGGGACTCAGAGTTAACATAGTTTTCATTTGTGATTATTATTTTTGTGTGGGGGCTGTCGCTTTTCTTTTGACCTATGCTTGTTTTCACTCCCGGTTCTGAAGAAGCCCCTAAATCCTAACCCTTTGAGGACTCAGAAAGCTCTCAGAGCAGCAGTGCTGGGGGACAGTGTGGACACATGGTTTGGTTTCTCCTCTGGCCTGCTTCTGTGGCAGCCCCGCTCTGTCCTCCTCAGACTTCAGAGCAATATCTGAACAAGTGGAGAAGCGACCAGGGGGTCAGGAAGGTGGCCACCGAAGAGTGACTTCTCTGGAGGGTGGCTGAGCTAGCAAGTGAGCATGTTAGTCCAGCTCTGCCTGCATTCAGTATGGAGCTGAACAGGGGCCAGGGAAGGGGAGGAGGAGCAGAGAGCAGGGACAAAGGGACCAAAGAGGAGATTCAGATGAAGGGAAGTAATGGGGAGGAAAGAGAAGAAACTCTAGAAGACAGGTATGTAGAAAGGAAAAGGGATGAAGTGGGCATTGGGAAAGGGCACCACCAGGGAAGGAGAGAGGGGAAGAAAAGAGGGAGGAAAGAGGAAAGGGGAAAGGGAGAAGGGAGGAGTCAGCATGCCAGGGCTCCCCCTGCATCTGAAGAAGAGGTGGCTGGTCCAGCTTGTCAAACAGGGTGCTCACTCTTTGGCCCCAGTTTCTGCTCCCAGTGCTACTGGGCTTTTCAAGGAAGGCAGGCTGTCCCTTGGGACCTACTGGAGCCCACTGGAGCCCACAGGAGGGTGGGAGAGGTAAGATGCCACCAGGTCCTGTCCTGAGCTGCTCCCAGCCACCAGCCTCACCACATGGTGCAAGAGGGACCCCAGAACAAAGGACGGACACAGGCCAGCATGTCTGCTGGTGGCCCTGGGCACTTAGCTCATCGCAGTGAACCACACGGCCTCCTCAACCCACGCTTTCAAAGCCTCCTTCTTCGCTTCTGGCTTTCATGTCTGTAGGAACATGAGCCAGATCTAACTCATCTCCGACAGACAATTCTGACTCACCCCGTGTCAGATTTTTATGAGTGGCTGTGATAGAGTAAGATAGCAATGCTCCAACAAACGGACTGTTTCCTCCCACTTGACCTCAACAGTCTTATACATTTTCTTAGCGAAAACATCTTGTCTCCTTCCATTAAGCTCATAACGTGGTCTAATAGTATACATGCGCCTTTGGTAGATGCGAAGCGATACAGAGGTCTTTTTTTTTTTTTAATTTTACAAGGTAAAGTCAGTGAACATATCCAACTTGACGAATACGTCTCTGAAATGTCAATCCAGGCAAAGCTTTTTCTGCCTACAGTTTGGAGCCTACGTGGTGACATTTTTAAAATGCTTTCAGTCCCTCAGTGAGGCTCTTAGAAGCTAGCCAGGGCTTACTACGTGCCAGGCACTGTGTCAGGTGTTGGAGCTAAAGGGAAGGAGAGCTTGGAGGCTGGCTGGGGAGGGACATCTATGACACAAGCACAGCTAGAAACGGAGGCCAGTGCTAGAAAAGAGAGAGCAGGCTGCATGGAGAGTGTGTACCATGGGGCTTGTGAGCTCACGAATAAGTGGGAGTAACTGGAGTGGGGAGATGGGGGAGAGAAGAGGGTCTTCCCATCAATGGGAATCACCTGTGCTTGGAGGCAGGTGCCATGAGAGGTCTCCACAGGAAGAAGGAGGCAGTGTGGTTGAAGGGCAGAGAGATGGGGCAGAACAGGCATCAGTCAGTTGGAGGGGTATGAATAGACTGATGGGAGGATTATGGGTGCCTTTGGAGGACTGAGAATTTGTTAGAAGATCAGTGCAGATTTCTATGGAGACAAATGCCAGGAACTGATAGGTCTTTGAAAGGTCACTCTGGCTGCCTTTTGGCAAAGGGGTTGGTAAAAGGCACTTGCAGGTGTGAACACACCAGGTGGGAGGTGAGTGCAGGAAATCGGGTGAGGGAGCATGGGAACTTGGTCCCGGGGTATATAAGGGAGAATAGCCTTTAAGGAGTTCCACAAATTGGCACCAGCTGTGGCTTCATTACAGAGCTGGAAGGGGGAGGTGGGTGTGTCCTGGAGGTTACAGAAATTACATGAGAAAGGGAAGTCTTTTTAGATCTCTTTTTCAACTAGAGGAACTCTCACCTTATTGATAGAATTCCAGAGTGGGAACCAATGATATGAGGACATCTTTGAAATGTCTGAATATGTTCTTCGACATCTTTGCAAGTGACGAGGAGACCTTGACCTTAGGAGGCCTTGGCCCTCTTTGTAGCCAGAAAGATTTCACCTACAGATTTGGGTTCTCCCTTTTAAAGTCAAGGAGTCAGTCCTTCCAAAGGACACCTCCTATCATTTTACCCTCTCATCATACCTCACGTGCTGGCATCTCCAAGACCCTCTGTTCCAGGTTGAGAGTATCCACTTTGGCCGGGCTGGTCTTGCCAAGAACACCACCACAGGAAATCTAGAGCCTGTAGTGCTATTAATAACATCATCTAAGACTGTGTTTGCTGCCCTCTTGGCCTCTTCCCACCATGACTCACTGAAGCTTTTTACACATTGTATCCATTATGCTATAGTTCCCAAAGCTCATCTTCTCTAGTGCCATTAGTTTTTAGGGGACCAGGCAAACCTTAAACTTGTCCCCCTTAATTGGATCCCTGTGCCCCCACACTCTCTTTGAATGCCTTTCACCATGATTCTTGAATGAGATCTGAGACCACTGCTGGTACCTAACACTTCTTGGCACCTTGTCTGCTAGGTTCTTGGAAGAGGAGGTGGCTATGGAGGTGAGTGGGAATGGGAGTGGGAGGATTTCTCCCTTCACTTCCCTTTTTGTGTTTTCAAATAATGGGTTTTGAGGGGGAGGGAAAGGTTAACCAGACCATTTATTTTCCATCTCCCATCGATAAAATGTCACACAGGAGAGAGGTGGCAGAAACGCACTTTCAGGTTAATTTTTTTACAAGGAAGATTGACTTATGAACCTACTTTGTTATTTCCTTTCATTCAATTTCCCTGTACCTCCTTTTCTATGAAGTGTAACGGTAACCCTTTATTATTTTTATTGTTGGCACGTGCTTTGTGAACCATAAAGTGTACCCTATAAATGGGAGCGCTTTTCTTTTTTTTTTTTTTTGTAGTTTACGAAAAACTAATATTTTTTAAATTAATTTTTTATTTATTTTCAGCATAACAGTATTCATTCTTTTTGCACCACACCCAGTGCTCCATGCAAGCAGTGCCCTCTATGATACCCAACACCTGGTACCCCAACCTCCAAATCCCCCGCCCCTTCAAAACCCTCAGATTGTTTTTCAGAGTCCATAGTCTCTCATGATTCAGCTCCCCTTCCAATTTCCCCCACCTCCCTTCTCGTCTCTAACTCCCCATGTCCATGAAAAACTAATTTAAAAACATTCATCCACCAGAGTACCCAAAGGGCTCCCATATAAACTATCTGTCGTTACATTATGTCCCGATGTGGAGCTCGATCCCAGGATCCTGAGATCATGACCTGAACTGAAGGCAGAGGCTTTAACACACTGAGCCACCAGCCCCAATGTATTCTCTTCAGTACCAGAATTTGTAACCAATTGACAGATGAAAAAGGAGGCAGTCAAGTGAAAATCAATAGGTCTTAGACCTGCAAGAAATTTGAATTAGATGAATTCAGCTACTCAGGCACTGTTTCACATTTTCAGATCTCTGCAGAAAAGGAGTTAACCTTTTTACAGCATGTAAAAGAGAAGACTATAACACATACTATGTGTAAGCATGTAAATATCAAAAAATATCCCATTAGTTGCTAAGACACACAGGGCCTATATTTTCTCTCAAATTCATGAATATGTAGGAGCAATAAGTGAGAAGTGAATGTATACTTTTCACTTCGAAGTCTTTTAGAAATCTAAAATATGACTTTCTATGGTTTGTGTCTCCGTATTCCTTTATTGCCAGTTTGAACAAATCCACATGCTTTGATTCAAAGGTAATAAATTCCTCTTATTTGGAAACATGATGTTTATTTTTATTCTCTCACCCTTAGCAGGTGGTTTCATTTTAGCACACTTCAGAGTTATAATTTCATGCTTATTAAAAACATTTATTATGATCTACATAGATAAATGAAACTTTTATTTTATTAAATTATTTGACAAAAAATATGTTATTTTTAAAAATGTATTTCCTTTAGGGTTATTTTAGAGCGTTCAGAGAGGATCTAGGAGTGTGGTATTATGTAGTTTTTAAGTAGGTATGAAATGGTTATTTATAGGATTGTTTCTTTAAGGCTTATGTATATTGTCCATTATATGCTATAAAATATTTTGAAAGTAAATTTAAGGTATGTTTTACATAGTTTATTTTTTGGAAATAAATATTGAAATGACTTGTGAAATTCAGTATATTCTCAACATTAATTTATTTTGAAATTTACCAGTTGTCTACTGAACTATTATATGGCAGATATTACTTCAGACTACACTGGTAAATGAAATACTTGGCTTTGTAGAACTTTTATTTTAATGGGTGAGACAATTCAAAGCTATAAACCTTAATAAAAATTGCATAGTACATTCAAAAAGGATGAGTACAATGGGGAAAAAGAAAAACTCGATCAGGGTGAGAAAAATCAAGGTTGCTAGGCAGGGGATGGGGAGTTAAAATTTTTAATAGGAAGATCAGGGTAGTTACAATGAAGCTGACAATTGAACAAAGGTATGGAAAGGTGATGAATTTGCGCAGAACTATCAGCAATAAGGTCACTCCAGACAAAGGAATTGGCTATCTTGAAGGCCATAAGGTTGGATCATGCCTGGCATATCTGAGGAATAGCAAGGAGGCCACTGTGAGTGACTGAAGAGTAGCAGGGAAAGAGGTCACAGAGGTTAAATGAGTGGCTAGATCATGCAAAAGCTTAGAAGTCATTGTAAAACTCTGGCTTTTATATTTGGAAACTTACTGTGTGATAGAATTTCTGCTAATAACTGAGAGTTCAATTGTCCATAAAATTTCAAGGACTCTTATTCTAGTAAGACAGAATGAAGAGAAAGAGTTCATATTTTCACATGGTGTAACAAATGCTCAGAGATGCAAGTGTAGGAAGCTATAGGATCACAGAAGAAGGCCCTAAAATCACACCAATATATTTGATGACTGTGACTATATATAAATTTGTATTTTCTAGATTTTTTATAGTCATGGAATCACACTGTATATACTATTCATTGCCTGGCTTTTCTTTTCTCAGCATCATTACTTTGAGAATCTCCAATTGTAAATAGTTCATTTTGATGTTGAATAGTAATCTCTTTAATGAATAGATCATAATTTTTCTTTGCTCTATGGATGGACATTGATGAACATTTCCACTGTTTTCAATTCTTAAAAATAAAGCTGATATGAAATTCATATACAAGTCCCTGTATGAACATAGGGCTTGTTTCTCTTGGTTAAATGCCTAGAAGTAAAATGGCTATTTTTGTAACTGCAACATATTTTGCATTTAAAAAAATTTTCAAACTATTTTCCAAAGTGGTTGTATCATGATATATGCCAACAACAGTTTAGATTTTTTGTTGCTTCTCAATCTAGCTCAGACCAAGTACAATTAGCCTTTATAATTTTAGCCATTCTAATAGATATGTAAGCATGTCTCATTATGATTTTAATTTGTATTTCTTTAATGTCTAAATGTTGAGAAATTTGTCATGTGCCTATAAGCCATCCATATACTTTTGGTGACATGTCTCTTCCATTATTTCCTTCACATGTAAAATTGGATACTCTGTTTGGTTATTAGTAAGGTTTTTTATTTTTATTCATTTTTAAATAATCAGAGTAGATGTCCATTATCAGATATGTAATTTGCAAATCCCTTCTCCATCTTTACGGATTCTCAATGGAGCTTTGATAGCTGTGTCTTTCAAGAAATATGCTACTTCTTTCCTGGTACACGGAGGTATGACTAGAACATTATCAATGTTGACCTTTGCAAAGAAAATCATGGCTTAAGATATATGTAGTCTGCAGTTGTTGGGAGTGTTCACCATCCTTGCCTCTAACTCATCTCTCACTGCCCACACATTCAGATATAGGGGAATATTGATTGACAAAATATTAATTGCCAAATAACACTAGTTAGAGAATAAGAAAAATGCAGGCACCTGATTATATAATATTACATAAATAAAATGTGTTTTTATAAGTGCTATTGGAAGTAAATTCCTCAATACTTTAATCACACAGAATGATGGAATCCTAGATTTTTTTTTCTTGTATTTACTAAGAAAATGATCATGCCTCAAGTATATTAAAATGGTATAGGGAAAATTAAAAATTGTTTTAAGATGATTTGCGTGTGTTGTTCGTATGTGAGAGAGAAAGTGAGAGAGAAAGATAAAGAAAAAGAGAAAGGGAAAGACAGAGAGGTGGCTGCAGTGAATTGATGAGTTGGAGGATAGATTTTAAAGTTTTGTCTTTTGCTTTCTACATTTCTTTTTCCTTAGGTACAAGAGAACAATCAGTAATATCTCAGAAGCCTGCTGGTAACATCAGCAGAAAGAATTAGAGGTTCCCAGAAAATTAAGATGACATATAGTTTTCCTGACATAAGAAAAGTCATTTTTTGTCCCCAGCTATTTTCAATGATCTATACCCCACCTGTGTACTTGCCCAAGCACACTTCTTCCAAAACTTCCTGGGAGGTTCTTAAAAAGAAATGCAAAAACCTCACTCCTTAAGGATTTTGAGGGAACAAGGCAATGGGAAAACTAACAGTCACCACCAGACCAGGAAATAGCCTAAGCTATTGAGACAATAAATCAGTGGTAAAACTCCTAGTGCTATTTCAAAAGCAATCAAGGCCTTGCATTCCTTTTCCCAGAAAATGAGCCCAAGACCCCATCTAGTTTCTATCTGCTCTTGAAGCCTGCAGAGTCCCTTTCCCTTGTCCAACAGTTACCTCTGCTTTATTCTAACGTTGAAGTTTCTGCCCTCGGTGGAATACAAGCTTCATTCAGGTGAACATGCAATACACATTGCACAAATACATATGTGGATGTGCATGCATCCACAACCTTATGACCAACCATACACGGGATAATAAAACTCTCCCTTCTGAGTATTCATCTTAAATACTAAATAAAAATCTCTCTCCTGTTCAAACAGTCAAGGCTTTGGAACTTATTCCCTGTGATCTCCTTGTATGTTGTAAACAAAGATTCCTTTGTTTGACAACTCCACCTGTTTCTGTGATTCACCAAAGACTGACCTCAGTTAGTTCAGTTACTGTAATGGCTTTCATTACTCTGATTCTACCTCTGCAAGTCTCCAAATTTAACTATTTTTTCTCCCAATTCTGCATGTTCTTGGCTTTAAACTGCAACTCTGAAGAGAAGATTTGCTTGTTTAAAAAAAAAAATCAAGAAAAGGTAGTAGTAGTTAACATTGTTACTTTGAACTTCCTGCCCTACGGGGCTCTCCTGTTCTTTCTCTTTGACTGCCTGGACTAAAACGACAGAAATTTGGCAATACATCACTCCCCAATCCAGATTACTGCCAGAACAGTTTATACTCTTAGAAAAATATTAGTTTAAAAGATCACATAATTAAATACTTAAGCATGTAGTGTAATATAGTGGTTTACAAGAAATATATTTTGGTCATCTGAATATTTGGTTTTCAACCATGGCTACTGACTCACAGCTCCTAAAACTCTTGGGATTTCCTGTGATAAGGGTGAGAGAGGTGTGTTTTGTTCTGTTAATGAAGTGACCTTCAGACCTCACTCAAGGCAAGGGCTGTTTGCCTGAAGGACCAACCACTTGGTGAAAGCCTTCACAACTTTTTGCCTCCCCTTCCTCCCAATACAGGATTATCTGGGGAGGGAAGAGGATCTGGAGATTAGATCAGCAAATGACAATGATTTAGTCAGTCATGACTATGTCATGAAGCCTCCACAGAAAAGCTGAAAGGACTGGGTTCAGAAAGCTTTTAGTTTGTTAAATGTATGAAAAGGCAGGAAGAGTGGCAGTCTTACAGAAGGTAATAGAAGCTCTGTGCCCATTCTCCATACCTTGCCCTGTGCACTTCTTTATCTATCTATTGATTTAAATCTTCTATTTTATCTTTTAATAAGCTGGCAAACATAAAGTAAGTATTTTTCTGAGTTTTGTGAGTCCCTGTAGCAAATTAAAAGAACGTAAGAAGTAGGCCACTGGGACCTCCAACCTGTAGTTGCTCAGTCACAAGCACAGGTAATAACCTGGGGCCTACAGTGAGACTGGCATCTGAGGTGGGGTTGGAGATAGTCTTGGAGGACTGATCCCTTAACTGATGAAATCTTACACTATGTTCAGGTAGATAGTGTCAGAATTTAGTTGAATTCTTGGAGATCCTGCTGTTGTCTGAAAATTATTTGGCATTGTTGGTATGATGTCCTAAAACCCAAAAAGATATAGCTACCTCAAAATAAGAATACGGTTGACAGCTTATATATAATAAGTGAGTATTTCAGGGATTTAAAATATACCCAATAAATAATGTAAGGAAATAAGGAAAGATTTTGAAATAAAAACAAGAATAAGAACCTAGTGGTACTAATAGATTAAATATATGTAATCTAGTTGAATTAAGAATACAATGGATAGAATACGTAATGGATTCAATAGAGATAAGAAGTCACTTAAGGATATAGTCATCTGGATACCAGCAAAGCATTAAAATTATCAATATAAAAGAGGTGTAAGATGTAGGTGATGTGTGTGGAACAAAAGCTAGAGAAGAAATTAGATTTCCTTACTACTCATAGCCTGTTGACAAGTCCTTGAAGCTCCTCTGGGGACTCAGATGCTTCCATGTGGACACATCCACTCAGGGCAAAAAGCATTCTTAGTCCACCCCCCAGGATACTGAAAATCTACTTTCACATGTAAAAATTACTTTGGAAACTTCTTTATCTCTACTCCCCACCCCTGCCCTCAAGATATACATTGGCAATCATCTCCCAAGCATATACCCACTGATACACATCAGAAGAGTCTCTTCCCTGAGTTTTTACTAAATAGTAATAAATGACCTTTCCCTAACAATAGCTAGCCCCCTCAAGGTCCTGGAAACCTTGTTTATAAAATACCTTGGAGGCTTGTGCTATCCCTAACCTCCTCCCAAATTGAAAGTATATAATCAGCCACTCTTCATGACCCTCTCTCTCTACTCCAAATAAATAAATAAATATTTTTAAATAAAATAAAATAAATGACTTTTTTTAAATGAAAGAAGAAAAAGGAAAGAAATATTTGAATATTAATGTACATCTATTTCTCAAGCATAAAATAGTCAAGACACTGGATTAAAACTTACATACAAGAAAAGAAAGAAAATATTCATAACTAGAGTTGACTCTATGAATCCCAAACTAGGGCATACATACCAAAGACACACAAAAAAAATCACAAGTGATAGAGAGAAAAAAAAATAATTCATTAATAAAGAAACAAGAATCAGACTGACAGAAATTTTTTAAATAACATCAGATATAAAAAAGAATGAAGTAATAGCTTTATTATCTTGAAAAAAATCACAAATGGAAACATTTAGATCCTTATAAAATGTCATTGGCATAGGAAGGCATAATAAAAAAATATTTTCAGGAATACAGACCACAGATAATTTGCCTTAATTTGTGTAGGCAGCACTTAAATACTAATATTATTTTAACAGTTAAAATATACTCTATGATCTTTGAGGTTGGGGAAAAGAGGATGACCAAGTCATCTTGAAATAATTCAGTTTTATGAAAAAAGTAAAAAGATCAAAAAAAAGACTTGTAGAAAAGAGAGATAAAACATATGCATAATAAAAATAAATAAATAAATAAATAAACAGCTGGAGTGCCTGGGTGACTTAGTCGGTTCAAGTGTCTGCCTTCAGCTCAGGTGATGATCCCAGGGTCCTGGTATTGAGCCCTGCATCAGGCTCCCTGCTCAGTGGAGAGTCTGCTTCTCCCTCCCATTGAGAAAGAAAATTTGACTTATTTATTTGAGAGAGATAATCTTTAAATTTTACTTATTTATTTGAGAGAGAGTGAGAAAAGAAAAACATGCACACAGCAGAGGGAATAACAGAGGGAGAGGGAGAAGCACGCCACTGAGCAGGGAACCCCCTGCGGGGCTCTATCCCAGGACCCGGGTATTATGACCTGAGCTATAGGTAGACACTTAACTCAGGTACCCCAATAAATACAATCTTTAAAAAAAAATAAATAATAATAAAAATAAATAATATTTCAGATAGTATGATTTTTTTAATGTAAGACTTGGTATAAAAACAGGATGACATACTTGTCTAATTATAGCAAAAGACTTTGATAAGTTTAGATGCAGTAGTACATAAAAAATTTAACTTCTTTCATTAACTGATAATTTAATTAGATTAAATTAAGAGACATCAAAATTTAGAGAATCTAATAGTCCTGATCTATTAATAAATGTAGCCATCCTAACCCCAAAACAAGAGTCTTCAGTAAGTATATAAGCATAAGTTGAACATTTACACAAACAGGCCATTATTTAGGCCAGAAGTCTATGCCAATAAATTCCTAGAGTTAAATATCAGGCTATATTTTCCAAGAATAAGGCAATAAAATTAGAAAACAATGACCAAAATATTAAATTCATATAATTGGAAGTTAACTTCATACCTAAAAAGAAATAATACAGCTAATTCAGAAATTTTTAGAATTACAGTACTTTGGAAATATCAACTCTCAAAATGAGTAACGGACAGGTGGGGCTAGCAAGAGACTCGTGGGAGGATTAAATCATGGGCCCCTGTATCTCATGTGCAGTAGAAGCAGTGGATTTGGAATTTCAGTTTTTCCACAACGTTCCACCACAAGCTGGTTAGAACTGTGCAAAAGCAGGAAGGGAAGCCCCAGTAAAGTGGACTGGGGATGCCAGAAGGGGAGGCTGGAAGGGGGCGCCTGGTGCTCAGTGCCCATTACAGACCCCACATTGCAATCCCCCACAGGAGAGACTCACCAATTTTAGGCCCCACAGGGGAAGCTGGAGGTTCATCTCCTGACTTTTTGTAGGAGCTTTGCAGCTCAGCTGGTGAGAATTCTCCATCACCCTGCCTTTCTCCAAGGGACTTTCCTTCAAGCACCCTTCCCAACTTCTTCCTCCTCCATGAAATAATGTTCCTCTCCTTTGTTTCTCGCACTTGCCTGTGATGGGACCTTAGCTTGCTCAGCCCAGACTGCCATTCTCTGCTCTTCCCAATTAAACCCATGCTGCTGGTCAAATAACTGGCAGATTAAGTTTAAGGCCAATCGAACTAATAAATTCAAGAACTTGCAAGGAACAAAATCAATATGCACAAATTAGTGGCACTCCTAGGTGCTCGGAAGGACCCATCAGAAAGAGACTGCTGAGAATGATCTCATTTACACCTGCATCCAAGATAGCAAGATACCCAGGAGGTCCCTGAACCAAGAAAGTGACAGCCCTGCAACAATGACGACAGACAGGGAGGGGTACACACGGAGATGGGGAGGCACTGTGCTCAGGGAAGAACCCACACTGGGAAAATACCTACTCTCCCCAAAACCGGCTAAAGAGTCCTCACTTTGGCTCCCGAATTTCCGGACTAGGCGCAAGCCTGGAGTGGGTGTGGACACGGGAAGGACCCCGCAGGGCTGAGGTGGGGAGAGCACGAGCACCAAAGCAGGGGGACGCTCCCTGACTGCAGACCATCTGAGGAGCCCAAGAAACCGAATCCGCGAGCACACAAACACAGACAAGGACCAAGGATCACCCGAGCCCAGAAAGGGGGGACCCCACAGCCCCGCGCACAGCACAGCAGGAGGCCACGTCTCCTCACACAAAACGACGGAAGCCCCAGTGTCTAAACAGGGCGCCCTTTCTCTGTGGGGTCCTGAGACCACGAACCCCTTGACAGTCCACTAAGGGACTTCTCCTCACCTCCTCCAGCGTCTGGTCCTTAGGAGGTTGGACTGCTGCCAGTGTGGGCGCGTCCTCCACAACGGGTCCGGTCAGTGTGGATGCAGAGCCACACCCTCCTCAGCTTGTCCTGTCAGGGTGGGAGGCGCCCCACATTCTCCAGAAGTCTCCACAGTGGGTCCTGAAAAGGCAGGGCTCAGGTCTCAGCTGTGGCTGTGCAGCCTGGGCTCAGGGTGGGTGCTGGGGTCTGGCACCCTCTGCAGGCGGTGCAAGGCAGTGCAGGACTGTGGGAGCTCACCCTTCAGTGGAAGGTCCTGCTCCCTCCCCGGGTCCAGCTGATGCCATTTCATTCCGGAAATTCAAGCTGCATGGAGCCCAATACCCCCCAACTTCCCCCCAAATAGCTAAGGAACAATTAATTGGAAACAATGTGGAATTACAACAGTCCTTGACCCAAACAGTGTCACTGAACATGGCCCTGATGCAGACCCACACTCTGACCTCAACTTGGTCTCAAGCCTGGACCCTACCCTAATCCAAGACCCTAACCCTAGCCCCCAACCCAAACAATGTTCACAAGAATCAAGAGGTACAAACTGCAAATATCCATCAATGGCAAGTGCATAAGCAAAGTGTGGTGAAGGGTTTGAATTTGGGTTCAGGTTCAGGTTTTAGTCAGAGTTCTAATCAGGCTTTGGGTTTAGTGTTAGGGTGAGGGTTTAGAGTGAAGGACAAGGGAACAGAGTTATAGTTTAGGGCTTTAATTTTATGATTTAGGCTTTAAGACTCAGGGCTTATGGGATAAAGTTCAAGGTCAAATTTGGGGTTTGACTTCATGCTGAGATTTGGGTTCAGGTTTCATGACTTGGAGGTCTGGTTTAGGGTTTGGGTTCTTGGTTCAGGGCTTGGATCCAGGGCTCAGGTACAGGCTTTGGGTTCCATTCCAGGTTTGGGATTCAGGGTTCTAGTTTGGGCTTTAAGGTCAGCTTAGGTTTCAGTGTTGGTAGGGTTTAAGGTTAGTTTAGGGATGACACATTTTCTTCAGTTGTCATCATGGACAAAATAATTCTATCTGAAGTTTCTAAGTCAGAAATGTATTTCATCTGGGGGCGCCTGGGTGGCTCCGTGTGTTAAGCCTCTGCCTTGGGCTCAGGTCATGATCTCAGGGTCCTGGGATCGAGCCCTTCATCAGGCTCTCTGCTTGGCGGGGAGCCTGCTTCCCCATCTTTCTCTCTGCCTGCCTCTCTGCCTACTTGTGATCTCTGTCTGTCAAATAAATAGAATTAGTAAAAGCTATTATATGATCTTTTACAAACCATTTCCTATCTTTGCCTTCTCATGTGCCAAGACAGACAGGGATTATTTAAAACCCTGAAGAGAGTGCTCTTGCTTTTAAATTGCCTGTAACCTTCGTGTAATAGATTTATGATTGATGATAGATTTAGTTAAAATATAACTATTTAAAATATTTACTCTCAGTAAACGATTTCAACCTATGCTCATTTAAGTAACTTGGTGCATAATCCCTTTTCTATTAAACCATAGTGCAAGGACCAATGCCGCGTTTCTGAGAGAACCACAAGCTATTTTTCTAGAATGGCCATATGCATATATATCAGGCGTCCTGTTTTCACTCCCTTTGTGGAGCACCTACCCTGGAGGTCATGTAATAACCAATGACCAAAAAAACAAACCAAAAACCCAAACATCCAGGTTGAAGTGCCATCCCTGCCTGGAGTGGAGGAGACTGCTCAGAGAGATCCCAGGCAGGCATCTCAGCCCAGGCCTGTGCTGGGGAAGCTGGTTCCTGGCTTTGGGCGCAAACTGGAAGCCAGCAAACTGACCCAAGAGTGCAGCTGGCCTTTAGGACTGATGATCTTTTCGCAGCCAGGCTGCCCGTGGACACCCGCTCAGAAAGCCAGGCTATGAGTCTGCCCAGCGCAGGCACTGGCAATGGGGCAGCATGCTAGGGCATAGCCCTGCACCCCAGCCAGGGCTCAGGCCCCTGGAGTGAGGGGGCAGGGCCGGCGCAGAGAAGTGTCTTTGCTAATTTCCAAAGCTGGAAGTGAGCTCTCAGAGGACTCAGGAGGGAGGGGGGCGGGGGCGGGGCGGGGGGGGCCAGGAGAAGGGGCTTTGCTAATTGCCCAGGCGGGAAGGAGGGGCACACAGCTCCAGGGTGCTGTGCTGCAGCCCATTCGGGACTGCAGGACCCACCATACTCGCTGCCCCTGCGCTCCCACGCTCCAGCTTAGCCCCAGAGGCCAAGGTGTCCCGTTCTCATTCCTACTGCCTGCTGCCCCTCCCTGCCCCATGGCTTCTCTGGAGGACCCTCTGCTCACAGGTAAAGTGACACCTCGACGCGCCCTCACCTGAAGCAGAAACGAAGGACAGGAGCGGGGGGGTGGGGGGGGGTGGAGTGGTCGGGGCCCAGGCTTCCGGCAACCCCAGGGCACCAGGACCACCCAGGACGCCGCGCCACACCCCATACGCAGGGGGTCGTGCAAGGACAGCGCCACAGGAGGTACCCCCCCCCTGCCAGCAGGCAGGCTAGCCCTCATAGTTCGGCACCCCCACGTGCAGGTCAGAGCCTCCTGCCATTCCCAGGGCACCCAGAACCCAGAGAGTGAGGCCTTGGGTGCTTTCTAGTGACAGATTCAAGGCAATTCTTCGACTTTGGGACTTCAGAGTTAACATAGTTTTCATTTGTGATTATTATTTTTGTGTGGGGGCCGTCGCTTTTCTTTTGACTATGCTTGTTTTCACTCCCAGTTCTGAAGAAGCCCCTAAATCCTAACCCTGTTGAGGACTCCGAAAGCTCTCAGAGCAGCAGTGCTGGGGGACAGTGTGGACACATGGTTTGGTTTCTCCTCTGGCCTGCTTCTGTGGCAGCCCCGCTCTGTCCTCCTCAGACTTCAGAGCAATATCTGAACAAGTGGAGAAGCGACCAGGGGGTCAGGAAGGTGGCCACCGAAGAGTGACTTCTCTGGAGGGTGGCTGAGCAAGCAAGTGAGCATGTTAGTCCAGCTCTGCCTGCATTCAGTATGGAGCTGAACAGGGGCCAGGGAAGGGGAGGAGGAGCAGAGAGCAGGGACAAAGGGACCAAAGAGGAGATTCAGATGAAGGGAAGTAATGGGGAAGAAAGAGAAGAAACTCTAGAAGACAGGTATGTAGAAAGGAAAAGGGATGAAGTGGGCATTGGGAAAGGGCACCACCAGGGAAGGAGAGAGGGGAAGGAAAGAGGGAGGAAAGAGGAAAGGGGAAAGGGAGAAGGGAGGAGTCAGCATGCCAGGGCTCCCCCTGCATCTGAAGAAGAGGTGGCTGGTCCAGCTTGTCAAACAGGGTGCTCACTCTTTGGCCCCAGTTTCTGCTCCCAGTGCTACTGGGCTTTTCCCGGAAGGCAGGCTGTCCCTTGGGACCTACTGGAGCCCACTGGAGCCCACAGGAGGGTGGGAGAAATAAGATGCCACCGGGTCCTGTCCTGAGCTTCTCCCAGCCACCAGCCTCACCACATGGTGAAAGAGGGACCCCAGAACAAAGGACGGACACAGGCCAGCATGTCTGCTGGTGGCCCTGGGCACTTAGCTCATCGCAGTGAACCACACCGCCTCCTCAACCCACGCTTTTAAAGCCTCCTTTTTCGTTTCTGGCTTTCATGTCTGTAGGAACATGAGCCAGATCTAACTCATCTCCGACAGACAATTCTGGCTCACCCTGTGTCAGATTTTTATGAGTGGCTGTGATAGAGTAAGATAGCAATGCTCCAACAAACGGACTGTTTCCTCCCACTTGAGCTCAACAGTCTTATACATTTTCTTAGCGAAAACATCTTGTCTCCTTCCATTAAGCTCATAACGTGGTCTAATAGTATACATGCGCCTTCCTTAGATGCGAAGCGATACAGAGGTCCTTTTTTTTTTTTTTAAATTTTACAAGGTAAAGTCAGTGAACACATCCAACTTGACCAATACGTCTCTAAAATGTCAATCCAGGCAAAGCTTTTTCTGCCTACAGTTTGGAGCCTACGTGGTGACATTTTTAAAAAGCTTTCAGTCCCTCAGTGAGGCTCTTAGAAGCTAGCCAGGCCTTACTACGTGCCAGGCACTGTGTCAGGTGTTGGAGCTAAAGGGAAGGAGAGCTTGGAGGCTGGCTGGGGAAAGACATCCATGACACAAGCACAGCTAGAAACGGAGGCCAGTGCTAGAAAAGAGAGAGCAGGCTGCATGGAGAGTGTGTACCATGGGGCTTGTGAGCTCACGAATAAGTGGGAGTAACTGGAGTGGGGAGATGGGGGAGAGAAGAGGGTCTTCCCATCAATGGGAATCACCTGTGCTTGGAGGCAGGTGCCATGAGAGGTCTCCACAGGAAGAAGGAGGCCGTGTGGTTGAAGGGCAGAGAGATGGGGCAGAACAGGCATCAGTCAGTTGGAGGGGTATGAATAGACTGATGGGAGGATTATGGGTGCCTTTGGAGGACTGAGAATTTGTTAGAAGATCAGTGCAGATTTCTATGGAGACAAATGCCAGGAACTGATAGGTCTTTGAAAGGTCACTCTGGCTGCCTTTTGGCAAAGGGGTTGGTAAAAGGCACTTGCAGGTGTGAACACACCAGGTGGGAGGTGAGTGCAGGAAATCGGGTGAGGGAGCATGGGAACTTGGTCCGTGGGTATATAAGGGAGAATAGCCTTTAAGGAGTTCCACAAATTGGCACCAGCTGTGGCTTCATTACAGAGCTGGAAGGGGGAGGTGGGTGTGTCCTGGAGGTTACAGAAATTACATGAGAAAGGGAAGTCTTTTTAGATCTCTTTTTCAACTAGAGGAACTCTCACCTTATTGATAGAATTCCAGAGTGGGAACCAATGATATGAGGACATCTTTGAAATGTCTGAATATGTTCTTCGACATCTTTGCAAGTGACGAGGAGACCTTGACCTTAGGAGGCCTTGGCCCTCTTTGTAGCCAGAAAGATTTCACCTACAGATTTGGGTTCTCCCTTTTAAAGTCAAGGAGTCAGTCCTTCCAAAGGACACCTCCTATCATTTTACCCTCTCATCATACCTCACGTGCTGGCATCTCCAAGACCCTCTGTTCCAGGTTGAGAGTATCCACTTTGGCCGGGCTGGTCTTGCCAAGAACACCACCACAGGAAATCTAGAGCCTATAGTGCTATTAATAACATCATCTAAGACTGTGTTTGCTGCCCTCTTGGCCTCTTCCCACCATGACTCACTGAAGCTTTTAACACATTGTATCCATTAAGCTATAGTTCCCAAAGCTCATCTTCTCTAGTGCCATTAGTTTTTAGGGGACCAGGCAAACCTTAAACTTGTCCCCCCTAATTGGATCCCTGTGCCCCCACAATCTATTTGAAAGCCTTTCACCATGATTCTTGAATGAGATCTGAGACCACTGCTGGTACCTAACACTTCTTGGCACCTTGTCTGTTAGGTTCTTGGAAGAGGAGATGGCTATGGAGGTGAGTGGGAATGGGAGTGGGAGGATTTCTCCCTTCTCTTCCCTTTTTGTGTTTTCAAATAATGGGTTTTGAGGGGGCGGGAAAGTTTAACCAGACCATTTATTTTCCATCTCCCATCGATAAAATGTTTACCACTCCCCACTGGAAGAATTTATATCTTTCCTTTGAATCTCCAGGAAAATCTCCCAAACCCAGACCACCACCATGTGGATTCAGCCATCTTCTGATTCACCTCCAGATTGTCTCCTCCTAAATGCTCAAGCCACTGGTTAAGGGCGAAATGTTCAATGCCCAAGCAATTAAGTGGGGAACACGTTTATCTAAGCAATTGCATGCAGCTCTCTATCTGCATACAGGGGGTCTCTCCCAAGCATTTCCAACCTCAGCAAAAGAAGACAAAGCCCCAGCAGTCTGGGGTATATATCATTCATTCATTCCTGTGTTCAACACTCATGGCGGATCCCCAGCAAGACAGTGGGAGAGCAAGGACTGGAGAAATCCTGGAAGCTGAAGTCTGAGGAGGATTTCAAATTCAAGTCAGAGATGAAAGAAACATCTGGACTTGGTCCTCAGGTTCATGCAGTATTCTGAACTGAGGCTAGAACCAGAGACCATTCTAATGAAAGGCCTCTACAGGTGGGCTCCAACTCAGTTTCGTGTATATTCATTCATGAAATAGCTCTTTGGGTCAACATGCAGAAGAAAACCATTTCAGAAAACTGACAATGAGGAGAGGAAAGGGAAGCCAGAAGGCTTGTGAATGGGGAGAGAGGAGGACCCAGGGCAGGAAACCAAGAATCCCTCCCTGCCCTCCTTGCTGCCAGGGAGGTCTGAGGGACTAGTTTCCACCTGGGATCCCAAGTCCAGAACAAAAGCAGCGGGGCCATGGCGGGGGAGGGAAAGGGGTCCTCAGCACGGGCGCATGGGGCTGCGGAAAGATGGGGGCTAGCGTGCCTGCTGGCGGGGGGCACCTCGCAAGGCGCTGTCCCCAGCCCGACCCCATGAGGACCCGGGTTTGGCGCAGCGTCCGGGGTGGTCCCGGTGCCCTGGGGTTCGCGGGAGGCTGGGCCTCCACAACCCCCCTCTTCGCCCCCAGGTCGGGTCCGCGCTTTCTGCTCCAGGTGAGGGCGCGGCGCGGTGTCACTTTACCCCTGTGCAGAGGGTGGTCCGGAGAAGCCTTGGGGCGGGGAGGGGCAGCAGGCAGCAGGAGCGGGACAGCGGAGCCTCACAGGGGAGCTTACGGGCGGCGAGTCCGGTGGGTCCTGCAGTCCCGACTGAGCCGCAGCACAGCACCGCGGCGCTGCCCGCCCCTCCTCCGCCAGCCCCTCCACCTCCTCCCAGACTCTCAGCCACATCCTCTGTGAGCTCACTTCCAGCTTAGGCAATTAGCAAAGCGCCTTCTCCCCGCCGCCCTCCACCCGCCCCCGCCCCCCTCCCTCCTGAGTCCTCCGCGAGCTCCCTTTTCGCTTTGGCAATTAGCAAAGCCCCTTCTCTGCCCCGCCCCCGCCCCCTCCCTCCTGAGGCCCCGCCCTGGCTGGGGCGCGGGGGAAGCCCCGGGGGCTGCAAGCTTGACCAGCGCTGGCGCTGGGCAGCCTCCTAGCCTGGCTCCTTGAGCGGGTGTCCACCCGCGGCCTGGCTGCAAAAAGATCATCAGTCCTGTTAACCCTGGCTGCACTCTTCCGTCAGTTTGCTGGCTTCCAGATTGCGCCCAAAGCCAGGAACCAGCTTCCCCAACACAGGCCTGGGCTGAGATGCCTGCCCAGGATCTGTTTGAGCAGTCTACTCATCTCCAGGCAGGGATGGCACTTCCACATGGATGTTTGGGTTTTTTTATTGTTTTTTGGTCATTGGTTATTATTACATGACCTCCAGGGTAGGTGCTCCACAAAGGGAGTGAAAACAGGATGCATGATATACCCCTCACCTCCCATGCTGTCTTTCTCTTAAATAATAAGCACTGCTGAACTATCTTAGATTCTGTACCTTCTCTCCAGCCATGAACCTATCACTGTCTTTAACTCTTGAAAACTTCATTAGACAAATTAATGTGGTGAAGGAAGCAATATGAGAAAGCCTATTAATCTGATGAGCATGGAACTGAACAAACCCTATAGATACTTTCCCTTTGATTTCTAGCCTATCAATACCTACAGTGAGTCACATACACTCAAGATTATTGTTTTTATTGTATACTTCATATATTCATTGATTTTGGACTCGTTATCATTTCGTTGAAGTGTTAAACTATGGTAATAAACAAACTTTTAATTAACTTTTCCTCCTATGATACAAATATAACTTGCACTTGAGCTTTAGCTAATTTTATGTTCTAAAATTGCCAAAACAAAATGATCAAGGTTTCTAGATTATTTACTGTATTTTCTACTATATAATATTGTTCTATCTCTTCTGTATAAAGAAAATGAATGCTTGGGGCTCTTGGGTGGCTCAGTGTGTTAAAGCCTCTGCCTTCTGCTTAGGTCATGATCCCAGAGTCCTGGGATAGAGCCCCACATCAGGCTCTCTGCTCAGCAGGGACCCTGCTTCCCTTCCTTTCTCTCTGCCTGCCTCTCTGTCTACTTGTGATCTCTGTCTGTCAAATAAATAAATAAAATCTTTAAAAAAAGAAAATGAATGCTTGATAACTAAATGAATGCTTTACTGAACAAATTAAATATGGCAATAGCATTTTATTTTATCATGCTTCACATATTAAACAATAATATTATATCACTAGTCTACAAATAATCTACTCTCATAGTCATTTGGAAGCTTTTAGCAAAAGAATTCTTCCTCCTGATTGTAGTATAAAAGCCACAGAAATATACAGAAGACTCCTAGGATAGAAAGTTAAATCCAGTTATCCGTGATGCCTTGAGGAGGACCTGACCTATGTATGTCCTGGGATGCACTAGTAACTGTTACATGTGATAGGATTATATTTAATATATACAGTTTCATTTACTTCACAAAGGACATATAAATTTGAGAATAAAATATTTGATGAATCTATAAAGTCTATATCTATTTGTAACTAATGTGGTAGAATTAAGATGTTAATTTGAAAAAAAATTCATTGAACACATACACATATTCAATTGTTTTTATATATATAAACAGCATTATTTATTTATGTAAATAAATGCATTGTCTGTAAAATCCATTTACTTATCAATCATAAGGGTAATTTTAAGTACTAAGAATAAGAAATATGTGAAAAGATAAGTGTTCAAGAGTGCAGTTTGTGGTAATTAATACAATATGATAGGCTCATGAAAAAGATATATTACTTGAACTTAAAAGCTTCTATAATTAAGCGATGACCACTTGAAATTTGTAATTAGTCTTGCTGCAGTTTTTCCTTGCACTTATTGCCCTTCCCCAGAAGTTCATTAAGAATTTCTGTGAATGTCCTTATGTTTAATCTCATTCATAGATTCCACTGCTGCTCACAAAACAAAGCCAAAAAGAGAGGTAACTCTATGTGGCACTCCATCCACAAGCAATACATTCATAAATAATTAAAAAGCTCTCTACTTCATTTGTTACCCATTCAGCTGATAATTTAAATGAGTAACTGAGGCCATTTTATCAGCACTTTTAATAGAATGCGACTCAGAAACTTCACAGTGTTATTTAAGAAGAAATGCTCACGTGTTAAGGTTTTTATTTTTTTAAATCAACAAAATAATTTTCAAATATTAAAAGCAAATGTCTCCTTTTCCTCCAAGTTTCCTTGCTATGTCAAAGTTACAAATAAATACATTAAAATCGTATTTTGAGTAGTAGATAAAAACAAAAGTTTTGAAACTGTGGGTTCAGTGTCTGGGTTAACTTGTATAAATATCTGAACTCAATGTATTTAGACTTTATTAGATTTTTTTTAGACTATTTAAAAATACATGCTGAGATAATGACAACATTATTTTATTCATTTTAATAAATAAATTATTTTATTTAATTATGTTTAGATATTTATTTATTAAATTAATGATTTAATATTTAATAATCTAAATTTGAAATATTTTAAATTCTAAAAATATTTATTTAATTAAATTGATATATTTAATATAAATAATAAATTATTTAATCATTATTATAATTATGCAATACATTATGTATTGTGTAATAATTGCATTTTAATAAATAAATAAATGTATTATTTACATTATTTTATTTTATTTTATTTTATTTTATTTTATTTACTTGACAAAGAGAGGGAGAACGCAAGCAAAGGGAGCTGCAGGCAGAAGGAGAGGGAGAAGTAGGCTCCCAGCTGAGTAGAAAGTTCAACCTGGGGTTCCATCCCACGACCCTGGGATCACCACCTGAGTCGAAGGCAGATGCTTAACTGACTGAGCCATCCAGATGCCCAAGGCTTTGTATTCTTCGCTTCTAAATATTGATGCTCCTTCATCTCTGGAGTTAGTAAATTGATGTTGAGAATTCATATCAAAGAATTGATAGTAGCTGTTAAACAGAAACATGTAATTTAGGGGAAAAAAAAGAACAGAAGGAAGAGAAAGGCCAAAAGTCAAAAGCACATTAATATAAAATTTAATTAGATAAAAAAGCTGATATTCCTGAAGGGGGCTAATAAAAGAGCTGCAAAGAGCTGATAGGATTAGGAAAATTGTCCACTCCTGGTCATTTCATAATTTTAAACTATTCCTTATTAATAAATATACTTAGTTCCAGAAACACAAGCACATAAGAACATTTCCACCAAGTTTCCTCTAACAGCATTTACAAATTAGACGTTCAAACAATGCAGTTCATTACATGTTGCATCTGTATCTTAAAGTTTAAACACATTCTGTGACACATTTTCCAACAATTAAAATTAAAAAATATATATATACATATATATCTATGTATATATATATATACCTTATCCCTATGGAAAAAATATATATATAGAGAGAGAAACCTTATCCCTAAATGAAACCTTTCTTTGTTTATTAGATTAAATAGGTAAATTAGCAACAACAACAACAACAAACAGCTAATATTATAGAGGTAGGAACAATTTACCTTTTCATTCATTGCTATTTTCTAAAAATTCCTATTTTATTTTTTTCTCAAGTCTGTCATAATAATTTTCTAAATCTCCTGCCTTTTTCAATTTTTTTCTTTTAGTGGAAATCTCTATTTCATATTTATTTTCTCTTCCTCCACTCTTTGCTCTAATAATTCAATGTATTATTAGATTTTCTGTTTTTCTCTTTATCCAGATATATCTTTTCTTTCTTTCTTTCTTTTTTAAAATAATTTGATTTGCTGGCATTTTACATCAGTACATGCTTTCTTATGGATGTTAGAAATGTCTGTGGAACTACTAGAAGAATAAACTTTTTTACCTTTAAGAAGTTTACAGTCTAGAGTGCCTGGGTGGCTCAGTTGGTTAAGTGTCTTCCTTCAGCTTAGGTCATGATGCCAGGGTACTAGGATCCAGTCCTGCATCAGCTGCCTGCTGAGCAAGGAGTCTGGTTCTTCCTCTCCCTCTGCCCCTCCCTCTCTCTCTCTAATAAAAAAATAAAATCTTTTAAAAAAAGACTTACTGAAATCTGAGACTGAATTACTAAATTCAGTCTTAATAGAAGACAGCTAAACAAAGCAATGATCACAACTGGAAAATTTAGCGAGATCATGATTTAACATTTTTGGTTGACACAGGACCTCTTTCAGTAACAACTTTCCCTAAATATCAATTTCTTTTTAAGGCAAAAAATTTTGACAAGAAATCCAGATCCTTCTGATCATTTTCATATCAATTTAAGGTGACATCCTCAGAGTATATAATCAAATATGTAATTATTCTATCTGTGGCCTTGTATATTGCCTGTATCTTTTTCAGACTCAAAGTTCCATTGAGGTAGAGTTTTTTTTTTTTTTAAGCAGAGATTTTTAAAGTGTTTGATATATACAAGATGCTTAATAAGTGTTTACAAAGCCTATGTATTACAGAAGCTTTAAACAGGCTTTAAAATAATGTAGGTGATATTAGTGGTCATATCAAACAATTTTTAGGTTTCAGTCATGTAAATAACTACAATTCTCAGAGACAGAGAAACATACAAATGGTCTGGGTCCAGTAGGATAATGCTAGCATCTGTTGTAAATTCTCTTATATGACCTTATTCTTGCAAGAATTGGTTATGTGGCAGAAAAAAAGGTATCACTATCTTATACTTTATTATTTAAAGAGATTTATGGAAGTCTTAATTTCTTACACTACCCCTTTGTTTCAGTGGACCCAATTTCCGTGGTAATGGTGAGAGGAAAGTAGGCAATTTAGGCAGCAGCAAAAATCTCCTACAAGGCACTATAAAATAAGGCTTGTTCTAGATCATGGGTCTGTCCAAAGGGGAATGTTAAGGGGTAGAATGGATGATGGATGCATTGTGGACTCATAACTTTAAGATTAATACTGTTATGCCCCAATAATGGGTCTATGATTAAAGGAGCGAGACTGATGTAAAGCAAAGGTCAAGCAAAGCTTTATTTCATGACAAGCATCAAGAATCTAACCAAACGTTCGGGGCCACACCTCTTATGAGAGAAGGAAACCCTTTGCTGTTTCACAGTCTAGCTTTTAAGGGCAAAGGCCATGCAGTCAGGCCTGGCCACGCACAGGTGACCAATGAGATTTTAACACACACAGGAAACTCCACAGTGAGGCTAGGTGACCAATTGAGGTTCAATTTACCCTAGTATAGACATTTGACCCAGCCTATTACACCTTGATTAGGATTGGTGCAAAAAAGGTTCCCAAAGGGCGGAGGAGTGGGGCATACTCCTTAGTATCTAGGGAGACAATATGCAAACACCGCCCCCCTCCCGCTGATTGATGTCTCCACCTGGCCTGACCCACCCTTGTATATGGGCTTTGTTACCTGGAGCTGATTTCCAGGACTTGTTTTTAAGTGAATCCCCTGGGGGAAGGGGAACAAGGACAGTTTAAGGGTTAACCTCAATGAAAGCCTCTTGCTAAAATATAAAAATATAAAATAGGTCCTTACATTACAACAACTCAGTAGGGAAAGTCCCAGTGTGGTGATAAAAGAAGTGAGGTAACTTGCATTGCACATTTTTTTTTAAAACGTGTAAGTTGTATTTTTCCGTGCCATTACATCATACTTTATCTTCATCTCTGTCTACTAGTTTAAAACTAGTTAAACAAACTCAACAATTTTTTTAAAAATATTTTATTTATTTATTTAAGAGCAAAAGCCAGAGAGAGAGAGAGAGAGAGCATGAGCAATATGGGGCTCGATCCCAGGACTCTTGAGATCCTGATCTGAACCAAAGGCAGACACTTAACTGACTAAGCAAATGAGACTCCCACAAACTCAACAATTTTATAAAATTTTTATTTGTTGGGGTGCCTGGCTGGAACAGTCAGTAAAATATATAAATCTTGATCTTGGAGTTGTACGTTTGAAATCCACCTTGGGTGTAGAGGTTTTATTTAAAAATAAAATCTTTAAAAAATTTTTTTTTCATTTTTTTATTTAAGCCATTGTATGGCAGTGTTGATCACTATATTGTACACCTGAAACTAATATTAACCTTATTTTAACTAACTACAATTTAAATAAAAACTTTAAAAATAAAATAAAAATAATAATCATAAAAATAAAAAAGAGGAAAAATTATTTGGCAGGCAATTTTCTTAATTGCATTATTATTTATTATTATCATAGTCTGTGTGTGTCGGTGGGAAGTGGCTGGTATTACAGTGAGTTCCATATCTGTGTTACACTGAGGTCCATGTCTGTAGTCAGTCTTTTTTTTCTTTTAGTTTATTTTCAGGGATCCAAAATTCATTGTTTATGCACCACACCCAGTGCTTCATGTAATAAATTCCCTCCTTAATACCCACCACTGGGCTCACCCAACCACCTGCCACCCTCCTCTTCAAAACCCTCAGTTTGTTTCTCAGAGTCCACAGTCTCTCATGGTTTGTCTCTCCCTCCGATTTCCCCCAGCACACTTCTCTCCATCTCCCAGTGTCCTCCACGTTATTCCTTATGTATTGATTCTTATAAGAACTTTTATTTCTTTCCCTATTCTGCTTTGCATATGCTTACCTTAGATGTTAAAATGTTATAAACCTCTCCTGCCTGGTCCATTTTCTCTCTCTTCTCTCATGATTTCTCATGCTCTCCCTGCCAACCCCACATGCCTTACAATATCTGGATATGACTAATTTCTTCCTGAGCTACTTTATTCTACTCTGCCATATGGTTGCCCTTCCCTCTTCTGTACCATAACTTCTATCCCCTGCATTTGTGCTTTAAGAATACCTAATTCTTTTCACTGCATCTGTATCTTTGAGGTCAATACTCAGTAGTGCAATTGCTAGGTCATAGGCTAGCTCTATTTTACTGGAAAGAAGGGCCATATGCACCCCAGTGTTCATAGCAGCAATGTCCACTATAGCCATTCTGTTGAAAGAGCCAAGATCCCCTTCAACAGACAAATGGATAAAGAAGATGAGATCTATGGATACAATGGAATATCACTCAGCCATCAGAAAGGATGAATACCCAACTTTTGCATCAACATGGATGGGAATGTAGGTGATTATGTTAAGTGAAATAAGTCAAGCAGTGAAAGTCAATCATCATATGGTTTCACTTATTTGTGGAACCTAAGGAATAGCATGGAGGACATTAGGAGAAGGAAAGGAAAAATGAAGTGGGGGGATTGGAAGGGGAAATGAAACATGAAAAACTATGGACTCCAAGAAACAAACTGAGGGTTTTAAAGATGAGAAGGATGTGGGGATGGGTGAGCCTGGTGATGGGTATTAAGGAGTGCACATATTGCATGGGGCATTGGGTGTTTTACACAAACAATGAATCATGGAACACTACTTCAAAAACTAATGATGTATTGTATGGTAACTAACATAACATAATTAAAAAAAAAAGGAGGGGGACAATACCTAACACTCAATCTTTGCTAGTTTCTTGTTTACCTCCTTTTAAGAGTAAGCTCATTAGTGTTTTTTGTTTCTTTGTTTGTTTTTGTCTCAACTAAAAGAAGAAAAATAATACACATTATTTTGAAAACTTTTTGAACAGTGTACAAACGTTAGTCAAGTCCACAATGTCTCATCTCTTCTTCCTCCTAACATGGCTAAGATGAAAAACCCTTTATCTGGGAAAAGATCATTCTCCTGCCACCTTGTGTAAGATTTTGGCTTTAGCTTAGATTATCCTTTCTTTCCTTTTCTGAAAATAAGTTGAAAATATTAATAGCCTCAGTTTCTTCTTCCAAAATATGACTGCTTCTTTACCAAGTGCAAAAGCAACCCATTTGACCATAGTAAACAGCTTGGACCTACTTTTTTTGGCTCACTGTTTTAGTGAGACAAGTGGAGTGAAGATGACACACCATTTCCAAATGTATTAATAATTGGTAGACCATACTTATAAATTGAAGTTTTGTTGCCATTAAACTATGACCAGACTCGCTATAATTACAGAGGTAAATTCTTTATATTTACTATATTTGAAATTACCATATAATACCAAAATAAAATTATGATTATGTGAAGAGTCTGTAATATTAAGAAGATGACTTTGAAATGATTGCTTATCTAAATGAAATTTCCCATTTTATAATCTTGTATAAGCTTCCGTTGTCATTTCCTATTTAAAATCTATTAGAAGGCACTCTTATTTTACCTTAAGTGGGAAGTCAAATGTGGAACAAATTCATCCCAAAGGAACTGATTCTATATTCCACTGAAGACCAGGTGGCTTCCATGTGGCATTTTGCCTCTTGCATATTGTTCATCTCCTACAACAAATGGGGGTATGCTCTTTAGTAAACTAATTCAACTCAATTAGAGGCATTGTCTTCAAGGGATAACATCATAGAGACTAGAATCAGAATCATACTTTTGGGAAAATTGGGCCCAGGATTTTTGTTTTGTTTTGCTTTGTTTTAAGATTTTATTTATTTATTTGACAGGCAGAGACCACAAGTAGGCAAAGAGGCAGAGGGTGGGGGGGAAGCAGGCTCCCTGCTGAACAGAGAGCCTGATGCCGAGCTTGATCCCAGGATCCTGAGATCATGGCCTGAGCCGAAGGCAGAGGCTTAACCCACTGAGCTACCCAGGGGCCCCTGGGCCCAGGTTTTGATGGCTTCTTTCCTCAATCTTATAAAACCTATTTGAACTCTACTGGATGCCAGAACTGCTTAAAAATATTTGGTCCCTTGTAATTTTAACCTTCCAGTATTCAATGCACCTGATCCATGTAATATCCTATAGTATTTTTGTCAAATGAAGACTCTCAAAGTGTGTTTCTTGGGAGACACTTTTCAATTGGTTGCTTACATTTCTGCATTTATTATTTGTTCTAGGCCATCCTTTGAAGATGGTTGTATTGAATAGACTTGGAAGACAGAAATAGTATCTTTTTTTTTTAACTTAACCTGTTGTGTTTGCAAATATTATCTGCCTCTGTTTTGATTCTTCTTGTGGGAACTGAGGCTCAGAACTGATATATAACTCCCATCCCTACACACACACAAACACACACACACACACACAAACACACACACACACACACAAATACTGTTAATATTCTGGCTACCTCTATTGCTGTGAATAATAAACTATATTATTTCTGAAACATGAGTCTGCGTCTTCTATCAACCCCCAAGAAACTACGGCAGACTCATACACCAGCTTTCAAATAAGGGAAAATAATCTCAGATGCTTTATATTTTTTGATAGTGTTACCTACTTCTGAACATATGACTGAGCACATATAAAGCTGGAGCCATGACCATTTAGAGCTTCTTCTTGGAAGAACTATGCATTCACTAGTAAACAATAGTAGTTTCATCTTTTTTTTTTTCCTCCTGGACACCATTTCCTGTCTCAAACTGTTGCTCAAATTGGATGAAGTCTAAGGTCCTTTGAGGAAATTTTTGTTTAATGATTCAAAATAAAATAGGAAGAGTCTAAAGTGCTAAAAATACTTCTAGATAAAAGGTATAAGATCATGCCAGAAAGGATAGTAATTTTATCTAACAACTGCCTGTTCACCCCTTTTTTGTTCATTAACTAATCTCCAAATTCCTGACTAAATCCCTTTTGTAAGCCAGAATGTGAGCTAAAAACTGGGATTTTAAAAAATTTTCATTTGAAATCCAATTAGTTAACATATATGGTTGTATTAGATTCATGTGTACAATATAACATATAGCACTCAGTGCTCATCATGACAAGTGCTCTAATTAACCCCCATCACTTATTTAATCCATCACTCCTTTCAGATCCCCTCAAGTAACCATCAGTTTGTTCTCCGTAATGAAATGTCTGTTTCTTGCTTTGTTTCTCTTTCTATGTCTTATTATTTCCCCTTTGCTTGTTTGTTTTGTTTCTTTTATTCCATATATGAGTAAAGGTATTTGTCTTTCTCTGACTGACTTATTTCACTTTTAGCATTATACTGTCTAGTTCCAACCATGTTATTGCAAATGGCAAGATTTCAGTCTTTTTTATGGCAGAATAATATTCCATTGTATATAGATACCACTTATTCTTTATTTATTCATCAATTGATGGATACTTGGGCGCTTTCCATATCTTAGCTTTATAAATAATGCTGCTATAAACATAGGGGTGCTAGCATCCCTTTGAATAAGTTTTCTTATATTCATTGGGTAAATACACACCAACAGGAATGTTGGATCACAAAGGACTTCTATTTTTAAATTTTATGGAAATTCCATACTGTTTTCAAATATGGCTGTATCAGTTTGCATCACCACCAACAGTTCACAATTGTTACTTTTTCTTTTTTTTTTTTTTTAAGATTTTATTCATTTGACAGAGAGAGATCACAAGTAGAGAGAGAGAGAAGAGGGAGCAGGCTCCATGCCTGGCAGAGAGCCCGATGTGGGACTTGATCCCAGGACCCTGAGATCATGGCCTGAGCTGAAGGCAGAGGCTTAACCCACTGAGCCACCCAGGCAGCCCCCACAAGTGTTACTTTTTCACATCCTCTCCAACACCTTTTGTTTCTTGTAGTGTTGATTTTAGCCATTCTGACAGGTGTGAGGTGGTATCTCTTTCTAGTTTTGCTTTGCAATTTCCTGATGATACATGATGATGGACATCTTTTCATGTATCTACTGAACATTTGAATGTGTTCTTTGGGGAAACACTTGTTCATGTCTTCTATCCATGTTTTTATTGGATTATTTGTTTTTGGATGTTGACTAAAAACTGGATATTAAGTAACACACAAGACAGGTTTCCTTGAGCTTAAATTTTATTTGCATGAGTATCATTAACAGGAAAAAATATGCATATGTGTATGTACAAGTGTGTTTATGTATACATCTATCTATCTATCCTCTATCCCATGTCTTCTAATTGTGGTAAATCCTGTGAGGTGGGGAATGGGATAGTCTGAAGAAATATGCTTCTGGATATGCTGGGTAAGCAAATTTAATTGCACTCAGATGCATTGGATATAAGTGAATCACTCAAATGAGTTATTTAATATTATATAGAAACAAATTAAAAGTTTATGTAGTTGAAAATAATAGGTAGTTAAAATAATTTTTTTGTTTGTTGTTTTTGTGTCTTTTTTTGTTTATATATACTATGGTGTGAATGTTTATGTCTCCCAAAATCATATTATGAAATCTAACTCTGTAAGTGCTAGTATTAAAACATAGGGGCCTTTGGGAGGTGATTAGGTCATAAGTGGGATTACAGTCCTTTTAAAGGAGACCCCAGTGAGTTCTCTTGATTCATTCATCATGTACGTTTACAGTGAGAAGATAGCCATCTATGAGGAAGTGGGCTCTCCCTGGATCTGCCCATTCCTTAATCTTGAACTTCTCCGTTCTAGAACTGTGAGAAATAAATTCCTATTCTTTATAAGCTATTAAGTCTATATCATGTCCGTTATAGCAGCCTGCATGCAGAAGGACACTATGACCTAAAATGAGAGCAATAAATATAAAGTTTCAGTAAAGTCAGTTGGTACAATGTTTTTTTTTTTTTTAATTAGAGAAGACATGCTGCTTCATGTTAAACCTTGATATTGTATATGTTTCTTGAAGGGCCACTTCTTACTCCTTTGTGTGTTTTCCACAAAGTCCAGGATGATGCCTTACATAAAGGTAATATTTTATAAATACTGTTGGAAATATATACTTCTCTAAAATCTTATTTTGCCTACAGATTACTTGGATCCACTTTGCCTTGTGTAGAATATTTGAAATATATTAAGAACAGAATGTCTCTCTAAATAACATTTAGAATCATCATTAGTTTATGACTCCTGACTCATTTGTTTATGCAGTGATACTTACTGCAAGAACACTGAAGTTTGTAATATAATTTTGAATTAATCACCAAGCTAGTTTATTTTAACTTATGAAAAAATAATTTCTCATGTTGGTTTAATTCTGCTCTTATGTTATGGTCATGACATTTTCATTAAAATAAAGTAGAAAATAGAAGTAAATAATAAATGAAAAATAAAAATTAAAAAATAAAAAAATAAAAGCAAATCTCTTGTGAAATGTTAAACTTTTCTTACTTATTTTGTTTTGCTTTTCTTCTACCATGCTGGCAAAGCTGTATATTGCAGATAGGTACAATTTTCTAGGTTCTAGGTTTGTTACTTTTGCTAAAATTTTCAAAATATAAGGAGTTGAATAGTCATGGATTGTTTATTAAACTCCTTATCTACACATATAAAAATAAAACAATGATGGTGACCTGGGTATTTCTAAAATTGTATTCTGTTTTTCCATACTATGGTTTACAATGTAATTAATAAAGATTCTGCATATATTAACATCATCCCATTCTATCTCATCTGTATGTCCATACAGAGCATGTATGATTTCTATTCATTGCTATGTTGTGGTGAAGAGATTGTCTGAAGTAGCCTATATTTATGCAGGTAGATCTTAAGCTACGGTGCTCTTGTTTATTTGCTTGTTCGTGATCAGTATGTTTGAAAGATGGTAACTATTGCATCAGGTGTGACGATTAAAAAATATTATTGGTGCCTGATACACTGTGATAAAATAGGTAAGTCAATTCATAATTTGTTAATTAAATTAGAAAAGAAATTCCTTTGGATTTGTTCTTTATTAAGAGTTTTTTTTTTTTTTAACGAATGCCTTGGGATTTTTTTGTGTAATATATATCACATGCCTCAACCTTTAAATTTGAATTTAGAAAAGAGTTATCAGAATGAGCCTAGAAAATATTGTTATGGGGGCGCCTGGGTGGCTCAGTGGGTTAAGCCGCTGCCTTCGGCTCAGGTCATAATCTCAGAGTCCTGGGATTGAGTCCCACATTGGGCTCTCTGCTCAGCAGGGTGCCTGCTTCTTCCTCTCTCTCTGCCTGCCTCTCTGCCTACTTGTGATCTCTCTCTGTCAAATAAATAAATAAAATCTTAAAAAAAAAGAAAACATTGTTTTGAAATATTTTTGTTCTGTTGTATTATGTTAACTTAGGAAATAATGGTAGTTATTTTTATTAGCATTTCCTACTTTCCACATGCCCTTACAGATGAGATATCATGTTTTTCCTACTCTTTTTATCGTGGTTGTTATATTCTTCATGATCAATAACAATCAATGAAAATTCATAACATTAATTTTCTTTGGGAAAGTGATATTTTAGCAGGAATCCATGACCAAAAATTTTAGCTGTTGTTCTTCCAGGAGATGAGACTATCAATGTTCCCAAAATTTCAAGAAATAGAACTTATTAATTGTGTTGGTTGATGTTTATTGTCTCTGAACTTAGAGGTGCATAATTCAATTTAAAATTTATTTTGGGGGCGCCTGGGTGGCTCAGTGGGTTAAAGCCTCTGCCTTTGGCTCAGGTCATGATCCCAGGGTCTTGGGATCGAGCCCCGCATCGGGCTCTCTGCCTAGCAGGGAGCCTGCTTCCTCTTCCCTCTCTCTCTGCCTGCCTCTCTGCCTACTTGTGATCTCTATCTGTCAAATAAAATAAATAAAATCTTAAAAAAAACGGAGTGGACCTTATGGGGGTGCTTATCTGAAATTGAGGGACATTATAAAAAAATAAAAAATAAAATTTATTTTGAATTGAAAACAAGATCTTACTGAAGTTTAGGCATCCCACTTTATATCAGGCCTCCAGTACATTCTAATTTATTTATAGAAAATATCATAAACATGAATGACACTTTTCCTATTGCATTTATATGAAACTGCAATGACTCAAAGATGTCAGATTTGAAAAGCACTACCTTTCTATAATTTCTGTTTCTTAGGAGGAATGGATATACCATTTTAGCTCAATTATCCAACAGTATTCAAAACCACCATGAATTTTAAAACATAGTTATTACACCCTAAAAATCAAGTATGAAAATGTATAAACAACCAAATCTCTATCTGTAAATGAAATACTCCCACACAGACGGGTTTTAAAACTTTCTAACTTAAGGAATTTGATAGCACAGACTCAGGGTAGTAGTTTCAGTGCCTACAGTATACTTTCAGGGAGAGAGTAATGTAAGCTCTGAGTCACTTTCTGCCTAGAGATGACCTAATAGTGGTTCTGGCATTGTTTGTTTGTTTTTGAAAATACGTTCCTGGGCGTCATTCAGAAAATGCAGAGTTTGGCATCTATATAAATTAAGGATGATCTTTTTGAACTTTTGTCTTTCATTACATCAAATTAACATAATTGGACAGAAATTCCACTAAATTAAGCATTGTTAGGAAATGTGTAAATTGGAGCTACTCAAATTAGTTGCTCTTTGAACTATGTGCTGTTGGTTCAGGATTAGATAAGGAGTTTGAAGGCAAACCTAAATCATTGCTTCCTTTTTTGAGAGATTCTCAGCATATTTTCTTAAAATTAGCTGAAATAAACAATGTGTTTAGTCGCAAAGTGATTTGCATTTTTGCACAAACTCCCTATCTCCTTGAGAATTATAACAGATATTTCATGAAACATCATTGATCTTTACTTTGTTACACTGCTGTAAAGTACATTTAGAGTTGCCAGTTAAAGGTGTTAGTGTTGAGATGAAATGTCATGCATTTTTCTTCACTTCCATGCAAATGAACACAGTAAATTATTAAGACACAATGAAGAAAAAAAAATTGACAATGAGTTCCAGATTTTAAAAATCACTTGCCATTCAATCCAAATTGTGAGTTTGATCAGTTACCGAACACTTTATAATGCACCCCCGGTAATTTTACAGAGATTACTTTTTTCTTACCAATTCTTGATTATTCTGTCTTGCAATTCAGAGAAAGCTAACTAATTTAAAATAAACTTCCGTTAATTTTGATTGTTATAAACTTAAAATTGATTAATTTCCATATACAGAGTTTAAAATGTTCACAATTGACATTAAATATATATTCTGTGTATACCTTGGAAAAATTATACTGAAAATTGAAATTAAACTGATGTTGTATATAGCTGCAAGAAGCCGCCTGTCCCATTTCATCTTACTATATAAGTTGTGTCAGGTAATTTATAAAATCCCTGCTGCATAACAAATCTATTTTTTGTTGGAATGGGTAGTAATGTTTCTTCTTATTTCGAAATAAGAGTTGGTCTATGAGTGCCTCTGCAACTGTATTTTTCCTAAGTGGCTTCATGGTCCTGAACTGAGAAAGCTCAGAGCATTAAACATCAAAGTAATATATTTTGACACAATTAGACATCAAGGAAATGCAATTAAAATGACACTGAGAGGGCGCCTGGGTGGCTCAGTGGGTTAAGCCGCTGCCTTCAGCTCAGGTCATGATCTCAGGGTCCTGGGATCGAGTCCCGCATCGGGCTCTCTGCTCAGCAGGGAGCCTGCTTCCCCCCCTCTCTCTCTGCCTGCCTCTCCATCTACTTGTGATTTCTCTCTGTCAAATAAACAAATAAAATCTTTTAAAAAAAAATGACACTGAGATATCACTACACACTTACCAGAATGGCTAAAATAAAATATAATGACAAGCCCAAAAGAAAAAAATATACCATTTGATGATACACAATGGCAAGTTGTACCATAA
The DNA here is from genome assembly GCF_964662115.1 of Mustela nivalis. NCBI lineage: Eukaryota > Metazoa > Chordata > Mammalia > Carnivora > Mustelidae > Mustela > Mustela nivalis. The sequence goes on from NW_028136539.1 coordinate 906,384, forward strand.
CTTAACCATCTCAGACTAGTGTAGTGTTAAATTTGTTTTTCTAAGCCATGTTTTGGGTCACTTACCACTTTTCAAGGATATAAAGTGCTATCATTTTACTTAAAACTGTGAAATTTGGTCAGATTTAAATTTCAATTTATGTTAAAACATTCTGTAAACTGTGTTAGACTTTGACATTTGTTCCCTCAGTTCAGTGAATAACACTATATCATATTCTGAAAAATACGCTAATTTTTATTTTGAAAAATATCCCTTTTTCCTCTTATGGTAATTATTAATATGAATTAATAGTAGAATTTGATATGGTCCAATATGACCATAAATACTTTATAGTATATTATCAAATTTAATAATAAATATAATGTACTTCTTTGGACAATTTTTAAAGACCAGTCTACTCTTAAAACAAAAAAAATGGAGATGCACTTCTTTAGTTCACACAAATTTCATTTTATTATATATAACCTCAGTTAAATTTCAACAAATCATAATTTATTAAAATCATGTCTACTTAAAAATCTCATAGAAGAGTTAAACCATCAAAAATAAAAATAAACACACACAACACACACACATCACCCATGTATTGGCAAATCACAATTGCTGTAACAATACATTAGGCATTCCACAGTTAAGGGCTATCAAAATTTCCATCAGTGACAAAAAGATTTGTATCCAAATGGACTGATTTGCCAGAATCCAAGAAAAAGTCTCCTAGGATTTATTTAAAGGTAAATATTTGAACAAATACTTCTTAAATTTAGGAAATTCAGAACATACGATTAAAGAATATTTGCAGTGCAGACTATATTCAATCCTTCCTTCAAAATGTGCCTTTGAGTACATAATTCTGTTTTCTCGATCTAAATTGAGCTGTCTTTCAAGGAAGTTTTCCAAAATGTGTGTCTCTGTGTGATAAATGTTCTAAGACCTAACATGCTTCATTGTATTTTTACTGTGCTCTCAAATTTAATCAATAATTTGGATTGATGTATAATACCTAGTTTCAAATATCTTTTCCATCTATAAAAACTCCCAGCTGTCTCTTTATATGCTATTACTATTGAGAATTGTGCTGTCAGTATTATTCTTGTACATTTTAGGTGATCTGTTCTTCTCTTGGGCATCATTTATGCTCTTCTCTGTTTTTGATATTCTGAAAACTCACCATAATGTATACGAGTGGTTTTTAGTGTGTGTAGTTTTTGTTTTGTTTTGTTTTGTTTCTGATATCTCGTGTTTGGCATCATTTTAAGTCTGGTATCTTTTATCTTTCTTTAATTCTCCAAAATTTATCTCAGTACTTATTTAAATATTTTCTTTATTTTTTTTTCTCTTCTGCTGTATTTGGGCAGAAGTCATTAATTTGTTTGTTTGTTTTTCCCAACTCATTTATTCATTTTACAGCTATATTCATCTTAGTCTCCATTTATTGTATTCTTTATTTCAACAATTTTCACTTAATTTATATTCACAGTATAGTATCTTTCTTTTCCTTGTATAAGTATATCATTATTTTATCATATACTTTTAAGCTATTTTTAAAAATATTTTATTTATTTATTTGACAGTGAGAGATCACAAGTAGGCAGAGAGGTGGGCAGAGAGAGAGGAAGAGAAGCAGGCTACCTGCTGAGCAGAAAGCCCGATGTGGGGCTTGATCCCAGGACCCTGAGATCATGACCTGAACGGAAGGCAGCGGCTTAACCCACTGAGCCACCCAGGCGCTCCTTTTAAGCTATTTTTTAAAAGTACAGTCATTCTTTTTTTTTTTTAAGATTTTATTTATTTATTTATTTGACAGAGAGAGATCACAAGTAGACAGAGGTTAGGCAGAGAGAAAGAGAGGGAAGCAGACTCCCTGCTGAGCAGAGAGCCTGATGCAGGACTTGATCCCAGGACCCTGAGATTATGACCTGAGCTGAAGGCAGTGGCTTAATCCACTGTGCCACCTAGGCGCCCCTAAGCTATTTTTTTAATTCCTGTTCCCATAACACTTGGATTGGCATATAAAGTTAACCACATCATATTTTTTAGGTAAGTAATTGTACTTTTTATGTGCATAGTTATTTTGGTCCATGAGTTCAGCTCTTCTTAGGATCATCAAATCTCTGTAAAGTCTGGGTATGCTAGGATTTTCTAAGCAACAATAAAATACATTGAAACCTGGTAGCTTAATTATAATAATGTTTTCTTTCTCAATCATTCACAATAGTATTCCATTCTGAGTAGCTTCCTTCTATTTTGCAGCTATAGTGTTTGGAAAAACTTGAATTATGATATTACTGTGATAATGTGAATTAGTCAGGGTTTTTCAGAGAATCGGGAAGAGAAAAAAAGGAAGATATTCTCCAGGGCCAACTCTAGAAGTGACTATTAAAACATCTGTCCAAATTCAATTGAACAAAACTCAGAAATGCCATCTCCAGTGAAATACAAAAAAGATTATATATAGTTCTGGGCACACACATCTCATTTGACCCAATGATGTATATCAATGAAAGACTGAAGGCCAATCACCACTCCATGGGAGAATTTAAAAATAAATTTACTAATGAGGCCAAGAATTCAGAATCACCAATACTTCAGAACTAATAATAACTGCCTTCACTTGATGTTATTCTATAAGATAAATCCTACGGTCAAGTTTCAATTTTAAATTCTTAAATCCTTATGAAGAAGCATCATTTGGAGGGAGCAGTTTTCATAATTTATCATCCATCAGCCTTTTTTAAAAGATTTTATTTATTTATTGGACACAGAGAGAGAGAAAGAGAGCGAGAGAGAGAGATCACAAGTAAGCAGAGAGGCAGGCAAGCAGGGAGGGAAGCAGGCTTCCTTTTGAGCAGTGCCCGATGTGGGGCTGGATCCCAGGACCCAGAGACCATGACTTGAGATGAAGGCAGAGGCTTAACCCACCACCCACGTGATGAGAGAGCCACTCAGGTGCCCCTCATCCATCAGTCTTAATTGATTGGAGGAAAATGTGTGGAGGAATAATGCCTTAGGGAGCTAATCTCTCTAAAGAATTTTCAAGTCTTTACCCCTTCAAGGTTTTGTACAGTTCTGATAGCCTCTAAACATCCAGCGGATTTCTACAGTGACAGGCCTGTTAAAACCTGTCTTCAAACCAGGAATAGAGCTTGAAACATACCAGTCAAGGGCAACTTTGAGTATTTTAAGGCGTTTATCATCATTTCTTTGTTTTTGGTTAATATCTGAAATAGTTCCATATTACACTTGGATAATTTCTCCAGAGCTGACTTTGAAGGAGGCATTCAGTTCCAGCTAGTTCCATATTTTGGCAAGAACTATACTTCTATATTAAAAAAAAAAAACATATTTTAGGGCGCCTGGGTGGCTCAGTGGGTTAAAATCTCTGCCTTCGGCTCAGGTCATGATTCCAGGTTCCTGGGATTGAGTCCCACAGTGGGCTCTCTTCTCAGCTGGGAGCATGCTTCCATTCCTCTCTCTCTGGCTGCCTCTCTGCCTTCCTATGATCTCTGTCAAGTAAATAAATAAAATTTTTAAAAAAACATATTTTATACCAGTTATTCATGTTTATTAACTAAGATATCACAATACAAATAATACAAACAGTTGCTCTTTATTAATACCTTCAACCAAGATAAAAAAATATGTCATATTTTCTCCAAAAATTTTATATCATCTGATAGGTCAGATATATATATAAAATTACATTTAAAGTTTTAAAAATATCAGCAAATATTTTCATTTAAATGCCAATTTGAAAAGAAATCTACTTTTCCAAACACGACTTTTTATCCTATTTATTTTGAATTTTGTCAACAACTGATAAAATGCTTAGCGAGACTATAAATTTTAGATCGAAAAAAATGATTAATAGATGTAGGTTCAAATTATTATGTTCCATTAAAAATGATTTAGTCTTTGATGAACATCTGTTTGGTAATATGTTGTATCCAGATATAGTCAATTAAAGACATATATAAAATTATAGGGAAATGACATCTTCCGTTCCATTATGAGTAGAGCTTTTAAAATGCTATTTGTCACAACCTGTCATCTTGTCATTATGTAGCATTATGTAGCAATTAAAAAATGTATACTCTTCACTTAGAAGTCTTTTGGAAATCTAAAATATGACTTCCTATGGTTTGTGTCTCCATATTGCTTTATTGCCAGTTAAAACAAATCCACATGCTTTGATTCAAAGGTAATAAATTCCTCTTATTTGGAAAAAGGATGTTTATTTTTGTTCTCTCACCCTTAGCAGGTGGTTTCATTTTAGCACACTTCAGAGTTATAATTTCATGCTTATTAAAAACATTTATTTTGATCTACATAGATGAATGAAACTTTTATTTTATTAAATTATTTGCCAAAAAATCTGTGAGTTTTTAAAATGTATTTCATTTGAAGGGTTATTTTAGAGCATTCAAAGAGGATCTAAGAGTGTGGTATTATGCAGTTTTTAAGTAGGTATGAAATGGTTAATTATAGGATTGTTTCTTTAGGCTTATGTATATTGTCCATTATATGCTATAAAATATTTTGAAAGTAAATTTAAAGTATGTTTTATGTAGTTTATTTTTTGGAAAAAAATATTGAAATGACTTATGAAATTCAGTATACTCTCAACATTAATTTATTTTGAAATTTACCAGTTGTCTACTGAACTATTATATGGCAGATATTACTTCAGACTACACTGGTAAATGAAATAATTGGCTTTGTAGAACTTTTATTTTAATGGGTGAGACAATTCAAAGCTATAAACCTTAATAAAAATGGCATAGTGCATTCAAAAAGGAAGAGTACAATGGGGAAAAAGAAAAATTCGATCAGGGTGAGAAAAATCAAGGTTGCTAGGCAGGGGATGGCGAGTTAAATCTTTTAATAGAAAGATCAGGGTACTTACAATGAAGCTGACAATTGAACAAAGGTATGGAAAGGTGATGAATTTGCGCAGAACTATCAGCAATAAGGTCACTCCAGACAAAGGAATTGGCTATCTTGAAGGCCATAAGGTTGGATCATGCCTGGCATATCTGAGGAATAGCAAGGAGGCCACTGTGAGTGACTGAAGAGTAGCAGGGAAAGAGGTCACAGAGGTTAAATGAGTGGCTAGATCATGTAAAAGCTTAGAAGTCATTGTAAAACTCTGGCTTTTATATTTGGAAACTTACTGTGTGATAGAATTTCTGCTAATAACTGAGAGTTCAATTGTCCATAAACTTTCAAGGATTCTTATTCTAGTAAGACAGAATAAAGAGAAAGAGTTCATATTTTCACATGGTGTAACAAATGCTCGGAGATACAAGTGTAGGAAGCTATGGGAGCACAGAAGAAGGCACTAAAATCACACCATATATTTGATGACTGTGACTATATATAAATTTGTATTTTCTAGATTTTTTGTAGTCATGGAATCACACAGTATATACTATTCATTGCCTGGATTTTCTTTTCTCAGCATCATTACTTTGAGAATCTCCAATTGTCTTTGCTCTATTGATGGACATTGATGAACATTTCCACTGTTTTCAATTCTTAAAAATAAAGCTGATATGAAATTCACATACAAGTCCTTGTATGAACATAGGGTTTGTTTTTCTTGGTTAAATGCCTAGAATAAAATGGCTATTTGTGTAACTGCAACATATTTTTCATTTAAAAATTTTTGAAACTATTTTCCAAAGTGGTTGTATCATGATATATGCCAACAACAGTTTAGATTTTTTGTTGCTTCTCAATCTAGCTCAGACCAAGTACAATTAGCCTTTATAATTTTAGCCATTCTAATAGATATGTAAGCATGTCTCATTATGATTTTCATTTTTATTTCTTTAATGTTTAAATGTTGAGAAATTGGCCATGTGCCTATAAGCCATCCATATACTTTTGGTGACATGTCTCTTCCATTATTTCCTTCACATGTAAAATTGGATACTCTGTTTGGTTATTAGTAAGGTTTTTTATTTTTATTCATTTTTAAATAATCAGAGTAGATGTCCATTATCAGATATTTAATTTGCAAATCCCTTCTCCATCTTTATGGTTTCTCAATGGAGCTTTGATAGCTGTGTCTTTCAAGAAATATGCTACTTCTTTCCTGGTACACGGAGGTATGACTAGAACATTATCAATGTTGACCTTTGCAAAGAAAATCATGGCTTAAGATATATGTAGTCTGCAGTTGTTGGGAGTGTTCACCATCCTTGCCTCTAACTCATCTCTCACTGCCCACACATTCAGGTATAGGGGAATATTGATTGACAAAATATTAATTGCCAAATAACACTAGTTGGAGAATAAGAAAAATGCAGGCACCTGATTATATAATATTCCTTAAATAAAATATGTTTTTATAAGTGCTATTGGAAGTAAATTCCTCAATACTTTAATCACACAGAATGATGGAATCCTAGATTTTTTTTCCTTGTATTTACTAAGAAAATGATCATGCCTCAAGTATATTAAAATGGAATAGGGAAAATTAAAAATTGCTTTAAGTCGATTTGTGTGTGTTGTGCGTATGTGAGAGAGAAAGTGAGAGAGAAAGAGAAAGAGAGAAAAAGAGAAAGGGAAAGACAGAGAGGTGGCTGCAGTGAATTGATGAGTTGCAGGATAGATTTTAAAGTTTTGTCTTTTGCTTTCTACATTTCCTTTTCCTTAGGTTCAAGAGAACAATCAGTAATATCTCAGATGCCTGCTGGTAACATCAGCAGAAAGAGTTAGAGGTTCCTAGAAAATTAAAGAAGAGATATAGTTTTCCTGACATAAGAAAAGTCATTTTTTGTCCCCAGCTATTTTCAATGATCTATACCCCACCTGTGTACTTGCCCAAGCACACTTCTTCCAAAAATTCCTGGGAGGTTCTTACAAAGAAATGCAAAAACCTCACTCCTAAGGATTTTGAGGGAACAAGGCAATGGGAAAACTAACAGTCACCACCAGACCAGGAAATAGCCTAAGCTATTGAGACAATAAATCAGTGGTAAAACTCCTAGTGCTATTTCAAAAGCAATCAAGGCCTTTCATTCCTTGTCCCAGAAAATGAGCCCAAGACCCCATCTAGTTTCTATCTGCTCTTGAAGCCTGCAGAGTTCCTTTCCCTTGTCCAACAGTTACCTCTGCTTTATTCTAACATTGACGTTTCTGCCCTCGGTGGAATACAAGCTTCATTCAGGTGAACATGCAATACATATTGCACAAATACATATGTGGATGTGCATGCATCCACAACCTTATGACCAACCATACACGGGATAATAAAACTCTCCCTTCTGAGTATTCATTTTAAATACTAAATAAAAATCTCTCTCCTGTTCAAACAGTCAAGGCTTTGGAACTTATTCCCTGTGAACTCCTTGTATGTTGTAAACAAAGATTCCTTTGTTTGACAACTCCACCTGTTTCTGTGATTCACCAAAGACTGACCTCAGTTAGTTCCGTTACTGTAATGTAATATCAAGCATATCTAGTTAGTTGATCATTTTGTTCAAGTCTTACATATCTTACCAATATGATGACCATTTGTGTATGTAATCTTAAAATAAGGGTGTTGAAATTATTTTCCATTTGTCGTCCAAGGTAGAAGTTATGATTTTTGTTCTTAGTTTTTCCCTATATATCCCCAAATCTGTTGTTACGTATTAAAATTCAACAATTATTATACTCCCGGGGCGCCTGGGTGGCTCAGTGGGTTAGGCCGCTGCCTTAGGCTCAGGTCATGATCTCAGGGTCCTGGGATCGAGTCCTGCATCGGGCTCTCTGCTCAGCAGGGAGCCTGCTTCCTCCTCTCTCTCTCTCTCTCTCTGCCTGCCTCTCTGCCTACTTGTGATCTCTCTCTGTCAAATAAATAAATAAAATCTTTAAAAAAAAAAAGAATTATTATACCCTGATGAATTCATCCTTTTACTCTTCTGTAATTTTGACTTGATCTTTATGTCTAATAATGAAATTTGCTTTAAAATCACTTTTCATTATCTTGATATAACCACCAAAGTTATAGTGTGATTAGAGTTAATATAGCATATTTTTTCTTTTACTTTTTAAAGCACTTCTATATTGAATCCTGACAAAGAAACAAAACAGATTTTTAACTCTGGAAGCATCTTTCTAAATTATCTTTTTTTTTTTTTTTAATGAAGCAGTAGCAATTTTTGTTAAGGGACCTAAACTGAAAGTAGGTTTAGAAATTTATTTATTTTTTTATTTATTTAGTAAAAGATTTTATTTTATTTATTGACAGCAAGAGAGAGAGAGAGAGAGAGAAGAAGCACACAAACAGGGGGAATCATGTGCAAAGGGAGAGGAAGAAGCAAGCTCCTTGGGGTGCAAGTAGTCCCATGCAGGGCTGGATCCCTGTACACTGGAATCATGACCTCAGCCAAAGGCAAACATCTGCTTAAACAACTAAGTCATCCAGGCACCCCTAGAAAATTAAAAAAAAAAAAGACCTTTTAAAAACATTTTGTTTCTTTCTTGTTTTTTTTTAAATATTTTATTTATTTGACAGACAGAGAGACAGGAAGAGGAACTATAAGCAGGGCAGAGGGAAAAGGAGAAGCAGGTTTCCCACTGAGCAGAGAGCCTGATGTGGGGCTCCATCCCAGGACCCTGGGATCATGACCTGAAAAGAAGGGACACTTCTTGGAGGAAGCCACCCAGACACCTCTTTTCTTTGTTTTTAATATATGGCAACTGATGCTTCCCAGCCACGAGGAGCATATTACCCATTGATTAAATCTTTGATAACAACCTATTTAAAAAGGTGTGTAAATATATACTTACTCAGATTTATACACTTTGTGTTTTCTTCATAGTTTGGGGCTGGACCCCATGGTCACAACACTGCTTCCAGTCTTTGCCTTCCCATCTTTTGATACCAGGTATTTGGTCAGCAAAGCAAATTAGTATCAAAATTAATAAGCCCTTGGCACCATATCTCTGGAGCAGGGCTTGCTCTTAGCCAAGGCCCAGAGCAGTTGACCTCCCCTCGCTAGTGCTATAGCCCCAAGGACTAGGTCCCTGCCACCAGAACTCAGTCTTACATGTTATGCTAAGCAGACAAAACCAAACCAGGAAAGCTCCAACAGCTTTCACTGGCCTGCCTCATCTCCAACTCTCTCGACATCTAGGCAGTACCAGATGACAGGGAGGGGTCTTGGTCCAACATATGGGAGGGAAGGAAGTAGCCACGAGCAAGTACCTGCCTCTCTGTTCCTTTCTTTCATGAGCAGGTTGTAAGGAGGAGGAAGAGGAAGGGGAAGAGAGGTGAACTTCAAGGGGTGAAGGCCTCAGGTAGGCAGCTGGCTCCTGCCAGTAGGAAAGGGACAAAGGAGAAGGCAGTGAGTCTTGCAGGGAGGGTGAGGGGTAAGGGTTACAGCTTATGACGGAATCTGGACAGGAGTAATAGGGATACTAGTCATTTGAGTCCACCATTGGCAAGCTGGGCTGGGTGTCAGGGCAGATAGGCCTCCCTGGGCAACGGCACATGAGAGAAGGTGGAATTCTTCTCTGAGGAGCAGGTGAAGCTTTGGGTGTTGGGAAAGCATAGACAGTATTGTTCCAGGGCCAAGGACAGGTCCGGGTACTCCTGGTTGGAGGTCAAGGCCACAGTATGATCCAGGTCTTCTACCAGCAGCTTGAAGGTACCACATGCCAGCCACCCCTCATTATTGTGTATAACTCTCTGGTGCACTTATTGGCTTATCCATCAAATGACTCCTTCAGCAGCTTAAAAACCACCTCCACAGGCACTCCAGGATATGGGAGGCTTCCAGAGTGAAAATTTTGCACAGGATCACCCCCAAAAGACCAGAAGTCACTCTGGTGGATGTAGATCTGGTCAAACATGGCCTTAGGGACCATCCACTTCACAGGCAGTCCACTGTTGGTTCTCATTTTATAGTAACTGATGTGGTGATATCTCTGGCAAGGCTGAAGTCTGAGATCTTCATCATGTTGTCCTTTGTCACCAGCACTTCCCTGGTGGCCAGGTCTTGGTGTATGCACTTCTTGGAGGCAAGGTACTCCATGCCTCAGGCTACCTGGTAGGCACAGGATACCGGGTGCTTGGAGGAGAGTTGCTCTGCTGCATTGTGGCTGATATTGTAACAGTACTCCAGGTCAGGAGGGCTCTGGGCCTGCAGGTACTCCTGTATGTTGTCTTTGGAGGCATATTCCATGATAGTGTACGAAGGACCATCCTGTGTGCAGGACCCAGCAGGTTGATGGTGTCCTTGTGCTGTCCAATCATCTTCATCATCTCCATTTCTGAGATTAGGTTTGACAGGTCTTTCTCTGCTGCATCTGACTTCAACATCTTCACAGACACTTTAGTCAAATGGTTGGATTTGTCTTTGTCCAGCCCAATGGCCTCCTCCAACACCACTTGCCCAAAGTAGGCCTCTCTTAGGGGTCTGCCTAAACTGCCTACAACCAGCCTGCCTCAAGGCAGTTATGAACTCTAGATTATCCTCAAAAACATTAAACCACAAGCTAAAAATTCTCTTCACTAGGTCTCTGTCGCAGGTCTAATTTTCTTATCTTTCATCATTTATCTTTTTCCTAATTCTTATTTTCAGTATAGTTTATTTGGCTTCCAGGTGTTTCCCCGGGTTTCTGTATGCTGTTTCATAGGGAAGAATTATCCTGTCATAAAATTATTTCTTGAGCATTCATTACATCTCTCAGTTAAAATGGGTTCTTTTATGGTATTGATTCATTTGAGTTTTCTCAAAATGGGAAGAATTTTCAAAATGGTGTTTTCCTCAAGGTTCAGAGTATGTCTTAGCCTCATCTTTACTCTTTTTGAAATTCACTTTTCAAATTCTTGTCCCTCTTTTTATCTTTTTAAATTAAAATGTTTTATTTTTACTATTTTTTTATTTGAGTGCGGTTGATAGTCAGTGTTACATTGGTTTCAGGTTTTCAATATCTCCATACATTATTCTATGATCACTACAAATATAGCCGCCATCTGTCACCATATAACACTATTATAATATCATTGACTATATTCTCTACACTGTCCCATATCTCTTTTTAAAATCTCTGATTGTTATGTTTTCTGTTATTCCAGTTTTCGACCATCATTTTACTTGGTTACTTTAATAAAATATGCCTGATTACACACTCTGTGCTGAAAACCATAGCATTTGATTTATAGTAGTCTTCTTCTTCTTCTTCTTCTTCTTCTTCTTCATTAACATATAATGTATTATTGGCCCCAGGGGTACAGGTCTGTGAATCACCAGGTTTACACACTTCACAGCACTCACCACAGCACATACCCTCCCCAATGTTCATAACCCCACCACCCTCTCCCTAACCTCTCCACCCCCCCACCCCGGCAACTCTCAGTTTGTTTTGTGAGATTAAGAGTCTCTTATGGTTTGTCTCCCTCCCGATCCCATCTTGTTTCATTTACTCTTTTCCTGTTCCCCAAACCCCCCACATTGCACCTCCATTTCCTCATATCAGGGAGATCATATGATAGTGCCTTTCTCTGGTTGACTTATTTTGCTAAGCATAATACCCTCCAGTTCCATCCATGTCAACGCAAATGGCAAGATTTCATTTCTTTTGATGGCTGAGTAGTATTCCATTGTGTATATATATATATATATATATATATATATATATATATATAATTCATTTGTTGATGGACATCTATGTTCTTTCCATAGTTTGCCTATTGTGGATATTACTGCTATAAACATTTGGTGCACATGCCCCTTTGGATCATATAGCAGTCTTCTTTACCTCTATCAGAACCCCAGGAAGCTTTATTTATTTATTTACTCACATAAACAGATGATCCAACACAACGTTTTTTGATGTTCCAATGTATTATAATGTCTTACCGCTTAACACTATGCTTACTGCTCTCTTTCACTGTCTGACTATATCCTCATCATCACTATGCCATTTAATGAGAAAGAACATTTGAACTCAGAGTTCTCTCCATATCAGGGAATGAAGACTCCACCCTTCTGTTTGTGCAGGTAAAATAAATGTTGATGTCTGTCCTGCACATACCCCATCCTGTTCACCAGAATATTCACCATCAAAATATATACACAATGAAAACCATACCTCACCACTTCTATTACCACCCAGCATGCTAAAAACACCATCATATGTTCCTGAATTATTGACTTGATTGATAACCCCACTTCCACACATACTGCACTCCTTTCTCCCTGCAAATTTATTTTGGTACAGCAATTTAACCTAAAAATCAAGTCAAATGATTTTATTCTGCTGTTGAGGGTCTTTTGGTATCTTCCCCTTTCATATTAAATAAAAACTGAAGGCGTTTCAATGTACTAGAAGGTCATACATCAATACGTTCTTCCTCTCTCCACCACTATGAACTCCTCATTGGCCTCCTTGCTTTTCCTCAAAAGTAACAGACAAGCTGTTCACACAAAGTCTATATACTTACTTGCTCTGCCTAGAGCAATCTTTTCCTTTAATATTTGTATAACACTCTCCTTCACTTCCTGGGTCTTTGTGCAAATAACATCTCATAAATGAGATATAACCACCCAACACAAAATAAAATTAACTTTCATCCCAGCATTCTCCAATGGCTTTTACCTTTCTTGTATTTCTTTGTATCACTTATCACCATCAACCATCAATCATTATTCTATTACTGGTTTATTTTCTTATTTGAGACAGAGAGAGAGAGAATTGGGAGGGTGCGCAGAGGAAGAAGAAAACACCCCACTGCCTAGAAAGCCTGCTGGGGAGTTACATCCCAGGACCCTGAGATCATGACCCAAGCCAAAGGCAGTCACTCAATGGACTGAGCCACCAAGGTGCCCCTCTATTATTGGTTTATTTCACTATTATATTTCAAAAGAATGTAAGCTCTTTGTGGTCAGGTATTTTATATGTTTTATTAATTGAAGTATTCTCAGAAAGGTAGCTGGCAGATTGTAAGGGCTCACTAAACTGTATTTTGTTGTTATTATTGGGCTCCTTTATGGGCTTTACCTCTTACGCTAGAAGTCTATCCTTCAGATGTAAGCGATAAGAATAGAGCCGTGCTGCCTGTTCAAATGTGTAAAAAGCCTGTATTAAGTGGATATTTTAAAAGCTAAATGAATGGCTTAATATTTGTATATAGGGGGAAAGGGAACATATTTTCCACAGTTTAGAAGTGGAGTTCTTTTATAGAGTTCTTGTACAAGCCTACACTATGGAACAATAATGGGCAGTTGTACATTACAATTATACAAACACTTTGGTAATTTATATCCTTTTTTTGTTATTCTTGACTGGATCATTTAATTCCTTAGGAGCATTATAGCATTTCAACTTTTCATGTTCAATAAACTTATTGGGGTTGCTACCTTTTTTATTCAAATGGAGAAATAGTCATGATTTAATCTAAATAAAGTGTTATTGATTGTGTTGTTTTCTAGGAATGAGTCGCACATGCTAGTTTAAAAGTTTTGTTAAAGTCCCAAGTCTGTCACTGATAAAAGCCTTTTGTAGATTAGTAACTTGATCAAAACGGAAAAGTTATGTAACACCAATTGTTATACTACCTTTGTTTCCATCTTGCATTGTAATAACACCCATCTTAACTCTATTTAAGACAAATCATTGCCAGATGGATTTCTGGCATTGATTGCAGGATATGAAATCTAGTATAACTAAAAGTTTTTGGTTTTAGTAGCATATAAATCAATTTAGAAAAATATATGTATTTGAATATAAGATAAAGTTTTAAATTATTTGGCAATAGTAAACTAAACTTTTTTTTTGTAAATTTTTATTTTCTAAAATTTCATTGAGCTCTCTTGCAATAAGAAACAAGTTACAAAAAATTAAGGTTTATTTACCCCAATTCAAAATTATTAGGAATATAATCATAGAGGTTGAAGTATTTAAAATATTGAACCCAAAATGTTTTATTAGGTAAATTCATGAATGCTGAGCATTCACTGTTAAAATATACTAATACTATTGTTAGACTGGTAGAAGCCTAAAATCAAATATTTATTAAATATTTATATCCATATCTTTTCATAGCTTGGTAATTCATTTCTCTAGCATTAAATAATATTCCATTGTTTGCATGTACTACACTTTCTTTGACCTTTCACTTATGGAAGGATATCTTGGTTGCTTCCAAGCTTTTGTCAGTTATGAATAAAACTACTATAGACATCTTTGTGGGTATAGATTTCATCTTCTTTGGATAAATACCAAGAGCTGCTACTGCTGAATCATCTGGCAAGAATATGTTTAGTTTTGTAAGAAACTGCCAAGTTGTTTTCCATTCTTTATTCTCAATACACATGGAAGAACATTCCTGTTGCTCCACATCCTCACCAACATTTCATGTTCTGTTGTCAGTGCTCTGGATTCTGGGTATGTACTGGTGTCTCTTTTTTGTTTTAATTTGCATTTTCCTGATGACCTTTGATGTGAAGCATCTTTTTATATGCTTATTTGCCATCTGTAATATTTTCTTTGGTGAGGTATCTGCTAAGGTCTTTGGCTCATTTTTAATCAGGTTTTTCCCCCATTGTTGAGTTTTAAGGGGTCTTTGTGTATTTTTGATTAACAGTCCTTTGCCAGATGTGTATTTTGCAAATTTTTTTTCATAGTCTGTGCTTTGCCTTTTCATTCTCTTGGCATTGTGTTTCACAGAGTAGACATTTTTAAATTCAGTGCTTGTGTTTTTTAGCTAAAGTTATTGCGAAAACCAAGGTCATTTAAATTTTCTTCTATATTACCTTCTACATGTTTCATGTTTAGTTTTATAATCCAATCTGAGTTCATTTTTGTGAAGAGTGTAGGATATCTGCCTGGATTTATTTTATTTTATATTTTTAGATTTAGCTTCACCATTGCTACAGAACCATTTGTTTAAAAGATTGTATTTTGCTCTCTTGTATTGCTTTTGCTTTTCTATTATATATGAAATATAATTGATAATATATATTCTGTTGCTTTAATCTAGTCTCTCTGTGGTATTACAATATCATGCTTACAATTATCGTTATGGTAAACTTTTTTTTAAGATTTTATTTATTTATTTGACAGAGAGAGAGATCACAAATGGGCAGAGAGACAGCCAGAGAGAGAGATGAGGAGAAGCAGGCTCCCTGCTGAGCAGAGAACCCAATGCGGGACTCGATCCCAGGCCCCTGGGATCATGACCTGAGCCGGAAGGCAGAGGCTTAACCCACTGAGCCACCCAGGCGCCCAATCGTTATGGTAAACTTTGAAGTCAGTCCTCAGTCTTTGTTCTCCTTCAACACTATGTTTACTATTGTGAGTCTTTGCCTCTCCATATAAACTTTAAAATAAGTTTGTTAATATTAAAAAAAAAGAACTTGCTGGTATGCATTAATTGTATAGATAAACTTGGAAACCAGTGACCTCTTGAGCTTAGCAGGAGATAGACCATGGACATCAGTTGTCACAGTGGTGCCTCTGGCAGAACCTATTGCAAATCCCTAGGCAAAATGACACCTCAAGGATCTGAGAGAATGTCTAAGAAGTACTTGATACATCCCTTGGGTATGGTTTATTGAAGTGTCCACCTGTCTGAAAGCTGGGGAATCTAGATAAGGGAGGGAAAATTAGTTATGATAAAACATATCAACAAACATCAATAAATTTTGTAAAACTAATTGTCATGGCTCATATACAATATGACCAACAGAGGGACCATCAGAAGGAAAGCATCAGTTATGTTTATTGTGAAATTTTTTATTCAAAATAAAGCAATGTGAGGGGAAGACACAATGAGAAAATTACCAGTTTTTAAATGGTAAACATCTTACAAAATGGAATAGGTTTTATATTCTAAGTAGTATATTGAAAAGTAAAACATTGGGGCGCCTGGGTTGCGCAGTGGGTTGGGCTGCTGCCTTCAGCTCGGGTCATGATCTCAGGGTCCTTGGATTGAGCCCCGCATCTGGCTCTCTGCTCCACAGGGAGCCTGCTTCCCCCCCCTCTCTCTCTGCCTGCCTCTCTGCCTACTTGTGATCTCTGTCTCTCAAATAAATATATAAAATCTTTAAAAAAAAAGAAAAGAGAAGTAAAACATTAAAAAATAAAATTTCAATGAAAAAAATTATTTAATTTTAAAAAAAGGTTAAAAATAGCAGAACCATTTTTCTTATAACTGGAAAATACACTGTATATACATCTATCAAAATAACTTGTCATGGGGGAGCCTGGGTGGCTCAGTAGGTAAAAGCATCTGCCTTCGGCTCAGGTCATGATCCTAGGATCCTTGGATCGAGGCCCACATCGGGCTCTCAGCTCAGCAGGGAGCCTGCTTCCTCCTCTCTCTCTCTGCCTGACTCTGCCTAATTGTGATCTCTGTCAAATAAATAAATAAAAACTTTTATAATAAATATTTGAAAAAATAACTTGTCATGTGTGAAATCAGGAGCATATGGAAAAAAATAATATCTGAGGACAATACTTCTGCCATGTTTTGTGCCTTGCTAATATTTTTAAACAGTCAGGCAACTTTTAGCCTTATTGAAATACCTGCTAAGATACCTGCAGTGCCTTTTGGAGCCCTATGACTATAAAAATTAATTGCAAATATTCAAAATGTTTACTATGGTGTCACTATTTAGGGCCACCACCAAGTATGTTTCAGAAGTAAGCATAACTGTTACTCTTCCATAAGGCAAAAGGGCATATTTTCAGGAGTTCCATCTGCTGTACCAGGAGGTGAATCAAGTAATGATTTTTGTCTATAAAATAATTCACTTTTCAATCTAACATTCCTCATTCCACATTATAATAATAAAAACTAGGAGGAGACTAAAACAAACAAACAACTACAACTACAACAACCAGCTTTTCCCACAGTGGAAAAGTAAATATAACCTTAGGAGTAGCCTGAAATTTATTTTTAAATATTTTTAAGATAAACGTTTTTGTTAGAAAACCATATATTTTATATTACTAAGAAATAACAGGCAACGTTTTATGAACTTCTAAAAAGTCTAGTTACTTGTATTTATCTATTAAGTCATCTCTTTATGAAGTAGAACATGATCACACCTCTTGTATCTACCCAAGTTTGTATGCTTTGGTTGTTTTATGTTTGCTATTTCCTTGCTTAATTTTTACAATATTTGATACATAATAGTATCTTTAAGTCCATCTATGGTTTCACAGAATTTGTTTGAACTTCATAAAAATGTACCATACTTTTTGCACTGTCCTTGTTTTACTTCTCTATTAGCTTTCCAAGTTTTATTCACTTTAGAGTGTGTAGCTATCATTTATTTTTACTCCTCCATAATGCTATGTTTACAAATTTGTATTTATCTGTACTTTTAAAAATATCTTAATTATATACCATTTCTCATCTCACGTAACACTCATGTTACTTCTACACTTATCAGATATTATGTAACGGAAAACCACAACTCAGCAACAATAGAACACCGTTTTTCAAAATTAAATGGCTTACCAGAATTCTTTAATTCTATCCTTTATTTGTATTAGATGACCCTTTATTCTGGTATTTGGCATTGTTCATATGGAGGAAAGCTTATAAGTTGATATTCCATAAATAGAAGTATTTATTATGATTGATTAATTATTTTCATTTAGAATGCATAGAATATGGTTGATTTAATATTTCTTTCTTACTCTCTGCCTGGAACATAGTGCTATCTATACAATAGCCACTAAAATATTAAGTTAATTACCTAGACTTTAAACTGCATATTAATAGGAATAGCATACAGAACTCTTCTCAGATTGGGACACCTGGGTGGCTCAGTCAGTTAAACGCCTGAGCCTTTAGCTCGGGTCATGATCTTAGGGTCCTGGGACTCAGTTCTGCAACAGATTTCCTGCTTAGCCGGGAGTTTGCTTCTCCCTCATCCTGCTGCTCCCCCTGCTTGTGCTCTCTCTCACTCTCTCTCTTACAAATAAATAAAATTAAAAAAATAAATTCTTCTCAGATAGCTAATATAGAATATCGTCTTTGTATTCATCAAAGGGAAAGTGCCATATAATAATGAAATCCAGACTACTTCAAATTCACTTTTTAACCAGTAAGAAAGTACTGGAAACAAGCCAAAAATGTCTTCAATGAATTAAAGAAATAGATTGATTTTCAATATCTTAATGTTTCTAATGTTAAATTGCAAGATTTTTATACTAGATATCAGTGTAAATATTCATTATACAAGGATATTCTAAAAATAAACCCGAGAAAACTACTTGATATATATGATGACAAAAACGAGTTTGACCAATGTCAGTTTGGGTAAAATTTACAACACCTAC
This sequence comes from Mustela nivalis, assembly GCF_964662115.1. Classification (NCBI taxonomy): domain Eukaryota; kingdom Metazoa; phylum Chordata; class Mammalia; order Carnivora; family Mustelidae; genus Mustela; species Mustela nivalis. Next base: position 924,678 of record NW_028136539.1, read on the forward strand.
CACCTGAAACTCTTGTTCTATATGGTGCCATCTTGTGATGCTGGGCAGCGGCAGTGAGCCACAGCTCCCAGTCAGCTAGAAGATTACAGGGGTGAACACCTGATATTCTTACAAGCATTCTATATATAGAACATATATATAGAATATATATATTCTTCTTTTTTTAGTGTAATATTTAATAAATTGCATGTGATATTTGATACTTTGTTATAAAATAGGCTTTGCTTAAGATGATTTTGCCCAAATGCAGGCAAATGTAAGTGTTCTGAGTATGTTTAAATAAGCTTAAGGTAAGCTATGATATTTGATAGTTTTGGGGTATTAAATGCATTTTCAATTTTTTATGTGTTTCTCTGTACATAGCCCCCTTGTAAGCTGAGGAACATCTCTATATGTATATGTAGCCTTGGTATGGCTTACATATTATTGGCATGAAACATCTAGAACAGTACGTGTGCCATAGAATTGTCTACAACATCAAACAAGTTTCTTGAAAACTTGTGCCAAAGGGGTTATGTCTTTAAGGATTCTTATTTCAGAAGGGTTCTCTCAAACGTTAAGAATTTTCAGAAGTTAAGTGAAAATCTGACCAAACTAAACATTTTTCCATTTTCCCTAGTGAGCAAAGATAGCTAAAATCTATCTGCCATTTTCAACACTGTACTCAATGATTGTAATTCTAATTTAAGAACAGATTATTTATATCAAAACCACATGTTGGCCTAATCTTATACAATATTCATAAGTCACACTCAGACCCTTGGACACTTTTATTTGTTGAGTCTATATGGTACTACGGACATTCATCTTTTTTGACCTCATAGCTTCATGTATGTCTATACTTTTGAAAATACATGCATCATAGTTCCATTGTAAAATGTCTGGGTTATAAAATGTGCTATGCTATCAAAATGGTAATAAGAACATACAAATGACCTGATGTAATGAACTGGACCAGATTGCCAGATATCACATTTCATACCAGAAAGATTCAGTGGTAAGTTTTAAAATGGCCAGCTATACATTGACTGAATTATAACTCATTTAACTTCTTTCTTTGTGTACAGTATTATACATTAGTCAGTATTATAGTAAATAAGTACTTTGGACAGATGTAAATATGCTGTAATAAAAAATGTTTTTCTTCTTTCTTTTAGTCCTTTTTACTTGTGAGACTAGCCACAAATACCATGCCTCCCCCAAAATAATTTGCAATCAAAATTTATCTCTAAATGAATTTATTGCACAGAAAATATATATATATATATACACTTACAGTAGACATGTTCAAAAATAGTTACACAACAGCAGGGCCCTAAATGTAAGCAGTATAGTTGTTTTGTTTTGTTTTGTTTTTTTCTTTTATAAAAAAGAGGTTATGTGAAATATTGGGATTTTATTTCCAGGCCTAGTATTTCAAGACAGTTAACTACACTTACGGTGTCAACAGCCTCTTGTTGGCAGTACGATTTTATTGGCTCCATGGAATAACAGCAAGAATTTACTATTGCTTCTTTCTTTTATGACACACACAGAAAAAAAAAATTGACACATTTGCTCAAGACCAACCAGAATCATTTTAACCTATCAAAATTGATGGGAGGCCTTCACTGCCAAAGTCACTGCTGCGTTTTCACAATTCATTGCAGACAATCTGCTACTCCCATTATGATAAAGGAGAGAAGAGTCATAATCAGGGAAGAAAGCTAGATTAATACTTGAAATTATCATTGAATTATTTAGCCTGCTATAGGATTATTATTATTAGTGTCATTTGATAATTTCTCTCATTTTATTAAACACAACTGTGAGTAATTACGCTACCTAATATTTCTCTGTATTGGCTGACTAGCTAGCAAACATTCATGAAAATATCCATTAGCCACACATATAAAATGCTGCATTATGATGCTGTTGAATCAGAACATACCACTACCTGATCCTGTAGCTCTTTGAGGATTTGCAAATCAATTAATTCTATCTTTGTTGGATTCTTCCCATACAATTAGAAAATTTATAATCGAGTCCATGAACATTATTAGTTTTGCCATTTTAAACCAGCAATCACACTTTGATTTTTACAACAAAAGCAGAAATATAAACACACACATTTGGATCAGTTTTCTGTTAGTCTGTCTGGACTTCAAAATCCTATTCCTCAAGATGATGCACACCAAAGTTCTGGATTAAACAAGAAATTAGATGGCACCTGAACACTTGGTTTAATATTCTCAAAAGGACTATGCAACTTCTTTCTTACATTAAGACATTGTTTTACAAAGATCCACACTTTTATAATGTTAGTATTTTTAATAATCAATAAAGTCAATTAATCATGATTAAAAATCAAACATAAAAATTTCTACTTTTTGCTTTTGCCCCCTCCATTTAGAACTTATTTATAGCCTGATAATTCAAAGGTCCCTATGTTTATGAAAATCTGGACAGAAATAGCTCTAAGATCCCATTCAGAACTTGATATTAATCTAAGTCTTTTGGCTCCATTTATCCTGAGAGCAAAGAGTAGGACAAAGGATTTGAGTACTGTTAGTTTATCTGGGAGATTATCCAAGGTAGAAAAGAATGGGAAAGTGATACAGTGAAGAAGCAACTTTGTCAAAGAGGTACATTGTTGATATAATTGTTGTGGATAGAAAATGAAGGCTTGCTTTTACTGAAAGGTCCTGAGAAACTTCTTTAAGTTGTCCTCATGAAGACCTGAAAACTGACAATTTTACCTATGGTTCTTATTTCCACTTCACTGAGAGCTGTCCTCAGAGGACATTAACTCTCCTACACTTTTGGGTTGTGTTGGAGACATTCTAAAATGAGAGAGAGAACATGAGATGCTATCACTGTTAAGTAACTGCAATTTCCCATGGAACTATCCACCACAGGTTTGGCTATAATCAGGAGTTGGGCCTTGATATCAGAGGGATTTGAGGCAGTATCATTTTAGGTTAATCATTATATCTGAAATTTCCAAAAACTTCAACTGATGAAACTTTGATTATAAATCTATAAATATAACAATAAATCTACAGTATTCAAATTATTTTCATAGAAATACACAAACAAAGCATCAATTGACTAATATTTAAATGTTACAAAATACTGAACTGAAAGAATTTGGTCATATAACAACGTGTAAGAAGTAGAACTTAGGTTTAGGTTAGAAGTCAGGATGCATTTGGGACTCAGTTAAGAAATTGAATGGAGGGACGCCTGGGTGGCTCAGTGGGTTAAGCCGCTGCCTTCGGCTCAGGTCATGATCCCAGGGTCCTGGGACCGAGCCCCAAATCAGGCTCTCTGCTCAGCAGGGAGCCTGCTTCCTCCTCTCTCTCTCTGCCTGCCTCTCTGCCTGCTTTTCATCCCTCTCTGTCAAATAAATAAATAAAATCTTAAAAAGAAATTGAATGGATGTCTGACTATCTTATAGGTTTGCTAAAAATCAGTGACTTTGTGTTCACGTGTGGCTATGCAGGAATTTTTAACTTTCTCTAAGAAGTTATTAGATTTGATTATATAATGGCAGTAAAGAATGGGGAAAAGCAAAGTACAAACCCCATAAAGACAAAGACACTGAGTATGAGAAAAGAGTAATAGATAAGAAGAATCAATGCATTTGAGGAAAATGGGAATTGAAATACACAATGATTGTTGATTTTTTTAGATGGAGAAAACAAAACTAGCTTGCAAGAAGGAAATAACAGAAGACATGCTGTGATGTGATACAGAATCCTGGAAAAGGCAGTAACGTGGAATAAAGGAGTAGGGAGAGCATATCAGGTAATTTGGATAGGAAGGAGTTAGGAGATAATTGCTTGATAAATTTTATATGGCCCACTTAAATGCACAGATTTCTCTTCTTTAATTTATATGGAGAACAGGGTGTCCTTTCTCTTCCCTTTCAGAGCACCCGAGGTGTACTCTTTCAGACTGAAAACCTAAAAAGCTCAGGACTCAGTTGCTTAAGCACAGCTGAGAGGACATATTTCAATTAAGATTTACAGTTTGCTGTAGGTAGTAGACTGTCAAAAGTGGTTTAACCATATTTTTCATTTAACAAGAAGACTACAGAGAGTGTTTTCTGGTGTTGGTTCAGAGTCTTAAGAAAGTCAAGTGAACTATCTTAGAGGTTTTCATGGCTTTTTATTCACAGTTGAAAAAATTGCTGTTGGAGTTCTCACTATTAAGCCCACATTTCTGGCAGAAAGATAGAGGTAAAAGAGAATGATATCTTGTACGACTGATACTTTGTCATAAGGTTACAATGTAACTAGAAAAGAGACAATAAAATATTTGATGTTGTTTTAAGTTTCCTTGTTGTCAATCCCTCAGTGCTTTCTGATATTAAAGGAAAGAGTAGATGGATATTGACCTGTCAACTATCAACACCTGTCAGTCTCTCTTGGATAACCAATATCTCTATAATCTCTTCTTCCCAGTAAAAAAAATAAAATATATTCATAACCCACACTGTGCCATCTCAAGTTACTGCACCAAGATAAAATTACAATGATTTTCAGTTGTTCCAAATGGACAGAATACCCTTCCTTATGATATCATGTCTTATAAGATAGATAATTGGCATGCTACCAATATACCCAGATGTGACTGTGGAAGAGACAGGGAAAAAAATAATAATATTTATTTATTCCTTGGGTTGACCCTGTTTACACAGATGCATTACTATTAGAAAAGGTTGGTTTGGGACATTGGAATGAATTTACTTAATGGGTCTGTATGTAATTGGGTTGGAGGAAATTTTTAATTTCTACAAAAATTATTAGAATTCGATCTTATTCTCTTTTGTTGATTTTCACATGTTAACAAAGCCAACGTTTTTGTCTAGCAGACAAGATCTTAAATCCTAACAAAACTCAATTTTCCCTTTTTTTTTAAAAGTTTGAGAGCCTCATGTTCTCTCATGCTGCTTTAAATACAACTCAAAAAAACAAAAGGAGCTAAATGGGGCAGTAAGACCAGACTTTTTATTTTATTTTATTTATCTTATTTTTAATTAAAAAATTAAAGATTGTATTTATTTATTTGAGAGAGAGAGAGAGCATGAGTGGGGCAGGGGGATGTAGCTGCAGAGAGAGACTGAGAAATATACTCCCTAATGAGCAGGAAGCCCAAAATGGGGCTCGATCCCAGGATCCTGACTGAGATCATGACCAGAGACAAAGGCAGATACATGTGCAAAATCCCTTTTTTTCTGGGAAACAATACTTTACAAGAGATGTTTGAAAAAGTACTGGGGAATCAACTTTAATCGGAGATACAAAAATTTAATTGACTTTTGTAAAGCTACAGGGATCCAAATGATGGGAATCCTAGCCCGTTTAGGTTGTGGACCACAGAGTATTCTTCTCTGAAATTTTTTATTTTCTTCCATGTCTACTAACTCCAGTCCAAGTTCACTGATCTCTTTTTAGATAGTGCAAAACATGGCAATGAATACCAAACAAGTGCCCAATATTCTACATTTATTACATCATTTCTAACATATAGAAGTGTGTTATCAAGGCTGGTTCTGTGAACGAACCTAGTTATGCTAAAGTGTGTTTTGTTCTCCAAGAAATTAAATGCATGGTTATCACACAATTATAAAATACTTGTGTCAAGAATTTTTATTCAAAAATTAATAAGAGAAGCAGATATTAAAACTAGTTCACATGGTTATTTGGGATATAAGCAGAGTTGTGCAGCAGAAGTGCTCTGGGCCCATAATTTGGGTTATAGAATTTATGTTTTCTAATGAAAAATCACTAACTTGCATTATTGTTAACAAGAATCCTGTGCATTACCATCAGTTTTCTCCATTATAACCTCTTGCTCTACAGTTTGTAAATAACTTTGTCAATAGCAAGCTAATAAACGGGGTGACTCCAATGGATTGAGATAATCTCTAGAGTTTCTGCTACATAATGAACAGGACTCCATTGAAAGGACACCTAAGAATTTATTTTGCCCCAAAATTTGATCACTTTTTTCACTGTCCTTACCTATTTTCCAAACCTAGTCCTTTTGCTTCACCTTTCAGTCTACGGACAACCCTGTATCTGACTGACTTGTTAATTCTGGGAATGTCTTGCAGATTAATTTGCTTGCCCGAGGTGGTTCCTCTAATTGATGTCTAAGAACCCTAATTAGTTAAGAAAACTTTTTTTTAACATTTTCATTGCTATTTATTATTATTATTATTATTATTATTGCTAATATCTCTATTATAAATAATTCACAAGGGCATCTTTCTGACAAAAGACAAAGAGCTGGCTACTAGTAGAAAAAGTACATTTAACTCTGTCAGTGAAAGTGGTAAAGGGATTTGAGAAAATAAGGCAAAGCAGTGGAATTATGTGTTAAAACTTTAAATATTATAGACACATTTACTTAATTTCTAATACTGTTGTTGCTTATAATTAAATAAGATGTTTTCCATGAACCACGCATTACAGCAAATATATTGTTTATACAGATTAAATTTTCATCAAAAGGGACGCCTGGGTGGCTCAGTTGGTTAAGCAGCTGCCTTTGGCTCAGGTCATGATCCCAGCGTCCTGGGATCGAGTCCCGCATCGGGCTCCTTGCTCGGCCGGGAGCCTGCTTCTCCCTCTGCCTCTGCCTGCCATTCTGTCTGCCTGTGCTTGCTCTCTCGCCCACTCTCTCTGAGAAAGAAATAAAATCTTAAAATAAATAAATAAATTTTCATCAAAAAATTGTAAGTGTATTTTATTGTAGGATATGATAAGCATTTTGCAGATGAGAAAAGTGAAATTTAGAAAAGTATGTCTTTTCAAATCCCTTATACAATATCTGGCCTAGATAGAAGGATATACTATCACAATTGAGGAAGATAATTGAGATTACTTAAAATGATAAACTTTACTGTATAGGGATTTTTACAAGTTTGCCACAGATTCAGATTCTTTTAAAATATATATCTATTTTGTGTAAAGAGAATGCACTGAGAAGTAAAAAGAAAGTGATATATCAGTGCTATCAACTAATGGCTATAATATCATCACCTTATTTATGAACAATGAAACAGTGTGCAATATTTAAATAAATTTAAATAAATTCCTATTTATTTTATATATTTATAAATTTAAATAAATTTCTATTTATTTATTATTAAAGAAATTCCTCTAACAAACAGTATGTTTTGAAGGTTGCTAGCAGGAAAGTGTTGTACGACATGGAAGTAATCAGAAAATGTGATCTAAAATTCTGCTTTCAAGGGCGCCTGGGTGGCTCAGTGGGTTAAAATTCTGCTTTCAAGAAGCTATCACAGTAAGTACTGAGCATTAGCTATTATATGCTATGGATGAATAACTGAAATCTACATTTGAAACTAATGGTACACTATATGTTACCTAATTGAATTTTAAAAAGTTAATAAAAAAAAACCACTATTTTATAAAACAATATTCCCAACAGGCTCTTTTGCTTTAAAATACTCACTTTGTAATGAGAGTCATTACTTTTGTCTAGCCAATTCTTACAGCACTGTTTATCCCTTCTCTGCTTTATCCCTTCCCAGTATCAATAAAGGCTCACTTGGGTTACATAGAAGCCATGAGAAGGCTTGTAATAGATCTGGCTGGTTTTCACCAGCAATTTGACCACCATGTGCACAGGAAGTCTATTGATAAAGTCTTTATTGCAATAAGTTGCAAATACATGGATGATTTTGAATTCTCTTTCTTGAGGTCTTGTTTCATGATAATAAATTTAGGGTGGCTTATTGGAATGGATGTTATTAACATATCTTCATAGTTATAAGCACATGGAATTGTAAAATAGATGAATGAATGTGGCATTACTGACAACTGTCCTCATTTTGAAATCAAATTACAGTGTACTAAGATGAGGAAGCAAAGCAGATTTGGGATTATGAGTGAAATAATTTAAAAAAGTCTTGGGGTATGATCAGACTATTGGGTAATTCAGTAGAAAAATGTCAACTGATTGAGATTCTGTGTTCCCTGATTTCAGAGAGAAGTTAAGATAAATAAGTAACACGAGGAGACTAGGAAGCCAAACATAAGTGATAATTTTGTGCCAGGGTGTGTTTACATCTGTTTATCTTCTTGCTTTACCACTAAGGTTGCTCCTAGAGGAGAGTTTAAATATGTGTTGGAGCTAATCTCTGTGGATTACACAAGAAACCACATCCTACAGCTCTCCCTGAAACACCCCTTATGATTTCAATGTAATTTGGTTTTTGCATTTTTAGAAATAACAAAATACTTTGCAAACTCATCTACTTTATTACCATCACAAGTGAGTCAGCTGACTCCACATTTTAACACAGTGACAGTCACAGAGGAATGGAGGAATGAGTAGAGTTATCAATATATGTGCTTTTAAGAAGTATGACAGGGTAGCAGCTATTTCCAGGAACCAAAACATGGGTCAGCAGCTGTGCAGGAAAAGTGATGGAATAAATGACTCATTTCAGAGGAGTTCTATAACATATTAGTTCTATAATGTATCTTCAGCCCCCAATTACCCGCTTTGATCTAAAGATAAGGATTTACAGTTAAGGTCCCATTTATGATTTGACTGGTGTGGTCTGAATCATTTTTACTATTGTTTTGACTATTACTTGAAGCCTATAGTAGTACTTGGGATATGTGTTGTGTATTCTGTGAACATGTGCTATTTTTAGATTAGATAATTTCTGTCTCGAACCCCTGTTCATTTGTTTGTTTTTGTTTATTTGATAGTGGTTTCAGTAAATGGATATATCTGAAAAATTGCAAAGCCACTATTAAAACAAGTTATTATTATATATAGCATGGAATTGCACATTCCTCCTTTGAATCCGACAGAGCTTCACCATATCCTTAACAATTTGGGAAAAACATGCTATTATTTTTCTTTATAAAATTTCTCCTGTTAGGCTGTGATGGTTGTCATCAGCAGTAACTCCTCTGAAGGCTTTGTCAAAAGAGTTGAAAAAATTGGAAAGGTGTGTGAATGAAGCTGTTTGCTGAATATAAAGAAAAGAGCATTGAAGTACAATTCACACTCTTACTTCTCCTTCTATGCTTTCAGATGTTTGACATTTGAAAATTTTGCTTCTAGAAGAGATGCCCTATATAATTCTTACTTTAAGGAGCAAGTTGCTTTTATAATTTTTTTATTATTCTACCATTCCAGTATTTCCATTTAAATTAAATTCAATACCATTTAAAAAAAATCAAAAGTGCAGCCAGTATTCAATTCCTGGGCTAAATAATTTTAGAAAGCTTTGTGTTATTGAACCTACAGGGTTTTTCTGTAGTTTTAACTCTTTCTTTCTGTGATTTTTCCCATTAGTCACGTAAGTGACTGCAATATAACAGACATTGAGGATAAAGAAGGACTGAATAGAACAATCCTTGGCCTCATGAAGTTGAGAATCTAGCAAGGGAGTCAAACAATTCAATCATTCAGAGACAATTTATTGAGTGCCTGGCCTAAAATGAGCACAACAAAACCCCAGGCCAGAGGAATCATTTTAATGGGAGAGATAGATAATAGGTAAGCCAACTTTAAAAAAAAAAATCGTACTGCTTTTTCTTTAATAGAGATGCATATTTGAACTAAATAAGCACATTTTTAAAAGAGCAGTGATTGAGAAGAGGTTTTTTAACTGAGTGGTCCGAAAGGGCCTCCCTGAAAAAGTCTGTTTTGAACAGATTTCTGAATAATATCAGCTAGGAAGCTGCGTAAAAATCTCAGGGATGGGTGATTTTTCCAGTCGAAAAACTGTAAAGGCTCCAAAGTCACAATAGAGCTATAAGTTTCTCTAATAAAGTAACTTCTGACAAAGAATGAGAAGAAATAACTAACCCAGGTTTGAAAGAAAAGGGACAGACTTTCTATGGAATTCATATTTAATTAAAGCTCTAAAGGACAAAAATAAAATAGAGCAAAATTCTGGTCACGCTGATATACCTCACGAAAGTTCATAAACAAGGTGTGGGTAGCAAAGAGTGTGTGGGAATGTTGGTAAGAACAGTGGGGAAGAGTCATCCCTGAACATGTTCTTAAATGAAGCAATTCTTGGGTTGTATTAAAGGGTAAATTGGAGTTTGCCTAAGTGATTAGAGAAGGATGCCTCAGCTTATGGAAGTTCAAAGCCATAAAGATGTGATAAACTACTGCAGATATTTTCATGTATATTTGTTGTTGCTTCTAGTAATGGTGATCTAAAAACTCCTACTTAAGACAACTAAAAATCCAGACAAAATAGCTTTTAAAGTTAAAAATATCAGAATGATTATAAAAATAAGTGAGGGATTACTGGGCCAAAATACGAAATACAATGAGAGCCTAGAGATATATGCCCTGAAGCCATTTTAGCTATGAGAGCATTTGAAACTGCTAAAACACACTGAGCTATGTTGTTAATAGACTCTTGATACTAGAGAAACAAATCCAGCAGCAATCAAATTTGAGGACTTTGGTACAACCCAAATTTAACTTGAGATCCCCAAAGCACAAGGAGAAGCAGAAATAAGACTATAGCCTACCTTGCCTTCTGTGTAAACTGAGAAAGCCAATCACTGAATTTGGAGTATGATTGTCTTGTAGAGTCTCAGATATAAGAGAAAATCCTACCAAGGAGGACCATACCGTTATTATAGCTCTTAATTATCCCTACTCAATAAGAGTTTCAAATATAATGTCTTGAACATAGCAAAATGTAACAAAGCACACAAAGAAAAACCATTAACAAGATTTGATAGACAAAATGGGATTAAGTATGATGTTAAAATGATCAATAAAGATTGTAAAATGGCTTGATTACTCTGCTCAAAGAAATGAGAGGGGAAGCAAATTGAACAAAAAACTGACACTAAAAATGATATTGAGAAAGGTTTTATAAATGAACCAAATGGATACTCTAGAACTTTAAAGATATGACAGCTAATTTAAGATACCACAGGGGTGCCTGGGTGGCTCACTTAATTAAACCTCCAATTCTTTTTCCTTTTTTTTTAACACCTTACTTTTAATTTATCTCTTTCAATTTGGCTCAGGTCATGATGTCATGGTTGTGAAATAGAGCCCAGAGTTGGGCTCTGTGCTGAGCCTGGAGCCTGCTTAAGATTCTTTTCCCTTCTTTTTCTATCCCTCCCTGCACTCTCACTTGCTCACTCTCTCTTGCTTGCAAATAAATAGATAGATAGATAGATAGATAATAGACAAAGCAAAATAAAAGCAGATTATGAAAATAAATATAAAGATTTTGAAATGAAAACAAGTTCAAAATAAAATAGAGAAGACCTACACAGCTAAAAGTTCATTCAGAAAATCTACTATTAAAGAAGTCAGTATGACACAGTGTTAAGATATCAAAAGATTTGAGCATGTACTTTACAGAAAGGGTAATCCAAATGGCCACTCATATATAAAAACTGTTTATCTTTATTATGAATCTGGAATTAAATTAAATTAAATTAAATTAAAAATAAATTAAAACCTAAAATGACATACTATTACACACTTACCATATTGGGCAACAGTAAAATTGCCTTGCAAGAATGTGAAAGAATGAAAGTGCCCATAATAAAAACATTTGAGGTAAGTTGGACAATATTTAGAAAACTTAAAAATAAAAATAAAAATTTGGTCCATTCCTAGAAATACAACATGGAACTAAATGAATATTTTCACCAGGATATGCAAACAGATGATTATAGCTATTTCATTCATAACGGCAGATCAGTAGTGGTCTATTTGCACAATGTTACATTAAATAAGAGAGAATATTAACAAACTGGGAGGAGGGGCTAGGTTGTTATCAGAAACAGATCTTCTATGGTGCTGATTATGTTCTATTTCTCAAAATCTTTAAGTTAAAAAAGTTTTCAAATTTATATCTAGATAGATAGATGATAGATAGACAGATATCCCAGAAGCTGCAATGCTAGGCTAAGACCAGGCTTTAAAGGGCTTTTCTATACTCTACTAAATACTTGAAACCATTCATTATATCATAGCTCAGTGTTCAAATCTCCATTTGTTTCCTCAGGTTCCTAATATTTACCTTAAGGTGACCTGATTCAGACTTTTGATCACCTTTGTCTAAATATTTCTATTTTAACAAAGTCCTTTTTAACACTGAGAGACTAAAACTTAGAAAAATACTCTGATTGTTATCTCACTAGGGTGGAAAATATATAGTTACCCATTAACTAATGATATCCATGTCTACATTAGATCCGTGGCATTTTTAATTCTTGGGAGCTTTTGGTTAAATGAAATTTTTAAGCTTCCTTTAAAGGAAGCTTTAAGCCATCACCACATGAATAAAATTAAAGAACCAAATGAAAACAGGCCAAGTATTTACAGAGTAATAGAATGTGCAGTGGAAAGAGTACAATTCTGAAATCATAAAGCCTAAATTAGTGTGATGCATTTTTGCTACCCATGTAATCATAAACCAGTTATCTAAATGTGTTGGCCTCAGTTTTTTCACCCATGAAATGGTGATGATAATACTTATTATGCAGCGTTGTTGTGTGGATGTGATGAAGCATGGAGCATGAGAGTCTCATATTCCATGCTAAAATGATAGCTATTTTTATACTTATAATAATTCTAGTAATAGTAATTAAATTGTTCAAAATGGTAATATTCATTTATATTGAGGCATTGTATTGACTATTATTAGACACATTTACCAACATAAATTTCATTTTACTTTACCCCCTCTGAGGATATATATTCCCTAATTCAATATGAATCTCCTTATGAATAATAATTATCATAATAAATATGCTGATTTTTCTTCTATTTGTTTTTAAGGAGGTATCCTTTACTGTTGAACATAAAGAAACTTAAGCAAGTCTGTCTTATTCAAACTTTGCATGCTGCTTTCTTATGAAACTAGATTATAGAGTTGTATGAAATAAATTCATGCAGTTAAGACATTGATGTTTGGAACACTGGGTGGTCAGTTTAGTATTTCAAAAGAAGATTTTAAATTTAAACCTTAAAACTGAGCTCTTTCAGCCTTTTTTATAGACCATCCTTCATGCTTCATAAGTACTCCTCCATTGTAAACTAAGTAATAGTTTTTGTCACAGTGTATATACCAAAAATGGATTTTATATTCTATTATTTCAGAGTTAGTTGCAGTTTCTACTGCCTTACTTCCTTTTTTGAAAAATAGATTAATTCTACAAAAAGTTTTTTCCAGCTTTATTGAAAAAAATCGACATATTTGTAAATTTAAGAAATGATTTCTTATAACATTGCAAACTTTTAACATTGTGTAAATTTTGTACAATTTGATAAATTGGTATACATCTTTATTGCAATATAATCTACACAAATATGTTAATACATCTACTATCTCGTATAGTTGCCACTGATTTTTATGCATGTATCGTAAGGAATTTTAAGATCTACTCTCTTAGCAACTTTTATGTATATAGTATAGTAGATAGTATAGTAGAGATAAACTTCAGAGGTCTTGTGGGTTTTGTTCCAGACTGCCTCAATAAAGTGATTATCTCAATAAACTAAGTCAAATTATTATATTTTTTGGTTTCCCAGTGCATATAAAAAATTATGTTTCCCAGTGCATATAAAAAATAAAAACTATACTGCACTGTTCAAAAGCATTATGTTTTTAAAGAAAATCAATGTATATACCTTAAGTACACTAGTTCTGAGTTTTCAGTGGGTCATAATTACTGATCACAGATCACCATAACAAATACAATAATAATGAAAAAACTTGATATATTGCAAGAATTACCAACATGTGACAAAGAGACACAAAATGAACAAATGTTGTTAGAAAAATGGTGGCAGAGTTTATTAAAGGGAAGCACAATAAAAAAAAGTATGTATATCTTATTAACTATGATCATCATGCTGTACATTAGATCCCCAGAACTTTTTCATATTATAGTTGCAAGTTTGCACCCTTTGACCATCTTACTCCACCCCAGGTTCACCCCTTGTCAACTCAACTCTAAGTTTCCATTAGTTTTCCTTTTCCTCAGATTCTGTATGTAAGGGATATCATAATACATAAATTTAAAAAATATATAAAATCTTTGAAATATTTCACTTAGAATAATACCTTCAAGATCCATCCATGCTGTTGTAAATGGCAGTATTTCTTAATTTTTCATGGTTAAGTAGTATTCCGTAGTATATATTTACCATACTTATTTTACTCATTCATCCATTAATGGATACTGAAGTTATTTCCATCTCTTGCTTAGAGTTAATAATTTTATAATAAACATAAGAGTGCAGATATGTCTTTGAACAGTGACTTCGTTTTCTTTAGATAGATACCTAGAAGTGGGATTACTGAATCATATGGTAATTTTACTTTTAATAATATGAATAATCTCCATACTGTTTTCAATACAAATTTATATCCCTATTACAGTGCATAAGTTCCCCGTTTTCCCCAATATTTACCAAAATTGGTTAGTTTCAATTTTTTGGTAGTATATATTCTAATATCTTGCTGTGTTTTTCAGAGGTAAACAACAACAACAACAACATAAGGACTTTGCCCTGAGATTTTTACGTTGAGCACTTTTTAATGCTCCTGTTGGTCATTTATATAACTTTTTTGAAAAAAAAGTCTATTGAGATCCTTTTGCTATTTTTTTAATCATATATTTTTTTCTATTTGTATCTGTTGGTTATTAACCTCTTTTCAGATATAAGATTCGTAAGTATTTTCTTACATTCTGTGGATTGTGTTTTCATTCTCTCTCCCTTTTTTTGGCAATGCAGAAACGTTAGTTTGATGTAATACCATTTATTTATTTTTGCTTTTTTTGCTTGTGTTTTTGGTCTGGTATCCAAAAAACTATTGGCAAGACCAATGTCAAGGAGAATTTTTCCTATGTTTTCCTTTAGGAAATTTAGTTTCATGCATCACCTTTAAGTCTTTAATCTATTTCAAGTTCAGACTTATGAGTGATATAAGGTTCCCTTTTCATACTGTTTATGTGACTATTCAGTTTTAAATATCATTTATTGAACAGACTATCTTTCCCCATTACATATGTTGGCCCCTGTCAAATATTAGGTGACTGTATGAAAGGATTTATTTCTGGACTCTCAATTCTGTTCTACTTGTTTATTGGTCTGTTTTTATGCCAGTATACTTTATTGTTTTGAGCATGAGGGCTTTGTAGTATAGTTTCAAATCAAGAAGTGTAATCTCCCTTCTTCATTCTTTCTCAGAACTGCTTTGATTATTTGTTGTCTTTCATGGTCTCATATAAACTTTAGGATTCTTTACTTACTTCTGTAAAACAATAATATTGGATTTTTTTTAAGATTTTTAATTTATTTATTTGACAGAGAGAGATGACAAGCAGGCAGAGAGGCAGGCAGAGAGAGAAGAGGAAGCAGGCTTCCTGCTGAGCAGAGAGCCTGATGCGGGGCTCGATCCCAGGACCCTGGGATCATGACCAGAGCCGAAGGCAGCGGCTTAACCCACTGAGCCACCCAGGCGCCCCTAACATTGGATTTTTGATAGGAATTGGATTTACAGATGGTTTACGGTAGTATGGACATTTTAACAATGTTAATTCTTACCATTCATAAATATGAGCTATCTTTCCATTTCTGTCACCTTCAATTTCTTTATCAATGTCATAGTTTATGGAGTACAGATCTTTCATCTTCTTAGTTAAATCTATTCCTAAGTATTTTATTATTTTTGATGCTATTGTGAATTAGATTGTTTTCTTTATTTTTTCAGATAGTTCATCATTAGAATGTTAAAATGCTCCTGTCTTGTGCTTACTTTGGCAGCACATATACTAAAATTGGAATGATGCAGAGAAGATTAGCGTGATCACTGAACAAGGATGACATGACAAACTGGGAAGCAGTCCATAAAAAAAAAAGAAACAAAAAAAAATTCTTTTCTTTTATATATTGATCTTGTATTTGGTAATTTTACTAAATTTGTTTATTCAAATTTATTGTGAATTTTTTAGGATTTTTTAACATGTAAGTTCATGTTATCCAAAAAAAGAAAATTTTACTTCTTCCTTTTTTTTTTTTTTTTTTTTTTTGGAGTCTCTTGTTTCTTTGTGTTCCTTGTTTCTCTGGCTAGGACATCCACTACTGTGTCAAATGAGAGTAGTGAAAATGGACACACTTGTCTTTCTTCTGATCTTTAAGGGGAAAACTTTCAAAAGTTTTGATTGAATATGAGATTAGCTCTGGGCTTGCAATCTGTGTTTTTTCTTTAATGGGTTTTTTAAATTATTTTTAAAAATTTTTTATATAATGTGTTTTAATCCCTAGGGGTACAGGTCTGTGAATCACCAGGTTTACACATTTCACAGCACTCACCATCACTCACCATAGCATCTGCCCTCTCCAATGTCCATACCCCAACACACCTTCCCCCAGCAACCCTCAGTCTGTTTTGTGAGATTCAGTCTTTTATGGTTTGTCTCCCTCCTAATACCATCTTTTTTTATTTTTCTTTTCGTACACCCGAAACTGCCTATGTTGCATCTCCACTTCATCATATCAGGGAGATCATATGATAGTTGTCTTTCTCAGATTGATTTATTTCGCCAAGCATAATACCCTCTAGTTCCATCCACGTCATCACAAATAGCAGGATTTCATTTCTTTTGATGGCTGCATAGTATTCCATTGAACATATATACCACATCTTATTTATTGATTCATCTGTTGAAGGACATTTAGTTTCTTTCCATAGTTTAACTATTGTGGACATTGCTGCTATAAACATTTGGGTGCATGTGCCCCTTCAGAATGCCACGTTTGTATCTGTAGGGTATATACCCAGTACTACAAGCACTGGGTCATAGGGTAGTTCTATTTTCAGCTTTTTGAGGCACGTCCACGCTGTTTTCCAGAGTGGTTGCACCAGCTTGCATTCCCACATACAGTGTAGGAGGGTTGCCCTAACTCCACATCCTCGCCAGCATCTGTCATTGACGGACTTGTTCATTTTAGCCATTCTGAACGGTGTGAGGTGGTATCTCATTCTGGTTTTGATTTGTATTTCCCTGATGCCGAGTGGTGTGGAGCATTTTTTCATGTGTCTGTTGGCCATTTAGATGTATTCTTTGCAGAAATGTCTGTTCATGTCCTCTGCCCATTTCTTCATTGGATTATTTGTTTTTAGGGTGTTGAGTTTGATAAGCTCTTTATAGATTTTGGATACTGGCCCTTTATCTGGTATGTCATTTGCAAATATCTTCTCCCAGATAACTTCTGACAGTGATCTTTTGGCTTTGTTAACTGTTTCCTTTGTAGTGCAAAAGCTTTTGGATCTGATGAAATCCCAATAGTTCATTCTTGCCCTTGCTTCCCTTGCCTTTCGCGATGTTCCTAGGAAGAAGTTGCTGCTGCTGAGGTCAAAGAAGTTGCTACCTGTTCTCTCCTCAAGGACTATGATGGATTCCTTTCTCACATTATGCTTCTTCATCCATTTCCAGTCGATTATAATGTATGGTGTTAGGATGGTCCAATTTCATTTTCTGCATGTGGCTGTTCAATTTTCCAGACCCCAAGGCCAATGGCTCCTTCTCTTCCCCAGGGACAGTGTGCTGTGCCTTCCCCACACTTGCTCCTGGGGAGCGCAGTGACAGACGTGTGCAACCATGCATCTCTCTCATGCAGAGGGGATGCCCAGGCAAAGAGGATTTCGCTCCATGCGGGTTTATTACACTGTGCTGTGGAGACTGGCTCCGGCAAGCAGCAGGCAGCATCCCACAGACCCGACTCTGATTTCCCAAAGAATGCTGTGCTTTCCCAGAGGGGATGCCCGGGCAAAGAGGCTTTCGCTCTATGCGGGTTTCTCCAAAAGTGCTGCGAATACTAGGCTAAGGCAAGCAACAAAAGCAGCCCACAGAACCGACTCTGATTTCCCAGCGACGGCCATGCTTTCGCAGAGGTTTTCAGCTTGGCGCGAACCTCACTTCGCTGCTGCTTCCTCAGCAAGGCTGTGGTCGTTCGCTCTGTCGCGGCAGGAAAGAAGAGCCGCGGGAGAGCTGGTGCCTCTTGGTCCTTGCTTTCCCGGGCTCCATGTTCGCGCCCGGGGTTCACCTTGCTAAGCCGAACTAAGCAGACACAGTCACAACCCTGCAGCAGCGTGCGTGGCCTAGCATGGCACTCTATGCCTATTACCATCTCCTGGCGTAGGTAAGGCTTTGCCTTTTGCTCCGGCGCTCGGGCAGACTCGGGGTCTAGGCCAGTGCCTTCACCATAGGAGAGAGGAGGCGACAGGATTCCTGCACCGGGCCCGAGCACTGGGATGGGGAACAGTGGGGACTGTCTCCACTCTTTCCCCGGCACACCCCCTGCCACCCACAATGCTGCCATATCTTGGTGGAAGAGGGCATCTGACTGCACGTTTCTCCATGGGGTTGTTTCGGCGAGTTCCGGGTATGGCAACTGGTGGCAAGCCCAAGTCTGCCCTTGGGACAGGTGGCCAAGGAGATGCTTTCCCCTTGGGACCAGAGGCACAGGACAGGCCTGCCTTCTACCCAGACTCCTTCCTCAGAGTGGAGCACGCACCCATGCCCTTGTCGTCCCCTCATGTCTCCTTAGCAGCCAGGCTTCAATCTCTCCGCACAGGGAGCAGAGGACACTTGTCTTCTCATGGCCTGCTGTTCGTGCCTCGGCAGGCTATTCTGACTCCCGAGCGTTTCCAGACCCCACGGCCAAGGGATCCTTCTCTTCCCCGGGGGCGGCGTGCTGTGCCTTCCCCAAAATTGCTCCTGGGGAGCGCGGTGACAGACGTGTGCAACCATGCTTCTCTATCAGGCAGAGGGGATGCTAGGGCAAAGAGGATTTCGCTCCATGCGGGTGTCTTCCACCATGTTGCCGAGACTCGCTCAGGCAAGCAGCAGCAGCATCCCCAAACCCAACTCTGATTTCCCAACGAATGCTGTGCTTTCCTAAGGGAGAGGCCCAGGCAAAGAGGCTTTCGCTGTATGCGGGTTTCTCCCACCGCGAGACTGGGCTAAGGGAAGCAGCAGCAGCCCGGACAACATTTCTCAGCGAATGCTGTGCTTTCGCAGAGGATTTGGTTTGGAGCGAACAGCACTTCGCCGCTGCTTCCTCAGTAAAGCTTCAGTCGCGTCAGGGAAGAAGAGCTGCGGGAGAGCTGTTGCCTCTTGGGCCTTGCTTTCCCTGGCTCCATGTTCGCGTCCTGGGTTCACCCTGCCAGGCACAGTCACAACCGTGCAGTAGCGCGCTTAGCCTAGGATGGCACTCCATGCACACTACCATCTCCCGGTGTAGGCATCGCTTGGCCTTTTACTCTGGCGCTCAGGCCGACTCGCGGACTAGGCCTGTGCTTTCCCCACAGGAAAGGAGAGGTGACAGGATCCCTGCACACCGCCCGTGCACTGAATAGGGAGCTTTGGGGGACTGTCACCACTCCTTCCCCTTAAAACCCGGGCCTCCTCCAAGCTTCTACATCCCGGAGGAAGACGGCATCTGATGGCCAGGTCTTTCTGGGAGTTGTTTCTCGAGTTTAGGGTAGGCGCCTGGTGGCAAGCCCATGGCTCCACCACGGTCAGGTGGCCAAGGAGCTGCTGTCTCCTTGGGCCCAAAGGCTCAGGACAGGCATGCTTTCTGCCCAGACTCCTTCCTCAGAGTGGAGCCCTTTCCCCTGCTCTAATCTTCCCCTCGTGTCTCCTTAGCAGCCCGGCTTCCTTCGATCTGCAGTGACAGATGTGTCCCTTTCCTTAAGGCTCTTTCCACAGGCACCACCGCGCTTCTTTCTCAGGCAGAGCGGATGCCCAGGCAAAGAGGATTTCGCTCCATGCGGGTTTATTCCACCGTGCAGTGGAGACTAGCTCCGGCAAGCAGCAGGCAGCATCCCACAGACCCGACTCTGATTTCCCAGAGAATGCTGTGCTTTCCCAGAGGGGATGCCCCGGCAAAGAAGCTTTCGCTCTATGCGGGTTTTTCCAAAAGGGCTGCGAATACTAGGCTAAGGCAAGCAACAAAAGCAGCCCACAGAACCGACTCTGATTTCCCAGCGACGGCCATGCTTTCGCAGAGGTTTTCAGCTTGGCGCGAACCTCACTTCGCTGCTGCTTCCTCAGCAAGGCTTTGGTCGTTCGCTCTTTCGCAGCAGGGACGAAGAGCCGCGGGAGAGCTGGTGCCTCTTGGGCCTTGCTTTCCCGGACTCCATGTTCGCGCCCGGGTTTCACTTTGCTAAGCCGAACTAGGCAGACACAGTCACAACCCTGCAGCAGCGTGCGTGGCCTAGCATGGCACTCTATGCCTAATTCCATCTCCTGGACTAGGTAAGGCTTTGCCTTTTGCTCCGGCGCTCGGGCAGACTCGAGGTCTAGGCCAGTGCCTTCACCACAGGAGAGAAGAGGCAACAGGATCCCTGCACACGGCCTGGGCACTGGGATGGGGAACTGTGGGGGACTGTCTCCACTCCTTCCCCGCCACACCGCCTGTCTCCAACAATGCTGCCACATCTTGGTGGAAGATGGCATCTGACTGACCGTTTCTCCATGGGGTTGTTTCTGCAAGTTCCAGGTATGGCACCTGGTGGCAAGCCCAAGTCTGCCCTTGGGACAGGTGGCCAAAGAGATGCTTTCCCCTTGGGACAAGAGGCACAGGACAGGCCTGCCTTCTGCCCAGACTCCTTCCTCAGAGTGGAGCACGCGCCCCTGCCTAGTCGTCCCCTCATGTCTCCTTAGCAGCCAGGCTCCCATCTCTCCGCACAGGGAGCGGGTGACACATGTCTGGCCACCGGCCTGCATTTCGTGCCGCGGAAGGCTATCCTGTTCCCGAGCGTTTCCCGACCCCAAGGCCAAGGGATCCTTCTCTTCCCCGGGGGCGGCGTGCTGTGCCTACCCCAAAATTGCTCCTGGGGAGCGCGGTGACAGACGTGTGCAACCATGCTTCTCTATCAGGCAGAAAGGATGCTAGGGCAAAGAGGATTTCGCTCCATGCGGGTATCTTCCAACATGCTGCGGAGACTCGCTTAGGCAAGCAACAGCAGCATCCCCAAAGCCAACTCTGATTTCCAAACGAATGCTGTGCTTTCCAAGGGGAGATGCCAAGGCAAAGGGGCTTTCGCTGTATGCGGGTTTCTCCCACCGCGAGACTGGGCTCAGGCACGCAGCAGCAGCCCCCAAAACATATCTCGGGGAATGCTGTCCTTCGCAGAGGCTTTGGTTTCGAGCAAACAGCACTTCGCCACTGCTTCCTCAGCAAGGCTTCTGTCGCGTCAGGGAAGAAGAGCTGCGGGAGAGCTGGTGCCTCTTGGGCCTTGCTTTCCCTGGCTCCATGTTCGCGTCCTGGGTTCACCCTGCCAGGCACAGTCACAACCGTGCAGTAGCGCGCTTAGCCTAGGATGGCACTCCATGCACACTACCATCTCCCGGTGTAGGCATCGCTTGGCCTTTTACTCTGGCGCTCAGGCCGACTCGCGGACTAGGCCTGTGCTTTCCCCACAGGAAAGGAGAGGTGACAGGATCCCTGCACACCGCCCGTGCACTGAATAGGGAGCTTTGGGGGACTGTCACCACTCCTTCCCCTTAAAACCCGGGCCTCCTCCAAGCTTCTACATTCCGGAGGAAGACGGCATCTGATGGCCAGGTCTTTCTGGGAGTTGTTTCTCGAGTTTAGGGTAGGCGCCTGGTGGCAAGCCCATGGCTCCACCACGGTCAGGTGGCCAAGGAGCTGCTGTCTCCTTGGGCCCAAAGGCTCAGGACAGGCATGCTTTCTGCCCAGACTCCTTCCTCAGAGTGGAGCCCTTTCCCCTGCCCTAATCTTCCCCTCGTGTCTCCTTAGCAGCCCGGCTTCCTTCGCTCTGCAGTGACAGATGTGTCCCTTTCCTTAAGGCTCTTTCCTCAGGCACCACCGCGCTTTTCTCTCAGGCAGAGCGGTTGCCCAGGCAAAGAGAATTTCGCTCCATGCGGGTTTATTCCACCGTGCAGTGGAGACTAGCTCCGGCAAGCAGCAGGCAGCATCCCAAGACCCGACTCTGATTTCCCAGAGAATGCTGTGCTTTCCCAGAGGGGATGCCCCGGCAAAGAAGCTTTCGCTCTATGCGGGTTTCTCCCATTGTGCTGCGAATACTAGGCTAAGGCAAGCAACAAAACTAGCCCACAGAACCGACTCTGATTTCACAGCGACTGCTATGCTTTCGCAGAGGTTTTCAGCTGGGCGCAAACTGCACTTCGCTGCTGCTTCCTCAGCAAGGCTTTGGTCTTTCGCTCTGTCGCGGCAGGAAAGAAGAGCCGCGGGAGAGCTGGTGCCTCTTGGGCCTTGTTTTCCCGGGCTCCAAGTTCGCGCCCGGGGTTCACCTTGCTAAGCCGAACTAAGCAGATACAGCCACAACCCTGCAGCAGCGTGCGTGGCCTAGCATGACACTCTATGCCTATTACCATCTCCTGGCGTAGGTAAGGCTTTGCCTTTTGCTCCGGCGCTCGGGCAGACTCGGGGTCAAGGCCAGTGCCTTCACCACAGGAGAGAAGAGGCGACAGGATCCCTGCACAGGGCCCGAGCACTGGGATGGGGAACGGTGGGGACGGTCTCACTCTTTCCCCGGCACCCCCACTGCCACCGACAATGCTGCCATATCTTGGTGGAAGAGGGCATCTGACTGCACGTTTCTCCATGGGGTTTGTCTGCGAGTTCCGGGTATGGCACCTGGTGGCAAGCCCAAGTCTGCCCTTGGGACAGGTGGCCAAAGAGATGCTTTCCCCTTGGGACCAGAGGCACAGGACAGGCCTGCCTTCTGCCCAGACTCCTTCCTCAGAGTGGAGCACGCACCCATGCCCTTGTCGTCCCCTCATGTCTCCTTAGCAGCCAGGCTTCAATCTCTCCGCACAGGGAGCAGAGGACACTTGTCTTCTCACGGCCTGCTGTTCGTGCCTCGGCAGGCTATTCTGCTTCCCGAGCGTTTCCAGACCCCAAAGCCAAGGGATCCTTCTCTTCCCCGGGGGCGGCGTGCTGTGCCTTCCCCAAAATCGCTCCTGGGGAGCGCGGTGACAGCCGTGAGCAACCATGCTTCTCTATCAGGCAGAAAGGATGCTAGGGCAAAGAGGATTTCGCTCCATGAGGGTATCTTCCAACATGCTGCGGAGACTCGCTTAGGCAAGCAGCAGCAGCATCCCCAAACCCAACTCTGATTTCCCAACGAATGCTGTGCTTTCCAAGGGGAGATGCCCAGGCAAAGGGGCTTTCGCTGTATGCGGGTTTCTTCCACCGCGAGACTGGGCTCAGGCACGCAGCAGCAGCCCCCAAAACATTTCTCGGGGAATGCTGTCCTTTCGCAGAGGCTTTGGTTTGGAGCAAACCGCACTTCGCCACTGCTTCCTCAGCAAGGCTTCTGTCGCGTCAGGGAAGATGAGCTTCGGGAGAGCTGGTGCCTCTTGGGCCTTGCTTTCCCTGGCTCCATGTTCGCGTCCTGGATTCACCCTGCCAGGCCGAACTACGCAGACACAGTCACAACCGTGCAGTAGCGCGCTTAGCCTAGGATGGCACTCCATGCACACTACCATCTCCCGGTGTAGGCATCGCTTGGCCTTTTACTCTGGCGCTCAGGCCGACTCGCGGACTAGGCCTGTGCTTTCCCCACAGGAAAGGAGAGGTGACAGGATCCCTGCACACCGCCCGTGCACTGAATAGGGAGCTTTGGGGGACTGTCACCACTCCTTCCCCTTAAAACCCGGGCCTCCTCCAAGCTTCTACATTCCGGAGGAAGACGGCATCTGATGGCCAGGTCTTTCTGGGAGTTGTTTCTCGAGTTTAGGGTAGGCGCCTGGTGGCAAGCCCATGGCTCCACCACGGTCAGGTGGCCAAGGAGCTGCTGTCTCCTTGGGCCCAAAGGCTCAGGACAGGCATGCTTTCTGCCCAGACTCCTTCCTCAGAGTGGAGCCCTTTCCCCTGCCCTAATCTTCCCCTCGTGTCTCCTTAGCAGCCCGGCTTCCTTCGCTCTGCAGTGACAGATGTGTCCCTTTCCTTAAGGCTCTTTCCTCAGGCACCACCGCGCTTTTCTCTCAGGCAGAGCGGTTGCCCAGGCAAAGAGAATTTCGCTCCATGCGGGTTTATTCCACCGTGCAGTGGAGACTAGCTCCGGCAAGCAGCAGGCAGCATCCCAAGACCCGACTCTGATTTCCCAGAGAATGCTGTGCTTTCCCAGAGGGGATGCCCCGGCAAAGAAGCTTTCGCTCTATGCGGGTTTCTCCCATTGTGCTGCGAATACTAGGCTAAGGCAAGCAACAAAACTAGCCCACAGAACCGACTCTGATTTCACAGCGACTGCTATGCTTTCGCAGAGGTTTTCAGCTGGGCGCAAACTGCACTTCGCTGCTGCTTCCTCAGCAAGGCTTTGGTCTTTCGCTCTGTCGCGGCAGGAAAGAAGAGCCGCGGGAGAGCTGGTGCCTCTTGGGCCTTGTTTTCCCGGGCTCCAAGTTCGCGCCCGGGGTTCACCTTGCTAAGCCGAACTAAGCAGATACAGCCACAACCCTGCAGCAGCGTGCGTGGCCTAGCATGACACTCTATGCCTATTACCATCTCCTGGCGTAGGTAAGGCTTTGCCTTTTGCTCCGGCGCTCGGGCAGACTCGGGGTCAAGGCCAGTGCCTTCACCACAGGAGAGAAGAGGCGACAGGATCCCTGCACAGGGCCCGAGCACTGGGATGGGGAACAGTGGAGACGGTCTCACTCTTTCCCCGGCACACCCCCAGCCACCCACAATGCTGCCATATCTTGGTGGAAGAGGGCATCTGACTGCACGTTTCTCCATGGGGTTGTTTCTGCGAGTTCCGGGTATGGCACCTGGTGGCAAGCCCAAGTCTGCCCTTGGGACAGGTGGCCAAGGAGATGCTTTCCCCTTGGGACCAGAGGCACAGGACAGGCCTGCCTTCTGCCCAGACTCCTTCCTCAGAGTGGAGCACGCACCCATGCCCTTGTCGTCCCCTCATGTCTCCTTAGCAGCCAGGCTTCAATCTCTCCGCACAGGGAGCAGAGGACACTTGTCTTCTCATGGCCTGCTGTTCGTGCCTCGGCAGGCTATTCTGCTTCCCGAGCGTTTCCAGACCCCAAAGCCAAGGGATCCTTCTCTTCCCCGGGGGCGGCGTGCTGTGCCTTCCCCAAAATCGCTCCTGGGTAGCGCGGTGACAGCCGTGAGCAACCATGCTTCTCTCTCAGGCAGAAAGGATGCTAGGGCAAAGAGGATTTCGCTACATGCGGGTATCTTCCAACATGCTGCGGAGACTCGCTTAGGCAAGCAGCAGCAGCATCCCCAAACCCAACTCTGATTTCCCAACGAATGCTGTGCTTTCCAAGGGGAGATGCCCAGGCAAAGGGGCTTTCGCTGTATGCGGGTTTCTCTCACCGCGAGACTGGGCTCAGGAACGCAGCAGCAGCCCCCAAAACATTTCTCGGGGAATGCTGTCCTTTCGCAGAGGCTTTGGTTTGGAGCAAACAGCCCTTCGCCACTGCTTCCTCAGCAAGGCTTCTGTCGCGTCAGGGAAGAAGAGCTGCGGGAGAGCTGGTGCCTCTTGGGCCTTGCTTTCCCTGGCTCCATGTTCGCGTCCTGGGTTCACCCTGCCAGGCCGAACTAAGCAGACACAGTCACAACCGTGCAGTAGCACGCTTAGCCTAGGATGGCACTCCATGCACACTACCATCTCCCGGTGTAGGCATCGCTTGGCCTTTTACTCTGGCGCTCAGGCCGACTCGCGGACTAGGCCTGTGCTTTCCCCACAGGAAAGGAGAGGTGACAGGATCCCTACACACCGCCCGTGCACTGAATAGGGAGCTTTGGGGTACTGTCACCACTCCTTCCCCTTAAAACCCGGGCCTCCTCCAAGCTTCTACATCCCGGAGGAAGACGGCATCTGATGGCCAGGTCTTTCTGGGAGTTGTTTCTCGAGTTTAGGGTAGGCGCCTGGTGGCAAGCCCATGGCTCCACCACGGTCAGGTGGCCAAGGAGCTGCTGTCTCCTTGGGCCCAAAGGCTCAGGACAGGCATGCTTTCTGCCCAGACTCCTTCCTCAGAGTGGAGCCCTTTCCCCTGCCCTAATCTTCCCCTCGTGTCTCCTTAGCAGCCCGGCTTCCTTCGCTCTGCAGTGACAGATGTGTCCCTTTCCTTAAGGCTCTTTCCACAGGCACCACCGCGCTTCTCTCTCAGGCAGAGCGGAAGCCCAGGCAAAGAGGATTTTGCTCCATGCGGGTTTATTCCACCGTGCAGTGGAGACTAGCTCCGGCAAGCAGCAGGCACCATCCCACAGACCCGACTCTGATTTCCCAGAAATGCTGTGCTTTCCCAGAGGGGATGCCCCGGCAAAGAAGCTTTCGCTCTATGCGGGTTTCTCCCATCGTGCTGCGAATACTAGGCTAAGGCAAGCAACAAAAGCAGCCCACAGAACCGACTCTGATTTCACAGCGACTGCTATGCTTTCGCAGAGGTTTTCAGCTTGGCGCAAACCGCACTTCGCTGCTGCTTCCTCAGCAAGGCTTTGATCGTTCGCTCTGTCGCGGCAGGAAAGAAGAGCCGCGGGAGAGCTGGTGTCTTTTGGGCCTTGTTTTCCCGGGCTCCAAGTTCGCGCCCGGGGTTCACCTTGCTAAGCCGAACTAAGCAGACACAGTCACAACCCTGCAGCAGCGTGCGTGGCCTACCATGACACTCTATGCCTATTACCATCTCCAGGCGTAAGTAAGGCTTTGCATTTTGCTCTGGCGCTCGGCAGACTCGGGGTCTAGGCCAATGCATTCACCAGAAGGGAGAAGAGGCGACAGGAAATCTGAGTTGGGTTTGGGGAGGTTGCTACTGCTTGCCTAAGCGAGTCTCCGCAGCATGTTGGAAGATACCCGCATGGAGCGAAATCCTCTTTGTCCTAGCATCCTTTCTGCCTGAGGGAGAAGCATGGTTGCACACGTCTGTCACCGCGCTCCCCAGGAGCAATTTTGGGGAAGGCACAGCACGCCGCCCCCGGGGAAGAGAAGGATCCCTTGGCCGTGGGGTCTGGAAATGCTCGGGAGTCAGAATAGCCAGCCGAGGCACGAAAAGCAGGCCATGAGATGACAAGTGTCCTCTGCTCCCTGTGCGGAGAGATTGAAGCCTGGCTGCTAAGGAGACATGAGGGGAAGACAAGGGCATGGGTGCATGCTCCACTCTGAGGAAGGAGTCTGGGCAGAAGGCAGGCCTGTCCTGTGCCTCTGGTCCCAAGGGGAAAGCATCTCCTTGGCCACCTGTCCCAAGGGCAGACTTGGGCTTGCCACCAGGTGCCATACCCGGAACTCGCAGAAACAACCCCATGGAGAAACTTGCAGTCAGATGCCCTCTTCCACCAAGATATGGTAGCATTGTGGGTGGCTGGGGGTGTGCCGGGGAAAGAGTGGAGACCGTCCCCACCGTTCCCCATTCCAGTGCTCGGGCCATGTGCTGGGATCCTGTCGCCTCTTCTCTCCTGTGGTGAAGGCACTGGCCTTGACCCCGAGTCTGCCCGAGTACCGGAGCAAAAGGCAAAGCCTTACTAGAGCAGGAGATGGAATTAGGAATAGAGTGCCATGCTAGGCCACGCACGCTGCTGCAGGGTTGTGACTGTGTCTGCGTAGTTCGGCTTAGCAAAGTGAAATCCGGGCGCGAACATGGAGCCAGGGAAAGCAAGGCCCAAGAGGCAACAGCTCTCCCGCAGCTCTTCTTCCCTGACTCGACTGAAGCTTTGCTGAGGAAGCAGCGGCGAAGTGCTGTTCGCTCCAAACCAAAGCCTCTGCGAAAGCACAGCATTCGCTGAGAAATGTTGTGCGGGCTGCTGCTGCTTCCCTGAGCCCAGTCTTGCGGTGGGAGAAACCCGCATACAGCGAAAGCCTCTTTGCCTGGGCCTCTCCCTTAGGAAAGCACAGCATTCGTTGGGAAATCAGAGTTGGGTTTGGGGATTCTGCTGCTGATTGCCTGAGCGAGTCTCGGCAACATGGTGGAAGATACCCGCATGGAGCGAAATCCTCTTTGCCCTAGCATCCCCTCTGCCTGAGAGAGAAGCATGGTTGCACACGTCTGTCACCGCGCTCCCCAGGAGCAATTTTGGGGAAGGCACAGCACGCCGCCCCAGGGAAGAGAAGGATCCCTTGGCCTTGGGTCTGGAAACACTCGGGAGTCAGAATAGCCTGCCGAGGCACAAACGCAGGCCATGAGAAGACAAGTGTCCTCTACTCCCTGTGCGTAGAGATTGAAGCCTGGCTGCTAAGGAGACATGAGGGGACGACAAGGGCATGGGTGCGTGCTCCACTCTGAGGAAGGAGTCTGGGCAGAAGGCAGGCCTGTCCTGTGCCTCTGGTCCCAAGGGGAAAGCATCTCCTTGGCCACCTGTCCCAAGGGCAGACTTGGGCTTGCCAACAGTTGCCATACCTGGAACTCGCAGAAACAACGCCATGGAGAAACGTGCAGTCAGATGCCCTCTTCCACCAAGATGTGGCAGCATTGTGGGTGGCCGGGGTGTGCCGGGGAAAGAGTGGAGACAGTCCCCACCGTTCCCCATCCCAGTGCTCGGGCCCTGTGCAGGGATCCTGTCGCCTCCTCTCTCCTGTGGTGAAGGCACTGGCCTTGACCCCGAGTCTGCCCGAGCGCCGGAGCAAAAGGCAAAGCCTTACCTACGCCAGGAGATGGTAATAGCCATAGAGTGTCATGCTAGGCCACGCACGCTGCTGCAGGGTTGTGACTGTGTCTGCTTAGATCGGCTTAGCAAGGTGAACCCCGGGCGCGAACTTGGAGCCCGGGAAAACAAGGCCCAAGAGGCACCAGCTCTCCCGCGGCTCTTCTTTCCTGCCGCGACAGAGCGAACGACCAAAGCCTTGCTGAGGAAGCAGAAGCGAAGTGCGGTTTGCGCCAAGCTGAAAACCTCTGCGAAAGCATAGCAGTCGCTGGGAAATCAGAGTCGGTTCTGTAGGCTGCTTTTGTTGCTTCCATTGCCTAGTATTCGTAGCACGATGGGAGAAACCCGCATAGAGCGAAAGTTTCTTTGCCGGGGCATCCCCTCTGGGAAAGCACAGCATTCTCTGGGAAATCAGAGTCGGGTCTTGGGATGCTGCCTGCTGCTTGCCGGAGCTAGTCTCCACTGCACGGTGGAATAAACCCGCATGGAGCGAAATTCTCTTTGCCTGGGCAACCGCTCTGCCTGAGAGAAAAGCGCGGTTGTGCCTGAGGAAAGAGCCTTAAGGAAAGGGACACATCTGTCACTGCAGAGCGAAGGAAGCCGGGCTGCTAAGGAGACATGAGGGGAAGATTAGGGCAGGGGAAAGGGCTCCACTCTGAGGAAGGAGTCTGGGCAGAAAGCATGCCTGTCCTGAGCCTTTGGGCCCAAGGAGACAGCAGCTCCTTGGCCACCTGACCGTGGTGGAGCCATGGGCTTGCCACCAGGCTCCTACCCTAAACTCGAGAAACAACTCCCAGAAAGACCTGGCCATCAGATGCCGTCTTCCTCCGGGATGTAGAAGCTTGGAGGAGGCCCGGGTTTTAAGGGGAAGGAGTGGTGACAGTCCCCCAAAGCTCCCTATTCAGTGCACGGGCGGTGTGCAAAGATCCTGTCACCTCTCCTTTCCTGTGGGGAAAGCACAGGCCTAGTCCGCGAGTCGGCCTGAGCGCCAGAGTAAAAGGCCAAGCGATGCCTACACCGGGAGATGGTAGTGTGCATAGAGTGCCATCCTAGGCTAAGCGCGCTACTGCACGGTTGCGACTGTGTCTGCTTAGTTCGGCCTGGCAGGGTGAACCCAGGACGCGAACATGGAGCCAGGGAAAGCAAGGTCCAAGAGGCACCAGCTCTCCCGCAGCTCTTCTTCCCTGACGCGACAGAAGCCTTGCTGAGGAAGCAGTGGCGAAGGGCTGTTTGCTCCAAACCAAAGCCTCTGCGAAAGGACAGCATTCCCCGAGAAATGTTTTGGGGGCTGCTGCTGCGTGCCTGAGCCCAGTCTCGCGGTGAGAGAAACCCGCATACAGCGAAAGCCCCTTTGCCTTGGCATCTCCCCTTGGAAAGCACAGCATTCGTTGGGAAATCAGAGTTGGGTTTGGGGATGCTGCTGCTGCTTGCCTAAGTGAGTCTCCGCAGCATGTTGGAAGATACCCGCATGGAGCGAAATCCTCTTTGCCCTAGCATCCTTTCTGCCTGAGAGAGAAGCATGGTTGCTCACGTCTGTCACCACGCTCCCCAGGAGCAAGTGTGGGGAAGGCACAGCACGCCGCCCTTGGGGAAGAGAAGGATCCCTTGGCCTTGGGGTCGGGAAACGCTCGGGAACAGGATAGCCTGCCGCGGCACGAAATGCAGGCCGGTGGCCAGACATGTGTCACCCGCTCCCTGTGCGGAGAGATGGAAGCCTGGCTGCTAAGGAGACATGAGGGGACAACTAGGGCAGGGGCGCGTGCTCCACTCTAAGGAAGGAGTCTGGGCAGAAGGCAGGCCTGTCCTGTGCCTCTGTTACCAAGGGGAGAGCATCTCCTTGGCCACCTGTCCCAAGGGCAGACTTGGGCTTGCCACCAGGTGCCATACCCGGAACTCGCAGAAACAACCCCATGGAGAAACGTGCAGTCAGATGCCCTCTTCCACCAAGGTATGGCAGCATTGTGGGTGGCCGCGGGTGTGCCGGGGAAAGAGTGGCGACAGTCCCCACCGTTCCCCATCCCAGTGCTCGGGCCCTGTGCAGGGATCCTGTCGCATCTTCTCTCCTGTGGTGAAGGCACTGGCCTTGACCCCGCGTCTGCCCGAGCGCCGGAGCAAAAGGCAAAGCCTTACCTACGCCAGGAGATGGTAATAGCCATAGAGTGTCATGCTAGGCCACGCACGCTGCTGCAGGGTTGTGACTCTGTCTGCTTAGATCGGCTTAGCAAGGTGAACCCCGGGCGCGAACTTGGAGCCCGAGAAAACAAGGCCCAAGAGGCACCAGCTCTCCCGCGGCTCTTCTTTCCTGCCGCGACAGAGCGAACGACCAAAGCCTTGCTGAGGAAGCAGAAGCGAAGTGCGGTTTGCGCCAAGCTGAAAACCTCTGCGAAAGCATAGCAGTCGCTGGGAAATCAGAGTCGGTTCTGTGGGATGCTGCCTGCTGCTTGCCGGAGCTAGTCTCCACTGCACGGTGGAATAAACCCGCATGGAGCGAAATCCTCTTTGCCTGGGCATCCGCTCTGCCTGAGAAAGAAGGGCGGTGGTGCCTGTGGAAAGAGCCTTAAGGAAAGGGACACATCTGTCACTGCAGAGCGAAGGAAGCCGGGTTGCTAAGGAGACACGAGGGGAAGATTAGGGCAGGGGAAAGGGCTCCACTCTGAGGAAGGAGTCTGGGCAGAAAGCATGCCTGTCCTGAGCCTTTGGGCCCAAGGAGACAGCAGCTCCTTGGCCACCTGACCGTGGTGGAGCCATGGGCTTGCCACCAGGCGCCTACCCTAAACTCGAGAAACAACTCCCAGAAAGACCTGGCCATCAGATGCCGTCTTCCTCCGGGATGTAGAAGCTTGGAGGAGGCCCGGGTTTTAAGGGGAAGGAGTGGTGACAGTCCCCCAAAGCTCCCTATTCAGTGCACGGGCGGTGTGCAGGGATCCTGTCACCTCTCCTTTCCTGTGGGGAAAGCACAGGCCTAGTCCGCGAGTCGGCCTGAGCGCCAGAGTAAAAGGCCAAGCGATGCCTACACCGGGAGATGGTAGTGTGCATAGAGTGCCATCCTAGGCTAAGCGCGCTACTGCACGGTTGCGACTGTGTCTGCTTAGTTCGGCCTGGCAGGGTGAACCCAGGACGCGAACATGGAGCCAGGGAAAGCAAGGCCCAAGAGGCACCAGCTCTCCCGCAGCTCTTCTTCCCTGACGCGACAGAAGCCTTGCTGAGGAAGCAGTGGCGAAGGGCTGTTTGCTCCAAACCAAAGCCTCTGCGAAAGGACAGCATTCCCCGAGATATGTTTTGGGGGCTGCTGCTGCGTGCCTGAGCCCAGTCTCGCGGTGAGAGAAACCCGCATACAGCGAAAGCCCCTTTGCCTGGGCATCTCCCCTTGGAAAGCACAGCATTCGTTGGGAAATCAGAGTTGGGTTTGGGGATGCTGCTGCTGCTTGCCTAAGTGAGTCTCCGCAGCATGTTGGAAGATACCCGCATGGAGCGAAATCCTCTTTGCCCTAGCATCCTTTCTGCCTGAGAGAGAAGCATGGTTGCTCACGTCTGTCACCACGCTCCCCAGGAGCAAGTGTGGGGAAGGCACAGCACACCGCCCTTGGGGAAGAGAAGGATCCCTTGGCCTTGGGGTCGGGAAACGCTCGGGAACAGGATAGCCTGCCGCGGCACGAAATGCAGGCCGGTGGCCAGACATGTGTCACCCGCTCCCTGTGCGGAGAGATGGAAGCCTGGCTGCTAAGGAGACATGAGGGGACAACTAGGGCAGGGGCGCGTGCTCCACTCTAAGGAAGGAGTCTGGGCAGAAGGCAGGCCTGTCCTGTGCCTCTGTTACCAAGGGGAGAGCATCTCCTTGGCCACCTGTCCCAGGGCAGACTTGGGCTTGCTACCAGGTGCCATACCTGGGACTTGCAGAAACAACCCCATGGAGAAACGGTCAGTCAGATGCCATCTTCCACCAAGATGTGGCAGCATTGTGGGTGACAGGGGGTGCGGCGGGGAAGGAGTGGAGACAGTTCCCCACAGTTCCCCATCCCAGTGCCCGGGCCGTGTGCAGGGATCCTGTTGCCTCCTCTCTCCTGTGGTGAAGGCACTGGCCTTGACCCCGAGTCTGCCCGAGCACCGGAGCAAAAGGCAAAGCCTTACCTAGTCCAGGAGATGGAATTAGGCATAGAGTGCCATGCTAGGCCACGCACGCTGCTGCAGGGTTGTGACTGTGTCTGCCTAGTTCGGCTTAGCAAAGTGAAATTCGGGCGCGAACATGGAGTCCGGGAAAGCAAGGCCCAAGAGGCACCAGCTCTCCCGCGGCTCTTCGTCCCTGCTGCGAAAGAGCGAACGACCAAAGCCTTGCTGAGGAAGCAGCAGCGAAGTGAGGTTCGCGCCAAGCTGAAAACCTCTGCGAAAGCATGGCCGTCGCTGGGAAATCAGAGTCGGTTCTGTGGGCTGCTTTTGTTGCTTGCCTTAGCCTAGTATTCGCAGCCCTTTTGGAAAAACCCGCATAGAGCGAAAGCTTCTTTGCCGGGGCATCCCCTCTGGGAAAGCACAGCATTCTCTGGGAAATCAGAGTCGGGTCTGTGGGATGCTGCCTGCTGCTTGCCGGAGCTAGTCTCCACAGCACGGTGGAATAAACCCGCATGGAGCGAAATCCTCTTTGCCTGGGCATCCGCTCTGCCTGAGAAAGAAGCGCGGTGGTGCCTGTGGAAAGAGCCTTAAGGAAAGGGACACATCTGTCACTGCAGAGCGAAGGAAGCCGGGCTGCTAAGGAGTCACGAGGGGAAGATTAGGGCAGGGGAAAGGGCTCCACTCTGAGGAAGGAGTCTGGGCAGAAAGCATGCCTGTCCTGAGCCTTTGGGCCCAAGGAGACAGCAGCTCCTTGGCCACCTGACCGTGGTGGAGCCATGGGCTTGCCACCAGGCGCCTACCCTAAACTCGAGAAACAACTCCCAGAAAGACCTGGCCATCAGATGCCGTCTTCCTCCGGGATGTAGAAGCTTGGAGGAGGCCCGGGTTTTAAGGGGAAGGAGTGGTGACAGTCCCCCAAAGCTCCCTATTCAGTGCACGGGTGGTGTGCAGGGATCCTGTCACCTCTCCTTTCCTGTGGGGAAAGCACAGGCCTAGTCCGCGAGTCGGCCTGAGCGCCAGAGTAAAAGGCCAAGCGATGCCTACACCGGGAGATGGTAGTGTGCATAGAGTGCCATCCTAGGCTAAGCGCGCTACTGCACGGTTGCGACTGTGTCTGCTTAGTTCGGCCTGGCAGGGTGAACCCAGGACGCGAACATGGAGCCAGGGAAAGCAAGGCCCAAGAGGCACCAGCTCTCCCGCAGCTCTTCGTCCCTGACGCGACAGAAGCCTTGCTGAGGAAGCAGTGGCGAAGGGCTGTTTGCTCCAAACCAAAGCCTCTGCGAAAGGACAGCATTCCCCGAGATATGTTTTGGGGGCTGCTGCTGCGTGCCTGAGCCCAGTCTCGCGGTGGGAGAAACCCGCATACAGCGAAAGCCCCTTTGCCTGGGCATCTCCCCTTGGAAAGCACAGCATTCGTTGGGAAATCAGAGTTGGGTTTGGGGATGCTGCTGCTGCTTGCCTAAGCGAGTCTCCGCAGCATGTTGGAAGATACCCGCATGGAGCGAAATCCTCTTTCCCCTAGCATCCTTTCTGCCTGAGAGAGAAGCATGGTTGCTCACGTCTGTCACCGCGCTCCCCAGGAGCAATTTTGGGGAAGGCACAGCACGCCGCCCCCGGGGAAGAGAAGGATCCCTTGGCCTTGGGGTCTGGAAACGCTCGGGAAGCAGAATAGCCTGCCGAGGCACGAACAGCAGGCCATGAGAAGACAAGTGTCCTCTCCTCCCTGTGCGGAGAGATTGAAGCCTGGCTGCTAAGGAGACATGAGGGGAAGACAAGGGCATGGGTGCGTGCTCCACTCTGAGGAAGGAGTCTGGGCAGAAGGCAGGCCTGTCCTGTGCCTCTTGTCCCAAGGGGAAAGCATCTCTTTGGCCACCTGTCCCAAGGGCAGACTTGGGCTTGCCACCAGGTGCCATACCCGGAACTCGCAGAAACAACCCCATGGAGAAACGTGCAGTCAGATGCCCTCTTCCACCAAGGTATGGCAGCATTGTGGGTGGCCGCGGGTGTGCCGGGGAAAGAGTGGCGACTGTCCCCACCGTTCCCCATCCCAGTGCTCGGGCCCTGTGCAGGGATCCTGTCGCCTCTTCTCTCCTGTGGTGAAGGCACTGGCCTTGACCCCGAGTCTGCCCGAGCGCCGGAGCAAAAGGCAAAGCCTTACCTACGCCAGGAGATGGTAATAGCCATAGAGTGTCATGCTAGGCCACGCACGCTGCTGCAGGGTTGTGACTGTGTCTGCTTAGATCGGCTTAGCAAGGTGAACCCCGGGCGCGAACTTGGAGCCCGGGAAAACAAGGCCCAAGAGGCACCAGCTCTCCCGCGGCTCTTCTTTCCTGCCGCGACAGAGCGAACGACCAAAGCCTTGCTGAGGAAGCAGAAGCGAAGTGCGGTTTGCGCCAAGCTGAAAACCTCTGCGAAAGCATAGCAGTCGCTGGGAAATCAGAGTCGGTTCTGTGGGATGCTGCCTGCTGCTTGCCGGAGCTAGTCTCCACTGCACGGTGGAATAAACCCGCATGGAGCGAAATCCTCTTTGCCTGGGCATCCGCTCTGCCTGAGAAAGAAGCGCGGTGGTGCCTGTGGAAAGAGCCTTAAGGAAAGGGACACATCTGTCACTGCAGAGCGAAGGAAGCCGGGTTGCTAAGGAGACACGAGGGGAAGATTAGGGCAGGGGAAAGGGCTCCACTCTGAGGAAGGAGTCTGGGCAGAAAGCATGCCTGTCCTGAACCTTTGGGCCCAAGGAGACAGCAGCTCCTTGGCCACCTGACCGTGGTGGAGCCATGGGCTTGCCACCAGGCGCCTACCCTAAACTCGAGAAACAACTCCCAGAAAGACCTGGCCATCAGATGCCGTCTTCCTCCGGGATGTAGAAGCTTGGAGGAGGCCCGGGTTTTAAGGGGAAGGAGTGGTGACAGTCCCCCAAAGCTCCCTATTCAGTGCACGGGCGGTGTGCAGGGATCCTGTCACCTCTCCTTTCCTGTGGGGAAAGCACAGGCCTAGTCCGCGAGTCGGCCTGAGCGCCAGAGTAAAAGGCCAAGCGATGCCTACACCGGGAGATGGTAGTGTGCATAGAGTGCCATCCTAGGCTAAGCGCGCTACTGCACGGTTGCGACTGTGTCTGCTTAGTTCGGCCTGGCAGGGTGAACCCAGGACGCGAACATGGAGCCAGGGAAAGCAAGGCCCAAGAGGCACCAGCTCTCCCGCAGCTCTTCTTCCCTGACGCGACAGAAGCCTTGCTGAGGAAGCAGTGGCGAAGGGCTGTTTGCTCCAAACCAAAGCCTCTGCGAAAGGACAGCATTCCCCGAGATATGTTTTGGGGGCTGCTGCTGCGTGCCTGAGCCCAGTCTCGCGGTGAGAGAAACCCGCATACAGCGAAAGCCCCTTTGCCTGGGCATCTCCCCTTGGAAAGCACAGCATTCGTTGGGAAATCAGAGTTGGGTTTGGGGATGCTGCTGCTGCTTGCCTAAGTGAGTCTCCGCAGCATGTTGGAAGATACCCGCATGGAGCGAAATCCTCTTTGCCCTAGCATCCTTTCTGCCTGAGAGAGAAGCATGGTTGCTCACGTCTGTCACCACGCTCCCCAGGAGCAAGTGTGGGGAAGGCACAGCACGCCGCCCTTGGGGAAGAGAAGGATCCCTTGGCCTTGGGGTCGGGAAACGCTCGGGAACAGGATAGCCTGCCACGGCACGAAATGCAGGCCGGTGGCCAGACATGTGTCACCCGCTCCCTGTGCGGAGAGATGGAAGCCTGGCTACTAAGGAGACCTGAGGGGACAACTAGGGCAGGGGCGCGTGTTCCACTCTAAGGAAGGAGTCTGGGCAGAAGGCAGGCCTGTCCTGTGCCTCTGTTACCAAGGGGAGAGCATCTCCTTGGCCACCTGTCCCAAGGGCAGACTTGGGCTTGCCACCAGGTGCCATACCCGGAACTCGCAGAAACAACCCCATGGAGAAACGTGCAGTCAGATGCCCTCTTCCACCAAGGTATGGCAGCATTGTGAGTGGCCGGGGGTGTGCCGGGGAAAGAGTGGCGACAGTCCCCACCGTTCCCCATCCCAGTGCTCGGGCCCTGTGCAGGGATCCTGTCGCATCTTCTCTCCTGTGGTGAAGGCACTGGCCTTGACCCCGCGTCTGCCCGAGCGCCGGAGCAAAAGGCAAAGCCTTACCTACGCCAGGAGATGGTAATAGCCATAGAGTGTCATGCTAGGCCACGCACGCTGCTGCAGGGTTGTGACTGTGTCTGCTTAGATCGGCTTAGCAAGGTGAACCCCGGGCGCGAACTTGGAGCCCGAAAAAACAAGGCCCAAGAGGCACCACCTCTCCCACGGCTCTTCTTTCCTGCCGCGACAGAGCGAACGACCAAAGCCTTGCTGAGGAAGCAGAAGCGAAGTGCGGTTTGCGCCAAGCTGAAAACCTCTGCGAAAGCATAGCAGTCGCTGGGAAATCAGAGTCGGTTCTGTGGGATGCTGCCTGCTGCTTGCCGGAGCTAGTCTCCACTGCACGGTGGAATAAACCCGCATGGAGCGAAATCCTCTTTGCCTGGGCATCCGCTCTGCCTGAGAAAGAAGCGCGGTGGTGCCTGTGGAAAGAGCCTTAAGGAAAGGGACACATCTGTCACTGCAGAGCGAAGGAAGCCGGGTTGCTAAGGAGACACGAGGGGAAGATTAGGGCAGGGGAAAGGGCTCCACTCTGAGGAAGGAGTCTGGGCAGAAAGCATGCCTGTCCTGAGCCTTTGGGCCCAAGGAGACAGCAGCTCCTTGGCCACCTGACCGTGGTGGAGCCATGGGCTTGCCACCAGGCGCCTACCCTAAACTCGAGAAACAACTCCCAGAAAGACCTGGCCATCAGATGCCGTCTTCCTCCGGGATGTAGAAGCTTGGAGGAGGCCCGGGTTTTAAGGGGAAGGAGTGGTGACAGTCCCCCAAAGCTCCCTATTCAGTGCACGGGCGGTGTGCAGGGATCCTGTCACCTCTCCTTTCCTGTGGGGAAAGCACAGGCCTAGTCCGCGAGTCGGCCTGAGCGCCAGAGTAAAAGGCCAAGCGATGCCTACACCGGGAGATGGTAGTGTGCATAGAGTGCCATCCTAGGCTAAGCGCGCTACTGCACGGTTGCGACTGTGTCTGCTTAGTTCGGCCTGGCAGGGTGAACCCAGGACGCGAACATGGAGCCAGGGAAAGCAAGGCCCAAGAGGCACCAGCTCTCCCGCAGCTCTTCTTCCCTGACGCGACAGAAGCCTTGCTGAGGAAGCAGTGGCGAAGGGCTGTTTGCTCCAAACCAAAGCCTCTGCGAAAGGACAGCATTCCCCGAGATATGTTTTGGGGGCTGCTGCTGCGTGCCTGAGCCCAGTCTCGCGGTGAGAGAAACCCGCATACAGCGAAAGCCCCTTTGCCTGGGCATCTCCCCTTGGAAAGCACAGCATTCGTTGGGAAATCAGAGTTGGGTTTGGGGATGCTGCTGCTGCTTGCCTAAGTGAGTCTCCGCAGCATGTTGGAAGATACCCGCATGGAGCGAAATCCTCTTTGCCCTAGCATCCTTTCTGCCTGAGAGAGAAGCATGGTTGCTCACGTCTGTCACCACGCTCCCCAGGAGCAAGTGTGGGGAAGGCACAGCACGCCGCCCTTGGGGAAGAGAAGGATCCCTTGGCCTTGGGGTCGGGAAACGCTCGGGAACAGGATAGCCTGCCGCGGCACGAAATGCAGGCCGGTGGCCAGACATGTGTCACCCGCTCCCTGTGCGGAGAGATGGAAGCCTGGCTGCTAAGGAGACATGAGGGGACGACTAGGGCAGGGGCGCGTGCTCCACTCTAAGGAAGGAGTCTGGGCAGAAGGCAGGCCTGTCCTGTGCCTCTGTTACCAAGGGGAGAGCATCTCCTTGGCCACCTGTCCCAAGGGCAGACTTGGGCTTGCTACCAGGTGCCATACCTGGAACTTGCAGAAACAACCCCATGGAGAAACGGTCAGTCAGATGCCATCTTCCACCAAGATGTGGCAGCATTGTGGGTGACAGGGGGTGTGGCGGGGAAGGAGTGGAGACAGTTCCCCACAGTTCCCCATCCCAGTGCCCGGGCCGTGTGCAGGGATCCTGTTGCCTCCTCTCTCCTGTGGTGAAGGCACTGGCCTTGACCCCGAGTCTGCCCGAGCACCGGAGCAAAAGGCAAAGCCTTACCTAGTCCAGGAGATGGAATTAGGCATAGAGTGCCATGCTAGGCCACGCACGCTGCTGCAGGGTTGTGACTGTGTCTGCCTAGTTCGGCTTAGCAAAGTGAAATCCGGGCGCGAACATGGAGTCCGGGAAAGCAAGGCCCAAGAGGCACCAGCTCTCCCGCGGCTCTTCGTCCCTGCTGCGAAAGAGCAAACGACCAAAGCCTTGCTGAGGAAGCAGCAGCGAAGTGAGGTTCGCGCCAAGCTGAAAACCTCTGCGAAAGCATGGCCGTCGCTGGGAAATCAGAGTCGGTTCTGTGGGCTGCTTTTGTTGCTTGCCTTAGCCTAGTATTCGCAGCCCTTTTGGAAAAACCCGGATAGAGCGAAAAGCTTCTTTGCCGGGGCATCCCCTCTGGGAAAGCACAGCATTCTCTGGGAAATCAGAGTCGGGTCTGTGGGATGCTGCCTGCTGCTTGCCGGAGCTAGTCTCCACAGCACGGTGGAATAAACCCGCATGGAGCGAAATCCTCTTTGCCTGGGCATCCGTTCTGCCTGAGAAAGAAGCGCGGTGGTGCCTGTGGAAAGAGCCTTAAGGAAAGGGACACATCTGTCACTGCAGAGCGAAGGAAGCCGGGCTGCTAAGGAGTCACGAGGGGAAGATTAGGGCAGGGGAAAGGGCTCCACTCTGAGGAAGGAGTCTGGGCAGAAAGCATGCCTGTCCTGAGCCTTTGGGCCCAAGGAGACAGCAGCTCCTTGGCCACCTGACCGTGGTGGAGCCATGGGCTTGCCACCAGGCGCCTACCCTAAACTCGAGAAACAACTCCCAGAAAGACCTGGCCATCAGATGCCGTCTTCCTCCGGGATGTAGAAGCTTGGAGGAGGCCCGGGTTTTAAGGGGAAGGAGTGGTGACAGTCCCCCAAAGCTCCCTATTCAGTGCACGGGTGGTGTGCAGGGATCCTGTCACCTCTCCTTTCCTGTGGGGAAAGCACAGGCCTAGTCCGCGAGTCGGCCTGAGCGCCAGAGTAAAAGGCCAAGCGATGCCTACACCGGGAGATGGTAGTGTGCATAGAGTGCCATCCTAGGCTAAGCGCGCTACTGCACGGTTGCGACTGTGTCTGCTTAGTTCGGCCTGGCAGGGTGAACCCAGGACGCGAACATGGAGCCAGGGAAAGCAAGGCCCAAGAGGCACCAGCTCTCCCGCAGCTCTTCGTCCCTGACGCGACAGAAGCCTTGCTGAGGAAGCAGTGGCGAAGGGCTGTTTGCTCCAAACCAAAGCCTCTGCGAAAGGACAGCATTCCCCGAGATATGTTTTGGGGGCTGCTGCTGCGTGCCTGAGCCCAGTCTCGCGGTGGGAGAAACCCGCATACAGCGAAAGCCCCTTTGCCTGGGCATCTCCCCTTGGAAAGCACAGCATTCGTTGGGAAATCAGAGTTGGGTTTGGGGATGCTGCTGCTGCTTGCCTAAGCGAGTCTCCGCAGCATGTTGGAAGATACCCGCATGGAGCGAAATCCTCTTTCCCCTAGCATCCTTTCTGCCTGAGAGAGAAGCATGGTTGCTCACGTCTGTCACCGCGCTCCCCAGGAGCAATTTTGGGGAAGGCACAGCACGCCGCCCCCGGGGAAGAGAAGGATCCCTTGGCCTTGGGGTCTGGAAACGCTCGGGAAGCAGAATAGCCTGCCGAGGCACGAACAGCAGGCCATGAGAAGACAAGTGTCCTCTCCTCCCTGTGCGGAGAGATTGAAGCCTGGCTGCTAAGGAGACATGAGGGGAAGACAAGGGCATGGGTGCGTGCTCCACTCTGAGGAAGGAGTCTGGGCAGAAGGCAGGCCTGTCCTGTGCCTCTTGTCCCAAGGGGAAAGCATCTCTTTGGCCACCTGTCCCAAGGGCAGACTTGGGCTTGCCACCAGGTGCCATACCCGGAACTCGCAGAAACAACCCCATGGAGAAACGTGCAGTCAGATGCCCTCTTCCACCAAGGTATGGCAGCATTGTGGGTGGCCGCGGGTGTGCCGGGGAAAGAGTGGCGACAGTCCCCACCGTTCCCCATCCCAGTGCTCGGGCCCTGTGCAGGGATCCTGTCGCCTCTTCTCTCCTGTGGTGAAGGCACTGGCCTTGACCCCGAGTCTGCCCGAGCGCCGGAGCAAAAGGCAAAGCCTTACCTACGCCAGGAGATGGTAATAGCCATAGAGTGTCATGCTAGGCCACGCACGCTGCTGCAGGGTTGTGACTGTGTCTGCTTAGATCGGCTTAGCAAGGTGAACCCCGGGCGCGAACTTGGAGCCCGGGAAAACAAGGCCCAAGAGGCACCAGCTCTCCCGCGGCTCTTCTTTCCTGCCGCGACAGAGCGAACGACCAAAGCCTTGCTGAGGAAGCAGAAGCGAAGTGCGGTTTGCGCCAAGCTGAAAACCTCTGCGAAAGCATAGCAGTCGCTGGGAAATCAGAGTCGGTTCTGTGGGATGCTGCCTGCTGCTTGCCGGAGCTAGTCTCCACTGCACGGTGGAATAAACCCGCATGGAGCGAAATCCTCTTTGCCTGGGCATCCGCTCTGCCTGAGAAAGAAGCGCGGTGGTGCCTGTGGAAAGAGCCTTAAGGAAAGGGACACATCTGTCACTGCAGAGCGAAGGAAGCCGGGTTGCTAAGGAGACACGAGGGGAAGATTAGGGCAGGGGAAAGGGCTCCACTCTGAGGAAGGAGTCAAGGCAGAAAGCATGCCTGTCCTGAACCTTTGGGCCCAAGGAGACAGCAGCTCCTTGGCCACCTGACCGTGGTGGAGCCATGGGCTTGCCACCAGGCGCCTACCCTAAACTCGAGAAACAACTCCCAGAAAGACCTGGCCATCAGATGCCGTCTTCCTCCGGGATGTAGAAGCTTGGAGGAGGCCCGGGTTTTAAGGGGAAGGAGTGGTGACAGTCCCCCAAAGCTCCCTATTCAGTGCACGGGCGGT
Organism: Mustela nivalis; assembly: GCF_964662115.1. NCBI lineage: Eukaryota > Metazoa > Chordata > Mammalia > Carnivora > Mustelidae > Mustela > Mustela nivalis. Next base: position 966,480 of record NW_028136539.1, read on the forward strand.
GTGCAGGGATCCTGTCACCTCTCCTTTCCTGTGGGGAAAGCACAGGCCTAGTCCGCGAGTCGGCCTGAGCGCCAGAGTAAAAGGCCAAGCGATGCCTACACCGGGAGATGGTAGTGTGCATAGAGTGCCATCCTAGGCTAAGCGCGCTACTGCACGGTTGCGACTGTGTCTGCTTAGTTCGGCCTGGCAGGGTGAACCCAGGACGCGAACATGGAGCCAGGGAAAGCAAGGCCCAAGAGGCACCAGCTCTCCCGCAGCTCTTCTTCCCTGACGCGACAGAAGCCTTGCTGAGGAAGCAGTGGCGAAGGGCTGTTTGCTCCAAACCAAAGCCTCTGCGAAAGGACAGCATTCCGCGAGAAATGTTTTGGGGGCTGCTGCTGCGTGCCTGAGCCCAGTCTCGCGGTGAGAGAAACCCGCATACAGCGAAAGCCCCTTTGCCTGGGCATCTCCCCTTGGAAAGCACAGCATTCGTTGGGAAATCAGAGTTGGGTTTGGGGATGCTGCTGCTGCTTGCCTAAGTGAGTCTCCGCAGCATGTTGGAAGATACCCGCATGGAGCGAAATCCTCTTTGCCCTAGCATCCTTTCTGCCTGAGAGAGAAGCATGGTTGCTCACGTCTGTCACCACGCTCCCCAGGAGCAAGTGTGGGGAAGGCACAGCACGCCGCCCTTGGGGAAGAGAAGGATCCCTTGGCCTTGGGGTCGGGAAACGCTCGGGAACAGGATAGCCTGCCACGGCACGAAATGCAGGCCGGTGGCCAGACATGTGTCACCCGCTCCCTGTGCGGAGAGATGGAAGCCTGGCTGCTAAGGAGACATGAGGGGACAACTAGGGCAGGGGCGCGTGTTCCACTCTAAGGAAGGAGTCTGGGCAGAAGGCAGGCCTGTCCTGTGCCTCTGTTACCAAGGGGAGAGCATCTCCTTGGCCACCTGTCCCAAGGGCAGACTTGGGCTTGCCACCAGGTGCCATACCCGGAACTCGCAGAAACAACCCCATGGAGAAACGTGCAGTCAGATGCCCTCTTCCACCAAGGTATGGCAGCATTGTGAGTGGCCGGGGGTGTGCCGGGGAAAGAGTGGCGACAGTCCCCACCGTTCCCCATCCCAGTGCTCGGGCCCTGTGCAGGGATCCTGTCGCCTCTTCTCTCCTGTGGTGAAGGCACTGGCCTTGACCCCGCGTCTGCCCGAGCGCCGGAGCAAAAGGCAAAGCCTTACCTACGCCAGGAGATGGTAATAGCCATAGAGTGTCATGCTAGGCCACGCACGCTGCTGCAGGGTTGTGACTGTGTCTGCTTAGATCGGCTTAGCAAGGTGAACCCCGGGCGCGAACTTGGAGCCCGAAAAAACAAGGCCCAAGAGGCACCACCTCTCCCACGGCTCTTCTTTCCTGCCGCGACAGAGCGAACGACCAAAGCCTTGCTGAGGAAGCAGAAGCGAAGTGCGGTTTGCGCCAAGCTGAAAACCTCTGCGAAAGCATAGCAGTCGCTGGGAAATCAGAGTCGGTTCTGTGGGATGCTGCCTGCTGCTTGCCGGAGCTAGTCTCCACTGCACGGTGGAATAAACCCGCATGGAGCGAAATCCTCTTTGCCTGGGCATCCGCTCTGCCTGAGAAAGAAGCGCGGTGGTGCCTGTGGAAAGAGCCTTAAGGAAAGGGACACATCTGTCACTGCAGAGCGAAGGAAGCCGGGTTGCTAAGGAGACACGAGGGGAAGATTAGGGCAGGGGAAAGGGCTCCACTCTGAGGAAGGAGTCTGGGCAGAAAGCATGCCTGTCCTGAGCCTTTGGGCCCAAGGAGACAGCAGCTCCTTGGCCACCTGACCGTGGTGGAGCCATGGGCTTGCCACCAGGCGCCTACCCTAAACTCGAGAAACAACTCCCAGAAAGACCTGGCCATCAGATGCCGTCTTCCTCCGGGATGTAGAAGCTTGGAGGAGGCCCGGGTTTTAAGGGGAAGGAGTGGTGACAGTCCCCCAAAGCTCCCTATTCAGTGCACGGGCGGTGTGCAGGGATCCTGTCACCTCTCCTTTCCTGTGGGGAAAGCACAGGCCTAGTCCGCGAGTCGGCCTGAGCGCCAGAGTAAAAGGCCAAGCGATGCCTACACCGGGAGATGGTAGTGTGCATAGAGTGCCATCCTAGGCTAAGCGCGCTACTGCACGGTTGCGACTGTGTCTGCTTAGTTCGGCCTGGCAGGGTGAACCCAGGACGCGAACATGGAGCCAGGGAAAGCAAGGCCCAAGAGGCACCAGCTCTCCCGCAGCTCTTCTTCCCTGACGCGACAGAAGCCTTGCTGAGGAAGCAGTGGCGAAGGGCTGTTTGCTCCAAACCAAAGCCTCTGCGAAAGGACAGCATTCCCCGAGATATGTTTTGGGGGCTGCTGCTGCGTGCCTGAGCCCAGTCTCGCGGTGAGAGAAACCCGCATACAGCGAAAGCCCCTTTGCCTGGGCATCTCCCCTTGGAAAGCACAGCATTCGTTGGGAAATCAGAGTTGGGTTTGGGGATGCTGCTGCTGCTTGCCTAAGTGAGTCTCCGCAGCATGTTGGAAGATACCCGCATGGAGCGAAATCCTCTTTGCCCTAGCATCCTTTCTGCCTGAGAGAGAAGCATGGTTGCTCACGTCTGTCACCACGCTCCCCAGGAGCAAGTGTGGGGAAGGCACAGCACGCCGCCCTTGGGGAAGAGAAGGATCCCTTGGCCTTGGGGTCGGGAAACGCTCGGGAACAGGATAGCCTGCCGCGGCACGAAATGCAGGCCGGTGGCCAGACATGTGTCACCCGCTCCCTGTGCGGAGAGATGGAAGCCTGGCTGCTAAGGAGACATGAGGGGACGACTAGGGCAGGGGCGCGTGCTCCACTCTAAGGAAGGAGTCTGGGCAGAAGGCAGGCCTGTCCTGTGCCTCTGTTACCAAGGGGAGAGCATCTCCTTGGCCACCTGTCCCAAGGGCAGACTTGGGCTTGCTACCAGGTGCCATACCTGGAACTTGCAGAAACAACCCCATGGAGAAACGGTCAGTCAGATGCCATCTTCCACCAAGATGTGGCAGCATTGTGGGTGACAGGGGGTGTGGCGGGGAAGGAGTGGAGACAGTTCCCCACAGTTCCCCATCCCAGTGCCCGGGCCGTGTGCAGGGATCCTGTTGCCTCCTCTCTCCTGTGGTGAAGGCACTGGCCTTGACCCCGAGTCTGCCCGAGCACCGGAGCAAAAGGCAAAGCCTTACCTAGTCCAGGAGATGGAATTAGGCATAGAGTGCCATGCTAGGCCACGCACGCTGCTGCAGGGTTGTGACTGTGTCTGCCTAGTTCGGCTTAGCAAAGTGAAATCCGGGCGCGAACATGGAGTCCGGGAAAGCAAGGCCCAAGAGGCACCAGCTCTCCCGCGGCTCTTCGTCCCTGCTGCGAAAGAGCGAACGACCAAAGCCTTGCTGAGGAAGCAGCAGCGAAGTGAGGTTCGCGCCAAGCTGAAAACCTCTGCGAAAGCATGGCCGTCGCTGGGAAATCAGAGTCGGTTCTGTGGGCTGCTTTTGTTGCTTGCCTTAGCCTAGTATTCGCAGCCCTTTTGGAAAAACCCGGATAGAGCGAAAAGCTTCTTTGCCGGGGCATCCCCTCTGGGAAAGCACAGCATTCTTTGGGAAATCAGAGTCGGGTCTGTGGGATGCTGCCTGCTGCTTGCCGGAGCTAGTCTCCACAGCACGGTGGAATAAACCCGCATGGAGCGAAATCCTCTTTGCCTGGGCATCCGTTCTGCCTGAGAAAGAAGCGCGGTGGTGCCTGTGGAAAAAGCCTTAAGGAAAGGGACACATCTGTCACTGCAGAGCGAAGGAAGCCGGGCTGCTAAGGAGTCACGAGGGGAAGATTAGGGCAGGGGAAAGGGCTCCACTCTGAGGAAGGAGTCTGGGCAGAAAGCATGCCTGTCCTGAGCCTTTGGGCCCAAGGAGACAGCAGCTCCTTGGCCACCTGACCGTGGTGGAGCCATGGGCTTGCCACCAGGCGCCTACCCTAAACTCGAGAAACAACTCCCAGAAAGACCTGGCCATCAGATGCCGTCTTCCTCCGGGATGTAGAAGCTTGGAGGAGGCCCGGGTTTTAAGGGGAAGGAGTGGTGACAGTCCCCCAAGCTCCCTATTCAGTGCACGGGCGGTGTGCAGGGATCCTGTCACCTCTCCTTTCCTGTGGGGAAAGCACAGGCCTAGTCCGCGAGTCGGCCTGAGCGCCAGAGTAAAAGGCCAAGCGATGCCTACACCGGGAGATGGTAGTGTGCATAGAGTGCCATCCTAGGCTAAGCGCGCTACTGCACGGTTGTGACTGTGTCTGCTTAGTTCGGCCTGGCAGGGTGAACCCAGGACGCGAACATGGAGCCAGGGAAAGCAAGGCCCAAGAGGCACCAGCTCTCCCGCAGCTCTTCTTCCCTGACGCGACAGAAGCCTTGCTGAGGAAGCAGTGGCGAAGGGCTGTTTGCTCCAAACCAAAGCCTCTGCGAAAGGACAGCATTCCCCGAGATATGTTTTGGGGGCTGCTGCTGCGTGCCTGAGCCCAGTCTCGCGGTGGGAGAAACCCGCATACAGCGAAAGCCCCTTTGCCTGGGCATCTCCCCTTGGAAAGCACAGCATTCGTTGGGAAATCAGAGTTGGGTTTGGGGATGCTGCTGCTGCTTGCCTAACCGAGTCTCCGCAGCATGTTGGAAGATACCCGCATGGAGCGAAATCCTCTTTCCCCTAGCATCCTTTCTGCCTGAGAGAGAAGCATGGTTGCTCACGTCTGTCACCGCGCTCCCCAGGAGCGATTTTGGGGAAGGCACAGCACGCCGCCCCCGGGGAAGAGAAGGATCCCTTGGCCTTGGGGTCTGGAAACGCTCGGGAGTCAGAATAGCCTGCCGAGGCACGAACAGCAGGCCATGAGAAGACAAGTGTCCTCTGCTCCCTGTGCGGAGAGATTGAAGCCTGGCTGCTAAGGAGACATGAGGGGAAGACAAGGGCATGGGTGCGTGCTCCACTCTGAGGAAGGAGTCTGAGCAGAAGGCAGGCCTGTCCTGTGCCTCTTGTCCCAAGGGGAAAGCATCTCTTTGGCCACCTGTCCCAAGGGCAGACTTGGGCTTGCCACCAGGGGCCATACCCGGAACTCGCAGAAACAACCCCATGGAGAAACGTGCAGTCAGATGCCCTCTTCCACCAAGGTATGGCAGCATTGTGGGTGGCCGCGGGTGTGCCGGGGAAAGAGTGGCGACTGTCCCCACCGTTCCCCATCCCAGTGCTCGGGCCCTGTGCAGGGATCCTGTCGCCTCTTCTCTCCTGTGGTGAAGGCACTGGCCTTGACCCCGCGTCTGCCCGAGCGCCGGAGCAAAAGGCAAAGCCTTACCTACGCCAGGAGATGGTAATAGCCATAGAGTGTCATGCTAGGCCACGCACGCTGCTGCAGGGTTGTGACTGTGTCTGCTTAGATCGGCTTAGCAAGGTGAACCCCGGGCGCGAACTTGGAGCCCGGGAAAACAAGGCCCAAGAGGCACCAGCTCTCCCGCGGCTCTTCTTTCCTGCCGCGACAGAGCGAATGACCAAAGCCTTGCTGAGGAAGCAGAAGCGAAGTGCGGTTTGCGCCAAGCTGAAAACCTCTGCGAAAGCATAGCAGTCGCTGGGAAATCAGAGTCGGTTCTGTGGGATGCTGCCTGCTGCTTGCCGGAGCTAGTCTCCACTGCACGGTGGAATAAACCCGCATGGAGCGAAATCCTCTTTGCCTGGGCTTCCGCTCTGCCTGAGAGAGAAGCGCGGTGGTGCCTGTGGAAAGAGCCTTAAGGAAAGGGACACATCTGTCACTGCAGAGCGAAGGAAGCCGGGTTGCTAAGGAGACACGAGGGGAAGATTAGGGCAGGGGAAAGGGCTCCACTCTGAGGAAGGAGTCTGGGCAGAAAGCATGCCTGTCCTGAGCCTTTGGGCCCAAGGAGACAGCGGCTCCTTGGCCACCTAACCGTGGTGGAGCCATGGGCTTGCCACCAGGCGCCTACCCTAAACTCGAGAAACAACTCCCAGAAAGACCTGGCCATCAGATGCCGTCTTCCTCCGGGATGTAGAAGCTTGGAGGAGGCCGGGTTTTAAGGGGAAGGAGTGGTGACAGTCCCCCAAAGCTCCCTATTCAGTGCACGGGCGGTGTGCAGGGATCCTGTCACCTCTCCTTTCCTGTGGGGAAAGCACAGGCCTAGTCCGCGAGTCGGCCTGAGCGCCAGAGTAAAAGGCCAAGCGATGCCTACACCGGGAGATGGTAGTGTGCATAGAGTGCCATCCTAGGCTAAGCGCGCTACTGCACGGTTGCGACTGTGTCTGCTTAGTTCGGCCTGGCAGGGTGAACCCAGGACGCGAACATGGAGCCAGGGAAAGCAAGGCCCAAGAGGCACCAGCTCTCCCGCAGCTCTTCTTCCCTGACGCGACAGAAGCCTTGCTGAGGAAGCAGTGGCGAAGGGCTGTTTGCTCCAAACCAAAGCCTCTGCGAAAGGACAGCATTCCCCGAGATATGTTTTGGGGGCTGCTGCTGCGTGCCTGAGCCCAGTCTCGCGGTGGGAGAAACCCGCATACAGCGAAAGCCCCTTTGCCTGGGCATCTCCCCTTGGAAAGCACAGCATTCGTTGGGAAATCAGAGTTGGGTTTGGGGATGCTGCTGCTGCTTGCCTAAGCGAGTCTCCGCAGCATGTTGGAAGATACCCGCATGGAGCGAAATCCTCTTTGCCCTAGCATCCTTTCTGCCTGAGAGAGAAGCATGGTTGCTCACGGCTGTCACCGCGCTCCCCAGGAGCAATTTTGGGGAAGGCACAGCACGCCGCCCCCGGGGAAGAGAAGGATCCCTTGGCCTTGGGGTCTGGAAACGCTCGGGAAGCAGAATAGCCTGCCGAGGCACGAACAGCAGGCCATGAGAAGACAAGTGTCCTCTCCTCCCTGTGCGGAGAGATTGAAGCCTGGCTGCTAAGGAGACATGAGGGGAAGACAAGGGCATGGGTGCGTGCTCCACTCTGAGGAAGGAGTCTGGGCAGAAGGCAGGCCTGTCCTGTGCCTCTTGTCCCAAGGGGAAAGCATCTCTTTGGCCACCTGTCCCAAGGGCAGACTTGGGCTTGCCACCAGGTGCCATACCCGGAACTCGCAGAAACAACCCCATGGAGAAACGTGCAGTCAGATGCCCTCTTCCACCAAGGTATGGCAGCATTGTGGGTGGCCGCGGGTGTTCCGGGGAAAGAGTGGCGACAGTCCCCACCGTTCCCCAACCCAGTGCTCGGGCCCTGTGCAGGGATCCTGTCGCCTCTTCTCTCCTGTGGTGAAGGCACTGGCCTTGACCCCGCGTCTGCCCGAGCGCCGGAGCAAAAGGCAAAGCCTTACCTACGCCAGGAGATCGTAATAGCCATAGAGTGTCATGCTAGGCCACGCACGCTGCTGCAGGGTTGTGACTCTGTCTGCTTAGATCGGCTTAGCAAGGTGAACCCCGGGCGCGAACTTGGAGCCCGAGAAAACAAGGCCCAAGAGGCACCAGCTCTCCCGCGGATCTTCTTTCCTGCCGCGACAGAGCGAACGACCAAAGCCTTGCTGAGGAAGCAGAAGCGAAGTGCGGTTTGCGCCAAGGTGAAAACCTCTGCGAAAGCATAGCAGTCGCTGGGAAATCAGAGTCGGTTCTGTGGGATGCTGCCTGCTGCTTGCCGGAGCTAGTCTCCACTGCACGGTGGAATAAACCCGCATGGAGCGAAATCCTCTTTGCCTGGGCTTCCGCTCTGCCTGAGAGAGAAGCGCGGTGGTGCCTGTGGAAAGAGCCTTAAGGAAAGGGACACATCTGTCACTGCAGAGCGAAGGAAGCCGGGTTGCTAAGGAGACACGAGGGGAAGATTAGGGCAGGGGAAAGGGCTCCACTCTGAGGAAGGAGTCTGGGCAGAAAGCATGCCTGTCCTAAGCCTTTCGGCCCAAGGAGACAGCAGCTCCTTGGCCACCTGACCGTGGTGGAGCCATGGGCTTGCCACCAGGCGCCTACCCTAAACTTGAGAAACAACTCCCAGAAAGACCTGGCCATCAGATGCCGTCTTCCTCCGGGATGTAGAAGCTTGGAGGAGGCCCGGGTTTTAAGGGGAAGGAGTGGTGACAGTCCCCCAAAGCTCCCTATTCAGTGCACGGGCGGTGTGCAGGGATCCTGTCACCTCTCCTTTCCTGTGGGGAAAGCACAGGCCTAGTCCGCGAGTCGGCCTGAGCGCCAGAGTAAAAGGCCAAGCGATGCCTACACCGGGAGATGGTAGTGTGCATAGAGTGCCATCCTAGGCTAAGCGCGCTACTGCACGGTTGCGACTGTGTCTGCTTAGTTCGGCCTGGCAGGGTGAACCCAGGACGCGAACATGGAGCCAGGGAAAGCAAGGTCCAAGAGGCACCAGCTCTCCCGCAGCTCTTCTTCCCTGACGCGACAGAAGCCTTGCTGAGGAAGCAGTGGCGAAGGGCTGTTTGCTCCAAACCAAAGCCTCTGCGAAAGGACAGCATTCCCCGAGAAATGTTTTGGGGGCTGCTGCTGCGTGCCTGAGCCCAGTCTCGCGGTGAGAGAAACCCGCATACAGCGAAAGCCCCTTTGCCTTGGCATCTCCCCTTGGAAAGCACAGCATTCGTTGGGAAATCAGAGTTGGGTTTGGGGATGCTGCTGCTGCTTGCCTAAGTGAGTCTCCGCAGCATGTTGGAAGATACCCGCATGGAGCGAAATCCTCTTTGCCCTAGCATCCTTTCTGCCTGAGAGAGAAGCATGGTTGCTCACGTCTGTCACCACGCTCCCCAGGAGCAAGTGTGGGGAAGGCACAGCACGCCGCCCTTGGGGAAGAGAAGGATCCCTTGGCCTTGGGGTCGGGAAACGCTCGGGAACAGGATAGCCTGCCGCGGCACGAAATGCAGGCCGGTGGCCAGACATGTGTCACCCGCTCCCTGTGCGGAGAGATGGAAGCCTGGCTGCTAAGGAGACATGAGGGGACAACTAGGGCAGGGGCGCGTGTTCCACTCTAAGGAAGGAGTCTGGGCAGAAGGCAGGCCTGTCCTGTGCCTCTGTTACCAAGGGGAGAGCATCTCCTTGGCCACCTGTCCCAAGGGCAGACTTGGGCTTGCCACCAGGTGCCATACCCGGAACGCGCAGAAACAACCCCATGGAGAAACGTGCAGTCAAATGCCCTCTTCCACCAAGGTATGGCAGCATTGTGGGTGGCCGCGGGTGTGCCGGGGAAAGAGTGGCGACAGTCCCCACCGATCCCCATCCCAGTGCTCGGGCCCTGTGCAGGGATCCTGTCGCATCTTCTCTCCTGTGGTGAAAGCACTGGCCTTGACCCCGCGTCTGCCCGAGCGCCGGAGCAAAAGGCAAAGCCTTACCTACGCCAGGAGATGGTAATAGCCATAGAGTGTCATGCTAGGCCACGCACGCTGCTGCAGGGTTGTGACTGTGTCTGCTTAGATCGGCTTAGCAAGGTGAACCCCGGGCGCGAACTTGGAGCCCGAGAAAACAAGGCCCAAGAGGCACCAGCTCTCCCGCGGCTCTTCTTTCCTGCCGCGACAGAGCGAACGACCAAAGCCTTGCTGAGGAAGCAGAAGCGAAGTGCGGTTTGCGCCAAGGTGAAAACCTCTGCGAAAGCATAGCAGTCGCTGGGAAATCAGAGTCGGTTCTGTGGGATGCTGCCTGCTGCTTGCCGGAGCTAGTCTCCACTGCACGGTGGAATAAACCCGCATGGAGCGAAATCCTCTTTGCCTGGGCATCCGCTCTGCCTGAGAAAGAAGCGCGGTGGTGCCTGTGGAAAGAGCCTTAAGGAAAGGGACACATCTGTCACTGCAGAGCGAAGGAAGCCGGGTTGCTAAGGAGACACGAGGGGAAGATTAGGGCAGGGGAAAGGGCTCCACTCTGAGGAAGGAGTCTGGGCAGAAAGCATGCCTGTCCTGAGCCTTTGGGCCCAAGGAGACAGCAGCTCCTTGGCCACCTGACCGTGGTGGAGCCATGGGCTTGCCACCAGGCGCCTACCCTAAACTCGAGAAACAACTCCCAGAAAGACCTGGCCATCAGATGCCGTCTTCCTCCGGGATGTAGAAGCTTGGAGGAGGCCGGGTTTTAAGGGGAAGGAGTGGTGACAGTCCCCCAAAGCTCCCTATTCAGTGCACGGGCGGTGTGCAGGGATCCTGTCACCTCTCCTTTCCTGTGGGGAAAGCACAGGCCTAGTCCGCGAGTCGGCCTGAGCGCCAGAGTAAAAGGCCAAGCGATGCCTACACCGGGAGATGGTAGTGTGCATAGAGTGCCATCCTAGGCTAAGCGCGCTACTGCACGGTTGCGACTGTGTCTGCTTAGTTCGGCCTGGCAGGGTGAACCCAGGACGCGAACATGGAGCCAGGGAAAGCAAGGCCCAAGAGGCACCAGCTCTCCCGCAGCTCTTCTTCCCTGACGCGACAGAAGCCTTGCTGAGGAAGCAGTGGCGAAGGGCTGTTTGCTCCAAACCAAAGCCTCTGCGAAAGGACAGCATTCCCCGAGAAATGTTTTGGGGGCTGCTGCTGCGTGCCTGAGCCCAGTCTCGCGGTGAGAGAAACCCGCATACAGCGAAAGCCCCTTTGCCTGGGCATCTCCCCTTGGAAAGCACAGCATTCGTTGGGAAATCAGAGTTGGGTTTGGGGATGCTGCTGCTGCTTGCCTAAGCGAGTCTCCGCAGCATGTTGGAAGATACCCGCATGGAGCGAAATCCTCTTTGTCCTAGCATCCTTTCTGCCTGAGAGAGAAGCATGGTTGCTCACGGCTGTCACCGCGCTCCCCAGGAGCAATTTTGGGGAAGGCACAGCACGCCGCCCCCGGGGAAGAGAAGGATCCCTTGGCCTTGGGGTCTGGAAACGCTCGGGAAGCATAATAGCCTGCCGAGGCACGAACAGGAGGCCATGAGAAGACAAGTGTCCTCTCCTCCCTGTGCGGAGAGATTGAAGCCTGGCTGCTAAGGAGACATGAGGGGAAGACAAGGGCATGGGTGCGTGCTCCACTCTGAGGAAGGAGTCTGGGCAGAAGGCAGGCCTGTCCTGTGCCTCTTGTCCCAAGGGGAAAGCATCTCTTTGGCCACCTGTCCCAAGGGCAGACTTGGGCTTGCCACCAGGTGCCATACCCGGAACTCGCAGAAACAACCCCATGGAGAAACGTGCAGTCAGATGCCCTCTTCCACCAAGGTATGGCAGCATTGTGGGTGGCCGCGGGTGTGCCGGGGAAAGAGTGGCGACAGTCCCCACCGTTCCCCATCCCAGTGCTCGGGCCCTGTGCAGGGATCCTGTCGCCTCTTCTCTCCTGTGGTGAAGGCACTGGCCTTGACCCCGCGTCTGCCCGAGCGCCGGAGCAAAAGGCAAAGCCTTACCTACGCCAGGAGATCGTAATAGCCATAGAGTGTCATGCTAGGCCACGCACGCTGCTGCAGGGTTGTGACTCTGTCTGCTTAGATCGGCTTAGCAAGGTGAACCCCGGGCGCGAACTTGGAGCCCGAGAAAACAAGGCCCAAGAGGCACCAGCTCTCCCGCGGCTCTTCTTTCCTGCCGCGACAGAGCGAACGACCAAAGCCTTGCTGAGGAAGCAGAAGCGAAGTGCGGTTTGCGCCAAGCTGAAAACCTCTGCGAAAGCATAGCAGTCGCTGGGAAATCAGAGTCGGTTCTGTGGGATGCTGCCTGCTGCTTGCCGGAGCTAGTCTCCACTGCACGGTGGAATAAACCCGCATGGAGCGAAATCCTCTTTGCCTGGGCATCCGCTCTGCCTGAGAAAGAAGCGCGGTGGTGCCTGTGGAAAGAGCCTTAAGGAAAGGGACACATCTGTCACTGCAGAGCGAAGGAAGCCGGGTTGCTAAGGAGACACGAGGGGAAGATTAGGGCAGGGGAAAGGGCTCCACTCTGAGGAAGGAGTCTGGGCAGAAAGCATGCCTGTCCTAAGCCTTTGGGCCCAAGGAGACAGCAGCTCCTTGGCCACCTGACCGTGGTGGAGCCATGGGCTTGCCACCAGGCGCCTACCCTAAACTCGAGAAACAACTCCCAGAAAGACCTGGCCATCAGATGCCGTCTTCCTCCGGGATGTAGAAGCTTGGAGGAGGCCCGGGTTTTAAGGGGAAGGAGTGGTGACAGTCCCCCAAAGCTCCCTATTCAGTGCACGGGTGGTGTGCAGGGATCCTGTCACCTCTCCTTTCCTGTGGGGAAAGCACAGGCCTAGTCCGCGAGTCGGCCTGAGCGCCAGAGTAAAAGGCCAAGCGATGCCTACACCGGGAGATGGTAGTGTGCATAGAGTGCCATCCTAGGCTAAGCGCGCTACTGCACGGTTGCGACTGTGTCTGCTTAGTTCGGCCTGGCAGGGTGAACCCAGGACGCGAACATGGAGCCAGGGAAAGCAAGGCCCAAGAGGCACCAGCTCTCCCGCAGCTCTTCTTCCCTGACGCGACAGAAGCCTTGCTGAGGAAGCAGTGGCGAAGGGCTGTTTGCTCCAAACCAAAGCCTCTGCGAAAGGACAGCATTCCCCGAGAAATGTTTTGGGGGCTGCTGCTGCGTGCCTGAGCCCAGTCTCGCGGTGAGAGAAACCCGCATACAGCGAAAGCCCCTTTGCCTTGGCATCTCCCCTTGGAAAGCACAGCATTCGTTGGGAAATCAGAGTTGGGTTTGGGGATGCTGCTGCTGCTTGCCTAAGTGAGTCTCCGCAGCATGTTGGAAGATACCCGCATGGAGCGAAATCCTCTTTGCCCTAGCATCCTTTCTGCCTGAGAGAGAAGCATGGTTGCTCACGTCTGTCACCACGCTCCCCAGGAGCAAGTGTGGGGAAGGCACAGCACGCCGCCCTTGGGGAAGAGAAGGATCCCTTGGCCTTGGGGTCGGGAAACGCTCGGGAACAGGATAGCCTGCCGCGGCACGAAATGCAGGCCGGTGGCCAGACATGTGTCACCCGCTCCCTGTGCGGAGAGATGGAAGCCTGGCTGCTAAGGAGACATGAGGGGACAACTAGGGCAGGGGCGCGTGTTCCACTCTAAGGAAGGAGTCTGGGCAGAAGGCAGGCCTGTCCTGTGCCTCTGTTACCAAGGGGAGAGCATCTCCTTGGCCACCTGTCCCAAGGGCAGACTTGGGCTTGCCACCAGGTGCCATACCCGGAACGCGCAGAAACAACCCCATGGAGAAACGTGCAGTCAAATGCCCTCTTCCACCAAGGTATGGCAGCATTGTGGGTGGCCGCGGGTGTGCCGGGGAAAGAGTGGCGACACTCCCCACCGATCCCCATCCTAGTGCTCGGGCCCTGTGCAGGGATCCTGTCGCATCTTCTCTCCTGTGGTGAAGGCACTGGCCTTGACCCCGCGTCTGCCCGAGCGCCGGAGCAAAAGGCAAAGCCTTACCTACGCCAGGAGATGGTAATAGCCATAGAGTGTCATGCTAGGCCACGCACGCTGCTGCAGGGTTGTGACTGTGTCTGCTTAGATCGGCTTAGCAAGGTGAACCCCGGGCGCGAACTTGGAGCCCGAGAAAACAAGGCCCAAGAGGCACCAGCTCTCCCGCGGCTCTTCTTTCCTGCCGCGACAGAGCAAAAGACCAAAGCCTTGCTGAGGAAGCAGCAGCGAAGTGCGGTTTGCGCCCAGCTGAAAACCTCTGCGAAAGCATAGCAGTCGCTGGGAAATCAGAGTCGGTTCTGTGGGATGCTGCCTGCTGCTTGCCGGAGCTAGTCTCCACAGCACGGTGGAATAAACCCGCATGGAGCGAAATCCTCTTTGCCTGGGCATCCGCTCTGCCTGAGAAAGAAGCGCGGTGGTGCCTGTGGAAAGAGCCTTAAGGAAAGGGACACATCTGTCACTGCAGAGCGAAGGAAGCCGGGTTGCTAAGGAGACACGAGGGGAAGATTAGGGCAGGGGAAAGGGCTCCACTCTGAGGAAGGAGTCTGGGCAGAAAGCATGCCTGTCCTGAGCCTTTGGGCCCAAGGAGACAGCAGCTCCTTGGCCACCTGACCGTGGTGGAGCCATGGGCTTGCCACCAGGCGCCTACCCTAAACTCGAGAAACAACTCCCAGAAAGACCTGGCCATCAGATGCCGTCTTCCTCCGGGATGTAGAAGCTTGGAGGAGGCCGGGTTTTAAGGGGAAGGAGTGGTGACAGTCCCCCAAAGCTCCCTATTCAGTGCACGGGCGGTGTGCAGGGATCCTGTCACCTCTCCTTTCCTGTGGGGAAAGCACAGGCCTAGTCCGCGAGTCGGCCTGAGCGCCAGAGTAAAAGGCCAAGCGATGCCTACACCGGGAGATGGTAGTGTGCATAGAGTGCCATCCTAGGCTAAGCGCGCTACTGCACGGTTGCGACTGTGTCTGCTTAGTTCGGCCTGGCAGGGTGAACCCAGGACGCGAACATGGAGCCAGGGAAAGCAAGGCCCAAGAGGCACCAGCTCTCCCGCAGCTCTTCTTCCCTGACGCGACAGAAGCCTTGCTGAGGAAGCAGTGGCGAAGGGCTGTTTGCTCCAAACCAAAGCCTCTGCGAAAGGACAGCATTCCCCGAGAAATGTTTTGGGGGCTGCTGCTGCGTGCCTGAGCCCAGTCTCGCGGGGAGAGAAACCCGCATACAGCGAAAGCCCCTTTGCCTGGGCATCTCCCCTTGGAAAGCACAGCATTCGTTGGGAAATCAGAGTTGGGTTTGGGGATGCTGCTGCTGCTTGCCTAAGCGAGTCTCCGCAGCATGTTGGAAGATACCCGCATGGAGCGAAATCCTCTTTGCCCTAGCATCCTTTCTGCCTGAGAGAGAAGCATGGGTGCTCACGGCTGTCACCGCGCTCCCCAGGAGCAATTTTGGGAAGGCACAGCACGCCGCCCCCGGGGAAGAGAAGGATCCCTTGGCCTTGGGGTCTGGAAACGCTCTGGAAGCAGAATAGCCTGCCGAGGCACGAACAGGAGGCCATGAGAAGACAAGTGTCCTCTCCTCCCTGTGCGGAGAGATTGAAGCCTGGCTGCTAAGGAGACATGAGGGGAAGACAAGGGCATGGGTGCGTGCTCCACTCTGAGGAAGGAGTCTGGGCAGAAGGCAGGCCTGTCCTGTGCCTCTTGTCCCAAGGGGAAAGCATCTCTTTGGCCACCTGTCCCAAGGGCAGACTTGGGCTTGCCACCAGGTGCCATACCCGGAACTCGCAGAAACAACCCCATGGAGAAACGTGCAGTCAGATGCCCTCTTCCACCAAGGTATGGCAGCATTGTGGGTGGCCGCGGGTGTGCCGGGGAAAGAGTGGCGACAGTCCCCACCGTTCCCCATCCCAGTGCTCGGGCCCTGTGCAGGGATCCTGTCGCCTCTTCTCTCCTGTGGTGAAGGCACTGGCCTTGACCCCGCGTCTGCCCGAGCGCCGGAGCAAAAGGCAAAGCCTTACCTACGCCAGGAGATGGTAATAGCCATAGAGTGTCATGCTAGGCCACGCACGCTGCTGCAGGGTTGTGACTGTGTCTGCTTAGATCGGCTTAGCAAGGTGAACCCCGGGCGCGAACTTGGAGCCCGAGAAAACAAGGCCCAAGAGGCACCAGCTCTCCCGCGGCTCTTCTTTCCTGCCGCGACAGAGCGAACGACCAAAGCCTTGCTGAGGAAGCAGAAGCGAAGTGCGGTTTGCGCCAAGCTGAAAACCTCTGCGAAAGCATAGCAGTCGCTGGGAAATCAGAGTCGGTTCTGTGGGATGCTGCCTGCTGCTTGCCGGAGCTAGTCTCCACTGCACGGTGGAATAAACCCGCATGGAGCGAAATCCTCTTTGCCTGGACTTCCGCTCTGCCTGAGAGAGAAGCGCGGTGGTGCCTGTGGAAAGAGCCTTAAGGAAAGGGACACATCTGTCACTGCAGAGCGAAGGAAGCCGGGTTGCTAAGGAGACACGAGGGGAAGATTAGGGCAGGGGAAAGGGCTCCACTCTGAGGAAGGAGTCTGGGCAGAAAGCATGCCTGTCCTAAGCCTTTGGGCCCAAGGAGACAGCAGCTCCTTGGCCACCTGACCGTGGTGGAGCCATGGGCTTGCCACCAGGCGCCTACCCTAAACTCGAGAAACAACTCCCAGAAAGACCTGGCCATCAGATGCCGTCTTCCTCCGGGATGTAGAAGCTTGGAGGAGGCCGGGTTTTAAGGGGAAGGAGTGGTGACAGTCCCCCAAAGCTCCCTATTCAGTGCACGGGCGGTGTGCAGGGATCCTGTCACCTCTCCTTTCCTGTGGGGAAAGCACAGGCCTAGTCCGCGAGTCGGCCTGAGCGCCAGAGTAAAAGGCCAAGCGATGCCTACACCGGGAGATGGTAGTGTGCATAGAGTGCCATCCTAGGCTAAGCGCGCTACTGCACGGTTGCGACTGTGTCTGCTTAGTTCGGCCTGGCAGGGTGAACCCAGGACGCGAACATGGAGCCAGGGAAAGCAAGGTCCAAGAGGCACCAGCTCTCCCGCAGCTCTTCTTCCCTGACGCGACAGAAGCCTTGCTGAGGAAGCAGTGGCGAAGGGCTGTTTGCTCCAAACCAAAGCCTCTGCGAAAGGACAGCATTCCCCGAGAAATGTTTTGGGGGCTGCTGCTGCGTGCCTGAGCCCAGTCTCGCGGTGAGAGAAACCCGCATACAGCGAAAGCCCCTTTGCCTTGGCATCTCCCCTTGGAAAGCACAGCATTCGTTGGGAAATCAGAGTTGGGTTTGGGGATGCTGCTGCTGCTTGCCTAAGTGAGTCTCCGCAGCATGTTGGAAGATACCCGCATGGAGCGAAATCCTCTTTGCCCTAGCATCCTTTCTGCCTGAGAGAGAAGCATGGTTGCTCACGTCTGTCACCACGCTCCCCAGGAGCAAGTGTGGGGAAGGCACAGCACGCCGCCCTTGGGGAAGAGAAGGATCCCTTGGCCTTGGGGTCGGGAAACGCTCGGGAACAGGATAGCCTGCCACGGCACGAAATCCAGGCCGGTGGCCAGACATGTGTCACCCGCTCCCTGTGCGGAGAGATGGAAGCCTGGCTGCTAAGGAGACATGAGGGGACAACTAGGGCAGGGGCGCGTGCTCCACTCTAAGGAAGGAGTCTGGGCAGAAGGCAGGCCTGTCCTGTGCCTCTGTTACCAAGGGGAGAGCATCTCCTTGGCCACCTGTCCCAAGGGCAGACTTGGGCTTGCCACCAGGTGCCATACCCGGAACTCGCAGAAACAACCCCATGGAGAAACGTGCAGTCAGATGCCCTCTTCCACCAAGGTATGGCAGCATTGTGGGTGGCCGCGGGTGTGCCGGGGAAAGAGTGGCGACAGTCCCCACCGTTCCCCATCCCAGTGCTCGGGCCCTGTGCAGGGATCCTGTCGCATCTTCTCTCCTGTGGTGAAGGCACTGGCCTTGACCCCGCGTCTGCCCGAGCGCCGGAGCAAAAGGCAAAGCCTTACCTACGCCAGGAGATGGTAATAGCCATAGAGTGTCATGCTAGGCCACGCACGCTGCTGCAGGGTTGTGACTGTGTCTGCTTAGATCGGCTTAGCAAGGTGAACCCCGGGCGCGAACTTGGAGCCCGAGAAAACAAGGCCCAAGAGGCACCAGCTCTCCCGCGGCTCTTCTTTCCTGCCGCGACAGAGCGAACGACCAAAGCCTTGCTGAGGAAGCAGAAGCGAAGTGCGGTTTGCGCCAAGCTGAAAACCTCTGCGAAAGCATAGCAGTCGCTGGGAAATCAGAGTCGGTTCTGTGGGATGCTGCCTGCTGCTTGCCGGAGCTAGTCTCCACTGCACGGTGGAATAAACCCGCATGGAGCGAAATCCTCTTTGCCTGGGCATCCGCTCTGCCTGAGAAAGAAGCGCGGTGGTGCCTGTGGAAAGAGCCTTAAGGAAAGGGACACATCTGTCACTGCAGAGCGAAGGAAGCCGGGTTGCTAAGGAGACACGAGGGGAAGATTAGGGCAGGGGAAAGGGCTCCACTCTGAGGAAGGAGTCTGGGCAGAAAGCATGCCTGTCCTGAGCCTTTGGGCCCAAGGAGACAGCAGCTCCTTGGCCACCTGACCGTGGTGGAGCCATGGGCTTGCCACCAGGCGCCTACCCTAAACTCGAGAAACAACTCCCAGAAAGACCTGGCCATCAGATGCCGTCTTCCTCCGGGATGTAGAAGCTTGGAGGAGGCCCGGGTTTTAAGGGGAAGGAGTGGTGACAGTCCCCCAAAGCTCCCTATTCAGTGCACGGGCGGTGTGCAGGGATCCTGTCACCTCTCCTTTCCTGTGGGGAAAGCACAGGCCTAGTCCGCGAGTCGGCCTGAGCGCCAGAGTAAAAGGCCAAGCGATGCCTACACCGGGAGATGGTAGTGTGCATAGAGTGCCATCCTAGGCTAAGCGCGCTACTGCACGGTTGCGACTGTGTCTGCTTAGTTCGGCCTGGCAGGGTGAACCCAGGACGCGAACATGGAGCCAGGGAAAGCAAGGCCCAAGAGGCACCAGCTCTCCCGCAGCTCTTCTTCCCTGACGCGACAGAAGCCTTGCTGAGGAAGCAGTGGCGAAGGGCTGTTTGCTCCAAACCAAAGCCTCTGCGAAAGGACAGCATTCCCCGAGAAATGTTTTGGGGGCTGCTGCTGCGTGCCTGAGCCCAGTCTCGCGGTGAGAGAAACCCGCATACAGCGAAAGCCCCTTTGCCTTGGCATCTCCCCTTGGAAAGCACAGCATTCGTTGGGAAATCAGAGTTGGGTTTGGGGATGCTGCTGCTGCTTGCCTAAGTGAGTCTCCGCAGCATGTTGGAAGATACCCGCATGGAGCGAAATCCTCTTTGCCCTAGCATCCTTTCTGCCTGAGAGAGAAGCATGGTTTCTCACGTCTGTCACCACGCTCCCCAGGAGCAAGTGTGGGGAAGGCACAGCACGCCGCCCTTGGGGAAGAGAAGGATCCCTTGGCCTTGGGGTCGGGAAACGCTCGGGAACAGGATAGCCTGCCACGGCACGAAATCCAGGCCGGTGGCCAGACATGTGTCACCCGCTCCCTGTGCGGAGAGATGGAAGCCTGGCTGCTAAGGAGACATGAGGGGACAACTAGGGCAGGGGCGCGTGCTCCACTCTAAGGAAGGAGTCTGGGCAGAAGGCAGGCCTGTCCTGTGCCTCTGTTACCAAGGGGAGAGCATCTCCTTGGCCACCTGTCCCAAGGGCAGACTTGGGCTTGCTACCAGGTGCCATACCTGGAACTTGCAGAAACAACCCCATGGAGAAACGGTCAGTCAGATGCCATCTTCCACCAAGATGTGGCAGCATTGTGGGTGACAGGGGTTGCGGCGGGGAAGGAGTGGAGACAGTTCCCCACAGTTCCCCATCCCAGTGCCCGGGCCGTGTGCAGGGATCCTGTTGCCTCCTCTCTCCTGTGGTGAAGGCACTGGCCTTGACCCCGAGTCTGCCCGAGCACCGGAGCAAAAGGCAAAGCCTTACCTAGTCCAGGAGATGGAATTAGGCATAGAGTGCCATGCTAGGCCACGCACGCTGCTGCAGGGTTGTGACTGTGTCTGCCTAGTTCGGCTTAGCAAAGTGAAATTCGGGCGCGAACATGGAGTCCGGGAAAGCAAGGCCCAAGAGGCACCAGCTCTCCCGCGGCTCTTCGTCCCTGCTGCGAAAGAGCAAACGACCAAAGCCTTGCTGAGGAAGCAGCAGCGAAGTGAGGTTCGCGCCAAGCTGAAAACCTCTGCGAAAGCATGGCCGTCGCTGGGAAATCAGAGTCGGTTCTGTGGGCTGCTTTTGTTGCTTGCCTTAGCCTAGTATTCGCAGCCCTTTTGGAAAAACCCGCATAGAGCGAAAGCTTCTTTGCCGGGGCATCCCCTCTGGGAAAGCACAGCATTCTTTGGGAAATCAGAGTCGGGTCTGTGGGATGCTGCCTGCTGCTTGCCGGAGCTAGTCTCCACAGCACGGTGGAATAAACCCGCATGGAGCGAAATCCTCTTTGCCTGGGCATCCGCTCTGCCTGAGAAAGAAGCGCGGTGGTGCCTGTGGAAAGAGCCTTAAGGAAAGGGACACATCTGTCACTGCAGAGCGAAGGAAGCCGGGCTGCTAAGGAGTCACGAGGGGAAGATTAGGGCAGGGGAAAGGGCTCCACTCTGAGGAAGGAGTCTGGGCAGAAAGCATGCCTGTCCTGAGCCTTTGGGCCCAAGGAGACAGCAGCTCCTTGGCCACCTGACCGTGGTGGAGCCATGGGCTTGCCACCAGGCGCCTACCCTAAACTCGAGAAACAACTCCCAGAAAGACCTGGCCATCAGATGCCGTCTTCCTCCGGGATGTAGAAGCTTGGAGGAGGCCCGGGTTTTAAGGGGAAGGAGTGGTGACAGTCCCCCAAAGCTCCCTATTCAGTGCACGGGCGGTGTGCAGGGATCCTGTCACCTCTCCTTTCCTGTGGGGAAAGCACAGGCCTAGTCCGCGAGTCGGCCTGAGCGCCAGAGTAAAAGGCCAAGCGATGCCTACACCGGGAGATGGTAGTGTGCATAGAGTGCCATCCTAGGCTAAGCGCGCTACTGCACGGTTGCGACTGTGTCTGCTTAGTTCGGCCTGGCAGGGTGAACCCAGGACGCGAACATGGAGCCAGGGAAAGCAAGGCCCAAGAGGCACCAGCTCTCCCGCAGCTCTTCTTCCCTGACGCGACAGAATCCTTGCTGAGGAAGCAGTGGCGAAGGGCTGTTTGCTCCAAACCAAAGCCTCTGCGAAAGGACAGCATTCCGCGAGAAATGTTTTGGGGGCTGCTGCTGCGTGCCTGAGCCCAGTCTCGCGGTGAGAGAAACCCGCATACAGCGAAAGCCCCTTTGCCTGGGCATCTCCCCTTGGAAAGCACAGCATTCGTTGGGAAATCAGAGTTGGGTTTGGGGATGCTGCTGCTGCTTGCCTAAGCGAGTCTCCGCAGCATGTTGGAAGATACCCGCATGGAGCGAAATCCTCTTTCCCCTAGCATCCTTTCTGCCTGAGAGAGAAGCATGGTTGCTCACGTCTGTCACCGCGCTCCCCAGGAGCAATTTTGGGGAAGGCACAGCACGCCGCCCCCGGGGAAGAGAAGGATCCCTTGGCCTTGGGGTCTGGAAACGCTCGGGAAGCAGAATAGCCTGCCGAGGCACGAACAGCAGGCCATGAGAAGACAAGTGTCCTCTCCTCCCTGTGCGGAGAGATTGAAGCCTGGCTGCTAAGGAGACATGAGGGGAAGACAAGGGCATGGGTGCGTGCTCCACTCTGAGGAAGGAGTCTGGGCAGAAGGCAGGCCTGTCCTGTGCCTCTTGTCCCAAGGGGAAAGCATCTCTTTGGCCACCTGTCCCAAGGGCAGACTTGGGCTTGCCAACAGGTGCCATACCCGGAACTCGCAGAAACAACCCCATGGAGAAACGTGCAGTCAGATGCCCTCTTCCACCAAGGTATGGCAGCATTGTGGGTGGCCGCGGGTGTGCCGGGGAAAGAGTGGCGACAGTCCCCACCGTTCCCCATCCCAGTGCTCGGGCCCTGTGCAGGGATCCTGTCGCCTCTTCTCTCCTGTGGTGAAGGCACTGGCCTTGACCCCGCGTCTGCCCGAGCGCCGGAGCAAAAGGCAAAGCCTTACCTACGCCAGGAGATGGTAATAGCCATAGAGTGTCATGCTAGGCCACGCACGCTGCTGCAGGGTTGTGACTGTGTCTGCTTAGATCGGCTTAGCAAGGTGAACCCCGGGCGCGAACTTGGAGCCCGAGAAAACAAGGCCCAAGAGGCACCAGCTCTCCCGCGGCTCTTCTTTCCTGCCGCGACAGAGCGAACGACCAAAGCCTTGCTGAGGAAGCAGAAGCGAAGTGCGGTTTGCGCCAAGCTGAAAACCTCTGCGAAAGCATAGCAGTCGCTGGGAAATCAGAGTCGGTTCTGTGGGATGCTGCCTGCTGCTTGCCGGAGCTAGTCTCCACTGCACGGTTGAATTAACCCGCATGGAGCGAAATCCTCTTTGCCTGGGCATCCGCTCTGCCTGAGAAAGAAGCGCGGTGGTGCCTGTGGAAACAGCCTTAAGGAAAGGGACACATCTGTCACTGCAGAGCGAAGGAAGCCGGGTTGCTAAGGAGACACGAGGGGAAGATTAGGGCAGGGGAAAGGGCTCCACTCTGAGGAAGGAGTCTGGGCAGAAAGCATGCCTGTCCTGAGCCTTTGGGCCCAAGGAGACAGCAGCTCCTTGGCCACCTGACCGTGGTGGAGCCATGGGCTTGCCACCAGGCGCCTACCCTAAACTCGAGAAACAACTCCCAGAAAGACCTGGCCATCAGATGCCGTCTTCCTCCGGGATGTAGAAGCTTGGAGGAGGCCCGGGTTTTAAGGGGAAGGAGTGGTGACAGTCCCCCAAAGCTCCCTATTCAGTGCACGGGCGGTGTGCAGGGATCCTGTCACCTCTCCTTTCCTGTGGGGAAAGCACAGGCCTAGTCCGCGAGTCGGCCTGAGCGCCAGAGTAAAAGGCCAAGCGATGCCTACACCGGGAGATGGTAGTGTGCATAGAGTGCCATCCTAGGCTAAGCGCGCTACTGCACGGTTGCGACTGTGTCTGCTTAGTTCGGCCTGGCAGGGTGAACCCAGGACGCGAACATGGAGCCAGGGAAAGCAAGGCCCAAGAGGCACCAGCTCTCCCGCAGCTCTTCTTCCCTGACGCGACAGAATCCTTGCTGAGGAAGCAGTGGCGAAGGGCTGTTTGCTCCAAACCAAAGCCTCTGCGAAAGGACAGCATTCCGCGAGAAATGTTTTGGGGGCTGCTGCTGCGTGCCTGAGCCCAGTCTCGCGGTGAGAGAAACCCGCATACAGCGAAAGCCCCTTTGCCTGGGCATCTCCCCTTGGAAAGCACAGCATTCGTTGGGAAATCAGAGTTGGGTTTGGGGATGCTGCTGCTGCTTGCCTAAGCGAGTCTCCGCAGCATGTTGGAAGATACCCGCATGGAGCGAAATCCTCTTTCCCCTAGCATCCTTTCTGCCTGAGAGAGAAGCATGGTTGCTCACGTCTGTCACCGCGCTCCCCAGGAGCAATTTTGGGGAAGGCACAGCACGCCGCCCCCGGGGAAGAGAAGGATCCCTTGGCCTTGGGGTCTGGAAACGCTCGGGAAGCAGAATAGCCTGCCGAGGCACGAACAGCAGGCCATGAGAAGACAAGTGTCCTCTCCTCCCTGTGCGGAGAGATTGAAGCCTGGCTGCTAAGGAGACATGAGGGGAAGACAAGGGCATGGGTGCGTGCTCCACTCTGAGGAAGGAGTCTGGGCAGAAGGCAGGCCTGTCCTGTGCCTCTTGTCCCAAGGGGAAAGCATCTCTTTGGCCACCTGTCCCAAGGGCAGACTTGGGCTTGCCAACAGGTGCCATACCCGGAACTCGCAGAAACAACCCCATGGAGAAACGTGCAGTCAGATGCCCTCTTCCACCAAGGTATGGCAGCATTGTGGGTGGCCGCGGGTGTGCCGGGGAAAGAGTGGCGACAGTCCCCACCGTTCCCCATCCCAGTGCTCGGGCCCTGTGCAGGGATCCTGTCGCCTCTTCTCTCCTGTGGTGAAGGCACTGGCCTTGACCCCGCGTCTGCCCGAGCGCCGGAGCAAAAGGCAAAGCCTTACCTACGCCAGGAGATGGTAATAGCCATAGAGTGTCATGCTAGGCCACGCACGCTGCTGCAGGGTTGTGACTGTGTCTGCTTAGATCGGCTTAGCAAGGTGAACCCCGGGCGCGAACTTGGAGCCCGAGAAAACAAGGCCCAAGAGGCACCAGCTCTCCCGCGGCTCTTCTTTCCTGCCGCGACAGAGCGAACGACCAAAGCCTTGCTGAGGAAGCAGAAGCGAAGTGCGGTTTGCGCCAAGCTGAAAACCTCTGCGAAAGCATAGCAGTCGCTGGGAAATCAGAGTCGGTTCTGTGGGATGCTGCCTGCTGCTTGCCGGAGCTAGTCTCCACTGCACGGTTGAATTAACCCGCATGGAGCGAAATCCTCTTTGCCTGGGCATCCGCTCTGCCTGAGAAAGAAGCGCGGTGGTGCCTGTGGAAACAGCCTTAAGGAAAGGGACACATCTGTCACTGCAGAGCGAAGGAAGCCGGGTTGCTAAGGAGACACGAGGGGAAGATTAGGGCAGGGGAAAGGGCTCCACTCTGAGGAAGGAGTCTGGGCAGAAAGCATGCCTGTCCTGAGCCTTTGGGCCCAAGGAGACAGCAGCTCCTTGGCCACCTGACCGTGGTGGAGCCATGGGCTTGCCACCAGGCGCCTACCCTAAACTCGAGAAACAACTCCCAGAAAGACCTGGCCATCAGATGCCGTCTTCCTCCGGGATGTAGAAGCTTGGAGGAGGCCCGGGTTTTAAGGGGAAGGAGTGGTGACAGTCCCCCAAAGCTCCCTATTCAGTGCACGGGCGGTGTGCAGGGATCCTGTCACCTCTCCTTTCCTGTGGGGAAAGCACAGGCCTAGTCCGCGAGTCGGCCTGAGCGCCAGAGTAAAAGGCCAAGCGATGCCTACACCGGGAGATGGTAGTGTGCATAGAGTGCCATCCTAGGCTAAGCGCGCTACTGCACGGTTGTGACTGTGTCTGCTTAGTTCGGCCTGGCAGGGTGAACCCAGGACGCGAACATGGAGCCAGGGAAAGCAAGGTCCAAGAGGCACCAGCTCTCCCGCAGCTCTTCTTCCCTGACGCGACAGAAGCCTTGCTGAGGAAGCAGTGGCGAAGGGCTGTTTGCTCCAAACCAAAGCCTCTGCGAAAGGACAGCATTCCCCGAGATATGTTTTGGGGGCTGCTGCTGCGTGCCTGAGCCCAGTCTCGCGGTGGGAGAAACCCGCATACAGCGAAAGCCCCTTTGCCTGGGCATCTCCCCTTGGAAAGCACAGCATTCGTTGGGAAATCAGAGTTGGGTTTGGGGATGCTGCTGCTGCTTGCCTAAGCGAGTCTCCGCAGCATGTTGGAAGATACCCGCATGGAGCGAAATCCTCTTTCCCCTAGCATCCTTTCTGCCTGAGAGAGAAGCATGGTTGCTCACGTCTGTCACCGCGCTCCCCAGGAGCGATTTTGGGGAAGGCACAGCACGCCGCCCCCGGGGAAGAGAAGGATCCCTTGGCCTTGGGGTCTGGAAATGCTCGGGAAGCAGAATAGCCTGCCGAGGCACGAACAGCAGGCCATGAGAAGACAAGTGTCCTCTCCTCCCTGTGCGGAGAGATTGAAGCCTGGCTGCTAAGGAGACATGAGGGGAAGACAAGGGCATGGGTGCGTGCTCCACTCTGAGGAAGGAGTCTGGGCAGAAGGCAGGCCTGTCCTGTGCCTCTTGTCCCAAGGGGAAAGCATCTCTTTGGCCACCTGTCCCAAGGGCAGACTTGGGCTTGCCACCAGGTGCCATACCCGGAACTCGCAGAAACAACCCCATGGAGAAACGTGCAGTCAGATGCCCTCTTCCACCAAGGTATGGCAGCATTGTGGGTGGCCGCGGGTGTGCCGGGGAAAGAGTGGCGACAGTCCCCACCGTTCCCCATCCCAGTGCTCGGGCCCTGTGCAGGGATCCTGTCGCCTCTTCTCTCCTGTGGTGAAGGCACTGGCCTTGACCCCGAGTCTGCCCGAGCGCCGGAGCAAAAGGCAAAGCCTTACCTACGCCAGGAGATGGTAATAGCCATAGAGTGTCATGCTAGGCCACGCACGCTGCTGCAGGGTTGTGACTGTGTCTGCTTAGATCGGCTTAGCAAGGTGAACCCCGGGCGCGAACTTGGAGCCCGGGAAAACAAGGCCCAAGAGGCACCAGCTCTCCCGCGGCTCTTCTTTCCTGCCGCGACAGAGCGAATGACCAAAGCCTTGCTGAGGAAGCAGAAGCGAAGTGCGGTTGCGCCAAGCTGAAAACCTCTGAGAAAGCATAGCAGTCGCTGGGAAATCAGAGTCGGTTCTGTGGGATGCTGCCTGCTGCTTGCCGGAGCTAGTCTCCACTGCACGGTGGAATAAACCCGCATGGAGCGAAATCCTCTTTGCCTGGGCTTCCGCTCTGCCTGAGAGAGAAGCGCGGTGGTGCCTGTGGAAAGAGCCTTAAGGAAAGGGACACATCTGTCACTGCAGAGCGAAGGAAGCCGGGTTGCTAAGGAGACACGAGGGGAAGATTAGGGCAGGGGAAAGGGCTCCACTCTGAGGAAGGAGTCTGGGCAGAAAGCATGCCTGTCCTGAGCCTTTGGGCACAAGGAGACAGCGGCTCCTTGGCCACCTGACCGTGGTGGAGCCATGGGCTTGCCACCAGGCGCCTACCCTAAACTCGAGAAACAACTCCCAGAAAGACCTGGCCATCAGATGCCGTCTTCCTCCGGGATGTAGAAGCTTGGAGGAGGCCGGGTTTTAAGGGGAAGGAGTGGTGACAGTCCCCCAAAGCTCCCTATTCAGTGCACGGGCGGTGTGCAGGGATCCTGTCACCTCTCCTTTCCTGTGGGGAAAGCACAGGCCTAGTCCGCGAGTCGGCCTGAGCGCCAGAGTAAAAGGCCAAGCGATGCCTACACCGGGAGATGGTAGTGTGCATAGAGTGCCATCCTAGGCTAAGCGCGCTACTGCACGGTTGCGACTGTGTCTGCTTAGTTCGGCCTGGCAGTGTGAACCCAGGACGCGAACATGGAGCCAGGGAAAGCAAGGCCCAAGAGGCACCAGCTCTCCCGCAGCTCTTCTTCCCTGACGCGACAGAAGCCTTGCTGAGGAAGCAGTGGCGAAGGGCTGTTTGCTCCAAACCAAAGCCTCTGCGAAAGGACAGCATTCCCCGAGAAATGTTTTGGGGGCTGCTGCTGCGTTCCTGAGCCCAGTCTCGCGGTGAGAGAAACCCGCATACAGCGAAAGCCCCTTTGCCTGGGCATCTCCCCTTGGAAAGCACAGCATTCGTTGGGAAATCAGAGTTGGGTTTGGGGATGCTGCTGCTGCTTGCCTAAGCGAGTCTCCGCAGCATGTTGGAAGATACCCGCATGGAGCGAAATCCTCTTTGCCCTAGCATCCTTTCTGCCTGAGAGAGAAGCATGGTTGCTCACGGCTGTCACCGCGCTCCCCAGGAGCAATTTTGGGGAAGGCACAGCACGCCGCCCCCGGGGAAGAGAAGGATCCCTTGGCCTTGGGGTCTGGAAACGCTCGGAAAGCAGAATAGCCTGCCGAGGCACGAACAGCAGGCCATGAGAAGACAAGTGTCCTCTCCTCCCTGTGCGGAGAGATTGAAGCCTGGCTGCTAAGGAGACATGAGGGGAAGACAAGGGCATGGGTGCGTGCTCCACTCTGAGGAAGGAGTCTGGGCAGAAGGCAGGCCTGTCCTGTGCCTCTTGTCCCAAGGGGAAAGCATCTCTTTGGCCACCTGTCCCAAGGGCAGACTTGGGCTTGCCACCAGGTGCCATACCCGGAACTCGCAGAAACAACCCCATGGAGAAACGTGCAGTCAGATGCCCTCTTCCACCAAGGTATGGCAGCATTGTGGGTGGCCGCGGGTGTGCCGGGGAAAGAGTGGCGACAGTCCCCACCGTTCCCCATCCCAGTGCTCGGGCCCTGTGCAGGGATCCTGTCGCCTCTTCTCTCCTGTGGTGAAGGCACTGGCCTTGACCCCGCGTCTGCCCGAGCGCCGGAGCAAAAGGCAAAGCCTTACCTACGCCAGGAGATGGTAATAGCCATAGAGTGTCATGCTAGGCCACGCACGCTGCTGCAGGGTTGTGACTGTGTCTGCTTAGATCGGCTTAGCAAGGTGAACCCCGGGCGCGAACTTGGAGCCCGAGAAAACAAGGCCCAAGAGGCACCAGCTCTCCCGCGGCTCTTCTTTCCTGCCGCGACAGAGCGAACGACCAAAGCCTTGCTGAGGAAGCAGAAGCGAAGTGCGGTTTGCGCCAAGCTGAAAACCTCTGCGAAAGCATAGCAGTCGCTGGGAAATCAGAGTCGGTTCTGTGGGATGCTGCCTGCTGCTTGCCGGAGCTAGTCTCCACTACACGGTGGAATAAACCCGCATGGAGCGAAATCCTCTTTGCCTGGGCTTCCGCTCTGCCTGAGAGAGAAGCGCGGTGGTGCCTGTGGAAAGAGCCTTAAGGAAAGGGACACATCTGTCACTGCAGAGCGAAGGAAGCCGGGTTGCTAAGGAGACACGAGGGGAAGATTAGGGCAGGGGAAAGGGCTCCACTCTGAGTAAGGAGTCTGGGCAGAAAGCATGCCTGTCCTGAGCCTTTCGGCCCAAGGAGACAGCAGCTCCTTGGCCACCTGACCGTGGTGGAGCCATGGGCTTGCCACCAGGCGCCTACCCTAAACTCGAGAAACAACTCCCAGAAAGACCTGGCCATCAGATGCCGTCTTCCTCCGGGATGTAGAAGCTTGGAGGAGGCCCGGGTTTTAAGGGGAAGGAGTGGTGACAGTCCCCCAAAGCTCCCTATTCAGTGCACGGGCGGTGTGCAGGGATCCTGTCACCTCTCCTTTCCTGTGGGGAAAGCACAGGCCTAGTCCGCGAGTCGGCCTGAGCGCCAGAGTAAAAGGCCAAGCGATGCCTACACCGGGAGATGGTAGTGTGCATAGAGTGCCATCCTAGGCTAAGCGCGCTACTGCACGGTTGCGACTGTGTCTGCTTAGTTCGGCCTGGCAGGGTGAACCCAGGACGCGAACATGGAGCCAGGGAAAGCAAGGTCCAAGAGGCACCAGCTCTCCCGCAGCTCTTCTTCCCTGACGCGACAGAAGCCTTGCTGAGGAAGCAGTGGCGAAGGGCTGTTTGCTCCAAACCAAAGCCTCTGCGAAAGGACAGCATTCCCCGAGAAATGTTTTGGGGGCTGCTGCTGCGTGCCTGAGCCCAGTCTCGCGGTGAGAGAAACCCGCATACAGCGAAAGCCCCTTTGCCTGGGCATCTCCCCTTGGAAAGCACAGCATTCGTTGGGAAATCAGAGTTGGGTTTGGGGATGCTGCTGCTGCTTGCCTAAGCGAGTCTCCGCAGCATGTTGGAAGATACCCGCATGGAGCGAAATCCTCTTTGCCCTAGCATCCTTTCTGCCTGAGAGAGAAGCATGGTTGCTCACGTCTGTCACCACGCTCCCCAGGAGCAAGTGTGGGGAAGGCACAGCACGCCGCCCTTTGGGAAGAGAAGGATCCCTTGGCCTTGGGGTCGGGAAACGCTCGGGAACAGGATAGCCTGCCGCGGCACGAAATGCAGGCCGGTGGCCAGACATGTGTCACCCGCTCCCTGTGCGGAGAGATGGAAGCCTGGCTGCTAAGGAGACATGAGGGGACGACTAGGGCAGGGGCGCGTGCTCCACTCTAAGGAATTAGTCTGGGCAGAAGGCAGGCCTGTCCTGTGCCTCTGTTACCAAGGGGAGAGCATCTCCTTGGCCACCTGTCCCAAGGGCAGACTTGGGCTTGCTACCAGGTGCCATACCTGGAACTTGCAGAAACAACCCCATGGAGAAACGGTCAGTCAGATGCCATCTTCCACCAAGATGTGGCAGCATTGTGGGTGACAGGGGGTGCGGCGGGGAAGGAGTGGAGACAGTTCCCCACAGTTCCCCATCCCAGTGCCCGGGCCGTGTGCAGGGATCCTGTTGCCTCCTCTCTCCTGTGGTGAAGGCACTGGCCTTGACCCCGAGTCTGCCCGAGCACCGGAGCAAAAGGCAAAGCCTTACCAGAGCAGGAGATGGAATTAGGCATAGAGTGCCATGCTAGGCCACGCACGCTGCTGCAGGGTTGTGACTGTGTCTGCCTAGTTCGGCTTAGCAAAGTGAAATCCGGGCGCGAACATGGAGTCCGGGAAAGCAAGGCCCAAGAGGCACCAGCTCTCCCGCGGCTCTTCGTCCCTGCTGCGAAAGAGCGAACGACCAAAGCCTTGCTGAGGAAGCAGCAGCGAAGTGAGGTTCGCGCCAAGCTGAAAACCTCTGCGAAAGCATGGCCGTCGCTGGGAAATCAGAGTCGGTTCTGTGGGCTGCTTTTGTTGCTTGCCTTAGCCTAGTATTCGCAGCCCTTTTGGAAAAACCCGCATAGAGCGAAAGCTTCTTTGCCGGGGCATCCCCTCTGGGAAAGCACAGCATTCTCTGGGAAATCAGAGTCGGGTCTGTGGGATGCTGCCTGCTGCTTGCCGGAGCTAGTCTCCACAGCACGGTGGAATAAACCCGCATGGAGCGAAATCCTCTTTGCCTGGGCATCCGCTCTGCCTGAGAAAGAAGCGCGGTGGTGCCTGTGGAAAGAGCCTTAAGGAAAGGGACACATCTGTCACTGCAGAGCGAAGGAAGCCGGGCTGCTAAGGAGACACGAGGGGAAGATTAGGGCAGGGGAAAGGGCTCCACTCTGAGGAAGGAGTCTGGGCAGAAAGCATGCCTGTCCTGAGCCTTTGGGCCCAAGGAGACAGCAGCTCCTTGGCCACCTGACCGTGGTGGAGCCATGGGCTTGCCACCAGGCGCCTACCCTAAACTCGAGAAACAACTCCCAGAAAGACCTGGCCATCAGATGCCGTCTTCCTCCGGGATGTAGAAGCTTGGAGGAGGCCCGGGTTTTAAGGGGAAGGAGTGGTGACAGTCCCCCAAAGCTCCCTATTCAGTGCACGGGCGGTGTGCAGGGATCCTGTCACCTCTCCTTTCCTGTGGGGAAAGCACAGGCCTAGTCCGCGAGTCGGCCTGAGCGCCAGAGTAAAAGGCCAAGCGATGCCTACACCGGGAGATGGTAGTGTGCATGGAGTGCCATCCTAGGCTAAGCGCGCTACTGCACGGTTGTGACTGTGCCTGGCAGGGTGAACCCAGGACGCGAACATGGAGCCAGGGAAAGCAAGGCCCAAGAGGCACCAGCTCTCCCGCAGCTCTTCTTCCCTGACGCGACTGAAGCTTTACTGAGGAAGCAGTGGCGAAGTGCTGTTCGCTCCAAACCAAATCCTCTGCGAAAGCACAGCATTCGTTGAGAAATGTTGTCCGGGCTGCTGCTGCTTCCCTTAGCCCAGTCTCGCGATGGGAGAAACCCGCATACAGCGAAAGCCTCTTTGCCTGGGCCTCTCCCTTAGGAAAGCACAGCATTCGTTGGGAAATCAGAGTTCGGTTTGGGGATGCTGCTGCTGCTTGCGTGAGCGAGTCTCGGCAACATGGTGGAAGACACCCGCATGGAGCGAAATCCTCTTTGCCCTAGCATCCCCTCTGCCTGAGATAGAAGCATGGTTGCACACG
Organism: Mustela nivalis; assembly: GCF_964662115.1. Lineage (NCBI taxonomy): Eukaryota > Metazoa > Chordata > Mammalia > Carnivora > Mustelidae > Mustela > Mustela nivalis. Next base: position 997,454 of record NW_028136539.1, read on the forward strand.
TCTGTCACCGCGCTCCCCAGGAGCAATTTTGGGGAAGGCACAGCACGCCGCCCCCGGGGAAGAGAAGGATCCCTTGGCCGTGGGGTCTGGAAACGCTCGGGAGTCAGAATAGCCTGCCGAGGCACGAACAGCAGGCCATGAGAAGACAAGTGTCCTCTGCTCCCTGTGCGGAGAGATTGAAGCCTGGCTGCTAAGGAGACATGAGGGGACGACAAGGGCATGGGTGCGTGCTCCACTCTTTGGAAGGAGTCTGGGCAGAAGGCAGGCCTGTCCTGTGCCTCTTGTCCCAAGGGGAAAGCATCTCCTTGGCCACCTGTCCCAAGGGCAGACTTGGGCTTGCCACCAGTTGCCATACCCGGAACTCGCCGAAACAACCCCATGGAGAAACGTGCAGTCAGATGCCGTCTTCCACCAAGATATGGCAGCATTGTGGGTGGCAGGGGGTGTGCCGGGGAAAGAGTGGAGACAGTCCCCACTGTTCCCCATCCCAGTGCTCGGGCCCGGTGCAGGAATCCTGTCGCCTCCTCTCTCCTATGGTGAAGGCACTGGCCTAGACCCCGAGTCTGCCCGAGCGCCAGAGCAAAAGGCAAAGCCTTACCTACGCCAGGAGATGGTAATAGGCATAGAGTGCCATGCTTGGCCACGCACGCTGCTGCAGGGTTGTGACTGTGTCTGCTTAGTTCGGCTTAGCAAGGTGAACCCCGGGCGCGAACATGGAGCCCGGGAAAGCAAGGACCAAGAGGCACCAGCTCTCCCGCGGCTCTTCTTTCCTGCCGCGACAGAGCGAACGACCACAGCCTTGCTGAGGAAGCAGCAGCGAAGTGAGGTTCGCGCCAAGCTGAAAACCTCTGCGAAAGCATGGCCGTCGCTGGGAAATCAGAGTCGGTTCTGTGGGCTGCTTTTGTTGCTTGCCTTAGCCTAGTATTCGCAGCACTTTTGGAGAAACCCGCATAGAGCGAAAGCCTCTTTGCCCGGGCATCCCCTCTGGGAAAGCACAGCATTCTTTGGGAAATCAGAGTCGGGTCTGTGGGATGCTGCCTGCTGCTTGCCGGAGCCAGTCTCCACAGCACGGTGTAATAAACCCGCATGGAGCGAAATCCTCTTTGCCTGGGCATCCCCTCTGCATGAGAGAGATGCATGGTTGCACACGTCTGTCACTGCGCTCCCCAGGAGCAAGTGTGGGGAAGGCACAGCACACTGTCCCTGGGGAAGAGAAGGAGCCATTGGCCTTGGGGTCTGGAAAATTGAACAGCCACATGCAGAAAATGAAATTGGACCATCCTAACACCATACATTATAATCGACTGGAAATGGATGAAGAAGCATAATGTGAGAAAGGAATCCATCATAGTCCTTGAGGAGAGAACAGGTAGCAACTTCTTTGACCTCAGCAGCAGCAACTTCTTCCTAGGAACATCGCGAAAGGCAAGGGAAGCAAGGGCAAGAATGAACTATTGGGATTTCATCAGATCCAAAAGCTTTTGCACTGCAAAGGAAACAGTTAACAAAGCCAAAAGATCACTGTCAGAAGTTATCTGGGAGAAGATATTTGCAAATGACATACCAGATAAAGGGCCAGTATCCAAAATCTATAAAGAGCTTATCAAACTCAACACCCTAAAAACAAATAATCCAATGAAGAAATGGGCAGAGGACATGAACAGACATTTCTGCAAAGAATACATCCAAATGGCCAACAGACACATGAACAGACACCAACAGACACCACTCGGCATCAGGGAAATACAAATCAAAACCAGAATGAGATACCACCTCACACCGTTCAGAATGGCTAAAATGAACAAGTCCGTCAATGACAGATGCTGGCGAGGATGTGGAGTTAGGGCAACCCTCCTACACTGTATGTGGGAATGCAAGCTGGTGCAACCACTCTGGAAAACAGCGTGGACGTGCCTCAAAAAGCTGAAAATAGAACTACCCTATGACCCAGTGCTTGTAGTACTGGGTATATACCCTACAGATACAAACGTGGCATTCTGAAGGGGCACATGCACCCAAATGTTTATAGCAGCAATGTCCACAATAGTTAAACTATGGAAAGAAACTAAATGTCCTTCAACAGATGAATCAATAAATAAGATGTGGTATATATGTTCAATGGAATACTATGCAGCCATCAAAAGAAATGAAATCCTGCTATTTGTGATGACGTGGATGGAACTAGAGGGTATTATGCTTGGCGAAATAAATCAATCTGAGAAAGACAACTATCATATGATCTCCCTGATATGATGAAGTGGAGATGCAACATAGGCAGTTTCGGGCGTACGAAAAGAAAAATAAAAAAAGATGGTATTAAGAGGGAGACAAACCATAAAAGACTGAATCTCACAAAACAGACTGAGGGTTGCTGGGGGGAGGTGTGTTGGGGTATGGACATTGGAGAGGGCAGATGCTATGGTGAGTGATGGTGAGTGCTGTGAAATGTGAAAACCTGGTGATTCACAGACCTGTACCCCTAGGGATTAAAACACATTATATAAAAAATTTTTAAAAATAATTTAAAAAACCCATTAAAGAAAAAACACAGATTGCAAGCCCAGAGCTAATCTCATATTCAATCAAAACTTTTGAAAGTTTTCCCCTTAAAGATCAGAAGAAAGACAAGTGTGTCCATTTTCACTACTCTCATTTGACACAGTAGTGGATGTCCTAGCCAGAGAAACAAGGAACACAAAGAAACAAGAGACTCCAAAAAAAAAAAAAAGGAAGAAGTAAAATTTTCTTTTTTTGGATAACATGAACTTACATGTTAAAAAATCCTAAAAAATTCACAAAAAATTTGAATAAACAAATTTAGTAAAATTACCAAATACAAGATCAATATATAAAAGAAAAGAATTTTGTTTTGTTTCTTTTTTTTTTTTATGGACTGCTTCCCAGTTTGTCATGTCATCCTTGTTCAGTGATCACGCTAATCTTCTCTGCATCATTCCAATTTTAGTATATGTGCTGCCAAAGTAAGCACAAGACAGGAGCATTTTAACATTCTAATGATGAACTATCTGAAAAAATAAAGAAAACAATCTAATTCACAATAGCATCAAAAATAATAAAATACTTAGGAATAGATTTAACTAAGAAGATGAAAGATCTGTACTCCATAAACTATGACATTGATAAAGAAATTGAAGGTGACAGAAATGGAAAGATAGCTCATATTTATGAATGGTAAGAATTAACATTGTTAAAATGTCCATACTACCGTAAACCATCTGTAAATCCAATTCCTATCAAAAATCCAATGTTAGGGGCGCCTGGGTGGCTCAGTGGGTTAAGCCGCTGCCTTCGGCTCTGGTCATGATCCCAGGGTCCTGGGATCGAGCCCCGCATCAGGCTCTCTGCTCAGCAGGAAGCCTGCTTCCTCTTCTCTCTCTGCCTGCCTCTCTGCCTGCTTGTCATCTCTCTCTGTCAAATAAATAAATTAAAAATCTTAAAAAAAATCCAATATTATTGTTTTACAGAAGTAAGTAAAGAATCCTAAAGTTTATATGAGACCATGAAAGACAACAAATAATCAAAGCAGTTCTGAGAAAGAATGAAGAAGGGAGATTACACTTCTTGATTTGAAACTATACTACAAAGCCCTCATGCTCAAAACAATAAAGTATACTGGCATAAAAACAGACCAATAAACAAGTAGAACAGAATTGAGAGCCCAGAAATAAATCCTTTCATACAGTCACCTAATATTTGACAGGGGCCAACATATGTAATGGGGAAAGATAGTCTGTTCAATAAATGATATTTAAAACTGAATAGTCACATAAACAGTATGAAAAGGGAACCTTATATCACTCATAAGTCTGAACTTGAAATAGATTAAAGACTTAAAGGTGATGCATGAAACTAAATTTCCTAAAGGAAAACATAGGAAAAATTCTCCTTGACATTGGTCTTGCCAATAGTTTTTTGGATACCAGACCAAAAACACAAGCAAAAAAAGCAAAAATAAATAAATGGTATTACATCAAACTAACGTTTCTGCATTGCCAAAAAAAGGGAGAGAGAATGAAAACACAATCCACAGAATGTAAGAAAATACTTACGAATCTTATATCTGAAAAGAGGTTAATAACCAACAGATACAAATAGAAAAAAATATATGATTAAAAAAATAGCAAAAGGATCTCAATAGACTTTTTTTTCAAAAAAGTTATATAAATGACCAACAGGAGCATTAAAAAGTGCTCAACGTAAAAATCTCAGGGCAAAGTCCTTATGTTGTTGTTGTTGTTGTTTACCTCTGAAAAACACAGCAAGATATTAGAATATATACTACCAAAAAATTGAAACTAACCAATTTTGGTAAATATTGGGGAAAACGGGGAACTTATGCACTGTAATAGGGATATAAATTTGTATGGAAAACAGTATGGAGATTATTCATATTATTAAAAGTAAAATTACCATATGATTCAGTAATCCCACTTCTAGGTATCTATCTAAAGAAAACGAAGTCACTGTTCAAAGACATATCTGCACTCTTATGTTTATTATAAAATTATTAACTCTAAGCAAGAGATGGAAATAACTTCAGTATCCATTAATGGATGAATGAGTAAAATAAGTATGGTAAATATATACTACGGAATACTACTTAACCATGAAAAATTAAGAAATACTGCCATTTACAACAGCATGGATGGATCTTGAAGGTATTATTCTAAGTGAAATATTTCAAAGATTTTATATATTTTTTAAATTTATGTATTATGATATCCCTTACATACAGAATCTGAGGAAAAGGAAAACTAATGGAAACTTAGAGTTGAGTTGACAAGGGGTGAACCTGGGGTGGAGTAAGATGGTCAAAGGGTGCAAACTTGCAACTATAATATGAAAAAGTTCTGGGGATCTAATGTACAGCATGATGATCATAGTTAATAAGATATACATACTTTTTTTTATTGTGCTTCCCTTTAATAAACTTTGCATATATCACATTCTTACAAGTTGAAAGTTTATAGCAATCTTGTATAAAAGAGGTCTGCTGCCACCATTTTTCTAACAACATTTGTTCATTTTGTGTCTCTTTGTCACATGTTGGTAATTCTTGCAATATATCAAGTTTTTTCATTATTATTGTATTTGTTATGGTGATCTGTGATCAGTAATTATGACCCACTGAAAACTCAGAACTAGTGTACTTAAGGTATATACATTGATTTTCTTTAAAAACATAATGCTTTTGAACAGTGCAGTATAGTTTTTATTTTTTATATGCACTGGGAAACATAATTTTTTATATGCACTGGGAAACCAAAAAATATAATAATTTGACTTAGTTTATTGAGATAATCACTTTATTGAGGCAGTCTGGAACAAAACCCACAAGACCTCTGAAGTTTATCTCTACTATACTATATACATAAAAGTTGCTAAGAGAGTAGATCTTAAAATTCCTTACGATACATGCATAAAAAACAGTGGCAACTATACGAGATAGTAGATGTATTAACATTTTTGTGTAGATTATATTGCAATAAAGATGTATACCAATTTATCAAATTGTACAAAATTTACACAATGTTAAAAGTTTGCAATGTTATAAGAAATCATTTCTTAAATTTACAAATATGTCGATTTTTTTCAATAAAGCTGGAAAAAACTTTTTGTAGAATTAATCTATTTTTCAAAAAATGAAGTAAGGCAGTAGAAACTGCAACTAACTCTGAAATAATAGAATATAAAATCCATTTTTGTTATATACACTGTGACAAAAACTATTACTTAGTTTACAATGGAGGAGTACTTATGAAGCATGAAGGATGGTCTATAAAAAAGGCTGAAAGAGCTCAGTTTTAAGGTTTAAATTTAATATCTTCTTTTGAAATACTAAACTGACCACCCAGTGTTCCAAACATCAATGTCTTAACTGCATGAATTTATTTCATACAACTCTATAATCTAGTTTCATAAGAAAGCAGCATGCAAAGTTTGAATAAGACAGACTTGCTTAAGTTTCTTTATGTTCAACAGTAAAGGATACCTCCTTAAAAACAAATAGAAGAAAAATCAGCATATTTATTATGATAATTATTATTCATAAGGAGATTCATATTGAATTAGGGAATATATATCCTCAGAGGGGGTAAAGTAAAATGAAATTTATGTTGGTAAATGTGTCTAATAATAGTCAATACAATGCCTCAATATAAATGAATATTACCATTTTGAACAATTTAATTACTATTACTAGAATTATTATAAGTATAAAAATAGCTATCATTTTAGCATGGAATATGAGACTCTCATGCTCCATGCTTCATCACATCCACACAACAACGCTGCATAATAAGTATTATCATCACCATTTCATGGGTGAAAAAACTGAGGCTAACACATTTAGATAACTGGTTTATGATTACATGGGTAGCAAAAATGCATCACACTAATTTAGGCTTTATGATTTCAGAATTGTACTCTTTCCACTGCACATTCTATTACTCTGTAAATACTTGGCCTGTTTTCATTTGGTTCTTTAATTTTATTCATGTGGTGATGGCTTAAAGCTTCCTTTAAAGGAAGCTTAAAAATTTCATTTAACCAAAAGCTCCCAAGAATTAAAAATGCCACGGATCTAATGTAGACATGGATATCATTAGTTAATGGGTAACTATATATTTTCCACCCTAGTGAGATAACAATCAGAGTATTTTTCTAAGTTTTAGTCTCTCAGTGTTAAAAAGGACTTTGTTAAAATAGAAATATTTAGACAAAGGTGATCAAAAGTCTGAATCAGGTCACCTTAAGGTAAATATTAGGAAACTGAGGAAACAAATGGAGATTTGAACACTGAGCTATGATATAATGAATGGTTTCAAGTATTTAGTAGAGTATAGAAAAGCCCTTTAAAGCCTGGTCTTAGCCTAGCATTGCAGCTTCTGGGATATCTGTCTATCTATCATCTATCTATCTAGATATAAATTTGAAAACTTTTTTAACTTAAAGATTTTGAGAAATAGAACATAATCAGCACCATAGAAGATCTGTTTCTGATAACAACCTAGCCCCTCCTCCCAGTTTGTTAATATTCTCTCTTATTTAATGTAACATTGTGCAAATAGACCACTACTGATCTGCCGTTATGAATGAAATAGCTATAATCATCTGTTTGCATATCCTGGTGAAAATATTCATTTAGTTCCATGTTGTATTTCTAGGAATGGACCAAATTTTTATTTTTATTTTTAAGTTTTCTAAATATTGTCCAACTTACCTCAAATGTTTTTATTATGGGCACTTTCATTCTTTCACATTCTTGCAAGGCAATTTTACTGTTGCCCAATATGGTAAGTGTGTAATAGTATGTCATTTTAGGTTTTAATTTATTTTTAATTTAATTTAATTTAATTTAATTCCAGATTCATAATAAAGATAAACAGTTTTTATATATGAGTGGCCATTTGGATTACCCTTTCTGTAAAGTACATGCTCAAATCTTTTGATATCTTAACACTGTGTCATACTGACTTCTTTAATAGTAGATTTTCTGAATGAACTTTTAGCTGTGTAGGTCTTCTCTATTTTATTTTGAACTTGTTTTCATTTCAAAATCTTTATATTTATTTTCATAATCTGCTTTTATTTTGCTTTGTCTATTATCTATCTATCTATCTATCTATCTATTTATTTGCAAGCAAGAGAGAGTGAGCAAGTGAGAGTGCAGGGAGGGATAGAAAAAGAAGGGAAAAGAATCTTAAGCAGGCTCCAGGCTCAGCACAGAGCCCAACTCTGGGCTCTATTTCACAACCATGACATCATGACCTGAGCCAAATTGAAAGAGATAAAATAAAATTAAGGTGTTAAAAAAAAAGGAAAAAGAATTGGAGGTTTAATTAAGTGAGCCACCCAGGCACCCCTGTGGTATCTTAAATTAGCTGTCATATCTTTAAAGTTCTAGAGTATCCATTTGGTTCATTTATAAAACCTTTCTCAATATCATTTTTAGTGTCAGTTTTTTGTTCAATTTGCTTCCCCTCTCATTTCTTTGAGCAGAGTAATCAAGCCATTTTACAATCTTTATTGATCATTTTAACATCATACTTAATCCCATTTTGTCTATCAAATCTTGTTAATGGTTTTTCTTTGTGTGCTTTGTTACATTTTGCTATGTTCAAGACATTATATTTGAAACTCTTATTGAGTAGGGATAATTAAGAGCTATAATAACGGTATGGTCCTCCTTGGTAGGATTTTCTCTTATATCTGAGACTCTACAAGACAATCATACTCCAAATTCAGTGATTGGCTTTCTCAGTTTACACAGAAGGCAAGGTAGGCTATAGTCTTATTTCTGCTTCTCCTTGTGCTTTGGGGATCTCAAGTTAAATTTGGGTTGTACCAAAGTCCTCAAATTTGATTGCTGCTGGATTTGTTTCTCTAGAATCAAGAGTCTATTAACAACACAGCTCAGTGTGTTTTAGCAGTTTCAAATGCTCTCATAGCTAAAATGGCTTCAGGGCATATATCTCTAGGCTCTCATTGTATTTCGTATTTTGGCCCAGTAATCCCTCACTTATTTTTATAATCATTCTGATATTTTTAACTTTAAAAGCTATTTTGTCTGGATTTTTAGTTGTCTTAAGTAGGAGTTTTTAGATCACCATTACTAGAAGCAACAACAAATATACATGAAAATATCTGCAGTAGTTTATCACATCTTTATGGCTTTGAACTTCCATAAGCTGAGGCATCCTTCTCTAATCACTTAGGCAAACTCCAATTTACCCTTTAATACAACCCAAGAATTGCTTCATTTAAGAACATGTTCAGGGATGACTCTTCCCCACTGTTCTTACCAACATTCCCACACACTCTTTGCTACCCACACCTTGTTTATGAACTTTCGTGAGGTATATCAGCGTGACCAGAATTTTGCTCTATTTTATTTTTGTCCTTTAGAGCTTTAATTAAATATGAATTCCATAGAAAGTCTGTCCCTTTTCTTTCAAACCTGGGTTAGTTATTTCTTCTCATTCTTTGTCAGAAGTTACTTTATTAGAGAAACTTATAGCTCTATTGTGACTTTGGAGCCTTTACAGTTTTTCGACTGGAAAAATCACCCATCCCTGAGATTTTTACGCAGCTTCCTAGCTGATATTATTCAGAAATCTGTTCAAAACAGACTTTTTCAGGGAGGCCCTTTCGGACCACTCAGTTAAAAAACCTCTTCTCAATCACTGCTCTTTTAAAAATGTGCTTATTTAGTTCAAATATGCATCTCTATTAAAGAAAAAGCAGTACGATTTTTTTTTTAAGTTGGCTTACCTATTATCTATCTCTCCCATTAAAATGATTCCTCTGGCCTGGGGTTTTGTTGTGCTCATTTTAGGCCAGGCACTCAATAAATTGTCTCTGAATGATTGAATTGTTTGACTCCCTTGCTAGATTCTCAACTTCATGAGGCCAAGGATTGTTCTATTCAGTCCTTCTTTATCCTCAATGTCTGTTATATTGCAGTCACTTACGTGACTAATGGGAAAAATCACAGAAAGAAAGAGTTAAAACTACAGAAAAACCCTGTAGGTTCAATAACACAAAGCTTTCTAAAATTATTTAGCCCAGGAATTGAATACTGGCTGCACTTTTGATTTTTTTTAAATGGTATTGAATTTAATTTAAATGGAAATACTGGAATGGTAGAATAATAAAAAAATTATAAAAGCAACTTGCTCCTTAAAGTAAGAATTATATAGGGCATCTCTTCTAGAAGCAAAATTTTCAAATGTCAAACATCTGAAAGCATAGAAGGAGAAGTAAGAGTGTGAATTGTACTTCAATGCTCTTTTCTTTATATTCAGCAAACAGCTTCATTCACACACCTTTCCAATTTTTTCAACTCTTTTGACAAAGCCTTCAGAGGAGTTACTGCTGATGACAACCATCACAGCCTAACAGGAGAAATTTTATAAAGAAAAATAATAGCATGTTTTTCCCAAATTGTTAAGGATATGGTGAAGCTCTGTCGGATTCAAAGGAGGAATGTGCAATTCCATGCTATATATAATAATAACTTGTTTTAATAGTGGCTTTGCAATTTTTCAGATATATCCATTTACTGAAACCACTATCAAATAAACAAAAACAAACAAATGAACAGGGGTTCGAGACAGAAATTATCTAATCTAAAAATAGCACATGTTCACAGAATACACAACACATATCCCAAGTACTACTATAGGCTTCAAGTAATAGTCAAAACAATAGTAAAAATGATTCAGACCACACCAGTCAAATCATAAATGGGACCTTAACTGTAAATCCTTATCTTTAGATCAAAGCGGGTAATTGGGGGCTGAAGATACATTATAGAACTAATATGTTATAGAACTCCTCTGAAATGAGTCATTTATTCCATCACTTTTCCTGCACAGCTGCTGACCCATGTTTTGGTTCCTGGAAATAGCTGCTACCCTGTCATACTTCTTAAAAGCACATATATTGATAACTCTACTCATTCCTCCATTCCTCTGTGACTGTCACTGTGTTAAAATGTGGAGTCAGCTGACTCACTTGTGATGGTAATAAAGTAGATGAGTTTGCAAAGTATTTTGTTATTTCTAAAAATGCAAAAACCAAATTACATTGAAATCATAAGGGGTGTTTCAGGGAGAGCTGTAGGATGTGGTTTCTTGTGTAATCCACAGAGATTAGCTCCAACACATATTTAAACTCTCCTCTAGGAGCAACCTTAGTGGTAAAGCAAGAAGATAAACAGATGTAAACACACCCTGGCACAAAATTATCACTTATGTTTGGCTTCCTAGTCTCCTCGTGTTACTTATTTATCTTAACTTCTCTCTGAAATCAGGGAACACAGAATCTCAATCAGTTGACATTTTTCTACTGAATTACCCAATAGTCTGATCATACCCCAAGACTTTTTTAAATTATTTCACTCATAATCCCAAATCTGCTTTGCTTCCTCATCTTAGTACACTGTAATTTGATTTCAAAATGAGGACAGTTGTCAGTAATGCCACATTCATTCATCTATTTTACAATTCCATGTGCTTATAACTATGAAGATATGTTAATAACATCCATTCCAATAAGCCACCCTAAATTTATTATCATGAAACAAGACCTCAAGAAAGAGAATTCAAAATCATCCATGTATTTGCAACTTATTGCAATAAAGACTTTATCAATAGACTTCCTGTGCACATGGTGGTCAAATTGCTGGTGAAAACCAGCCAGATCTATTACAAGCCTTCTCATGGCTTCTATGTAACCCAAGTGAGCCTTTATTGATACTGGGAAGGGATAAAGCAGAGAAGGGATAAACAGTGCTGTAAGAATTGGCTAGACAAAAGTAATGACTCTCATTACAAAGTGAGTATTTTAAAGCAAAAGAGCCTGTTGGGAATATTGTTTTATAAAATAGTGGTTTTTTTTTATTAACTTTTTAAAATTCAATTAGGTAACATATAGTGTACCATTAGTTTCAAATGTAGATTTCAGTTATTCATCCATAGCATATAATAGCTAATGCTCAGTACTTACTGTGATAGCTTCTTGAAAGCAGAATTTTAACCCACTGAGCCACCCAGGCGCCCTTGAAAGCAGAATTTTAGATCACATTTTCTGATTACTTCCATGTCGTACAACACTTTCCTGCTAGCAACCTTCAAAACATACTGTTTGTTAGAGGAATTTCTTTAATAATAAATAAATAGAAATTTATAAATATATAAAATAAATAGGAATTTATTTAAATTTATTTAAATATTGCACACTGTTTCATTGTTCATAAATAAGGTGATGATATTATAGCCATTAGTTGATAGCACTGATATATCACTTTCTTTTTACTTCTCAGTGCATTCTCTTTACACAAAATAGATATATATTTTAAAAGAATCTGAATCTGTGGCAAACTTGTAAAAATCCCTATACAGTAAAGTTTATCATTTTAAGTAATCTCAATTATCTTCCTCAATTGTGATAGTATATCCTTCTATCTAGGCCAGATATTGTATAAGGGATTTGAAAAGACATACTTTTCTAAATTTCACTTTTCTCATCTGCAAAATGCTTATCATATCCTACAATAAAATACACTTACAATTTTTTGATGAAAATTTATTTATTTATTTTAAGATTTTATTTCTTTCTCAGAGAGAGTGGGCGAGAGAGCAAGCACAGGCAGACAGAATGGCAGGCAGAGGCAGAGGGAGAAGCAGGCTCCCGGCCGAGCAAGGAGCCCGATGCGGGACTCGATCCCAGGACGCTGGGATCATGACCTGAGCCAAAGGCAGCTGCTTAACCAACTGAGCCACCCAGGCGTCCCTTTTGATGAAAATTTAATCTGTATAAACAATATATTTGCTGTAATGCGTGGTTCATGGAAAACATCTTATTTAATTATAAGCAACAACAGTATTAGAAATTAAGTAAATGTGTCTATAATATTTAAAGTTTTAACACATAATTCCACTGCTTTGCCTTATTTTCTCAAATCCCTTTACCACTTTCACTGACAGAGTTAAATGTACTTTTTCTACTAGTAGCCAGCTCTTTGTCTTTTGTCAGAAAGATGCCCTTGTGAATTATTTATAATAGAGATATTAGCAATAATAATAATAATAATAATAATAAATAGCAATGAAAATGTTAAAAAAAAGTTTTCTTAACTAATTAGGGTTCTTAGACATCAATTAGAGGAACCACCTCGGGCAAGCAAATTAATCTGCAAGACATTCCCAGAATTAACAAGTCAGTCAGATACAGGGTTGTCCGTAGACTGAAAGGTGAAGCAAAAGGACTAGGTTTGGAAAATAGGTAAGGACAGTGAAAAAAGTGATCAAATTTTGGGGCAAAATAAATTCTTAGGTGTCCTTTCAATGGAGTCCTGTTCATTATGTAGCAGAAACTCTAGAGATTATCTCAATCCATTGGAGTCACCCTGTTTATTAGCTTGCTATTGACAAAGTTATTTACAAACTGTAGAGCAAGAGGTTATAATGGAGAAAACTGATGGTAATGCACAGGATTCTTGTTAACAATAATGCAAGTTAGTGATTTTTCATTAGAAAACATAAATTCTATAACCCAAATTATGGGCCCAGAGCACTTCTGCTGCACAACTCTGCTTATATCCCAAATAACCATGTGAACTAGTTTTAATATCTGCTTCTCTTATTAATTTTTGAATAAAAATTCTTGACACAAGTATTTTATAATTGTGTGATAACCATGCATTTAATTTCTTGGAGAACAAAACACACTTTAGCATAACTAGGTTCGTTCACAGAACCAGCCTTGATAACACACTTCTATATGTGAGAAATGATGTAATAAATGTAGAATATTGGGCACTTGTTTGGTATTCTTTGCCATGTTTTGCACTATCTAAAAAGAGATCAGTGAACTTGGACTGGAGTTAGTAGACATGGAAGAAAATAAAAAATTTCAGAGAAGAATACTCTGTGGTCCACAACCTAAACGGGCTGGGATTCCCATCATTTGGATCCCTGTAGCTTTACAAAAGTCAATTAAATTTTTGTATCTCCGATTAAAGTTGATTCCCCAGTACTTTTTCAAACATCTCTTGTAAAGTATTGTTTCCCAGAAAAAAAGGGATTTTGCACATGTATCTGCCTTTGTCTCTGGTCATGATCTCAGTCAGGATCCTGGGATCGAGCCCCATTTTGGGCTTCCTGCTCATTAGGGAGTATATTTCTCAGTCTCTCTCTGCAGCTACATCCCCCTGCCCCACTCATGCTCTCTCTCTCTCAAATAAATAAATACAATCTTTAATTTTTTAATTAAAAATAAGATAAATAAAATAAAATAAAAAGTCTGGTCTTACTGCCCCATTTAGCTCCTTTTGTTTTTTTGAGTTGTATTTAAAGCAGCATGAGAGAACATGAGGCTCTCAAACTTAAAAAAAAAAAAGGGAAAATTGAGTTTTGTTAGGATTTAAGATCTTGTCTGCTAGACAAAAACGTTGGCTTTGTTAACATGTGAAAATCAACAAAAGAGAATAAGATCGAATTCTAATAATTTTTGTAGAAATTAAAAATTTCCTCCAACCCAATTACATACAGACCCATTAAGTAAATTCATTCCAATGTCCCAAACCAACCTTTTCTAATAGTAATGCATCTGTGTAAACAGGGTCAACCCAAGGAATAAATAAATATTATTATTTTTTTCCCTGTCTCTTCCACAGTCACATCTGGGTATATTGGTAGCATGCCAATTATCTATCTTATAAGACATGATATCATAAGGAAGGGTATTCTGTCCATTTGGAACAACTGAAAATCATTGTAATTTTATCTTGGTGCAGTAACTTGAGATGGCACAGTGTGGGTTATGAATATATTTTATTTTTTTTACTGGGAAGAAGAGATTATAGAGATATTGGTTATCCAAGAGAGACTGACAGGTGTTGATAGTTGACAGGTCAATATCCATCTACTCTTTCCTTTAATATCAGAAAGCACTGAGGGATTGACAACAAGGAAACTTAAAACAACATCAAATATTTTATTGTCTCTTTTCTAGTTACATTGTAACCTTATGACAAAGTATCAGTCGTACAAGATATCATTCTCTTTTACCTCTATCTTTCTGCCAGAAATGTGGGCTTAATAGTGAGAACTCCAACAGCAATTTTTTCAACTGTGAATAAAAAGCCATGAAAACCTCTAAGATAGTTCACTTGACTTTCTTAAGACTCTGAACCAACACCAGAAAACACTCTCTGTAGTCTTCTTGTTAAATGAAAAATATGGTTAAACCACTTTTGACAGTCTACTACCTACAGCAAACTGTAAATCTTAATTGAAATATGTCCTCTCAGCTGTGCTTAAGCAACTGAGTCCTGAGTTTTTTAGGTTTTCAGTCTGAAAGAGTACACCTCGGGTGCTCTGAAAGGGAAGAGAAAGGACACCCTGTTCTCCATATAAATTAAAGAAGAGAAATCTGTGCATTTAAGTGGGCCATATAAAATTTATCAAGCAATTATCTCCTAACTCCTTCCTATCCAAATTACCTGATATGCTCTCCCTACTCCTTTATTCCACGTTACTGCCTTTTCCAGGATTCTGTATCACATCACAGCATGTCTTCTGTTATTTCCTTCTTGCAAGCTAGTTTTGTTTTCTCCATCTAAAAAAATCAACAATCATTGTGTATTTCAATTCCCATTTTCCTCAAATGCATTGATTCTTCTTATCTATTACTCTTTTCTCATACTCAGTGTCTTTGTCTTTATGGGGTTTGTACTTTGCTTTTCCCCATTCTTTACTGCCATTATATAATCAAATCTAATAACTTCTTAGAGAAAGTTAAAAATTCCTGCATAGCCACACGTGAACACAAAGTCACTGATTTTTAGCAAACCTATAAGGTAGTCAGACATCCATTCAATTTCTTTTTAAGATTTTATTTATTTATTTGACAGAGAGGGATGAAAAGCAGGCAGAGAGGCAGGCAGAGAGAGAGAGGAGGAAGCAGGCTCCCTGCTGAGCAGAGAGCCTGATTTGGGGCTCGGTCCCAGGACCCTGGGATCATGACCCGAGCCGAAGGCAGCGGCTTAACCCACTGAGCCACCCAGGCGTCCCTCCATTCAATTTCTTAACTGAGTCCCAAATGCATCCTGACTTCTAACCTAAACCTAAGTTCTACTTCTTACACGTTGTTATATGACCAAATTCTTTCAGTTCAGTATTTTGTAACATTTAAATATTAGTCAATTGATGCTTTGTTTGTGTATTTCTATGAAAATAATTTGAATACTGTAGATTTATTGTTATATTTATAGATTTATAATCAAAGTTTCATCAGTTGAAGTTTTTGGAAATTTCAGATATAATGATTAACCTAAAATGATACTGCCTCAAATCCCTCTGATATCAAGGCCCAACTCCTGATTATAGCCAAACCTGTGGTGGATAGTTCCATGGGAAATTGCAGTTACTTAACACTGATAGCATCTCATGTTCTCTCTCTCATTTTAGAATGTCTCCAACACAACCCAAAAGTGTAGGAGAGTTAATGTCCTCTGAGGACAGCTCTCAGTGAAGTGGAAATAAGAACCATAGGTAAAATTGTCAGTTTTCAGGTCTTCATGAGGACAACTTAAAGAAGTTTCTCAGGACCTTTCAGTAAAAGCAAGCCTTCATTTTCTATCCACAACAATTATATCAACAATGTACCTCTTTGACAAAGTTGCTTCTTCACTGTATCACTTTCCCATTCTTTTCTACCTTGGATAATCTCCCAGATAAACTAACAGTACTCAAATCCTTTGTCCTACTCTTTGCTCTCAGGATAAATGGAGCCAAAAGACTTAGATTAATATCAAGTTCTGAATGGGATCTTAGAGCTATTTCTGTCCAGATTTTCATAAACATAGGGACCTTTGAATTATCAGGCTATAAATAAGTTCTAAATGGAGGGGGCAAAAGCAAAAAGTAGAAATTTTTATGTTTGATTTTTAATCATGATTAATTGACTTTATTGATTATTAAAAATACTAACATTATAAAAGTGTGGATCTTTGTAAAACAATGTCTTAATGTAAGAAAGAAGTTGCATAGTCCTTTTGAGAATATTAAACCAAGTGTTCAGGTGCCATCTAATTTCTTGTTTAATCCAGAACTTTGGTGTGCATCATCTTGAGGAATAGGATTTTGAAGTCCAGACAGACTAACAGAAAACTGATCCAAATGTGTGTGTTTATATTTCTGCTTTTGTTGTAAAAATCAAAGTGTGATTGCTGGTTTAAAATGGCAAAACTAATAATGTTCATGGACTCGATTATAAATTTTCTAATTGTATGGGAAGAATCCAACAAAGATAGAATTAATTGATTTGCAAATCCTCAAAGAGCTACAGGATCAGGTAGTGGTATGTTCTGATTCAACAGCATCATAATGCACCATTTTATATGTGTGGCTAATGGATATTTTCATGAATGTTTGCTAGCTAGTCAGCCAATACAGAGAAATATTAGGTAGCGTAATTACTCACAGTTGTGTTTAATAAAATGAGAGAAATTATCAAATGACACTAATAATAATAATCCTATAGCAGGCTAAATAATTCAATGATAATTTCAAGTATTAATCTAGCTTTCTTCCCTGATTATGACTCTTCTCTCCTTTATCATAATGGGAGTAGCAGATTGTCTGCAATGAATTGTGAAAACGCAGCAGTGACTTTGGCAGTGAAGGCCTCCCATCAATTTTGATAGGTTAAAATGATTCTGGTTGGTCTTGAGCAAATGTGTCAATTTTTTTTTTCTGTGTGTGTCATAAAAGAAAGAAGCAATAGTAAATTCTTGCTGTTATTCCATGGAGCCAATAAAATCGTACTGCCAACAAGAGGCTTTTGACACCGTAAGTGTAGTTAACTGTCTTGAAATACTAGGCCTGGAAATAAAATCCCAATATTTCACATAACCTCTTTTTTATAAAAGAAAAAAACAAAACAAAACAAAACAACTATACTGCTTACATTTAGGGCCCTGCTGTTGTGTAACTATTTTTGAACATGTCTACTGTAAGTGTATATATATATATATATTTTCTGTGCAATAAATTCATTTAGAGATAAATTTTGATTGCAAATTATTTTGGGGGAGGCATGGTATTTGTGGCTAGTCTCACAAGTAAAAAGGACTAAAAGAAAGAAGAAAAACATTTTTTATTACAGCATATTTACATCTGTCCAAAGTACTTATTTACTATAATACTGACTAATGTATAATACTGTACACAAAGAAAGAAGTTAAATGAGTTATAATTCAGTCAATGTATAGCTGGCCATTTTAAAACTTACCACTGAATCTTTCTGGTATGAAATGTGATATCTGGCAATCTGGTCCAGTTCATTACATCAGGTCATTTGTATGTTCTTATTACCATTTTGATAGCATAGCACATTTTATAACCCAGACATTTTACAATGGAACTATGATGCATGTATTTTCAAAAGTATAGACATACATGAAGCTATGAGGTCAAAAAAGATGAATGTCCGTAGTACCATATAGACTCAACAAATAAAAGTGTCCAAGGGTCTGAGTGTGACTTATGAATATTGTATAAGATTAGGCCAACATGTGGTTTTGATATAAATAATCTGTTCTTAAATTAGAATTACAATCTTTGAGTACAGTGTTGAAAATGGCAGATAGATTTTAGCTATCTTTGCTCACTAGGGAAAATGGAAAAATGTTTAGTTTGGTCAGATTTTCACTTAACTTCTGAAAAATCTTACGTTTGAGAGAACCCTTCTGAAATAAGAATCCTTAAAGACATAATCCCTTTGGCACAAGTTTTCAAGAAACTTGTTTGATGTTGTAGACAATTCTATGGCACACGTACTGTTCTAGATGTTTCATGCCAATAATATGTAAGCCATACCAAGGCTACATATACATATAGAGATGTTCCTCAGCTTACAAGGGGGCTATGTACAGAGAAACACATAAAAAATTGAAAATGCATTTAATACCCCTAAACAATCAAATATCATAGCTTACCTTAAGCTTATTTAAACATACTCAGAACACTTACATTTGCCTGCATTTGGGCAAAATCATCTTAAGCAAAGCCTATTTTATAACAAAGTATCAAATATCACATGCAATTTATTAAATATTACATTAAAAAAAGAAGAATATATATATTCTATATATATATTCTATATATAGAATGCTTGTAAGAATATCAGGTGTTCACCCCTGTAATCTTCTAGCTGACTGGGAGCTGTGGCTCACTGCCGCTGCCCAGCATCACAAGATGGCACCATATAGAACAAGAGTTTCAGGTGGTAGGTGTTGTAAATTTTACCCAAACTGACATTGGTCAAACTCGTTTTTGTCATCATATATATCAAGTAGTTTTCTCGGGTTTATTTTTAGAATATCCTTGTATAATGAATATTTACACTGATATCTAGTATAAAAATCTTGCAATTTAACATTAGAAACATTAAGATATTGAAAATCAATCTATTTCTTTAATTCATTGAAGACATTTTTGGCTTGTTTCCAGTACTTTCTTACTGGTTAAAAAGTGAATTTGAAGTAGTCTGGATTTCATTATTATATGGCACTTTCCCTTTGATGAATACAAAGACGATATTCTATATTAGCTATCTGAGAAGAATTTATTTTTTTAATTTTATTTATTTGTAAGAGAGAGAGTGAGAGAGAGCACAAGCAGGGGGAGCAGCAGGATGAGGGAGAAGCAAACTCCCGGCTAAGCAGGAAATCTGTTGCAGAACTGAGTCCCAGGACCCTAAGATCATGACCCGAGCTAAAGGCTCAGGCGTTTAACTGACTGAGCCACCCAGGTGTCCCAATCTGAGAAGAGTTCTGTATGCTATTCCTATTAATATGCAGTTTAAAGTCTAGGTAATTAACTTAATATTTTAGTGGCTATTGTATAGATAGCACTATGTTCCAGGCAGAGAGTAAGAAAGAAATATTAAATCAACCATATTCTATGCATTCTAAATGAAAATAATTAATCAATCATTATAAATACTTCTATTTATGGAATATCAACTTATAAGCTTTCCTCCATATGAACAATGCCAAATACCAGAATAAAGGGTCATCTAATACAAATAAAGGATAGAATTAAAGAATTCTGGTAAGCCATTTAATTTTGAAAAATGGTGTTCTATTGTTGCTGAGTTGTGGTTTTCCGTTACATAATATCTGATAAGTGTAGAAGTAACATGAGTGTTACGTGAGATGAGAAATGGTATATAATTAAGATATTTTTAAAAGTACAGATAAATACAAATTTGTAAACATAGCATTATGGAGGAGTAAAAATAAATGATAGCTACACACTCTAAAGTGAATAAAACTTGGAAAGCTAATAGAGAAGTAAAACAAGGACAGTGCAAAAAGTATGGTACATTTTTATGAAGTTCAAACAAATTCTGTGAAACCATAGATGGACTTAAAGATACTATTATGTATCAAATATTGTAAAAATTAAGCAAGGAAATAGCAAACATAAAACAACCAAAGCATACAAACTTGGGTAGATACAAGAGGTGTGATCATGTTCTACTTCATAAAGAGATGACTTAATAGATAAATACAAGTAACTAGACTTTTTAGAAGTTCATAAAACGTTGCCTGTTATTTCTTAGTAATATAAAATATATGGTTTTCTAACAAAAACGTTTATCTTAAAAATATTTAAAAATAAATTTCAGGCTACTCCTAAGGTTATATTTACTTTTCCACTGTGGGAAAAGCTGGTTGTTGTAGTTGTAGTTGTTTGTTTGTTTTAGTCTCCTCCTAGTTTTTATTATTATAATGTGGAATGAGGAATGTTAGATTGAAAAGTGAATTATTTTGTAGACAAAAATCATTACTTGATTCACCTCCTAGTACAGCAGATGGAACTCCTGAAAATATGCCCTTTTGCCTTATGGAAGAGTAACAGTTATGCTTACTTCTGAAACATACTTGGTGGTGGCCCTAAATAGTGACACCATAGTAAACATTTTGAATATTTGCAATTAATTTTTATAGTCATAGGGCTCCAAAAGGCACTGCAGGTATCTTAGCAGGTATTTCAATAAGGCTAAAAGTTGCCTGACTGTTTAAAAATATTAGCAAGGCACAAAACATGGCAGAAGTATTGTCCTCAAATATTATTTTTTTCCATATGCTCCTGATTTCACACATGACAAGTTATTTTTTCAAATATTTATTATAAAAGTTTTTATTTATTTATTTGACAGAGATCACAATTAGGCAGAGTCAGGCAGAGAGAGAGAGGAGGAAGCAGGCTCCCTGCTGAGCTGAGAGCCCGATGTGGGCCTCGATCCAAGGATCCTAGGATCATGACCTGAGCCGAAGGCAGATGCTTTTACCTACTGAGCCACCCAGGCTCCCCCATGACAAGTTATTTTGATAGATGTATATACAGTGTATTTTCCAGTTATAAGAAAAATGGTTCTGCTATTTTTAACCTTTTTTTAAAATTAAATAATTTTTTTCATTGAAATTTTATTTTTTAATGTTTTACTTCTCTTTTCTTTTTTTTTTAAAGATTTTATATATTTATTTGAGAGACAGAGATCACAAGTAGGCAGAGAGGCAGGCAGAGAGAGAGGGGGGGGAAGCAGGCTCCCTGTGGAGCAGAGAGCCAGATGCGGGGCTCAATCCAAGGACCCTGAGATCATGACCCGAGCTGAAGGCAGCAGCCCAACCCACTGCGCAACCCAGGCGCCCCAATGTTTTACTTTTCAATATACTACTTAGAATATAAAACCTATTCCATTTTGTAAGATGTTTACCATTTAAAAACTGGTAATTTTCTCATTGTGTCTTCCCCTCACATTGCTTTATTTTGAATAAAAAATTTCACAATAAACATAACTGATGCTTTCCTTCTGATGGTCCCTCTGTTGGTCATATTGTATATGAGCCATGACAATTAGTTTTACAAAATTTATTGATGTTTGTTGATATGTTTTATCATAACTAATTTTCCCTCCCTTATCTAGATTCCCCAGCTTTCAGACAGGTGGACACTTCAATAAACCATACCCAAGGGATGTATCAAGTACTTCTTAGACATTCTCTCAGATCCTTGAGGTGTCATTTTGCCTAGGGATTTGCAATAGGTTCTGCCAGAGGCACCACTGTGACAACTGATGTCCATGGTCTATCTCCTGCTAAGCTCAAGAGGTCACTGGTTTCCAAGTTTATCTATACAATTAATGCATACCAGCAAGTTCTTTTTTTTTAATATTAACAAACTTATTTTAAAGTTTATATGGAGAGGCAAAGACTCACAATAGTAAACATAGTGTTGAAGGAGAACAAAGACTGAGGACTGACTTCAAAGTTTACCATAACGATTGGGCGCCTGGGTGGCTCAGTGGGTTAAGCCTCTGCCTTCCGGCTCAGGTCATGATCCCAGGGGCCTGGGATCGAGTCCCGCATTGGGTTCTCTGCTCAGCAGGGAGCCTGCTTCTCCTCATCTCTCTCTCTGGCTGTCTCTCTGCCCATTTGTGATCTCTCTCTCTGTCAAATAAATAAATAAAATCTTAAAAATAGTTTACCATAACGATAATTGTAAGCATGATATTGTAATACAACAGAAAGACTAGATTAAAGCAACAGAATATATATTATCAATTATATTTCATATATAATAGAAAAGCAAAAGCAATACAAGAGAGCAAAATACAATCTTTTAAACAAATGGTTCTGTAGCAATGGTGAAGCTAAATCTAAAAATATAAAATAAAATAAATCCAGGCAGATATCCTACACTCTTCACAAAAATGAACTCAGATTGGATTATAAACCTAAACATGAAACATGTAGAAGGTAATATAGAAGAAAATTTAAATGACCTTGGTTTTCGCAATAACTTTAGCTAAAAAACACAAGCACTGAATTTAAAAATGTCTACTCTGTGAAACACAATGCCAAGAGAATGAAAAGGCAAAGCACAGACTATGAAAAAAAATTTGCAAAATACACATCTGGCAAAGGACTGTTAATCAAAAATACACAAAGACCCCTTAAAACTCAACAATGGGGGAAAAACCTGATTAAAAATGAGCCAAAGACCTTAGCAGATACCTCACAAAAGAAAATATTACAGATGGCAAATAAGCATATAAAAAGATGCTTCACATCAAAGGTCATCAGGAAAATGCAAATTAAAACAAAAAAGAGACACCAGTACATACCCAGAATCCAGAGCACTGACAACAGAACATGAAATGTTGGTGAGGATGTGGAGCAACAGGAATGTTCTTCCATGTGTATTGAGAATAAAGAATGGAAAACAACTTGGCAGTTTCTTACAAAACTAAACATATTCTTGCCAGATGATTCAGCAGTAGCAGCTCTTGGTATTTATCCAAAGAAGATGAAATCTATACCCACAAAGATGTCTATAGTAGTTTTATTCATAACTGACAAAAGCTTGGAAGCAACCAAGATATCCTTCCATAAGTGAAAGGTCAAAGAAAGTGTAGTACATGCAAACAATGGAATATTATTTAATGCTAGAGAAATGAATTACCAAGCTATGAAAAGATATGGATATAAATATTTAATAAATATTTGATTTTAGGCTTCTACCAGTCTATCAATAGTATTAGTATATTTTAACAGTGAATGCTCAGCATTCATGAATTTACCTAATAAAACATTTTGGGTTCAATATTTTAAATACTTCAACCTCTATGATTATATTCCTAATAATTTTGAATTGGGGTAAATAAACTTTAATTTTTTGTAACTTGTTTCTTATTGCAAGAGAGCTCAATGAAATTTTAGAAAATAAAAATTTACAAAAAAAAAGTTTAGTTTACTATTGCCAAATAATTTAAAACTTTATCTTATATTCAAATACATATATTTTTCTAAATTGATTTATATGCTACTAAAACCAAAAACTTTTAGTTATACTAGATTTCATATCCTGCAATCAATGCCAGAAATCCATCTGGCAATGATTTGTCTTAAATAGAGTTAAGATGGGTGTTATTACAATGCAAGATGGAAACAAAGGTAGTATAACAATTGGTGTTACATAACTTTTCCGTTTTGATCAAGTTACTAATCTACAAAAGGCTTTTATCAGTGACAGACTTGGGACTTTAACAAAACTTTTAAACTAGCATGTGCGACTCATTCCTAGAAAACAACACAATCAATAACACTTTATTTAGATTAAATCATGACTATTTCTCCATTTGAATAAAAAAGGTAGCAATCCCAATAAGTTTATTGAACATGAAAAGTTGAAATGCTATAATGCTCCTAAGGAATTAAATGATCCAGTCAAGAATAACAAAAAAAGGATATAAATTACCAAAGTGTTTGTATAATTGTAATGTACAACTGCCCATTATTGTTCCATAGTGTAGGCTTGTACAAGAACTCTATAAAAGAACTCCACTTCTAAACTGTGGAAAATATGTTCCCTTTCCCCCTATATACAAATATTAAGCCATTCATTTAACTTTTAAAATATCCACTTAATACAGGCTTTTTACACATTTGAACAGGCAGCACGGCTCTATTCTTATCGCTTACATCTGAAGGATAGACTTCTAGCGTAAGAGGTAAAGCCCATAAAGGAGCCCAATAATAACAACAAAATACAGTTTAGTGAGCCCTTACAATCTGCCAGCTACCTTTCTGAGAATACTTCAATTAATAAAACATATAAAATACCTGACCACAAAGAGCTTACATTCTTTTGAAATATAATAGTGAAATAAACCAATAATAGAGGGGCACCTTGGTGGCTCAGTCCATTGAGTGACTGCCTTTGGCTTGGGTCATGATCTCAGGGTCCTGGGATGTAACTCCCCAGCAGGCTTTCTAGGCAGTGGGGTGTTTTCTTCTTCCTCTGCGCACCCTCCCAATTCTCTCTCTCTCTGTCTCAAATAAGAAAATAAACCAGTAATAGAATAATGATTGATGGTTGATGGTGATAAGTGATACAAAGAAATACAAGAAAGGTAAAAGCCATTGGAGAATGCTGGGATGAAAGTTAATTTTATTTTGTGTTGGGTGGTTATATCTCATTTATGAGATGTTATTTGCACAAAGACCCAGGAAGTGAAGGAGAGTGTTATACAAATATTAAAGGAAAAGATTGCTCTAGGCAGAGCAAGTAAGTATATAGACTTTGTGTGAACAGCTTGTCTGTTACTTTTGAGGAAAAGCAAGGAGGCCAATGAGGAGTTCATAGTGGTGGAGAGAGGAAGAACGTATTGATGTATGACCTTCTAGTACATTGAAACGCCTTCAGTTTTTATTTAATATGAAAGGGGAAGATACCAAAAGACCCTCAACAGCAGAATAAAATCATTTGACTTGATTTTTAGGTTAAATTGCTGTACCAAAATAAATTTGCAGGGAGAAAGGAGTGCAGTATGTGTGGAAGTGGGGTTATCAATCAAGTCAATAATTCAGGAACATATGATGGTGTTTTTAGCATGCTGGGTGGTAATAGAAGTGGTGAGGTATGGTTTTCATTGTGTATATATTTTGATGGTGAATATTCTGGTGAACAGGATGGGGTATGTGCAGGACAGACATCAACATTTATTTTACCTGCACAAACAGAAGGGTGGAGTCTTCATTCCCTGATATGGAGAGAACTCTGAGTTCAAATGTTCTTTCTCATTAAATGGCATAGTGATGATGAGGATATAGTCAGACAGTGAAAGAGAGCAGTAAGCATAGTGTTAAGCGGTAAGACATTATAATACATTGGAACATCAAAAAACGTTGTGTTGGATCATCTGTTTATGTGAGTAAATAAATAAATAAAGCTTCCTGGGGTTCTGATAGAGGTAAAGAAGACTGCTATATGATCCAAAGGGGCATGTGCACCAAATGTTTATAGCAGTAATATCCACAATAGCCAAACTATGGAAAGAACATAGATGTCCATCAACAAATGAATGATATATATATATATATATATATATATATATATATACACAATGGAATACTACTCAGCCATCAAAAGAAATGAAATCTTGCCATTTGCGTTGACATGGATGGAACTGGAGGGTATTATGCTTAGCAAAATAAGTCAACCAGAGAAAGGCACTATCATATGATCTCCCTGATATGAGGAAATGGAGGTGCAATGTGGGGGGTTTGGGGAACAGGAAAAGAGTAAATGAAACAAGATGGGATCGGGAGGGAGACAAACCATAAGAGACTCTTAATCTCACAAAACAAACTGAGAGTTGCCGGGGTGGGGGGGTGGAGAGGTTAGGGAGAGGGTGGTGGGGTTATGAACATTGGGGAGGGTATGTGCTGTGGTGAGTGCTGTGAAGTGTGTAAACCTGGTGATTCACAGACCTGTACCCCTGGGGCCAATAATACATTATATGTTAATGAAGAAGAAGAAGAAGAAGAAGAAGAAGAAGACTACTATAAATCAAATGCTATGGTTTTCAGCACAGAGTGTGTAATCAGGCATATTTTATTAAAGTAACCAAGTAAAATGATGGTCGAAAACTGGAATAACAGAAAACATAACAATCAGAGATTTTAAAAAGAGATATGGGACAGTGTAGAGAATATAGTCAATGATATTATAATAGTGTTATATGGTGACAGATGGCGGCTATATTTGTAGTGATCATAGAATAATGTATGGAGATATTGAAAACCTGAAACCAATGTAACACTGACTATCAACCGCACTCAAATAAAAAAATAGTAAAAATAAAACATTTTAATTTAAAAAGATAAAAAGAGGGACAAGAATTTGAAAAGTGAATTTCAAAAAGAGTAAAGATGAGGCTAAGACATACTCTGAACCTTGAGGAAAACACCATTTTGAAAATTCTTCCCATTTTGAGAAAACTCAAATGAATCAATACCATAAAAGAACCCATTTTAACTGAGAGATGTAATGAATGCTCAAGAAATAATTTTATGACAGGATAATTCTTCCCTATGAAACAGCATACAGAAACCCGGGGAAACACCTGGAAGCCAAATAAACTATACTGAAAATAAGAATTAGGAAAAAGATAAATGATGAAAGATAAGAAAATTAGACCTGCGACAGAGACCTAGTGAAGAGAATTTTTAGCTTGTGGTTTAATGTTTTTGAGGATAATCTAGAGTTCATAACTGCCTTGAGGCAGGCTGGTTGTAGGCAGTTTAGGCAGACCCCTAAGAGAGGCCTACTTTGGGCAAGTGGTGTTGGAGGAGGCCATTGGGCTGGACAAAGACAAATCCAACCATTTGACTAAAGTGTCTGTGAAGATGTTGAAGTCAGATGCAGCAGAGAAAGACCTGTCAAACCTAATCTCAGAAATGGAGATGATGAAGATGATTGGACAGCACAAGGACACCATCAACCTGCTGGGTCCTGCACACAGGATGGTCCTTCGTACACTATCATGGAATATGCCTCCAAAGACAACATACAGGAGTACCTGCAGGCCCAGAGGCCTCCTGACCTGGAGTACTGTTACAATATCAGCCACAATGCAGCAGAGCAACTCTCCTCCAAGCACCCGGTATCCTGTGCCTACCAGGTAGCCTGAGGCATGGAGTACCTTGCTTCCAAGAAGTGCATACACCAAGACCTGGCCACCAGGGAAGTGCTGGTGACAAAGGACAACATGATGAAGATCTCAGACTTCAGCCTTGCCAGAGATATCACCACATCAGTTACTATAAAATGAGAACCAACAGTGGACTGCCTGTGAAGTGGATGGTCCCTAAGGCCATGTTTGACCAGATCTACATCCACCAGAGTGACTTCTGGTCTTTTGGGGGTGATCCTGTGCAAAATTTTCACTCTGGAAGCCTCCCATATCCTGGAGTGCCTGTGGAGGTGGTTTTTAAGCTGCTGAAGGAGTCATTTGATGGATAAGCCAATAAGTGCACCAGAGAGTTATACACAATAATGAGGGGTGGCTGGCATG
This sequence comes from Mustela nivalis, assembly GCF_964662115.1. Lineage (NCBI taxonomy): Eukaryota > Metazoa > Chordata > Mammalia > Carnivora > Mustelidae > Mustela > Mustela nivalis. Next base: position 1,024,916 of record NW_028136539.1, read on the forward strand.
TGGTACCTTCAAGCTGCTGGTAGAAGACCTGGATCATACTGTGGCCTTGACCTCCAACCAGGAGTACCCGGACCTGTCCTTGGCCCTGGAACAATACTGTCTATGCTTTCCCAACACCCAAAGCTTCACCTGCTCCTCAGAGAAGAATTCCACCTTCTCTCATGTGCCGTTGCCCAGGGAGGCCTATCTGCCCTGACACCCAGCCCAGCTTGCCAATGGTGGACTCAAATGACTAGTATCCCTATTACTCCTGTCCAGATTCCGTCATAAGCTGTAACCCTTACCCCTCACCCTCCCTGCAAGACTCACTGCCTTCTCCTTTGTCCCTTTCCTACTGGCAGGAGCCAGCTGCCTACCTGAGGCCTTCACCCCTTGAAGTTCACCTCTCTTCCCCTTCCTCCTCCTTACAACCTGCTCATGAAAGAAAGGAACAGAGAGGCAGGTACTTGCTCGTGGCTACTTCCTTCCCTCCCATATGTTGGACCAAGACCCCTCCCTGTCATCTGGTACTGCCTAGATGTCGAGAGAGTTGGAGATGAGGCAGGCCAGTGAAAGCTGTTGGAGCTTTCCTGGTTTGGTTTTGTCTGCTTACCATAACATGTAAGACTGAGTTCTGGTGGCAGGGACCTAGTCCTTGGGGCTATAGCACTAGCGAGGGGATGTCAACTGCTCTGGGCCTTGGCTAAGAGCAAGCCCTGCTCCAGAGATATGGTGCCAAGGGCTTATTAATTTTGATACTAATTTGCTTTGCTGACCAAATACCTGGTATCAAAAGATGGGAAGGCAAAGACTGGAAGCAGTGTTGTGACCATGGGGTCCAGCCCCAAACTATGAAGAAAACACAAAGTGTATAAATCTGAGTAAGTATATATTTACACACCTTTTTAAATAGGTTGTTATCAAAGATTTAATCAATGGGTAATATGCTCCTCGTGGCTGGGAAGCATCAGTTGCCATATATTAAAAACAAAGAAAAGAGGTGTCTGGGTGGCTTCCTCCAAGAAGTGTCCCTTCTTTTCAGGTCATGATCCCAGGGTCCTGGGATGGAGCCCCACATCAGGCTCTCTGCTCAGTGGGAAACCTGCTTCTCCTTTTCCCTCTGCCCTGCTCATAGTTCCTCTTCCTGTCTCTCTGTCTGTCAAATAAATAAAATATTAAAAAAAAAAAACAAGAAAGAAACAAAATGTTTTTAAAAGGTCTTTTTTTTTTTTAATTTTCTAGGGGTGCCTGGATGACTTAGTTGTTTTAGCAGATGTTTGCCTTTGGCTGAGGTCATGATTCCAGTGTACAGGGATCCAGCCCTGCATGGGACTACTTGCACCCCAAGGAGCTTGCTTCTTCCTCTCCCTTTGCACATGATTCCCCCTGTTTGTGTGCTTCTTCTCTCTCTCTCTCTCTCTCTCTCTCTTGCTGTCAATAAATAAAATAAAATCTTTTACTAAATAAATAAAAAAATAAATAAATTTCTAAACCTACTTTCAGTTTAGGTCCCTTAACAAAAATTGCTACTGCTTCATTAAAAAAAAAAAAAGATAATTTAGAAAGATGCTTCCAGAGTTAAAAAGTTGTTTTGTTTCTTTGTCAGGATTCAATATAGAAGTGCTTTAAAAAGTAAAAGAAAAAATATGCTATATTAACTCTAATCACACTATAACTTTGGTGGTTATATCAAGATAATGAAAAGTGATTTTAAAGCAAATTTCATTATTAGACATAAATATCAAGTCAAAATTACAGAAGAGTAAAAGGATGAATTCATCAGGGAGTATAATAATTCTTTTTTTTTTAAAGATTTTATTTATTTATTTGACAGAGAGAGATCACAAGTAGGCAGAGAGGCAGGCAGAGAGAGAGAGAGAGGAGGAAGCAGGCTCCCTGCTGAGCAGAGAGCCCGATGCAGGACTCGATCCCAGGACCCTGAGATCATGACCTGAGCCTAAGGCAGCGGCCTAACCCACTGAGCCACCCAGGCGCCCCGGGAGTATAATAATTCTTGACTTTTAATACGTAACAACAGATTTGGGGATATATAGGGAAAAACTAAGAACAAAAATCATAACTTCTACCTTGGACGACAAATGGAAAATAATTTCAACACCCTTATTTTAAGATTACATAGACAAATGGTCATCATATTGGTAAGATATGTAAGACTTGAACAAAATGATCAACTAACTAGATATGCTTGATATTACATTACAGTAACTGAACTAACTGAGGTCAGTCTTTGGTGAATCACAGAAACAGGTGGAGTTGTCAAACAAAGGAATCTTTGTTTACAACATACAAGGAGTTCACAGGGAATAAGTTCCAAAGCCTTGACTGTTTGAACAGGAGAGAGATTTTTATTTAGTATTTAAGATGAATACTCAGAAGGGAGAGTTTTATTATCCCGTGTATGGTTGGTCATAAGGTTGTGGATGCATGCACATCCACATATGTATTTGTGCAATATGTATTGCATGTTCACCTGAATGAAGCTTGTATTCGACCGAGGGCAGAAACGTCAATGTTAGAATAAAGCAGAGGTAACTGTTGGACAAGGGAAAGGAACTCTGCAGGCTTCAAGAGCAGATAGAAACTAGATGGGGTCTTGGGCTCATTTTCTGGGACAAGGAATAAAAGGCCTTGATTGCTTTTGAAATAGCACTAGGAGTTTTACCACTGATTTATTGTCTCAATAGCTTAGGCTATTTCCTGGTCTGGTGGTGACTGTTAGTTTTCCCATTGCCTTGTTCCCTCAAAATCCTTAGGAGTGAGGTTTTTGCATTTCTTTGTAAGAACCTCCCAGGAATTTTTGGAAGAAGTGTGCTTGGGCAAGTACACAGGTGGGGTATAGATCATTGAAAATAGCTGGGGACAAAAAATGACTTTTCTTATGTCAGGAAAACTATATCTCTTCTTTAATTTTCTAGGAACCTCTAACTCTTTCTGCTGATGTTACCAGCAGGCATCTGAGATATTACTGATTGTTCTCTTGAACCTAAGGAAAAGGAAATGTAGAAAGCAAAAGACAAAACTTTAAAATCTATCCTGCAACTCATCAATTCACTGCAGCCACCTCTCTGTCTTTCCCTTTCTCTTTTTCTCTCTTTCTCTTTCTCTCTCACTTTCTCTCTCACATACGCACAACACACACAAATCGACTTAAAGCAATTTTTAATTTTCCCTATTCCATTTTAATATACTTGAGGCATGATCATATTCTTAGTAAATACAAGGAAAAAAAAATCTAGGATTCCATCATTCTGTGTGATTAAAGTATTGAGGAATTTACTTCCAATAGCACTTATAAAAACATATTTTATTTAAGGAATATTATATAATCAGGTGCCTGCATTTTTCTTATTCTCTAACTAGTGTTATTTGGCAATTAATATTTTGTCAATCAATATTCCCCTATACCTGAATGTGTGGGCAGTGAGAGATGAGTTAGAGGCAAGGATGGTGAACACTCCCAACAACTGCAGACTACATATATCTTAAGCCATGATTTTCTTTGCAAAGGTCAACATTGATAATGTTGTAGTCATACCTCCGTGTACCAGGAAAGAAGTAGCATATTTCTTGAAAGACACAGCTATCAAAGCTCCATTGAGAAACCATAAAGATGGAGAAGGGATTTGCAAATTAAATATCTGATAATGGACATCTACTCTGATTATTTAAAAATGAATAAAAATAAAAAACCTTACTAATAACCAAACAGAGTATCCAATTTTACATGTGAAGGAAATAATGGAAGAGACATGTCACCAAAAGTATATGGATGGCTTATAAGCACATGGCCAATTTCTCAACATTTAAACATTAAAGAAATAAAAATTAAAATCATAATGAGACATGCTTACATATCTATTAGAATGGCTAAAATTATAAAGGCTAATTGTACTTGGTCTGAGCTAGATTGAGAAGCAACAAAAAATCTAAACTGTTGTTGGCATATATCATGATACAACCACTTTGGAAAATAGTTTCAAAAATTTTTAAATGAAAAATATGTTGCAGTTACACAAATAGCCATTTTATTCTAGGCATTTAACCAAGAAAAACAAACCCTATGTTCATACAAGGACTTGTATGTGAATTTCATATCAGCTTTATTTTTAAGAATTGAAAACAGTGGAAATGTTCATCAATGTCCATCAATAGAGCAAAGACAATTGGAGATTCTCAAAGTAATGATGCTGAGAAAAGAAAATCCAGGCAATGAATAGTATATACTGTGTGATTCCATGACTACAAAAAATCTAGAAAATACAAATTTATATATAGTCACAGTCATCAAATATATGGTGTGATTTTAGTGCCTTCTTCTGTGCTCCCATAGCTTCCTACACTTGTATCTCCGAGCATTTGTTACACCATGTGAAAATATGAACTCTTTCTCTTTATTCTGTCTTACTAGAATAAGAATCCTTGAAAGTTTATGGACAATTGAACTCTCAGTTATTAGCAGAAATTCTATCACACAGTAAGTTTCCAAATATAAAAGCCAGAGTTTTACAATGACTTCTAAGCTTTTACATGATCTAGCCACTCATTTAACCTCTGTGACCTCTTTCCCTGCTACTCTTCAGTCACTCACAGTGGCCTCCTTGCTATTCCTCAGATATGCCAGGCATGATCCAACCTTATGGCCTTCAAGATAGCCAATTCCTTTGTCTGGAGTGACCTTATTGCTGATAGTTCTGCGCAAATTCATCACCTTTCCATACATTTGTTCAATTGTCAGCTTCATTGTAAGTACCCTGATCTTTCTATTAAAAGATTTAACTCCCCATCCCCTGCCTAGCAACCTTGATTTTTCTCACCCTGATCGAATTTTTCTTTTTCCCCATTGTACTCTTCCTTTATGAATGCACTATGCCATTTTTATTAAGGTTTATAGCTTTGAATTGTCTCACCCATTAAAATAAAAGTTCTACAAAGCCAAGTATTTCATTTACCAGTGTAGTCTGAAGTAATATCTGCCATATAATAGTTCAGTAGACAACTTGTAAATTTCAAAATAAATTAATGTTGAGAGTATACTGAATTTCATAAGTCATTTCAATATTTTTTTCCAAAAAATAAACTACATAAAACATACTTTAAATTTACTTTCAAAATATTTTATAGCATATAATGGACAATATACATAAGCCTAAAGAAACAATCCTATAATTAACCATTTCATACCTACTTAAAAACTGCATAATACCACACTCTTAGATCCTCTTTGAATGCTCTAAAATAACCCTTCAAATGAAATACATTTTAAAAACTCACAGATTTTTTGGCAAATAATTTAATAAAATAAAAGTTTCATTCATCTATGTAGATCAAAATAAATGTTTTTAATAAGCATGAAATTATAACTCTGAAGTGTGCTAAAATGAAACCACCTGCTAAGGGTGAGAGAACAAAAATAAACATCCTTTTTCCAAATAAGAGGAATTTATTACCTTTGAATCAAAGCATGTGGATTTGTTTTAACTGGCAATAAAGCAATATGGAGACACAAACCATAGGAAGTCATATTTTAGATTTCCAAAAGACTTCTAAGTGAAGAGTATACATTTTTTTATTGCTACATAATGCTACATAATGACAAGATGACAGGTTGTGGCAAATAGCATTTTAAAAGCTCTACTCATAATGGAACGGAAGATGTCATTTCCCTATAATTTTATATATGTCTTTAATTGACTATATCTGGATACAACATATTACCAAACAGATGTTCATCAAAGACTAAATCATTTTTAATGGAACATAATAATTTGAACCTACATCTATTAATCATTTTTTTCGATCTAAAATTTATAGTCTCGCTAAACATTTTATCAGTTGTTGACAAAATTCAAAATAAATAGGATAAAAAGTCGTGTTTGGAAAAGTAGATTTCTTTTCAAATTGGCATTTAAATGAAAATATTTGCTGATATTTTTAAAACTTTAAATGTAATTTTATATATATATCTGACCTATCAGATGATATAAAATTTTTGGAGAAAATATGACATATTTTTTTATCTTGGTTGAAGGTATTAATAAAGAGCAACTGTTTGTATTATTTGTATTGTGATATCTTAGTTAATAAACATGAATAACTGGTATAAAATATGTTTTTTTAAAAATTTTATTTATTTACTTGACAGAGATCATAGGAAGGCAGAGAGGCAGCCAGAGAGAGAGGAATGGAAGCATGCTCCCAGCTGAGAAGAGAGCCCACTGTGGGACTCAATCCCAGGAACCTGGAATCATGACCTGAGCCGAAGGCAGAGATTTTAACCCACTGAGCCACCCAGGCGCCCTAAAATATGTTTTTTTTTTTAATATAGAAGTATAGTTCTTGCCAAAATATGGAACTAGCTGGAACTAAATGCCTCCTTCAAAGTCAGCTCTGGAGAAATTATCCAAGTGTAATATGGAACTATTTCAGATATTAACCAAAAACAAAGAAATGATGATAAACGCCTTAAAATACTCAAAGTTGCCCTTGACTGGTATGTTTCAAGCTCTATTCCTGGTTTGAAGACAGGTTTTAACAGGCCTGTCACTGTAGAAATCCGCTGGATGTTTAGAGGCTATCAGAACTGTACAAAACCTTGAAGGGGTAAAGACTTGAAAATTCTTTAGAGAGATTAGCTCCCTAAGGCATTATTCCTCCACACATTTTCCTCCAATCAATTAAGACTGATGGATGAGGGGCACCTGAGTGGCTCTCTCATCACGTGGGTGGTGGGTTAAGCCTCTGCCTTCATCTCAAGTCATGGTCTCTGGGTCCTGGGATCCAGCCCCACATCGGGCACTGCTCAAAAGGAAGCCTGCTTCCCTCCCTGCTTGCCTGCCTCTCTGCTTACTTGTGATCTCTCTCTCTCGCTCTCTTTCTCTCTCTCTGTGTCCAATAAATAAATAAAATCTTTTAAAAAAGGCTGATGGATGATAAATTATGAAAACTGCTCCCTCCAAATGATGCTTCTTCATAAGGATTTAAGAATTTAAAATTGAAACTTGACCGTAGGATTTATCTTATAGAATAACATCAAGTGAAGGCAGTTATTATTAGTTCTGAAGTATTGGTGATTCTGAATTCTTGGCCTCATTAGTAAATTTATTTTTAAATTCTCCCATGGAGTGGTGATTGGCCTTCAGTCTTTCATTGATATACATCATTGGGTCAAATGAGATGTGTGTGCCCAGAACTATATATAATCTTTTTTGTATTTCACTGGAGATGGCATTTCTGAGTTTTGTTCAATTGAATTTGGACAGATGTTTTAATAGTCACTTCTAGAGTTGGCCCTGGAGAATATCTTCCTTTTTTTCTCTTCCCGATTCTCTGAAAAACCCTGACTAATTCACATTATCACAGTAATATCATAATTCAAGTTTTTCCAAACACTATAGCTGCAAAATAGAAGGAAGCTACTCAGAATGGAATACTATTGTGAATGATTGAGAAAGAAAACATTATTATAATTAAGCTACCAGGTTTCAATGTATTTTATTGTTGCTTAGGAAATCCTAGCATACCCAGACTTTACAGAGATTTGATGATCCTAAGAAGAGCTGAACTCATGGACCAAAATAACTATGCACATAAAAAGTACAATTACTTACCTAAAAAATATGATGTGGTTAACTTTATATGCCAATCCAAGTGTTATGGGAACAGGAATTAAAAAAATAGCTTAGGGGCGCCTAGGTGGCACAGTGGATTAAGCCACTGCCTTCAGCTCAGGTCATAATCTCAGGGTCCTGGGATCAAGTCCTGCATCAGGCTCTCTGATCAGCAGGGAGTCTGCTTCCCTCTCTCTCTCTCTGCCTGCCCTCTGTCTACTTGTGATCTCTCTCTGTCAAATAAATAAATAAATAAAATCTTAAAAAAAAAAAGAATGACTGTACTTTTAAAAAATAGCTTAAAAGGAGCGCCTGGGTGGCTCAGTGGGTTAAGCCGCTGCCTTCCGTTCAGGTCATGATCTCAGGGTCCTGGGATCAAGCCCCACATCGGGCTTTCTGCTCAGCAGGTAGCCTGCTTCTCTTCCTCTCTCTCTGCCCACCTCTCTGCCTACTTGTGATCTCTCACTGTCAAATAAATAAATAAAATATTTTTAAAAATAGCTTAAAAGTATATGATAAAATAATGATATACATATACAAGGAAAAGAAAGATACTATACTGTGAATATAAATTAAGTGAAAATTGTTGAAATAAAGAATACAATAAATGGAGACTAAGATGAATATAGCTTTAAAATGAATAAATGAGTTGGGAAAAACAAACAAACAAATTAATGACTTCTGCCCAAATACAGCAGAAGAGAAAAAAAAATAAAGAAAATATTTAAATAAGTACTGAGATAAATTTTGGAGAATTAAAGAAAGATAAAAGATACCAGACTTAAAATGATGCCAAACACGAGATATCAGAAACAAAACAAAACAAAACAAAAACTACACACACTAAAAACCACTCGTATACATTATGGTGAGTTTTAAGAATATCAAAAACAGAGAAGAGCATAAATGATGCCCAAGAGAAGAACAGATCACCTAAAATGTACAAGAATAATACTGACAGCACAATTCTCAATAGTAATAGCATATAAAGAGACAGCTGGGAGTTTTTATAGATGGAAAAGATATTTGAAACTAGGTATTATACATCAATCCAAATTATTGATTAAATTTGAGAGCACAGTAAAAATACAATGAAGCATGTTAGGTCTTAGAACATTTATCACACAGAGACACACATTTTGGAAAACTTCCTTGGAAGACAGCTCAATTTAGATCGAGAAAACAGAATTATGTACTCAAAGGCACATTTTGAAGGAAGGATTGAATATAGTCTGCACTGCAAATATTCTTTAATCGTATGTTCTGAATTTCCTAAATTTAAGAAGTATTTGTTCAAATATTTACCTTTAAATAAATCCTAGGAGACTTTTTCTTGGATTCTGGCAAATCAGTCCATTTGGATACAAATCTTTTTGTCACTGATGGAAATTTTGATAGCCCTTAACTGTGGAATGCCTAATGTATTGTTACAGCAATTGTGATTTGCCAATACATGGGTGATGTGTGTGTGTTGTGTGTGTTTATTTTTATTTTTGATGGTTTAACTCTTCTATGAGATTTTTAAGTAGACATGATTTTAATAAATTATGATTTGTTGAAATTTATCTGAGGTTATATATAATAAAATAAAATTTGTGTGAACTAAAGAAGTGCATCTCCATTTTTTTTGTTTTAAGAGTAGACTGGTCTTTAAAAATTGTCCAAAGAAGTACATTATATTCATTATTAAATTTGATAATATACTATAAAGTATTTATGGTCATATTGGACCATTTCAAATTCTACTATTAATTCATATTAATAATTACCATAAGAGGAAAAAGGGATATTTTTCAAAATAATAAAAAATTAGCGTATTTTTCAGAATATGATATAGTGTTATTCACTGAAGTGAGGGAACAAATGTCAAAGTCTAACACAGTTTACAGAATGTTTTAACATAAATTGAAATTTAAATCTGACCAAATTTCACAGTTTTAAGTAAAATGATAGCACTTTATATCCTTGAAAAGTGGTAAGTGACCCAAAACATGGCTTAGAAAAACAAATTTAACACTACACTAGTCTGAGATGGTTAAGTTATGGTACAACTTGCCATTGTGTATCATCAAATGGTATATTTTTTTCTTTTGGGCTTGTCATTATATTTTATTTTAGCCATTCTGGTAAGTGTGTAGTGATATCTCAGTGTCATTTTTTTTTTAAAGATTTTATTTGTTTATTTGACAGAGAGAAATCACAAGTAGATGGAGAGGCAGGCAGAGAGAGAGAGGGGGAAGCAGGCTCCCTGCTGAGCAGAGAGCCCGATGCGGGACTCGATCCCAGGACCCTGAGATCATGACCTGAGCCGAAGGCAGCGGCTTAACCCACTGAGCCACCCAGGCGCCCTCTCAGTGTCATTTTAATTGCATTTCCTTGATGTCTAATTGTGTCAAAATATATTACTTTGATGTTTAATGCTCTGAGCTTTCTCAGTTCAGGACCATGAAGCCACTTAGGAAAAATACAGTTGCAGAGGCACTCATAGACCAACTCTTATTTCGAAATAAGAAGAAACATTACTACCCATTCCAACAAAAAATAGATTTGTTATGCAGCAGGGATTTTATAAATTACCTGACACAACTTATATAGTAAGATGAAATGGGACAGGCGGCTTCTTGCAGCTATATACAACATCAGTTTAATTTCAATTTTCAGTATAATTTTTCCAAGGTATACACAGAATATATATTTAATGTAAATTGTGAACATTTTAAACTCTGTATATGGAAATTAATCAATTTTAAGTTTATAACAATCAAAATTAACGGAAGTTTATTTTAAATTAGTTAGCTTTCTCTGCATTGCAAGACAGAATAATCAAGAATTGGTAAGAAAAAAGTAATCTCTGTAAAATTACCGGGGGTGCATTATAAAGTGTTCGGTAACTGATCAAACTCACAATTTGGATTGAATGGCAAGTGATTTTTAAAATCTGGAACTCATTGTCAATTTTTTTTTCTTCATTGTGTCTTAATAATTTACTGTGTTCATTTGCATGGAAGTGAAGAAAAATGCATGACATTTCATCTCAACACTAACACCTTTAACTGGCAACTCTAAATGTACTTTACAGCAGTGTAACAAAGTAAAGATCAATGATGTTTCATGAAATATCTGTTATAATTCTCAAGGAGATAGGGAGTTTGTGCAAAAATGCAAATCACTTTGCGACTAAACACATGGTTTATTTCAGCTAATTTTAAGAAAATATGCTGAGAATCTCTCAAAAAAGGAAGCAATGATTTAGGTTTGCCTTCAAAATCCTTATCTAATCCTGAACCAACAGCACATAGTTCAAAGAGCAACTAATTTGAGTAGCTCCAATTTACACATTTGCTAACAATGCTTAATTTAGTGGAATTTCTGTACAATTATGGTAATTTGATGTAATGAAAGACAAAAGTTCAAAAAGATCATCCTTAATTTATATAGATGCCAAACTCTGCATTTTCTGAATGACGCCCAGGAACGTATTTTCAAAAACAAACAAACAATGCCAGAACCACTATTAGGTCATCTCTAGGCAGAAAGTGACTCAGAGCCTACATTACTCTCTCCCTGAAAGTATACTGTAGGCACTGAAACTACTACCCTGAGTCTGTGCTATCAAATTCCTTAAGTTAGAAAGTTTTAAAACCCGTCTGTGTGGGAGTATTTTATTTACAGATAGAGATTTGGTTGTTTATACATTTTCATACTTGATTTTTAGGGTGTAATAACTATGTTTTAAAATTCATGGTGGTTTTGAATACTGTTGGATAATTGAGCTAAAATGGTATATCCATTCCTCCTAGGAAACAGAAATTATAGAAAGGTAGTGCTTTTCAAATCTGACATCTTTGAGTCATTGCAGTTTCATATAAATGCAATAGGAAAAGTGTCATTCATGTTTATGATATTTTCTATAAATAAATTAGAATGTACTGGAGGCCTGATATAAAGTGGGATGCCTAAACTTCAGTAAGATCTTGTTTTCAATTCAAAATAAATTTTATTTTTTATTTTTTTATAATGTCCCTCAATTTCAGATAAGCACCCCCATAAGGTGGACTCCGTTTTTTTTAAGATTTTATTTATTTTATTTGACAGATAGAGATCACAAGTAGGCAGAGAGGCAGGCAGAGAGAGAGGGAAGAGGAAGCAGGCTCCCTGCTAGGCAGAGAGCCCGATGCGGGGCTCGATCCCAGGACCCTGGGATCATGACCTGAGCCAAAGGCAGAGGCTTTAACCCACTGAGCCACCCAGGCGCCCCCAAAATAAATTTTAAATTGAATTATGCACCTCTAAGTTCAGAGACAATAAACATCAACCAACACAATTAATAAGTTCTATTTCTTGAAATTTCGGGAACATTGATAGTCTCATCTCCTGGAAGAACAACAGCTAAAATTTTTGGTCATGGATTCCTGCTAAAATATCACTTTCCCAAAGAAAATTAATGTTAGGAATTTTCATTGATTGTTATTGATCATGAAGAATATAACAACCACGATAAAAAGAGTAGGAAAAACATGATATCTCATCTGTAAGGGCATGTGGAAAGTAGGAAATGCTAATAAAAATAACTACCATTATTTCCTAAGTTAACATAATACAACAGAACAAAAATATTTCAAAACAATGTTTTCTTTTTTTTTAATTTTATTTATTTATTTGACAGAGAGAGATCACAAGTAGGCAGAGAGGCAGGCAGAGAGAGAGGAAGAAGCAGGCACCCTGCTGAGCAGAGAGCCCAATGTGGGACTCAATCCCAGGACTCTGAGATTATGACCTGAGCCGAAGGCAGCGGCTTAACCCACTGAGCCACCCAGGCGCCCCCATAACAATATTTTCTAGGCTCATTCTGATAACTCTTTTCTAAATTCAAATTTAAAGGTTGAGGCATGTGATATATATTACACAAAAAACATCCCAAGGCATTCGTTAAAAAAAAAAAAAACTCTTAATAAAGAACAAATCCAAAGGAATTTCTTTTCTAATTTAATTAACAAATTATGAATCGACTTACCTATTTCATCACAGTGTATCAGGCACCAATAATATTTTTTAATCGTCACACCTGATGCAATAGTTACCATCTTTCAAACATACTGATCACGAACAAGCAAATAAACAAGAGCACCGTAGCTTAAGATCTACCTGCATAAATATAGGCTACTTCAGACAATCTCTTCACCACAACATAGCAATGAATAGAAATCATACATGCTCTGTATGGACATACATATGAGATAGAATGGGATGATGTTAATATATGCAGAATCTTTATTAATTACATTGTAAACCATAATATGGAAAAACAGAATACAATTTTAGAAATACCCAGGTCACCATCATTGTTTTATTTTTATATGTGTAGATAAGGAGTTTAATAAACAATGCATGACTATTCAACTCCTTATATTTTGAAAATTTTAGCAAAAGTAACAAACCTAGCACCTAGAAAATTGTACCTATCTGCAATATACAGCTTTGCCAGCATGGTAGAAGAAAAGCAAAACAAAATATGTAAGAAAAGTTTAACATTTCACAAGAGATTTGCTTTTATTTTTTTATTTTTTAATTTTTATTTTTCATTTATTATTTACTTCTATTTTCTACTTTATTTTAATGAAAATGTCATGACCATAACATAAGAGCAGAATTAAACCAACATGAGAAATTATTTTTTCATAAGTTAAAATAAACTAGCTTGGTGATTAATTCAAAATTATATTACAAACTTCAGTGTTCTTGCAGTAAGTATCACTGCATAAACAAATGAGTCAGGAGTCATAAACTAATGATGATTCTAAATGTTATTTAGAGAGACATTCTGTTCTTAATATATTTCAAATATTCTACACAAGGCAAAGTGGATCCAAGTAATCTGTAGGCAAAATAAGATTTTAGAGAAGTATATATTTCCAACAGTATTTATAAAATATTACCTTTATGTAAGGCATCATCCTGGACTTTGTGGAAAACACACAAAGGAGTAAGAAGTGGCCCTTCAAGAAACATATACAATATCAAGGTTTAACATGAAGCAGCATGGCTTCTCTAAGTAAAAAAAAAAAAAAAAAATTGTACCAACTGACTTTACTGAAACTTTATATTTATTGCTCTCATTTTAGGTCATAGTGTCCTTCTGCATGCAGGCTGCTATAACGGACATGATATAGACTTAATAGCTTATAAAGAACAGGAATTTATTTCTCACAGTTCTAGAACGGAGAAGTTCAAGATTAAGGAATGGGCAGATCCAGGGAGAGCCCACTTCCTCATAGATGGCTATCTTCTCACTGTAAACGTACATGATGAATGAATCAAGAGAACTCACTGGGGTCTCCTTTAAAAGGACTGTAATCCCACTTATGACCTAATCACCTCCCAAAGGCCCCTATGTTTTAATACTAGCACTTACAGAGTTAGATTCCATAACATGATTTTGGGAGACATAAACATTCACACCATAGTATATATAAACAAAAAAAGACACAAAAACAACAAACAAAAAAATTATTTTAACTACCTATTATTTTCAACTACATAAACTTTTAATTTGTTTCTATATAATATTAAATAACTCATTTGAGTGATTCACTTATATCCAATGCATCTGAGTGCAATTAAATTTGCTTACCCAGCATATCCAGAAGCATATTTCTTCAGACTATCCCATTCCCCACCTTACAGGATTTACCACAATTAGAAGACATGGGATAGAGGATAGATAGATAGATGTATACATAAACACACTTGTACATACACATATGCATATTTTTTCCTGTTAATGATACTCATGCAAATAAAATTTAAGCTCAAGGAAACCTGTCTTGTGTGTTACTTAATATCCAGTTTTTAGTCAACATCCAAAAACAAATAATCCAATAAAAACATGGATAGAAGACATGAACAAGTGTTTCCCCAAAGAACACATTCAAATGTTCAGTAGATACATGAAAAGATGTCCATCATCATGTATCATCAGGAAATTGCAAAGCAAAACTAGAAAGAGATACCACCTCACACTTGTCAGAATGGCTAAAATCAACACTACAAGAAACAAAAGGTGTTGGAGAGGATGTGAAAAAGTAACACTTGTGGGGGCTGCCTGGGTGGCTAGGTGGGTTAAGCCTCTGCCTTCAGCTCAGGCCATGATCTCAGGGTCCTGGGATCAAGTCCCACATCGGGCTCTCTGCCAGGCATGGAGCCTGCTCCCTCCTCTCTCTCTCTCTACTTGTGATCTCTCTCTGTCAAATGAATAAAATCTTAAAAAAAAAAAAGAAAAAGTAACAATTGTGAACTGTTGGTGGTGATGCAAACTGATACAGCCATATTTGAAAACAGTATGGAATTTCCATAAAATTTAAAAATAGAAGTCCTTTGTGATCCAACAATCCTGTTGGTGTGTATTTACCCAATGAATATAAGAAAACTTATTCAAAGGGATGCTAGCACCCCTATGTTTATAGCAGCATTATTTATAAAGCTAAGATATGGAAAGCGCCCAAGTATCCATCAATTGATGAATAAATAAAGAATAAGTGGTATCTATATACAATGGAATATTATTCTGCCATAAAAAAGACTGAAATCTTGCCATTTGAAATAACATGGTTGGAACTAGACAGTATAATGCTAAAAGTGAAATAAGTCAGTCAGAGAAAGACAAATACCTTTACTCATATATGGAATAAAAGAAACAAAACAAACAAGCAAAGGGGAAATAATAAGACATAGAAAGAGAAACAAAGCAAGAAACAGACATTTCATTACGGAGAACAAACTGATGGTTACTTGACGGGATCTGAAAGGAGTGATGGATTAAATAAGTGATGGGGGTTAATTAGAGCACTTGTCATGATGAGCACTGAGTGCTATATGTTATATTGAACACATGAATCTAATACAACCATATATGTTAACTAACTGGATTTCAAATGAAAATTTTTTAAAATCCCAGTTTTTAGCTCACATTCTGGCTTACAAAAGGGATTTAGTCAGGAATTTGGAGATTAGTTAAGGAACAAAAAAGGGGTGAACAGGCAGTTGTTAGATAAAATTACTATCCTTTCTGGCATGATCTTATACCTTTTATCTAGAAGTATTTTTAGCACTTTAGACTCTTCCTATTTTATTTTGAATCATTAAACAAAAATTTCCTCAAAGGACCTTAGACTCCATCCAATTTGAGCAACAGTTTGAGACAGGAAATGGTGTCCAGGAGGAAAAAAAAAAAGATGAAACTACTATTGTTTACTAGTGAATGCATAGTTCTTCCACAGAAGAAGCTCTAAATGGTCATGGCTCCAGCTTTATATGTGCTCAGTCATATGTTCAGAAGTAGGTAACACTATCAAAAAATATAAAGCATCTGAGATTATTTTCCCTTATTTGAAAGCTGGTGTATGAGTCTGCCGTAGTTTCTTGGGTGTTGATAGAAGACGCAGACTCATGTTTCAGAAATAATATAGTTTATTATTCACAGCAATAGAGGTAGCCAGAATATTAACATTATTTGTGTGTGTGTGTGTGTGTGTGTGTGTGTGTTTGTGTGTGTGTGTGTGTGTTTGTGTGTGTGTAGGGATGGGAGTTATATATCAGTTCTGAGCCTCAGTTCCCACAAGAAGAATCAAAACAGAGGCAGATAATATTTGCAAACACAACAGGTTAAGTTAAAAAAAAAGATACTATTTCTGTCTTCCAAGTCTATTCAATACAACCATCTTCAAAGGATGGCCTAGAACAAATAATAAATGCAGAAATGTAAGCAACCAATTGAAAAGTGTCTCCCAAGAAACACACTTTGAGAGTCTTCATTTGACAAAAATACTATAGGATATTACATGGATCAGGTGCATTGAATACTGGAAGGTTAAAATTACAAGGGACCAAATATTTTTAAGCAGTTCTGGCATCCAGTAGAGTTCAAATAGGTTTTATAAGATTGAGGAAAGAAGCCATCAAAACCTGGGCCCAGGGGCACCTGTGTAGCTCAGTGGGTTAAGCCTCTGCCTTCGGCTCAGGCCATGATCTCAGAGCCCTGGGATCGAGCTCTGCATCAGGCTCTCTGTTCAGCAGGGAGCCTGCTTCCCCCCCCCGCCCCCCGCTATTTGCTTACTTGTGGTCTCTGCCTGTCAAATAAATAAATAAAATCTTAAAACAAAACAAAACAAAACAAAACAAAAATCCTGGGCCCAATTTTCCCAAAAGTATGATTCTGATTCTAGTCTCTATGATGTTATCCCTTGAAGACAATGTCTCTAATTGAGTTGAATTAGTTTACTAAAGAGCATACCCCCATTTGTTGTAGGAGATGAACAATATGCAAGAGGCAAAATGCCACATGGAAGCCACCTTGTCTTCAGTGGAACATAGAATCAGTTCCTTTGGGATGAATTTGTTCCACATTTGACTTACCACTTAAGGGAAAATAAGAGTGCCTTCTAATAGATTTTAAATAGGAAATGACAACGGAAGGTTATACAAGATTATAAAATGGGAAATTTCATTTAGATAAGCAATCATTTCAAAGTCATCTTCTTAATATTACAGACTCTTCACATAATCATAATTTTATTTTGGTATTATATGGTAATTTCAAATATAGTAAATATAAAGAATTTACCTCTGTAATTATAGCGAGTCTGGTCGTAGTTTAATGGCAACAAATCTTCAATTTATAAGTATGGTCTACCAATTATTAATACATTTGGAAATGGTGTGTCATCTTCACTCCACTTGTCTCACTAAAACAGTGAGCCAAAAAAAGTAGGTCCAAGCTGTTTACTATGGTCAAAATGGGTTGCTTTTGCACTTGGTAAAGAAGCAGTCATATTTTGGAAGAAGAAACTGAGGCTATTAATATTTTCAACTTATTTTCAGAAAAGGAAAGAAAGGATAATCTAACCTAAAGCCAAAATCTTACACAAGGTGGCTGGACAATGATCTTTTCCCAGATAAAGGGTTTTTCAACTTAGCCATGTTAGGAGGAAGAAGAGATGAGACATTGTGGACTTGACTAACGTTTGTACACTGTTCAAAAAGTTTTCAAAATAATGTGTATTATTTTTCTTCTTTTAGTTGAGACAAAAAAAAAAACCAAAAAAAAAAAAAAACACTAATGAGCTTACTCTTAAAAGGAGGTAAACAAGAAACTAGCAAAGATTGAGTGTTAGGTATTGTCCCCCTCCTTTTTTTTTTTAAATAATGTTATGTTAGTTACCATACAATACATCATTAGTTTTTGAAGTAGTGTTCCATGATTCATTGTTTGTGTAAAACACCCAGTGCCCCATGCAATATGTGCCCTCCTTAATACCCATCACCAGGCTCACCCATCCCCACATCCTTCTCATCTTTAAAACCCTCAGTTTGTTTCTTGGAGTCCATAGTTTTTCATGTTTCATTTCCCCCTCCAATACCCCCACTTCATTTTTCCTTTCCTTCTCCTAATGTCCTCCATGCTATTCCTTAGGTTCCACAAATAAGTGAAACCATATGATGATTGACTTTCACTGCTTGACTTATTTCACTTAACATAATCTCCTCCAGTCCCATCCATGTTGATGCAAAAGTTGGGTATTCATCCTTTCTGATGGCTGAGTGATATTCCATTGTATCCTTGGATCACATCTTCTTTATCCGTTTGTCTGTTGTAGGGGATCTTGACTCTTTCAACAGAATGGCTATAGTGGACATTGCTGCTATGAACACTGGGGTGCATATGGCCCTTCTTTCCAGTAAAATAGAGCTAGCCTATGACCCAGCGATTGCACTACTGAGTATTGACCTCAAAGATACAGATGTAGTAAAAAGAATTAGGTATTGTTAAAGCACAAATGCAGGGGATAGAAGTTATGGTACAGAAGAGGGAAGGGCAACCATATGGCAGAGTAGAATAAAGTAGCTCAGGAAGAAATTAGTCATATCCAGATATTGTAAGGCATGTGGGGTTGGCAGGGAGAGCATGAGAAATCATGAGAGAAGAGAGAGAAAATGGACCAGGCCGGAGAGGTTTATAACATTTTAACATCTAAGGTAAGCATATGCAAAGCAGAATAGGGAAAGAAATAAAAGTTTTTATAAGACTCAATACATAAGGAATAACGTGGAGGACACTGGGAGATGGAGAGAAGTGTGCTGGGGGAAATCGGAGGGAGAGACAAACCATGAGAGACTGTGGACTCTGAGAAACAAACTGAGGGTCTTGAAGAGGAGGGTGGCAGGTGGTTGGGTGAGCCCAGTGGTGGGTATTAAGGAGGGAATTTATTACATGAAGCACTGGGTGTGGTGCATAAACAATGAATTTTGGATCCCTGAAAATAAACTAAAAGAAAAAAAAGACTGACTACAGACATGGACCTCAGTGTAACACAGATATGGAACTCACTGTAATACCAGCCACTTCCCACCGACACACACAGACTATGATAATAATAAATAATAATGCAATTAAGAAAATTGCCGCCAAATAATTTTTCCTCTTTTTTATTTTTATGATTATTATTTTTATTTTATTTTTAAAGTTTTTATTTAAATTGTAGTTAGTTAAAATAAGGTTAATATTAGTTTCAGGTGTACAATATAGTGATCAACACTGCCATACAATGGCTTAAATAAAAAAATGAAAAAAAAATTTTTAAAGATTTTATTTTTAAATAAAACCTCTACACCCAAGATGGATTTCAAACGTACAACCCCACGATCAAGATTTACATATTTTACTGACTGTTCCAGCCAGGCACCCCAACAAATAAAAATTTTATAAAATTGTTGAGTTTGTGGGAGTCACATTTGCTTAGTCAGTTAAGTGTCTGCCTTTGGCTCAGATCAGGATCTCAAGAGTCCTGGGATCGAGCCCCATATTGCTCATGCTCTCTCTCTCTCTCTCTGGCTTTTGCTCTTAAATAAATAAATAAAATATTTTTTAAAAAATTGTTGAGTTTGTTTAACTAGTTTTAAACTAGTAGACAGAGATGAAGATAAAGTATGATGTAATGGCACGGAAAAATACAACTTACACGTTTTAAAAAAAAATGTGCAATGCAAGTTACCTCACTTCTTTTATCACCACACTGGGACTTTCCCTACTGAGTTGTTGTAATGTAAGGACCTATTTTATATTTTTATATTTTAGCAAGAGGCTTTCATTGAGGTTAACCCTTAAACTGTCCTTGCTCCCCTTCCCCCAGGGGATTCACTTAAAAACAAGTCCTGGAAATCAGCTCCAGGTAACAAAGCCCATATACAAGGGTGGGTCAGGCCAGGTGGAGACATCAATCAGCGGGAGGGGGGCGGTGTTTGCATATTGTCTCCCTAGATACTAAGGAGTATGCCCCACTCCTCCGCCCTTTGGGAACCTTTTTTGCACCAATCCTAATCAAGGTGTAATAGGCTGGGTCAAATGTCTATACTAGGGTAAATTGAACCTCAATTGGTCACCTAGCCTCACTGTGGAGTTTCCTGTGTGTGTTAAAATCTCATTGGTCACCTGTGCGTGGCCAGGCCTGACTGCATGGCCTTTGCCCTTAAAAGCTAGACTGTGAAACAGCAAAGGGTTTCCTTCTCTCATAAGAGGTGTGGCCCCGAACGTTTGGTTAGATTCTTGATGCTTGGCATGAAATAAAGCTTTGCTTGACCTTTGCTTTACATCAGTCTCGCTCCTTTAATCATAGACCCATTATTGGGGCATAACAGTATTAATCTTAAAGTTATAAGTCCACAATGCATCCATCATCCATTCTACCCCTTAACATTCCCCTTTGGACAGACCCATGATCTAGAACAAGCCTTATTTTATAGTGCCTTGTAGGAGATTTTTGCTGCTGCCTAAATTGCCTACTTTCCTCTCACCATTACCACGGAAATTGGGTCCACTGAAACAAAGGGGTAGTGTAAGAAATTAAGACTTCCATAAATCTCTTTAAATAATAAAGTATAAGATAGTGATACCTTTTTTTCTGCCACATAACCAATTCTTGCAAGAATAAGGTCATATAAAAGAATTTACAACACATGCTAGCATTATCCTACTGGATCCAGACCATTTGTATGTTTCTCTGTCTCTGAGAAATGTAGTTATTTACATGACTGAAACCTAAAAATTGTTTGATATGACCACTAATATCACCTACATTATTTTAAAGCCTGTTTAAAGCTTCTGTAATACATAGGCTTTGTAAACACTTATTAAGCATCTTGTATATATCAAACACTTTAAAAATCTCTGCTTAAAAAAAAAAAACTCTACCTCAATGGAACTTTGAGTCTGAAAAAGATACAGGCAATATACAAGGCAACAGATAGAATAATTACATATTTGATTATATACTCTGAGGATGTCACCTTAAATTGATATGAAAATGATCAGAAGGATCTGGATTTCTTGTCAAAATTTTTTGCCTTAAAAAGAAATTGATATTTAGGGAAAGTTGTTACTGAAAGAGGTCCTGTGTCAACCAAAAATGTTAAACCATGATCTCGCTAAATTTTCCAGTTGTGATCATTGCTTTGTTTATCTGTCTTCTATTAAGACTGAATTTAGTAATTCAGTCTCAGATTCAGTAAGTCTTTTTTTTAAAGATTTTATTTATTTATTAGAGAGAGAGAGGGAGGGGAAGAGGGAGAGGAAGAACCAGACTCCTTGCTGAGCAGGCAGCTGATGCAGGACTGGATCCTAGTACCCTGGCATCATGACCTAAGCTGAAGGAAGACACTTAACCAACTGAGCCACCCAGGCACTCTAGACTGTAAACTTCTTAAAGGTAAAAAAGTTTATTCTTCTAGGAGTTCCACAGACATTTCTAACATCCATAAGAAAGCATGTACTGATGTAAAATGCCAGCAAATCAAATTATTTAAAAAAGAAAGAAAGAAAGAAAAGATATATCTGGATAAAGAGAAAAACAGAAAATCTAATAATACATTGAATTATTAGAGCAAAGAGTGGAGGAAGAGAAAATAAATATGAAATAGAGATTTCCACTAAAAGAAAAAAATTGAAAAAGGCAGGAGATTTAGAAAATTATTATGACAGACTTGAGAAAAAAATAAAATAGGAATTTTTAGAAAATAGCAATGAATGAAAAGGTAAATTGTTCCTACCTCTATAATATTAGCTGTTTGTTGTTGTTGTTGTTGCTAATTTACCTATTTAATCTAATAAACAAAGAAAGGTTTCATTTAGGGATAAGGTTTCTCTCTCTATATATATATTTTTTCCATTTAGGGATAAGGTATATATATATATACATAGATATATATGTATATATATATTTTTTAATTTTAATTGTTGGAAAATGTGTCACAGAATGTGTTTAAACTTTAAGATACAGATGCAACATGTAATGAACTGCATTGTTTGAACGTCTAATTTGTAAATGCTGTTAGAGGAAACTTGGTGGAAATGTTCCTATGTGCTTGTGTTTCTGGAACTAAGTATATTTATTAATAAGGAATAGTTTAAAATTATGAAATGACCAGGAGTGGACAATTTTCCTAATCCTATCAGCTCTTTGCAGCTCTTTTATTAGCCCCCTTCAGGAATATCAGCTTTTTTATCTAATTAAATTTTATATTAATGTGCTTTTGACTTTTGGCCTTTCTCTTCCTTCTGTTCTTTTTTTTCCCCTAAATTACATGTTTCTGTTTAACAGCAACTATCAATTCTTTGATATGAATTCTCAACATCAATTTACTAACTCCAGAGATGAAGGAGCATCAATATTTAGAAGCAAAGAATACAAAGCCTTGGGCATCTGGATGGCTCAGTCAGTTAAGCATCTGCCTTTGACTCAGGTGGTGATCCCAGGGTCGTGGGATGGAACCCCAGGTTGAACTTTCTACTCAGCTGGGAGCCTACTTCTCCCTCTCCTTCTGCCTGCAGCTCCCTTTGCTTGCGTTCTCCCTCTCTTTGTCAAGTAAATAAAATAAAATAAAATAATGTAAATAATACATTTATTTATTTATTAAAATGCAATTATTACACAATACATAATGTATTGCATAATTATAATAATGATTAAATAATTTATTAAATATTTATATTAAATATATCAATTTAATTAAATAAATATTTTTAGAATTTGAAATATTTCAAATTTAGATTATTAAATATTAAATCATTAATTTAATAAATAAATATCTAAACATAATTAAATAAAATAATTTATTTATTAAAATGAATAAAATAATGTTGTCATTATCTCAGCATGTATTTTTAAATAGTCTAAAAAAATCTAATAAAGTCTAAATACATTGAGTTCAGATATTTATACAAGTTAACCCAGACACTGAACCCACAGTTTCAAAACTTTTGTTTTTATCTACTACTCAAAATACGATTTTAATGTATTTATTTGTAACTTTGACATAGCAAGGAAACTTGGAGGAAAAGGAGACATTTGCTTTTAATATTTGAAAATTATTTTGTTGATTTAAAAAAATAAAAACCTTAACACGTGAGCATTTCTTCTTAAATAACACTGTGAAGTTTCTGAGTCGCATTCTATTAAAAGTGCTGATAAAATGGCCTCAGTTACTCATTTAAATTATCAGCTGAATGGGTAACAAATGAAGTAGAGAGCTTTTTAATTATTTATGAATGTATTGCTTGTGGATGGAGTGCCACATAGAGTTACCTCTCTTTTTGGCTTTGTTTTGTGAGCAGCAGTGGAATCTATGAATGAGATTAAACATAAGGACATTCACAGAAATTCTTAATGAACTTCTGGGGAAGGGCAATAAGTGCAAGGAAAAACTGCAGCAAGACTAATTACAAATTTCAAGTGGTCATCGCTTAATTATAGAAGCTTTTAAGTTCAAGTAATATATCTTTTTCATGAGCCTATCATATTGTATTAATTACCACAAACTGCACTCTTGAACACTTATCTTTTCACATATTTCTTATTCTTAGTACTTAAAATTACCCTTATGATTGATAAGTAAATGGATTTTACAGACAATGCATTTATTTACATAAATAAATAATGCTGTTTATATATATAAAAACAATTGAATATGTGTATGTGTTCAATGAATTTTTTTTCAAATTAACATCTTAATTCTACCACATTAGTTACAAATAGATATAGACTTTATAGATTCATCAAATATTTTATTCTCAAATTTATATGTCCTTTGTGAAGTAAATGAAACTGTATATATTAAATATAATCCTATCACATGTAACAGTTACTAGTGCATCCCAGGACATACATAGGTCAGGTCCTACTCAAGGCATCACGGATAACTGGATTTAACTTTCTATTCTAGGAGTCTTCTGTATATTTCTGTGGCTTTTATACTACAATCAGGAGGAAGAATTCTTTTGCTAAAAGCTTCCAAATGACTATGCGAGTAGATTATTTGTAGACTAGTGATATAATATTATTGTTTAATATGTGAAGCATGATAAAATAAAATGCTATTGCCATATTTAATTTGTTCAGTAAAGCATTCATTTAGTTATCAAGCATTCATTTTCTTTTTTTAAAGATTTTATTTATTTATTTGACAGACAGAGATCACAAGTAGACAGAGAGGCAGGCAGAGAGAAAGGAAGGGAAGCAGGGTCCCTGCTGAGCAGAGAGCCTGATGTGGGGCTCTATCCCAGGACTCTGGGATCATGACCTAAGCAGAAGGCAGAGGCTTTAACACACTGAGCCACCCAAGAGCCCCAAGCATTCATTTTCTTTATACAGAAGAGATAGAACAATATTATATAGTAGAAAATACAGTAAATAATCTAGAAACCTTGATCATTTTGTTTTGGCAATTTTAGAACATAAAATTAGCTAAAGCTCAAGTGCAAGTTATATTTGTATCATAGGAGGAAAAGTTAATTAAAAGTTTGTTTATTACCATAGTTTAACACTTCAACGAAATGATAACGAGTCCAAAATCAATGAATATATGAAGTATACAATAAAAACAATAATCTTGAGTGTATGTGACTCACTGTAGGTATTGATAGGCTAGAAATCAAAGGGAAAGTATCTATAGGGTTTGTTCAGTTCCATGCTCATCAGATTAATAGGCTTTCTCATATTGCTTCCTTCACCACATTAATTTGTCTAATGAAGTTTTCAAGAGTTAAAGACAGTGATAGGTTCATGGCTGGAGAGAAGGTACAGAATCTAAGATAGTTCAGCAGTGCTTATTATTTAAGAGAAAGACAGCATGGGAGGTGAGGGGTATATCATGCATCCTGTTTTCACTCCCTTTGTGGAGCACCTACCCTGGAGGTCATGTAATAATAACCAATGACCAAAAAACAATAAAAAAACCCAAACATCCATGTGGAAGTGCCATCCCTGCCTGGAGATGAGTAGACTGCTCAAACAGATCCTGGGCAGGCATCTCAGCCCAGGCCTGTGTTGGGGAAGCTGGTTCCTGGCTTTGGGCGCAATCTGGAAGCCAGCAAACTGACGGAAGAGTGCAGCCAGGGTTAACAGGACTGATGATCTTTTTGCAGCCAGGCCGCGGGTGGACACCCGCTCAAGGAGCCAGGCTAGGAGGCTGCCCAGCGCCAGCGCTGGTCAAGCTTGCAGCCCCCGGGGCTTCCCCCGCGCCCCAGCCAGGGCGGGGCCTCAGGAGGGAGGGGGCGGGGGCGGGGCAGAGAAGGGGCTTTGCTAATTGCCAAAGCGAAAAGGGAGCTCGCGGAGGACTCAGGAGGGAGGGGGGCGGGGGCGGGTGGAGGGCGGCGGGGAGAAGGCGCTTTGCTAATTGCCTAAGCTGGAAGTGAGCTCACAGAGGATGTGGCTGAGAGTCTGGGAGGAGGTGGAGGGGCTGGCGGAGGAGGGGCGGGCAGCGCCGCGGTGCTGTGCTGCAGCTCAGTCGGGACTGCAGGACCCACCGGACTCGCCCCCCGTACGCTCCCATGTGAGGCTCCGCTGTCCCGCTCCTGCTGCCTGCTGCCCCTCCCCGCCCCAAGGCTTCTCCGGACCACCCTCTGCACAGGGGTAAAGTGACACCGCGCCGCGCCCTTACCTGGAGCAGAAAGCGCAGACCCGACCTGGGGGCGAAGAGGGGGGTGTGGAGGCCCAGCCTCCCGCGAACCCCAGGGCACCGGGACCACCCCGGACGCTGCGCCAAACCCGGGTCCTCATGGGGTCGGGCTGGGGACAGCGCCTTGCGAGGTGCCCCCCGCCAGCAGGCACGCTAGCCCCCATCTTTCCGCAGCCCCATGCGCCCGTGCTGAGGACCCCCTTCCCTCCCCCGCCGTGGCCCCGCTGCTTTTGTTCTGGACTTGGGATCCCAGGTGGAAACTAGTCCCTCAGACCTCCCTGGCAGCAAGGAGGGCAGGGAGGGATTCTTGGTTTCCTGGCCTGGCTCCTCCTCTCTCCCCATTCACAAGCCTTCTGGCTTCCCTTTCCTCTCCTCATTGTCAGTTTTCTGAAATTGTTTTCTTCTGCATGTTGACCCAAAGAGCTATTTCATGAATGAATATACACGAAACTGAGTTGGAGCCCACCTGTAGAGGCCTTTCATTAGAATGGTCTCTGGTTCTAGCCTCAGTTCAGAATACTGCATGTACCTGAGGACCAAGTCCAGATGTTTCTTTCATCTCTGACTTGAATTTGAAATCCTCCTCAGACTTCAGCTTCCAGGATTTCTCCAGTCCTTGCTCTCCCACTGTCTTGCTGGGGATCCGCCATGAGTGTTGAACACAGGAATGAATGAATGATATATACCCCAGACTGCTGGGGCTTTGTCTTCTTTTGCTGAGGTTGGAAATGCTTGGGAGAGGCCCCCTGTATGCAGATAGAGAGCTGCATGCAATTGCTTAGATAAACGTGTTCCCCACTTAATTGCTTGGGCATTGAACATTTCGCCCTTAACCAGTGGCTTGAGCATTTAGGAGGAGACAATCTGGAGGTGAATCAGAAGATGGCTGAATCCACATGGTGGTGGTCTGGGTTTGGGAGATTTTCCTGGAGATTCAAAGGAAAGATATAAATTCTTCCAGTGTGGAGTGGTAAACATTTTATCGATGGGAGATGGAAAATAAATGGTCTGGTTAAACTTTCCCGCCCCCTCAAAACCCATTATTTGAAAACACAAAAAGGGAAGTGAAGGGAGAAATCCTCCCACTCCCATTCCCACTCACCTCCATAGCCATCTCCTCTTCCAAGAACCTAACAGACAAGGTGCCAAGAAGTGTTAGGTACCAGCAGTGGTCTCAGATCTCATTCAAGAATCATGGTGAAAGGCTTTCAAATAGATTGTGGGGGAACAGGGGTCCAATTAGGGGGGACAAGTTTAAGGTTTGCCTGGTCCCCTAAAAACTAATGGCACTAGAGAAGATGAGCTTTGGGAACTATAGCTTAATGGATACAATGTGTTAAAAGCTTCAGTGAGTCATGGTGGGAAGAGGCCAAGAGGGCAGCAAACACAGTCTTAGATGATGTTATTAATAGCACTACAGGCTCTAGATTTCCTGTGGTGGTGTTCTTGGCAAGACCAGCCCGGCCAAAGTGGATACTCTCAACCTGGAACAGAGGGTCTTGGAGATGCCAGCACGTGAGGTATGATGAGAGGGTAAAATGATAGGAGGTGTCCTTTGGAAGGACTGACTCCTTGACTTTAAAAGGGAGAACCCAAATCTGTAGGTGAAATCTTTCTGGCTACAAAGAGGGCCAAGGCCTCCTAAGGTCAAGGTCTCCTCGTCACTTGCAAAGATGTCGAAGAACATATTCAGACATTTCAAAGATGTCCTCATATCATTGGTTCCCACTCTGGAATTCTATCAATAAGGTGAGAGTTCCTCTAGTTGAAAAAGAGATCTAAAAAGACTTCCCTTTCTCATGTAATTTCTGTAACCTCCAGGACACACCCACCTCCCCCTTCCAGCTCTGTAATGAAGCCACAGCTGGTGCCAATTTGTGGAACTCCTTAAAGGCTATTCTCCCTTATATACCCCCGGACCAAGTTCCCATGCTCCCTCACCCGATTTCCTGCACTCACCTCCCACCTGGTGTGTTCACACCTGCAAGTGCCTTTTACCAACCCCTTTGCCAAAAGGCAGCCAGAGTGACCTTTCAAAGACCTATCAGTTCCTGGCATTTGTCTCCATAGAAATCTGCACTGATCTTCTAACAAATTCTCAGTCCTCCAAAGGCACCCATAATCCTCCCATAAGTCTCTTCATACCCCTCCAACTGACTGATGCCTGTTCTGCCCCATCTCTCTGCCCTTCAACCACACTGCCTCCTTCTTCCTGTGGAGACCTCTCATGGCACCTGCCTCCAAGCACAGGTGATTCCCATTGATGGGAAGACCCTCTTCTCTCCCCCATCTCCCCACTCCAGTTACTCCCACTTATTCGTGAGCTCACAAGCCCCATGGTACACACTCTCCATGCAGCCTGCTCTCTCTTTTCTAGCACTGGCCTCCGTTTCTAGCTGTGCTTGTGTCATGGATGTCCCTCCCCAGCCAGCCTCCAAGCTCTCCTTCCCTTTAGCTCCAACACCTGACACAGTGCCTGGCACGTAGTAAGCCCTGGCTAGCTTCTAAGAGCCTCACTGAGGGACTGAAAGCATTTTAAAAATGTCACCACGTAGGCTCCAAACTGTAGGCAGAAAAAGCTTTGCCTGGATTGACATTTTAGAGACGTATTCGTCAAGTTGGATGTGTTCACTGACTTTACCTTGTAAAATTTAAAAAAAAAAAAAAGGACCTCTGTATCGCTTCGCATCTAAGGAAGGCGCATGTATACTATTAGACCACGTTATGAGCTTAATGGAAGGAGACAAGATGTTTTCGCTAAGAAAATGTATAAGACTGTTGAGGTCAAGTGGGAGGAAACAGTCCGTTTGTTGGAGCATTGCTATATTACTCTATCACAGCCACTCTTAAAAATCTGACACGGGGTGAGTCAGAATTGTCTGTCGGAGATGAGTTAGATCTGGCTCATGTTCCTACAGACATGAAAGCCAGAAACGAAGAAGGAGGCTTTGAAAGCATGGGTTGAGGAGGCCGTGTGGTTCACTGCGATGAGCTAAGTGCCCAGGGCCACCAGCAGACATGCTGGCCTGTGTCTGTCCTTTGTTCTGGGGTCCCTCTTGCACCATGTGGTGAGGCTGGTGGCTGGGAGCAGCTCAGGACAGGACCTGGTGGCATCTTACCTCTCCCACCCTCCTGTGGGCTCCAGTAGGTCCCAAGGGACAGCCTGCCTTCCTTGCAAAGCCCAGTAGCACTGGGAGCAGAAACTGGGGCCAAGAGTGAGCACCCTGTTTGACAAGCTGGACCAGCCACCTCTTCTTCAGATGCAGGGGGAGCCCTGGCATGCTGACTCCTCCCTTCTCCCTTTCCCCTTTCCTCTTTCCTCCCTCTTTTCTTCCCCTCTCTCCTTCCCTGGTGGTGCCCTTTCCCAATGCCCACTTCATCCCTTTTCCTTTCTACATACCTGTCTTCTAGAGTTTCTTCTCTTTCCTCCCCATTACTTCCCTTCATCTGAATCTCCTCTTTGGTCCCTTTGTCCCTGCTCTCTGCTCCTCCTCCCCTTCCCTGGCCCCTGTTCAGCTCCATACTGAATGCAGGCAGAGCTGGACTAACATGCTCACTTGCTAGCTCAGCCACCCTCCAGAGAAGTCA
Source organism: Mustela nivalis (assembly GCF_964662115.1). Lineage (NCBI taxonomy): Eukaryota > Metazoa > Chordata > Mammalia > Carnivora > Mustelidae > Mustela > Mustela nivalis. Next base: position 1,054,114 of record NW_028136539.1, read on the forward strand.
CTCTTCGGTGGCCACCTTCCTGACCCCCTGGTCGCTTCTCCACTTGTTCAGATATTGCTCTGAAGTCTGAGGAGGACAGAGCGGGGCTGCCACAGAAGCAGGCCAGAGGAGAAACCAAACCATGTGTCCACACTGTCCCCCAGCACTGCTGCTCTGAGAGCTTTTGGAGTCCACAAAGGGTTAGGATTTAGGGGCTTCTTCAGAACCGGGAGTGAAAACAACCATAGGTCAAAAGAAAAGCTACGGCCCCCACACAAAAATAATAATCACAAATGAAAACTATGTTAACTCTGAGTCCCAAAGTCGAAAAATTGCCTTGAATCTGTCACTAGAAAACACCCAAGGCCTCACTCTCTGGGTTCTGGGTGCCCTGGGAATGGCAGGAGGCTCTGAAAAGCGCGTGGGGGTGCAGAACTATGGGGGCTAGCCTGCCCGCTGGCAGGGGGGGGGTACCTCCTGTGGCGCTGTCCCGGCCTGACCCCCTGCGGACAGGGTGTGGCGGAGCGTCTGGGGTGGTCCTGGTGCCCTGGGGTTGGCGGGAGGCTGCGCCCAGCTCCTGGACTGCGTTTTCTGTTTCAGGTGAGGGCATGTCTTGGTGTACCTTTACCTGTGAGCAGAGGGTCCTCCAGAGAAGCCATGGGGTGGGGAGGGGCAGCAGGCGGCCGGAACGGGAACAGGACACCGCGGCCTCAGGGGCTAGGCTGGAGCATGGGACTGCAGGGGCAGCGAGTATGGTGGGTCCTGCAGTCCCAAATGGGCTGCAGCACAGCACCCTGGCGCTGCGCGCCCCTCCTTCCCGCCTGGGCAATTAGCAAAGCCCCTTCTCCCGGCCGCCCTGACCCGCCCCCGCCCCCCTCCCTCTTGAGTCCTCTGAGAGCTCACTTCCAGCTTTGGAAATTAGCAAAGACCCTTCTCTGCGCTGTCCCCGCCCCCTCACTTCTGAGGCCGGAGCCCATGCTGGGGTGCGGGGCTAAGCCCTGGTGTGCTGCTGCATTGCCAGCGCCTGCCCTGGGCAGCCTCCTAGCCTGGCTCCCTGAGCGGGTGTCCATGCGCAGCCTGGCTGCGAAAAGATCATCAGTCCTAAACGCCAGCTGCACTCTTGGGTCAGTTTGCTGGCTTCCAGATTGCGCCCAAAGCCTGGAACCAGCTTCCCCAGCACAGGCCTGGGCTGAGATGCCTGCCTGGGATCTGTCTGAGCAGTCTCCTCCACTCCAGGCAGGGATGGCACTTCGACCTGGATGTTTGAGTTTCTTGTTTGTTTTTTTGGTCATTGGTTATTACATGACCTCCAGGGTAGGTGCTCCACAAAGGGAGTGAAAACAGGACGCCATATATAGCATACAGCCATTCTAGAAAAATAGCTTGGGGTTCTCTCAGAAACGCGGCATTGGTCCTTGCACTATGGTTTAATAGAAAAGGGATTATGCATCAAGTTACTTAAATGAGCATAGGTTGAAATCGTTTACTGAGAGTAAATATTTTAAATAGTTATATTTTAACTAAATCTATTATCAATCATAAATCTATTACACGAAGGTTACAGGCAATTTAAAAGCGAGAGCTTCTCTTCAGGGTTTTAAATAACCCCTGTCTCTCTTGGCACATGAGAATGCAAAGATAGGAAATGGTTTGTAAAAGATCATATAATAGCTTTTACTAATTCTATTTATTTGACAGACAGAGATCACAAGTAGGCAGAGAGGCAGGCAGAGAGAAAGATGGGGAAGCAGGCTCCTTGTCAAGCAGAGAGCCTGATGAAGGGCTCGATCCCAGGACCCTGAGATCATGACCTGAGCCCAAGGAAGAGGCTTAACACACGGAGCCACCCAGGCGCCCCCAGATGAAATACATTTCTGACTTAGAAACTTCAGATATAATTGTTTTGTCCATGATGACAACTGAAGAAAATGTGTCATCCCTAAACCTAACCTTAAACCCTACCAACGCTGAAACCTAAGCTGACCTTAAAGCCCAAACTAGAACCCTGAACCCCAAACCTGGAATGGAACCCAAAGCCTGTACCTGAGCCCTGGATCCAAGCCCTGAACCACGAACCCAAACCCTAAACCAGACCTCCAAGTCATGAAACCTGAACCCAAATCTCAGCATGAAGTCAACCCCAAATTTGACCTTGAACTTTATCCCATAAGCCCTGAGTCTTAAAGCCTAAATCATAAACTTAAAGCCCTAAACTATAACTCTGTTCCCTTGTCCTTCACTCTAAACCCTCACCCTAACACTAAACCCAAAGCCTGATCTAGAACTCTGATTAAAACCTGAACCTGAACCCAAATTCAAACCCTTCACCGCACTTTGCATATGCACTTGCCATTGATGGATATTTGCAGTTTCTACCTTTTGATTCTTGTGAACATTGTTTGGGTTGGGGGCTAGGGTTAGGGTCTTGGATTAGGGTAGGGTCCAGGCTTGAGACCAAGTTGAGGTCAGAGTGTGGGTCTGCATCAGGGCCATGTTCAGTGCCACTGTTTGGGTCAAGGACTGTTGTAATTCCACATTGTTTCCAATTCATTGTTCCTTAGCTATTTGGGGGGGAAGTTGGGGGGTATTGGGCTCCATGCAATTTGAATTTCCGGAATGAAATGGCATCAGCTGGACCCTGGGAGGGAGCAGGACCTTCCACTGAAGGGTGAGCTTCCACAGTCCTGCACTGCCTTGCACCGCCTGCAGAGGGCGCCAGACCCCAGCTCCCGCCCTGAGCCCAGGCTGCACAGCCACAGCTGGGACCAGAGCCCCGCCTCTTCAGGACCCACTGTGGAGACTTCTGGAGAATGTGGGGCGCCTCCCACCCTGACAGGACAAGCTGAGGAGGGTGTGGCTCTGCATCCACACTGACCGGACCCGTTGTGGAGGACGCGCCCACACTGGCAGCAGTCCAACCTCCTAAGGACCAGATGCTGGAGGAGCTGAGGAGAAGCCGCCTGAGTGGACTGTCAAGGGTTTCGTGGTCTCAGGACCCCACAGAGGAAGGGCGCCCTGTGTAGACACTGGGGCTTCCGTCGTTTTGTGTGAGGAGACGTGGCCTCCTGCTGTGCTGTGCACGGGGCTGTGGGGTCCCCCCTTTCTGGGCTCGGGTGCTCCTCGGTCCTCGTCTGTGTTTGTGTGCTCGCGGATTCGGTTCCTGGGGCTCCCCAGATGGTCTGCAGTCAGGGAGCATCAGCCTTCTTCGGTGCTTGTGCTCTCCCCACCTCAGCCCTGCGGGGTCCTTCCCGTGTCCACACCCACTCCAGGCTTGCGCCGAGTCCAGAAATTCGGGAGCCAGAGTGAGGACTCTGTAGACGGTTTTGGGGAGAGTAGGTATTTTCCCAGTGTGGGTTCTACCCTGAGCACAGTGCCTCCCCATCTCCGTGTGTACCCCTCCCTGTCTGTCGTCATTGTTGCAGGGCTGTCAGAGGACAGGTCTGTCACCTTCTTGGTTCAGGGGCCTCCCGGGTATCTTGCTGTCTTGGATGCAGGTGTAAATGAGATCATTCTCCACAGTCTCTTTTTGATGGTTCCTTCCGAGCACGTAGGAGTGCCACTAATTTGTGCATATTGATTTTGTTCCTTGCAAGATCTTGAATTTATTTGTTCGATTGGCCTTAAACTCAATCTGCCAGTTATTTGACCAGCAGCATGGATTTAATTGGGAAGAGCAGAGAATGGCAGTCTGGGCTGAGCAAGCTAAGGTCCCATCACAGGCAAGTGCGAGAAACAAAGGAGAGTAACATTATTTCATGGAGGAGGAAGAAGTTGGGAAGGGTGCTTGAAGGAAAGTCCCTTGGAGAAAGGCAGGGTGATGGAGAATTCTCACCAGCTGAGCTGCAAAGCTCCTACAAAAAGTCAGGAGTTGAACCTCCAGCTTCCCGTGTGGGGCCTGGAATTGGTGAGTCTCTCCTGTGGGGAATTGCAATGTGGAGTCTGTAATGGGCACTGAGCAGCAGGCGCCCCCTTCCAGCCTCCCCTTTTGGCATCCCCAGTCCACTTTACTGGGGCTTCCCTTCCTGCTTTTGCACAGTTCTAACCAGCTTGTGGTGGAACGTTGTGGAAAAACTGAAATTCCAAATCCACTGCTTCTACTGCACCTGAGATACAGGGGCCCATGATTTAATTCTCCCACGAGTCTCTTGCTAACAAGTGTCCTCTCCATGTTGGGTGACCTGGATCTGGAAGGGCTTGGACTCCATCCCAAAGTCTGATGTTCTCTCTGCTTCCGTGTCGTCGTGCTAACATGGTTGTTTGGAAGATTCATTTCCTCTGTGGTGATTTCAAAGTGCAGTCAGCTTGTTATAGCAGCACAAATACGTGCTGTCTCCACACTCAGATTCCCCAGCCGTCATTTCTTTACCACGTTTGCCACTTCACACGGGATGCTTCAGTGTGTTTGATCCCACACCAGGACAATGTCCTGCAGAACCACCACATAACCTGAAATGAGGAGATCATTACAGAACCCATCCAAGGGTTAGTGTTAGGAACCAGGGACATGGCAGGGCTGATCTGAAGACCCCATGGAGAGCTGTCTGGGTGGCTGAGTTGACAGTGGAGGTGAGGGTGAGTGTCTGGCTCTGGCTTTGTGTCCAGGAGTCAGCTCTGTGTGGGTGTGTCCTCAGCTAGGCATGCAGATTTCTGCTCCTCTGAATCCTTTCCGGAGTTCCAAATGGCACAGTTTCCTTCTGGGCAGCAGGCTGAGTCCTCTGGGATTGCCCATGTGTCCCCAAATTGTAGGGCACCTACTGCAAGGCCTTTGGGGTCAGTATCTTGAAAACCAAACCAAAGGTTATGGTTAGGGACCACCACATGGCAGGCCCGATCTGCTAGCACTCTGTCCATCTTTCTGGGGGAGGGGGCAGTCGACGGATTTGTTCAGGTTGAGTGTCAAGCTCCAGGTTTGCATCCAGGGGCCTGCTGAATATGGGGCTGTCCAGAGGTAGGAATGCAGATTTCAGTTCCTCTGAATCCTTTCTGGAGTTCCAAATGGCATGGTTCCTTTCAGGGTGGCAGGTTGAGTCCTATGGTGTTCCTCACTGTCCCCATTCTCTGAGGCTTTGGAGCCAGGCCGTCGGGGACAGACAAACACAGGCTGGAGAGCTTTAATGTCAGAAATGTATTTTCTCACAGATCTGGAGGCCAGAAGTTCCAGATCAAGGTGCCAGCAAGGTTGGTCTCCAGTGAGCCTTTTCTTGTTGGTCTATAGATCACTATCTTTTCAACTGTGCCCTCAGATGACCTCTTCTCTGTGCACCCCCAGAGGGGAGGTAGGGGGAGTGCTTTCATGTGTTTCACCCTTATGAGGACACCAGTCCTAGCAGATTAGGACTCCTGTGACCTCACCAAGCCTTCAGTACCTCCTTCTAGGTAGGCCCTATCTCCAGATGCAGTCACACCGGAGATTAGGAATTCTTCATATGACTTTTGTGGGGACACAATTCAGTCCATAACAATTAGTACAGGAGAAAAACCATGGAGAGAATTCTAGAGGAGTCACACGTTGATGTTATAAGGTAAGTAGGTATAAAAGAGCACCTCTGAAGTCCAATAGGTCATTAGAGCTAGAGGCTGACAGGAAAGTCTCGTACATGCCACAGTTTTGAGTTTGATGCAAGCGCAACTCTGAAGGGAAGATATTTGGGAGGCCTTGGCCGACCACTACTTCTAGCCAGGGGTGATTCTGGAGGGAGTATCTCTCGGAGTGCTGCCTAGAATCAAGACTTTGGGGTTGGAAAAGTGCCACTTCCAAAGCTGGAGAAGGATGGTGCTGTAAGTTACTTGAAGAGTACTGTTCTGGGAGATAGGAGATCTGGGGTGTCTTCTTTGTTCTGCTGCTGACCAGATGTGAAAATGCAGATTAACTCCCTAACCATCTCAGTTCTACCACCATGTGCTGCTGTCATGTGTCCCAAGCCCCAGAGTTAGTTTGATCCATAAGCAGAAGCCAGTCTTTTAGTTCCCAATCTCTTAATCGGGCTGATCGTCACAATATATAGCGGACACGTGACAGCCACCGGGGAGAAGTAAGGGTTGTCTTCCCCTCAGGGAGAGTGGAAAAGCTCTAGGAGAGGGCATACCCGTAGACCAAAGGCAGCCAGTGCTGGGGAGTGGAGCCACGGGGAAGAGTGTGCTGATGACAGCCTTGTGGAGGGAGGGCAGAAAGAGCCACCACCATGACACTTGAGTTACAGATCGAGCTTGGGGATAGAGAAGGGATCAGGGCACGGTAGAGCAGCAGCTGGCAAAGTGATTCTGTTGAGCTTAAGCTCATAGTGCCTTAGCGAATTAGAATGGGAAATGCCTTGCTATTGTCTGTGACTCTGTGATTGTGTGAGTATGAGTGACAGAGTGGGGACAAAGAGAGAGGGAGAGAGAATACATTAAATTTTAAAGGACAATAAGGGACGCCTGGGTAGCTTACTCAGTTAAGCATCTACCTTTGGTTCAGGTGATGATCCCAGGGTCCTGGGATTGGATCCCATACCAGGCTCTAGTGGGGGGCCTGCCTTCCCTCTGCCTGCAGCTCCCCTTGCTTGTGATCTCTCTCTTCCTCTGTAACAAATAATAGTAAAAAATAAACGAGGGCGATACGTTATGTTTACTTTTGTTTCTGATGCCAGACATGGGTTCAGAGGATTGAAGAGGGAGATCCAAGGAGCTAGCCTCTCAAGAGGAGTGAATACCTAGTCACTGGTAAGACCCCTGGTCCTGCAATACAATATGGCTCCTGTGATCTGGGTCCTGTTAAATGCCCCTCGCCATCCTTCACCCGATAGTTTGATTCTTCATTGCGTTCAGTGTGGGGAACTGGGAGAAGCTATGACACTTGGCCCTTTGTGGAGGAATGTTAGTAGTATAAATAGCAATAGTTATCAGTTCTGGAGCACTTCCATGACTCTGCTGCAGGCACTCTGCTGTGACCTGGGTTTATAGCAGTGAGATAAACATAGAAATAGATGTGGGCTCTGTTCCCAAGAATCTGAAACCCACTATTCTCCTTGTCCCCTTCCCACTCTGTCTTCTTCAGCCCTTGTGCAATCCCACCAAGCAGGAAGCTTGCTTCTCCCCTTCCCTCTCCTGCTCCCCCTGCTTGTGCTCTCATTCCCTCTCTCTGACATGTAAATAAATCAAATGTTTTAAAAAATTATAAAAAAGGCAAAACAAATAACCATTTTTGGAGAGTGATTTTCTGAATGCAGTTATGGGCAGTGCTGGGTACTGAAGAAGACGCTCTGCTGACCAGAGGAGTGGGGAAATTACAGAACAAATTCCACAGGTCATTGAATATATCACATTCATCACCCCACCCATAGCACTCATTAATCTCTAGCCCAGCCAATATGTTGGTTATAAAAATGAGCTTTCTCCAAACTGACAGGAAGTTCTCGTTTTAGCAATGTAAATCATTCTGATCTTTATCACTAATGTGATCTAATCCTGTCTAGTAAAGAAACTTGAGAGTTCTATATCTCTGTAAGCATTTAAGAAAAACAATGGACTCTACTCTAATTACTTTTTAACTAACTTGACTTGCCAAAGGAAGGAGAAAGTAAATATCAGAAATCTTACCACTAAGCACAAGTTGCAAGTTATACCTGCCAAAATGTGGTTCAAAATATAAGTAACCAGTCTCCTTAGAAGCCTTTTACCTTCTTATATCTGTTATGTTGGGTAAATGAGTAGTTACTAGAATACAGCTGGCTCAGTGATCACAATTCAGCTTACCCTCAGAAATATAAATAGATTACATGTTTAGCCCGGTAACTGGACACTGATATAGAATTATTCACTGGCTGATTCCTAGATCAGAAACCACAAAAAAATTTTCTTTTTTATGGAAGTATGGCTGTTACAATAGTCTCACCTGTACCTCATAGTGATTGACTTAACTACTCTATACGTTACAACTCTAGATGTAACATTTTAATAAAACAACAATATCTTTGATGGTATCATGGAAATGTAAGTGCCTTGTGCACTTTTCTTAATGTGTATAATTACCTAAACATCATAGTAAGTAAATCAAGGCCATTGTCAAGCTTCCGTCAAGGAGAGTCCTTAACTAGAGGGATTTCCCATTGCTCTCAGGATGATAACCTCTGAGTTACAGGTTCCGTTAGTTGGCCACACACATTTGGAGCCTTGTGGACTTTCTGACAGCTGAGCAGCATATCTGTTTCAAGCATTGTGATCCCTGTTCTTACTGCAAGAGTGACAGTTGTCACTTTTCCTTTGACCCCTGTCTTTAGGAAAGTGTCTGACTCAGAAAGTCGAGTCAGTACCCCCCAAAGGTATTTTCAGGAGAACCACCTCAAAGATGATCACCTGAGATACTGTCAAGAAAAAAAAAAAACTGAAATTCTAAGCAACATTCATAAAAAGTATTTTCATGTTGATAAGGAAAGATTTTCCCCTAAATACCAGAGAGGCTCCATGAAAGTGAGATTTTTACCTATTTTGTTCACCGTGTCACCAGTCCCTAGAAGAGCGCCTAAGACATCACACAAGATTAGGTTGCTTTGAATGAATCAAATGAATGAATGAACTGTAGCCTTTGATAGTGAGGTAGTTTATGGTCCTTAGGCAAGAGATGTGATTTGTGTTGGGATTTCAAGAATGGGAGGTGCCGAAGAGAAAATTGAGAAGCTAAATGTGAAAATATGCAATTTACTGACTGGAGTAGTTCTGAATATATTTCAAACATAATTAAACTATGGCTGTGGGTCTATATGCGTTTTCATAATTTTCCCTTGAAAATGTGAGGCATACAGATGTCATCTCCAGTGAATTCTCCTTGTCCGTATACAGAATCACCAAAAAAAAAAAAAGGCATTCTGACAGTCCTCAGCCCATCCACTCCAGGATTGTGACTCTTTCTTCTCCATGTTCTTTCTGACATCATGGACTTTCAGGTTGACCTCTCTCATCTTGGGTCCCACTCTCATTAGCTGTAGAAGTCATGCGATGTTTGTGATGTGAGGGTGGCAATACTCTCTGACTTTTGGTTACAATATGTCTTTGAAAGCCAGTGTTTATTCTGCTTTTACAGCATTTCTCCATTTGAATTGGCCACCTTTTAAGTGGTCATTAGCCACATGTGGCTACTAGCCATGGGACTTGGACAGCAGAGGTGTGGAAAGTCTGCACATTCTTCCACTCAAAGGATATTGTGAGTTATGCTACATCTTTTTTTTTGAAGTGCCTTTTTTAGATATTTAAATTCAATTAGCCATTAGATAGTACATCATTGGTTTCAGAGAATTTAGTAACTCATCAGTTGTGGATAACCCTTGGTGCTCATCACATCACGTGTCCTCCTTAATGCCTATCACCCAGTTTCTCCATGTCTCCCACTCCCCTCCCCCCCAGCAACTCTCAGTTTGTTTCCTATAGTTAAAGGTGCCTCATGGCTTGTCTCCCTTTCTGATGACTCCCATTCAGATTTCCCTCCCTTCCCTCTCATCCTCTGTACTACATCTTAATCTCAACAGTCAAGCAGTGGTAGTAATTCAGTCATGGAGTCATGCATATTCTAAATCTGATGAGGTGGATTCCCATACTGCCTTTGTCTCTTCTAGAGCGCTTACATTTGTTATATTATTGCTGCTGCGTTCATGTTTCTCGTTCACTGAATGTCTGATAAAAGAATTAGTAAAATGTGTGACTGCAGAAAATACAATGGTCATGGATGATGAAGATTTTCTCCTTGACCAGACTCGAGTCAAGTTCCTCTGAGTCCTCTTTCTGTCTAGCCTTGACCTTAGGCTCCGCCCACTTAGCCCAGTTTTAGCAAGAAATCTGCTTGGTCATTTTTCAGCAATCTTCTATCCTACTCTTGATATCTGATCAAATTCCTTATCTCTCACCCCTGGTATCTTACCACTTTTTTTTTTTAAGATTTATTTATTTTGACAGAGAGAGAGCCTGAGCAGGGGGAATAGCAGAGGGAGAGAGAGAACCAGACTCCCCACTGAGCAGCAAGCCCAATGCCAGGCTTGATCCTGGGATCAGATCATGACCAAGCCAAAGCCAGAGATTTAACCAACTAAGCCACCCAGGTGCTTCAGTATCTATAACCCTTAATATCTGATCCAATCCCTTATTCCCAGGGCACCTGGTTGGTGCAGCTGGTTGAACGTTTGACTCTTGGTTTCTACTCTGGTCATGATCTCACGGTCCTGAGATTAAGCCTCACCTCAGGCTCTATGCTCAGTGAAGAGTCTGATTAAAATTCTCTTTCCCTCTCCCTCTACCCCTACCCCTGCTCCCTCTCTCTAAAATGTATTAATAAGTCTTTTAAAAAATTCCTTATCCCCTGATCTCAATAGTTTATGACCCTAGCCTTCCTTCAACAATATTACTGTCCAGATGGTTTAGCCAGAATCCCTTCATCCTTACCCTTGATGTTCCATCTTAATTTTACATTCAGTGATCCCCACCATGCTCTTTAGCTGTAAATCTCCATTTGTCTGAGCTGAGCCAGATTTCTCTCCCATACTATACAATAAAATCTCATCATAGTAGCATCCCTTGAATAAAATCTTCCTTACTCTCTTTAATGGGTGTCACAATATTTTTTTTTCTTTAACAGTCAGGAGGGTGCTAATGGAGTACCATGACAAAAGGCCTAACTTCCTATAATGGACATTTCCTTGGTTTACCTGACAAATACTCTTTCTCTCTTCTAAGGAAAATTTCCGGTTCTCAGTATAACTGCCAACTGGCCCAGGGGTGGACAAGTGAGGCAGATGAGACCAAAATGAAAATTCTGTTGAGACACTGGACCTTGAGGATTCAAGCCAAGGACATAAAAGTGTTGGTACTCCATTATTCTGATGGTCCGTTAACTCTTGCTTTTTTGGTTCCTGTGTCTATCACTGCCCCTGCCTTTTTGAAGATAATGACCATTCATCTGAGTACACGGTTCACAGAATCCCTTTGCAGTGGCCCATGCGGGCCAAGGTAGTAGAGCATAATAGATCTCTGTAAGTTTTTAAAAAATGTCTTTGTCCCTGTTGCCCATGGCCATTAAAGACCAAAGGTCGGGGGTAGGGGGATATTGGAAAAGGTGAAGTTATAGTTACTCACTGATTTTTTGATTGGTAGAGAGAAAGCAACACCTACATACAGGGCCAGTGGGTGAGTGGAGGAAACATCTTTGGCTCTAGGAGGAATGGGGGAAGGAGAAATATTAATAATCTTTGTCTTTGGAACTGCCCCTGAAGACTTCCCCACACAGGAAAATGATCTAGCATGACTCTCCTATACTTCGGCAAGCCCCTTAAATTTAACTGACTTCTAGATCTGATACTCCCTGCTGGATAACTCTGATCATTATTGGATTGTTACTTATTTTATTTTAAAATTATTTTTAAAGAAAATTTTAATCTAAATACAATTAATTAACATATAATACTAGTTTCAGACATACAGGTTAGTGATTCATCAATCTTTTGTAACACCCAGTGCTCACTGTATCACATGCCTTCCTTAATGTCCATCACCCAGTTACCCCATCCACCCATCCCTCTCCCCTCCAAGAACCCTCAGTTTGTTTACTGTGATTAAGAGTCTCTTCTGAGGGGTGCCTGGCTGGCTCAGTGGGTTAAAGCCTCTGCCTTCAACTCAGGTTATGATCTCAGGGTCCTGGGATCGAGCCCCACATCAGGCTCTCTGCTCCCTGGGGAGTCTGCATCCTCCTCTCTCGCTCTTCCTGCCTCTCTGCCTACTTGTGATCTCTGTTTGTCAAAGAAGTAAATAAAAATCTTTTTTTTTAAAGTCTCTTCTGGTTTGTCTCCCTCTTTGACTTCATCTTGTTTTATTTTTTTCCTTTACTCCCCTATGATTCTGGTTTGTTTCTTGAACTCCACATATGAGTGAGATCATATGATAATTGTCTTTCTCTGACTGACTTATTCGCTTGGCATAATACCCTCTACTTTCACCCCTGTCATTGCAAATAATTGCCATTTATTTTAACTCGACAGAGAAGGCCACTAGAAACAGCAGGTGATGGCCCCAGCTCCTGTTCCTCCATGCAGAACATCTGTCAACACCTGTGGACATCTTTTCCTCCCCCCATTCCTATGAATGTTGCTCAGTTGTTACATGGCATGGACAAATGCTGTTGGCTGGTGGCATGGACACACTGGACAAGCTTGGCCTTCGGTAAAACAAAGACTGGCTTCAATTACTCAATTACTCAAACTGAAACAGGAATGCTTGGATGAACAAGCCTGCCAGGAAGTCCCACTGGAGGTACTCAACCTGTGCCCCTTCCCTCCTTGGACCAAGAACCTGAACTTGAGAGATGAATGGCTTATCCAAGGTTATGGCAAGGTTACACAGAGCTGAAACTAGACACAGGTGTACATGCCTATTGATCAAGGCTGGCTGAGAAATCGAACTGCCTCAAATCTTGATTCTTTTTGCCACTTCTTATTCTCTGACCCTGTTTTTCATAGATTAGGATGTAGGAATAATAAAAATATCAGCTAATGGGGTATCCTGACTTTTTGATGTTTTAGTTCTTGTCAGACATTTACCATAATGCTTAGCACATGGATATGTGTGTGCACACACGTGCACATGCATGACACTCAAAAAATTGTTCCCTGATATTAACTTTATCAGTGCACTTTGCATCCACCACCAATTGGCTGTTTTGTCACAAACTGATTAAAGCAGAACTGTCAAGTGAGGAACTTCAAAGCCAAAGCTTTAAGTGCTTTGATAACCAGCACCTGGGAGGATTTGTCTCAGCATCTGTGATTAGAAGGCAGCAAAAAGAGACTTTGGGGACACAGTTCACCCCTTCATGAAGCAGCCATTCAGAACTTTCTCCGAAGGGCTAATGCCTAATCTTCCAAAGACCAGCAAGAACAAGCTTATGGTCTGTTAAAATCAGATTTTTAAAAGATTTTTATTTATTTATTTGAGAGAGAGAGAGAGAGTGAGAGAGAGAGCATGAGAGGGGAGAAGGTCAGAGGGAGAAGCGGACTCCCCATGAAGCTGGGAGCCTGATGCAGTCCTTGATCCTGGGACTCCAGAATCAAAATCAGTTTGATTGACTCAATACAGTCAGGGAGGACAGTCCTCAGGAGTCACAGAATGCTGGTTGCCATGAGGGAGGAGTCTTTTACAAAGTCTGGGCTCTCACAGAAGGAGTCTGAAGCACGTGTATGGAAAGCAGAGGTCAGTTCTGGATTAGAAGCTCTTTCTGAGGGGAAATGAGTAGAAGCAGGGATTAACCAGGACTTGGGCTCTGCTTTATTCAGTTCAAGTTGCTGCAACAAATGATGACAGACTGGGTGGCTGAAACAGCAAAACATGTACTATTCCTTGCAGTTCTAGAGACTGAGAAGTCCAAAAGCAAGATCCTGGGAGATCTGATATCTAGCAAGAGACTGCTTCATTATCTACAAATGCCCATATTTCTGTTGTAGACTTGCATGGATGACAGCTGGCAGAACAATCTCTCAGGTCGTTTCTCAGAAGTGCTTTTATCTCATTCACAAGTGTTCCAATCTCATGACCTCACCACCTCTCAAAGCCCATACCTCCTGATGGCACTCCTTGAGGGTCAGGGCTTCAACATCTGAATTGGGACAAGACACAAACATTCAGTCCATTAGCAAGTGTTGTCATGAGGACAGCATAGCTTATCAACTGGGTATCCCCAGGAATCCATGGGACTAGCAAAGCAGAATCTGGGGGTGTCACAGGTAGGAAAGCAGGAGGTCCACAAGAGACAGTCCTCATAGCATTTTACAGAGACAGCAGGACCCTTGAGAAACAATAGTTTCCGTGACCCATACACCAGCCTTTATCTATGCCTGTCCTCCCTGCTGGATTCACAGCAAGCCTACTTCTTTCTTTTCCAGTACAAATGGATTTCCACTCTCTGAATCCTGATGAATTTTTGCTCTTTTGCAGTTAGTAGGTTGTCCCTCAGGATTCTGCATGTCTGGATTTGCAATCGTGGAAACTGCCAAAGGTCTAGGGACCTGCATGGCAGAACCCGGCCTCTACCACTATTGCCCAAGGTAGGGACTCTGGTCCCTTGAGCGTCCTGTGCTGCTGTCAAAGGTCTGTGTGCATTGGCTTATTGTTTTTTTTTTTTTAATGTAATTGCTTATACGTGTGTTTCATCATGCTCAAGTGGCCTTTCTGTGAAAAAGTGGCCAAGCTACACCTAGAAGTCACTGAAGAAAGTTCTAAGAACTCCTGGTTAGTATGAGGCTAGAGAGAGAGAGAAAGAGAGAAAAGAAATCTGCCTCTCTGCATTTTGCAAGTCCCTGGGCAAAATCTGTTGGCTGTGCACTCCTCACACGAAGATTCCAGGCAGGGAGACCCTCCTGAGCCTCATCTCCCTGAGTTCCTCTTCCAGGAGCAATCCCTAGTTTGAGACCAGGGTTAGCGAAAATAGAGCAGCAAAGCAGGGTCCAGAAGGAAGGACTGCCACAGACCATGGAGCACCAGGGGGACAGGCTGGTACCTCCTCACAGTTGGGGTACAAATGGGCTCAGCTCAGCAGGTATAGGGGTGCCCTTGGCCCCTCTGGTGGGCTTTGCAGTGCCCCAATCTCAGGAAGAAAAAAGGCTGGCTCAGGTGACATATTTTTGACTGGGAAGGAGCTGACAGCAATGGAAATAAACAAGTAGGGAATGATGTTGGAAAGTTGGAGGGTTTGTCCTTTATATCTCAGCTTTCTCTCCTATCTTCCCTTGCTCTGTAGTGTGTTATCAAAGAAGTTTTTGGCATGATATTCCTGTTCACTGATTAACTCTTGAGCTGTGTCTTTTCTGCTGTTCAGCTCATCTGGTGAATTCTTTTACTGTAAAAAGTATCTTGCCCTTGCAAGGGCAATGGCAAGACCTGAGAAATCCCAGAGATTTCAGCTTGCCACCCAGAAGGAAACCAGGCTATTTGGAATGCTGGAAAGGATTCAGAGTAGGGGAAATCGTCTTGGACATCTGAGACCACCCCCACATTCAGCGGTCCACTGGACACAAACCCAGACCTTGATACTGATCCTGAACCATGCTCTCAACTCAGACCCCTGTGATCCTCACCACAGTGCTTTCAGATCAGTGCAGCCATGCCCATAGGCACAAACTCTTAAGCCTAGATTCTGTCCTGAGAAGTCTGTCCCCGACGGCCTGGCTCTAAAGCCTCAGAGATTGGGGACAGTGAGGAACACCATAGGACTCACCCTGCCACCCTGAAAGGAACCATGCCATTTGGAACTCCAGAAAGGATTCAGAGGAACTGAAATCTGCATTCCTACCTCTGGACACCCCCATATTCAGCAGGCCACTGGATGCAAACCTGGAGCTTGACACTCACCCTGAACAAATCCCTCGACTGCTTCCTCCCCCAGAAAGATGGACAGAGTGCTGGCAGATCGGGCCTGCCATGTGGTGGGCCCTAACCATAACCTTTGGTTTGGTTCGGTTCTCAGGATTGTGACCCCAAAGGCCTTGCAGTAGGTGCCCTACAATTTGGGGACACATGGGCAATCCCAGAGGACTCAGCCTGCTGCCCAGAAGGAAACTGTGCCATTTGGAACTCCGGAAAGGATTCAGAGGAGCAGAAATCTGCATGCCTAGCTGAGGACACACCCACACAGAGCTGACTCCTGGACACAAAGCCAGAGCCAGACACTCACCCTCACCTCCACTGTCAACTCAGCCACCCTGACAGCTCTCCATGGGGTCTTCAGGTCAGTCCTGCCATGTCCCTGGTTCCTAACACTAACCCTTGGATGGGTTCTGTAATGATCTCCTCATTTCAGGTTATGTGGTGGTTCTGCAGGACATTGTCCTGGTGTGGGATCAAACACACTGAAGCATCCCGTGTGAAGTGGCAAACGTGGTAAAGAAATGACGGCTGGGGAATCTGAGTGTGGAGACAGCACGTATTTGTGCTGCTATAACAAGCTGACTGCACTTTGAAATCACCACAGAGGAAATGAATCTTCCAAACAACCATGTTAGCACGACGACACGGAAGCAGAGAGAACATCAGACTTTGGGATGGAGTCCAAGCCCTTCCAGATCCAGGTCACCCAACATGGAGAGGACACATGTTAGCAAGAGACTCGTGGGAGAATTAAATCATGGGCCCCTGTATCTCAGGTGCAGTAGAAGCAGTGGATTTGGAATTTCAGTTTTTCCACAACGTTCCACCACAAGCTGGTTAGAACTGTGCAAAAGCAGGAAGGGAAGCCCCAGTAAAGTGGACTGGGGATGCCAGAAGGGGAGGCTGGAAGGGGGCGCCTGCTGCTCAGTGCCCATTACAGACTCCACATTGCAATTCCCCACAGGAGAGACTCACCAATTCCAGGCCCCACACGGGAAGCTGGAGGTTCATCTCCTGACTTTTTGTAGGAGCTTTGCAGCTCAGCTGGTGAGAATTCTCCATCACCCTGCCTTTCTCCAAGGGACTTTCCTTCAAGCACCCTTCCCAACTTCTTCCTCCTCCATGAAATAATGTTACTCTCCTTTGTTTCTCGCACTTGCCTGTGATGGGACCTTAGCTTGCTCAGCCCAGACTGCCATTCTCTGCTCTTCCCAATTAAATCCATGCTGCTGGTCAAATAACTGGCAGATTGAGTTTAAGGCCAATCAAACAAATAAATTCAAGATCTTGCAAGGAACAAAATCAATATGCACAAATTAGTGGCACTCCTAGGTGCTCGGAAGGAACCATCAAAAAGAGACTGCGGAGAACGATCTCATTTACACCTGCATCCAAGACAGCAAGATACCCGGGAGCCCCCTGAACCAAGAAGGTGACAGACCTGTCCTCTGACAGCCCTGCAACAATGACGACAGACAGGGAGGGGTACACACGGAGATGGGGAGGCACTGTGCTCAGGGTAGAACCCACACTGGGAAAATACCTACTCTCCCCAAAACCGTCTACAGAGTCCTCACTCTGGCTCCCGAATTTCTGGACTCGGCGCAAGCCTGGAGTGGGTGTGGACACGGGAAGGACCCCGCAGGGCTGAGGTGGGGAGAGCACAAGCACCAAAGAAGGCTGACGCTCCCTGACTGCAGACCATCTGAGGAGCCCCAGGAACCGAATCCGCGAGCACACAAACACAGACGAGGACCTAGGATCACCCGAGCCCAGAAAGGGGGGACCCCACAGCCCCGTGCACAGCACAGCAGGAGGCCACGTCTCCTCACACAAAACGACGGAATCCCCAGTGTCTACACAGGGCGCCCTTCCTCTGTGGGGTCCTGAGACCACGAAACCCTTGACAGTCCACTCAGGCGGCTTCTCCTCAGCTCCTCCAGCATCTGGTCCTTAGGAGGTTGGACTGCTGCCAGTGTGGGCGCGTCCTCCACAACGGGTCCGGTCAGTGTGGATGCAGAGCCACACCCTCCTCAGCTTGTCCTGTCAGGGTGGGAGGCGCCCCACATTCTCCAGAAGTCTCCACAGTGGGTCCTGAAGAGGCGGGGCTCTGGTCCCAGCTGTGGCTGTGCAGCCTGGGCTCAGGGCGGGAGCTGGGGTCTGGCGCCCTCTGCAGGCGGTGCAAGGCAGTGCAGGACTGTGGAAGCTCACCCTTCAGTGGAAGGTCCTGCTCCCTCCCCGGGTCCAGCTGATGCCATTTCATTCCGGAAATTCAAATTGCATGGAGCCCAATACCCCCCAACTTCCCCCCCAAATAGCTAAGGAACAATGAATTGGAAACAATGTGGAATTACAACAGTCCTTGACCCAAACAGTGGCACTGAACATGGCCCTGATGCAGACCCACACTCTGACCTCAACTTGGTCTCAAGCCTGGACCCTACCCTAATCCAAGACCCTAACCCTAGCCCCCAACCCAAACAATGTTCACAAGAATCAAAAGGTAGAAACTGCAAATATCCATCAATGGCAAGTGCATATGCAAAGTGTGGTGAAGGGTTTGAATTTGGGTTCAGGTTCAGGTTTTAGTCAGAGTTCTAGATCAGGCTTTGGGTTTAGTGTTAGGGTGAGGGTTTAGAGTGAAGGACAAGGGAACAGAGTTATAGTTTAGGGCTTTAAGTTTATGATTTAGGCTTTAAGACTCAGGGCTTATGGGATAAAGTTCAAGGTCAAATTTGGGGTTTGACTTCATGCTGAGATTTGGGTTCAGGTTTCATGACTTGGAGGTCTGGTTTAGGGTTTGGGTTCGTGGTTCAGGGCTTGGATCCAGGGCTCAGGTACAGGCTTTGGGTTCCATTCCAGGTTTGGGATTCAGGGTTCTAGTTTGGGCTTTAAGGTCAGCTTAGGTTTCAGCGTTGGTAGGGTTTAAGGTTAGGTTTAGGGATGACACATTTTCTTCAGTTGTCATCATGGACAAAACAATTATATCTGAAGTTTCTAAGTCAGAAATGTATTTCATCTGGGGGCGCCTGGGTGGCTCCGTGTGTTAAGCCTCTGCCTTGGGCTCAGGTCATGATCTCAGGGTCCTGGGATCGAGCCCTTCATCAGGCTCTCTTCTTGACGGGGAGCCTGCTTCCCCATCTTTCTCTCTGCCTGCCTCTCTGCCTACTTGTGATCTCTGTCTGTCAAATAAATAGAATTAGTAAAAGCTATTATATGATCTTTTACAAACCATTTCCTATCTTTGCATTCTCATGTGCCAAGAGAGACAGGGGTTATTTAAAACCCTGAAGAGAGTGCTCTTGCTTTTAAATTGCCTGTAACCTTCGTGTAATAGATTTATGATTGATGATAGATTTAGTTAAAATATAACTATTTAAAATATTTACTCTCAGTAAACGATTTCAACCTATGCTCATTTAAGTAACTTGGTGCATAATCCCTTTTCTATTAAACCATAGTGCAAGGACCAATGCAGCGTTTCCAGGAGAACCCCAAGCTATTTTTCTAGAATGGCTGTATGCTTATATATGGCGTCCTGTTTTCACTCCCTTTGTGGAGAACCTACCTTGGAGGTCATGTAATAACCAATGACCAAAAAAAACAAACAAAAAACCCAAACATCCAGGTCGAAGTGCCATCCCTGCCTGGAGTCAAGGAGACTGCTCAGACAGATCCAGGGCAGGCATCTCAGCCCAGGCCTGTGCTGGGGAAGCTGGTTCCTGGCTTTGGGCGCAATCTGGAAGCCAGCAAACTGACCCAAGAGTGCAGCCGGCGTTTAAGACTGATGATCTATTCGCAGCCAGGCTGCACGTGGACACCCGCTCAGGGAGCCCGGCTAGGAGGCTGCCCAGCGCTGGAGCTGGCAATGCAGTAGCATGCCAGGGCTTAGCCCCGCACCCCAGCCATGGCTCAGTTTTCAGAAGTTAGGGGGCGGGGCCGGAGCAGAGAAGGGTCTTCGCTAATTTCCAAAGCTGGAAGTGAGCTCTCAGAGGACTCAGGAGGGAAGGGGGGGGCGGGTCGGGGGCGGCCTTGAGCAGGGGTTTTGCTAATTGCCCAGGCAGGAAGGAGGGGCGCACAGCGCCAGGGTGCTGTGCTGCAGCCCATTCGGGACTGCAGGACACACCATACTCGCTGCCCCTGTGCTCCCATGCTGCAGCCTAGCCCCTGACGCCGCGGTGTCCCGTTCCCTTTCAGGCCTTCAGGCTGCCTGCTGCCCCTCCCCGCCCCATGGCTTCTCTGGAGGACCCTCTGCTCACAGGTAAAGTGACACCGCGACGCGCCCTCACCTGAAGCAGAAAACGCAGGACAGGAGCGGGGTGTGGGGTGGTCGGGGCCCAGCCTCCCGCCAACCCCAGGGCACCAGGACCACCCCAGAGGCTGCGCCACACCCTGTCCGCAGGGGGTCGGGCCAGGACCGCGCCACAGGAGGGACCCCCTCCTCCCCCCTGCCAGCCGGCAGGCTAGCCCCCATAGTTCCGCACTCCCACGCGCCTGTCAGAGCCTCCTGCCATTCCCAGGGCACCCAGAACCCAGAGAGTGAGGCCTTGGGTGCTTTCTAGTGACAGATTCAAGGCAATTTTTCGACTTTGGGACTCAGAGTTAACATAGTTTTCATTTGTGATTATTATTTTTGTGTGGGGGCCGTAGCTTTTCTTTTGACCTATGGTTGTTTTCACTCCCGGTTCTGAAGAAGCCCCTAAATCCTAACCCTGTTGAGGACTCAGAAAGCTCTCAGAGCAGCAGTGCTGGGGGACAGTGTGGACACATGGTTTGGTTTCTCCTCTGGCCTGCTTCTGTGGCAGCCCCGCTCTGTCCTCCTCAGACTTCAGAGCAATATCTGAACAAGTGGAGAAGCGACCAGAGGGTCAGGAAGGTGGCCACCGAAGAGTGACTTCTCTGGAGGGTGGCTGAGCTAGCAAGTGAGCATGTTAATCCAGCTCTGCCTGCATTAGCCATGGAGCTGAACAGGAGCCAGGGAAGGGGAGGAGGAGCAGAGAGCAGGGACAAAGGAACCAAAGAGGAGATTCAGATGAAGGGAAGTATTGGGGAGGAAAGAGAAGAAACTCTAGAAGACAGGCATGTAGAAAGGAAAAGGGATGAAGTGGGCATTGGGAAAGGGCACCACCAGGGAAGGAGAGAGGGGAAGGAAAGAGGGAGGAAGAGAGGAAAGGGGAAAGGGAGAAGGGAGGAGTCAGCATGCCAGGGCTCCCCCTGCATCTGAAGAAGAGGTGGCTGGTCCAGCTTGTCAAACAGGGTGCTCACTCTTTGGCCCCAGTTTCTGCTCCCAGTGCTACTGGGCTTTTCAAGGAAGGCAGGCTGTCCCTTGGGACCTACTGGAGCCCACAGGAGGGTGGGAGAGGTAAGATGCCACCAGGTCCTGTCCTGAGCTGCTCCCAGCCACCAGCCTCACCACATGGTGCAAGAGGGACCCCAGAACAAAGGAGGGACACAGGCCAGCATGTCTGCTGGTGGCCCTGGGCACTTAGCTCATCGCAGTGAACCACACGGCCTCCTCAACCCACGCTTTCAAAGCCTCCTTCTTCGTTTCTGGCTTTCATGTCTGTAGGAACATGAGCCAGATCTAACTCATCTCCGACAGACAATTCTGACTCACCCCGTGTCAGATTTTTAAGAGTGGCTGTGATAGAGTAAGATAGCAATGCTCCAACAAACGGACTGTTTCCTCCCACTTGACCTCAACAGTCTTATACATTTTCTTAGCGAAAACATCTTGTCTCCTTCCATTAAGCTCATAACGTGGTCTAGTAGTATACATGCGCCTTCGGTAGATGCGAAGCGATACAGAGGTCCTTTTTTTTTTTTTAATTTTACAAGGCAAAGTCAGTGAACACATCCAACTTGACCAATACGTCTCTAAAATGTCAATCCAGGCAAAGCTTTTTCTGCCTACAGTTTGGAGCCTACGTAGTGACATTTTTAAAATGCTTTCAGTCCCTCAGTGAGGCTCTTAGAAGCTAGCCAGGGCTTACTACGTGCCAGGCACTGTGTCAGGTGTTGGAGCTAAAGGGAAGGAGAGCTTGGAGGCTGGCTGGGGAAGGACATCCATAACACAAGCACAGCTAGAAACGGAGGCCAGTGCTAGAAAAGAGAGAGCAGGCTGCATGGAGAGTGTGTACCATGGGGCTTGTGAGCTCACGAATAAGTGGGAGTAACTGGAGTGGGGAGATGGGGGAGAGAAGAGGGTCTTCCCATCAATGGGAATCACCTGTGCTTGGAGGCAGGTGCCATGAGAGGTCTCCACAGGAAGAAGGAGGCAGTGTAGTTGAAGGGCAGAGAGATGGGGCAGAACAGGCATCAGTCAGTTGGAGGGGTATGAATAGACTGATGGTAGGATTATGGGTGCCTTTGGAGGACTGAGAATTTGTTAGAAGATCAGTGCAGATTTCTATGGAGACAAATGCCAGGAACTGATAGGTCTTTGAAAGGTCACTCTGGCTGCCTTTTGGCAAAGGGGTTGGTAAAAGGCACTTGCAGGTGTGAACACACCAGGTGGGAGGTGAGTGCAGAAAATCGGGTGAGGGAGCATGGGAACTTGGTCCGGGGGTATATAAGGGAGAATAGCCTTTAAGGAGTTCCACAAATTGGCACCAGCTGTGGCTTCATTACAGAGCTGGAAGGGGGAGGTGGGTGTGTCCTGGAGGTTACAGAAATTACATGAGAAAGGGAAGTCTTTTTAGATCTTTTTTTCAACTACAGGAACTCTCACCTTATTGATAGAATTCCAGAGTGGGAACCAATGATATGAGGACATCTTTGAAATGTCTGAATATATTCTTCGACATCTTTGAAAGTGACGAGGAGACCTTGGCCTTAGGAGGCCTTGGCCCTCTTTGTAGTTAGAAAGATTTCACGTACAGATTTGAGTTCTCCATTTTAAAGTCAAGGAGTCAGTCCTTCCAAAGGACACCTCCTATCATTTTACCCTCTCATTATACCTCACGTGCTGGCATCTCCAAGACCCTCTGTTCCAGGTTGAGAGTATCCACTTTGGCCGGGCTGGTCTTGCCAAGAACACCACCACAGGAAATCTAGAGCCTATAATGCTATTAATAACATCATCTAGGACTGTGTTTGCTGCCCTCATAGCCTCTTCCCACCATGACTCACTGAAGCTTTTTACACATTGTATCCATTAAGCTACAGTTCCCAAAGCTCATCTTCTCTAGTGCCATTAATTTTTAGGGGACCAGGCAAACCTTAAACTTGTTCCCCTTAACTGGATCCCTGTTCCCCCACAATCTATTTGAAAGCCTTTCACCATAATTCTTGAATGAGATCTGAGACCACTGCTGGTACCTAACACTTCTTGGCACCTTGTCTGTTAGGTTCTTGGAAGAGGAGATGGCTATGGAGGTGAGTGGGAATGGAAGTGGGAGGATTTCTCCCTTCACTTTGCTTTTTGTGTTTTCAAATAATGGGTTTTGAGGGGGCCGGAAAGTTTAACCAGACCATTTATTTTCCATCTCCCATCGATAAAAAGTTTACCACTCCCCACTGGAAGAATTTATATCTTTCCTTTGAATCTACAGGAAAATCTCCCAAACCCAGACCACCACCATGTGGATTCAGCCATCTTCTGATTCACCTCCAGATTGTCTCCTCCTAACTACTCAAGCCACAGGTTAAGGGCGAAATGTTCAATGCCCAAGCAATTAAGTGGGGAACACGTTTATCTAAGCAATTGCATGCAGCTCTCTATCTGCATACAGGGGGTCTCTCCCAAGCCTTTCCAACCTCAGCAAAAGAAGACAAAGCCCCAGCAGTCTGGGGTATATATCATTCATTCATTCCTGTGTTCAACACTCATGGCGGATCCCCACCAAGACAGTGGGAGAGCAAGGACTAGAGAAATCCTGGAAGCTGAAGTCTGAGGAGGATTTCAAATTCAAGTCAGAGATGAAAGAAACATCTGGACTTGGTCCTCAGGTACATGCAGTATTCTGAACTGAGGCTAGAACCAGAGACCATTCTAATGAAAGGCCTCTACAGGTGGGTTCTCACAGGTGGGCCCCAACTCAGTTTCGTGTATATTCATTCATGAAATAGCTCTTTGGGTCAACATGCAGAAGAAAACCATTTCAGAAAACTGACAATGAGGAGAGGAAAGGGAAGCCAGAAGGCTTGTGAATGGGGAGAGAGGAGGAGCCAGGGCAGAAAACCAAGAATCCCTCCCTGCCCTCCTTGCTGCCAGGGAGGTCTGAGGGACTAGTTTCCACCTGGGATCCCAAGTCCAGAACAAAAGCAGCGGGGCTCGGCGGGGGAGGGAAGGGGGTCCTCAGCACGGGCGCATGGGGCTGCGGAAAGATGGGGGCTAGCGTGCCTGCTGGCGGGGGGCACCTCGCAAGGCGCTGTCCCCAGCCCGACCCCATGAGGACCCGGGTTTGGCGCAGCGTCCGGGGTGGTCCCGGTGCCCTGGGGTTCCGGGAGGCTGGGCCTCCACAACCTCCCTCTCCGCCCCCAGGTCGGGTCCGCGCTTTCTGCTCCAGGTGAGGGCGCGGCGCGGTGTCACTTTACCCCTGTGCAGAGGGTGGTCCGGAGAAGCCTTGGGGCAGGGAGGGGCAGCAGGCAGCAGGAGCGGGACAGCGGAGCCTCACATGGGAGCGTAAGGGCGGCGAGTCCGGTGGGTCCTGCAGTCCCGACTGGGCCGCAGCACAGCACCGCGGCGCTGCCCGCCCCTCCTCCGCCAGCCCCTCCACCTCCTCCCAGACTCTCAGCCACATCCTCTGTGAGCTCACTTCCAGCAATTAGCAAAGCGCCTTCTCCCCGCCGCCCTCCACCCGCCCCCGCCCCCCTCCCTCCTGAGTCCTCCGCGAGCTCCCTTTTCGCTTTGGCAATTAGCAAAGCCCCTTCTCCGCGCCGCCCCGCCCCCCTCCCTCCTGAGGCCCCGCCCTGGCTGGGGCGCGGGGGAAGCCCCGGGGGCTGCAAGCTTTGCCAGCGCTGGCGCTGGGCAGCCTCCTAGCCTGGCTCCTTGAGCGGGTGTCCACCCGCGGCCTGGCTGCAAAAAGATCATCAGTCCTGTTAACCCTGGCTGCACTCTCCCGTCAGTTTGCTGGCTTCCTGATTGGGCCCAAAGCCATGAACCAGCTTCCCCAGCACAGGCCTGGGCTGAGATGCCTGCCCAGGATCTGTTTGAGCAGTCTACTCATCTCCAGGCAGGGATGGCACTTCCACATGGATGTTTGGGTTTTTTTATTGTTTTTTGGTCATTGGTTATTATTACATGACCTCCAGGGTAGGTGCTCCACAAAGGGAGTGAAAACAGGATGCATGATATACCCCTCACCTCCCATGCTGTCTTTCTCTTAAATAATAAGCACTGCTGAACTATCTTAGATTCTGTACCTTCTCTCCAGCCATGAACCTATCACTGTCTTTAACTCTTGAAAACTTCATTAGACAAATTAATGTGGTGAAGGAAGCAATATGAGAAAGCCTATTAATCTGATGAGCATGGAACTGAACAAACCCTATAGATACTTTCCCTTTGATTTCTAGCCTATCAATACCTACAGTGAGTCACATACACTCAAGATTATTGTTTTTATTGTATACTTCATATATTCATTGATTTTGGACTCGTTATCATTTTGTTGAAGTGTTAAACTATGGTAATAAACAAACTTTTAATTAACTTTTCCTCCTATGATACAAATATAACTTGCACTTGAGCTTTAGCTAATTTTATGTTCTAAAATTGCCAAAACAAAATGATCAAGGTTTCTAGATTATTTACTGTATTTTCTACTATATAATATTGTTCTATCTCTTCTGTATAAAGAAAATGAATGCTTGGGGCTCTTGGGTGGCTCAGTGCATTAAAGCCTCTGCCTTCTGCTCAGGTCATGATCCCAGAGTCCTGGGATAGAGCCCCACATCAGGCTCTCTGCTCAGCAGGTACCCTGCTCCCCTTCCTTTCTCTCTGCCTGCCTCTCTGTCTACTCGTGATCTCTGTCTGTCAAATAAATAAATAAAATCTTTAAAAAAAGAAAATGAATGCTTGATAACTAAATGAATGCTTTACTGAACAAATTAAATATGGCAATAGCATTTTATTTTATCATGCTTCACATATTAAATAATAATATTATATCACTAGTCTACAAATAATCTACTCGCATAGTCATTTGGAAGCTTTTAGCAAAAGAATTCTTCCTCCTGATTGTAGTATAAAAGCCACAGAAATATACAGAAGACTCCTAGGATAGAAAGTTAAATCCAGTTATCCGTGATGCCTTGAGGAGGACCTGACCTATGTATGTCCTGGGATGCACTAGTAACTGTTACATGTGATAGGATTATATTTAATATATACAGTTTCATTTATTTCACAAAGGACATATAAATTTGAGAATAAAATATTTGATGAATCTATAAAGTCTATATCTATTTGTAACTAATGTGGTAGAACTAAGATGTTAATTTGAAAAAAAAATTCATTGAACACATACACATATTCAATTGTTTTTATATATATAAACAGCATTATTTATTTATGTAAATAAATGCATTGTCAGTAAAATCCATTTACTTATCAATCATAAGGGTAATTTTAAGTACTAAGAATAAGAAATATGTGAAAAGATAAGTGTTCAAGAGTGCAGTTTGTGGTAATTAATACAATATGATAGGCTCATGAAAAAGATATATTACTTGAACTTAAAAGCTTCTATAATTAAGCGATGACCACTTGAAATTTGTAATTAGTCTTGCTGCAGTTTTTCCTTGCACTTATTGCCCTTCCCCAGAAGTTCATTAAGAATTTCTGTGAATGTCCTTATGTTTAATCTCATTCATAGATTCCACTGCTGCTCACAAAACAAAGCCAAAAAGAGAGGTAACACTATGTGGCACTGCATCCACAAGCAATACATTCATAAATAATTAAAAAGCTCTCTACTTCATTTGTTACCCATTCAGCTGATAATTTAAATGAGTAACTGAGGCCATTTTATCAGCACTTTTAATAGAATGCGACTCAGAAACTTCACAGTGTTATTTAAGAAGAAATGCTCACGTGTTAAGGTTTTTATTTTTTTAAATCAACAAAATAATTTTCAAATATTAAAAGCAAATGTCTCCTTTTCCTCCAAGTTTCCTTGCTATGTCAAAGTTACAAATAAATACATTAAAATCGTATTTTGAGTAGTAGATAAAAACAAAAGTTTTGAAACTGTGGGTTGAGTGTCTGGGTTAACTTGTATAAATATCTGAACTCAATGTATTTAGACTTTATTAGATTTTTTTTAGACTATTTAAAAATACATGCTGAGATAATGACAACATTATTTTATTCATTTTAATAAATAAATTATTTTATTTAATTATGTTTAGATATTTATTTATTAAATTAATGATTTAATATTTAATAATCTAAATTTGAAATATTTTAAATTCTAAAAATATTTATTTAATTAAATTGATATATTTAATATAAATATTTAATAAATTATTTAACCATTATTATAATTATGCAATACATTATGTATTGTGTAATAATTGCATTTTAATAAATAAATAAATGTATTATTTACATTATTTTATTATATTTTATTTAGTTGACAAAGAGAGGGAGAACGCAAACAAAGGGAGCTGCAGGCAAAAGGAGAGGGAGAAGTAGGCTCCCAGCTGAGCAGAAAGTTCAACCTGGGGTTCCATCCCAGGACCCTGAGATCACCACCTGAGTCGAAGGCAGATGCTTAAGTGACTGAGCCATCCAGATGCCCAAGGCTTTGTATTCTTTGCTTCTAAATATTGATGCTCCTTCATCTCTGGAGTTAGTAAATTGATGTTGAGAATTTATATCAAAGAATTGATAGTAGCTGTTAAACAGAAACATGTAATTTAGGGGAAAAAAAAGAACAGAAGGAAGAGAAAGGCCAAAAGTCAAAAGCACATTAATATAAAATTTAATTAGATAAAAAAGCTGATATTCCTGAAGGGGGCTAATAAAAGAGCTGCAAAGAGCTGATAGGATTAGGAAAATTGTCCACTCCTGGTCATTTCATAATTTTAAACTATTCCTTATTAATAAATATACTTAGTTCCAGAAACACAAGCACATAGGAACATTTCCACCAAGTTTCCTCTAACAGCATTTACAAATTAGACGTTCAAACAATGCAGTTCATTACATGTTGCATCTGTATCTTAAAGTTTAAACACTTTCTGTGACACATTTTCTAACAATTAAAATTAAAAAATATATATATATATATATACCTTATCCCTAAATGGAAAAAAAATATATATATATATATATATACATAGAAACCTTATTCCTAAATGAAACCTTTCTTTGTTTATTAGCTTAAATAGGTAAATTAGCAACAACAACAACAACAAACAGCTAATATTATAAAGGTAGGAACAATTTACCTTTTCATTTACTGCTATTTTCTAAAAATTCCTATTTTATTTTTTTCTCAAGTCTGTCATAATAATTTTCTAAATCTCCTGCCTTATTCAATTTTTTTCTTTTAGTGGAAATCTCTATCTCATATTTATTTTCTCTTCCTCCACTCTTTGCTCTAATAATTCAATGTATTATTAGATTTTCTGTTTTTCTCTTTATCCAGATATATCTTTTCTTTCTTTCTTTCTTTTTTAAATAATTTGATTTGCTGGCATTTTACATCAGTACATGCTTTCTTATGGATGTTAGAAATGTCTGTGGAACTCCTAGAAGAATAAACTTTTTTACCTTTAAGAAGTTTACAGTCTAGAGTGCCTGGGTGGCTCAGTTGGTTAAGTGTCTTCCTTCAGCTTAGGTCATGATGCCAGGGTACTAGGATCCAGTCCTGCATCAGCTGCCTGCTCAGCAAGGAGTCTGGTTCTTCCTCTCCCTCTGCCCCTCCCTCTCTCTCTCTAATAAATAAATAAAATCTTTAAAAAAAAGACTTACTGAATCTGAGACTGAATTACTAAATTCAGTCTTAATAGAAGACAGCTAAACAAAGCAATGATCACAACTGGAAAATTTAGCGAGATCATGGTTTAACATTTTTGGTTGACACAGGACCTCTTTCAGTAACAACTTTCCCTAAATATCAATTTCTTTTTAAGGCAAAAAATTTTGACAAGAAATCCAGATCCTTCTGATCATTTTCATATCAATTTAAGGTGACATCCTCAGAGTATATAATCAAATATGTAATTATTCTATCTGTTGCCTTGTATATTGCCTGTATCTTTTTCAGACTCAAAGTTCCATTGAGGTAGAGTTTTTTTTTTTTTTAAAGCAGAGATTTTTAAAGTGTTTGATATATACAAGATGCTTAATAAGTGTTTACAAAGCCTATGTATTACAGAAGCCTTAAACAGGCTTTAAAATAATGTAGGTGATATTAGTGGTCATATCAAACAATTTTTAGGTTTCAGTCATGTAAGTATCTACATTTCTCAGAGACAGAGAAACATACAAATGGTCTGGATCCAGTAGGATAATGCTAGCATGTGTTGTAAATTCTCTTATATGACCTTATTCTTGCAAGAATTGGTTATGTGGCAGAAAAAAAGGTATCACTATCTTATACTTTATTATTAAAGAGATTTATGGAAGTCTTAATTTCTTACACTACCCCTTTGTTTCAGTGGAACCAATTTCTGTGGTAATGGTGAGAGGAAAGTAGGCAATTTAGGAAGCAGCAAAAATCTCCTACAAGGCACTATAAAATAAGGCTTGTTCTAGATCATGGGTCTGTCCAAAGGGGAATGTTAAAGGGTAGAATGGATGATGGATGCATTGTGGACTTATAACTTTAAGATTAATACTGTTATGCCCCAATAATGGGTCTATGATTAAAGGAGCGAGACTGATGTAAAGCAAAGGTCAAGCAAAGCTTTATTTCATGCCAAGCATCAAGAATCTAACCGAACGTTCGGGGCCACACCTCTTATGAGAGAAGGCAACCCTTTGCTGTTTCACAGTCTAGCTTTTAAGGGCAAAGACCATGCAGTCAGGCCTGGCCACGCACAGGTGACCAATGAGATTTTAACGCACACAGGAAACTCCACAGTGAGGCTAGATGACCAATTGAGGTTCAATTTACCCTAGTATAGACATTTGACCCAGCCTATTACACCTTGATTAGGATTAGTGCCAAAAAGGTTCCCAAAGGGCGGAGGAGTGGGGCATACTCCATAGTATCTAGGGAGACAATATGCAAACACCGCCCCCCCTCCCGCTGATTGATGTCTCCACCTGGCCTGACCCACTTTTGTATATGGGCTTTGTTACCTGGAGCTGATTACCAGGACTTGTTTTTAAGTGAATCCCCTGGGGGAAGGGGAGCAAGGACAGTTTAAGGGTTAACCTCAATGAAAGCCTCTTGCTAAAATATAAAAATATAAAATAGGTCCTTACATTACAACAACTCAGTAGGGAAAGTCCCAGTGTGGTGATAAAAGAAGTGAGGTAACTTGCATTGCACATTTTTTTTTAAAACGTGTAAGTTGTATTTTTCCGTGCCATTACATCATACTTTATCTTCATCTCTGTCTACTAGTTTAAAACTAGTTAAACAAATTCAACAATTTTTAAAAAAATATTTTATTTATTTATTTAAGAGCAAAAGCCAGAGAGAGAGAGAGAGAGAGCATGAGCAATATGGGGCTCGATCCCAGGACTCTTGAGATCCTGATCTGAGCCAAAGGCAGACACTTAACTGACTAAGCAAATGAGACTCCCACAAACTCAACAATTTTATAAAATTTTTATTTGTTGGGGTGCCTGGCTGGAACAGTCAGTAAAATATGTAAATCTTGATCGTGGGGTTGTACGTTTGAAATCCACCTTGGGTGTAGAAGTTTTATTTAAAAATAAAATCTTTAAAATATTTTTTTTCATTTTTTTATTTAAGCCATTGTATGGCAGTGTTGATCACTATATTGTACACCTGAAAGTAATATTAACCTTATTTTAACTAACTACAATTTAAATAAAAACTTTAAAAATAAAATAAAAATAATAATCATAAAAATAAAAAAGAGGAAAAATTATTTGGCAGGCAATTTTCTTAATTGCATTATTATTTATTATTATCATAGTCTGTGTGTGTCGGTGGGAGGTGGCTGGTATTACAGTGAGTTCCATATCTGTGTTACACTGAGGTCCATGTCTGTAGTCAGTCTTTTTTTTCTTTTAGTTTATTTTCAGGGATCCAAAATTCATTGTTTATGCACCACACCCAGTGCTTCATGTAATAAATTCCATCCTTAATACCCACCACTGGGCTCACCCAACCACCTGCCACCCTCCTCTTCAAAACCCTCAGTTTGTTTCTCAGAGTCCACAGTCTCTCATGGTTTGTCTCTCCCTCCGATTTCCCCCAGCACACTTCTCTCCATCTCCCAGTGTCCTCCACGTTATTCCTTATGTATTGAGTCTTATAAAAACTTTTATTTCTTTCCCTATTCTGCTTTGCATATGCTTACCTTAGATGTTAAAATGTTATAAACCTCTCCTGCCTGGTCCATTTTCTCTCTCTTCTCTCATGATTTCTCATGCTCTCCCTGCCAACCCCACATGCCTTACAATATCTGGATATGACTAATTTCTTCCTGAGCTACTTTATTCTACTCTGCCATATGGTCGCCCTTCCCTCTTCTGTACCATATCTTCTATTCCCTGCATTTGTGCTTTAAGAATACCTAATTATTTTCACTGCATCTGTATCTTTGAGGTCAATACTCAGTAGTGCAATCGCTGGGTCATAGGCTAGCTCTATTTTACTGGAAAGAAGGGCCATATGCACCCCAGTGTTCATAGCAGCAATGTCCACTATAGCCATTCTGTTGAAAGAGCCAAGATCCCCTACAACAGACAAACGGATAAAGAAGATGTGATCCAAGGATACAATGGAATATCACTCAGCCATCAGAAAGGATGAATACCCAACTTTTGCATCAACATGGATGGGACTGGAGGAGATTATGTTAAGTGAAATAAGTCAAGCAGTGAAAGTCAATCATCATATGGTTTCACTTATTTGTGGAACCTAAGGAATAGCATGGAGGACATTAGGAGAAGGAAAGGAAAAATGAAGTGGGGGTATTGGAGGGGGAAATGAAACATGAAAAACTATGGACTCCAAGAAACAAACTGA
Source organism: Mustela nivalis (assembly GCF_964662115.1). Taxonomy (NCBI): domain Eukaryota; kingdom Metazoa; phylum Chordata; class Mammalia; order Carnivora; family Mustelidae; genus Mustela; species Mustela nivalis. Next base: position 1,085,592 of record NW_028136539.1, read on the forward strand.
GGGTTTTAAAGATGAGAAGGATGTGGGGATGGGTGAGCCTGGTGATGAGTATTAAGGAGGGCACATATTGCATGGGGCACTGGGTGTTTTACACAAACAATGAATCATGGAACACTACTTCAAAAACTAATGATGTATTGTATGGTAACTAGCATAACAGAATTAAAAAAAAAAAAAAGGAGGGGGACAATACCTAACACTCAATCTTTGCTAGTTTCTTGTTTACCTCCTTTTAAGAGTAAGCTCATTAGTGTTTTTGTTTGTTTGTTTTTTTTTTGTCTCAACTAAAAGAAGAAAAATAATACACATTATTTTGAAAACTTTTTGAACAGTGTACAAACGTTAGTCAAGTCCACAATGTCTCATCTCTTCTTCCTCCTAACATGGCTAAGTTGAAAAACCCTTTATCTGGGAAAAGATCATTGTCCAGCCACCTTGTGTAAGATTTTGGCTTTAGGTTAGATTATCCTTTCTTTCCTTTTCTGAAAATAAGTTGAAAATATTAATAGCCTCAGTTTCTTCTTCCAAAATATGACTGCTTCTTTACCAAGTGCAAAAGCAACCCATTTTGACCATAGTAAACAGCTTGGACCTACTTTTTTTGGCTCACTGTTTTAGTGAGACAAGTGGAGTGAAGATGACACACCATTTCCAAATGTATTAATAATTGGTAGACCATACTTATAAATTGAAGATTTGTTGCCATTAAACTACGACCAGACTCGCTATAATTACAGAGGTAAATTCTTTATATTTACTATATTTGAAATTACCATATAATACCAAAATAAAATTATGATAATGTGAAGAGTCTGTAATATTAAGAAGATGACTTTGAAATGATTGATTATCTAAATGAAATTTCCCATTTTATAATCTTGTATAAGCTTCCATTGTCATTTCTATTTAAAATCTATTAGAAGGCACTCTTATTTTCCCTTAAGTGGGAAGTCAAATGTGGAACAAATTCATCCCAAAGGAACTGATTCTATGTTCCACTGAAGACCAGGTGGCTTCCATGTGGCATTTTGCCTCTTGCATATTGTTCATCTCCTACAACAAATGAGGGTATGCTCTTTAGTAAACTAATTCAACTCAATTAGAGACATTGTCTTCAAGGGATAACATCATAGAGACTAGAATCAGAATCATACTTTTGGGAAAATTGGGCCCAGGATTTTTGTTTTGTTTTGTTTTGTTTTAAGATTTTATTTATTTATTTGACAGACAGAGACCACAAGTAGGCAAAGAGGCAGGGGCGGGGGTGGGAAGCAGGCTCCCTGCTGAACAGAGAGCCTGATGCAGAGCTCGATCCCAGGACCCTGAGATCATGGCCTGAGCCGAAGGCAGAGGCTTAACCCACTGAGCTATCCAGGTGCCCCTGGGCCCAGGTTTTGATGGCTTCTTTCCTCAATATTATAAAACCTATTTGAACTCTACTGGATGCCAGAACTGCTTAAAAATATTTGGTCCCTTGTAATTTTAACCTTCCATTATTCAATGCACCTGATCCATGTAATATCCTATAGTATTTTTGTCAAATGAAGACTCTCAAAGTGTGTTTCTTGGGAGACACTTTTCAATTGGTTGCTTACATTTCTGCATTTATTATTTGTTCTAGGCCATCCCTGTGAAGATGGTTGTAATGAATAGACTTGGAAGACAGAAATAGTATCTTTTTTTTAACTTAACCTGTTGTGTTTGCAAATATTATCTGCCTCTGTTTTGATTCTTCTTGTGGGAACTGAGGCTCAGAACTGATATATAACTCCCAACCCTACACACACACACACACACACACACACACACAAATACTGTTAATATTCTGGCTACCTCTATTGCTGTGAATATTAAACTATATTATTTCTGAACCATGAGTCTGCGTCTTCTATCAACACCCAAGAAACTACGGCAGACTCATACACCAGCTTTCAAATAAGGGAAAATAATCTCAGATGCTTTATATTTTTTGATAGTGTTACCTACTTCTGAACATATGACTGAACACATATAAAGCTGGAGCCCTGACCATTTAGAGCTTCTTCTGTGGAAGAACTATGCATTCACCAGTAAACAAAAGTAGATTCATCTTTTTTTTTTTTTTCCTCCTGGACACCATTTCCTCTCTCACACTGTTGCTCAAATTGGATGGAGTCTAAGGTCCTTTGAGGAAATTTTTGTTTAATGACTCAAAATAAAATAGGAAGAGTCTAAAGTGCTAAAAATACTTCTAGATAAAAGGTATAAGATCATGCCAGAAAGGATAGTAATTTTATCTAACAACTGCCTGTTCACCCCTTTTTTGTTCATTAACTAATCTCCAAATTCCTGACTAAATCCCTTTTGTAAGCCAGAATGTGAGCTAAAAACTGGGATTTTAAAAAATTTTCATTTGAAATCCAGTTAGTTAACATATATGGTTGTATTAGTTTCATGTGTACAATATAACATATAGCACTCAGTGCTCATCATGACAAGTGCTCTAATTAACCCCCATCACTTATTTAATCCATCACTCCTTTCAGATCCCCTCAAGTAACCATCAGTTTGTTCTCCGTAATGAAATGTCTGTTTCTTGCTTTGTTTCTCTTTCTATGTCTTATTATTTCCCCTTTGCTTGTTTGTTTTGTTTCTTTTATTCCATATATGAGTAAAGGTATTTGTCTTTCTCTGACTGACTTATTTCACTTTTAGCATTATACTGTCTAGTTCCAACCATGTTATTGCAAATGGCAAGATTTCAGTCTTTTTTATGGCAGAATAATATTCCATTGTATATAGATACCACTTATTCTTTATTTATTCATCAATTGATGGATACTTGGGCGCTTTCCATATCTTAGCTTTATAAATAATGCTGCTATAAACATAGGGGTGCTAGCATCCCTTTGAATAAGTTTTCTTATATTCATTGGGTAAATACACACCAACAGGATTGTTGGATCACAAAGGACTTCTATTTTTAAATTTTATGGAAATTCCATACTGTTTTCAAATATGGCTGTATCAGTTTGCATCACCACCAACAGTTCACAATTGTTACTTTTTCTTTTTTTTAAGATTTTATTCATTTGACAGAGAGAGATCACAAGTAGAGAGAGAGAGAGGAGGGAGCAGGCTCCATGCCTGGCAGAGAGCCCGATGTGGGACTTGATCCCAGGACCCTGAGATCATGACCTGAGCTGAAGGCAGAGGCTTAACCCACTGAGCCACCCAGGCAGCCCCCACAAGTGTTACTTTTTCACATCCTCTCCAACACCTTTTGTTTCTTGTAGTGTTGATTTTAGCCATTCTGACAGGTGTGAGGTGGTATCTCTTTCTAGTTTTGCTTTGCAATTTCCTGATGATACATGATGATGGACATCTTTTCATGTATCTACTGAACATTTGAATGTGTGCTTTGGGGAAACACTTGTTCATGTCTTCTATCCATGGTTTTATTGGATTATTTGTTTTTGGATGTTGACTAAAAACTGGATATTAAGTAACACACAAGACAGGTTTCCTTGAGCTTAAATTTTATTTGCATGAGTATCATTAACAGGAAAAAATATGCATATGGGTATGTACAAGTATGTTTATGTATACATCTATCTATCTATCCTCTATCCCATGTCTTCTAATTGTGGTAAATCCTGTAAGGTGGGGAATGGGATAGTCTGAAGAAATATGCTTCTGGATATGCTGGGTAAGCAAATTTAATTGCACTCAGATGCATTGGATATAAGTGAATCACTCAAATGAGTTATTTAATATTATATAGAAACAAATTAAAAGTTTATGTAGTTGAAAATAATAGGTAGTTAAAATAATTTTTTTGTTTGTTGTTTTTGTGTCTTTTTTTGTTTATATATACTATGGTGTGAATGTTTATGTCTCCCAAAATCATGTTATGGAATCTAACTCTGGAAGTGATAGTATTAAAACTTAGGGGCCTTTGGGAGGTGATTAGGTCATAAGTGGGATTACAGTCCTTTTAAAGGAGACCCCAGTGAGTTCTCTTGATTCATTCATCATGTACGTTTACAGTGAGAAGATAGCCATCTATGAGGAAGTGGGCTCTCCCTGGATCTGCCCATTCCTTAATCTTGAACTTCTCCGTTCTAGAACTGTGAGAAATAAATTCCTGTTCTTTATAAGCTATTAAGTCTATATCATGTCCGTTATAGCAGCCTGCATGCAGAAGGACACTATGACCTAAAATGAGAGCAATAAATATAAAGTTTCAGTAAAGTCAGTTGGTACAATGTTTTTTTTTTTTTTTTACTTAGAGAAGCCATGCTGCTTCATGTTAAACCTTGATATTGTATATGTTTCTTGAAGGGCCACTTCTTACTCCTTTGTGTGTTTTCCACAAAGTCCAGGATGATGCCTTACATAAAGGTAATATTTTATAAATACTGTTGGAAATATATACTTCTCTAAAATCTTATTTTGCCTACAGATTACTTGGATCCACTTTGCCTTGTGTAGAATATTTGAAATATATTAAGTACAGAATGTCTCTCTAAATAACATTTAGAATCATCATTAGTTTATGACTCCTGACTCATTTGTTTATGCAGTGATACTTACTTCAAGAACACTGAAGTTTGTAATATATTTTGAATTAATCACCAAGCTAGTTTATTTTAACTTATGAAAAAATAATTTCTCATGTTGGTTTAATTCTGCTCTTATGTTATGGTCATGACATTTTCATTAAAATAAAGTAGAAAATAGAAGTAAATAATTAATGAAAAATAATAAATAATAAATAAAAAATAAAAGCAAATCTCTTGTGAAATGTTAAACTTTTCTTACTTATTTTGTTTTGCTTTTCCTCTACCATGCTGGCAAAGCTGTATGTTGCAGATAAGTATAATTTTCTAGGTGCTAGGTTTGTTACTTTTACTAAAATTTTCAAAATATAAGGAGTTGAATAGTCATGGATTGTTTATTAAACTCCTTATCTACACATATAAAAATAAAACAATGATGGTGACCTGGGTATTTCTAAAATTGTATTCTGTTTTTCCATATTATGGTTTACAATGTAATTAATAAAGATTCTGCATATATTAACATCCATCCCCTTCTATCTCATCTGTATGTCCATACAGAGCATGTATGATTTCTATTCATTTCTATGTTGTGGTGAAGAGATTGTCTGAAGTAGCCTATATTTATGCAGGTAGATCTTAAGCTACGGTGCTCTTGTTTATTTGCTTGTTCGTGATCAGTATGTCTGAAAGATGATAACTATTGCATCAGGTGTGACGATTAAAAAATATTATTGTTGCCTGATACACTGTGATGAAATAGGTAAGTCGATTCATAATTTGTTAATTAAATTAGAAAAGAAATTCCTTTGGATTTGTTCTTTATTAAAGTTTTTTTTTTAACGAATTCCTTGGGATGTTTTTTGTGTAATATATATCACATGCCTCAACCTTTAAATTTGAATGTAGAAAAGAGTTATCAGAATGAGCCTAGAAAATATTGTTATGGGGGCGCCTGGGTGGCTCAGTGGGTTAAGCCGCTGCCTTCGGCTCAGGTCATAATCTCAGAGTCCTGGGATTGAGTCCCACATTGGGCTCTCTGCTCAGCAGGGTGCCTGCTTCCTCCTCTCTTTCTGCCTGCCTCTCTGCCTACTTGTGATCTCTCTCTGTCAAATAAATAAATAAAATCTTAAAAAAAAAGAAAACATTGTTTTGAAATATTTTTGTTCTGTTATATTATGTTAACTTAGGAAATAATGGTAGTTATTTTTATTAGCATTTCCTACTTTCCACATGCCCTTACAGATGAGATATCATGTTTTTCCTACTCTTTTTATCGTGGTTGTTATATTCTTCATGATCAATAACAATCAATAAAAATTCATAACATTAATTTTCTTTGGGAAAGTGATATTTTAGCAAGAATCCATGACCAAAAATTTTAGCTGTTGTTCTTCCAGGAGATGAGACTATCAATGTTCCCGAAATTTCAAGAAATAGAACTTATTAATTGTGTTGGTTGATGTTTATTGTCTCTGAACTTAGAGGTGCATAATTCAATTTAAAATTTATTTTGGGGGCGCCTGGGTGGCTCAGTGGGTTAAAGCCTCTGCCTTTGGCTCAGGTCATGATCCCAGGGTCCTGGGATCGAGCCCCGCATCGGGCTCTCTGCCTAGCAGGGAGCCTGCTTCCTCTTCCCTCTCTCTCTGCCTGCCTCTCTGCCTACTTGTGATCTCTATCTGTCAAATAAAATAAATAAAATCTTAAAAAAAACGGAGTGGACCTTATGGGGGTGCTTATCTGAAATTGAGGGACATTATAAAAAAATAAAAAATAAAATTTATTTTGAATTGAAAACAAGATCTTACTGAAGTTTAGGCATCCCACTTTATATCAGGCCTCCAGTACATTCTAATTTATTTATAGAAAATATCATAAACATGAATGACACTTTTCCTATTGCACTTATATGAAACTGCAATGACTCAAAGATGTCAGATTTGAAAAGCACTACCTTTCTATAATTTCTGTTTCCTAGGAGGAATGGATATACCATTTTAGCTCAATTATCCAACAGTATTCAAAACCACCATGAATTTTAAAACATAGTTATTACATCCTAAAAATCAAGTATGAAAATGTATAAACAACCAAATCTCTATCTGTAAATGAAATACTCCCACACAGACGGGTTTTAAAACTTTCTAACTTAAGGAATTTGATAGCACAGACTCAGGGTAGTAGTTTCAGTGCCTACAGTATACTTTCAGGGAGAGAGTAATGTAAGCTCTGAGTCACTTTCTGCCTAGAGATGACCTAATAGTGGTTCTGGCATTGTTTGTTTGTTTTTGAAAATACGTTCCTGGGCGTCATTCAGAAAATGCAGAGTTTGGCATCTATATAAATTAAGGATGATCTTTTTGAACTTTTGTCTTTCATTACATCAAATTACCATAATTGGACAGAAATTCCACTAAATTAAGCATTGTTAGGAAATGTGTAAATTGGAGCTACTCAAATTAGTTGCTCTTTGAACTATGTGCTGTTGGTTCAGGATTAGATAAGGATTTTGAAGGCAAACCTAAATCATTGCTTCTTTTTGAGAGATTCTCAGCATATTTTCTTAAAATTAGCTGAAATAAACAATGTGTTTAGTCGCAAAGTGATTTGCATTTTTGCACAAACTCCCTATCTCCTTGAGAATTATAACAGATATTTCATGAAACATCATTGATCTTTACTTTGTTACACTGCTGTAAAGTACATTCAGAGTTGCCAGTTAAAGGTGTTAGTGTTGAGATGAAATTTCATGCATTTTTCTTCACTTCCATGCAAATGAACACAGTAATTTATTAAGACACAATGAAGAAAAAAAAATTGACAATGAGTTCCAGATTTCAAAAATCACTTGCCATTCAATCCAAATTGTGAGTTTGATCGGTTACTGAACACTTTATAATGCACCCCCGGTAATTTTACAGAGATTACTTTTTTCTTACCAATTCTTGATTATTCTGTCTTGCAATGCAGAGAAAGCTAACTAATTTAAAGAGTGCTGTGAAGTGTGTAAACCTGGTGATTCACAGACATGTACCCCTGGGTATAAAAATATATGGTTATAAAAAATAAAAATTAAAAAAAAAGAAAAAAGAAAAAAGAAAAATAAAATAAAATAAAATAAACTTCCGTTAATTTTGATTGTTATAAACTTAAAATTGACTAATTTCCATATACAGAGTTTAAAATGTTCACAATTTACATTAAATATACATTCTGTGTATACCTTGGAAAAATTATACTGAAAATTGAAATTAAAATGATGTTGTATATAGCTGCAAGAAGCCGCCTGTCCCATTTCATCTTACTATATAAGTTGTGTAGGTAATTTATAAAATCCCTGCTGCATAACAAATCTATTTTTTGTTGGAATGGGTAGTAATGTTTCTTCTTATTTCGAAATAAGAGTTGGTCTATGAGTGCCTCTGCAACTGTATTTTTCCTAAGTGGCTTCATGGTCTTGAACTGAGAAAGCTCAGAGCATTAAACATCAAAGTAATATATTTTGACATAATTAGACATCAAGGAAATGCAATTAAAATGACACTGAGATATCACTACACACTTACCAGAATGGCTAAAATAAAATATAATGACAAGCCCAAAAGAAAAAAATATACCATTTGATGATACACAATGGCAAGTTGTACCATAACTTAACCATCTCAGACTAGTGTAGTGTTAAATTTGTTTTTCTAAGCCATGTTTTGGGTCACTTACCACTTTTCAAGGATATAAAGTGCTATCATTTTACTTAAAACTGTGAAATTTGGTCAGATTTAAATTTCAATTTATGTTAAAACATTCTGTAAACTGTGTTAGACTTTGACATTTGTTCCCTCAGTTCAGTGAATAACACTATATCATATTCTGAAAAATACGCTAATTTTTTATTATTTTGAAAAATATCCCTTTTTCCTCTTATGGTAATTATTAATATGAATTAATAGTAGAATTTGATATGGTCCAATATGACCATAAATACTTTATTGTATATTATCAAATTTAATAATGAATATAATGTACTTCTTTGGACAATTTTTAAAGACCAGTCTACTCTTGAAACAAAAAAAAATGGAGATGCACTTCTTTAGTTCACACAAATTTCATTTTATTATATATGACCTCAGATAAATTTCAACAAATCATAATTTATTAAAATCATGTCTACTTAAAAATCTCATAGAAGAGTTAAACCATCAAAAATAAAAATAAACACACACAACACACACACATCACCCATGTATTGGCAAATCACAATTGCTGTAACAATACATTAGGCATTCCACAGTTAAGGGCTATCAAAATTTCCATCAGTGACAAAAAGATTTGTATCCAAATGGACTGATTTGCCAGAATCCAAGAAAAAGTCTCCTAGGATTTATTTAAAGGTAAATATTTGAACAAATACTTCTTAAATTTAGGAAATTCAGAACATACGATTAAAGAATATTTGCAGTGCAGACTATATTCAATCCTTCCTTCAAAATGTGCCTTTGAGTACATAATTCTGTTTTCTCGATCTAAATTGAGCTGTCTTCCAAGGAAGTTTTCCAAAATGTGTGTCTCTGTGTGATAAATGTTCTAAGACCTAACATGCTTCATTGTATTTTTACTGTGCTCTCAAATTTAATCAATAATTTGGATTGATGTATAATACCTAGTTTCAAATATCTTTTCCATCTATAAAAACTCCCAGCTGTCTCTTTATATGCTATTACTATTGAGAATTGTGCTGTCAGTATTATTCTTGTACATTTTAGGTGATCTGTTCTTCTCTTGGGCATCATTTATGCTCTTCTCTGTTTTTGATATTCTTAAAACTCACCATAATGTATACGAGTGGTTTTTAGTGTGTGTAGTTTTTGTTTTGTTTTGTTTCTGATATCTCATGTTTGGCATCATTTTAAGTCTGGTATCTTTTATCTTTCTTTAATTCTCCAAAATTTATCTCAGTACTTATTTAAATATTTTCTTTATTTTTTTTTCTCTTCTGCTGTATTTGGGCAGAAGTCATTAATTTGTTTGTTTGTTTTTCCCAACTCATTTATTCATTTTACAGCTATATTCATCTTAGTCTCCATTTATTGTATTCTTTATTTCAACAATTTTCACTTAATTTATATTCACAGTATAGTATCTTTCTTTTCCTTGTATATGTATATCATTATTTTATCATATACTTTTAAGCTATTTTTAAAAATATTTTATTTATTTATTTGACAGTGAGAGATCACAAGTAGGCAGAGAGGTGGGCAGAAAGAGAGGAAGGGAAGCAGGCTACCTGCTGAGCAGAAAGCTTGATGTGGGGCTTGATCCAGGACTCTGAGATCATGACCTGAACGGAAGGCAGCGGCTTAACCCACTGAGCCACCCAGGCGCCGCTTTTAAGCTATTTTTTTAAAAGTACAGTCATTCTTTTTTTTTTTAAGTTTTTCTTTATTTATTTATTTGACAGAGAGAGATCACAAGTAGACAAAGGGCAGGCAGAGAGAGAGAGAGAGAGAGAGGGAAGCAGACTCCCTGCTGAGCAGAGAGCCTGATGCAGGACTTGATCCCAGGACCCTGAGATTATAACCTGAGCTGAAGGCAGTGGCTTAATCCACTGCGCCACCTAGGCGCTCCTAAGCTATTTTTTAAATTCCTGTTCCAATAACACTTGGATTGGCATATAAAGTTAACCACATCATATTTTTTAGGTAAGTAATTGTACTTTTTATGTGCATAGTTATTTTGGTCCATGAGTTCAGCTCTTCTTAGGATCATCAAATCTCTGTAAAGTCTGGGTATGCTAGGATTTCCTAAGCAACAATAAAATACATTGAAACCTGGTAGCTTAATTATAATAATGTTTTCTTTCTCAATCATTCACAATAGTATTCCATTCTGAGTAGCTTCCTTCTATTTTGCAGCTATAGTGTTTGGAAAAACTTGAATTATGATATTACTGTGATAATGTGAATTAGTCAGGGTTTTTCAGAGAATCGGGAAGAGAAAAAAAGGAAGATATTCTCCAGGGCCAACTCTAGAAGTGACTATTAAAACATCTGTCCAAATTCAATTGAACAAAACTCAGAAATGCCATCTCCAGTGAAATACAAAAAAGATTATATATAGTTCTGGGCACACACATCTCATTTGACCCAATGATGTATATCAATGAAAGACTGAAGGCCAATCACCACTCCATGGGAGAATTTAAAAATAAATTTACTAATGAGGCCAAGAATTCAGAATCACCAATACTTCAGAACTAATAATAACTGCCTTCACTTGATGTTATTCTATAAGATAAATCCTACGGTCAAGTTTCAATTTTAAATTCTTAAATCCTTATGAAGAAGCATCATTTGGAGGGAGCAGTTTTCATAATTTATCATCCATCAGCCTTTTTTAAAAGATTTTATTTATTTATTGGACACAGAGAGAGAGAAAGAGAGCGAGAGAGAGAGATCACAAGTAAGCAGAGAGGCAGGCAAGCAGGGAGGGAAGCAGGCTTCCTTTTGAGCAGTGCCCGATGTGGGGCTGGATCCCAGGACCCAGAGACCATGACTTGAGATGAAGGCAGAGGCTTAACCCACCACCCACGTGATGAGAGAGCCACTCAGGTGCCCCTCATCCATCAGTCTTAATTGATTGGAGGAAAATGTGTGGAGGAATAATGCCTTAGGGAGCTAATCTCTCTAAAGAATTTTCAAGTCTTTACCCCTTCAAGGTTTTGTACAGTTCTGATAGCCTCTAAACATCCAGCGGATTTCTACAGTGACAGGCCTGTTAAAACCTGTCTTCAAACCAGGAATAGAGCTTGAAACATACCAGTCAAGGGCAACTTTGAGTATTTTAAGGCGTTTATCATCATTTCTTTGTTTTTGGTTAATATCTGAAATAGTTCCATATTACACTTGCATAATTTCTCCAGAGCTGACTTTGAAGGAGGCATTCAGTTCCAGCTAGTTCCATATTTTGGCAAGAACTATACTTCTATATTAAAAAAAAAAAACATATTTTAGGGCGCCTGGGTGGCTCAGTGGGTTAAAATCTCTGCCTTCGGCTCAGGTCATGATTCCAGGTTCCTGGGATTGAGTCCCACAGTGGGCTCTCTTCTCAGCTGGGAGCATGCTTCCATTCCTCTCTCTCTGGCTGCCTCTCTGCTTTCCTATGATCTCTGTCAAGTAAATAAATAAAATTTTTAAAAAAACATATTTTATACCAGTTATTCATGTTTATTAACTAAGATATCACAATACAAATAATACAAACAGTTGCTCTTTTTTAATACCTTCAACCAAGATAAAAAAATATGTCATATTTTCTCCAAAAATTTTATATCATCTGATAGGTCAGATATATATAAAATTACATTTAAAGTTTTAAAAATATCAGCAAATATTTTCATTTAAATGCCAATTTGAAAAGAAATCTACTTTTCCAAACACGACTTTTTTTTTAAAGATTTTATTTATTTATTTGACAGAGAGAGATCACAAGTAGGCAGAGAGGCAGGCAGAGAGAGAGGAGGAAGCAGGCTCCCTGCTGAGCAGAGAGCCCGATGCGGGACTCGATCCCAGGACCCTGAGATCATGACCTGAGCCGAAGGCAGCGGCTTAACCCACTGAGCCACCCAGGCGCCCCCAAACACGACTTTTTATCCTATTTATTTTGAATTTTGTCAACAACTGATAAAATGTTTAGCGAGACTATAAATGTTAGATCGAAAAAAATGATTAATAGATGTAGGTTCAAATTATTATGTTCCATTAAAAATGATTTAGTCTTTGATGAACATCTGTTTGGTAATATGTTGTATCCAGATATAGTCAATTAAAGACATATATAAAATTATAGGGAAATGACATCTTCCGTTCCATTATGAGTAGAGCTTTTAAAATGCTATTTGTCACAACCTGTCATCTTGTCATTATGTAGCATTATGTAGCAATTAAAAAATGTATACTCTTCACTTAGAAGTCTTTTGGAAATCTAAAATATGACTTTCTATGGTTTGTGTCTCCATATTGCTTTATTGCCAGTTAAAACAAATCCACATGCTTTGATTCAAAGGTAATAAATTCCTCTTATTTGGAAAAAGGATGTTTATTTTTGTTCTCTCACCCTTAGCAGGTGGTTTCATTTTAGCACACTTCAGAGTTATAATTTCATGCTTATTAAAAACATTTATTTTGATCTACATAGATGAATGAAACTTTTATTTGATTAAATTATTTGCCAAAATATCTGTGATTTTTATTTTTATTTTTATTTTTAAAGATTTTATTTATTTATTTGACAGAGAGAGATCACAAGTAGGCAGAGAGGCAGGCAGAGAGAGAGGAGGAAGCAGGCTCCCTGCTGAGCAGAGAGCCCGATGCGGGACTCGATCCCAGGACCCTGAGATCATGACCTGAGCCGAAGGCAGCGGCTTAACCCACTGAGCCACCCAGGTGCCCCAAATCTGTGATTTTTAAAAATGTATTTCCTTTGAAGGGTTATTTTAGAGCATTCAAAGAGGATCTAAGAGTGTGGTATTATGCAGTTTTTAAGTAGGTATGAAATGGTTAATTATAGGATTGTTTCTTTAAGGCTTATGTATATTGTCCATTATATGCTATAAAATATTTTGAAAGTAAATTTAAGGTATGTTTTACGTAGTTTATTTTTTTGGAAAAAAATATTGAAATGACTTATGAAATTCAGTATACTCTCAACATTAATTTATTTTGAAATTTACCAGTTGTGTACTGAACTATTATAGGGCAGATATTACTTCAGACTACACTGGTAAATGAAATACTTGGCTTTGTAGAACTTTTATTTTAATGGGTGAGACAATTCAAAGCTATAAACCTTAATAAAAATGGCATAGTGCATTCAAAAAGGAAGAGTACAATGGGGAAAAAGAAAAATTCGATCAGGGTGAGAAAAATCAAGGTTGCTAGGCAGGGGATGGGGAGTTAAAATTTTTAATAGAAAGATCAGGGTAGTTACAATGAAGCTGACAATTGAACAAATGTATGGAAAGGTGATGAATTTGCGCAGAACTATCAGCAATAAGGTCACTCCAGACAAAGGAATTGGCTATCTTGAAGGCCATAAGGTTGGATCATGCCTGGCATATCTGAGGAATAGCAAGGAGGCCATTGTGAGTGACTGAAGAGTAGCAGGAAAAGAGGTCACAGAGGTTAAATGAGTGGCTAGATCATGTAAAGCTTAGAAGTCATTGTAAAACTCTGGCTTTTATATTTGGAAACTTACTGTGTGATAGAATTTTTGCTAATAACTGAGAGTTCAAATGTCCATAAACTTTCAAGGATTCTTATTCTAGTAAGACAGAATAAAGAGAAAGAGTTCATATTTTCACATGGTGTAAGAAATGCTCGGAGATTCAAGTGTAGGAAGCTATGGGAGCACAGAAGAAGGCACTAAAATCACACCATATATTTGATGACTGTGACTATATATAAATTTGTATTTTAGATTTTTTGTAGTCATGGAATCACACAGTATATACTATTCATTGCCTGGATTTTCTTTTCTCAGCATCATTACTTTGAGATTCTCCAATTGTCTTTGCTCTATTGATGGACATTGATGAACATTTCCACTGTTTTCAATTCTTAAAAATAAAGCTGCTATGAAATTCATATACAAGTCCTTGTATGAACATAGGGTTTGTTTTTCTTGGTTAAATGCCTAGAATAAAATGGCTATTTGTGTAACTGCAACATATTTTTCATTTAAAAAAATTTTGAAACTATTTTCCAAAGTGGTTGTATCATGATATATGCCAACAACAGTTTAGATTTTTTGTTGCTTCTCAATCTAGCTCAGACCAAGTACAATTAGCCTTTATAATTTTAGCCATTCTAATAGATATGTAAGCATGTCTCATTATGATTTTAATTTTTATTTCTTTAATGTTTAAATGTTGAGAAATTGGCCATGTGCCTATAAGCCATCCATATACTTTTGGTGACATGTCTCTTCCATTATTTCCTTCACATGTAAAATTGGATACTCTGTTTGGTTATTAGTAAGGTTTTTTATTTTTATTCATTTTTAAATAATCAGAGTAGATGTCCATTATCAGATATTTAATTTGCAAATCCCTTCTCCATCTTTACGGTTTCTCAATGGAGCTTTGATAGCTGTGTCTTTCAAGAAATATGCTACTTCTTTCCTGGTACACGGAGGTATGACTACAACATTATCAATGTTGACCTTTGCAAAGAAAATCATCCTTAAGATATATGTAGTCTGCAGTTGTTGGGAGTGTTCACCATCCTTGCCTCTAACTCATCTCTCACTGCCCACACATTCAGGTATAGGGGAATATTGATTGACAAAATATTAATTGCCAAATAACACTAGTTAGAGAATAAGAAAAATGCAGGCACCTGATTATATAATATTCCTTAAATAAAATATGTTTTTATAAGTGCTATTGGAAGTAAATTCCTCAATACTTTAATCACACAGAATGATGGAATCCTAGATTTTTTTCCCTTGTATTTACTAAGAAAATGATCATGCCTCAAGTATATTAAAATGGAATAGGGAAAATTAAAAATTGTTTTAAGTTGATTTGCGTGTGTTGTGCGTATGTGAGAGAGAAAGTGAGAGAGAAAGAGAAAGAGAGAAAAAGAGAAAGGGAAAGACAGAGAGGTGGCTGCAGTGAATTGATGAGTTGGAGGATAGATTTTAAAGTTTTGTCTTTTGCTTTCTACATTTCCTTTTCCTTAGGTTCAAGAGAACAATCAGTAATATCTCAGATGCCTGCTGGTAACATCAGCAGAAAGAGTTAGAGGTTCCTAGAAAATTATAGAAGAGATATAGTTTTCCTGACATAAGAAAAGTCATTTTTTGTCCCCAGCTATTTTCAATGATCTATACCCCACCTGTGTACTTGCCCAAGCACACTTCTTCCAAAACTTCCTGGGAGGTTCTTAAAAAGAAATGCAAAAACCACACTCCTTAAGGATTTTGAGGGAACAAGGCAATGGGAAAACTAACAGTCACCACAAGACCAGGAAATAGCCTAAGCTATTGAGACAATAAATCAGTGGTAAAACTCCTAGTGCTATTTCAAAAGCAATCAAGGCCTTGCATTCCTTTTCCCAGAAAATGAGCCCAAGACCCCATCTAGTTTCTATCTGCTCTTGAAGCCTGCAGAGTCCCTTTCCCTTGTCCAACAGTTACCCCTGCTTTATTCTAACGTTGACGTTTCTGCCCTCGGTGGAATACAAGCTTCATTTAGGTGAACATGCAATACATATTGCACAAATACATATGTGGATGTGCATGCATCCACAACCTTATGACCAACCATACATGGGATAATAAAACTCTCCCTTCTGAGTATTCATTTTAAATACTAAATAAAAATCTCTCTCCTGTTCAAACAGTCAAGGCTTTGGAACTTATTCCCTGTGAACTCCTTGTATGTTGTAAACAAAGATTCCTTTGTTTGACAACTCCACCTGTTTCTGTGATTCACCAAAGACTGACCTCAGTTAGTTCCGTTACTGTAATGTAATATCAAGCATATCTAGTTAGTTGATCATTTTGTTCAAGTCTTACATATCTTACCAATGTGATGACCATTTGTCTATGTAATCTTAAAATAAGGGTGTTGAAATTATTTTCCATTTGTCGTCCAAGGTAGAAGTTATGATTTTTGTTCTTAGTTTTTCCCTATATATCACCAAATCTGTTGTTACGTATTAAAAGTCAAGAATTATTATACTCCTGGGGCGCCTGGGTGGCTCAGTGGGTTAGGCCGCTGCCTTTAGCTCAGGTCATAATCTCAGGGTCCTGGGATCGAGTCCCGAATCGGGCTCTCTGCTCAGCAGGGAGCCTGCTTCCTCCTCTCTCTCTCTCTCTGCCTGCCTCTCTGCCTACTTCTGATCTCTCTCTGTCAAATAAATAAATAAAATCTTTAAAAAAAAAGAATTTTTACACTCCCTGATGAATTCATCCTTTTACTCTTCTGTAATTTTGACTTGATCTTTATGTCTGATAATGAAATTTGCTTTAAAATCACTTTTCATTATCTTGATATAACCACCAAAGTTATAGTATGATTAGAGTTAATATAGCATATTTTTTCTTTTACTTTTTAAAGCACTTCTATATTGAATCCTGACAAAGAAACAAAACAACTTTTTAACTCTGGAAGCATCTTTCTAAATTATCTTTTTTTTTTTTTTTTTAATGAAGCAGTAGCAATTTTTGTTAAGGGACTTAAACTGAAAGTAGGTTTAGAAATTTATTTATTTATTTATTTATTTAGTAAAAGATTTTATTTTATTTATTGACAGCAAGAGAGAGAGAGAGAGAGAGAGAGAGAGAGAGAGAGAAGAAGCACACAAACAGGGGGAATCATGTGCAAAGGGAGAGGAAGAAGCAAGCTCCTTGGGGTGCAAGTAGTCCCATGCAGGGCTGGATCCCTGTACACTGGAATCATGACCTCAGCCAAAGGCAAACATCTGCTTAAACAACTAAGTCATCCAGGCACCCCTAGAAAATTAAAAAAAAAAAAAAGACCTTTTAAAAACATTTTGTTTCTTTCTTGTTTTTTTTTTTAAATATTTTATTTATTTGACAGACAGAGAGACAGGAAGAGGAACTATAAGCAGGGCAGAGGGAAAAGGAGAAGCAGGTTTCCCACTGAGCAGAGAGCCTGATGTGGGGCTCCATCCCAGGACCCTGGGATCATGACCTGAAAAGAAGGGACACTTCTTGGAGGAAGCCACACAGACACCTCTTTTCTTTGTTTTTAATATATGGCAACTGATGCTTCCCAGCCACGAGGAGCATATTACCCATTGATTAAATCTTTGATAACAACCTATTTAAAAAGGTGTGTAAATATATACTTACTCAGATTTATACACTTTGTGTTTTCTTCATAGTTTGGGGCTGGACCCCATGGTCACAACACTGCTTCCAGTCTTTGCCTTCCCATCTTTTGATACCAGGTATTTGGTCAGCAAAGCAAATTAGTATCAAAATTAATAAGCCCTTGGCACCATATCTCTGGAGCAGGGCTTGCTCTTAGCCAAGGCCCAGAGCAGTTGACATCCCCTCGCTAGTGCTATAGCCCCAAGGACTAGGTCCCTGCCACCAGAACTCAGTCTTACATGTTATGCTAAGCAGACAAAACCAAAACAGGAAAGCTCTGACAGCTTTCACTGGCATGCCTCATCTCCAACTCCCTCGACATCTAGGCAGTACCAGATGACAGGGAGGGGTCTTGGTCCAACATATGGGAGGGAAGGAAGTAGCCACGAGCAAGTACCTGCCTCTCTGTTCCTTTCTTTCATGAGCAGGTTGTAAGGAGGAGGAAGAGGAAGGGGAAGAGAGGTGAACTTCAAGGGGTGAAGGCCTCAGGTAGGCAGCTGGCTCCTGCCAGTAGGAAAGGGACAAAGGAGAAGGCAGTGAGTCTTGCAGGGAGGGTGGGGGGTAAGGGTTACAGCTTATGACAGAATCTGGACAGGAGTAATAGGGATACTAGTCATTTGAGTCCACCATTGGCAAGCTGGGCTGGGTGTCAGGGCAGATAGGCCTCCTTGGGCAACGGCACATGAGAGAAGGTGGAATTCTTCTCTGAGGAGCAGGTGAAGCTTTGGGTGTTGGGAAAGCATAGACAGTATTGTTCCAGGGCCAAGGACAGGTCCGGTTACTCCTGGTTGGAGGTCAAGGACACAGTATGATCCAGGTCTTCTACCAGCAGCTTGAAGGTACCACATGCCAGCCACCCCTCATTATTGTGTATAACTCTCTGGTGCACTTATTGGCTTATCCATCAAATGACTCCTTCAGCAGCTTAAAAACCACCTCCACAGGCACTCCAGGATATGGGAGGCTTCCAGAGTGAAAATTTTGCACAGGATCACCCCAAAAGACCAGAAGTCACTCTGGTGGATGTAGATCTGGTCAAACATGGCCTTAGAGACCATCCAGTTCACAGGCAGTCCACTATTGGTTCTCAATTTATAGTAACTGATGTGGTGATATCTCTGGCAAGGCTGAAGTCTGAGATCTTCATCATGTTGTCCTTTGTCACCAGCACTTCCCTGGTGGCCAGGTCTTGGTGTATGCACTTCTTGGAGGCAAGGTACTCCATGCCTCAGGCTACCTGGTAGGCACAGGATACCGGGTGCTTGGAGGAGAGTTGCTCTGCTGCATTGTGGCTGATATTGTAACAGTACTCCAGGTCAGGAGGCCTCTGGGCCTGCAGGTACTCCTGTATGTTGTCTTTGGAGGCATATTCCATGATAGTGTACGAAGGACCATCCTGTGTGCAGGACCCAGCAGGTTGATGGTGTCCTTGTGCTGTCCAATCATCTTCATCATCTCCATTTCTGAGATTAGGTTTGACAGGTCTTTCTCTGCTGCATCTGACTTCAACATCTTCACAGACACTTTAGTCAAATGGTTGGATTTGTCTTTGTCCAGCCCAATGGCCTCCTCCAACACCACCTGCCCAAAGTAGGCCTCTCTTAGGGGTCTGCCTAAACTGCCTACAACCAGCCTGCCTCAAGGCAGTTATGAACTCTAGATTATCCTCAAAAACATTAAACCACAAGCTAAAAATTCTCTTCACTAGGTCTCTGTCGCAGGTCTAATTTTCTTATCTTTCATCATTTATCTTTTTCCTAATTCTTATTTTCAGTATAGTTTATTTGGCTTCCAGGTGTTTCCCCGGGTTTCTGTATGCTGTTTCATAGGGAAGAATTATCCTGTCATAAAATTATTTCTTGAGCATTCATTACATCTCTCAGTTAAAATGGGTTCTTTTATGGTATTGATTCATTTGAGTTTTCTCAAAATGGGAAGAATTTTCAAAATGGTGTTTTCCTCAAGGTTCAGAGTATGTCTTAGCCTCATCTTTACTCTTTTTGAAATTCACTTTTCAAATTCTTGTCCCTCTTTTTATCTTTTTAAATTAAAATGTTTCCTTTTACTATTTTTTTATTTGAGTGTAGTTGATAGTCAGTGTTACATTGGTTTCAGGTTTTCAATATCTCCATACATTATTCTATGATCACTACAAATATAGCCGCCATCTGTCACCATATAACACTATTATAATATCATTGACTATATTCTCTACACTGTCCCATATCTCTTTTTAAAATCTCTGATTTTTATGTTTTCTGTTATTCCAATTTTGGACCTCATTTTACTTGGTTACTTTAATAAAATATGCCTGATTACACACTCTATGCTGAAAACCATAGCATTTGATTTATAGTAGTCTTCTTCTTCTTCTTCTTCTTCTTCTTCTTCTTCTTCTTCTTCTTCTTTCTTCTTCTTAATTAACATATAATGTATTATTAGCCCCAGGGGTACAGGTCAGTGAATCGCCAGGTTTACACACTTCACAGCACTCACCACAGCACATACCCTCCCCAATGTCCAGTTACTCCCACTTATTCGTGAGCTCACAAGCCCCATGGTACACACTCTCCATGCAGCCTGCTCTCTCTTTTCTAGCACTGGCCTCCGTTTCTAGCTGTGGTTGTGTCATGGATGTCCTTCCCCAGCCAGCCTCCAAGCTCTCCTTCCCTTTAGCTCCAACACCTGACACAGTGCCTGGCACGTAGTAAGCCCTGGCTAGCTTCTAAGAGCCTCACTGAGGGACTGAAAGCATTTTAAAAATGTCACCACGTAGGCTCCAAACTGTAGGCAGAAAAAGCTTTGCCTGGATTGACATTTTAGAGACGTATTGGTCAAGTTGGATGTGTTCACTGACTTTGCCTTGTAAAATTAAAAAAAAAAAAAGGACCTCTGTATCGCTTCGCATCTACCGAAGGCGCATGTATACTACTAGACCACGTTATGAGCTTAATGGAAGGAGACAAGATGTTTTCGCTAAGAAAATGTATAAGACTGTTGAGGTCAAGTGGCAGGAAACAGTCCGTTTGTTGGAGCATTGCTATCTTACTCTATCACAGCCACTCTTAAAAATCTGACACGGGGTGAGTCAGAATTGTCTGTCGGAGATGAGTTAGATCTGGCTCATGTTCCTACAGACATGAAAGCCAGAAACGAAGAAGGAGGCTTTGAAAGCGTGGGTTGAGGAGGCCGTGTGGTTCACTGCGATGAGCTAAGTGCCCAGGGCCACCAGCAGACATGCTGGCCTGTGTCCCTCCTTTGTTCTGGGGTCCCTCTTGCACCATGTGGTGAGGCTGGTGGCTGGGAGCAGCTCAGGACAGGACCTGGTGGCATCTTACCTCTCCCACCCTCCTGTGGGCTCCAGTAGGTCCCAAGGGACAGCCTGCCTTCCTTGAAAAGCCCAGTAGCACTGGGAGCAGAAACTGGGGCCAAAGAGTGAGCACCCTGTTTGACAAGCTGGAGCAGCCACCTCTTCTTCAGATGCAGGGGGAGCCCTGGCATGCTGACTCCTCCCTTCTCCCTTTCCCCTTTCCTCTCTTCCTCCCTCTTTCCTTCCCCTCTCTCCTTCCCTGGTGGTGCCCTTTCCCAATGCCCACTTCATCC
The DNA here is from genome assembly GCF_964662115.1 of Mustela nivalis. Classification (NCBI taxonomy): domain Eukaryota; kingdom Metazoa; phylum Chordata; class Mammalia; order Carnivora; family Mustelidae; genus Mustela; species Mustela nivalis. The sequence goes on from NW_028136539.1 coordinate 1,106,633, forward strand.
CTTTTCCTTTCTACATGCCTGTCTTCTAGAGTTTCTTCTCTTTCCTCCCCAATACTTCCCTTCATCTGAATCTCCTCTTTGGTTCCTTTGTCCCTGCTCTCTGCTCCTCCTCCCCTTCCCTGGCTCCTGTTCAGCTCCATGGCTAATGCAGGCAGAGCTGGATTAACATGCTCACTTGCTAGCTCAGCCACCCTCCAGAGAAGTCACTCTTCGGTGGCCACCTTCCTGACCCTCTGGTCGCTTCTCCACTTGTTCAGATATTGCTCTGAAGTCTGAGGAGGACAGAGCGGGGCTGCCACAGAAGCAGGCCAGAGGAGAAACCAAACCATGTGTCCACACTGTCCCCCAGCACTGCTGCTCTGAGAGCTTTCTGAGTCCTCAACAGGGTTAGGATTTAGGGGCTTCTTCAGAACCGGGAGTGAAAACAAGCATAGGTCAAAAGAAAAGCTACGGCCCCCACACAAAAATAATAATCACAAATGAAAACTATGTTAACTCTGAGTCCCAAAGTCGAAAAATTGCCTAGAATCTGTCACTAGAAAGCACCCAAGGCCTCACTCTCTGGGTTCTGGGTGCCCTGGGAATGGCAGGAGGCTCTGACAGGCGCGTGGGAGTGCGGAACTATGGGGGCTAGCCTGCCGGCTGGCAAGGGGGAGGAGGGGGTACCTCCTGTGGCGCCGTCCTGGCCCGACCCCCTGCGGACAGGGTGTGGCGCGGCCTCCGGGGTGGTCCTGGTGCCCTGGGGTTGGCGGGAGGCTGGGCCCTGACCACCCCACACCCCGCTCCTGTCCTGCGTTTTCTGCTTCAGGTGAGGGCGCCTCGCGGTGTCACTTTACCTGTGAGCAGAGGGTCCTCCAGAGAAGCCATGGGGCGGGGAGGGGCAGCAGGCGGCCTGAAGGCCTGAACGGGAACGGGACACCGCGGCGTCAGGGGCTAGGCTGCAGCGTGGGAGCACAGGGGCAGCGAGTATGGTGTGTCCTGCAGTCCCGAATGGGATGCAGCACAGCACCCTGGCGCTGTGCGCCCCTCCTTCCTGCCTGGGCAATTAGCAAAACCCCTGCTCAAGGCCGCCCCCGACCCGCCCCCCCCTTCCCTCCTGAGTCCTCTGAGAGCTCACTTCCAGCTTTGGAAATTAGCGAAGACCCTTCTCTGCTCCGGCCCCGCCCCCTAACTTCTGAAAACTGAGCCATGGCTGGGGTGCGGGGCTAAGCCCTGGCATGCTACTGCATTGCCAGCTCCAGCGCTGGGCAGCCTCCTAGCCTGGCTCCCTGAGCGGGTGTCCACGTGCAGCCTGGCTGCGAATAGATCATCAGTCTTAAACGCCGGCTGCACTCTTGGGTCAGTTTGCTGGCTTCCAGATTGCACCCAAAGCCAGGAACCAGCTTCCCCAGCACAGGCCTGGGCTGAGATGCCTGCCCTGGATCTGTCTGAGCAGTCTCCTTGACTCCAGGCAGGGATGGCACTTCGACCTGGATGTTTGGGTTTTTTGTTTGTTTTTTTTGGTCATTGGTTATTACATGACCTCCAAGGTAGGTTCTCCACAAAGGGAGTGAAAACAGGACGCCATATATAAGCATACAGCCATTCTAGAAAAATAGCTTGGGGTTCTCTCAGAAACGCGGCATTGGTCCTTGCACTATGGTTTAATAGAAAAGGGATTATGCACCAAGTTACTTAAATGAGCATAGGTTGAAATCGTTTACTGAGAGTAAATATTTTAAATAGTTATATTTTAACTAAATCTATCATCAATCATAAATCTATTACACGAAGGTTACAGGCAATTTAAAAGCAAGAGCACTCTCTTCAGGGTTTTAAATAACCCCTGTCTGTCTTGGCACATGAGAATGCAAAGATAGGAAATGGTTTGTAAAAGATCATATAATAGCTTTTACTAATTCTATTTATTTGACAGACAGAGATCACAAGTAGGCAGAGAGGCAGGCAGAGAGAAAGATGGGGAAGCAGGCTCCCCGTCAAGCAGAGAGCCTGATGAAGGGCTCGATCCCAGGACCCTGAGATCATGACCTGAGCCCAAGGCAGAGGCTTAACACACGGAGCCACCCAGGCGCCCCCAGATGAAATACATTTCTGACTTAGAAACTTCAGATAGAATTTTTTTGTCCATGATGACAACTGAAGAAAATGTGTCATCCCTAAACCTAACCTTAAACCCTACCAACGCTGAAACCTAAGCTGACCTTAAAGCCCAAACTAGAACCCTGAATCCCAAACCTGGAATGGAACCCAAAGCCTGTACCTGAGCCCTGGATCCAAGCCCTGAACCACGAACCCAAACCCTAAACCAGATCTCCAAGTCATGAAACCTGAACCCAAATCTCAGCATGAAGTCAAACCCCAAATTTGACCTTGAACTTTATCCCATAAGCCCTGAGTCTTAAAGCCTAAATCATAAACTTAAAGCCCTAAACTATAACTCTGTTCCCTTGTCCTTCACTCTAAACCCTCACCCTAACACTAAACCCAAAGCCTGATCTAGAACTCTGACTAAAACCTGAACCTGAACCCAAATTCAAACCCTTCACCACACTTTGCATATGCACTTGCCATTGATGGATATTTGCAGTTTCTACCTTTTGATTCTTGTGAACATTGTTTGGGTTGGGGGCTAGGGTTAGGGTCTTGGATTAGGGTAGGGTCCAGGCTTGAGACCAAGTTGAGGTCAGAGTGTGGGTCTGCATCAGGGCCATGTTCAGTGACACTGTTTGGGTCAAGGACTGTTGTAATTCCACATTGTTTCAAATTCATTGTTCCTTAGCTATTTGGGGGGAAGTTGGGGGGTATTGGGCTCCATGCAGCTTGAATTTCCGGAATGAAATGGCATCAGCTGGACCCGGGGAGGGAGCAGGACCTTCCACTGAAGGGTGAGCTCCCACAGTCCTGCACTGCCTTGCACCACCTGCAGATGGCGCCAGACCCCAGCTCCCGCCCTGAGCCCAGGCTGCACAGCCACAGCTGGGACCTGAGCCCCGCCTCTTCAGGACCCACTGTGGAGACTTCTGGAGAATGTGGGGCGCCTCCCACCCTGACAGGACAAGCTGAGGAGGGTGTGGCTCTGCATCCACACTGACCGGACCCGTTGTGGAGGACGCGCCCACACTGGCAGCAGTCCAACCTCCTAAGGACCAGATGCTGGAGGAGCTGAGGAGAAGCCGCCTGAGTGGACTGTCAAGGGTTTCGTGGCCTCAGGACCCCACAGAGGAAGGGCGCCCTGTGTAGACACTGGGGCTTCCGTCGTTTTGTGTGAGGAGACGTGGCCTCCTGCTGTGCTGTGCACGGGGCTGTGGGGTCCCCCCTTTCTGGGCTCCGGTGATCCTAGGTCCTCGTCTGTGTTTGTGTGCTCGCGGATTCGGTTCCTGTGGGTCCTCAGATGGTCTGCAGTCAGGGAGCATCAGCCTTCTTCGGTGCTTGTGCTCTCCCCACCTCAGCCCTGCGGGGTCCTTCCCGTGTCCACACCCACTCCAGGCTTGCGCCGAGTCCAGAAATTCGGGAGCCAGAGTGAGGACTCTGTAGACGGTTTTGGGGAGAGTAGGTATTTTCCCAGTGTGGGTTCTACCCTGAGCACAGTGCCTCCCCATCTCCGTGTGTACCCCTCCCTGTCTGTCGTCATTGTTGCAGGGCTGTCAGAGGACAGGTCTGTCACCTTCTTGGTTCAGGGGCCTCCCGGGTATCTTGCTATCTTGGATGCAGGTGTAAATGAGATCGTTCTCCGCAGTCTCTTTTTGATGGTTCCTTCCGAGCACCTAGGAGTGCCACTAATTTGTGCATATTGATTTTGTTCCTTGCAAGATCTTGAATTTATTTGTTCGATTGGCCTTAAACTCAATCTGCCACTTATTTGACCAGCAGCATGGATTTAATTGGGAAGAGCAGAGAATGGCAGTCTGGGCTGAGCAAGCTAAGGTCCCATCACAGGCAAGTGCGAGAAACAAAGGAGAGGAACATTATTTCATGGAGGAGGAAGAAGTTGGGAAGGGTGCTTGAAGGAAAGTCCCTTGGAGAAAGGCAGGGTGATGGAGAATTCTCACCAGCTGAGCTGCAAAACTCCTACAAAAAGTCAGGAGATGAACCTCCAGCTTCCCCTGTGGGGCCTGGAATTGGTGAGTCTCTCCTGTGGGGAATTGCAATGTGGAGTCTGTAATGGGCACTGAGCATCAGGCGCCCCCTTCCAGCCTCCCCTTCTGGCATCCCCAGTCCACTTTACTGGGGCTTCCCTTCCTGCTTTTGCACAGTTCTAACCAGCTTGTGGTGGAACGTTGTGGAAAAACTGAAATTCCAAATCCACTGCTTCTACTGCACCTGAGATACAGGGGCCCATGATTTAATTCTCCCACGAGTCTCTTGCTAACATGTGTCCTCTCCATGTTGGGTGACCTGGATCTGGGAGGGCTTGGACTCCATCCCAAAGTCTGATGTTCTCTCTGCTTCCGTGTCGTCGTGCTAACATGGTTGTTTGGAAGATTCATTTCCTCTGTGGTGATTTCAAAGTGCAGTCAGCTTGTTATAGCAGCACAAATACGTGCTGTCTCCACACTCAGATTCCCCAGCCGTCATTTCTTTACCACGTTTGCCACTTCACACGGGATGCTTCAGTGTGTTTGATCCCACACCAGGACAATGTCCTGCAGAACCACCACATAACCTGAAATGAGGACATCATTACAGAACCCATCCAAGGGTTAGTGTTAGGAACCAGGGACATGGCAGGACTGACCTGAAGACCCCATGGAGAGCCGTCAGGGTGGCTGAGTTGACAGTGGAGGTGAGGGTGAGTGTCTGGCTCTGGCTTTGTGTCCAGGAGTCAGCTCTCTGTGGGTGTGTCCTCAGCTAGGCATGCAGATTTCTGCTCCTCTGAATCCTTTCCGGAGTTCCAAATGGCACAGTTTCCTTCTGGGCAGCAGGCTGAGTCCTCTGGGATTGCCCATGTGTCCCCAAATTGTAGGGCACCTACTGCAAGGCCTTTGGGGTCACAATCCTGAGAACCGAACCAAACCAAAGGTTATGGCCCACCACATGGCAGGCCCGATCTGCCAGCACTCTGTCCATCTTTCTGGGGGAGGAAGCAGTCGAGGGATTTGTTCAGGGTGAGTGTCAAGCTCCAGGTTTGCATCCAGTGGCCTGCTGAATATGGGGGTGTCCAGAGGTAGGAATGCAGATTTCAGTTCCTCTGAATCCTTTCTGGAGTTCCAAATGGCATGGTTCCTTTCAGGGTGGCAGGGTGAGTCCTATGGTGTTCCTCACTGTCCCCAATCTCTGAGGCTTTAGAGCCAGGCCGTCGGGGACAGACCTCTCAGGACAGAATCTAGGCTTAAGAGTTTGTGCCTATGGGCATGGCTGCACTGATCTGAAAGCACTGTGGCGAGGATCACAGGGGTCTGAGTTGAGAGCATGGTTCAGGATCAGTATCAAGGTCTGGGTTTGTGTCCAGTGGACCGCTGAATGTGGGGGTGGTCTCAGATGTCCAAGACGATTTCCCCTACTCTGAATCCTTTCCAGCATTCCAAATAGCCTGGTTTCCTTCTGGGTGGCAAGCTGAAATCTCTGGGATTTCTCAGGTCTTGCCATTGCCCTTGCAAGGGCAAGATACTTTTTACAGTAAAAGAATTCACCAGATGAGCTGAACAGCAGAAAAGACACAGCTCAAGAGTTAATCAGTGAACAGGAATATCATGCCAAATACTTCTTTGATAACACACTACAGAGCAAGGGAAGATAGGAGAGAAAGCTGAGATATAAAGGACAAACCCTCCAACTTTCCAACATTATTCCCTACTTGTTTATTTCCATTGCTGTCAGCTCCTTCCCAGTCAAAAATATGTCACCTGAGCCAGCCTTTTTTCTTCCTGAGATTGGGGCACTGCAAAGCCCACCAGAGGGGCCAAGGGCACCCCTATACCTGCTGAGCTGAGCCCATTTGTACCCCAACTGTGAGGAGGTACCAGCCTGTCCCCCTGGTGCTCCATGGTCTGTGGCAGTCCTTCCTTCTGGACCCTGCTTTGCTGCTCTATTTTCGCTAACCCTGGTCTCAAACTAGGGATTGCTCCTGGAAGAGGAACTCAGGGAGATGAGGCTCAGGAGGGTCTCCCTGCCTGGAATCTTCGTGTGAGGAGTGCACAGCCAACAGATTTTGCCCAGGGACTTGCAAAATGCAGAGAGGCAGATTTCTTTTCTCTCTTTCTCTCTCTCTCTAGCCTCATACTAACCAGGAGTTCTTAGAACTTTCTTCAGTGACTTCTAGGTGTAGCTTGGCCACTTTTTCACAGAAAGGCCACTTGAGCATGATGAAACACACGTATAAGCAATTACATTAAAAAAAAAAAAACAATAAGCCAATGCACACAGACCTTTGACAGCAGCACAGAACGCTCAAGGGACCAGAGTTCCTACCTTGGGCAATAGTGGTAGAGGCCGGGTTCTGCCATGCAGGTCCCTAGACCTTTGGCAGTTTCCACGATTGCAAATCCAGACATGCAGAATCCTGAGGGACAACCTACTAACTGCAAAAGAGCAAAAATTCATCAGGATTCAGAGAGTGGAAATCCATTTGTACTGGAAAAGAAAGAAGTAGGCTTGCTGTGAATCCAGCAGGGAGGACAGGCATAGATAAAGGCTGGTGTATGGGTCACGGAAACTATTGTTTCTCAAGGGTCCTGCTGTCTCTGTAAAATGCTATGAAGACTGTCTCTTGGGGACCTCCTGCTTTCCTACCAGTGACACCCCCAGATTCTGCTTTGCTAGTCCCATGGATTCCTGGGGATACCCAGTTGATAAGCTATGCTGTCCTCATGACAACACTTGCTAATGGACTGAATGTTTGTGTCTTGTCCCAATTCAGATGTTGAAGCCCTGACCCTCAAGGAGTGCCATCAGGAGGTATGGGCTTTGAGAGGTGGTGAGGTCATGAGATTGGAACACTTGTGAATGAGATAAAAGCACTTCTGAGAAACGACCTGAGAGATTGTTCTGCCAGCTGTCATCCATGCAAGTCTACAACAGAAATATGGGCATTTGTAGATAATGAAGCAGTCTCTTGCTAGATATCAGATCTCCCAGGATCTTGCTTTTGGACTTCTCAGTCTCTAGAACTGCAAGGAATAGTACATGTTTTGCTGTTTCAGCCACCCAGTCTGTCATCATTTGTTGCAGCAACTTGAACTGAATAAAGCAGAGCCCAAGTCCTGGTTAATCCCTGCTTCTACTCATTTCCCCTCAGAAAGAGCTTCTAATCCAGAACTGACCTCTGCTTTCCATACACGTGCTTCAGACTCCTTCTGTGAGAGCCCAGACTTTGTAAAAGACTCCTCCCTCATGGCAACCAGCATTCTGTGACTCCTGAGGACTGTCCTCCCTGACTGTATTGAGTCAATCAAACTGATTTTGATTCTGGAGTCCCAGGATCAAGGACTGCATCAGGCTCCCAGCTTCATGGGGAGTCCGCTTCTCCCTCTGACCTTCTCCCCTCTCATGCTCTCTCTCTCACTCTCTCTCTCTCTCTCAAATAAATAAATAAAAATCTTTTAAAAATCTGATTTTAACAGACCATAAGCTTGTTCTTGCTGGTCTTTGGAAGATTAGGCATTAGCCCTTCGGAGAAAGTTCTGAATGGCTGCTTCATGAAGGGGTGAACTGTGTCCCCAAAGTCTCTTTTTGCTGCCTTCTAATCACAGATGCTGAGACAAATCCTCCCAGGTGCTGGTTTTTCAAAGCACTTAATGCTTTGGCTTTGAAGTTCCTCACTTGACAGTTCTGCTTTAATCAGTTTGTGACAAAACAGCCAATTGGTGGTGGATGCAAAGTGCACTGATAAAGTTAATATCAGGGAACAATTTTTTGAGTGTCATGCATGTGCACGTGTGTGCACACACATATCCATGTGCTAAGCATTATGGTAAATGTCTGACAAGAACTAAAACATCAAAAAGTCAGGATACCCCAATAGCTGATATTTTTATTATTCCTACATCCTAAACTATGAAAAACAGGGTCAGAGAATAAGAAGTGGCAAAAAGAATCAAGATTTGAGGCAGTTCGATTTCTCAGCCAGCCTTGATCAATAGGCATGTACACCTGTGTCTAGTTTCAGCTCTGTGTAACCTTGCCATAACCTTGGATAAGCCATTCATCTCTCAAGTTCAGGTTCTTGGTCCAAGGAGGGAAGGGGCACAGGTTGAGTACCTCCAGTGGGACTTCCTGGCAGGCTTGTTCATCCAAGCATTCCTGTTTCAGTTTGAGTAATTGAAGCCAGTCTTTGTTTTACCGAAGGCCAAGCTTGTCCAGTGTGTCCATGCCACCAGCCAACAGCATTTGTCCATGCCATGTAACAACTGAGCAACATTCATAGGAATGGGGGGAGGAAAAGATGTCCACAGGTGTTGACAGATGTTCTGCATGGAGGAACAGGAGCTGGGGCCATCACCTGCTGTTTCTAGTGGCCTTCTCTGTCGAGTTAAAATAAATGGCAATTATTTGCAATGACAGGGGTGAAAGTAGAGGGTATTATGCCAAGCGAATAAGTCAGTCAGAGAAAGACAATTATCATATGATCTCACTCATATGTGGAGTTCAAGAAACAAACCAGAATCATAGGGGAGTAAAGGAAAAAAAATAAAACAAGATGAAGTCAAAGAGGGAGACAAACCAGAAGAGACTTTTAAAAAAAAGATTTTTATTTACTTATTTGACAAACAGAGATCACAAGTAGGCAGAGAGGCAGGAAGAGCGAGAGAGGAGGATGCAGACTCCCCAGGGAGCAGAGAGCCTGATGTGGGGCTCGATCCCAGGACCCTGAGATCATAACCTGAGTTGAAGGCAGAGGCTTTAACCCACTGAGCCAGCCAGGTACCCCTCAGAAGAGACTCTTTTTTTTTTTTTTTTTTTTTTTTTTAATTTTCCCTATTCCATTTTTTTTTAATTTATTTTTTATTTTCAGCATAACAGTATTCATTATTTTTCACCACACCCAGTGCTCCATGCAATTCGTGCCCTTTATAATACCCACCACCTAGTACCCCAACCTCCCACCCCCCACCCCTTCAAAACCCTCAGATTGTTTTTCAGAGTCCATAGTCTCTCATGGTTCACCTCCCCTTCCAATTTCCCCCAACTCCCTTCTCCTCTCTAACTCCCCATGACCTCCATGCTATTTGTTATGCTCCACAAATAAGTGAAACCATATGATAATTGACTCTCTCTGCTTGACTTATTTCACTCAGCATAATAATCTCTTCCAGTCCCATCCATGTTGCTACAAAAGTTGGGTATTTGTCCTTTCTTTTTTTTTTTTTTTTTTTTATAAACATATATTTTTATCCCCAGGGGTACAGGTCTGTGAATCACCAGGTTTACACACTTCACAGCACTCACCAAAGCACATACCCTCCCCAATGTCCATAATCCCACCCCCTTCTCCCAAACCCCCTCCCCCCAGCAACCCTCAGTTTGTTTTGTGAGATTAAGAGTCACTTATGGTTTGGCTCCCTCCCAATCCCATCTTGTTTCATTTATTCTTCTCCTACCCACTTAAGCCCCCATGTTGCATCACCACTTCCTCATATCAGGGAGATCATATGATAGTTGTCTTTCTCTGCTTGACTTATTTCGCTAAGCATGATACGCTCTAGTTCCATCCATGTTGTCGCAAATGGCAAGATTTCATTTCTTTTGATGGCTGCATAGTATTCCATTGTATATATATACCACATCTTCTTGATCCATTCATCTGTTGATGGACATCTAGGTTCTTTCCATAGTTTGGCTATTGTGGACATTGCTGCTATAAACATTCGGGTGCATGTGCCCCTTTGGATCACTACATTTGTATCTTTAGGGTAAATACCCAATAGTGCAATCGCTGGGTCATAGGGCAGTTCTATTTTCAACATTCTGAGGAACCTCCATGCTGTTTTCCAGAGAGGTTGCACCAGCTTGCATTCCCACCAACAGTGTAGGAGGGTTCCCCTTTCTCCGCATCCTCGCCAGCATCTGTCATTTCCTGACTTGTTGATTTTAGCCATTCTGACTGGTGTGAGGTGATATCGCATTGTGGTTTTGATTTGTATTTCCCTGATGCCGAGTGATATGGAGCACTTTTTCATGTGTCTGTTGGCCATCTGGATGTCTTCTTTGCAGAAATGTCTGTTCATGTCCTCTGCCCATTTCTTGATTGGATTATTTGTTCTTTGGGTGTTGAGTTTGCTAAGTTCTTTATAGATTCTGGACACTAGTCCTTTATCTGATATGTCGTTTGCAAATATCTTCTCCCATTCTGTCAGTTGTCTTTTGATTTTGTTAACTGTTTCCTTTGCTGTGCAAAAGCTTTTGATCTTGATGAAATCCCAATAGTTCATTTTTTCCCTTGCTTCCCTTGCCTTTTGCGTTGTTCCTAGGAAGATGTTGCTGCGGCAGAGGTCGAAGAGGTTGCTGCCTGTGTTCTCCTCAAGGATTTTGATGGATTCCTTTCGCACATTGAGGTCCTTCATCCATTTTGAGTCTATTTTTGTGTGTGGTGTAAGGAAATGGTCCAATTTCATTTTTCTGCATGTGGCTGTCCAATTTTCCCAGCACCATTTATTGAAGAGGCTGTCTTTTTTCCATTGGACATTCTTTCCTGCTTTGTCGAAGATGAGTTGACCATAGATTTGAGGGTCTATTTCTGGGCTCTCTATTCTGTTCCATTGATCTATGTGTCTGTTTTTGTGCCAGTACCATGCTGTCTTGATGATGACAGCTTTGTAATAGAGCTTGAAGTCCGGAATTGTGATGCCACCAACGTTGGCTTTCTTTTTCAATATCCCTTTGGCTATTCGAGGTCTTTTCTGGTTCCATATAAATTTTAGCATTATTTGTTCCATTTCTTTGAAAAAGATGGATGGTACTTTGATAGGAATTGCATTAAATGTGTAGATTGCTTTAGGTAGCATAGACATTTTCACAATATTTATTCTTCCAATCCAGGAGCATGGAACATTTTTCCATTTCTTTGTGTCTTCCTCAATTTCTTTCATGAGTACTTTATAGTTTTCTGAGTATAGATTCTGTGTCTCTTTGGTTAGGTTTATTCCTAGGTATCTTATGGTTTTGGATGCAATTGTAAATGGGATTGACTCCTTAATATCTCTTTCTTCTGTTTTGCTGTTGGTGTAGAGAAATGCAACTGATTTCTGTGCATTGATTTTATATCCTGACACTTTACTGAATTCCTGTATAAGTTCTAGCAGTTTTGGAGTGGAGTCTTTTGGGTTTTCCACATATAGTATCATATCATCTGCGAAGAGTGATAATTTGACTTCTTCTTTGCCAATTTGGATGCCTTTAATTTCCTTTTGTTGTCTGATTGCTGAGGCTAGGACCTCTAGTACTATGTTGAATAGCAGTGGTGATAATGGACATCCCTGCCGTGTTCCTGACCTTAGTGGAAAAGCTTTCAGTTTTTCTCCATTGAGAATGATATTTGCGGTGGGTTTTTCATAGATGGCTTTGATGATATTGAGGTATGTGCCCTCTATCCCTACATTTTGAAGAGTTTTGATCAGGAAGGGATGCTGTACTTTGTCAAATGCTTTTTCAGCATCTATTGAAAGTATCATATGGTTCTTGTTCTTTCTTTTATTGATGTGTTGTATCACATTGACTGATTTGCGGATGTTGAACCAACCTTGCAGCCCTGGAATAAATCCCACTTGGTCGTGGTGAATAATCTTTTTAATGTACTGTTGAATCCTATTGGCTAGTATTTTGTTGAGTATTTTTGCATCTGTGTTCATCAAGGATATCGGTCTATAGCTCTCTTTTTTGGTGGGATCCTTGTCTGGTTTTGGGATCAAGGTGATGCTGGCCTCATAAAATGAGTTTGGAAGTTTTCCTTCCATTTCTATTTTTTGGAACAGTTTCAGGAGAATAGGAATTAGTTCTTCTTTAAATGTTTGGTAGAATTCCTCCGGGAAGCCATCTGGCCCTGGGCTTTTGTTTGTTTGGAGATTTTTAATGACTGTTTCAATCTCCTTACTGGTTATGGGTCTGTTCAGGCTTTCTATTTCTTCCTGGTTCAGTTGTGGTAGTTTATATGTTTCTAGGAATGCATCCATTTCTTCCAGATTGTCAAATTTATTGCCGTAGAGTTGCTCATAGTATGTTCTTATAATAGTTTGTATTTCTTTGGTGTTAGTTGTGATCTCTCCTCTTTCATTCATGATTTTATTTATTTGGGTCCTTTCTCTTTTCTTTTTGATAAGTCGGGCCAGGGGTTTATCAATTTTATTAATTCTTTCAAAGAACCAGCTCCTACTTTCGTTGATTTTTTCTATTGTTTTTTTGGTTTCTATTTCATTGATTTCTGCTCTGATCTTTATGATTTCTCTTCTCCTGCTGGGCTTAGGGTTTCTTTCTTGTTCTTTCTCCAGCTCCTTTAGGTGTAGGGTTAGGTTTTGTACCTGAGACCTTTCTTGTTTCTTGAGAAAGGCTTGTACCGCTATATATTTTCCTCTCAGGACTGCCTTTATTGTGTCCCACAGATTTTGAACCGTTGTATTTTCATTATCATTTGTTTCCATGATTTTTTTCAATTCTTCTTTAATTTCCCGGTTGACCCATTCATTCTTTAGAAGGATACTGTTTAGTCTCCATGTATTTGGGTTCTTTCCAAACTTCCTTTTGTGGTTGAGTTCTAGCTTTAGAGCATTGTGGTCTGAAAATATGCAGGGAATGATCCCAATCTTTTGATACCGGTTGAGTCCTGATTTAGGACCAAGGATGTGATCTATTCTGGAGAATGTTCCATGTGCACTAGAGAAGAATGTGTATTCTGTTGCTTTGGGATGAAATGTTCTGAATATATCTGTGATGTCCATCTGGTCCAGTGTGTCGTTTAAGGCCTTTATTTCCTTGCTCATCTTTTGCTTGGATGACCTGTCCATTTCAGTGAGGGGAGTGTTAAAGTCCCCTACTATTATTGTATTGTTGTTGATGTGTTTCTTTGATTTTGTTATTAATTGGTTTATATAGTTGGCTGCTCCCACGTTGGGGGCATAGATATTTAAAATTGTTAAATCTTCTTGTTGGACAGACCCTTTGAGTATGATATAGTGTCCTTCCTCATCTCTTATTATAGTCTTTGGCTTAAAATCTAATTGATCTGATATAAGGATTGCCACTCCTGCTTTCTTCTGATGTCCATTAGCATGGTAAATTCTTTTCCACCCCCTCACTTTAAATCTGGAGGTGTCTTCGGGCTTAAAATGAGTTTCTTGGAGGCAACATATAGATGGGTTTTGTTTTTTTATCCATTCTGATACCCTGTGTCTTTTGACAGGGGCATTTAGCCCATTCACATTCAGGGTAACTATTGAGAGATATGAATTTAGTGCCATTGTATTGCCTGTAAGGTGACTGTTATTGTATATGGTCTCTGTTCCTTTCTGATCTACCACTTGTAGGCTCTCTCTTTGCTTAGAGGACCCCTTTCAAGATTTCCTGTAGAGCTGGTTTGGTATTTGCAAATTCTTTCAGTTGTTGTTTGTCCTGGAAGCTTTTAATCTCTCCTTCTATTTTCAATGATAGCCTAGCTGGATATAGTATTCTGGGCTGCATGTTTTTCTCGTTTAGTGCTCTAAAAATATCATGCCAGCTCTTTCTGGCCTGCCAGGTCTCTGTGGATAAGTCAGCTGCCAATCTAATATTTTTACCATTGTATGTTACAGACTTCTTTTCCCGGGCTGCTTTCAGGATTTTCTCTTTGTCACTGAGACTTGTAAATTTTACTATTAGGTGACGGGGTGTGGGCCTATTCTTATTTATTTTGAGGGGCGTTCTCTGAACCTCCTGAATTTTGATGCTCGTTCCCTTTGCCATATTGGGGAAATTCTCCCCAATAATTCTCTCCAGTATACCTTCTGCTCCCCTCTCTCTTTCTTCTTCTTCTGGAATCCCAATTATTCTAATGTTGTTTTGTCTTATGGTGTCACTTAATTCTCGAATTCTCCCCTCGTGGTCCAGTAGCTGTTTGTCCCTCTTTTGCTCAGCTTCTTTATTCTCTGTCATTTGGTCTTCTATATCACTAATTCTTTCTTCTGCCTCATTTATCCTAGCAGTGAGAGCCTCCATTTTTGATTGCACCTCATTAATAGCTTTTTTGATTTCAACTTGGTTAGATTTTAGTTCTTGTATTTCTCCAGAAAGGGCTTTTATATCTCTCGAGAGGGTTTCTCTAATATCTTCCATGCCTTTTTCGAGCCCGGCTAGAACCTTGAGAATTGTCATTCTGAACTCTAGATCTGACATATTACCGATGTCTGTATTGATTAGGTCCCTAGCCTTTGGTACTGCCTCTTGTTCTTTTTTTTGCGTTGAATTTTTACGTCTTGTCATTTTGGCCAGATAAGAGTAAATGAAGGGGCAAGTAAAATACTAAAAGGGTGGCAACAACCCCAGGAAAATATGCTTTAACTAAATTAGAAGAGATCCAAAATCGTGAGTGGGGAGAAAGGGGATAAAAAGACGTTCAAAAAGGAAGAAAGAAAAAAAAAGAAAAGAAAAAAAAAATTTTTTTAAAAAAAGAAAACACCTGAGAGAAATGTAAAAAAGAAAAAATATATATATTAGATAAACTAGTAAAAAATCGTTAAAAAAGAAAAAGGTAACAGTTAAAAAAAAAAAATTTACCCGAAGGCGAGAAGAAAAAGAAAAAAAGAAAAAAAAAATGAAAAAGAAAAAATTAAATTAACTGCAAGACAAAAAAAAAATCACAGGAAAAAAGCCATGAGTTCCGTGCTTGGCTTTCTCCTCCTCTGGAATTCTGCTGCTCTCCTTGATATTGAAACCGCACTCCTTGGTAGGTGAACTTGGTCTTGGCTGGATTTCTTGTTGATCTTCTGGGGGAGGGGCCTGTTGTAGTGATTCTCAAGTGTCTTTGCCCCAGGCGAAATTACACCGCCCTTACCCGGGGCCGGGGTGAGTAATCCGCTCGGGTTTGCTTTCAGGAGCTTTTGTTCCCTGAGCGCTTTCCGTAGAGTTCCGAAGGACGGGAACACAAATGGCGGCCTCCTGGTCTCCGGCCCGGAGGAGCCGAGAGCCCAGGGCCCCACTCCTCAGTGCGCCCTCAGAGAACAGCGCCCAGTTACTCCCGTCTGCCTGACCTCCGGCCGCGCTCCGAGCTCACCGAGCCTGCGATCGGTTCAAGGTAACACCGAGCTGTGAGCTTACTGTCGGCTCTGTTTCTGTAGCCGGCTTTCCCGTTCCAATACCCGCAAGCTCTGCGACACTCAGACACCCCCGATCCTTCTGTGACCCTGCGGGACCTGAGGCCACGCTGACCCCGCGTGGGCTTCGCCCCGGTTTAGCCTCTGGACTGATGTCCCTCAGCGGAACAGACTTTTAAAAGTCCTGATTTTGTGCGCGGTTGCTCCGCCGCTTGCCGGGAGCCGGCCCCTCCCCCCGGGGTCTATCTTCCCGTCGATTTGGATTCACTTCTCCGCCGGTCCTACCTTTCAGAAAGTGGTTGTTTTTCTGTTTCCAGAATTGCTGTTCTTCTTCTCTTCGGTCTGCCGATGGATTTTCAGATGTTTGCAATCTTTAGATAAGCTATCTAGCTGATCTCCGGCTAGCTGAAGCAGTCTCAGCTTGCTACTTCTCCGCCATCTTGACTCCTCCCCCCAGAAGAGACTCTTAATCACAGTAAACAAACTGAGGGTTCTTGGAGGGGAGAGGGATGGCTGGATGGGGTAACTGGGTGATGGACATTAAGGAAGGCATGTGATACAGTGAGCACTGGGTGTTACAAAAGACTGATGAATCACTAACCTGTATGTCTGAAACTAGTATTATATGTTAATTAATTGTATTTAGATTAAAATTTTCTTTAAAAATAATTTTAAAATAAAATAAGTAACAATCCAATAATGATCAGAGTTATCCAGCAGGGAGTACCAGATCTAGAAGTCAGTTAAATTTAAGGGGCTTGCCGAAGTTTAGGAGAGTTACGCTAGGTCATTTTCCTGTGTGGGGAAGTCTTCAGGGGCAGTTCCAAAGACAAAGATTATTAATATTTCTCCTTCCCCCATTCCTCCTAGAGCCAAAGATGTTTCCTCCACTCACCCACTGGCCCTGTATGTAGGTGTTGCTTTCTCTCTACCAATCAAAAAATCAGTGAGTAACTATAACTTCACCTTTTCCAATATCCCCCTACCCCCGACCTTTGGTCTTTAATGGCCATGGGCAACAGGGACAAAGACATTTTTTAAAAACTTACAGAGATCTATTATGCTCTACTACCTTGGCCCGCATGGGCCACTGCAAAGGGATTCTGTGAACCGTGTACTCAGATGAATGGTCATTATCTTCAAAAAGGCAGGGGCAGTGATAGACACAGGAACCAAAAAAGCAAGAGTTAACGGACCATCAGAATAATGGAGTACCAACACTTTTATGTCCTTGGCTTGAATCCTCAAGGTCCAGTGTCTCAACAGAATTTTCATTTTGGTCTCATCTGCCTCACTTGTCCACCCCTGGGCCAGTTGGCAGTTATACTGAGAACCGGAAATTTTCCTTAGAAGAGAGAAAGAGTATTTGTCAGGTAAACCAAGGAAATGTCCATTATAGGAAGTTAGGCCTTTTGTCATGGTACTCCATTAGCACCCTCCTGACTGTTAAAGAAAAAAAAATATTGTGACACCCATTAAAGAGAGTAAGGAAGATTTTATTCAAGGGATGCTACTATGATGAGATTTTATTGTATAGTATGGGAGAGAAATCTGGCTCAGCTCAGACAAATGGAGATTTACAGCTAAAGAGCATGGTGGGGATCACTGAATGTAAAATTAAGATGGAACATCAAGGGTAAGGATGAAGGGATTCTGGCTAAACCATCTGGACAGTAATATTGTTGAAGGAAGGCTAGGGTCATAAACTATTGAGATCAGGGGATAAGGAATTTTTTAAAAGACTTATTAATACATTTTAGAGAGAGGGAGCAGGGGTAGGGGTAGAGGGAGAGGGAAAGAGAATTTTAATCAGACTCTTCACTGAGCATAGAGCCTGAGGTGAGGCTTAATCTCAGGACCGTGAGATCATGACCAGAGTAGAAACCAAGAGTCAAACGTTCAACCAGCTGCACCAACCAGGTGCCCTGGGAATAAGGGATTGGATCAGATATTAAGGGTTATAGATACTGAAGCACCTGGGTGGCTTAGTTGGTTAAATCTCTGGCTTTGGCTTGGTCATGATCTGATCCCAGGATCAAGCCTGGCATTGGGCTTGCTGCTCAGTGGGGAGTCTGGTTCTCTCTCTCCCTCTGCTATTCCCCCTGCTCAGGCTCTCTCTCTGTCAAAATAAATAAATCTTAAAAAAAAAAAGTGGTAAGATACCAGGGGTGAGAGATAAGGAATTTGATCAGATATCAAGAGTAGGATAGAAGATTGCTGAAAAATGACCAAGCAGATTTCTTGCTAAAACTGGGCTAAGTGGGCGGAGCCTAAGGTCAAGGCTAGACAGAAAGAGGACTCAGAGGAACTTGACTCGAGTCTGGTCAAGGAGAAAATCTTCATCATCCATGACCATTGTATTTTCTGCAGTCACACATTTTACTAATTCTTTTATCAGACATTCAGTGAACGAGAAACATGAACGCAGCAGCAATAATATAACAAATGTAAGCGCTCTAGAAGAGACAAAGGCAGTATGGGAATCCACCTCATCAGATTTAGAATATGCATGACTCCATGACTGAATTACTACCACTGCTTGACTGTTGAGATTAAGATGTAGTACAGAGGATCAGAGGGAAGGGAGGGAAATCTGAATGGGAGTCATCAGAAAGGGAGACAAGCCATGAGGCACCTTTAACTATAGGAAACAAACTGAGAGTTGCTGGGGGGGAGGGGAGTGGGAGACATGGAGAAACTGGGTGATAGGCATTAAGGAGGACACGTGATGTGATGAGCACCAAGGGTTATCCACAACTGATGAGTTACTAAATTCTCTGAAACCAATGATGTACTATCTAATGGCTAATTGAATTTAAATATCTAAAAAAGGCACTTCAAAAAAAAAGATGTAGCATAACTCACAATATCCTTTGAGTGGAAGAATGTGCGGACTTTCCACACCTCTGCTGTCCAAGTCCCATGGCTAGTAGCCACATGTGGCTAATGACCACTTAAAAGGTGGCCAATTCAAATGGAGAAATGCTGTAAAAGCAGAATAAACACTGGCTTTCAAAGACATATTGTAACCAAAAGTCAGAGAGTATTGCCACCCTCACATCACAAACATCGCATGACTTCTACAGCTAATGAGAGTGGGACCCAAGATGAGAGAGGTCAACCTGAAAGTCCATGATGTCAGAAAGAACATGGAGAAGAAAGAGTCACAATCCTGGAGTGGATGGGCTGAGGACTGTCAGAATGCCTTTTTTTTTTTTTGGTGATTCTGTATACGGACAAGGAGAATTCACTGGAGATGACATCTGTATGCCTCACATTTTCAAGGGAAAATTATGAAAACGCATATAGACCCACAGCCATAGTTTAATTATGTTTGAAATATATTCAGAACTACTCCAGTCAGTAAATTGCATATTTTCACATTTAGCTTCTCAATTTTCTCTTCGGCACCTCCCATTCTTGAAATCCCAACACAAATCACATCTCTTGCCTAAGGACCATAAACTACCTCACTATCAAAGGCTACAGTTCATTCATTCATTTGATTCATTCAAAGCAACCTAATCTTGAGTGATGTCTTAGGCGCTCTTCTAGGGACTGGTGACACGGTGAACAAAATAGGTAAAAATCTCACTTTCATGGAGCCTCTCTGGTATTTAGGGGAAAATCTTTCCTTATCAACATGAAAATACTTTTTATGGATGTTGCTTAGAATTTCAGTTTTTTTTTTTTCTTGACAGTATCTCAGGTGATCATCTTTGAGGTGGTTCTCCTGAAAATATTTTTGGGGGGTACTGACTCGACTTTCTGAGTCAGACACTTTCCTAAAGACAGGGGTCAAAGGAAAAGTGACAACTGTCACTCTTGCAGTAAGAACAGGGATCACAATGCTTGAAACAGATATGCTGCTCAGCTGTCAGAAAGTCCACAAGGCTCCAAATGTGTGTGGCCAACTAACGGAACCTGTAACTCAGAGGTTATCATCCTGAGAGCAATGGGAAATCCCTCTAGTTAAGGACTCTCCTTGACGGAAGCTTGACAATGGCCTTGATTTACTTACTATGATGTTTAGGTAATTATACACATTAAGAAAAGTGCACAAGGCACTTACATTTCCATGATACCATCAAAGATATTGTTGTTTTATTAAAATGTTACATCTAGAGTTGTAACGTATAGAGTAGTTAAGTCAATCACTATGAGGTACAGGTGAGACTATTGTAACAGCCATACTTCCATAAAAAAGAAAATTTTTTTGTGGTTTCTGATCTAGGAATCAGCCAGTGAATAATTCTATATCAGTGTCCAGTTACCGGGCTAAACATGTAATCTATTTATATTTCTGAGGGTAAGCTGAATTGTGATCACTGAGCCAGCTGTATTCTAGTAACTACTCATTTACCCAACATAACAGATATAAGAAGGTAAAAGGCTTCTAAGGAGACTGGTTACTTATATTTTGAACCACATTTTGGCAGGTATAACTTGCAACTTGTGCTTAGTGGTAAGATTTCTGATATTTACTTTCTCCTTCCTTTGGCAAGTCAAGTTAGTTAAAAAGTAATTAGAGTAGAGTCCATTGTTTTTCTTAAATGCTTACAGAGATATAGAACTCTCAAGTTTCTTTACTAGACAGGATTAGATCACATTAGTGATAAAGATCAGAATGATTTACATTGCTAAAACGAGAACTTCCTGTCAGTTTGGAGAAAGCTCATTTTTATAACCAACATATTGGCTGGGCTAGAGATTAATGAGTGCTATGGGTGGGGTGATGAATGTGATATATTCAATGACCTGTGGAATTTGTTCTGTAATTTCCCCACTCCTCTGGTCAGCAGAGCGTCTTCTTCAGTACCCAGCACTGCCCATAACTGCATTCAGAAAATCACTCTCCAAAAATGGTTATTTGTTTTGCCTTTTTTATAATTTTTTAAAACATTTGATTTATTTACATGTCAGAGAGAGGGAATGAGAGCACAAGCAGGGGGAGCAGGAGAGGGAAGGGGAGAAGCAAGCTTCCTGCTTGGTGGGATTGCACAAGGGCTGAAGAAGACAGAGTGGGAAGGGGACAAGGAGAATAGTGGGTTTCAGATTCTTGGGAACAGAGCCCACATCTATTTCTATGTTTATCTCACTGCTATAAACCCAGGTCACAGCAGAGTGCCTGCAGCAGAGTCATGGAAGTGCTCCAGAACTGATAACTATTGCTATTTATACTACTAACATTCCTCCACAAAGGGCCAAGTGTCATAGCTTCTCCCAGTTCCCCACACTGAACGCAATGAAGAATCAAACTATCGGGTGAAGGATGGCGAGGGGCATTTAACAGGACCCAGATCACAGGAGCCATATTGTATTGCAGGACCAGGGGTCTTACCAGTGACTAGGTATTCACTCCTCTTGAGAGGCTAGCTCCTTGGATCTCCCTCTTCAATCCTCTGAACCCATGTCTGGCATCAGAAACAAAAGTAAACATAACGTATCGCCCTCGTTTATTTTTTACTATTATTTGTTACAGAGGAAGAGAGAGATCACAAGCAAGGGGAGCTGCAGGCAGAGGGAAGGCAGGCCCCCCACTAGAGCCTGGTATGGGATCCAATCCCAGGACCCTGGGATCATCACCTGAACCAAAGGTAGATGCTTAACTGAGTAAGCTACCCAGGCGTCCCTTATTGTCCTTTAAAATTTAATGTATTCTCTCTCCCTCTCTCTTTGTCCCCACTCTGTCACTCATACTCACACAATCACAGAGTCACAGACAATAGCAAGGCATTTCCCATTCTAATTCGCTAAGGCACTATGAGCTTAAGCTCAACAGAATCACTTTGCCAGCTGCTGCTCTACCGTGCCCTGATCCCTTCTCTATCCCCAAGCTCGATCTGTAACTCAAGTGTCATGGTGGTGGCTCTTTCTGCCCTCCCTCCACAAGGCTGTCATCAGCACACTCTTCCCCGTGGCTCCACTCCCCAGCACTGGCTGCCTTTGGTCTACGGGTATGCCCTCTCCTAGAGCTTTTCCACTCTCCCTGAGGGGAAGACAACCCTTACTTCTCCCCGGTGGCTGTCACGTGTCCGCTATATATTGTGACGATCAGCCCGATTAAGAGATTGGGAACTAAAAGACTGGCTTCTGCTTATGGATCAAACTAACTCTGGGGCTTGGGACACATGACAGCAGCACATGGTGGTAGAACTGAGATGGTTAGGGAGTTAATCTGCATTTTCACATCTGGTCAGCAGCAGAACAAAGAAGACACCCCAGATCTCCTATCTCCCAGAACAGTACTCTTCAAGTAACTTACAGCACCATCCTTCTCCAGCTTTGGAAGTGGCACTTTTCCAACCCCAAAGTCTTGATTCTAGGCAGCACTCCGAGAGATACTCCCTCCAGAATCACCCCTGGCTGGAAGTAGTGGTCGGCCAAGGCCTCCCAAATATCTTCCCTTCAGAGTTGCGCTTGCATCAAACTCAAAACTGTGGCATGTACGAGACTTTCCTGTCAGCCTCTAGCTCTAATGACCTATTGGACTTCAGAGGTGCTCTTTTATACCCACTTACCTTATAACATCAACGTGTGACTCCTCTAGAATTCTCTCCATGGTTTTTCTCCTGTACTAATTGTTATGGACTGAATTGTGTCCCCACAAAAGTCATATGAAGAATTCCTAATCTCCGGTGTGACTGCATCTGGAGATAGAGCCTACCTAGAAGGAGGTACTGAAGGCTTGGTGAGGTCACAGGAGTCCTAATCTGCTAGGACTGGTGTCCTCATAAGGGTGAAACACATGAAAGCACTCCCCCTACCTCCCCTCTGGGGGTGCACAGAGAAGAGGTCATCTGAGGGCACAGTTGAAAAGATACTGATCTATAGACCAACAAGAAAAGGCTCACTGGAGACCAACCTTGCTGGCACCTTGATCTGGAATTTCTGGCCTCCAGATCTGTGAGAAAATACATTTCTGACATTAAAGCTCTCCAGCCTGTGTTTGTCTGTCCCCGACGGCCTGGCTCTAAAGCCTCAGAGATTGGGGACAGTGAGGAACACCATAGGACTCACCCTGCCACCCTGAAAGGAACCATGCCATTTGGAACTCCAGAAAGGATTCAGAGGAACTGAAATCTGCATTCCTACCTCTGGACACCCCCATATTCAGCAGGCCACTGGATGCAAACCTGGAGCTTGACACTCACCCTGAACAAATCCCTCGACTGCTTCCTCCCCCAGAAAGATGGACAGAGTGCTGGCAGATCGGGCCTGCCATGTGGTGGGCCCTAACCATAACCTTTGGTTTGGTTCGGTTCTCAGGATTGTGACCCCAAAGGCCTTGCAGTAGGTGCCCTACAATTTGGGGACACATGGGCAATCCCAGAGGACTCAGCCTGCTGCCCAGAAGGAAACTGTGCCATTTGGAACTCCGGAAAGGATTCAGAGGAGCAGAAATCTGCATGCCTAGCTGAGGACACACCCACAGAGAGCTGACTCCTGGACACAAAGCCAGAGCCAGACACTCACCCTCACCTCCACTGTCAACTCAGCCACCCTGACGGCTCTCCATGGGGTCTTCAGGTCAGTCCTGCCATGTCCCTGGTTCCTAACACTAACCCTTGGATGGGTTCTGTAATGATGTCCTCATTTCAGGTTATGTGGTGGTTCTGCAGGACATTGTCCTGGTGTGGGATCAAACACACTGAAGCATCCCGTGTGAAGTGGCAAACGTGGTAAAGAAATGACGGCTGGGGAATCTGAGTGTGGAGACAGCACGTATTTGTGCTGCTATAACAAGCTGACTGCACTTTGAAATCACCACAGAGGAAATGAATCTTCCAAACATCCATGTTAGCACGACGACACGGAAGCAGAGAGAACATCAGACTTTGGGATGGAGTCCAAGCCCTCCCAGATCCAGGTCACCCAACATGGAGAGGACACATGTTAGCAAGAGACTCATGGGAGAATTAAATCATGGGCCCCTGTATCTCAGGTGCAGTAGAAGCAGTGGATTTGGAATTTCAGTTTTTCCACAACGTTCCACCACAAGCTGGTTAGAACTGTGCAAAAGCAGGAAGGGAAGCCCCAGTAAAGTGGACTGGGGATGCCAGAAGGGGAGGCTGGAAGGGGGCGCCTGCTGGTCAGTGCCCATTACAG
This sequence comes from Mustela nivalis, assembly GCF_964662115.1. Classification (NCBI taxonomy): domain Eukaryota; kingdom Metazoa; phylum Chordata; class Mammalia; order Carnivora; family Mustelidae; genus Mustela; species Mustela nivalis. The sequence goes on from NW_028136539.1 coordinate 1,129,954, forward strand.
ACTCCACATTGCAATTCCCCACAGGAGAGACTCACCAATTCCAGGCCCCACAGGGGAAGCTGGAGGTTCATCTCCTGACTTTTTGTAGGAGCTTTGCAGCTCAGCTGGTGAGAATTCTCCATCACCCTGCCTTTCTCCAAGGGACTTTCCTTAAAGCACCCTTCCCAACTTCTTCCTCCTCCATGAAATAATGTTACTCTCCTTTGTTTCTCACACTTGCCTGTGATGGGACCTTAGCTTGCTCAGCCCAGACTGCCATTCTCTGCTCTTCCCAATTAAATCCATGCTGCTGGTCAAATAACTGGCAGATTGAGTTTAAGGCCAATCGAACAAATAAATTCAAGATCTTGCAAGGAACAAAATCAATATGCACAAATTAGTGGCACTCCTACGTGCTCGGAAGGAACCATCAAAAAGAGACTGTGGAGAATGATCTCATTTACACCTGCATCCAAGACAGCAAGATACCCGGGAGGCCCCTGAACCAAGAAGGTGACAGACCTGTCATCTGACAGCCCTGCAACAATGACGACAGACAGGGAGGGGTACACACGGAGATGGGGAGGCATTGTGCTCAGGGTAGAACCCACACTGGGAAAATACCTACTCTCCCCAAAACCGTCTACAGAGTCCTCACTCTGGCTCCCGAATTTCTGGACTCGGCGCAAGCCTGGAGTGGGTGTGGACACGGGAAGGACCCCGCAGGGCTGAGGTGGGGAGAGCACAAGCACCGAAGAAGGCTGATGCTCCCTGACTGCAGACCATCTGGGGAGCCCCAGGAACCGAATCCGCGAGCACACAAACACAGACGAGGACCGAGGAGCACCCGAGCCCAGAAAGGGGGGACCCCACAGCCCCGTGCACAGCACAGCAGGAGGCCACGTCTCCTCACACAAAACGACGGAAGCCCCAGTGTCTACACAGGGCGCCCTTCCTCTGTGGGGTCCTGAGACCACGAAACTTTTGACAATCCACTCAGGCGGCTTCTCCTCAGCTCCTCCAGCATCTGGTCCTTAGGAGGTTGGACTGCTGCCAGTGTGGGCGCGTCCTCCACAACGGGTCCGGTCAGTGTGGATGCAGAGCCACACCCTCCTCAGCTTGTCCTGTCAGGGTGGGAGGCGCCCCACATTCTCCAGAATTCTCCACAGTGGGTCCTGAAGAGGCGGGGCTCTGGTCCCAGCTGTGGCTGTGCAGCCTGGGCTCAGGGCGGGAGCTGGGGTCTGGCGCCCTCTGCAGGCGGTGCAAGGCAGTGCAGGACTGTGGGAGCTCACCCTTCAGTGGAAGGTCCTGCTCCCTCCCCGGGTCCAGCTGATGCCATTTCATTCCGGAAATTCAAATTGCATGGAGCCCAATACCCCCCAACTTCCCCCCCAAATAGCTAAGGAACAATGAATTGGAAACAATGTGGAATTACAACAGTCCTTGACCCAAACAGTGGCACTGAACATGGCCCTGATGCAGACCCACACTCTGACCTCAACTTGGTCTCAAGCCTGGACCCTACCCTAATCCAAGACCCTAACCCTAGCCCCCAACCCAAACAATGTTCACAAGAATCAAAAGGTAGAAACTGCAAATATCCATCAATGGCAAGTGCATATGCAAAGTGTGGTGAAGGGTTTGAATTTGGGTTCAGGTTCAGGTTTTAATCAGAGTTCTAGATCAGGCTTTGGGTTTAGTGTTAGGGTGAGGGTTTAGAGTGAAGGACAAGGGAACAGAGTTATAGTTTAGGGCTTTAAGTTTATGATTTAGGCTTTAAGACTCAGGGCTTATGGGATAAAGTTCAAGGTCAAATTTGGGGTTTGACTTCATGCTGAGATTTGGGTTCAGGTTTCATGACTTGGAGGTCTGGTTTAGGGTTTGGGTTCGTGGTTCAGGGCTTGGATCCAGGGCTCAGGTACAGGCTTTGGGTTCCATTCCAGGTTTGGGGTTCAGGGTTCTAGTTTGGGCTTTAAGGTCAGCTTAGGTTTCAGCGTTGGTAGGGTTTAAGGTTAGGTTTAGGGATGACACATTTTCTTCAGTTGTCATCATGGACAAAACAATTATATCTGAAGTTTCTAAGTCAGAAATGTATTTCATCTGGGGGCGCCTGGGTGGCTCCGTGTGTTAAGCCTCTGCCTTGGGCTCAGGTCATGATCTCAGGGTCCTGGGATCGAGCCCTTCATCAGGCTCTCTGCTTGACGGGGAGCCTGCTTCCCCATCTTTCTCTCTGCCTGCCTCTCTGCCTACTTGTGATCTCTGTCTTTCAAATAAATAGAATTAGTAAAAGCTATTATATGATCTTTTACAAACCATTTCCTATCTTTGCATTCTCATGTGCCAAGAGAGACAGGGGTTATTTAAAACCCTGAAGAGAAAGCTCTCGCTTTTAAATTGCCTGTAACCTTCGTGTAATAGATTTATGATTGATAATAGATTTAGTTAAAATATAACTATTTAAAATATTTACTCTCAGTAAACGATTTCAACCTATGCTCATTTAAGTAACTTGATGCATAATCCCTTTTCTATTAAACCATAGAGCAAGGACCAATGCCACGTTTCTGAGAGAACCCCAAGCTATTTTTCTAGAATGGCTGTATGCTATATATGGCGTCCTGTTTTCACTCCCTTTGTGGAGCACCTACCCTGGAGGTCATGTAATAACCAATGACCAAAAAAACAAACAAGAAACTCAAACATCCAGGTCGAAGTGCCATCCCTGCCTGGAGTGGAGGAGACTGCTCAGACAGATGCCAGGCAGGCATCTCAGCCCAGGCCTGTGCTGGGGAAGCTGGTTCCAGGCTTTGGGCGCAATCTGGAAGACAGCAAACTGACCCAAGAGTGCAGCTGGCATTTAGGACTGATGATCTTTTCGCAGCCAGGCTGCGCGTGGACACCCGCTCAGGGAGCCAGGCTAGGAGGCTGCCCAGGGCAGGCGCTGGCAATGCAGCAGCATGCCAGGGCTTAGCCCCGCACCCCAGCATGGTCTCCGGCCTCAGAAGTGAGGGGGCGGGGACAGCGCAGAGAAGGGTCTTTGCTAATTTCCAAAGCTGGAAGTGAGCTCTCAGAGGACTCAGGAGGGAGGGGGGCGGGGGCGGGTCGAGGGCGGCCGGGAGAAGGGGCTTTGCTAATTGCCCAGGCGGTAAGGAGGGGCGCCCAGCGCCAGGGTGCTGTGCTGCAGCCCATTTGGGACTGCAGGACCCACCATACTCGCTGCCCCTGCACTCCCATGCTCCAGCCTAGACCCTGAGGCCGCGGTGTCCTGTTCCCATTCCTGCCGCCTGCTGCCCCTTCCCGCCCCATGGCTTCTCTGGAGGACCCTCTGCTCACAGGTAAAGTGACACCACGACACGCCCTCACCTGAAGCAGAAAACGCAGTCCAGGAGCTGGGCGCAGCCTCCAGCCAACCCCAGGGCACCAGGACCACCCCAGACGCTCCGCCACACCCTGTCCGCAGGGGGTCAGGCCGGGACAGCGCCACAGGAGGTACCCCCCCCCTGCCAGCGGGCAGGCTAGCCCCCATAGTTCTGCACCCCCACGCGCTTTTCAGAGCCTCCTGCCATTCCCAGGGCACCCAGAACCCAGAGAGTGAGGCCTTGGGTGTTTTCTAGTGACAGATTCAAGGCAATTTTTCGACTTTGGGACTCAGAGTTAACATAGTTTTCATTTGTGATTATTATTTTTGTGTGGGGGCCGTAGCTTTTCTTTTGACCTATGGTTGTTTTCACTCCCGGTTCTGAAGAAGCCCCTAAATCCTAACCCTTTGAGGACTCCAAAAGCTCTCAGAGCAGCAGTGCTGGGGGACAGTGTGGACACATGGTTTGGTTTCTCCTCTGGCCTGCTTCTGTGGCAGCCCCGCTCTGTCCTCCTCAGACTTCAGAGCAATATCTGAACAAGTGGAGAAGCGACCAGGGGGTCAGAAAGGTGGCCACCGAAGAGTGACTTCTCTGGAGGGTGGCTGAGCTAGCAAGTGAGCATGTTAGTCCAGCTCTGCCTGCATTCAGTATGGAGCTGAACAGGGGCCAGGGAAGGGGAGGAGGAGCAGAGAGCAGGGACAAAGGGACCAAAGAGGAGATTCAGATGAAGGGAAGTAATGGGGAGGAAAGAGAAGAAACTCTAGAAGACAGGTATGTAGAAAGGAAAAGGGATGAAGTGGGCATTGGGAAAGGGCACCACCAGGGAAGGAGAGAGGGGAAGAAAAGAGGGAGGAAAGAGGAAAGGGGAAAGGGAGAAGGGAGGAGTCAGCATGCCAGGGCTCCCCCTGCATCTGAAGAAGAGGTGGCTGGTCCAGCTTGTCAAACAGGGTGCTCACTCTTGGCCCCAGTTTCTGCTCCCAGTGCTACTGGGCTTTGCAAGGAAGGCAGGCTGTCCCTTGGGACCTACTGGAGCCCACTGGAGCCCACAGGGGGTTGGGAGAGGTAAGATGCCACCAGGTCCTGTCCTGAGCTGCTCCCAGCCACCAGCCTCACCACATGGTGCAAGAGGGACCCCAGAACAAAGGACGGACACAGGCCAGCATGTCTGCTGGTGGCCCTGGGCACTTAGCTCATCGCAGTGAACCACACGGCCTCCTCAACCCACGCTTTCAAAGCCTCCTTCTTCGCTTCTGGCTTTCATGTCTGTAGGAACATGAGCCAGATCTAACTCATCTCCGACAGACAATTCTGACTCACCCCGTGTCAGATTTTTAAGAGTGGCTGTGATAGAGTAAGATAGCAATGCTCCAACAAACGGACTGTTTCCTGCCACTTGACCTCAACAGTCTTATACATTTTCTTAGCGAAAACATCTTGTCTCCTTCCATTAAGCTCATAACGTGGTCTAATAGTATACATGCGCCTTTGGTAGATGCGAAGCGATACAGAGGTCCTTTTTTTTTTTAATTTTACAAGGTAAAGTCAGTGAACATATCCAACTTGACGAATACGTCTCTAAAATGTCAATCCAGGCAAAGCTTTTTCTGCCTACAGTTTGGAGCCTACGTGGTGACATTTTTAAAATGCTTTCAGTCCCTCAGTGAGGCTCTTAGAAGCTAGCCAGGGCTTACTACGTGCCAGGCACTGTGTCAGGTGTTGGAGCTAAAGGGAAGGAGAGCTTGTAGGCTGGCTGGGGAGGGACATCCATGACACAAGCACAGCTAGAAACGGAGGCCAGTGCTAGAAAAGAGAGAGCAGGCTGCATGGAGAGTGTGTACCATGGGGCTTGTGAGCTCACGAATAAGTGGGAGTAACTGGAGTGGGGAGATGGGGGAGAGAAGAGGGTCTTCCCATCAATGGGAATCACCTGTGCTTGGAGGCAGGTGCCATGAGAGGTCTCCACAGGAAGAAGGAGGCAGTGTGGTTGAAGGGCAGAGAGATGGGGCAGAACAGGCATCAGTCAGTTGGAGGGGTATGAAGAGACTGATGGGAGGATTATGGGTGCCTTTGGAGGACTGAGAATTTGTTAGAAGATCAGTGCAGATTTCTATGGAGACAAATGCCAGGAACTGATAGGTCTTTGAAAGGTCACTCTGGCTGCCTTTTGGCAAAGGGGTTGGTAAAAGGCACTTGCAGGTGTGAACACACCAGGTGGGAGGTGAGTGCAGGAAATCGGGTGAGGGAGCATGGGAACTTGGTCCGGGGGTATATAAGGGAGAATAGCCTTTAAGGAGTTCCACAAATTGGCACCAGCTGTGGCTTCATTACAGAGCTGGAAGGGGGAGGTGGGTGTGTCCTGGAGGTTACAGAAATTACATGAGAAAGGGAAGTCTTTTTAGATCTCTTTTTCAACTACAGGAACTCTCACCTTATTGATAGAATTCCAGAGTGGGAACCAATGATATGAGGACATCTTTGAAATGTCTGAATATGTTCTTCGACATCTTTGCAAGTGACGAGGAGACCTTGACCTTAGGAGGCCTTGGCCCTCTTTGTAGCCAGAAAGATTTCACCTACAGATTTGGGTTCTCCCTTTTAAAGTCAAGGAGTCAGTCCTTCCAAAGGACACCTCCTATCATTTTACCCTCTCATCATACCTCACGTGCTGGCATCTCCAAGACCCTCTGTTCCAGGTTGAGAGTATCCACTTTGGCCGGGCTGGTCTTGCCAAGAACACCACCACAGGAAATCTAGAGCCTATAGTGCTATTAATAACATCATCTAAGACTGTGTTTGCTACCCTCTTGGCCTCTTCCCACCATGACTCACTGAAGCTTTTTACACATTGTATCCATTATGCTATAGTTCCCAAAGCTCATCTTCTCTAGTGCCATTAGTTTTTAGGGGACCAGGCAAACCTTAAACTTGTCCCCCTTAATTGGATCCCTGTGCCCCCACAATCTCTTTGAATGCCTTTCACCATGATCCTTGAATGAGATCTGAGACCACTGCTGGTACCTAACACTTCTTGGCACCTTGTCTGCTAGGTTCTTGGAAGAGGAGGTGGCTATGGAGGTGAGTGGGAATGGAAGTGGGAGGATTTCTCCCTTCACTTTGCTTTTTGTGTTTTCAAATAATGGGTTTTGAGGGGGAGGGAAAGGTTAACCAGACCATTTATTTTCCATCTCCCATCGATAAAATGTCACACAGGAGAGAGGTGGCAGAAACGCACTTTCAGGTTAATTTTTTTACAAGGAAGATTGACTTATGAACCTACTTTGTTATTCCCTTTCATTCAATTTCCCTGTACCTCCTTTTCTATGAAGTGTAACGGTAACCCATTATTATTTTTATTGTTGGCACGTGCTTTGTGAACCATAAAGTGTATGCTATAAATGGGAGCGCTTTTCTTTTTTTTTTTTTTGTAGTTTACGAAAAACTAATATTTTTTAAATTAATTTTTTATTTATTTTCAGCATAACAGTATTCATTCTTTTTGCACCACACCCAGTGCTCCATGCAAGCAGTGCTCTCTATGATACCCAACACCTGGTACCCCAACCTCCAAATCCCCCACCCCTTCAAACCCTCAGATTGTTTTTCAGAGTCCATAGTCTCTCATGATTCAGCTCCCTTCCAATTTCCCCCACCTCCCTTCTCGTCTCTAACTCCCCATGTCCATGAAAAACTAATTTAAAAACATTCATCCACCAGAGTACCCAAAGGGCTCCCATATAAACTATCTGTCGTTACATTATGTCCCGATGTGGAGCTCGATCCCAGGATCCTGAGATCATGACCTGAACTGAAGGCAGAGGCTTTAACACACTGAGCCACCAGCCCCAATGTATTCTCTTCAGTACCAGAATTTGTAACCAATTGACAGATGAAAAAGGAGGCAGTCAAGTGAAAATCAATAGGTCTTAGACCTGCAAGAAATTTGAATTAGATGAATTCAGCTACTCAGGCACTGTTTCACATTTTCAGATCTCTGCAGAAAAGGGGTTAACCTTTTTACAGCATGTAAAAGAGAAGACTATAACACATACTATGTGTAAGCATGTAAATATCAAAAAATATCCCATTAGTTGCTAAGACACACAGGGCCTATATTTTCTCTCAAATTCATGAATATGTAGGAGCAATAAGTGAGAAGTGAATGTATACTTTTTACTTCGAAGTCTTTTAGAAATCTAAAATATGACTTTCTATGGTTTGTGTCTCCATATTCCTTTATTGCCAGTTTGAACAAATCCACATGCTTTGATTCAAAGGTAATTAATTCCTCTTATTTGGAAACATGATGTTTATTTTTATTCTCTCACCCTTAGCAGGTGGTTTCATTTTAGCACACTTCAGAGTTATAATTTCATGCTTATTAAAAACATTTATTATGATCTACATAGATGAATGAAACTTTTATTTTATTAAATTATTTGACAAAAAATCTGTTATTTTTAAAAATGTATTTCCTTTAGGGTTATTTTAGAGCGTTCAGAGAGGATCTAGGAGTGTGGTATTATGTAGTTTTTAAGTAGGTATGAAATGGTTATTTATAGGATTGTTTCTTTAAGGCTTATGTATATTGTCCATTATATGCTATAAAATATTTTGAAAGTAAATTTAAGGTATGTTTTACATAGTTTATTTTTTGGAAATAAATATTGAAATGACTTGTGAAATTCAGTATATTCTCAACATTAATTTATTTTGAAATTTACCAGTTGTCTACTGAACTATTATATGGCAGATATTACTTCAGACTACACTGGTAAATGAAATACTTGGCTTTGTAGAACTTTTATTTTAATGGGTGAGACAATTCAAAGCTATAAACCTTAATAAAAATTGTATAGTGCATTCAAAAAGGATGAGTACAATGGGGAAAAAGAAAAACTCATCAGGGTGAGAAAAATCAAGGTTGCTAGGCAGGGGATGGGGAGTTAAAATTTTAAATAGGAAGATCAGGGTAGTTACAATGAAGCTGACAATTGAACAAAGGTATGGAAAGGTGATGAATTTGCGCAGAACTATCAGCAATAAGGTCACTCCAGACAAAGGAATTGGCTATCTTGAAGGCCATAAGGTTGGATCATGCCTGGCATATCTGAGGAATAGCAAGGAGGCCACTGTGAGTGACTGAAGAGTAGCAGGGAAAGAGGTCACAGAGGTTAAATGAGTGGCTAGATCATGTAAAAGCTTAGAAGTCATTGTAAAACTCTGGCTTTTATATTTGGAAACTTACTGTGTGATAGAATTTCTGCTAATAACTGAGAGTTCAATTGTCCATAAAATTTCAAGGACTCTTATTCTAGTAAGACAGAATGAAGAGAAAGAGTTCATATTTTCACATGGTGTAACAAATGCTCAGAGATGCAAGTGTAGGAAGCTATAGGATCACAGAAGAAGGCACTAAAATCACACCAATATATTTGATGACTGTGACTATATATAAATTTGTATTTTCTAGATTTTTTATAGTCATGGAATCACACTGTATATACTATTCATTGCCTGGCTTTTCTTTTCTCAGCATCATTACTTTGAGAATCTCCAATTGTAAATAGTTCATTTTGATGTTGAATAGTAATCTCTTTAATGAATAGATCATAATTTTTCTTTGCTCTATGGATGGACATTGATGAACATTTCCACTGTTTTCAATTCTTAAAAATAAAGCTGCTATGAAATTCATATACAAGTCCCTGTATGAACATAGGGCTTGTTTCTCTTGGTTAAATGCCTAGAAGTAAAATGGCTATTTTTGTAACTGCAACATATTTTGCATTTAAAAAAATTTTCAAACTATTTTCCAAAGTGGTTGTATCATGATATATGCCAACAACAGTTTAGATTTTTTGTTGCTTCTCAATCTAGCTCAGACCAAGTACAATTAGCCATTATAATTTTAGCCATTCTAATAGATATGTAAGCATGTCTCATTATGATTTTAATTTGTATTTCTTTAATGTCTAAATGTTGAGAAATTTGTCATGTGCCTATAAGCCATCCATATACTTTTGGTGACATGTCTCTTCCATTATTTCCTTCACATGTAAAATTGGATACTCTGTTTGGTTATTAGTAAGGTTTTTTATTTTTATTCATTTTTAAATAATCAGAGTAGATGTCCATTATCAGATATTTAATTTGCAAATCCCTTCTCCATCTTTACAGTTTCTCAATGGAGCTTTGATAGCTGTGTCTTTCAAGAAATATGCTACTTCTTTCCTGGTACACGGAGGTATGACTAGAACATTATCAATGTTGACCTTTGCAAAGAAAATCATGGCTTAAGATATATGTAGTCTGCAGTTGTTGGGAGTGTTCACCATCCTTGCCTCTAACTCATCTCTCACTGCCCACACATTCAGGTATAGGGGAATATTGATTGACAAAATATTAATTGCCAAATAACACTAGTTAGAGAATAAGAAAAATGCAGGCACCTGATTATATAATATTACATAAATAAAATATGTTTTTATAAGTGCTATTGGAAGTAAATTCCTCAATACTTTAATCACACAGAATGATGGAATCCTAGATTTTTTTTTCTTGTATTTACTAAGAAAATGATCATGCCTCAAGTATATTAAAATGGAATAGGGAAAATTAAAAATTGTTTTAAGATGATTTGCGTGTGTTGTTCGTATGTGAGAGAGAAAGTGAGAGAGAAAGATAAAGAAAAAGAGAAAGGGAAAGACAGAGAGGTGGCTGCAGTGAATTGATGAGTTGGAGGATAGATTTTAAAGTTTTGTCTTTTGCTTTCTACATTTCTTTTTCCTTAGGTTCAAGAGAACAATCAGTAATATCTCAGAAGCCTGCTGGTAACATCAGCAGAAAGAATTAGAGGTTCCCAGAAAATTAAGATGACATATAGTTTTCCTGACATAAGAAAATCATTTTTTGTCCCCAGCTATTTTCAATGATCTATACCCCACCTGTGTACTTGCCCAAGCACACTTCTTCCAAAACTTCCTGGGAGGTTCTTAAAAAGAAATGCATAAACCTCACTCCTTAAGGATTTTGAGGGAACAAGGCAATGGGAAAACTAACAGTCACCACCAGACCAGGAAATAGCCTAAGCTATTGAGACAATAAATCAGTGGTAAAACTCCTAGTGCTATTTCAAAAGCAATCAAGGCCTTGCATTCCTTGTCCCAGAAAATGAGCCCAAGACCCCATCTAGTTTCTATCTGCTCTTGAAGCCTGCAGAGTCCCTTTCCCTTGTCCAACAGTTACCTCTGCTTTATTCTAACGTTGAAGTTTCTGCCCTCGGTGGAATACAAGCTTCATTCAGGTGAACATGCAATACATATTGCACAAATACATATGTGGATGTGCATGCATCCACAACCTTATGACCAACCATACACGGAATAATAAAACTCTCCCTTCTGAGTATTCATCTTAAATACTAAATAAAAATCTCTCTCCTGTTCAAACAGTCAAGGCTTTGGAACTTATTCCCTGTGATCTCCTTGTATGTTGTAAACAAAGATTCCTTTGACAACTCCACCTGTTTCTGTGATTCACCAAAGACTGACCTCAGTTAGTTCAGTTGCTGTAATGGCTTTCACTACTCTGATTCTACCTCTGCAAGTCTCCAAATTTAACTATTTTTTCTCCCAATTCTGCATGTTCTTGGCTTTAAACTGCAACTCTGAAGAGAAGATTTGCTTGTTTAAAAAAAAAAAATCAAGAAAAGGTAGTAGTAGTTAACATTGTTACTTTGAACTTCCTGCCCTAAGGGGCTCTCCTGTTCTTTCTCTTTGACTTCCTGGACTAAAACGACAGAAATTTGGCAATACATCACTCCCCAATCCAGATTACTGCCAGAACAGTTTATACTCTTAGAAAAATATTAGTTTAAAAGATCACATAATTAAATACTTAAGCATGTAGTGTAATATAGTGGTTTACAAGAAATATATTTTGGTCATCTGAATATTTGGTTTTCAACTATGGCTACTGACTCACAGCTCCTAAAACTCTTGGGATTTCCTGTGATAAGGGTGAGAGAGGTGTGTTTTGTTCTGTTAATGAAGTGACCTTCAGACCTCACTCAAGGCAAGGGCTGTTTGCCTGAAGGACCAACCACTTGGTGAAAGCCTTCACAACTTTTTGCCTCCCCTTCCTCCCAATACAGGATTATCTGGGGAGGGAAGAGGATCTGGAGATTAGATCAGCAAATGACAATGATTTAGTCAGTCATGACTATGTCATGAAGCCTCCACAGAAAAGCTGAAAGGACTGGGTTCAGAAAGCTTTTAGTTTGTTAAATGTATGAAAAGGCAGGAAGAGTGGCAGTCTTACAGAAGGTAATAGAAGCTCTGTGCCCATTCTCCATACCTTGCCCTGTGCACTTCTTTATCTATCTATTGATTTAAATCTTCTATTATATCTTTTAATAAGCTGGCAAACATAAAGTAAGTATTTTTCTGAGTTTTGTGAGTCCCTGTAGCAAATTAAAAGAACGTAAAAAAGTAGGCCACTGGGACCTCCAACCTGTAGTTGCTCAGTCACAAGCACAGGTAATAACCTGGGGCCTACAGTGAGACTGGCATCTGAGGTGGGGTTGGAGATAGTCTTGGAGGACTGATCCCTTAACTGATGAAATCTTACACTATGTTCAGGTAGATAGTGTCAGAATTTAGTTGAATTCTTGGAGATCCTGCTGTTGTCTGAAAATTATTTGGCATTGTTGGTATGATGTCCTAAAACCCAAAAAGATATAGCTACCTCAAAATAAGAATACGGTTGACAGCTTATATATAATAAGTGAGTATTTCAGGGATTTAAAATATACCCAATAAATAATGTAAGGAAATAAGGAAAGATTTTGAAATAAAAACAAGAATAAGAACCTAGTGGTACTAATAGATTAAATATATGTAATCTAGTTGAATTAAGAATACAATGGATAGAATACATAATGGTTTCAATAGAGATAAGAAGTCACTTAAGGATATAGTCATCTGGATACCAGCAAAGCATTAAAATTATCAATATAAAAGAGGTGTAAGATGTAGGTGATGTGTGTGGAACAAAAGCTAGAGAAGAAATTAGATTTCCTTACTACTCATAGCCTGTTGACAAGTCCTTGAAGCTCCTCTGGGGACTCAGCTGCTTCCATGTGGACACATCCACTCAGGGCAAAAAGCATTCTTAGTCCACCCCCCAGGATACTGAAAATCTACTTTCACATGTAAAAATTACTTTGGAAACTTCTTTATCTCTACTCCCCACCCCTGCCCTCAAGATATACATTGGCAATCATCTCCCAAGCATATACCCACTGATACACATCAGAAGAGTCTCTTCCCTGAGTTTTTACTAAATAGTAATAAATGACCTTTCCCTAACAATAGCTAGCCCCCTCAAGGTCCTGGAAACCTTGTTTATAAAATACCTTGGAGGCTTGTGCTATCCCTAACCTCCTCCCAAATTGAAAGTATATAATCAGCCACTCTTCATGACCCTCTCTCTCTACTCCAAATAAATAAATAAATATTTTTAAATAAAATAAAATAAATGACTTTTTTTAAATGAAAGAAGAAAAAGGAAAGAAATATTTGAATATTAATGTACATCTATTTCTCAAGCATAAAATAGTCAAGACACTGGATTAAAACTTACATACAAGAAAAGAAAGAAAATATTCATAACTAGAGTTGACTCTATGAATCCCAAACTAGGGCATACATACCAAAGACACACAAAAAAAATCACAAGTGTTAGAGAGAAAAAAAATAATTCATTAATAAAGAAACAAGAATCAGACTGACAGAAATTTTTTAAATAACATCAGATATAAAAAAGAATGAAGTAATAGCTTTATTATCTTGAAAAAAAATCACAAATGGAAACGTTTAGATCCTTATAAAATGTCATTGGCATAGGAAGGCATAATAAAAAAAATATTTTCAGGAATACAGATCACAGATAATTTGCCTTAATTTGTGTAGGCAGTACTTAAATACTAATATTATTTTAACAGTTAAAATATACTCTATGATCTTTGAGGTTGGGGAAAAGAGGATGACCAAGTCATCTTGAAATAATTCAGTTTTATGAAAAAAGTAAAAAGATCAAAAAAAAAGACTTGTAGAAAAGAGAGATAAAACATATGCATAATAAAAATAAATAAATAAATAAACAGCTGGAGTGCCTGGGTGACTTAGTCGGTTCAAGTGTCTGCCTTCAGCTCAGGTGATGATCCCAGGGTCCTGGTATTGAGCCCTGCATCAGGCTTCCTGCTCAGTGGAGAGTCTGCTTCTCCCTCCCATTGAGAAAAAAAATTTGACTTATTTATTTGAGAGAGATAATCTTTAAATTTTACTTATTTATTTGAGAGAGAGTGAGAAAAGAAAAACATGCACACAGCAGAGGGAATAACAGAGGGAGAGGGAGAAGCACGCCACTGAGCAGGGAACCCCCTGCGGGGCTCTATCCCAGGACCCGGGTATTATGACCTGAGCTATAGGTAGACACTTAACTCAGGTACCCCAATAAATACAATCTTTTAAAAAAAATAAATAATAATAAAAATAAATAATATTTCAGATAGTATGATTTTTTTAATGTAAGACTTGGTATAAAAACAGGATGACATACTTGTCTAATTATAGCAAAGACTTTGATAAGTTTAGATGCAGTAGTACATAAAAAATTTAACTTCTTTCATTAACTGATAATTTAATTAGATTAAATTAAGAGACATCAAAATTTAGAGAATCTAATAGTCCTGATCTATTAATAAATGTAGCCATCCTAACCCCAAAACAAGAGTCTTCAGTAAGTATATAAGCATAAGTTGAACATTTACACAAACAGGCCATTATTTAGGCCAGAAGTATATGCCAATAAATTTCTAGAGTTAAATATCAGGCTATATTTTCCAAGAATAAGGCAATAAAATTAGAAAACAATGACCAAAATATTAAATTCATATAATTGGAAGTTAACTTCATACCTAAAAAGAAATAATACAGCTAATTCAGAAATTTTTAGAATTACAGTACTTTGGTAATATCAACTCTCAAAATGAGTAACGGACAGGTGGGGCTAGCAAGAGACTCGTGGGAGGATTAAATCATCGGCCCCTGTATCTCAGGTGCAGTAGAAGCAGTGGATTTGGAATTTCAGTTTTTCCACAACTTTCCACCACAAGCTGGTTAGAACTGTGCAAAAGCAGGAAGGGAAGCCCCAGTAAAGTGGACTGGGGATGCCAGAAGGGGAGGCTGGAAGGGGGCGCCTGGTGCTCAGTGCCCATTACAGACCCCACATTGCAATCCCCCACAGGAGAGACTCACCAATTTTAGGCCCCACAGGGGAAGCTGGAGGTTCATCTCCTGACTTTTTGTAGGATCTTTGCACCTCAGCTGGTGAGAATTCTCCATCACCCTGCCTTTCTCCAAGGGACTTTTCTGCAAGCACCCTTCCCAACTTCTTCCTCCTCCATGAAATAATGTTCCTCTCCTTTGTTTCTCGCACTTGCCTGTGTTGGGACCTTAGCTTGCTCAGCCCAGACTGCCATTCTCTGCTCTTCCCAATTAAACCCATGCTGCTGGTCAAATAACTGGCAGATTGAGTTTAAGGCCAATTGAACTAATAAATTCAAGAACTTGCAAGGAACAAAATCAATATGCACAAATTAGTGGCACTCCTAGGTGCTCCGAAGAAACCATCAGAAAGAGACTGCGGAGAACAATCTCATTTACACCTGCATCCAAGACAGCAAGATACCTGGGAGGCCCCTGAACCAAGAAGGTGACAGACC
Organism: Mustela nivalis; assembly: GCF_964662115.1. Taxonomy (NCBI): domain Eukaryota; kingdom Metazoa; phylum Chordata; class Mammalia; order Carnivora; family Mustelidae; genus Mustela; species Mustela nivalis. Next base: position 1,145,077 of record NW_028136539.1, read on the forward strand.
TGTCCTCTGACAGCCCTGCAACAATGTCGACAGACAGGGAGGGGTACACACGGAGATGGGGAGGCACTGTGCTCAGGGAAGAACCCACACTGGGAAAATACCTACTCTCCCCAAAACCGGCTACAGAGTCCTCACTTTGGCTCCCGAATTTCCGGACTAAGCGCAAGCCTGGAGTGGGTGTGGATACGGGAAGGACCCCGCAGGGCTGAGGTGGGGAGAGCACGAGCACCAAAGCAGGGGGACGCTCCCTGACTGCAGACCATCTGAGGAGCCCAAGGAACCTAATCCGCGAGCACACAAACACAGACAAGGACCAAGGATCACCCGAGCCCAGAAAGGGGGGACCCCACAGCCCCCCCGCACAGCACAGCAGGAGGCCACGTCTCCTCACACAAAACGACGGAAGCCCCAGTGTCTACACAGGGCGCCCTTTCTCTGTGGGGTCCTGAGACCACGAACCCCTTGACAGTCCACTAAGGGACTTCTCCTCACCTCCTCCAGCGTCTGGTCCTTAGGAGGTTGGACTGCTGCCAGTGTGGGCGCGTCTTCCACAAAGGGTCCGGTCAGTGTGGATGCAGAGCCACACCCTCCTCAGCTTGTCCTGTCAGGGTGGGAGGCGCCCCACATTCTCCAGAAGTCTCCACAGTGGGTCCTGAAAAGGCAGGGCTCAGGCCACAGCTGTGGCTGTGCAGCCTGGGCTCAGGGAGGGTGCTGGGGTCTGGTGCCCTCTGCAGGCGGTGGAAGGCAGTGCAGGACTGTGGGAGCTCACCCTTCAGTGGAAGGTCCTGCTCCCTCCCCGGGTCCAGCTGATGCCATTTCATTCCGGAAATTCAAGCTGCATGGAGCCCAATACCCCCCAACTTCCCCCCAAATAGCTAAGGAACAATGAATTGGAAACAATGTGGAATTACAACAGTCCTTGACCCAAACAGTGGCACTGAACATGGCCCTGATGCAGACCCACACTCTGACCTCAACTTGGTCTCAAGCCTGGACCCTACCCTAATCCAAGACCCTAACCCTAGCCCCCAACCCAAACAATGTTCACAAGAATCAAGAGGTACAAACTGCAAGTATCCATCAATGGCAAGTGCATAAGCAAAGTGTGGTGAAGGGTTTGAATTTGGGTTCAGGTTCAGGTTTTAGTCAGAGTTCTAATCAGGCTTTGGGTTTAGTGTTAGGGTGAGGGTTTAGAGTGAAGGACAAGGGAACAGAGTTATAGTTTAGGGCTTTAAGTTTATGATTTAGGCTTTAAGATTCAGGGCTTATGGGATAAAGTTCAAGGTCAAATTTGGGGTTTGACTTCATGCTGAGATTTGGGATCAGGTTTCATGACTTGGAGGTCTGGTTTAGGGTTTGGGTTCTTGGTTCAGGGCTTGGATCCAGGGCTCAGGTACAGGCTTTGGGTTCCATTCCAGGTTTGGGATTCAGGGTTCTAGTTTGGGCTTTAAGGTCAGCTTAGGTTTCAGTGTTGGTAGGGTTTAAGGTTAGGTTTAGGGATGACACATTTTCTTCAGTTGTCATCATGGAGAAAATAATTCTATCTGAAGTTTCTAAGTCAGAAATGTATTTCATCTGGGGGCGCCTGGGTGGCTCCGTGTGTTAAGCCTATGCCTTGGGCTCAGGTCATGATCTCAGGGTCCTGGGATCGAGCCCTTCATCAGGCTCTCTGCTTGGCGGGGAGCCTGCTTCCCCATCTTTCTCTCTGCCTGCCTCTCTGCCTACTTGTGATCTCTGTCTGTCAAATAAATAGAATTAGTAAAAGCTATTATATGATCTTTTACAAACCATTTCCTATCTTTGCCTTCTCATGTGCCAAGACAGACAGGGATTATTTAAAACCCTGAAGAGAGTGCTCTTGCTTTTAAATTGCCTGTAACCTTCGTGTAATAGATTTATGATTGATGATAGATTTAGTTAAAATATAACTATTTAAAATATTTACTCTCAGTAAACGATTTCAACCTATGCTCATTTAAGTAACTTGGTGCATAATCCCTTTTCTATTAAACCATAGTGCAAGGACCAATGCCGCGTTTCCGAGAGAACCACAAGCTATTTTTCTAGAATGGGCATATGCATATATATCAGGCGTCCTGTTTTCACTCCCTTTGTGGAGCACCTACCCTGGAGGTCATGTAATAACCAATGACCAAAAAAACAAACCAAAAACCCAAACATCCAGGTTGAAGTGCCATCCCTGCCTGGAGTGGAGGAGACTGCTCAGACAGATCCCAGGCAGGCATCTCAGCCCAGGCCTGTGCTGGGGAAGCTGGTTCCTGGCTTTGGGCGCAATCTGGAAGCCAGCAAACTGACCCAAGAGTGCAGCTGGCCTTTAGGACTGATGATCTTTTCGCAGCCAGGCTGCCCGTGGACACCCGCTCAGAAAGCCAGGCTATGAGTCTGCGGGGCCGGCGCAGAGAAGGGTCTTTGCTAATTTCCAAAGCTGGAAGTGAGCTCTCAGAGGACTCAGGAGGGAGGGGGGCGGGGGCGGGGCGGGGGGGGGGGCCAGGAGAAGGGGCTTTGCTAATTGCCCAGGCGGGAAGGAGGGGCACACAGCTCCAGGGTGCTGTGCTGCAGCCTATTCGGGACTGCAGGACCCACCATACTCGCTGCCCCTGCGCTCCCACGCTCCAGCTTAGCCCCAGAGGCCACGGTGTCCCGTTCTCATTCCTGCTGCCTGCTGCCCCTCCCTGCCCCATGGCTTCTCTGGAGGACCCTCTGCTCACAGGTAAAGTGACACCTCGACGCGCCCTCACCTGAAGCAGAAAACGCAGGACAGGAGCGTGGGGGGGGGGGGAGGGTGGAGTGGTCAGGGCCCAGGCTTCCGGCAACCCCAGGGCACCAGGACCACCCAGGACGCCGTGCCACACCCCCTACGCAGGGGGTCGTGCCAGGACAGCGCCACAGGAGGTACCCCCCCCCTGCCAGCGGGCAGGCTAGCCCTCATAGTTCGGCACCCCCACGTGCATGTCAGAGCCTCCTGCCATTCCCAGGTCACCCAGAACCCAGAGAGTGAGGCCTTGGGTGCTTTCTAGTGACAGATTCAAGGCAATTCTTCAACTATGGGACTTCAGAGTTAACATAGTTTTCATTTGTGATTATTATTTTTGTGTGGGGGCCGTCAATTTTCTTTAGACCTATGCTTGTTTTCACTCCCAGTTCTGAAGAAGCCCCTAAATCCTAACCCTGTTGAGGACTCCGAAAGCTCTCAGAGCAGCAGTGCTGGGGGACAGTGTGGACACATGGTTTGGTTTCTCCTCTGGCCTGCTTCTGTGGCAGCCCCGCTCTGTCCTCCTCAGACTTCAGAGCAATATCTGAACAAGTGGAGAAGCGACCAGGGGGTCAGGAAGGTGGCCACCGAAGAGTGACTTCTCTGGAGGGTGGCTGAGCAAGCAAGTGAGCATGTTAGTCCAGCTCTGCCTGCATTCAGTATGGAGCTGAACAGGGGCCAGGGAAGGGGAGGAGGAGCAGAGAGCAGGGACAAAGGGACCAAAGAGGAGATTCAGATGAAGGGAAGTAATGGGGAGGAAAGAGAAGAAACTCTAGAAGACAGGTATGTAGAAAGGAAAAGGGATGAAGTGGGCATTTGGAAAGGGCACCACCAGGGAAGGAGAGAGGGGAAGGAAAGAGGGAGGAAAGAGGAAAGGGGAAAGGGAGAAGGGAGGAGTCAGCATGCCAGGGCTCCCCCTGCATCTGAAGAAGAGGTGGCTGGTCCAGCTTGTCAAACAGGGTGCTCACTCTTTGGCCCCAGTTTCTGCTCCCAGTGCTACTGGGCTTTTCAAGGAAGGCAGGCTGTCCCTTGGGACCTACGGGAGCCCACTGGAGCCCACAGGAGGGTGGGAGAAATAAGATGCCACCGGGTCCTGTCCTGAGCTTCTCCCAGCCACCAGCCTCACCACATGGTGCAAGAGGGACCCCAGAACAAAGGACAGACACAGGCCAGCATGTCTGCTGGTGGCCCTGGGCACTTAGCTCATCGCAGTGAACCACACCGCCTCCTCAACCCACGCTTTTAAAGCCTCCTTCTTCGTTTCTGGCTTTCATGTCTGTAGGAACATGAGCCAGATCTAACTCATCTCCGACAGACAATTCTGACTCACCCTGTGTCAGATTTTTATGAGTGGCTGTGATAGAGTAAGATAGCAATGCTCCAACAAACGGACTGTTTCCTCCCACTTGAGCTCAACAGTCTTATACATTTTCTTAGCGAAAACATCTTGTCTCCTTCCATTAAGCTCATAACGTGGTCTAATAGTACACATGCGCCTTCCTTAGATGCGAAGCGATACAGAGGTCCTTTTTTTTTTTTTTAATTTTACAAGGTAAAGTCAGTGAACACATCCAACTTGACGAATACGTCTCTAAAATGTCAATCCAGGCAAAGCTTTTTCTGCCTACAGTTTGGAGCCTACGTGGTGACATTTTTAAAATGCTTTCAGTCCCTCAGTGAGGCTCTTAGAAGCTAGCCAGGGCTTACTACGTGCCAGGCACTGTGTCAGGTGTTGGAGCTAAAGGGAAGGAGAGCTTGGAAGCTGGCTGGGGAGGGACATCCATGACACAAGCACAGCTAGAAACGGAGGCCAGTGCTAGAAAAGAGAGAGCAGGCTGCATGGAGAGTGTGTACCATGGGGCTTGTGAGCTCACGAATAAGTGGGAGTAACTGGAGTGGGGAGATGGGGGAGAGAAGAGGGTCTTCCCATCAATGGGAATCACCTGTGCTTGGAGGCAGGTGGCATGAGAGGTCTCCACAGGAAGAAGGAGGCAGTGTGGTTGAAGGGCAGAGAGATGGGGCAGAACAGGCATCAGTCAGTTGGAGGGGTATGAATAGACTGATGGGAGGATTATGGGTGCCTTTGGAGGACTGAGAATTTGTTAGAAGATCAGTGCAGATTTCTATGGAGACAAATGCCAGGAACTGATAGGTCTTTGAAAGGTCACTCTGGCTGCCTTTTGGCAAAGGGGTTGGTAAAAGGCACTTGCAGGTGTGAACACACCAGGTGGGAGGTGAGTGCAGGAAATCGGGTGAGGGAGCATGGGAACTTGGTCCGGGGGTATATAAGGGAGAATAGCCTTTAAGGAGTTCCACAAATTGGCACCAGCTGTGGCTTCATTACAGAGCTGGAAGGGGGAGGTGGGTGTGTCCTGGAGGTTACAGAAATTACATGAGAAAGGGAAGTCTTTTTAGATCTCTTTTTCAACTACAGGAACTCTCACCTTATTGATAGAATTCCAGAGTGGGAACCAATGATATGAGGACATCTTTGAAATGTCTGAATATGTTCTTCGACATCTTTGCAAGTGACGAGGAGACCTTGACCTTAGGAGGCCTTGGCCCTCTTTGTAGCCAGAAAGATTTCACCTACAGATTTGGGTTCTCCCTTTTAAAGTCAAGGAGTCAGTCCTTCCAAAGGACACCTCCTATCATTTTACCCTCTCATCATACCTCACGTGCTGGCATCTCCAAGACCCTCTGTTCCAGGTTGAGAGTATCCACTTTGGCCGGGCTGGTCTTGCCAAGAACACCACCACAGGAAATCTAGAGCCTGTAGTGCTATTAATAACATCATCTAAGACTGTGTTTGCTGCCCTCTTGGCCTCTTCCCACCATGACTCACTGAAGCTTTTAACACATTGTATCCATTAAGCTATAGTTCCCAAAGCTCATCTTCTCTAGTGCCATTAGTTTTTAGGGGACCAGGCAAACCTTAAACTTGTCCCCCCTAATTGGATCCCTGTTCCCCCACAATCTATTTGAAAGCCTTTCACCATGATTCTTGAATGAGATCTGAGACCACTGCTGGTACCTAACACTTCTTGGCACCTTGTCTGTTAGGTTCTTGGAAGAGGAGATGGCTATGGAGGTGAGTGGGAATGGGAGTGGGAGGATTTCTCCCTTCACTTCCCTTTTTGTGTTTTCAAATAATGGGTTTTGAGGGGGCGGGAAAGTTTAACCAGACCATTTATTTTCCATCTCCCATCGATAAAATGTTTACTACTCCACACTGGAAGAATTTATATCTTTCCTTTGAATCTCCAGGAAAATCTCCCAAACCCAGACCACCACCATGTGGATTCAGCCATCTTCTGATTCACCTCCAGATTGTCTCCTCCTAAATGCTCAAGCCACTGGTTAAGGGCGAAATGTTCAATGCCCAAGCAATTAAGTGGGGAACACGTTTATCTAAGCAATTGCATGCAGCTCTCTATCTGCATACAGGGGGTCTCTCCCAAGCATTTCCAACCTCAGCAAAAGAAGACAAAGCCCCAGCAGTCTGGGGTATATATCATTCATTCATTCCTGTGTTCAACACTCATGGCGGATCCCCAGCAAGACAGTGGGAGAGCAAGGACTGGAGAAATCCTGGAAGCTGAAGTCTGAGGAGGATTTCAAATTCAAGTCAGAGATGAAAGAAACATCTGGACTTGGTCCTCAGGTACATGCAGTATTCTGAACTGAGGCTAGAACCAGAGACCATTCTAATGAAAGGCCTCTACAGGTGGGCTCCAACTCAGTTTCGTGTATATTCATTCATGAAATAGCTCTTTGGGTCAACATGCAGAAGAAAACAATTTCAGAAAACTGACAATGAGGAGAGGAAAGGGAAGCCAGAAGGCTTGTGAATGGGGAGAGAGGAGGAGCCAGGGCAGGAAACCAAGAATCCCTCCCTGCCCTCCTTGCTGCCAGGGAGGTCTGAGGGACTAGTTTCCACCTGGGATCCCAAGTCCAGAACAAAAGCAGCGGGGCCACGGCGGGGGAGGGAAGGGGGTCCTCAGCACCGGCGCATGGGGCTGCGGAAAGATGGGGGCTAGCGTGCCTGCTGGCGGGGGGCACCTCGCAAGGCGCTGTCCCCAGCCCGACCCCATGAGGACCCGGGTTTGGCGCAGCGTCCGGGGTGGTCCCGGTGCCCTGGGGTTCGCGGGAGGCTGGGCCTCCACACCCCCCTCTTCGCCCCCAGGTCGGGTCCGCGCTTTCTGCTCCAGGTGAGGGCGCGGCGCGGTGTCACTTTACCCCTGTGCAGAGGGTGGTCCGGAGAAGCCTTGGGGCGGGGAGGGGCAGCAGGCAGCAGGAGCGGGACAGCGGAGCCTCACATGGGAGCGTACGGGGGGCGAGTCCGGTGGGTCCTGCAGTCCCGACTGAGCCGCAGCACAGCACCGCGGCGCTTCCCGCCCCTCCTCCGCCAGCCCCTCCACCTCCTCCCAGACTCTCAGCCACATCCTCTGTGAGCTCACTTCCAGCTTAGGCAATTAGCAAAGCGCCTTCTCCCCGCCGCCCTCCACCCGCCCCCGCCCCCCTCCCTCCTGAGTCCTCCGGGAGCTCCCTTTTCGCTTTGGCAATTAGCAAAGCCCCTTCTCTGCCCCGCCCCCGCCCCCTCCCCCTCCCTCCTGAGGCCCCGCCCTGGCTGGGGCGCTGGGAAGCCCCGGGGGCTGCAAGCTTGACCAGCGCTGGCGCTGGGCAGCCTCCTAGCCTGGCTCCTTGAGCGGGTGTCCACCCGCGGCCTGGCTGCAAAAAGATCATCAGTCCTGTTAACCCTGGCTGCACTCTTCCGTCAGTTTGCTGGCTTCCAGATTGCGCCCAAAGCCAGGAACCAGCTTCCCCAACACAGGCCTGGGCTGAGATGCCTGCCCAGGATCTGTTTGAGCAGTCTACTCATCTCCAGGCAGGGATGGCACTTCCACATGGATGTTTGGGTTTTTTTATTGTTTTTTGGTCATTGGTTATTATTACATGACCTCCAGGGTAGGTGCTCCACAAAGGGAGTGAAAACAGGATGCATGATATACCCCTCACCTCCCATGCTGTCTTTCTCTTAAATAATAAGCACTGCTGAACTATCTTAGATTCTGTACCTTCTCTCCAGCCATGAACCTATCACTGTCTTTAACTCTTGAAAACTTCATTAGACAAATTAATGTGGTGAAGGAAGCAATATGAGAAAGCCTATTAATCTGATGAGCATGGAACTGAACAAACCCTATAGATACTTTCCCTTTGATTTCTAGCCTATCAATACCTACAGTGAGTCACATACACTCAAGATTATTGTTTTTATTGTATACTTCATATATTCATTGATTTTGGACTCGTTATCATTTCGTTGAAGTGTTAAACTATGGTAATAAACAAACTTTTAATTAACTTTTCCTCCTATGATACAAATATAACTTGCACTTGAGCTTTAGCTAATTTTATGTTCTAAAATTGCCAAAACAAAATGATCAAGGTTTCTAGATTATTTACTGTATTTTCTACTATATAATATTGTTCTATCTCTTCTGTATAAAGAAAATGAATGCTTGGGGCTCTTGGGTGGCTCAGTGTGTTAAAGCCTCTGCCTTCTGCTTAGGTCATGATCCCAGAGTCCTGGGATAGAGCCCCACATCAGGCTCTCTGCTCAGCAGGGACCCTGCTTCCCTTCCTTTCTCTCTGCCTGCCTCTCTGTCTACTTGTGATCTCTGTCTGTCAAATAAATAAATAAAATCTTTAAAAAAAGAAAATGAATGCTTGATAACTAAATGAATGCTTTACTGAACAAATTAAATATGGCAATAGCATTTTATTTTATCATGCTTCACATATTAAACAATAATATTATATCACTAGTCTACAAATAATCTACTCGCATAGTCATTTGGAAGCTTTTAGCAAAAGAATTCTTCCTCCTGATTGTAGTATAAAAGCCACAGAAATATACAGAAGACTCCTAGAATAGAAAGTTAAATCCAGTTATCCGTGATGCCTTGAGTAGGACCTGACCTATGTATGTCCTGGGATGCACTAGTAACTGTTACATGTGATAGGATTATATTTAATATATACAGTTTCATTTACTTCACAAAGGACATATAAATTTGAGAATAAAATATTTGATGAATCTATAAAGTCTATATCTATTTGTAACTAATGTGGTAGAATTAAGATGTTAATTTGAAAAAAAATTCATTGAACACATACACATATTCAATTGTTTTTATATATATAAACAGCATTATTTATTTATGTAAATAAATGCATTGTCTGTAAAATCCATTTACTTATCAATCATAAGGGTAATTTTAAGTACTAAGAATAAGAAATATGTGAAAAGATAAGTGTTCAAGAGTGCAGTTTGTGGTAATTAATACAATATGATAGGCTCATGAAAAAGATATATTACTTGAACTTAAAAGCTTCTATAATTAAGCGATGACCACTTGAAATTTGTAATTAGTCTTGCTGCAGTTTTTCCTTGCACTTATTGCCCTTCCCCAGAAGTTCATTAAGAATTTCTGTGAATGTCCTTATGTTTAATCTCATTCATAGATTCCACTGCTGCTCACAAAACAAAGCCAAAAAGAGAGGTAACTCTATGTGGCACTGCATCCACAAGCAATACATTCATAAATAATTAAAAAGCTCTCTACTTCATTTGTTACCCATTCAGCTGATAATTTAAATGAGTAACTGAGGCCATTTTATCAGCACTTTTAATAGAATGCGACTCAGAAACTTCACAGTGTTATTTAAGAAGAAATGCTCACGTGTTAAGGTTTTTATTTTTTTAAATCAACAAAATAATTTTCAAATATTAAAAGCAAATGTCTCCTTTTCCTCCAAGTTTCCTTGCTATGTCAAAGTTACAAATAAATACATTAAAATCGTATTTTGAGTAGTAGATAAAAACAAAAGTTTTGAAACTGTGGGTTGAGTGTCTGGGTTAACTTGTATAAATATCTGAACTCAATGTATTTAGACTTTATTAGATTTTTTTTAGACTATGTAAAAATACATGCTGAGATAATGACAACATTATTTTATTCATTTTAATAAATAAATTATTTTATTTAATTATGTTTAGATATTTATTTATTAAATTAATGATTTAATATTTAATAATCTAAATTTGAAATATTTCAAATTCTAAAAATATTTATTTAATTAAATTGATATATTTAATATAAATATTTAATAAATTATTTAATCATTATTATAATTATGCAATACATTATGTATTGTGTAATAATTGCATTTTAATAAATAAATAAATGTATTATTTACATTATTTTATTTTATTTTATTTACTTGACAAAGAGAGGGAGAACGCAAGCAAAGGGAGCTGCAGGCAGAAGGAGAGGGAGAAGTAGGCTCCCAGCTGAGTAGAAAGTTCAACCTGGGGTTCCATCCCACGACCCTGGGATCACCACCTGAGTCAAAGGCAGATGCTTAACTGACTGAGCCATCCAGATGCCCAAGGCTTTGTATTCTTTGCTTCTAAATATTGATGCTCCTTCATCTCTGGAGTTAGTAAATTGATGTTGAGAATTCATATCAAAGAATTGATAGTTGCTGTTAAACAGAAACATGTAATTTAGGGGAAAAAAAAGAACAGAAGGAAGAGAAAGGCCAAAAGTCAAAAGCACATTAATATAAAATTTAATTAGATAAAAAAGCTGATATTCCTGAAGGGGGCTAATAAAAGAGCTGCAAAGAGCTGATAGGATTAGGAAAATTGTCCACTCCTGGTCATTTCATAATTTTAAACTATTCCTTATTAATAAATATACTTAGTTCCAGAAACACAAGCACATAGGAACATTTCCACCAAGTTTCCTCTAACAGCATTTACAAATTAGACGTTCAAACAATGCAGTTCATTACATGTTGCATCTGTATCTTAAAGTTTAAACACATTCTGTGACACATTTTCCAACAATTAAAATTAAAAAAAATATATATACATATATATCTATGTATATATATATATACCTTATCCCTAAATGGAAAAAATATATATATAGAGAGAGAAACCTTATCCCTAAATGAAACCTTTCTTTGTTTATTAGATTAAATAGGTAAATTAGCAACAACAACAACAACAAACAGCTAATATTATAGAGGTAGGAACAATTTACCTTTTCATTCATTGCTATTTTCTAAAAATTCCTATTTTATTTTTTTCTCAAGTCTGTCATAATAATTTTCTAAATCTCCTGCCTTTTTCAATTTTTTTCTTTTAGTGGAAATCTCTATTTCATATTTATTTTCTCTTCCTCCACCCTTTGCTCTAATAATTCAATGTATTATTAGATTTTCTGTTTTTCTCTTTATCCAGATATATCTTTTCTTTCTTTCTTTCTTTCTTTTTTAAATAATTTGATTTGCTGGCATTTTACATCAGTACATGCTTTCTTATGGATGTTAGAAATGTCTGTGGAACTCCTAGAAGAATAAACTTTTTTACCTTTAAGAAGTTTACAGTCTAGAGTGCCTGGGTGGCTCAGTTGGTTAAGTGTCTTCCTTCAGCTTAGGTCATGATGCCAGGGTACTAGGATCCAGTCCTGCATCAGCTGCCTGCTCAGCAAGGAGTCTGGTTCTTCCTCTCCCTCTTCCCCTCCCTCTCTCTCTCTAATAAATAAATAAAATCTTTAAAAAAAAGACTTACTGAATCTGAGACTGAATTACTAAATTCAGTCTTAATAGAAGACAGCTAAACAAAGCAATGATCACAACTGGAAAATTTAGCGAGATCATGGTTTAACATTTTTGGTTGACACAGGACCTCTTTCAGTAACAACTTTCCCTAAATATCAATTTCTTTTTAAGGCAAAAAATTTTGACAAGAAATCCAGATCCTTCTGATCATTTTCATATCAATTTAAGGTGACATCCTCAGAGTATATAATCAAATATGTAATTATTCTATCTGTTGCCTTGTATATTGCCTGTATCTTTTTCAGACTCAAAGTTCCATTGAGGTAGAGTTTTTTTTTTTTAAGCAGAGATTTTTAAAGTGTTTGATATATACAAGATGCTTAATAAGTGTTTACAAAGCCTATGTATTACAGAAGCTTTAAACAGGCTTTAAAATAATGTAGGTGATATTAGTGGTCATATCAAACAATTTTTAGGTTTCAGTCATGTAAATAACTACATTTCTCAGAGACAGAGAAACATACAAATGGTCTGGATCCAGTAGGATAATGCTAGCATGTGTTGTAAATTCTTTTATATGACCTTATTCTTGCAAGAATTGGTTATGTGGCAGAAAAAAAGGTATCACTATCTTATACTTTATTATTTAAAGAGATTTATGGAAGTCTTAATTTCTTACACTACCCCTTTGTTTCAGTGGACCCAATTTCCGTGGTAATGGTGAGAGGAAAGTAGGCAATTTAGGCAGCAGCAAAAATCTCCTACAAGGCACTATAAAATAAGGCTTGTTCTAGATCATGGGTCTGTCCAAAGGGGAATGTTAAGGGGTAGAATGGATGATGGATGCATTGTGGACTTATAACTTTAAGATTAATACTGTTATGCCCCAATAATGGGTCTATGATTAAAGGAGCGAGACTGATGTAAAGCAAAGGTCAAGCAAAGCTTTATTTCATGCCAAGCATCAAGAATCTAACCAAACGTTCGGGGCCACACCTCTTATGAGAGAAGGAAACCCTTTGCTGTTTCACAGTCTAGCTTTTAAGGGCAAAGGCCATGCAGTCAGGCCTGGCCACGCACAGGTGACCAATGAGATTTTAACACACACAGGAAACTCCACAGTGAGGCTAGGTGACCAATTGAGGTTCAATTTACCCTAGTATAGACATTTGACCCAGCCTATTACACCTTGATTAGGATTGGTGCAAAAAAGGTTCCCAAAGGGCGGAGGAGTGGGGCATACTCCTTAGTATCTAGGGAGACAATATGCAAACACCGCCCCCCCCCCGCTGATTGATGTCTCCACCTGGCCTGACCCACCCTTGTATATGGGCTTTGTTACCTGGAGCTGATTTCCAGGACTTGTTTTTAAGTGAATCCCCTGGGGGAAGGGGAGCAAGGACAGTTTAAGGGTTAACCTCAATGAAAGCCTCTTGCTAAAATATAAAACTATAAAATAGGTCCTTACATTACAACAACTCAGTAGGGAAAGTCCCAGTGTGGTGATAAAAGAAGTGAGGTAACTTGCATTGCACATTTTTTTTTAAAACGTGTAAGTTGTATTTTTCCGTGCCATTACATCATACTTTATCTTCATCTCTGTCTACTAGTTTAAAACTAGTTAAACAAACTCAACAATTTTTTAAAAAATATTTTATTTATTTATTTAAGAGCAAAAGCCAGAGAGAGAGAGAGAGAGCATGAGCAATATGGGGCTCGATCCCAGGACTCTTGAGATCCTGATCTGAGCCAAAGGCAGACACTTAACTGACTAAGCAAATGAGACTCCCACAAACTCAACAATTTTATAAAATTTTTATTTGTTGGGGTGCCTGGCTGGAACAGTCAGTAAAATATGTAAATCTTGATCGTGGGGTTGTACGTTTGAAATCCATCTTGGGTGTAGAGGTTTTATTTAAAAATAAAATCTTTAAAAATTTTTTTTTTCATTTTTTTATTTAAGCCATTGTATGGCAGTGTTGATCACTATATTGTACACCTGAAAGTAATATTAACCTTATTTTAACTAACTACAATTTAAATAAAAACTTTAAAAATAAAATAAAAATAATAATCATAAAAATAAAAAAGAGGAAAAATTATTTGGCGGCAATTTTCTTAATTGCATTATTATTTATTATTATCATAGTCTGTGTGTGTCGGTGGGAAGTGGCTGGTATTACAGTGAGTTCCATATCTGTGTTACACTGAGGTCCATGTCTGTAGTCAGTCTTTTTTTTCTTTTAGTTTATTTTCAGGGATCCAAAATTCATTGTTTATGCACCACACCCAGTGCTTCATGTAATAAATTCCCTCCTTAATACCCACCACTGGGCTCACCCAACCACCTGCCACCCTCCTCTTCAAGACCCTCAGTTTGTTTCTCAGAGTCCACAGTCTCTCATGGTTTGTCTCTCCCTCCGATTTCCCCCAGCACACTTCTCTCCATCTCCCAGTGTCCTCCACGTTATTCCTTATGTATTGAGTCTTATAAAAACTTTTATTTCTTTCCCTATTCTGCTTTGCATATGCTTACCTTAGATGTTAAAATGTTATAAACCTCTCCGGCCTGGTCCATTTTCTCTCTCTTCTCTCATGATTTCTCATGCTCTCCCTGCCAACCCCACATGCCTTACAATATCTGGATATGACTAATTTCTTCCTGAGCTACTTTATTCTACTCTGCCATATGGTTGCCCTTCCCTCTTCTGTACCATAACTTCTATCCCCTGCATTTGTGCTTTAACAATACCTAATTCTTTTTACTACATCTGTATCTTTGAGGTCAATACTCAGTAGTGCAATCGCTGGGTCATAGGCTAGCTCTATTTTACTGGAAAGAAGGGCCATATGCACCCCAGTGTTCATAGCAGCAATGTCCACTATAGCCATTCTGTTGAAAGAGTCAAGATCCCCTACAACAGACAAACGGATAAAGAAGATGTGATCCAAGGATACAATGGAATATCACTCAGCCATCAGAAAGGATGAATACCCAACTTTTGCATCAACATGGATGGGACTGGAGGAGATTATGTTAAGTGAAATAAGTCAAGCAGTGAAAGTCAATCATCATATGGTTTCACTTATTTGTGGAACCTAAGGAATAGCATGGAGGACATTAGGAGAAGGAAAGGAAAAATGAAGTGGGGGTATTGGAGGGGGAAATGAAACATGAAAAACTATGGACTCCAAGAAACAAACTGAGGGTTTTAAAGATGAGAAGGATGTGGGGATGGGTGAGCCTGGTGATGGGTATTAAGGAGGGCACATATTGCATGGGGCACTGGGTGTTTTACACAAACAATGAATCATGGAACACTACTTCAAAAACTAATGATGTATTGTATGGTAACTAACATAACATAATTAAAAAAAAAAAAGGAGGGGGACAATACCTAACACTCAATCTTTGCTAGTTTCTTGTTTACCTCCTTTTAAGAGTAAGCTCATTAGTGTTTTTTTTTTTTTTTTGGTTTTTTTTTTGTCTCAACTAAAAGAAGAAAAATAATACACATTATTTTGAAAACTTTTTGAACAGTGTACAAACGTTAGTCAAGTCCACAATGTCTCATCTCTTCTTCCTCCTAACATGGCTAAGTTGAAAAACCCTTTATCTGGGAAAAGATCATTGTCCAGCCACCTTGTGTAAGATTTTGGCTTTAGGTTAGATTATCCTTTCTTTCCTTTTCTGAAAATAAGTTGAAAATATTAATAGCCTCAGTTTCTTCTTCCAAAATATGACTGCTTCTTTACCAAGTGCAAAAGCAACCCATTTTGACCATAGTAAACAGCTTGGACCTACTTTTTTTGGCTCACTGTTTTAGTGAGACAAGTGGAGTGAAGATGACACACCATTTCCAAATGTATTAATAATTGGTAGACCATACTTATAAATTGAAGTTTTGTTGCCATTAAACTATGACCAGACTCGCTATAATTACAGAGGTAAATTCTTTATATTTACTATATTTGAAATTACCATATAATACCAAAATAAAATTATGATTATGTGAAGAGTCTGTAATATTAAGAAGGTGACTTTGAAATGATTGCTTATCTAAATGAAATTTCCCATTTTATAATCTTGTATAAGCTTCCGTTGTCATTTCCTATTTAAAATCTATTAGAAGGCACTCTTATTTTCCCTTAAGTGGGAAGTCAAATGTGGAACAAATTCATCCCAAAGGAACTGATTCTATATTCCACTGAAGACCAGGTGGCTTCCATGTGGCATTTTGCCTCTTGCATATTGTTCATCTCCTACAACAAATGGGGGTATGCTCTTTAGTAAACTAATTCAACTCAATTAGAGGCATTGTCTTCAAGGGATAACATCATAGAGACTAGAATCAGAATCATACTTTTGGGAAAATTGGGCCCAGGATTTTTGTTTTGTTTTGTTTTGTTTTAAGATTTTATTTATTTATTTGACAGGCAGAGACCACAAGTAGGCAAAGAGGCAGAGGGTGGGGGGGGGAAGCAGGCTCCCTGCTGAACAGAGAGCCTGATGCCGAGCTTGATCCCAGGATCCTGAGATCATGGCCTGAGCCGAAGGCAGAGGCTTAACCCACTGAGCTACCCAGGGGCCCCTGGGCCCAGGTTTTGATGGCTTCTTTCCTCAATCTTATAAAACCTATTTGAACTCTACTGGATGCCAGAACTGCTTAAAAATATTTGGTCCCTTGTAATTTTAACCTTCCAGTATTCAATGCACCTGATCCATGTAATATCTTATAGTATTTTATTCAAATGAAGACTCTCAAAGTGTGTTTCTTGGGAGACACTTTTCAATTGGTTGCTTACATTTCTGCATTTATTATTTGTTCTAGGCCATCCTTTGAAGATGGTTGTATTGAATAGACTTGGAAGACAGAAATAGTATCTTTTTTTTAACTTAACCTGTTGTGTTTGCAAATATTATCTGCCTCTGTTTTGATTCTTCTTGTGGGAACTGAGGCTCAGAACTGATATATAACTCCCACCCCTACACACACACACACACACACAAACACAAATACACACACACACACAAATACTGTTAATATTCTGGCTACCTCTATTGCTGTGAATAATAAACTATATTATTTCTGAAACATGAGTCTGCGTCTTCTATCAACACCCAAGAAACTACGGCAGACTCATACACCAGCTTTCAAATAAGGGAAAATAATCTCAGATGCTTTATATTTTTTGATAGTGTTACCTACTTCTGAACATATGACTGAACACATATAAAGCTGGAGCCCTGACCATTTAGAGCTTCTTCTGTGGAAGAACTATGCATTCACTAGTAAACAAAAGTAGATTCATCTTTTTTTTTTTTTTCCTCCTGACACCATTTCCTCTCTCACACTGTTGCTCAAATTGGATGGAGTCTAAGGTCCTTTGAGGAAATTTTTGTTTAATGACTCAAAATAAAATAGGAAGAGTCTAAAGTGCTAAAAATACTTCTAGATAAAAGGTATAAGATAATGCCAGAAAGGATAGTAATTTTATCTAACAACTGCCTGTTCACCACTTTTTTGTTCCTTAACTAATCTCCAAATTCCTGACTAAATCCCTTTTGTAAGCCAGAATGTGAGCTAAAAACTGAGATTTTAAAAAATTTTCATTTGAAATCCAGTTAGTTAACATATATGGTTGTATTAGTTTCATGTGTACAATATAACATATAGCACTCAGTGCTCATCATGACAAGTGCTCTAATTAACCCCCATCACTTATTTAATCCATCACTCCTTTCAGATCCCCTCAAGTAACCATCAGTTTGTTCTCCGTAATGAAATGTCTGTTTCTTGCTTTGTTTCTCTTTCTATGTCTTATTATTTCCCCTTTGCTTGTTTGTTTTGTTTCTTTTATTCCATATATGAGTAAAGGTATTTGTCTTTCTCTGACTGACTTATTTCACTTTTAGCATTATACTGTCTAGTTCCAACCATGTTATTGCAAATGGCAAGATTTCAGTCTTTTTTATGGCAGGATAATATTCCATTGTATATACATACCACTTATTCTTTATTTATTCATCAATTGATGGATACTTGGGCGCTTTCCATATCTTAGCTTTATAAATAATGCTGCTATAAACATAGGGGTGCTAGCATCCCTTTGAATAAGTTTTCTTATATTCATTGGGTAAATACACACCAACAGGATTGTTGGATCACAAAGGACTTCTATTTTTAAATTTTATGGAAATTCCATACTGTTTTCAAATATGGCTGTATCAGTTTGCATCACCACCAACAGTTCACAATTGTTACTTTTTCTTTTTTTTTTTTTTAAGATTTTATTCATTTGACAGAGAGAGATCACAAGTAGAGAGAGAGAGAGGAGGGAGCAGGCTCCATGCCTGGCAGAGAGCCCGATGTGGGACTTGATCCCAGGACCCTGAGATCATGGCCTGAGCTGAAGGCAGAGGCTTAACCCACCTAGCCACCCAGGCAGCCCCCACAAGTGTTACTTTTTCACATCCTCTCCAACACCTTTTGTTTCTTGTAGTGTTGATTTTAGCCATTCTGACAGGTGTGAGGTGGTATCTCTTTCTAGTTTTGCTTTGCAATTTCCTGATGATACATGATGATGGACATCTTTTCATGTATCTACTGAACATTTGAATGTGTTCTTTGGGGAAACACTTGTTCATGTCTTCTATCCATGTTTTTATTGGATTATTTGTTTTTGGATGTTGACTAAAAACTGGATATTAAGTAACACACAAGACAGGTTTCCTTGAGCTTAAATTTTATTTGCATGAGTATCATTAACAGGAAAAAATATGCATATGTGTATGTACAAGTGTGTTTATGTATACATCTATCTATCTATCCTCTATCCCATGTCTTCTAATTGTGGTAAATCCTGTAAGGTGGGGAATGGGATAGTCTGAAGAAATATGCTTCTGGATATGCTGGGTAAGCAAATTTAATTGCACTCAGATGCATTGGATATAAGTGAATCACTCAAATGAGTTATTTAATATTATATAGAAACAAATTAAAAGTTTATGTAGTTGAAAATAATAGGTAGTTAAAATAATTTTTTTGTTTGTTGTTTTTGTGTCTTTTTTTGTTTATATATACTATGGTGTGAATGTTTATGTCTCCCAAAATCATATTATGAAATCTAACTCTGTAAGTGCTAGTATTAAAACATAGGGGCCTTTGGGAGGTGATTAGGTCATAAGTGGGATTACAGTCCTTTTAAAGGAGACCCCAGTGAGTTCTCTTGATTCATTCATCATGTACGTTTACAGTGAGAAGATAGCCATCTATGAGGAAGTGGGCTCTCCCTGGATCTGCCCATTCCTTAATCTTGAACTTCTCCGTTCTAGAACTGTGAGAAATAAATTCCTGTTCTTTATAAGCTATTAAGTCTATATCATGTCCGTTATAGCAGCCTGCATGCAGAAGGACACTATGACCTAAAATGAGAGCAATAAATATAAAGTTTCAGTAAAGTCAGTTGGTACAATGTTTTTTTTTTTTTTAATTAGAGAAGACATGCTGCTTCATGTTAAACCTTGATATTGTATATGTTTCTTGAAGGGCCACTTCTTACTCCTTTGTGTGTTTTCCACAAAGTCCAGGATGATGCCTTACATAAAGGTAATATTTTATAAATACTGTTGGAAATATATACTTCTCTAAAATCTTATTTTGCCTACAGATTACTTGGATCCACTTTGCCTTGTGTAGAATATTTGAAATATATTAAGAACAGAATGTCTCTCTAAATAACATTTAGAATCATCATTAGTTTATGACTCCTGACTCATTTGTTTATGCAGTGATACTTACTGCAAGAACACTGAAGTTTGTAATATAATTTTGAATTAATCACCAAGCTAGTTTATTTTAACTTCTGAAAAAATAATTTCTCATGTTGGTTTAATTCTGCTCTTATGTTATGGTCATGACATTTTCATTAAAATAAAGTAGAAAATAGAAGTAAATAATAAATGAAAAATAAAAATTAAAAAATAAAAAAATAAAAGCAAATCTCTTGTGAAATGTTAAACTTTTCTTACTTATTTTGTTTTGCTTTTCTTCTACCATGCTGGCAAAGCTGTATATTGCAGATAGGTACAATTTTCTAGGTGCTAGGTTTGTTACTTTTGCTAAAATTTTCAAAATATAAGGAGTTGAATAGTCATGCATTGTTTATTAAACTCCTTATCTACACATATAAAAATAAAACAATGATGGTGACCTGGGTATTTCTAAAATTGTATTCTGTTTTTCCATATTATGGTTTACAATGTAATTAATAAAGATTCTGCATATATTAACATCATCCCATTCTATCTCATATGTATGTCCATACAGAGCATGTATGATTTCTATTCATTGCTATGTTGTGGTGAAGAGATTGTCTGAAGTAGCCTATATTTATGCAGGTAGATCTTAAGCTACGGTGCTCTTGTTTATTTGCTTGTTCATGATCAGTATGTTTGAAAGATGGTAACTATTGCATCAGGTGTGACGATTAAAAAATATTATTGGTGCCTGATACACTGTGATGAAATAGGTAAGTCGATTCATAATTTGTTAATTAAATTAGAAAAGAAATTCCTTTGGATTTGTTCTTTATTAAGAGTTTTTTTTTTTTTTTAACGAATGCCTTGGGATGTTTTTTGTGTAATATATATCACATGCCTCAACCTTTAAATTTGAATTTAGAAAAGAGTTATCAGAATGAGCCTAGAAAATATTGTTATGGGGGCGCCTGGGTGGCTCAGTGGGTTAAGCCGCTGCCTTCGGCTCAGGTCATAATCTCAGAGTCCTGGGATTGAGTCCCACATTGGGCTCTCTGCTCAGCAGGGTGCCTGCTTCTTCCTCTCTCTCTGCCTGCCTCTCTGCCTACTTGTGATCTCTCTCTGTCAAATAAATAAATAAAATTAAAAAAAAAGAAAACATTGTTTTGAAATATTTTTGTTCTGTTGTATTATGTTAACTTAGGAAATAATGGTAGTTATTTTTATTAGCATTTCCTACTTTCCACATGCCCTTACAGATGAGATATCATGTTTTTCCTACTCTTTTTATCGTGGTTGTTATATTCTTCATGATCAATAACAATCAATGAAAATTCCTAACATTAATTTTCTTTGGGAAAGTGATATTTTAGCAGGAATCCATGACCAAAAATTTTAGCTGTTGTTCTTCCAGGAGATGAGACTATCAATGTTCCCGAAATTTCAAGAAATAGAACTTATTAATTGTGTTGGTTGATGTTTATTGTCTCTGAACTTAGAGGTGCATAATTCAATTTAAAATTTATTTTGGGGGCGCCTGGGTGGCTCAGTGGGTTAAAGCCTCTGCCTTTGGCTCAGGTCATGATCCCAGGGTCCTGGGATCGAGCCCCGCATCGGGCTCTCTGCCTAGCAGGGAGCCTGCTTCCTCTTCCCTCTCTCTCTGCCTGCCTCTCTGCCTACTTGTGATCTCTATCTGTCAAATAAAATAAATAAAATCTTAAAAAAAACGGAGTGGACCTTATGGGGGTGCTTATCTGAAATTGAGGGACATTATAAAAAAATAAAAAATAAAATTTATTTTGAATTGAAAACAAGATCTTACTGAAGTTTAGGCATCCCACTTTATATCAGGCCTCCAGTACATTCTAATTTATTTATAGAAAATATCATAAACATGAATGACACTTTTCCTATTGCATTTATATGAAACTGCAATGACTCAAAGATGTCAGATTTGAAAAGCACTACCTTTCTATAATTTCTGTTTCTTAGGAGGAATGGATATACCATTTTAGCTCAATTATCCAACAGTATTCAAAACCACCATGAATTTTAAAACATAGTTATTACACCCTAAAAATCAAGTATGAAAATGTATAAACAACCAAATCTCTATCTGTAAATGAAATACTCCCACACAGACGGGTTTTAAAACTTTCTAACTTAAGGAATTTGATAGCACAGACTCAGGGTAGTAGTTTCAGTGCCTACAGTATACTTTCAGGGAGAGAGTAATGTAGGCTCTGAGTCACTTTCTGCCTAGAGATGACCTAATAGTGGTTCTGGCATTGTTTGTTTGTTTTTGAAAATACGTTCCTGGGCGTCATTCAGAAAATGCAGAGTTTGGCATCTATATAAATTAAGGATGATCTTTTTGAACTTTTGTCTTTCATTACATCAAATTAACATAATTGTACAGAAATTCCACTAAATTAAGCATTGTTAGGAAATGTGTAAATTGGAGCTACTCAAATTAGTTGCTCTTTGAACTATGTGCTGTTGGTTCAGGATTAGATAAGGAGTTTGAAGGCAAACCTAAATCATTGCTTCCTTTTTTGAGAGATTCTCAGCATATTTTCTTAAAATTAGCTGAAATAAACAATGTGTTTAGTCGCAAAGTGATTTGCATTTTTGCACAAACTCCCTATCTCCTTGAGAATTATAACAGATATTTCATGAAACATCATTGATCTTTACTTTGTTACACTGCTGTAAAGTACATTTAGAGTTGCCAGTTAAAGGTGTTAGTGTTGAGATGAAATGTCATGCATTTTTCTTCACTTCCATGCAAATGAACACAGTAAATTATTAAGACACAATGAAGAAAAAAAAATTGACAATGAGTTCCAGATTTTAAAAATCACTTGCCATTCAATCCAAATTGTGAGTTTGATCAGTTACCGAACACTTTATAATGCACCCCCGGTAATTTTACAGAGATTACTTTTTTCTTACCAATTCTTGATTATTCTGTCTTGCAATTCAGAGAAAGCTAACTAATTTAAAATAAACTTCCGTTAATTTTGATTGTTATAAACTTAAAATTGACTAATTTCCATATACAGAGTTTAAAATGTTCACAATTTACATTAAATATATATTCTGTGTATACCTTGGAAAAATTATACTGAAAATTGAAATTAAACTGATGTTGTATATAGCTGCAAGAAGCCGCCTGTCCCATTTCATCTTACTATATAAGTTGTGTCAGGTAATTTATAAAATCCCTGCTGCATAACAAATCTATTTTTTGTTGGAATGGGTAGTAATGTTTCTTCTTATTTCGAAATAAGAGTTGGTCTATGAGTGCCTCTGCAACTGTATTTTTCCTAAGTGGCTTCATGGTCCTGAACTGAGAATGCTCAGAGCATTAAACATCAAAGTAATATATTTTGACACAATTAGACATCAAGGAAATGCAATTAAAATGACACTGAGAGGGCGCCTGGGTGGCTCAGTGGGTTAAGCCGCTGCCTTCGGCTCAGGTCATGATCTCAGGGTCCTGGGATCGAGTCCCACATCGGGCTCTCTGCTCAGCAGGGAGCCTGCTTCCCCCTCTCTCTCTCTGCCTGCCTCTCCATCTACTTGTGATTTCTCTCTGTCAAATAAACAAATAAAATCTTTTAAAAAAAAATGACACTGAGATATCACTACACACTTACCAGAATGGCTAAAATAAAATATAATGACAAGCCCAAAAGAAAAAAATATACCATTTGATGATACACAATGGCAAGTTGTACCATAACTTAACCATCTCAGACTAGTGTAGTGTTAAATTTGTTTTTCTAAGCCATGTTTTGGGTCACTTACCACTTTTCAAGGATATAAAGTGCTATCATTTTACTTAAAACTGTGAAATTTGGTCAGATTTAAATTTCAATTTATGTTAAAACATTCTGTAAACTGTGTTAGACTTTGACATTTGTTCCCTCACTTCAGTGAATAACACTATATCATATTCTGAAAAATACGCTAATTTTTTATTATTTTGAAAAATATCCCTTTTTCCTCTTATGGTAATTATTAATATGAATTAATAGTAGAATTTGAAATGGTCCAATATGACCATAAATACTTTATAGTATATTATCAAATTTAATAATGAATATAATGTACTTCTTTGGACAATTTTTAAAGACCAGTCTACTCTTAAAACAAAAAAAATGGAGATGCACTTCTTTAGTTCACACAAATTTTATTTTATTATATATAACCTCAGATAAATTTCAACAAATCATAATTTATTAAAATCATGTCTACTTAAAAATCTCATAGAAGAGTTAAACCATCAAAAATAAAAATAAACACACACAACACACACACATCACCCATGTATTGGCAAATCACAATTGCTGTAACAATACATTAGGCATTCCACAGTTAAGGGCTATCAAAATTTCCATCAGTGACAAAAAGATTTGTATCCAAATGGACTGATTTGCCAGAATCCAAGAAAAAGTCTCCTAGGATTTATTTAAAGGTAAATATTTGAACAAATACTTCTTAAATTTAGGAAATTCAGAACATACGATTAAAGAATATTTGCAGTGCAGACTATATTCAATCCTTCCTTCAAAATGTGCCTTTGAGTACATAATTCTGTTTTCTCGATCTAAATTGAGCTGTCTTCCAAGGAAGTTTTCCAAAATGTGTGTCTCTGTGTGATAAATGTTCTAAGACCTAACATGCTTCATTGTATTTTTACTGTGCTCTCAAATTTAATCAATAATTTGGATTGATGTATAATACCTAGTTTCAAATATCTTTTCCATCTATAAAAACTCCCAGCTGTCTCTTTATATGCTATTACTATTGAGAATTGTGCTGTCAGTATTATTCTTGTACATTTTAGGTGATCTGTTCTTCTCTTGGGCATCATTTATGCTCTTCTCTGTTTTTGATATTCTTAAAACTCACCATAATGTATACGAGTGGTTTTTAGTGTGTGTAGTTTTTGTTTTGTTTTGTTTTGTTTCTGATATCTCGTGTTTGGCATCATTTTAAGTCTGGTATCTTTTATCTTTCTTTAATTCTCCAAAATTTATCTCAGTACTTATTTAAATATTTTCTTTATTTTTTTTTTCTCTTCTGCTGTATTTGGGCAGAAGTCATTAATTTGTTTGTTTGTTTTTCCCAACTCATTTATTCATTTTACAGCTATATTCATCTTAGTCTCCATTTATTGTATTCTTTATTTCAACAATTTTCACTTAATTTATATTCACAGTATAGTATCTTTCTTTTCCTTGTATATGTATATCATTATTTTATCATATACTTTTAAGCTATTTTTAAAAATATTTTATTTATTTATTTGACAGTGAGAGATCACAAGTAGGCAGAGAGGTGGGCAGAGAGAGAGGAAGAGAAGCAGGCTACCTGCTGAGCAGAAAGCCCGATGTGGGGCTTGATCCCATGACCCTGAGATCATGACCTGAACGGAAGGCAGCGGCTTAACCCACTGAGCCACCCAGGTGCTCCTTTTAAGCTATTTTTTAAAAGTACAGTCATTCTTTTTTTTTTTTAAGATTTTATTTATTTATTTATTTGACAGAGAGAGATCACAAGTAGACAGAGGGCAGGCAGAGAGAGAGAGAGGGAAGCAGACTCCCTGCTGAGCAGAGAGCCTGATGCAGGACTTGATCCCAGGACCCTGAGATTATGACCTGAGCTGAAGGCAGTGGCTTAATCCACTGTGCCACCTAGGCGCACCTAAGCTATTTTTTTAATTCCTGTTCCCATAACACTTGGATTGGCATATAAAGTTAACCACATCATATTTTTTAGGTAAGTAATTGTACTTTTTATGTGCATAGTTATTTTGGTCCATGAGTTCAGCTCTTCTTAGGATCATCAAATCTCTGTAAAGTCTGGGTATGCTAGGATTTCCTAAGCAACAATAAAATACATTGAAACCTGGTAGCTTAATTATAATAATGTTTTCTTTCTCAATCATTCACAATAGTATTCCATTCTGAGTAGCTTCCTTCTATTTTGCAGCTATAGTGTTTGGAAAAACTTGAATTATGATATTACTGTGATAATGAGAATTAGTCAGGGTTTTTCAGAGAATCGGGAAGAGAAAAAAAGGAAGATATTCTCCAGGGCCAACTCTAGAAGTGACTATTAAAACATCTGTCCAAATTCAATTGAACAAAACTCAGAAATGCCATCTCCAGTGAAATACAAAAAAGATTATATATAGTTCTGGGCACACACATCTCATTTGACCCAATGATGTATATCAATGAAAGACTGAAGGCCAATCACCACTCCATGGGAGAATTTAAAAATAAATTTACTAATGAGGCCAAGAATTCAGAATCACCAATACTTCAGAACTAATAATAACTGCCTTCACTTGATGTTATTCTATAAGATAAATCCTACGGTCAAGTTTCAATTTTAAATTCTTAAATCCTTATGAAGAAGCATCATTTGGAGGGAGCAGTTTTCATAATTTATCATCCATCAGCCTTTTTTAAAAGATTTTATTTATTTATTGGACACAGAGAGAGAGAAAGAGAGCGAGAGAGAGAGATCACAAGTAAGCAGAGAGGCAGGCAAGCAGGGAGGGAAGCAGGCTTCCTTTTGAGCAGTGCCCGATGTGGGGCTGGATCCCAGGACCCAGAGACCATGACTTGAGATGAAGGCAGAGGCTTAACCCACCACCCACGTGATGAGAGAGCCACTCAGGTGCCCCTCATCCATCAGTCTTAATTGATTGGAGGAAAATGTGTGGAGGAATAATGCCTTAGGGAGCTAATCTCTCTAAAGAATTTTCAAGTCTTTACCCCTTCAAGGTTTTGTACAGTTCTGATAGCCTCTAAACATCCAGCGGATTTCTACAGTGACAGGCCTGTTAAAACCTGTCTTCAAACCAGGAATAGAGCTTGAAACATACCAGTCAAGGGCAACTTTGAGTATTTTAAGGCGTTTATCATCATTTCTTTGTTTTTGGTTAATATCTGAAATAGTTCCATATTACACTTGCATAATTTCTCCAGAGCTGACTTTGAAGGAGGCATTCAGTTCCAGCTAGTTCCATATTTTGGCAAGAACTATACTTCTATATTAAAAAAAAAAAACATATTTTAGGGCGCCTGGGTGGCTCAGTGAGTTAAAATCTCTGCCTTCGGCTCAGGTCATGATTCCAGGTTCCTGGGATTGAGTCCCACAGTGGGCTCTCTTCTCAGCTGGGAGCATGCTTCCATTCCTCTCTCTCTGGCTGCCTCTCTGCTTTCCTATGATCTCTGTCAAGTAAATAAATAAAATTTTTAAAAAAACATATTTTATACCAGTTATTCATGTTTATTAACTAAGATATCACAATACAAATAATACAAACAGTTGCTCTTTATTAATACCTTCAACCAAGATAAAAAAATATGTCATATTTTCTCCAAAAATTTTATATCATCTGATAGGTCAGATATATATAAAATTACATTTAAAGTTTTAAAAATATCAGCAAATATTTTCATTTAAATGCCAATTTGAAAAGAAATCTACTTTTCCAAACACGACTTTTTTTTTAAAGATTTTATTTATTTATTTGACAGAGAGAGATCACAAGTAGGCAGAGAGGCAGGCAGAGAGAGAGGAGGAAGCAGGCTCCCTGCTGAGCAGAGAGCCCGATGCGGGACTCGATCCCAGGACCCTGAGATCATGACCTGAGCCGAAGGCAGCGGCTTAACCCACTGAGCCACCCAGGCGCCCCCAAACACGACTTTTTATCCTATTTATTTTGAATTTTGTCAACAACTGATAAAATGTTTAGCGAGACTATAAATGTTAGATCGAAAAAAATGATTAATAGATGTAGGTTCAAATTATTATGTTCCATTAAAAATGATTTAGTCTTTGATGAACATCTGTTTGGTAATATGTTGTATCCAGATATAGTCAATTAAAGACATATATAAAATTATAGGGAAATGACATCTTCCGTTCCATTATGAGTAGAGCTTTTAAAATGCTATTTGTCACAACCTGTCATCTTGTCATTATGTAGCATTATGTAGCAATTAAAAAATGTATACTCTTCACTTAGAAGTCTTTTGGAAATCTAAAATATGACTTTCTATGGTTTGTGTCTCCATATTGCTTTATTGCCAGTTAAAACAAATCCACATGCTTTGATTCAAAGGTAATAAATTCCTCTTATTTGGAAAAAGGATGTTTATTTTTGTTCTCTCACCCTTAGCAGGTGGTTTCATTTTAGCACACTTCAGAGTTATAATTTCATGCTTATTAAAAACATTTATTTTGATCTACATAGATGAATGAAACTTTTATTTGATTAAATTATTTGCCAAAATATCTGTGATTTTTATTTTTATTTTTATTTTTAAAGATTTTATTTATTTATTTGACAGAGAGAGATCACAAGTAGGCAGAGAGGCAGGCAGAGAGAGAGGAGGAAGCAGGCTCCCTGCTGAGCAGAGAGCCCGATGCGGGACTCGATCCCAGGACCCTGAGATCATGACCTGAGCCGAAGGCAGCGGCTTAACCCACTGAGCCACCCAGGCGCCCCCAAACACGACTTTTTATCCTATTTATTTTGAATTTTGTCAACAACTGATAAAATGTTTAGCGAGACTATAAATGTTAGATCGAAAAAAATGATTAATAGATGTAGGTTCAAATTATTATGTTCCATTAAAAATGATTTAGTCTTTGATGAACATCTGTTTGGTAATATGTTGTATCCAGATATAGTCAATTAAAGACATATATAAAATTATAGGGAAATGACATCTTCCGTTCCATTATGAGTAGAGCTTTTAAAATGCTATTTGTCACAACCTGTCATCTTGTCATTATGTAGCATTATGTAGCAATTAAAAAATGTATACTCTTCACTTAGAAGTCTTTTGGAAATCTAAAATATGACTTTCTATGGTTTGTGTCTCCATATTGCTTTATTGCCAGTTAAAACAAATCCACATGCTTTGATTCAAAGGTAATAAATTCCTCTTATTTGGAAAAAGGATGTTTATTTTTGTTCTCTCACCCTTAGCAGGTGGTTTCATTTTAGCACACTTCAGAGTTATAATTTCATGCTTATTAAAAACATTTATTTTGATCTACATAGATGAATGAAACTTTTATTTGATTAAATTATTTGCCAAAAAATCTGTGATTTTTATTTTTATTTTTATTTTTAAAGATTTTATTTATTTATTTGACAGAGAGAGATCACAAGTAGGCAGAGAGGCAGGCAGAGAGAGAGGAGGAAGCAGGCTCCCTGCTGAGCAGAGAGCCCGATGCGGGACTCGATCCCAGGACCCTGAGATCATGACCTGAGCCGAAGGCAGCGGCTTAACCCACTGAGCCACCCAGGTGCCCCAAATCTGTGATTTTTAAAAATGTATTTCCTTTGAAGGGTTATTTTAGAGCATTCAAAGAGGATCTAAGAGTGTGGTATTATGCAGTTTTTAAGTAGGTATGAAATGGTTAATTATAGGATTGTTTCTTTAAGGCTTATGTATATTGTCCATTATATGCTATAAAATATTTTGAAAGTAAATTTAAGGTATGTTTTACGTAGTTTATTTTTTTGGAAAAAAATATTGAAATGACTTATGAAATTCAGTATACTCTCAACATTAATTTATTTTGAAATTTACCAATTGTGTACTGAACTATTATAGGGCAGATATTACTTCAGACTACACTGGTAAATGAAATACTTGGCTTTGTAGAACTTTTATTTTAATGGGTGAGACAATTCAAAGCTATAAACCTTAATAAAAATGGCATAGTGCATTCAAAAAGGAAGAGTACAATGGGGAAAAAGAAAAATTCGATCAGGGTGAGAAAAATCAAGGTTGCTAGGCAGGGGATGGGGAGTTAAAATTTTTAATAGAAAGATCAGGGCAGTTACAATGAAGCTGACAATTGAACAAATGTATGGAAAGGTGATGAATTTGCGCAGAACTATCAGCAATAAGGTCACTCCAGACAAAGGAATTGGCTATCTTGAAGGCCATAAGGTTGGATCATGCCTGGCATATCTGAGGAATAGCAAGGAGGCCATTGTGAGTGACTGAAGAGTAGCAGGAAAAGAGGTCACAGAGGTTAAATGAGTGGCTAGATCATGTAAAGCTTAGAAGTCATTGTAAAACTCTGGCTTTTATATTTGGAAACTTACTGTGTGATAGAATTTTTGCTAATAACTGAGAGTTCAAATGTCCATAAACTTTCAAGGATTCTTATTCTAGTAAGACAGAATAAAGAGAAAGAGTTCATATTTTCACATGGTGTAAGAAATGCTCGGAGATTCAAGTGTAGGAAGCTATGGGAGCACAGAAGAAGGCACTAAAATCACACCATATATTTGATGACTGTGACTATATATAAATTTGTATTTTAGATTTTTTGTAGTCATGGAATCACACAGTATATACTATTCATTGCCTGGATTTTCTTTTCTCAGCATCATTACTTTGAGATTCTCCAATTGTCTTTGCTCTATTGATGGACATTGATGAACATTTCCACTGTTTTCAATTCTTAAAAATAAAGCTGCTATGAAATTCATATACAAGTCCTTGTATGAACATAGGGTTTGTTTTTCTTGGTTAAATGCCTAGAATAAAATGGCTATTTGTGTAACTGCAACATATTTTTCATTTAAAAAAATTTTGAAACTATTTTCCAAAGTGGTTGTATCATGATATATGCCAACAACAGTTTAGATTTTTTGTTGCTTCTCAATCTAGCTCAGACCAAGTACAATTAGCCTTTATAATTTTAGCCATTCTAATAGATATGTAAGCATGTCTCATTATGATTTTAATTTTTATTTCTTTAATGTTTAAATGTTGAGAAATTGGCCATGTGCCTATAAGCCATCCATATACTTTTGGTGACATGTCTCTTCCATTATTTCCTTCACATGTAAAATTGGATACTCTGTTTGGTTATTAGTAAGGTTTTTTATTTTTATTCATTTTTAAATAATCAGAGTAGATGTCCATTATCAGATATTTAATTTGCAAATCCCTTCTCCATCTTTACGGTTTCTCAATGGAGCTTTGATAGCTGTGTCTTTCAAGAAATATGCTACTTCTTTCCTGGTACACGGAGGTATGACTACAACATTATCAATGTTGACCTTTGCAAAGAAAATCATGGCTTAAGATATATGTAGTCTGCAGTTGTTGGGAGTGTTCACCATCCTTGCCTCTAACTCATCTCTCACTGCCCACACATTCAGGTATAGGGGAATATTGATTGACAAAATATTAATTGCCAAATAACACTAGTTAGAGAATAAGAAAAATGCAGGCACCTGATTATATAATATTCCTTAAATAAAATATGTTTTTATAAGTGCTATTGGAAGTAAATTCCTCAATACTTTAATCACACAGAATGATGGAATCCTAGATTTTTTTTCCTTGTATTTACTAAGAAAATGATCATGCCTCAAGTATATTAAAATGGAATAGGGAAAATTAAAAATTGTTTTAAGTTGATTTGCGTGTGTTGTGCGTATGTGAGAGAGAAAGTGAGAGAGAAAGAGAAAGAGAGAAAAAGAGAAAGGGAAAGACAGAGAGGTGGCTGCAGTGAATTGATGAGTTGGAGGATAGATTTTAAAGTTTTGTCTTTTGCTTTCTACATTTCCTTTTCCTTAGGTTCAAGAGAACAATCAGTAATATCTCAGATGCCTGCTGGTAACATCAGCAGAAAGAGTTAGAGGTTCCTAGAAAATTATAGAAGAGATATAGTTTTCCTGACATAAGAAAAGTCATTTTTTGTCCCCAGCTATTTTCAATGATCTATACCCCACCTGTGTACTTGCCCAAGCACACTTCTTCCAAAACTTCCTGGGAGGTTCTTAAAAAGAAATGCAAAAACCACACTCCTTAAGGATTTTGAGGGAACAAGGCAATGGGAAAACTAACAGTCACCACCAGACCAGGAAATAGCCTAAGCTATTGAGACAATAAATCAGTGGTAAAACTCCTAGTGCTATTTCAAAAGCAATCAAGGCCTTGCATTCCTTTTCCCAGAAAATGAGCCCAAGACCCCATCTAGTTTCTATCTGCTCTTGAAGCCTGCAGAGTCCCTTTCCCTTGTCCAACAGTTACCCCTGCTTTATTCTAACGTTGACGTTTCTGCCCTCGGTGGAATACAAGCTTCATTCAGGTGAACATGCAATACATATTGCACAAATACATATGTGGATGTGCATGCATCCACAACCTTATGACCAACCATACATGGGATAATAAAACTCTCCCTTCTGAGTATTCATTTTAAATACTAAATAAAAATCTCTCTCCTGTTCAAACAGTCAAGGCTTTGGAACTTATTCCCTGTGAACTCCTTGTATGTTGTAAACAAAGATTCCTTTGTTTGACAACTCCACCTGTTTCTGTGATTCACCAAAGACTGACCTCAGTTAGTTCCGTTACTGTAATGTAATATCAAGCATATCTAGTTAGTTGATCATTTTGTTCAAGTCTTACATATCTTACCAATGTGATGACCATTTGTCTATGTAATCTTAAAATAAGGGTGTTGAAATTATTTTCCATTTGTCGTCCAAGGTAGAAGTTATGATTTTTGTTCTTAGTTTTTCCCTATATATCCCCAAATCTGTTGTTACGTATTAAAAGTCAAGAATTATTATACTCCTGGGGCGCCTGGGTGGCTCAGTGGGTTAGGCCGCTGCCTTTAGCTCAGGTCATAATCTCAGGGTCCTGGGATCGAGTCCCGAATCGGGCTCTCTGCTCAGCAGGGAGCCTGCTTCCTCCTCTCTCTCTCTCTCTGCCTGCCTCTCTGCCTACTTCTGATCTCTGTCTGTCAAATAAATAAATAAAATCTTTAAAAAAAAAGAATTTTTACACTCCCTGATGAATTCATCCTTTTACTCTTCTGTAATTTTGACTTGATCTTTATGTCTGATAATGAAATTTGCTTTAAAATCACTTTTCATTATCTTGATATAACCACCAAAGTTATAGTATGATTAGAGTTAATATAGCATATTTTTTCTTTTACTTTTTAAAGCACTTCTATATTGAATCCTGACAAAGAAACAAAACAACTTTTTAACTCTGGAAGCATCTTTCTAAATTATCTTTTTTTTTTTTTTAATGAAGCAGTAGCAATTTTTGTTAAGGGACTTAAACTGAAAGAAGGTTTAGAAATTTATTTATTTATTTATTTATTTAGTAAAAGATTTTATTTTATTTATTGACAGCAAGAGAGAGAGAGAGAGAGAGAGAGAGAGAGAGAGAAGAAGCACACAAACAGGGGGAATCATGTGCAAAGGGAGAG
The DNA here is from genome assembly GCF_964662115.1 of Mustela nivalis. NCBI lineage: Eukaryota > Metazoa > Chordata > Mammalia > Carnivora > Mustelidae > Mustela > Mustela nivalis. The sequence goes on from NW_028136539.1 coordinate 1,177,548, forward strand.
GAAGAAACAAGCTCCTTGGGGTGCAAGTAGTCCCATGCAGGGCTGGATCCCTGTACACTGGAATCATGACCTCAGCCAAAGGCAAACATCTGCTTAAACAACTAAGTCATCCAGGCACCCCTAGAAAATTAAAAAAAAAAAAAAGACCTTTTAAAAACATTTTGTTTCTTTCTTGTTTTTTTTTTTAAATATTTTATTTATTTGACAGACAGAGAGACAGGAAGAGGAACTATAAGCAGGGCAGAGGGAAAAGGAGAAGCAGGTTTCCCACTGAGCAGAGAGCCTGATGTGGGGCTCCATCCCAGGACCCTGGGATCATGACCTGAAAAGAAGGGACACTTCTTGGAGGAAGCCACACAGACACCTCTTTTCTTTGTTTTTAATATATGGCAACTGATGCTTCCCAGCCACGAGGAGCATATTACCCATTGATTAAATCTTTGATAACAACCTATTTAAAAAGGTGTGTAAATATATACTTACTCAGATTTATACACTTTGTGTTTTCTTCATAGTTTGGGGCTGGACCCCATGGTCACAACACTGCTTCCAGTCTTTGCCTTCCCATCTTTTGATACCAGGTATTTGGTCAGCAAAGCAAATTAGTATCAAAATTAATAAGCCCTTGGCACCATATCTCTGGAGCAGGGCTTGCTCTTAGCCAAGGCCCAGAGCAGTTGACATCCCCTCGCTAGTGCTATAGCCCCAAGGACTAGGTCCCTGCCACCAGAACTCAGTCTTACATGTTATGCTAAGCAGACAAAACCAAAACAGGAAAGCTCTGACAGCTTTCACTGGCATGCCTCATCTCCAACTCCCTCGACATCTAGGCAGTACCAGATGACAGGGAGGGGTCTTGGTCCAACATATGGGAGGGAAGGAAGTAGCCACGAGCAAGTACCTGCCTCTCTGTTCCTTTCTTTCATGAGCAGGTTGTAAGGAGGAGGAAGAGGAAGGGGAAGAGAGGTGAACTTCAAGGGGTGAAGGCCTCAGGTAGGCAGCTGGCTCCTGCCAGTAGGAAAGGGACAAAGGAGAAGGCAGTGAGTCTTGCAGGGAGGGTGGGGGGTAAGGGTTACAGCTTATGACGGAATCTGGACAGGAGTAATAGGGATACTAGTCATTTGAGTCCACCATTGGCAAGCTGGGCTGGGTGTCAGGGCAGATAGGCCTCCTTGGGCAACGGCACATGAGAGAAGGTGGAATTCTTCTCTGAGGAGCAGGTGAAGCTTTGGGTGTTGGGAAAGCATAGACAGTATTGTTCCAGGGCCAAGGACAGGTCCGGTTACTCCTGGTTGGAGGTCAAGGACACAGTATGATCCAGGTCTTCTACCAGCAGCTTGAAGGTACCACATGCCAGCCACCCCTCATTATTGTGTATAACTCTCTGGTGCACTTATTGGCTTATCCATCAAATGACTCCTTCAGCAGCTTAAAAACCACCTCCACAGGCACTCCAGGATATGGGAGGCTTCCAGAGTGAAAATTTTGCACAGGATCACCCCAAAAGACCAGAAGTCACTCTGGTGGATGTAGATCTGGTCAAACATGGCCTTAGAGACCATCCAGTTCACAGGCAGTCCACTATTGGTTCTCATTTTATAGTAACTGATGTGGTGATATCTCTGGCAAGGCTGAAGTCTGAGATCTTCATCATGTTGTCCTTTGTCACCAGCACTTCCCTGGTGGCCAGGTCTTGGTGTATGCACTTCTTGGAGGCAAGGTACTCCATGCCTCAGGCTACCTGGTAGGCACAGGATACCGGGTGCTTGGAGGAGAGTTGCTCTGCTGCATTGTGGCTGATATTGTAACAGTACTCCAGGTCAGGAGGCCTCTGGGCCTGCAGGTACTCCTGTATGTTGTCTTTGGAGGCATATTCCATGATAGTGTACGAAGGACCATCCTGTGTGCAGGACCCAGCAGGTTGATGGTGTCCTTGTGCTGTCCAATCATCTTCATCATCTCCATTTCTGAGATTAGGTTTGACAGGTCTTTCTCTGCTGCATCTGACTTCAACATCTTCACAGACACTTTAGTCAAATGGTTGGATTTGTCTTTGTCCAGCCCAATGGCCTCCTCCAACACCACCTGCCCAAAGTAGGCCTCTCTTAGGGGTCTGCCTAAACTGCCTACAACCAGCCTGCCTCAAGGCAGTTATGAACTCTAGATTATCCTCAAAAACATTAAACCACAAGCTAAAAATTCTCTTCACTAGGTCTCTGTCGCAGGTCTAATTTTCTTATCTTTCATCATTTATCTTTTTCCTAATTCTTATTTTCAGTATAGTTTATTTGGCTTCCAGGTGTTTCCCCGGGTTTCTGTATGCTGTTTCATAGGGAAGAATTATCCTGTCATAAAATTATTTCTTGAGCATTCATTACATCTCTCGGTTAAAATGGGTTCTTTTATGGTATTGATTCATTTGAGTTTTCTCAAAATGGGAAGAATTTTCAAAATGGTGTTTTCCTCAAGGTTCAGAGTATGTCTTAGCCTCATCTTTACTCTTTTTGAAATTCACTTTTCAAATTCTTGTCCCTCTTTTTATCTTTTTAAATTAAAATGTTTCCTTTTACTATTTTTTTATTTGAGTGTAGTTGATAGTCAGTGTTACATTGGTTTCAGGTTTTCAATATCTCCATACATTATTCTATGATCACTACAAATATAGCCACCATCTGTCACCATATAACACTATTATAATATCATTGACTATATTCTCTACACTGTCCCATATCTCTTTTTAAAATCTCTGATTTTTATGTTTTCTGTTATTCCAATTTTCGACCTCATTTTACTTGGTTACTTTAATAAAATATGCCTGATTACACACTCTATGCTGAAAACCATAGCATTTGATTTATAGTAGTCTTCTTCTTCTTCTTCTTCTTCTTCTTCTTCTTCTTTCTTCTTCTTAATTAACATATAATGTATTATTAGCCCCAGGGGTACAGGTCAGTGAATCGCCAGGTTTACACACTTCACAGCACTCACCACAGCACATACCCTCCCCAATGTTCATAACCCCACCACCCTCTCCCTAACCTCCCCACCCCCCCCCGGAAACTCTCAGTTTGTTTTGTGAGATTAAGAGTCTCTTATGGTTTGTCTCCCTCCTGATCCCATCTTGTTTCATTTACTCTTTTCCTGTTCCCCAAACCCCCCACATTGCACCTCCATTTCCTCATATCAGGGAGATCATATGATAGTGCCTTTCTCTGGTTGACTTATTTTGCTAAACATAATACCCTCCAGTTCCATCCATGTCAACGCAAATGGCAAGATTTCATTTCTTTTGATGGCTGAATAGTATTCCATTGTGTGTGCATATATATATATATATTTCATTTGTTGATGGACATCTATGTTCTTTCCATAGTTTGGCTATTGTGGATATTAATGCTATAAACATTTGGTGCACGTGCCCCTTTGGATCATATACAGTCTTCTTTACCTCTATCAGAACCCCAGGAAGCTTTATTTATTTATTTACTCACATAAACAGATAATCCAACACAACGTTTTTTGATGTTCCAATGTATTATAATGTCTTACCGCTTAACACTATGCTTACTGCTCTCTTTCACTGTCTGACTATATCCTCATCATCACTATGCCATTTAATGAGAAAGAACATTTGAACTCAGAGTTCTCTCCATATCAGGGAATGAAGACTCCACCCTTCTGTTTGTGCAGGTAAAATAAATGTTGATGTCTGTCCTGCACATACCCCATCCTGTTCACCAGAATATTCACCATCAAAATATATACACAATGAAAACCATACCTCACCACTTCTATTACCACCCAGCATGCTAAAAACACCATCATATGTTCCTGAATTATTGACTTGATTGATAACCCCACTTCCACACATACTGCACTCCTTTCTCCATGCAAATTTATTTTGGTACAGCAATTTAACCTAAAAATCAAGTCATATGATTTTATTCTGCTGTTGAAAGACTTTTGGTATCTTCCCCTTTCATATTAAATAAAAACTGAAGGCGTTTCAATGTACTAGAAGGTCATACATCAATACGTTCTTCCTCTCTCCACCACTATGAACTCCTCATTGGCCTCCTTGCTTTTCCTCAAAAGTAACAGACAAGCTGTTCACACAAAGTCTATATACTTACTTGCTCTGCCTAGAGCAATCTTTTCCTTTAATATTTGTATAACACTCTCCTTCACTTCCTGGGTCTTTGTGCAAATAACATCTCATAAATGAGATATAACCACCCAAAACAAAATAAAATTAACTTTCATCCCAGCATTCCTCAATGGCTTTTACCTTTCTTGTATTTCTTTGTATCACTTATCACCATCAACCATCAATCATTATTCTATTACTGGTTTATTTTCTTATTTGAGACAGAGAGAGAGAGAATTGGGAGGGTGCGCAGAGGAAGAAGAAAACACCCCACTGCCTAGAAAGCCTGCTGGGGAGTTACATCCCAGGACCTTGAGATCATGACCCAAGCCAAAGGCAGTCACTCAATGGACTGAGCCACCCAGGTGCCCCTCTATTATTGGTTTATTTCACTATTATATTTCAAAAGAATGTGAGCTCTTTGTGGTCAGGTATTTTATATGTTTTATTAATTGAAGTATTCTCAGAAAGGTAGCTGGCAGATTGTAAGGGCTCACTAAACTGTATTTTGTTGTTATTATTGGGCTCCTTTATGGGCTTTACCTCTTACGCTAGAAGTCTATCCTTCAGATGTAAGCGATAAGAATAGAGCCCTGCTGCCTGTTCAAATGTGTAAAAAGCCTGTATTAAGTGGATATTTTAAAAGCTAAATGAATGGCTTAATAGTTGTATATAGGGGGAAAGGGAACATATTTTCCACAGTTTAGAAGTGGAGTTCTTTTATAGAGTTCTTGTACAAGCCTACACTATGGAACGATAATGGGCAGTTGTACATTACAATTATACAAACACTTTGGTAATTTATATCCTTTTTTTGTTATTCTTGACTGGATCATTTAATTCCTTAGGAGCATTATAGCATTTCAACTTTTCATGTTCAATAAACTTATTGGGATTGCTACCTTTTTTATTCAAATGGAGAAATAGTCATGATTTAATCTAAATAAAGTGTTATTGATTGTGTTGTTTTCTAAAAATGAGTCGCACATGCTAGTTTAAAAGTTTTGTTAAATTCCCAAGTCTGTCACTGATAAAAGCCTTTTGTAGATTAGTAACTTGATCAAAACGGAAAAGTTATGTATCACCTATTGTTATACTATATTTGTTTCCATCTTGCATTGTAATAACACCCATCTTAACTCTATTTAAGACAAATCATTGCCAGATGGATTTCTGGCATTGATTGCAGGATATGAAATCTAGTATAACTAAAAGTTTTTGGTTTTAGTAGCATATAAATCAATTTAGAAAAATATATGTATTTGAATATAAGATAAAGTTTTAAATTATTTGGCAATAATAAACTAAACTTTTTTTTTTTGTAAATTTTTATTTTCTAAAATTTCATTGAGCTCTCTTGCAATAAGAAACAAGTTACAAAAAATTAAGGTTTATTTACCCCAATTCAAAATTATTAGGAATATAATCATAGAGGTTGAAGTATTTAAAATATTGAACCCAAAATGTTTTATTAGGTAAATTCATGAATGCTGAGCATTCACTGTTAAAATATACTAATACTATTGATAGACTGGTAGAAGCCTAAAATCAAATATTTATTAAATATTTCTATCCATATCTTTTCATAGCTTGGTAATTCATTTCTCTAGCATTAAATAATATTCCATTGTTTGCATGTACTACACTTTCTTTGACCTTTCACTTATGGAAGGATATCTTGGTTGCTTCCAAGCTTTTGTCAGTTATGAATAAAACTACTATAGACATCTTTGTGGGTATAGATTTCATCTTCTTTGGATAAATACCAAGAGCTGCTACTGCTGAATCATCTGGCAAGAATATGTTTAGTTTTGTAAGAAACTGCCAAGTTGTTTTCCATTCTTTATTCTCAATACACATGGAAGAACATTCCTGTTGCTCCACATCCTCACCAACATTTCGTGTTCTGTTGACAGTGCTCTGGATTCTGGGTATGTACTGGTGTCTCTTTTTTGTTTTAATTTGCATTTTCCTGATGACATATGATGTGAAGCATCTTTTTATATGCTTATTTGCCATCTGTAATATTTTCTTTGGTGAGGTATCTGCTAAGGCCTTTGGCTCATTTTTAATCCGGTTTTTCCCCCATTGTTGAGTTTTTAGGGGTCTTTGTGTATTTTTGATTAACAGTCCTTTGCCAGATGTGTATTTTGCAAATTTTTTCTCATAGTCTGTGCTTTGCCTTTTCATTCTCTTGGCATTGTGTTTCACAGAGTAGACATTTTTAAATTCAGTGCTTGTGCTTTTGTAGCTAAAGTTATTGCAAAAACCAAGGTCATTTAAATTTTCTTCTATATTACCTTCTACATGTTTCATGTTTAGGTTTATAATCCAATCTGAGTTCATTTTTGTGAAGAGTGTAGGATATCTGCCTGGATTTATTTTATTTTATATTTTTAGATTTAGCTTCACCATTGCTACAGAACCATTTGTTTAAAAGATTGTATTTTGCTCTCTTGTATTGCTTTTGCTTTTCTATTATATATAAAATATAATTGATAATATATATTCTGTTGCTTTAATCTAGTCTCTCTGTGGTATTACAATATCATGCTTACAATTATCGTTATGGTAAACTTTTTTTTAAGATTTTATTTATTTATTTGACAGAGAGAGAGATCACAAATGGGCAGAGAGACAGCCAGAGAGAGAGATGAGGAGAAGCAGGCTCCCTGCTGAGCAGAGAACCCAATGCGGGACTCGATCCCTGGCCCCTGGGATCATGACCTGAGCCGGAAGGCAGAGGCTTAACCAACTGAGCCACCCAGGCGCCCAATCGCTTTAGTAAACTTTGAAGTCAGTCCTCAGTCTTTGTTCTCCTTCAACACTATGTTGACTATTGTGAGTCTTTGCCTCTCCATATAAACTTTAAAATAAGTTTGTTAATATTAAAAAAAAAAAGAACTTGCTGGAATGCATTAATTGTATAGATAAACTTGGAAACCAGTGACCTCTTGAGCTTAGCAGGAATTAGACCATGGACATCAGTTGTCACAGTGGTGCCTCTGGCAGAACCTATTGCAAATCCCTAGGCAAAATGAGACCTCAAGGATCTGAGAGAATGTCTAAGAAGTACTTGATACATCCCTTGGGTATGGTTTATTAAAGTGTCCACCTGTCTGAAAGCTGGGGAATCTAGATAAGGGAGGGAAAATTAGTTATGATAAAACATATCAACAAACATCAATAAATTTTGTAAAACTAATTGTCATGGCTCATATACAATATGACCAACAGAGGGACCATCAGAAGGAAAGCATCAGTTATGTTTATTGTGAAATTTTTTATTCAAAATAAAGCAATGTGAGGGGAAGACACAATGAGAAAATTACCATTTTTTAAATGGTAAACATCTTACAAAATGGAATAGGTTTTATATTCTAAGTAGTATATTGAAAAGTAAAACATTGGGGCGCCTGGGTGGCGCAGTGGGTTGGGCTGCTGCCTTCAGCTCGGGTTATGATCTCAGGGTCCTTGGATTGAGCCCCGCATCGGGCTCTCTGCTCCGCAGGGAGCCTGCTTCCCCCTCTCTCTCTCTCTCTCACTGCCTGCCTCTCTGCCTACTTGTGATCTCTGTCTCTCAAATAAATAAATAAAATCTTTAAAAAAAAAGAAAAGAAAAGTAAAACATTAAAAAATAAAATTTCAATGAAAAAAATTATTTAATTTTTAAAAAGGTTAAAAATAGCAGAACCATTTTTCTTATAACTGGAAAATACACTGTATATACATCTATCAAAATAACTTGTCATGGGGGAGCCTGGGTGGCTCAGTAGGTTAAAGCATCTGCCTTCGGCTCAGGTCATGATTCCAGGATCTTTGGATCGAGGCCCACATCGGGCTCTCAGCTCAGCAGGGAGTCTGCTTCCTCCTCTCTCTCTCTGCCTGACTCTGCCTTATTGTGATCTCTGTCAAATAAATAAATAAAAACTTTTATAATAAATATTTGAAAAATAACTTGTCATGTCTGGAATCAGGAGCATATGGAAAAAAATAATATCTGAGGACAATACTTCTGCCATGTTTTGTGCCTTGCTAATATTTTTAAACAGTCAGGCAAATTTTAGCCTTATTGAAATACCTGCTAAGATACCTGCAGTGCCTTTTGGAGCCCTATGACTATAAAAATTAATTGCAAATATTCAAAATGTTTACTATGGTGTCACTATTTAGGGCCACCACCAAGTATGTTTCAGAAGTAAGCATAACTGTTACTCTTCCATAAGGCAAAAGGGCATATTTTCAGGAGTTCCATCTGCTGTACCAGGAGGTGAATCAAGTAATGATTTTTGTCTATAAAATAATTCACTTTTCAATCTAACATTCCTCATTCCACATTATAATAATAAAAACTAGGAGGAGACTAAAACAAACAAACAAATACAACTACAACAACCAGCTTTTCCTACAGTGGAAAAGTAAATATAACCTTAGGAGTAGCCTAAAATTTATTTTTAAATATTTTAAGATAAACGTTTTTGTTAGAAAACCATATATTTTATATTACTAAGAAATAACAGGCAACGTTTTATTAACGTCTAAAAAGTCTAGTTACTTGTATTTATCTATTAACTCATCTCTTTATGAAGTAGAACATGATCACACCTCTTGTATCTACCCAAGTTGTATGCTTTGGTTGTTTTATGTTTGCTATTTCCTTGCTTAATTTTTACAATATTTGATACATAATAGTATCTTTAAGTCCATCTATGGTTTCACAGAATTTGTTTGAACTTCATAAAAATGTACCATACTTTTTGCACTGTCCTTGTTTTAATTCTCTATTAGCTTTCCAAGTTTTATTCACTTTAGAGTGTGTAGCTATCATTTATTTTTACTCCTCCATAATGCTATGTTTACAAATTTGTATTTATCTGTACTTTTAAAAATATCTTAATTATATACCATTTCGCATCTCACGTAACACTCATGTTACTTCTACACTTATCAGATATTATGTAACGGAAAACCACAACTCAGCAACAATACAACACCGTTTTTCAAAATTAAATGGCTTACCAGAATTCTTTAATTCTATCCTTTATTTGTATTAGATGACCCTTTATTCTGGTATTTGGCATTGTTCATATGGAGGAAAGCTTATAAGTTGATATTCCATAAATAGAAGGATTTTTATGATCGATTAATTATTTTCATTTAGAATGCATAGAATATGGTTGATTTAATATTTCTTTCTTACTCTCTGCCTGGAACATAGTGCTATCTATGCAATAGCCACTAAAATATTAAGTTAATTACCTAGACTTTAAACTGCATATTAATAGGAATAGCATACAGAACTCTTCTCAGATTGGGACACCTGGGTGGCTCAGTCAGTTAAACGCCTGAGCCTTTAGCTCGGGTCATGATCTTAGGGTCCTGGGACTCAGTTCTGCAACAGATTCCCTGCTTAGCCGGGAGTTTGCTTCTCCCTCATCCTGCTGCTCCCCCTGCTTGTGCTCTCTCTCACTCTCTCTCTTACAAATAAATAAAATTAAAAAAATAAATTCTTCTCAGATAGCTAATATAGAATATCATCTTTGTATTCATCAAAGGGAAAGTGCCATATAATAATGAAATCCAGACTACTTCAAATTCACTTTTTAACCAGTAAGAAAGTACTGGAAACAAGCCAAAAATGTCTTCAATGAATTAAAGAAATAGATTGATTTTCAATATCTTAATGTTTCTAATGTTAAATTGCAAGATTTTTATACTAGATATCAGTGTAAATATTCATTATACAAGGATATTCTAAAAATAAACCTGAGAAAACTACTTGACATATATGATGACAAAAACCAATGTCAGTTTGGGTAAAACTTACAACACCTACCACCTGAAACTCTTGTTCTATATGGTGCCATCTTGTGATTCTGGGCAGCGGCAGCCACAGCTTCCAGTCAGCTAGAAGATTACAGGGGTGAACACCTGATATTCTTACAAGCATTCTATATATAGTATATATATATAGAATATATATATTCTTCTTTTTTAGTGTAATATTTAATAAATTTCATGTGATATTTGATACTTTGTTATAAAATAGGCTTTGCTTAAGATGATTTTGCCCAAATGCAGGCAAATGTAAGTGTTCTGAGTATGTTTAAATAAGCTTAAGGTAAGCTATGATATTTGATAGTTTTGGGGTATTAAATGCATTTTTAATTTTTTATGTGTTTCTCTGTACATAGCCCCCTTGTAAGCTGAGGAACATCTCTATATGTATATGTAGCCTTGGTATGGCTTACATATTATTGGCATGAAACATCTAGAACAGTACGTGTGCCATAGAATTGTCTACAACATCAAACAAGTTTCTTGAAAACTTGTGCCAAAGGGGTTATGTCTTTAAGGATTCTTATTTCAGAAGGGTTCTCTCAAACGTAAGATTTTTCAGAAGTTAAGTGAAAATCTGACCAAACTAAACATTTTTCCATTTTCCCTAGTGAGCAAAGATAGCTAAAATCTATCTGCCATTTTCAACACTGTACTCAACGATTGTAATTCTAATTTAAGAACAGATTATTTATATCAAAACCACATGTTGGCCTAATCTTATACAATATTCATAAGTCACACTCAGACCCTTGGACACTTTTATTTGTTGAGTCTATATGGTACTACGGACATTCATCTTTTTTGACCTCATAGCTTCATGTATGTCTATACTTTTGAAAATACATGCATCATAGTTCCATTGTAAAATGTCTGGGTTATAAAATGTGCTATGCTATCAAAATGGTAATAAGAACATACAAATGACCTGATGTAATGAACTGGACCAGATTGCCAGATATCACATTTCATACCAGAAAGATTCAGTGGTAAGTTTTAAAATGGCCAGCTATACATTGACTGAATTATAACTCATTTAACTTCTTTCTTTGTGTACAGTATTATACATTAGTCAGTATTATAGTAGATAAGTACTTTGGACAGATGTAAATATGCTGTAATAAAAAATGTTTTTTTTTTTTTAGTCCTTTTTACTTGTAAGACTAGCCACAAATACCACGCCTCCCCCAAAATAATTTGCAATCCAAATTTATCTCTAAATGAATTTATTGCACAGAAAAATATGTATATATATATATATATATATATATATATATATACACTTACAGAAGACATGTTCAAAAATAGTTACACAACAGCAGGGCCCTAAATGTAAGCAGTATAGTTGTTTTGTTTTGTTTTGTTTTGTTTTATTTCTTTAAAAAAAAGAGGTTATGTGAAATATTAGGATTTTATTTCCAGGCGTAGTATTTCAAGACAGTTAACTACACCTATGGTGTCAACAGCCTCTTGTTGGCAGTATGATTTTATTGGCTCCATGGAATAACAGCAAGAATTTACTATTGCTTCTTTCTTTTATGACACACACAGAAAAAAAAAATGACACATTTGCTCAAGACCAACCAGAATCATTTTAACCTATCAAAATTGATGGGAGGCCTTCACTGCCAAAGTCACTGCTGCGTTTTCACAATTCACTGCAGACAATCTGCTACTCCCATTATGATAAAGGAGAGAAGAGTCATAATCAGGGAAGAAAGCTAGATTAATACTTGTAATTATCATTGAATATTTAGCCTGCTATAGGTTTATTATTATTAGTGTCATTTGATAATTTTCTCTCATTTTATTAAACACAACTGTGAGTAATTACGCTACCTAATATTTCTCTGTATTGGCTGACTAGCTAGCAAACATTCATGAAAATATCCATTAGCCACACATATAAAATGCTGCATTATGATGCTGTTGAATCAGAACATACCACTACCTGATCCTGTAGCTCTTTGAGGATTTGCAAATCAATTAATTCTATGTTTATTGGATTCTTCCCATACAATTAGAAAATTTATAATCGAGTCCATGAACATTATTAGTTTTACCATTTTAAACCAGCAATCACACTTTGATTTTTACAACAAAAGCAGAAATATAAACACACACATTTGGATCAGTTTTCTCTTAGTCTGTCTGGACTTCAAAATCCTATTCCTCAAGATGATGCACACCAAAGTTCTGGATTAAACAAGAAATTAGATGGCACCTGAACACTTGGTTTAATATTCTCAAAAGGATTATGCAACTTCTTTCTTACAATATGACATTGTTTTACAAAGATCTACACTTTTATAATGTTAGTATTTATAATAATCAATAAAGTCAATTAATCATGATTAAAAATCAAACATAAAAATTTCTACTTTTTGCTTTTGCCCCCTCCATTTAGAACTTATTTATAGCCTGATAATTCAAAGGTCCCTATGTTTATGAAAATCTGGACAGAAATAGCTCTAAGATCCCATTCAGAACTTGATATTAATCTAAGTCTTTTGGCTCCATTTATCCTGAGAGCAAAGAGTAGGACAAAGGATTTGAGTACTGTTAGTTTATCTGGGAGATTATCCAAGGTAGAAAAGAATGGGAAAGTGATACAGTGAAGAAGCAACTTTGTCAAAGAGGTACATTGTTGATATAATTGTTGTGGATAGAAAATGAAGGCTTGCTTTTACTGAAAGGTCCTGAGAAACTTCTTTAAGTTGTCCTCATGAAGACCTGAAAACTGACAATTTTACCTATGGTTCTTATTTCCACTTCACTGAGAGCTGTCCTCAGAGGACATTAACTCTCCTACACTTTTGGGTTGTGTTGGAGACATTCTAAAATGATAGAGAGAACATGAGATGCTATCAGTGTTAAGTAACTGCAATTTCCCATGGAACTATCCACCACAGGTTTGGCTATAATCAGGTGTTGGGCCTTGATATCAGAGGGATTTGAGGCAGTATCATTTTAGGTTAATCATTATATCTGAAATTTCCAAAAACTACAACTGATGAAACTTTGATTATAAACCTACAAATATAACAATAAATCTACAGTATTCAAATTATTTTCATAGAAATACACAAACAAAGCATCAACTGATTAATATTTAAATGTTACAAAATACTGAACTGAAAGAATTTGGTCATATAACAACGTGTAAGAAGTAGAGCTTAGGTTTAGGTTAGAAGTCAGGATGCATTTGGGACTCAGTTAAGAAATTGAATGGAGGGACGCCTGGGTGGCTCAGTGGGTTAAGCCGCTGCCTTCGGCTCAGGTCATGATCCCAGGGTCCTGGGACCGAGCCCCAAATCAGGCTCTCTGCTCAGCAGGGAGACTGCTTCCTCCTCTCTCTCTGCCTGCCTCTCTGCCTGCTTGTCATCTCTCTCTGTCAAATAAATAAATAAAATCTTAAAAAAAAAAGAAATTGAATGGATGTCTGACTATCTTATAGGTTTGCTAAAAATCAGTGACTTTGTGTTCACGTGTGGCTATGCGGGAATTTTTAACTTTCTCTAAGAAGTTATTAGATTGATTATATAATGGCAGTAAAGGATGGGGAAAAGCAAAGTACAAACCCCATAAAGACAAAGACACTGAGTATGAGAAAAGAGTAATAGATAAGAAGAATCAATGCATTTGAGGAAAATGGGAATTGAAATACACAATGATTGTTGATTTTTTTAGATGCAGAAATCAAAACTAGCTTGCAAGAAGGAAATAACAGAAGACATGTTGTGAAAAGGCAGTAACGTGGAATAAAGGAATAGGGAGAGCATATCAGGTAATTTGGATAGGAAGGAGTTAGGAGATAATTGCTTGATAAATTTTATATGGCCCACTTAAATGCACAGATTTCTCTTCTTTAATTTATATGGAGAACAGGGTGTCCTTTCTCTTCCCTTTCAGAGCACCCGAGGTGTACTCTTTCAGACTGAAAACCTGAAAAGCTCAGGACTCAGTTGCTTAAGCACAGCTGAGAGGACATATTTCAATTAAGATTTACAGTTTGCTGTAGGTAGTAGACTGTCAAAAGTGGTTTAACCATATTTTTCATTTAACAAGAAGACTACAGAGAGTGTTTTCTGGTGTTGGTTCAGAGTCTTAAGAAAGTCAAGTGAACTATCTTAGAGGTTTTCATGGCTTTTTATTCACAGTTGCAAAAATTGCTGTTGGAGTTCTCACTATTAAGCCCACATTTCTGGCAGAAAGATAGAGGTAAAAGAGAATGATATCTTGTACAACTGATACTTTGTCATATGGTTACAATGTAACTAGAAAAGAGACAATAAAATATTTGATGTTGTTTTAAGTTTCCTTGTTGTCAATCCCTCAGTGCTTTCTGATACTAAAGGAAAAAGTAGATGGATATTGACCTGGCAACTATCAACACCTGTCAGTCTCTCTTGGATAACCAATATCTCTATAATCTCTTCTTCCCAGTAAAAAAAAAATAAAATATATTCATAAACCACACTGTGCCATCTCAAGTTACTGCACCAAGATAAAATTACAATGATTTTCAGTTGTTCCAAATGGACAGAATACCCTTCCTTATGATATCATGTCTTATAAGATAGATAATTGGCTTGCTACCAATATACCCAGATGAGACTGTGGAAGAGACAGGAAAAAAATAATAATATTTATTTATTCCTTGGGTTGACCCTGTTTACACAGATGCATTACTATTAGAAAAGGTTGGTTTGGGACATTGGAATGAATTTACTTAATGGGTCTGTATGTAATTGGGTTGGAGAAAATTTTTAATTTCTACAAAAATTATTAGAATTCTATCTTATTCCCTTTTGATAATTTTCACATGTTAACAAAGCCAACGTTTTTGTCTAGCAGACAAGATCTTAAATCCTAACAAAACTCAATTTTTTCCTTTTTTTTTTTAAGTTTGAGAGCCTCATGTTCTCTCATGCTGCTTTAAATACAACTCAAAAAAACAAAAGGAGCTAAATGGGGCAGTAAGCCCAGACTTTTTATTTTAATTTATTTATCTTATTTTTAATTAAAAAATTAAAGATTGTATTTATTTATTTGAGAGAGAGAGAGCATGAGTGGGGCAGGGGGATGTAGCTGCAGAGAGAGACTGAGAAGTATACTCCCTAATGAGCAGGAAGCCCGATATGGGGCTCGATCCCAGGATCCTGACTGAGATCATGACCAGAGACAAAGGCAGATACATGTGCAAAATCCCTTTTTTTCTGGGAAACAATACTTTACAAGAGATGTTTGAAAAAGTACTGGGGAAACAACTTTAATCAGAGATACAAAAATTTAATTGACTTCTGTAAAGCTACAGGGATCCAAATGATGGGAATCCCAGGCCGTTTAGGTTGTGGACCACAGAGTATTCTTCTCTGTAATATTTTATTTTCTTCCATGTCTACTAACTCCAGTCCAAGTTCACTGATCTCTTTTTAGATAGTGCAAAACATGGCAAAGAATACCAAACAAGTGCCCAATATTCTACATTTATTACATCATTTCTAACATATAGAAGTGTGTTATCAAGGCTGGTTCTGTGAACGAACCTAGTTATGCTAAAGTGTGTTTTGTTCTCCAAAAATTAAATTCATGATTATCACACAATTATAAAATACTTGTGTCAAGAATTTTTATTCAAAAATTAATAAGAGAAGCAGATATTAAAACTAGTTCACATGGTTATTTGGGATATAAGCAGAGTTGTGCAGCAGAAGTGCTCTGGGCCCATAATTTGGGTTATAGAATTTATGTTTTCTAATGAAAAATCACTAACTTGCATTATTGTTAACAAGAATCCTGTGCATTACCATCAGTTTTCTCCATTATAACCTCTTGCTCTACAGTTTGTAAATAACTTTGTCAATAGCAAGCTAATAAACGGGGTGACTCCAATGGATTGAGATAATCTCCAGAGTTTCTGCTACATAATGAACAGGACTCCATTGAAAGGACACCTAAGAGTTTATTTTGCCCAAAAATTTGATCACTTTTTTCACTGTCCTTACCTATTTTCCAAACCTAGTTCTTTTCAGTCTACAGACAACCCTGTATCTGACTGACTTGTTAATTCTGGGAATGTCTTGCAGATTAATTTGCTTGCCCGAGGTGGTTCCTCTAATTGATGTCTAAGAACCCTAATTAGTTAAGAAAACTTTTATTTTAACATTTTCATTGCTATTTATTATTATTATTATTATTATTATTGCTAATATCTCTATTATAAATAATTCACAAGGGCATCTTTCTGACAAAAGACAAAGAGCTGGCTACTAGTAGAAAAAGTACATTTGACTCTGTCAGTGAAAGTGGTAAAGGGATTTGAGAAAATAAGGCAAAGCAGTGGAATTATGTGTTAAAACTTTAAATATTATAGACACATTTACTTAATTTCTAATACTGCTTATAATTAAAAAAGATGTTTTCCATGAACCACGCATTACAACAAATATATTGTTTATACAGATTAAATTTTCATCAAAAGGGACGCCTGGGTGGCTCAGTTGGTTAAGCAGCTGCCTTTGGCTCAGGTCATGATCCCAGCATCCTGGGATCGAGTCCCGCATCTGGCTCCTTGCTCGGCCGGAGCCTGCTTCTCCCTCTACCTCTGCCTGCCATTCTGTCTGCCTGTGCTTGCTCTCTCGCCCACTCTCTCTGAGAAAGAAATAAAATCTTAAAATAAATAAATAAATTTTCATCAAAAAATTATAAGTGTATTTTTTTGTAGGATCATGATAAGCATTTTGCAGATGAGAAAAGTGAAATTTAGAAAAGTATGTCTCTTCAAATCCCTCATACAATATCTGGCCTAGATAGAAGGATATACTATCACAATTGAGGAAGATAATTGAGATTACTTAAAATGATAAACTTTACTGTATAGGGTTTTTTTACAAGTTTGCCACAGATTCACATTTTTTAAAATATATATCTATTTGTGTAAAGAGAATGCACTGAGAAGTAAAAAGATAGTGATATATCAGTGCTACCAACTAATGGCTATAATATCATCACCTTATTTATGAACAATGAAACAGTGTGTAATATTTAAATAAATTTAAATAAATTCCTATTTATTTTATATATTTATAAATTTAAATGAATTCCTATTTATTTATTATTAAAGAAATTCCTCTAACAAACAGTATGTTTTGAAGGTTGCTAGCAGGAAAGTGTTGTACGACATGGAAGTAATCAGAAAATGTGATCTAAAATTCTGCTTTCAAGGGCGCCTGGGTGGCTCAGTGGGTTAAAATTCTGCTTTCAAGAAGCTATAACAGTAAGTACTGAGCATTAGCTATTATATGCTATGGATGAATAACTGAAATCTACATTTGAAACTATTGGTACACTATATGTTACCTAATTGAATTTTTAAAAGTTAATAAAAAAAACCACTATTTTATAAAACAATATTCCCAACAGGCTCTTTTGCTTTAAAATACTCACTTTGTTTCCTCTCCGAGAGAACACCAAATGGCGGATGACGCCGGTGCTGCGGGAGGGCCCGGAGGGCCCGGGGGCCCTGGAATGGGAGGCCGCGGCAATTTCCGCGGTGGCTTCGGCAGAGGCATCCGGGGCCGGGGCCGGGGCCGGGGCCGTGGTCGGGGCCGGGGCCGAGGCCGCGGAGCTCGCGGGGGCAAGGCCGCGGACAAGGAGTGGATCCCCGTCACCAAGCTGGGCGCCTGGTCAAAGACAAGAAGATCAAGTCCCTGGAGGAGATCTATCTCTTCTCCCTGCCCATCAAGGAGTCTGAGATCATCGACTTCTTCCTGGGAGCCTCCCTCAAGGACGAGGTTTTGAAGATCATGCCTGTGCAGAAGCAGACGCGCGCGGGCCAGCAGACCAGGTTCAAGGCATTTGTCGCCATCGGAGATTACAATGGACACGTCGGTTTGGGTGTCAAGTGTTCCAAGGAGGTAGCCACTGCCATCCGCGGAGCCATCATTCTGGCGAAGCTTTCCATTGTCCCTGTGCGGCGAGGCTACTGGGGGAACAAGATCGGCAAGCCCCACACTGTCCCGTGCAAGGTGACTGGCCGCTGTGGCTCTGTGCTGGTGCGTCTCATCCCCGCCCCCAGAGGCACTGGCATTGTCTCGGCCCCTGTGCCCAAGAAACTGCTGATGATGGCTGGTATTGACGACTGCTACACCTCGGCCAGGGGCTGCACTGCCACCCTAGGGAACTTTGCCAAGGCTACTTTCGATGCCATCTCCAAGACCTACAGCTATCTCACCCCTGATCTCTGGAAGGAGACTGTGTTCACCAAGTCTCCCTATCAGGAGTTCACGGACCATCTTGTGAAGACCCACACCAGAGTCTCTGTTCAGAGGACCCAGGCTCCAGCTGTGGCTACTACATAGTTTTATACAAGAAAAATAAACTGAACTAAAGCTTGAAAAAAAAATACTCACTTTGTAATGAGAGTCATTACTTTTGTCTAGCCAAATCTTATAGCACTGTTTATCCCTTCCCTGCTTTATCCCTTCCCAGTATCAATAAAGGCTCACTTGGGTTACCTAGAAGCCATGAGAAAGCTTGTAATAGATCTGGCTGGTTTTCACCAGCAATTTGACCACCATGTGCACAGGGAAGTCTATTGATAAAGGCTTTATTGCAATAAGTTGCAAATACATGGATGATTTTGAATTCTCTTTCTTGAGGTCTTGTTTCATGATAATAAATTTAGGGTGGCTTATTGGAATGGATGTTATTAACATATCTTCATAGTTATAAGCACATGGAATTGTAAAATAGATGAATGAATGTGGCATTACTGACAACTGTCCTCATTTTGAAATCAAATTACAGTGTACTAAGATGAGGAAGCAAAGCAGATTTGGGATTATGAGTGAAATAATTTAAAAAAGTCTTGGGGTATGATCAGACTATTGGGTAATTCAGTAGAAAAATGTCTACTGATTGAGATTCTGTGTTCCCTGATTTCAGAGAGAAGTTAAGATAAATAAGTAACACGAGGAGACTAGGAAGCCAAACATAAGTGATAATTTTGTGCCAGGGTGTGTTTACATCTGTTTATCTTCTTGCTTTACCACTAAGGTTGCTCCTAGAGGAGAGTTTAAATATGTGTTGGAGCTAATCTCTGTGGATTACACAAGAAACCACATCCTACAGCTCTCCCTGAAACACCCCTTATGATTTCAATGTAATTTGGTTTTTGCATTTTTAGAAATAACAAAATACTTTGCAAACTCATCTACTTTATTACCATCACAAGTGAGTCAGCTGACTCCACATTTTAACACAGTGACAGTCACAGAGGAATGGAGGAATGAGTAGAGTTATCAATATATGTGCTTTTAAGAAGTATGACAGGGTAGCAGCTATTTCCAGGAACCAAAACATGGGTCAGCAGCTGTGCAGGAAAAGTGATGGAATAAATGACTCATTTCAGAGGAGTTCTATAACATATTAGTTCTATAATGTATCTTCAGCCCCCAATTACCCGCTTTGATCTAAAGATAAGGATTTACAGTTAAGGTCCCATTTATGATTTGACTGGTGTGGTCTGAATCATTTTTACTATTGTTTTGACTATTACTTGAAGCCTATAGTAGTACTTGGGATATGTGTTGTGTATTCTGTGAACATGTGCTATTTTTAGATTAGATAATTTCTGTCTCGAACCCCTGTTCATTTGTTTGTTTTTGTTTATTTGATAGTGGTTTCAGTAAATGGATATATCTGAAAAATTGCAAAGCCACTATTAAAACAAGTTATTATTATATATAGCATGGAATTGCACATTCCTCCTTTGAATCCGACAGAGCTTCACCATATCCTTAACAATTTGGGAAAAACATGCTATTGTTTTTCTTTATAAAATTTCTCCTGTTAGGCTGTGATGGTTGTCATCAGCAGTAACTCCTCTGAAGGCTTTGTCAAAAGAGTTGAAAAAATTGGAAAGGTGTGTGAATGAAGCTGTTTGCTGAATATAAAGAAAAGAGCATTGAAGTACAATTCACACTCTTACTTCTCCTTCTATGCTTTCAGATGTTTGACATTTGAAAATTTTGCTTCTAGAAGAGATGCCCTATATAATTCTTACTTTAAGGAGCAAGTTGCTTTTATAATTTTTTTATTATTCTACCATTCCAGTATTTCCATTTAAATTAAATTCAATACCATTTAAAAAAAATCAAAAGTGCAGCCAGTATTCAATTCCTGGGCTAAATAATTTTAGAAAGCTTTGTGTTATTGAACCTACAGGGTTTTTCTGTAGTTTTAACTCTTTCTTTCTGTGATTTTTCCCATTAGTCACGTAAGTGACTGCAATATAACAGACATTGAGGATAAAGAAGGACTGAATAGAACAATCCTTGGCCTCATGAAGTTGAGAATCTAGCAAGGGAGTCAAACAATTCAATCATTCAGAGACAATTTATTGAGTGCCTGGCCTAAAATGAGCACAACAAAACCCCAGGCCAGAGGAATCATTTTAATGGGAGAGATAGATAATAGGTAAGCCAACTTTAAAAAAAAAATCGTACTGCTTTTTCTTTAATAGAGATGCATATTTGAACTAAATAAGCACATTTTAAAAAGAGCAGTGATTGAGAAGAGGTTTTTTAACTGAGTGGTCCGAAAGGGCCTCCCTGAAAAAGTCTGTTTTGAACAGATTTCTGAATAATATCAGCTAGGAAGCTGCGTAAAAATCTCAGGGATGGGTGATTTTTCCAGTCGAAAAACTGTAAAGGCTCCAAAGTCACAATAGAGCTATAAGTTTCTCTAATAAAGTAACTTCTGACAAAGAATGAGAAGAAATAACTAACCCAGGTTTGAAAGAAAAGGGACAGACTTTCTATGGAATTCATATTTAATTAAAGCTCTAAAGGACAAAAATACAATAGAGCAAAATTCTGGTCACGCTGATATACCTAACGAAAGTTCATAAACAAGGTGTGGGTAGCAAAGAGTGTGTGGGAATGTTGGTAAGAACAGTGGGGAAGAGTCATCCCTGAACATGTTCTTAAATGAAGCAATTCTTGGGTTGTATTAAAGGGTAAATTGGAGTTTGCCTAAGTGATTAGAGAAGGATGCCTCAGCTTATGGAAGTTCAAAGCCATAAAGATGTGATAAACTACTGCAGATATTTTCATGTATATTTGTTGTTGCTTCTAGTAATGGTGATCTAAAAACTCCTACTTAAGACAACTAAAAATCCAGACAAAATAGCTTTTAAAGTTAAAAATATCAGAATGATTATAAAAATAAGTGAGGGATTACTGGGCCAAAATACGAAATACAATGAGAGCCTAGAGATATATGCCCTGAAGCCATTTTAGCTATGAGAGCATTTGAAACTGCTAAAACACACTGAGCTGTGTTGTTAATAGACTCTTGATACTAGAAAAACAAATCCAGCAGCAATCAAATTTGAGGACTTTGGTACAACCCAAATTTAAGTTGAGATCCCCAAAGCACAAGGAGAAGCAGAAATAAGACTATAGCCTACCTTGCCTTCTGTGTAAACTGAGAAAGCCAATCACTGAATTTGGAGTATGATTGTCTTGTAGAGTCTCAGATATAAGAGAAAATCCTACCAAGGAGGACCATACCGTTATTATAGCTCTTAATTATCCCTACTCAATAAGAGTTTCAAATATAATGTCTTGAACATAGCAAAATGTAACAAAGCACACAAAGAAAAACCATTAACAAGATTTGATAGACAAAATGGGATTAAGTATGATGTTAAAATGATCAATAAAGATTGTAAAATGGCTTGATTACTCTGCTCAAAGAAATGAGAGGGGAAGCAAATTGAACAAAAAACTGACACTAAAAATGATATTGAGAAAGGTTTTATAAATGAACCAAATGGATACTCTAGAACTTTAAAGATATGACAGCTAATTTAAGATACCACAGGGGTGCCTGGGTGGCTCACTTAATTAAACCTCCAATTCTTTTTCCTTTTTTTTTAACACCTTACTTTTATTTTATCTCTTTCAATTTGGCTCAGGTCATGATGTCATGGTTGTGAAATAGAGCCCAGAGTTGGGCTCTGTGCTGAGCCTGGAGCCTACTTAAGATTCTTTTCCCTTCTTTTTCTATCCTTCCCTGCACTCTCACTTGCTCACTCTCTCTTGCTTGCAAATAAATAGATAGATAGATAGATAGATAGATAGATAATAGACAAAGAAAAATAAAAGCAGATTATGAAAATAAATATAAAGATTTTGAAATGAAAACAAGTTCAAAATAAAATAGAGAAGACCTACACAGCTAAAAGTTCATTCAGAAAATCTACTATTAAAGAAGTCAGTATGACACAGTGTTAAGATATCAAAAGAAATGAAATCTTGCCATTTGCGACAACATGGATGGAACTAGAGCGTATCATGCTTAGCGAAATAAGTCAAGCAGAGAAAGACAACTATCATATGATCTCCCTGATATGAGGAAGTGGTGATGCAACATGGGGGCTTTAGTGGGTAGGAGAAGAATAAATGAAACAAGATGGGATTGGGAGGGAGACAAACCATAAGTGACTCTTAATCTCACAAAACAAACTGAGGGTTGCTGGGGGGAGGGGGTTTGGGAGTAGGGGGTGGGATTATGGACATTTGGGAGGGTATGTGCTTTCGTGAGTGCTGTGAAGTGTGTAAACCTGGTGATTCACAGACCTGTACCCCTGGGGATAAAAATATATGTTTATAAAAAATAAAAAGTTAAAAAAAAAAAAAAGATTTGAGCATGTACTTTACAGAAAGGGTAATCCAAATGGCCACTCATATATAAAAACTGTTTATCTTTATTATGAATCTGGAATTAAATTAAATTAAATTAAAAATAAATTAAAACCTAAAATGACATACTATTACACACTTACCATATTGGGCAACAGTAAAATTGCCTTGCAAGAATGTGAAAGAATGAAAGTGCCCATAATAAAAACATTTGAGGTAAGTTGGACAATATTTAGAAAACTTAAAAATAAAAATAAAAATTTGGTCCATTCCTAGAAATACAACATGGAACTAAATGAATATTTTCACCAGGATATGCAAACAGATGATTATAGCTATTTCATTCATAACGGCAGTTCAGTAGTGGTCTATTTGCACAATGTTACATTAAATAAGAGAGAATATTAACAAACTGGGAGGAGGGGCTAGGTTGTTATCAGAAACAGATCTTCTATGGTGCTGATTATGTTCTATTTCTCAAAATCTTTAAGTTAAAAAAGTTTTCAAATTTATATCTAGATAGATAGATGATAGATAGACAGATATCCCAGAAGCTGCAATGCTAGGCTAAGACCAGGCTTTAAAGGGCTTTTCTATACTCTACTAAATACTTGAAACCATTCATTATATCATAGCTCAGTGTTCAAATCTCCATTTGTTTCCTCAGTTTCCTAATATTTACCTTAAGGTGACCTGATTCAGACTTTTGATCACCTTTGTCTAAATATTTCTATTTTAACAAAGTCCTTTTTAACACTGAGAGACTAAAACTTAGAAAAATACTCTGATTGTTATCTCACTAGGGTGGAAAATATATAGTTACCCATTAACTAATGATATCCATGTCTACATTAGATCCGTGGCATTTTTAATTCTTGGGAGCTTTTGGTTAAATGAAATTTTTAAGCTTCCTTTAAAGGAAGCTTTAAGCCATCACCACATGAATAAAATTAAAGAACCAAATGAAAACAGGCCAAGTATTTACAGAGTAATAGAATGTGCAGTGGAAAGAGTACAATTCTGAAATCATAAAGCCTAAATTAGTGTGATGCATTTTTGCTACCCATGTAATCATAAACCAGTTATCTAAATGTGTTAGCCTCAGTTTTTTCACCCATGAAATGGTGATGATAATACTTATTATGCAGCGTTGTTGTGTGGATGTGATGAAGCATGGAGCATGAGAGTCTCATATTCCATGCTAAAATGATAGCTATTTTTATACTTATAATAATTCTAGTAATAGTAATTAAATTGTTCAAAATGGTAATATTCATTTATATTGAGGCATTGTATTGACTATTATTAGACACATTTACCAACATAAATTTCATTTTACTTTACCCCCTCTGAGGATATATATTCCCTAATTCAATATGAATCTCCTTATGAATAATAATTATCATAATAAATATGCTGATTTTTCTTCTATTTGTTTTTAAGGAGGTATCCTTTACTGTTGAACATAAAGAAACTTAAGCAAGTCTGTCTTATTCAAACTTTGCATGCTGCTTTCTTATGAAACTAGATTATAGAGTTGTATGAAATAAATTCATGCAGTTAAGACATTGATGTTTGGAACACTGGGTGGTCAGTTTAGTATTTTAAAAGAAGATATTAAATTTAAACCTTAAAACTGAGCTCTTTCAGCCTTTTTTATAGACCATCCTTCATGCTTCATAAGTACTCCTCCATTGTAAACTAAGTAATAGTTTTTGTCACAGTGTATATACCAAAAATGGATTTTATATTCTATTATTTCAGAGTTAGTTGCAGTTTCTACTGCCTTACTTCCTTTTTTGAAAAATAGATTAATTCTACAAAAAGTTTTTTCCAGCTTTATTGAAAAAAATCGACATATTTGTAAATTTAAGAAATGATTTCTTATAACATTGCAAACTTTTAACATTGTGTAAATTTTGTACAATTTGATAAATTGGTATACATCTTTATTGCAATATAATCTACACAAAAATGTTAATACATCTACTATCTCGTATAGTTGCCACTGTTTTTTATGCATGTATCGTAAGGAATTTTAAGATCTACTCTCTTAGCAACTTTTATGTATATAGTATAGTAGAGATAAACTTCAGAGGTCTTGTGGGTTTTGTTCCAGACTGCCTCAATAAAGTGATTATCTCAATAAACTAAGTCAAATTATTATATTTTTTGGTTTCCCAGTGCATATAAAAAATTATGTTTCCCAGTGCATATAAAAAATAAAAACTATACTGCACTGTTCAAAAGCATTATGTTTTTAAAGAAAATCAATGTATATACCTTAAGTACACTAGTTCTGAGTTTTCAGTGGGTCATAATTACTGATCACAGATCACCATAACAAATACAATAATAATGAAAAAACTTGATATATTGCAAGAATTACCAACATGTGACAAAGAGACACAAAATGAACAAATGTTGTTAGAAAAATGGTGGCAGCAGACCTCTTTTATACAAGATTGCTATAAACTTTCAACTTGTAAGAATGTGATATATGCAAAGTTTATTAAAGGGAAGCACAATAAAAAAAAGTATGTATATCTTATTAACTATGATCATCATGCTGTACATTAGATCCCCAGAACTTTTTCATATTATAGTTGCAAGTTTGCACCCTTTGACCATCTTACTCCACCCCAGGTTCACCCCTTGTCAACTCAACTCTAAGTTTCCATTAGTTTTCCTTTTCCTCAGATTCTGTATGTAAGGGATATCATAATACATAAATTAAAAAAATATATAAAATCTTTGAAAATATTTCACTTAGAATAATACCTTCAAGATCCATCCATGCTGTTGTAAATGGCAGTATTTCTTAATTTTTCATGGTTAAGTAGTATTCCGTAGTATATATTTACCATACTTATTTTACTCATTCATCCATTAATGGATACTGAAGTTATTTCCATCTCTTGCTTAGAGTTAATAATTTTATAATAAACATAAGAGTGCAGATATGTCTTTGAACAGTGAACTTCGTTTTCTTTAGATAGATACCTAGAAGTGGGATTACTGAATCATATGGTAATTTTACTTTTAATAATATGAATAATCTCCATACTGTTTTCCATACAAATTTATATCCCTATTACAGTGCATAAGTTCCCCATTTTCCCCAATATTTACCAAAATTGGTTAGTTTCAATTTTTTGGTAGTATATATTCTAATATCTTGCTGTGTTTTTCAGAGGTAAACAACAACAACAACAACATAAGGACTTTGCCCTGAGATTTTTACGTTGAGCACTTTTTAATGCTCCTGTTGGTCATTTATATAACTTTTTTGAAAAAAAAGTCTATTGAGATCCTTTTGCTATTTTTTTAATCATATATTTTTTTCTATTTGTATCTGTTGGTTATTAACCTCTTTTCAGATATAAGATTCATAAGTATTTTCTTACATTCTGTGGATTGTGTTTTCATTCTCTCTCCCTTTTTTTGGCAATGCAGAAACGTTAGTTTGATGTAATACCATTTATTTATTTTTGCTTTTTTTGCTTGTGTTTTTGGTCTGGTATCCAAAAAACTATTGGCAAGACCAATGTCAAGGAGAATTTTTCCTATGTTTTCCTTTAGGAAATTTAGTTTCATGCATCACCTTTAAGTCTTTAATCTATTTCAAGTTCAGACTTATGAGTGATATAAGGTTCCCTTTTCATACTGTTTATGTGACTATTCAGTTTTAAATATCATTTATTGAACAGACTATCTTTCCCCATTACATATGTTGGCCCCTGTCAAATATTAGGTGACTGTATGAAAGGATTTATTTCTGGACTCTCAATTCTGTTCTACTTGTTTATTGGTCTGTTTTTATGCCAGTATACTTTATTGTTTTGAGCATGAGGGCTTTGTAGTATAGTTTCAAATCAAGAAGTGTAATCTCCCTTCTTCATTCTTTCTCAGAACTGCTTTGATTATTTGTTGTCTTTCATGGTCTCATATAAACTTTAGGATTCTTTACTTACTTCTGTAAAACAATAATATTGGGGTTTTTTTTAAGATTTTTAATTTATTTATTTGACAGAGAGAGATGACAAGCAGGCAGAGAGGCAGGCAGAGAGAGAAGAGGAAGCAGGCTTCCTGCTGAGCAGAGAGCCTGATGCGTGGCTTGATCCCAGGACCCTGGGATCATGGCCAGAGCTGAAGGCAGCGGCTTAACCCAC
The DNA here is from genome assembly GCF_964662115.1 of Mustela nivalis. Lineage (NCBI taxonomy): Eukaryota > Metazoa > Chordata > Mammalia > Carnivora > Mustelidae > Mustela > Mustela nivalis. The sequence goes on from NW_028136539.1 coordinate 1,204,418, forward strand.
TGAGCCACCCAGGCGCCCCTAACATTGGATTTTTGACAGGAATTGGATTTACAGATGGTTTACGGTAGTATGGACATTTTAACAATGTTAATTCTTACCATTCATAAATATGAGCTATCTTTCCATTTCTGTCACCTTCAATTTCTTTATCAATGTCATAGTTTATGGAGTACAGATCTTTCATCTTCTTAGTTAAATCTATTCCTAAGTATTTTATTATTTTTGATGCTATTGTGAATTAGATTGTTTTCTTTATTTTTTCAGATAGTTCATCATTAGAATGTTAAAATGCTCCTGTCTTGTGCTTACTTTGGCAGCACATATACTAAAATTGGAATGGTGCAGAGAAGATTAGCGTGATCACTGAACAAGGATGACATGACAAACTGGGAAGCAGTCCATAAAAAAAAAAAGAAACAAAACAAAATTCTTTTCTTTTATATATTGATCTTGTATTTGGTAATTTTACTAAATTTGTTTATTCAAATTTTTTGTGAATTTTTTAGGATTTTTTAACATGTAAGTTCATGTTATCCAAAAAAAGAAAATTTTACTTCTTCCTTTTTTTTTTTTTTTTTGGAGTCTCTTATTTCTATGTGTTCCTTGTTTCTCTGGCTAGGACATCCACTACTGTGTCAAATGAGAGTAGTGAAAATGGACACACTTGTCTTTCTTCTGATCTTTAAGGGGAAAACTTTCAAAAGTTTTGATTGAATATGAGATTAGCTCGGGGCTTGCAATCTGTGTTTTTTCTTTAATGGGTTTTTTAAATTATTTTTTAAAATTTTTTATATAATGTGTTTTAATCCCTAGGGGTACAGGTCTGTGAATCACCAGGTTTACACATTTCACAGCACTCACCATCACTCACCATAGCACCTGCCCTCTCCAATGTCCATACCCCCACCATCCTCTCCCAATGCACCTCCCCCCAGCAACCCTCAGTCTGTTTTTGAGATTCAGTCTTTTATGGTTTGTCTCCCTCCTAATACCATCTTTTTTCATTTTTCTTTTCGTATGCCCGAAACTGCCTATGTTGCATCTCCACTTCATCATATCAGGGAGATCATATGATAGTTGTCTTTCTCAGATTGATTTATTTCGCCAAGCATAATACCCTCTAGTTCCATCCACGTCATCACAAATAGCAGGATTTCATTTTTTTTGATGGCTGCATAGTATTCCATTGAACATATATACCACATCATGTATCTACTGAACATTTGAATGTGTTCTTTGGGGAAACACTTGTTCATGTCTTCTGTCCATGGTTTTATTGGATTATTTGTTTTTGGATGTTGACTAAAAACTGGATATTAAGTAACACACAAGACAGGTTTCCTTGAGCTTAAATTTTATTTGCATGAGTATCATTAACAGGAAAAAATATGCATATGGGTATGTACAAGTGTGTTTATGTATACATCTATCTATCTATCCTCTATCCCATGTCTTCTAATTGTGGTAAATCCTGTAAGGTGGGGAATGAGATAGTCTGAAGAAATATGCTTCTGGATATGCTGGGTAAGCAAATTTAATTGCACTCAGATGCATTGGATATAAGTGAATCACTCAAATGAGTTATTTAATATTATATAGAAACAAATTAAAAGTTTATGTAGTTGAAAATAATAGGTAGTTAAAATAATTTTTTTGTTTGTTGTTTTTGTGTCTTTTTTTGTTTATATATACTATGGTGTGAATGTTTATGTCTCCCAAAATCATATTATGGAATCTAACTCTGGAAGTGATAGTATTAAAACTTAGGGGCCTTTGGGAGGTGATTAGGTCATAAGTGGGATTACAGTCCTTTTAAAGGAGACCCCAGTGAGTTCTCTTGATTCATTCATCATGTACGTTTACAGTGAGAAGATAGCCATCTATGAGGAAGTGGGCTCTCCCTGGATCTGCCCATTCCTTAATCTTGAACTTCTCCGTTCTAGAACTGTGAGAAATAAATTCCTGTTCTTTATAAGCTATTAAGTCTATATCATGTCCGTTATAGCAGCCTGCATGCAGAAGGACACTATGACCTAAAATGAGAGCAATAAATATAAAGTTTCAGTAAAGTCAGTTGGTACAATGTTTTTTTTTTTTTAATTAGAGAAGACATGCTGCTTCATGTTAAACCTTGATATTGTATATGTTTCTTGAAGGGCCACTTCTTACTCCTTTGTGTGTTTTCCACAAAGTCCAGGATGATGCCTTACATAAAGGTAATATTTTATAAATACTGTTGGAAATATATACTTCTCTAAAATCTTATTTTGCCTACAGATTACTTGGATCCACTTTGTCTTGTGTAGAATATTTGAAATATATTAAGAACAGAATGTCTCTCTAAATAACATTTAGAATCATCATTAGTTTATGACTCCTGACTCATTTGTTTATGCAGTGATACTTACTTCAAGAACACTGAAGTTTGTAATATAATTTTGAATTAATCACCAAGCTAGTTTATTTTAACTTATGAAAAAATAATTTCTCATGTTGGTTTAATTCTGCTCTTATGTTATGGTCATGACATTTTCATTAAAATAAAGTAGAAAATAGAAGTAAATAATTAATGAAAAATAAAAAATAATAAATAAAAAATAAAAGCAAATCTCTTGTGAAATGTTAAACTTTTCTTACTTATTTTGTTTTGCTTTTCCTCTACCATGCTGGCAAAGCTGTATGTTGCAGATAAGTATAATTTTCTAGGTGCTAGGTTTGTTACTTTTACTAAAATTTTCAAAATATAAGGAGTTGAATAGTCATGGATTGTTTATTAAACTCCTTATCTACACATATAAAAATAAAACAATGATGGTGACCTGGGTATTTCTAAAATTGTATTCTGTTTTTCCATATTATGGTTTACAATGTAATTAATAAAGATTCTGCATATATTAACATCCATCCCCTTCTATCTCATCTGTATGTCCATACAGAGCATGTATGATTTCTATTCATTTCTATGTTGTGGTGAAGAGATTGTCTGAAGTAGCCTATATTTATGCAGGTAGATCTTAAGCTACGGTGCTCTTGTTTATTTGCTTGTTCGTGATCAGTATGTCTGAAAGATGGTAACTATTGCATCAGGTGTGACGATTAAAAAATATTATTGGTGCCTGATACGCTGTATTAAATAGGTAAGTCGATTCATAATTTGTTAATTAAATTAGAAAAGAAATTCCTTTGGATTTGTTCTTTATTAAGAGTTTTTTTTTTAACGAATTCCTTGGGATGTTTTTTGTGTAATATATATCACATGCCTCAACCTTTAAATTTGAATGTAGAAAAGAGTTATCAGAATGAGCCTAGAAAATATTGTTATGGGGGTGCCTGGGTGTCTCAGTGGGTTAAGCCGCTGCCTTCGGCTCAGGTCATAATCTCAGAGTCCTTGGATCGAGTCCCACATTGGGCTCTCTGCTCAGCAGGGTGCCTGCTTCCTCCTCTCTTTCTGCCTGCCTCTCTGCCTACTTGTGATCTCTCTCTGTCAAATAAATAAATAAAATCTTAAAAAAAAAAGAAAACATTGTTTTGAAATATTTTTGTTCTGTTATATTATGTTAACTTAGGAAATAATGGTAGTTATTTTTATTAGCATTTCCTACTTTCCACATGCCCTTACAGATGAGATATCATGTTTTTCCTACTCTTTTTATCGTGGTTGTTATATTCTTCATGATCAATAACAATCAATAAAAATTCATAACATTAATTTTCTTTGGGAAAGTGATATTTTAGCAAGAATCCATGACCAAAAATTTTAGCTGTTGTTCTTCCAGGAGATGAGACTATCAATGTTCCCGAAATTTTAAGAAATAGAACTTATTAATTGTGTTGGTTGATGTTTATTGTCTCTGAACTTAGAGGTGCATAATTCAATTTAAAATTTATTTTGGGGGCGCCTGGGTGGCTCAGTGGGTTAAAGCCTCTGCCTTTGGCTCAGGTCATGATCCCAGGGTCCTGGGATCGAGCCCCGCATCGGGCTCTTTGCCTAGCAGGGAGCCTGCTTCCTCCTCTCTTTCTGCCTGCCTCTCTGCCTACTTGTGATCTCTATCTGTCAAATAAAATAAATAAATTCTTAAAAAAAAAACAGAGTGGACCTTACGGGGGTGCTTATCTGAAATTGAGGGACATTATAAAAAAATAAAAAATAAAATTTATTTTGAATTGAAAACAAGATCTTACTGAAGTTTAGGCATCCCACTTTATATCAGGCCTCCAGTACATTCTAATTTATTTATAGAAAATATCATAAACATGAATGACACTTTTCCTATTGCATTTATATGAAACTGCAATGACTCAAAGATGTCAGATTTGAAAAGCACTACCTTTCTATAATTTCTGTTTCCTAGGAGGAATGGATATACCATTTTAGCACAATTATCCAACAGTATTCAAAACCACCATGAATTTTAAAACATAGTTATTACATCCTAAAAATCAAGTATGAAAATGTATAAACAACCAAATCTCTATCTGTAAATGAAATACTCCCACACAGACGGGTTTTAAAACTTTCTAACTTAAGGAATTTGATAGCACAGACTCAGGGTAGTAGTTTCAGTGCCTACAGTATACTTTCAGGGAGAGAGTAATGTAAGCTCTGAGTCACTTTCTGCCTAGAGATGACCTAATAGTGGTTCTGGCATTGTTTGTTTGTTTTTGAAAATACGTTCCTGGGCGTCATTCAGAAAATGCAGAGTTTGGCATCTATATAAATTAAGGATGATCTTTTTGAACTTTTGTCTTTCATTACATCAAATTACCATAATTGGACAGAAATTCCACTAAATTAAGCATTGTTAGGAAATGTGTAAATTGGAGCTACTCAAATTAGTTGCTCTTTGAACTATGTGCTGTTGGTTCAGGATTAGATAAGGAGTTTGAAGGCAAACCTAAATCATTGCTTCCTTTTTTGAGAGATTCTCAGCATATTTTCTTAAAATTAGCTGAAATAAACAATGTGTTTAGTCGCAAAGTGATTTGCATTTTTGCACAAACTCCCTATCTCCTTGAGAATTATAACAAATATTTCATGAAACATCATTGATCTTTACTTTGTTACACTGCTGTAAAGTACATTCAGAGTTGCCAGTTAAAGGTGTTAGTGTTGAGATGAAATGTCATGCATTTTTCTTCACTTCCATGCAAATGAACATAGTAATTTATTAAGACACAATGAAGAAAAAAAATTGACAATGAGTTCCAGATTTTAAAAATCACTTGCCATTCAATCCAAATTGTGAGTTTGATCGGTTACCGAACACTTTATAATGCACCCCCGGTAATTTTACAGAGATTACTTTTTTCTTACCAATTCTTGATTATTCTGTCTTGCAATGCAGAGAAAGCTAACTAATTTAAAATAAACTTCCGTTAATTTTGATTGTTATAAACTTAAAATTGACTAATTTCCATATACAGAGTTTAAAATGTTCACAATTTACATTAAATATATATTCTGTGTATACCTTGGAAAAATTATACTGAAAATTGAAATTAAAATGATGTTGTATATAGCTGCAAGAAGCCGCCTGTCCCATTTCATCTTACTATATAAGTTGTGTAGGTAATTTATAAAATCCCTGCTGCATAACAAATCTAATTTTTGTTGGAATGGGTAGTAATGTTTCTTCTTATTTCGAAATAAGAGTTGGTCTATGAGTGCCTCTGCAACTGTATTTTTCCTAAGTGGCTTCATGGTCTTGAACTGAGAAAGCTCAGAGCATTAAACATCAAAGTAATATATTTTGACATAATTAGACATCAAGGAAATGCAATTAAAATGACACTGAGATATCACTACACACTTACCAGAATGGCTAAAATAAAATATAATGACAAGCCCAAAAGAAAATATATACCATTTGATGATACACAATGGCAAGTTGTACCATAACTTAACCATCTCAGACTAGTGTAGTGTTAAATTTGTTTTTCTAAGCCATGTTTTGGGTCACTTACCACTTTTCAAGGATATAAAGTGCTATCATTTTACTTAAAACTGTGAAATTTGGTCAGATTTAAATTTCAATTTATGTTAAAACATTCTGTAAACTGTGTTAGACTTTGACATTTGTTCCCTCAGTTCAGTGAATAACACTATATCATATTCTGAAAAATACGCTAATTTTTATTTTGAAAAATATCCCTTTTTCCTCTATGAATTGGGCCATGGAGAAGGTGACACCGACTCGCTTCGCAAACTGCCTTGGTGAGAGACCCAGGCAGCTCCAGAGGTTTGGGACGGCCTGGGGTCCTCTTGGCCCACCCATGACTACTCCAGTCAAGTGTAGTGATCAGGCCTGGGTTGATGAGGAGTGGTTGCTATGACCTCAAAGCTTTGTGACATCACAGATGCTGGCTTCACTGAAGCAGCTGTCCCTCTCCCATGACCTTGGTGTCCTATGGCTTTAAGTAGGAAGCTCCGGGAAGGACAGAACAAGAGCCCTCTGAACCTGATCAAGAACTCAGGATGTCTTGTGGTTTAATGTCCAACTTCCCCTTTCTGGAGACATAGAGGAAGGAAAATGACATTCAGTATACCTTCCTTTAGGCCAACATATCCCCGGAGATGGCAAGGTGTCCTTTTCCACTACAATTTCTAGATATTTCAAGAAAAGGTGAGGCCTCGCAGGTATGAATAGCTCTCCGTGGGTTTTCTCGTCCTGTGGGTGAGAGCGTACTTTGTCAGCGTCTTTCGCCTATGCGTCTGTGATGACTAAGGTACGGAAAGTCCCTTTCCGAGGTAAAAGGTGATGGCATCGATATATGGTGCTGTCTGGGGCCTAGTCTCCTAGTGTTCTGAAACACACGGCTAAGGGATGAGGCCTCTGTCTACCTGGCTTTCCCTTAAATACCTTTGCAAAGACTTCGAGGGAGTGACCTTCTGCATCAGAGCTAACTCTCATTGAAGAGGCCTGGACCGAAACTGTTGTCATTATTAGTTAACTGTACTTGTTGTGGTAACGGGTATAGACATGTGGACCAAGTCTCTTTAGTCAGAAGGAAAGGGACGGCCTATACCGACGGCTTGCAAGGCCCATTCGAGCAGACTTTTGGAGTGAGCCGCAATGCCTTTGCAAGGACTAGTGGATCAGGAAGTTTGGGTCCATTTCGGCACCACAGTATTCCTCTGCCGTCGAAGTGAATGAACCCCTGGACCTTGCCTTGACATGAATGTCCCATGCCCTGCTGTTGGGAAATGGAAAAGGAAGGGAATACTGACGGGCAAGAAGTCAGAGAAGGAGACCCACCAGGAGTGACTCAGGACTCTGAGAATCCAGCTGAGGTTTACCAAAAAGAGAACTGCTTAATGGGTAGTCAGGAGTTGTGGAATATATTAAGAGGAGCACTGGACGTACATGCAACTAAAGCATCCCTGAATACTCTGTCAAAAACGGATGATGGATGATAGGCAGGCTTTCTCAACAGAACAGCAACAAGAACAACATAATTTCAGAGGAAAACATTATGGCCCTCTCTAAACCAAAGGCAGTCACAGGAGAAAAGGAAAGAATTATATTGTTTATTGTCTTTCCTTTATTGAAATGACATGGAATTGGTTTCCTAAAATGTCCTTTTTTGAATTGGGTCTTTATCCTTGTGAATTAGAGCTTACCCACCTCTTCCATCTCTGGATTTGATGAGAGGACATCACAATGCCTTCACTAAATACCTAGAGGAGTGGCTCAAGAAAATGTCTTGACCTGGCCTTCTGTGTGTTGGCTGGGGTTGGATTACTGCTTCAAATGGTTCCGTCACTACTAGAGCTGAGATTTTGTAGGATTACTGACCTAACTTGGATGTTCCTATGTGTCTGCGAATTTATCCTTTTCTCTCAGTTCTTGGATTTGCTAGCATAAATGTGTGGATGTGCCTCTTCGGTTTTTCTTTTTTCCTTTCTCCGAGTTGTCATGTGGTTTCATACTTGCAGCTGTGTGCTTGTCTCCCTGTTTTATCCCAGTAATGGCTTCTGTGGTTTGTTCGTGTTGTGAAAACTGAAGTGTGAGGTCTCCTGATTCATTTCCTATTGGTTTGTTTGTATTTCCTTAATTTTGATAATCACATGTATGATTTCAATTTTTCTGTTAACTTTGGAGTTCGGTTTTTCTTCATCTTGTTCCTTCAGTCGTCCTTATAGGGGGATTTCTTTTTCAGTGTTTTTAAATTTTGGAAATGCATGCTTTTAACCCTATATGGTTTCCCCATAAAATGTTTTGGCATCCTCCTCTAAGTTTCTTAGAATTCCTTCGTTCATGGCTCTTCTTTTCCTTTGGATTTTCTTTCTTGCATTCATTGCAGTTCGTGAATGTGTTGTGTTTTCCACTTTAGTGTCTGGCTGTATTTCCAATTTGAAAGTGATATCTTCCTGTTTTCATACCTTCGTGATCATAAGTGCACAGGATAGGTTTTGACTTCTCTTCCATGAATTACGACTGGATTTGGACTCGAGCTCATGACCTGCGATAGACAAAGTTAGGTCTGCTGCTGGGAAGAACATATCTTATTGTCCTCAGAGACGCAATCTTTCTCATCGATCCCCAAAGTTCAGGTGGTCTCGAGAGCCCATGTGGACGTCTGTTATTCCTTAGCACCTTCCCATCCAGATGATCTGTCCTGTGCTTAACGTAGATATCATAATTGCCAACAGTATTGGATAAAATTTACCATCTCCCTTCCTGTGTGTTCATACCTTCCAACGTTTAGATACACCCTTGTTCGTGGTGTATATGTTGGCAATTCTTCCAGGTTTCTGTTGTTTTGATGCTCCATCAAGACAAAACAACTTCCGCTTATCTTTTGTCTCTCGAAGGCATAAAATGACTCTCGCTGACTTATGCACAAACACTTTGGCTCTCTTCTCCTTGGGAATAGCATAACCTATGTCTTCCCTGTTTCTTCACTTGCAAGCTATGAGTATCTTTATAGTCGAAGGAAATCTCCTATGGTCAACAGAAGGACGAGCTAGTTTAATATTTGTTGTTTTCTTATGGATGTTTTCTACCTTTTTTTTTTTTTTATTTGGAATTTCAACCACTCTTACAAACTGTTTGTATTGACGGGAGACTTTAGTCCTGATACTGAATGTATTATTGATAGGTAATAGTTCACTTTCTCATTTCGGTTGGCTTCTGACTTGGATTCTATTTGCCTTTCACCTATATGGTATTTTCTTGGGGTTGCTTCATTGGTACGATTCCTCGCTTCCTTCCCATATTTTGCATGTGCATGTGTTAATGCTGTGTGGTGTGTGTGTGTTTCACATCACAATTATTATTAAAATACGAGAGAATGGAATTCGGTCTCTTGTGGGTAGCAATTCAATTTGACATGCCTTGAAATCTCACATTCCATCAGTTTCAGGAAATCTCCTGCAAGGAATGTCATCTCTTGTCCTCTTCAAGTAACACGTGTTCTCACAAAACTGCTTTCCAAAGAACAGCACCATTTGAATTTCTCATTAGAGTCATACTGTTTGTACCAATACCCTTTCTTTTTCGTATGATTCTTGAGTGTCATGAGTTAGTGAAATCGTCTGTCTGATGTCGTTCTGAGAATGATAGATGTGACAAAGCCCAATGCTCTCCGCAAGACTGCCATAAGAGACAAGTGGAAGAATTCCTTCTTGCTTATGTCTCAGTACGAATTGCGGTGACATGGAGGAGAGTGAGATGGTAGTAGTGTCTAATAACCTCATGCTTGTCTTCAGCTATGAAGGCAACAGGAAGATGAACACAACAACTGCATTGGGGTGGAAATTGACCTGAAGCCTACAAGATAAACTCCACAGCGAAAGAGAACGGAAGTTGCAGAGATGATGGGAGAAGGTTGGAGACATGGCTCAGGGGAGATTTGGTTGGTTCGTGGATCAGAGGGCTGGAGTCCATGAAAAGGACCAAGGCACAGGAGAGCAGGGCACACTGGGAACCCACAAGGAACCTGTTTCCCAGTGCCGTTGACTGTGAGACGCAGAGGGTCTGAAGGGCACAAGTACTTGACAACACAAGTGTTGAAGGCTGAAGTTTTCCTATCAGCAGGCTTGGCAGACATCAACTTGAAGGAACACCATCTTTTTCCTGCATATGACACCAACAAGCGACCAGGAGCAGACAGCCTGGAGACAATGATCAGAGAGAGACAATACTAAGTGACGCACTGGGAAGATGGTGAGTAGTGGGAGTGATTCCGTGAAAGGCAGTGTTCGTGGAGATGTCTCAATGTGGACATAATAAATTTTGGGCTCTCGCAACAGCAGCATCAAGACAAAGCTACTGGCCAAGACAGGTATGTGAGGACATAGGCTGCCTAGCCAGCCAACTTGAAATCCCGACAGTGGAATACTTGGAAAACTGCCTTCCTCAGTCCAAGATGCTTAGTCCAAGGACAACGACTCTCCCATAGGGGACGAGAAGAAAGCTTTGACCACATGTTCTCTTCTGAACACAGCATTCTGCAGGCCTGCGTTCTGCTGAGTTGCTCGAATTTCTCCTTTCACAGGCACACCAGAGCCCACCAAGGTAAACCTCTGCATATTCAACCCGGACCCTAAAAACAACAAACGGCCGGAAAGGAGAGCTACAGCAAATGACTGGCCTCCAGGACAGGGTCAGCCACAACACAAACAGCAGTGGCATGCATGCCACATACACACTCACAAACACACACACACGCACGCACTCAACAAACCTTAAGGGCCAGCCCTGGGTACTCCGGATCTCTTCCTCCTAAATAAATTACCCTCAGGTTAGAAAGCAGAATGAGTTTAACGAATACAGAGAGGTGACAGAGACTTAGATCCAATGCAAAGATGAAAAAATCAATTGATGCCCAGGTAAAGGAAGAAGGAATGATTATGGCTAGGCAATCAGAGTGAACCCTCTACATAGAAAACGCCCGATGCGGGATTGAAAGCAGGGGCCTGGATACTCGCTGTACGTCAGAAAACATAGGAGATATCAGAGAGTCTCGAACCACAGAGATAAAACTGATAAAGATAAAAGCACCTAAAGAACTCCTGAAGAGAAGATTGGTAGGAGACTGTACACTGCAGCTCCATGCAGGATCCCATGATCTTACCTCCAGAGGCTTTTCCAAAAATTCCAATGCTGTTTCAGTTCTCATCATTTGAATTCGGGTGGCCCTCCAAAGATAGGGTCCTTATTCAAAAGAGCGAGACTGATACAAAGTGAAGGTCAAGCAAACGTTAATTTTGCACAAAGCATCGAGAATCATATTGACCGGTCAGGGCCTTCTCTTGCAAAGAGGCAACCCCTCCCAGCCTCAGAGACTAACATTTATAGCGGTAGTTTAGCCAGGCTATACAGACGTGGCCAATGAGATAACAATACAGAAAAAACTGCACAGTCGTGCTAAGTCTGCTACACCACAAAAACAAAAATGCTAGGTAACACATGGGTGGACAATTGGATCTCAATTTACCCTAGTAGATATATGCGTGCCCCTCTAATGGGATGTCTTCACCTGGCCTGATTCACCCTTGTATCTAGGCTTTGAGAGTAAGCTCCTCTGGGAGGAGTAGGGTCAATTTTGTTTACAGCATGGGTTCAATATAAGTTTACTGCAGAAACACAAAATGACTCCCTCTGGCCTAGCGGACCTTATAATGAGTAGCTGTAGCATCCCTAGAAATAGAGCCAAAATGACTTCCAAATCTTCAAAACTGACGATTTACCAAAAGCAGATTCTACATCCTAGAACCTTAGGTCCAGAATGGACTCATGTACTTGGAGTCCACAGGAGCAAGCATGGAGCATGTTGGAAAAGACCCATAGCCCAAGTGAAGCCATCTGAAAGACTTCCGTGCCCGTTTCAGGAACACAACTTGTATCTTCAAAAGGACGCATTGAAGAGGATTCAAATGTCAAAGAACCTGGAGCATTCCCACAGGGTCGTGCAGATACCCTCTGGAGGAGTACATGTAGATGTGACAGCACAAGCCTGCCTTCACCCTCTCATGAACATCCCCCAAATAGTTTCATGGGATAAGCAAACAATGCCTCTTGTGGAAGATGGGCGTGTTCTAATGGAGGCAGCAGAAGATGAACAGTGGGACAACAAAGGGCCATTAGAGAGCCACAGACAGCGTATGCTACAGGTTGGTGAGGATATTCAGGAAGACAAGGAACTGGAGAATGAACATTGGAGCTCTGAGCGAAGGTCTAGCATTTGAGGATGGTGGGAGGTTCTCTGAACCTGGCTGCCTTCCATAGAGATCTAGGTCCAAATTAAAGAAAACATCCCCTGGCCACAGTCAATCCTTGTACCCCGGTTGTGTTTTTGTCTTTTTGTCAAACAATGCACATGCACATATTTGACAGAGAGACAGAGAGATCACAATCAGGGTGTAGAGCTGGAGAGGGAAAAGCTGACTTACCCCTGAGCAGGGAACCTGAGACCAGAGTCGATGCCAAGACCCTGGGATCATGAGTTGAGCTGAAGGCCGCCTCTGAACTGATAGACACAATCCATGACACAACCTTTGACTTCTGAATACGTCCTAGTTCTAGACGTGAAACACTGCTCTGTCATTGTTCACAAATGCAGGGGAAATGGATTTTGTCTTGGGCTGGTGTTGCTTGAGCTACCTGACCTGCTTTGAGAGCTGGTATAGTTTGTCCTCTTGAGGTAAGTGATTTGGCTATGTACAAACTACACTCCCACGCATATTTAGATAAAGAGAATTCCTCCATTGAATGAAACTATGTCTTGTGGTTCCATGCTTCTGTGGATGGTGATGTGAGTCCTCCTTGCCTCTGAATCTGGATCTCTGTTTCTGCTCCCAGATGAGGGACAGTTTTAGCTCTGAATTCTCAAATCCATGTTCAGCCCTCTTTTTTTTTCTCTCACTCCTACTTCTCCTACAATAAGCACCTCTTTCTATTCCTTGGAGTCAATGACTTTCCTAAGCTCATTGTCATGTTTCATCATTCTTCCTTCTTTCTTTGGATTTGTTTCCTTATTTACCATTCCTTTTCTGCCAGGTCAAAAATTTGGTCCTTTGCTTCTGCCAGCTTTTTTGGACTTTTCCTTCAGTCTGCTACCAATCTTTTCTTTAGAAATTCTTTATTTATTTTATTTTATTTTATTTTACTTTATTTTATTTCTATCAGTTTAATCTATGTGTTTTGAGACTCCCTGATATCTTTCTGCTTTCAATCCTCCATTGGGCGTGTTATATGTGAGGTTTCACTCCGATTACCTGGCCATGATAATTTCTTGTCTTCTTCCTTGGCAACAATTGATTCTTCCATCTTTGTCTTGGATATAGGTCTCTGACTCTTTCTCAGTATTTGAAAAATCAATTCTGTTTTTTATCCTGATGGTAATTTCTTTAGAAATAAGATATCATGGAGTGCCCAAGGGCTGGCCCTTGAGGGAGTCTCAGGTATGTGTGTGTGGCATGCATGCCCTCTGCTGTTGTATCATAGCTGCCCCCTGTCCTTGAGACCAGTCATCTGCAGAGGCTCTCTTTGCCAGCCTTTTGGTGTGTTTGGGGTCTGGGCTGAATAGGCTGAGGTTTAGCTTGGTGGGATCTGGTGTGCCTGTGAAAGGAGAAATTCAACCTTCACAACAGAATGAATGCCTGTAGCATTCTGTGGTCAGGGGACAGCCTATGGACAGGGCTTTCTTCTAGTCCCCTATGGGAGAATCTGTTCTCTTAAAATGAAGCAAGTTGGACTGAGGAACACAGTACCCTATGTGTTCCATGGTTAGAATTTCGTGTTTGCAGGAGAGGCAATTAAAGCCCTCACCAACCTGTCTTTGGCCAGTAGCTCGGGCTTGATGCTGCCTGTGCGAGAGCCCCAAATTTCTTTTGCCCCCATCAAATCATCTCCAAGAACACTGCCTCTCACTAATGTACAGCCAGAACCCACCATCTTCCCACTGTGTCACCTGGTATTGTCTCTAATCGTGGTTTCCAGGCTGTCTTCACCTGGCTATTTGTTGGTGTTCTCTGACAGAGAAATACAGTGTTCTTTTGAGTTGATATGCCAAGGCTGCTGATCTAAAATCTCCAGGCCTCAAGGCCCTTTGTTGGCATGAACTAGTATGATTCAGACCCCCTGATGGTCAGAATCAATGGAATTGGAGAACGTACTCCTTGTGGGTTCCAAGTGTGCTCCGATCTCTTGTGGCTTTGCCCATTGCATTGTCTCACTGCCTTCTGAATTACCAACTTTCCACTTTTCCCCTAAACCATGTCTCCAATCTTCTCCCATAGTGATTGCAACTTATTCTCTCTTTTGCTATGGAGTTTGCTTTGTGGGCTCCAGTTCATTTCTGCCATGTTGAAGTTGATGTGGTAATCTTCCTGTTGTGTTCCTGGATAAAGACAAGTCTGGAGTTACCAGACACTACTACCATCTCACTGTCCTGAAAAAGCCCCACAGAATCTTACCCAGCCATAAGCAAGAATGAATTCTTTCCACTTGCCTCATGTGGCAGAATTGTGGAGAGCATTAGCCTACGTCACATCTATCAGTCCCAGAAAGACAAATAACATACAATTTCACTCTCTCATGACTGTCAAGAGACATATGAAAAAGCAAGGGAAAAATGGACAAATAATACGACACTACCCAGGCACACAAAATGTGGTGTTTGTTGAGGTCAGTTTTGAGAAAATATGTGTTTATCAAAGAGGACAAAAGATGACATTCTTTGTAGGAAATGTGGCTGAAAGAGAGGGAATGTGAGTTTTCAAGGCATGTCAAATGGAACTGCTATCCATTAAATACCGACTTCCTATCTCCATCAATTTAATTATAATTGTTATTTGAAACACACTCAGCACACACACACACACACACACACACACACAGATAAGACACACAAAAGATGGGGAGGAAGTGAAGAATAGCACTAATGAAGCAAACCCAAAAGAAAAGAACTGAGAGAAAAGGATAAATTCCAAGACACATATTCACTCCAAAGATTAGGTCAGGAAACCTACAAAATCTCAGCTCTGTAGTAGTGACTAAAGCGTTTGAAGCAGTAATCAAACCCCTGTCAACACACAGATGGCGAGGTGCAAATCATTTCCTGTTCAACTCTTCTAGACATTTAGAGAAGGCAATGCCATTTTCTTCTCATCAATTCCACAAATGGAGGAGGTGGATGAACTCCACTTTACTAGTATAAAGACCCAATTCAAATAATGACATTTTAGGAAATAAATTATATTCCATTTCAATAATTAAACATAATAAAAATATAATTCTTTCCTTTTCTCTGTCTGTCTTCACCTGCATTTGAAAGGGCCAGCTTGTTTTTGTATTATTTTGTACTGTTGAGGAAGCCAGCCTGTCATCCATCATCCATTTTTGACAGAGTATTCACTGATGCTTCAGTTCCATATATGACCTAGTACTCCGCCTAAGATATGCCAGAACTCTTCAACACCCATTAGCCCGTTCCCTCATTCCCTGCATGTCTCTTTTTTCCTTGACTCTCAGCTTGATTCCTCAGAGTTCTGAGTTACTCCTGGTTTGTCTCCTTCTCTGACTTATCCCCTTCAGTTTTTCCTTCTTTCTACTAAGGGCCGTGGTATTCGTCCTAGGGCACATATGAGAGAAGCCATATGATATTTCCCTATGTCTCCTTGCCCATTTCATTTCACAAACCCAGTCCTGTGGCATTCATGCCAGTGCAAGAATCAAGAGTTCATCCTCCCTAATTGCTGAGGAATACTCTGTTGCAAATATGGACCACACCTTCTTTATCCACTAGTCTTTGCAAGGACATAGCAGCTCAATCCTCAGTTCTGTTCAAGTGAGCCTTGCAGACCATCGATATAAGCCATTAATTTTCCTTTGATTAAAGAGACTTGGTCAACAGGGTTATACCCATTAACACAGTAGGTAGAGATAAATAATGGTAACAAGGAGTGCTGTCCATTGCTCCTCCTTAAGGATTAGCTATAATGTATAATGTCACTCTCTCATGCAAAGGATGACAAACCTCAGAGAGACGGGATGATATACCAGAGGACTTGTTGTTTCTGATATCTCTAGATATTTCAGAGGAAATAGGAAAACTTTGCCATCTCTGGAGAAAGGTTGGCCTAAAAGATCATTTTCCTGGGCCACTCTTCTAGGTATTTAGTGAAGGCATTGTCATGTCCTCTCATCAAATCCAGAGATGGAAGAGGCGGGTAAGCTCTAATTCACAAGGATAAAGACCCAATTCAAAGAAGGACATTTTAGGAAACCCACCCATGTCATTTCAATAAGGAAAGATAATAAACAATATAATTCTTTCCTTTTCTCCCTGTGACTTCCTTTGGTTTTGAGAGGGCCACATTGTTTTCCTATGAATTGATGTTGTTGTTGCTATCTGTTGAGAAAGCCTGCCTATCATCCATCATCCATTTTTGACAGAGTATTCACGGATGCTTTAGTTGCATGGACGTCCTAGTGCTCCTCCTAATATATGCCACAGCTCCTGACCACCCATTTATCAGTTCTCTTTTCGATAGCCCTCAGCTGGATTCTCAGAGTCCTGAGTCACTCCTGGTGGGTCTCCTTCTCTGACTTCTTGCCCTTTATTATTCCCTTCCTTAAGTGGGCCAAGGTATTCCTCCCGAGGCACATATTGTGGGTAGCCATATGACATTTCCCTTTGTTTGCTTGCCTTTTCCATTTCCCAACAGCAGGGCATGGGACATTCATGTCAAGGCAAGGTCCAGGGGTTCATTCACTCGACGGCAGAGGAATACTGTGGTGCCGAAATGGACCCAAACTTCCTGATCCACTAGTCCTTGCAAGGGCATTGCGGATCACTCCAAAGTTCTGCTCGAATGGGCCTTGCAAGCCTTCGGTATAGGCCGTCCCTTTCCTTCTGACTAAAGAGTCTTGGTCCACATGTTTATACCCGTTACCACAACAAGTACAGTTAACTAATAATAACAACGGGTTCGGTCCAGGCCTCTTCATTGAGAGTTAGCTCAGATGCAGAATATCACTCTCCTCAAAGACTTTGCAAAGGTATTTAAGGGAAAGCCAGGTAGACAGAGGCCTCATCCCTTAGCCGCGTGTTTCAGAACACTAGGAGACGAGGCCACAGACAGCACCATATAGCGATGCCCTCACCTTTTACCTCAGAAAGGGACTTTCCGTATCTTAGTCATCACTGACCCATAGGCAAAAGACGCTGACAAAGTACGCTCTCACCCACAGGACGACAAACCCCACGGAGAGCTGCTTATACCCGCGAGGCCTCACCTTTTCTTGAGATATCTAGAAATTGTAGTGTAAAAGGACACCTTGCCGTCTCTGGGGATATGTTGGCCTAAAGGAAGGTATACTGAATGTCATTTTCCTTCCTCTATGTCTCCAGAAAGGGGAAGTTGGACATTAACCCACAAGACATCCTGAGTTCTTGATCAGGTTCAGAGGGCTCTTGTTCTGTCCTTCCCGGGGCTTCCTACTTAAAGCCATAGGACACCAAGGTCATGGGAGAGGGACAGCTGCTTCAGTGAAGCCAGCATCTGTGATGTCACAAAGCCTTGAGGTCATAGCAACCACTCCTCATCAACCCAGGCCTGATCACTACACTTGACTGGAGTAGTCATGGGTGGGCCAAGAGGACCCCAAGCCATCCCAAACCGCTGGAGCCGCCTGGGTCTCTCACCAAGGCAGTTTGCGAAGCGAGTCGGTGTCACCTTCTCCATGGCCCAATTCATAGTATTTGGTCGTGAGTGTCAGCACCAGCCCTCTGGACCTCGGAGAAAGGCAAGGATCCCTCATTCCATCTTAGCCACGACAGGCCAAGAAACTAACAGACCACAAGCAAAGCCTCAGGGGAGGAAATCCGAGCCCTGCGTAAGTGTGAGACCCTCCCACCAAATCATGGAGCATCTCAACAGGAAAAGGTCCACCCAAGGGAAGCTCAAAGTGAACCCCCGCAACCGTGCCAAAGACATGTCTGGAATCTTCCACAGCAAGCACACGAGTACCTCGATGATCTCCAGAAACGGTGCCAACAAGGCCTCCCAATCTTCCAGAACACCATTCATCCAAGGCAGACTCTACACCTTAAAACCTTAGGTCCAGGACGGACTCATGTTCTTGGAGTCCACAGAAGCCAACGGAGAGCATGTTGGAAGAGACCCAAGCCCAAGTGAAGCCATCTGAAAGACTTCCGTGCCCATTTCAGGAAGACAACTTGTATGTGCAAAAGGACGCATTGAAGAAGATTCGAATGTGGAAGAACCTTGAGCACTCCCTCATGGTGGATCAGCTACCCTCTGTGGAACTGCATGGAGATGTGGCAGCACAAGCCTGCCTTCACCCTCTCATGACCATCCCCCAAATGGTTACATGCGATAAGCAAACAGTGCCTCTTGAGGAAGATGGGCATGTTCCAATGGAGCCCCGAGAGGATGCACAATGTGTTAACAAGGGGTCAGTACAGCACGACAGACAGCGGATGCTGCAGGTTGGTGAGGAGATCCAGGAAGGCAAAGAACAGGAGAATGAACAAGGAAGCTCCAAGCGAAGGTCGGGCATTTTAGGATGGTGGGAGGTTCTCTATACCTGGCTGCCCTCCATAGGAACCTAGGTCCAAATTCAATAAAACATCCTTTGGCCCCAGTCAATTATTGTGCACTGTTTTTGTCTTTGTTATCTTATTGAACGTGCACATGCACGTTTGGACAGAGAGGCAGAGAGATCCCAATCAGGGGGTGGAGCTGGAGAGGGAGAAGCTTACTTGCCCCTGAGCAGAGAACCTGAGAACAGAGTCAATGCCAAGGCCCTGGAATCATGAGTTGATCTGAAGGCCGCGTCTGAACTGATGGACACAACCCGGGACCCAACAATTGACTTCTGAATACCTCCTTGTTCTAGACAGAACCGCTGCTCTGTCATTGTTCAGAAATGCAGGGGATAAGGATTTTGGCTTGGCTGCTGTTGCTTGAGCTATCCGGCCTGCTTCGAGAGCTGGTATAGCTTTTCCTCTTGAAGTCAGTGACTGGGCTATGGACAAACTATTCTCCGATGCCTATTTGCCTAAAGACAATACCTCCATGCCTAGATTTTCCGGGGGGAATGGCACTATGTCTTTAGGTGCTCCGCTTCTGTGGAAGGTGTTGGGAGTTCTCTGTGCCTCTGATTCGGGACCACTTTCTCTGCTCCCAGATGAGGGTCCTTTCCAGCCCCGAGTTCTCTAATCTAGGATCAGCCCTCTTTTCTTTCTCTCACTCTTACTTCACCTACAAGAGGCACCTCTTTCATTTCCTTAGAGATTCCCTAAGCTCACTATCATGTTCCATCATTCTGCCTTCTCTCTTAGAATTTGCATCCTTATTTTCTAGGCTTGTTCTTCTCGGTTCCTAATTGGATCCTCCACTTCTACCATGTTCCCGAACTTTGCATCCAGTCTCCTGCCAATCTTCTCTTCAGGAGTTCTTTAGGTGTTTTTATCTTTATCAGTTTTATCTCTGTGTTTCGAGACTCTCTGATATCTCCTATGTTTTCTGATGTACAGCGAGTATCCAGGCCACCGCTTTCTATCCCGCATCGGGCGTGCTCTATGTAGAGGTTTCACTCTGACTGCCTAGTCGTAATCACTCCTTCTTCCTTTACCTGGGAATCAATTGATTCTTCCATCTTTGCATTGGATCTAAGTCTCTGTCACCTCTCTGTATTCGTTAAACTCATTCTGTTTTCTAACCTGAGGGTAATTTATTTAGGAGGAAGTGATCCGTGAGTGACCCAAGGCTCGCCCTTAAGGTTTGTTGAGTGCATGCGTGTGTGTGTGTTTGTGAGAGTGTATGTGGCATGCATGCCACTGCTGTTTGTGTTGTGGCTGACCCTGTCCTGGAGGCCAGTCATTTGCAGTAGCTCTCCTTTCCGGCCGTTTGTTGTTTTTAGGGTCCGGGCTGAATATGCTGAGGTTTACCTTGGTGGGCTCTGGTGTGCCTGTGAAAGGAGAAACTCTACCAACTCAACAGAACGCAGGCCTGCAGAATGCTGTGTTCAGAAGAGAACATGTGGTCAAAGCTTTCTTCTCGTCCCATATGGGAGAGTCTGTTCTCCTTGGACTAAGCATCTTGGACTGAGGAAGGCAATCCTCCAAGTGTTCCACTGTTGGTATTTTGTGTTGGCTGGCTAGGGAGTCTCTGTCCTCACATACCTGTCTTGGCCAAGCTCTGTCTTGATGCTGCTGTTGTGAGAGCCAAAATTTATTATGTCCACATTGAGTCATCTCCACGAACACTGCCTTTCACGGAATCACTCCCACGACTCATCATCTTCCCACTGCGTCTCTTGGTATTGTCTCTCTCTGATCATTGTCTCCAGGCTGTCTGCTCCTGGTCGCTTGTTGGTGTCATATGCAGGAAAAAGATGGTGTTCTTTCAAGTTGATGTCTGCCAAGCCTGCTGATAGGAAAACTTCAGCCCTCAACACTTGTGTTGTCAAGTACTCGTGCCCTTCAGACCCTCTGCGTCTCACAGTCAACGGCACTGGGAAACAGGTTCCTTGTGTGATCCCAGGGTGCCCTGCTCTCCTGTGCTTTGGTCCTCTTCATGGACTCCAGCCCTCTGATCCACGAACCAACCAAATCTCCCCTGAGCCATGTCTCCAACCTTCTCCCATCATCTCTGCAACTTCCGTTCTCTTTCGCTGTGGAGTTTACCTTGTAGGCTTCAGGTCAATTTCCACCCCACTGCAGTTGTTGTGGTCATCTTTTTGTTGCCTTCATGGTTGAAGAAGCCTGAGGTTATTAGACACTACTACCATCTCACTGTCTTCATGTCACCACAATTTGTACTGTGACATAAGCAAGAAGGAATTCTTCCACATGTCTCTTATGGCAGTCTTGCGGAGAGCATTGGACTTTGTCACATCTATCATTCTCAGAAAGACAATAAACAGACGATTTCACTAACTCATGACAGTCAAGAAACATACGAAAAAGAAAGGGTATTGGGACAAACATTATGAATCTAATGAGGAATTCAAATGGTGCTGTTTGTTGGAAGGCCGTTTTGTGAGAACACGGGATTCTTGAAGAGGACAAGAGATGACATTCCTTTAAGGAGATTTCCTGAAACTAATGGAATGTGAGATTTCAAGGCATGTCAAATTGAATTGCTACCCACAAGAGACCGAATTCCATTCTCTCGTATTTTAATAATAATTGTGATGTGAAACACACACACACCACACAGCATTAACACATGCACATGCAAACACACAAAGATAAGACATGCAAAATATGGGAAGGAAGCGAGGAATCGTACCAATGAAGCAACCCCAAGAAAATACCATATAGGTGAAAGGCAAATAGAATCCAAGTCAGAAGCCAACCGAAATGAGAAAGTGAACTATTACCTATCAATAATACATTCAGTACTCAGGACTAAAGTCTCCCGTCAATACAAACAGTTTGTAACAGTGGTTGAAATTCCAAATAAAAAAAAAAAAATAGAAACATCCATAAGAAAACAGCAAATATTAAACAGGCTCGTCCTTCTGTTGCCCATAGGAGATTTCCTTCGACTATAAAGATACTCACAGCTTGCAAGTGAAGAAACAGGGAAGACGTAGGTTATGCTATTCCCAAGGAGAAGAGAGCCAAAGTGTTTGTGCCTAAGTCAGCGAGAGTCATTTTATGCCTTCGAGAGAAAAAAGCTAAGCGGAAGGTGTTTTGTCTTGATGGAGCATCAAAACATCAGAAACCTGGAAGAATTGCCAACATATCCACCATGAAAAAAGGTGTATCTAAACGTTGGAAGCCTATGAACACACAGGAATGGAGATGGCGACGTTTATCCAATACTGTTGGCAACTATGATATCCAGGTTAAGCACAGGACAGATTATCTGGATGGGAAGGTGCTAAGGAATAACAGACGTCCACATGGGCATTCGAGACCACCTGAACTTTGGGGGTCCATGAGTAAGATTGCGTCTCTGAGGACAATAAGATATGTTCTTCCCAGCAGCAGACCTAACTTTGTCTATCGCAGGTCATGAGCTCGAGTCCAAATCCAGTCGTAATTCATGGAAGAGAAGTCAAAACCTATCCTGTGCACTTATGATCACGAAGGTATGAAAACAGGAAGATATCACTTTAAAATTGGAAATAAAGCCAGACACTAAAAGTGGAAAACACAACACACTCACAAACTACAATGAATGCAAGAAAGAAAATCCAAAGGAAAAGAAGAAAGAGCCACGAACGAAGGAATTCTAAGAAACTTAGAGGAGGATGCCAAAACATTTTATGGGGAAACAATATAGGGTTAAATGTGTGCATTTCCAAAATTTAAAACCACCGAAAAAGAAAGCCACCTAAAAGGACGACTGAAGGAACAAGATGAAGAAAAACCGAACTCCAAAGTTAACAGAAAAATTGAAATCAGACATGTGATTATCAAAATTAAGGAAATACAAACAAACCAATAGGAAAAAAATCAGGAGATCTCACACTTGAGTTTTGACAACACGAACAAACCGCAGAAGCCATTACTGGGATAAAACAGGGAGACAAGCACACAGTTGCAAGTATGAAACCACATCACAACTGGTAGCAAGGAAAAAAGAATAACCGAAAAGGCATAGCCACACATTTATGCTAGCAATTCCAAGAACTGAGAGAAAAGGATAAATTCCCAGACACATAGAAAATTCCAAGATTAGGTCAGGAAACCTACAAAATCTCAGCTCTCTAGTTTAGACGGAAGCCTTTGAAGCAGTAATCCAACCCCTGCCAACACACAGAAGGCCAGGTCAAGTCATTTGCTTGGGCCACTCTTCTATGTATTTAGTGAAGGCATTGTCATGTCCTCTCATCAAATCCAGAGATGGAAGAGGTGGGTAAACTCTAATTTACATGGATAAAGACCCAATTCAAAGAAGGACATTTTAGGAAACCCACCCATGTCATTTCAATAAGGAAAGATAATAAACAATATAATTCTTTCCTTTTCTCCCTGTGACTTCCTTTGGTTTTGAGAGGGCCACATTGTTTTCCTATGAATTGATGTTGTTCTTGTTGCTGTTCTGTTGAGAAAGCCTGCCTATCATCCATCATCCATTTTTGACAGAGTATTCATGGATGCTTTAGTTGCATGGACGTCCTAGTGCTCCTCCTAATATATGCCACAACTCCTGACCACCCATTAATCAGTTCTCTTTTCGGTAGCCCTCAGCTGGATTCTCAGAGTCCTGAGTCACTCCTGGTGGGTCTCCTTCTCTGACTTCTTGCCCTTCATTATTCCCTTCCTTTACTAGGGCCAAAGTATTCCTCCCGAGGCACATATTGTGGGAAGCCATATGATATTTCCCTTTGTCTGCTTGCCTTTTCCATTTCCCAACAGCAGGGCATGGGACATTCATGTCAAGGCAAGGTCCAGGGGTTCATTCACTTCGATGGCAGAGGAATACTGAGGTGCCGAAATGGACCCAAACTTCCTGATCCACTAGTCCTTGCAAGGGCATTGCGGCTCACTCTAAAGGTCTGCTCGAATGGGCCTTGCAAGCCTTCGGTATAGGCCGTCCCTTTCCTTCTGACTAAAGAGTCTTGGTCCACATGTCTATACCCGTTACCACAACAAGTACAGTTAACTAATAATGACAACGGGTTCAGTAGACCTCTCTGAGAGTTAGCTCTGATGCAGAAGGTCACTCTCCTCAAAGACTTTCAAAGGTATTTAAGGGAAAGCCAGGTAGACAGAGGCCTCATCCCTTAGCCGCGTGTTTCAGAACACTAGGAGACGAGGACACAGACGGCACCATATATCGATGCCCTCACCTTTTACCTCGGAAAGGGACTTTCCGTACCTTAGTCATCACTGACCCATAAGCAAAAGACGCTGACAAAGTACGCTCTCACCCACAGGACGACAAACCCCACGGAGAGCTGCTCATACCTGCGACCTCACCTTTCCTTGAGATATCTAGAAATTGTAGTGTAAAAGGACACCTTGCCGTCTCCGGGGATATGTTGGCCTAAAGGAAGGTATACTGAATGTCATTTTCCTTCCTCTATGTCTCCAGAAAGGGGAAGTTTGACATTAAACCACAAGACATCCTGAGTTCTTGATCAGGTTCAGAGGGCTCTTGTTTTGTCCTTCCTGGGGCTTCCTACTTAAAGCCATAGGACACCAAGGTCATGGGAGAGGGACAGCTGCTTCAGTGAAGCCAGCATCTGTGATGTCACAAAGCCTTGAGGTCATAGCAACCACTCCTCATCAACCCAGGCCTGATCACTACACTTGACTGGAGTAGTCATGGGTGGGCCAAGAGGACCCCAGGCCGTCCCAAACTGCTGGAGCCGCCTGGGTCTCTCACCAAGGCAGTTTGCGAAGCGAGTCGGTGTCACCTTCTCCATGGCCCAATTCATAGTATTTGGTCGTGAGTGTCAGCACCAGCCCTCTGGACCTCGGAGAAAGGCAAGATGCCGCATTCCATCTTAGCAACGACAAGCCAAGAAACTAACAGACCGCAAGCAATGCCTCAGGGGAGGAAATCTGAGCCCTGCGTAAGGGTGAGACCCTCCCACCAAATCATGGAGCATCTCAACAGGAAAAGGTCCACCCAAGGGAAGCTCAAAGTGAACCCCCACAACCGTGCCAAAGACATGTCTGGAGTCTTCCACAGAAAGCACACGAGTACCTCAATGGTCTCCAGAAACGGTGCCAACAAGGCCTCCCAATCTTCCAAAAAGACCATGCATCCAAGGCAGAGTCTACACCCTAGAACCTTAGGTCCAGGACGGACTCATGTTCTTGGAGTCCACAGAAGCCAACGGAGAGCATGTTGGAAGAGACCCATAGCCCAATGAAGCCATCTGAAAGACTTCCGTGCCCATTTCAGGAAGACAACTTGTATGTGCAAAAGGACGCATTGAAGAGGATTCGAATGTGGAAGAACCTTGAGCACTCCCTCATGGTGGATCAGCTACCCTCTGTGGAACTGCATGGAGATGTGGCAGCACAAGCCTGCCTTCACCCTCTCATGACCATCCCCCAAATGGTTACATGTGATAAGCAAACAGTGCCTCTTGAGGAAGATGGGCATGTTCCAATGGAGCCCCGAGAGGATGCACAATGTGTTAACAAGGGGTCAGTACAGCACGACAGACAGTGGATGCTGCAGGTTGGTGAGGAGATCCAGGAAGGCAAAGAACAGGAGAATGAACAAGGAAGCTCCAAGCGAAGGTCGGGCATTTTAGGATGGTGGGAGGTTCTCTATACCTGGCTGCCCTCCATAGGAACCTAGGTCCAAATACAATAAAACATCCTTTGGCCCCAGTCAATTATTGTGCACTGTTTTTGTCTTTGTTATCATATCGAACATGCACATGCACGTTTGGATAGAGAGGCAGAGAGATCCCAATCAGGGGGTGGAGCTGGAGAGGGAGAAGCTTACTTGCCCCTGAGCAGAGAACCTGAGAACAGAGTCAATGCCAAAGCCCTGGAATCATGAGTTGATCTGAAGGCCACGTCTGAACTGATGGACACAACCCGGGACCCAACAATTGACTTCTGAATACCTCCTGGTTCTAGACAGAACTGCTGCTCTGTCATTGTTCAGAAATGCAGGGGATAAGGATTTTGGCTTGGCTGCTGTTGCTTGAGCTATCCGGCCTGCTTCGAGAGCTGGTATAGCTTTTCCTCTTGAAGTCAGTGACTGGGCTATGGACAAACTATTCTCCGATGCCTATTTGCCTAAAGAGAATACCTCCATGCCTAGATTTTCCAGGGGTAATGGCACTATGTCTTTAGGTGCTCCGCTTCTGTGGAAGGTGTTGGGAGTCCTCTGTGCCTCTGATTCTGGACCACTTTCTCTGCTCCCAGATGAGGGTCCTTTTCAGCCCCGAGTTCTCCAATCTAGGATAAGCCCTCTTTTCTTTCTCTCACTCTTACTTCACCTACAAGAGGCACCTCTTTCATTAACTTGGTGATTCCCTAAGCTCACTATCATGTTCCATCAAAGAATACATTCAAATGGCCAACAGACACATGAAAAAATGCTCCACATCTCTCGGCATCAGGGAAATACAAATCAAAACCAGAATGAGATACCACCTCACACCGTTCAGAATGGCTAAAATGAACAAGTCAGTCAATGACAGATGCTGGCGAGGATGTGGAGAAAGGGCAACCCTCCTACACTGTATGTGGGAATGCAAGCTGGTGCAACCACTCTGGAAAACAGCGTGGACGTGCCTCAAAAAGCTGAAAATAGAACTACCCTATGACCCAGTGCTTGTAGTACTGGGTATATACCCTACAGATACAAACGTGGGATTCTGAAGGGGCACATGCACCCAAATGTTTATAGCAGCAATGTCCACAATAGTTAAACTATGGAAAGAAACTAAATGTCCTTCAACAGATGAATCAATAAATAAGATGTGGTATATATGTTCAATGGAATACTATGCAGCCATCAAAAAAAATGAAATCCTGCTATTTGTGATGACGTGGATGGAACTAGAGGGTATTATGCTTGGCGAAATAAATCAATCTGAGAAAGACAACTACCATATGATCTCCCTGATATGATGAAGTGGAGATGCAACATAGGCAGTTTCGGGCGTATGAAAAAAAAAAAATAAAAAAAGATGGTATTAGGAGGGAGACAAACCATAAAAGACTGAATCTCACAAAACAGACTGAGGGTTGCTGGGGGGAGGTGTGTTGGGAGAGGATGGTGGGGGTATGGACATTGGAGAGGGCAGGTGCTATGGTGAGTGATGGTGAGTGCTGTGAATCACAGACCTGTACCCCTAGGGATAAAAACACATTATATAAAAAATTTTAAAAAATAATTTAAAAAACCCATTAAAGAAAAAACACAGATTGCAAGCCCAGAGCTAATCTCATATTCAATCAAAACTTTTGAAAGTTTTCCCCTTAAAGATCAGAAGAAAGACAAGTGTGTCCATTTTCACTACTCTCATTTGACACAGTAGTGGATGTCCTAGCCAGAGAAACAAGGAACACAAAGAAATAAGAGACTCCAAAAAAAAAAAAAAAAAAAAGGAAGAAGTAAAATTTTCTTTTTTTGGATAACATGAACTTACATGTTAAAAAATCCTAAAAAATTCACAAAAAATTTGAATAAACAAATTTAGTAAAATTACCAAATACAAGATCAATATATAAAAGAAAAGAATTTTGTTTTGTTTCTTTTTTTTTTTATGGACTGCTTCCCAGTTTGTCATGTCATCCTTGTTCAGTGATCACGCTAATCTTCTCTGCATCATTCCAATTTTAGTATATGTGCTGCCAAAGTAAGCACAAGACAGGAGCATTTTAACATTCTAATGATGAACTATCTGAAAAAATAAAGAAAACAATCTAATTCACAATAGCATCAAAAATAATAAAATACTTGGGGCGCCTGGGTGGCTCAGTGGTTAAGCCGCTGCCTTCGGCTCAGGTCATGGTCTCAGGGTCCTGGGATCGAGTCCCACATCGGGCTCTCTGCTCAGCAGGGAGCCTGCTTCCTCCTCTCTCTCTCTCTGCCTGCCTCTCTGCCTACTTGTGATTTCTCTCTGTCAAATAAATAAATAAAATCTTAAAAAAATAATAATAATAATAATAAAATACTTAGGAATAGATTTAACTAAGAAGATGAAAGATCTGTACTCCATAAACTATGACATTGATAAAGAAATTGAAGGTGACAGAAATGGAAAGATAGCTCATATTTATGAATGGTAAGAATTAACATTGTTAAAATGTCCATACTACCGTAAACCATCTGTAAATCCAATTCCTATCAAAAATCCAATGTTAGGGGCGCCTGGGTGGCTCAGTGGGTTAAGCCGCTGCCTTCGGCTCTGGTCATGATCCCAGGGTCCTGGGATCGAGCCCCGCATCAGGCTCTCTGCTCAGCAGGAAGCCTGCTTCCTCTTCTCTCTCTGCCTGCCTCTCTGCCTGCTTGTCATCTCTCTCTGTCAAATAAATAAATTAAAAATCTTAAAAAAAATCCAATATTATTGTTTTACAGAAGTAAGTAAAGAATCCTAAAGTTTATATGAGACCATGAAAGACAACAAATAATCAAAGCAGTTCTGAGAAAGAATGAAGAAGGGAGATTACACTTCTTGATTTGAAACTATACTACAAAGCCCTCATGCTCAAAACAATAAAGTATACTGGCATAAAAACAGACCAATAAACAAGTAGAACAGAATTGAGAGTCCAGAAATAAATCCTTTCATACAGTCACCTAATATTTGACAGGGGCCAACATATGTAATGGGGAAAGATAGTCTGTTCAATAAATGATATTTAAAACTGAATAGTCACATAAACAGTATGAAAAGGGAACCTTATATCACTCATAAGTCTGAACTTGAAATAGATTAAAGACTTAAAGGTGATGCATGAAACTAAATTTCCTAAAGGAAAACATAGGAAAAATTCTCCTTGACATTGGTCTTGCCAATAGTTTTTTGGATACCAGACCAAAAACACAAGCAAAAAAAGCAAAAATAAATAAATGGTATTACATCAAACTAACGTTTCTGCATTGCCAAAAAAAGGGAGAGAGAATGAAAACACAATCCACAGAATGTAAGAAAATACTTACGAATCTTATATCTGAAAAGAGGTTAATAACCAACAGATACAAATAGAAAAAAATATATGATTAAAAAAATAGCAAAAGGATCTCAATAGACTTTTTTTTCAAAAAAGTTATATAAATGACCAACAGGAGCATTAAAAAGTGCTCAACGTAAAAATCTCAGGGCAAAGTCCTTATGTTGTTGTTGTTGTTGTTTACCTCTGAAAAACACAGCAAGATATTAGAATATATACTACCAAAAAATTGAAACTAACCAATTTTGGTAAATATTGGGGAAAACGGGGAACTTATGCACTGTAATAGGGATATAAATTTGTATGGAAAACAGTATGGAGATTATTCATATTATTAAAAGTAAAATTACCATATGATTCAGTAATCCCACTTCTAGGTATCTATCTAAAGAAAACGAAGTTCACTGTTCAAAGACATATCTGCACTCTTATGTTTATTATAAAATTATTAACTCTAAGCAAGAGATGGAAATAACTTCAGTATCCATTAATGGATGAATGAGTAAAATAAGTATGGTAAATATATACTACGGAATACTACTTAACCATGAAAAATTAAGAAATACTGCCATTTACAACAGCATGGATGGATCTTGAAGGTATTATTCTAAGTGAAATATTTCAAAGATTTTATATATTTTTTTAATTTATGTATTATGATATCCCTTACATACAGAATCTGAGGAAAAGGAAAACTAATGGAAACTTAGAGTTGAGTTGACAAGGGGTGAACCTGGGGTGGAGTAAGGTGGTCCAAGGGTGCAAACTTGCAACTATAATATGAAAAAGTTCTGGGGATCTAATGTACAGCATGATGATCATAGTTAATAAGATATACATACTTTTTTTTATTGTGCTTCCCTTTATTAAACTTTGCATATATCACATTCTTACAAGTTGAAAGTTTATAGCAATCTTGTATAAAAGAGGTCTGCTGCCACCATTTTTCTAACAACATTTGTTCATTTTGTGTCTCTTTGTCACATGTTGGTAATTCTTGCAATATATCAAGTTTTTTCATTATTATTGTATTTGTTATGGTGATCTGTGATCAGTAATTATGACCCACTGAAAACTCAGAACTAGTGTACTTAAGGTATATACATTGTTTTTCTTTAAAAACATAATGCTTTTGAACAGTGCAGTATAGTTTTTATTTTTTATATGCACTGGGAAACATAATTTTTTATATGCACTGGGAAACCAAAAAATATAATAATTTGACTTAGTTTATTGAGATAATCACTTTATTGAGGCAGTCTGGAACAAAACCCACAAGACCTCTGAAGTTTATCTCTACTATACTATATACATAAAAGTTGCTAAGAGAGTAGATCTTAAAATTCCTTATGATAAATGCATAAAAAACAGTGGCAACTATACGAGATAGTAGATGTATTAACATTTTTATGTAGATTATATTGCAATAAAGATGTATACCAATTTATCAAATTGTACAAAATTTACACAATGTTAAAGGTTTGCAATGTTATAAGAAATCATTTCTTAAATTTACAAATATGTCGATTTTTTTCAATAAACCTGGAAAAAACTTTTTGTAGAATTAATCTATTTTTCAAAAAAGGAATTAAGGCAGTAAAAACTGCAACTAACTCTGAAATAATAGAATATAAAATCCATTTTCATTATATACACTGTGACAAAAAGTATTACTTAGTTTACAATGGAGGAGTACTTATGAAACATGAAGGATGGTCTATAAATAAGGCTGAAAGAGCTCAGTTTTAAGGTTTAAATTTAAAATCTTCTTTTGAAATACTAAACTGACCACCCAGTGTTCCAAACATCAATGTCTTAACTGCATGAATTTATTTCATACAACTCTATAATCTAGTTTCATAAGAAAACAGCATGCAAATTTTGAATAAGACAGACTTGCTTAAGTTTCATGTTCAACAGTAAAGGATACCTCCCTAAAAACAAATAGAAGACAAATCAGCATATTTATTATGATAATTATTATTCATAAAGATATTCATATTGAATTAGGGAATATATATCCTCAGAGGGGGTAAAGTAAAATGAAATTTATTTTGGTAAATGTGTCTATGAATAGTCAATACAATGCCTCAATATAAATGAATATTACCATTTTGAAGAATTTAATTACTATTACTAGAATTATTATAAGTATAAAAATAGCTATCATTTTAGCATGGAATATGAGACTCTCATGCTCCATGCTTCATCACATACACACAACAACGCAGCATAATAAGTATTATCATCACCATTTCATGGGTGAAAAAACTGAGGCTAACACATTTAGATAACTGGTTTATGATTACATGGGTAGCAAAAATGCATCACACTAATTTAGGCTTTATGATTTCAGAATTGTACTCTTACCATTGCACATTCTATTACTCTGTAAATACTTGGCCTGTTTTCATTTGGTTCTCTAATTTTATTCATGTGGTGATGGCTTAAAGCTTCATTTAAAGGAAGCTTAAAAATTTCATTTAACCAAAAGCTCCCAAGAATTAAAAATGTCATTGATCTAATGTAGACATGGATATCATTAGTTAATGGGTAACTATATATTTTCCACTCTAGTGAGATAAAAGAGTATTTTTCTCAGTTTTAGTCTCTCAGTGTTAAAAAGGACTTTGTTAAAATAGAAATATTTAGACAAAGGTGATCAAAAGTCTGGATCAGGTCACCTTAAGGTAAATATTAGGAAACTGAGGAATCAAATGGAGATTTGAACACTGAGCTATGATATAATGAATGGTTTCAAGTATTTAGTAGAGTATAGAAAAGCCCTTTAAAGCCTGGTCTTAGCCTAGCATTGCAGCTTCTGGGATATCTATCTATCATCTATCTATCTAGATATAATGTGAAAACTTTTTTAACTTAAAGATTTTGAGAAATAGAACATAATCAGCACCATAGAAGATCTGTTTCTGATAACAACCTAGCCCCTCCTCCCAGTTTGTTAATATTCTCTCTTATTTAGTGTAACATTGTGCAAATAGACCACTACTGATCTGCTGTTATGAATGAAATAGCTATAATCATCTGTTTGCATATCCTGGTGAAAATATTCATTTAGTTCCATGTTGTATTTCTAGGAATGGACCAAATTTTTATTTTTATTTTTAAGTTTTCTAAATATTGTCCAACTTACCTCAAATGTTTTTATTATGGGCACTTTCATTCTTTCACATTCTTGCAAGGCAATTTTACTGTTGCCCAATATGGTAAGTGTGTAATAGTATGTCATTTTAGGTTTTAATTTATTATTAATTTAATTTAATTTAATTCCAGATTCATAATAAAGATAAACAGTTTTTATATATGAGTGGCCATTTGGATTACCCTTTCTGTAAAGTGCATGCTCAAATCTTTTGATATCTTAACATTGTGTCATACTGACTTCTTTAATAGTAGATTTTCTGAATGAACTTTAAGCTGTGTAGTTCTTCTCTATTTTATTTTGAACTTGTTTTCATTTCAAAATCTTTATATTTATTTTAATAATCTGCTTTTATTTTTCTTTGTCTATTATCTATCTATCTATCTATTTATTTGCAAGCAAGAGAGAGCGAGCAAGTGAGAGTGCAGGGAGGGATAGAAAAAGAAGGGAAAAGAATCTTAAGCAGACTCCAGGCTCAGCACAGAGCCCAACTCTGGGCTCTATTTCACAACCCTGACATCATGACCTGAGCCAAATGAAAGAGATAAAATAAAATTAAGGTGTTAAAAAAAAAAAGGAAAAAGAATTGGAGGTTTAATTAAGTGAGCCACCCAGGCACCCCTGTGGTACCTTAAATTAGCTGTCATATTTTTAAAGTTCTAGAGTATCCATTTGTTCATTTATAAAACCTTTCTCAATATCATTTTTAGTGTCAGTTTTTGGTTCAATTTGCTTCCCCTCTCATTTCTTTGAGCAGAGTAATCAAGCCATTTTACAATCTTTATTGATCATTTTAACATCATACTTAATCCCATTTTGTCTATCAAATCTTCTTAATGGTTTTTCTTTGTGTGCTTTGTTACATTTTGCTATGTTCAAGACATTATATTTGAAACTCTTATTGAGTAGGGATAATTAAGAGCTATAATAATGGTATGGTCCTCCTTGGCAGGATTTTCTCTTATATCTGAGACTCTACAAGACAATCATACTCCAAATTCAGTGATTGACTTTCTCAGTTTACACAGAAGGCAAGGTAGGCTATAGTCTTATTTCTGCTTCTCCTTGTGCTTTGGGGATCTCAAGTTAAATTTGGGTTATACCAAAGTCCTCAAATTTGATTGCTGCTGGATTTTGAATTTTGTTCCTCTAGTATCAAGAGTCTATGAACAACAGAGCTCAGTGTGTTTTAGCAGTTTTAAATGCTCTCATAGCTAAAATGGCTTCAGGGCATATATCTCTAGGCTCTCATTGTATTTCGTATTTTGGCCCAGTAATCCCTCACTTATTTTTATAATCATTCTGATATTTTTAACTTTAAAAGCTATTTTGTCTGGATTTTTAGTTGTCTTAAGTAGGAGTTTTTAGATCACCATTACTAGAAGCAACAACAAATATACATGAAAATATCTGCAGTAGTTTATCACATCTTTATGGCTTTGAACTTCCATAAGCTGAGGCATCCTTCTCTAATCACTTAGGCAAACTCCAATTTACCCTTTAAAACAACCCAAGAATTGCTTCATTTAAGAACATGTTCAGGGATGACTCTTCCCCACTGTTCTTACCAACATTCCCACACACTCTTTGCTACCCACACCTTGTTTATGAACTTTCGTTAGGTATATCAGCGTGACCAGAATTTTGCTCTATTGTATTTTTGTCCTTTAGAGCTTTAATTAAATATGAATTCCATAGAAAGTCTGTCCCTTTTCTTTCAAACCTGGGTTAGTTATTTCTTCTCATTCTTTGTCAGAAGTTACTTTATTAGAGAAACTTATAGCTCTATTGTGACTTTGGAGCCTTTACAGTTTTTCGACTGGAAAAATCACCCATCCCTGAGATTTTTACGCAGCTTCCTAGCTGATATTATTCAGAAATCTGTTCAAAACAGACTTTTTCAGGGAGGCCCTTTTGGACCACTCAGTTTAAAAACCTCTTCTCAATCACTGCTCTTTTAAAAATGTGCTTATTTAGTTCAAATATGCATCTCTATTAAAGAAAAATCAGTACGTTTTTTTTTTTTAAAGTTGGCTTACCTATTATCTATCTCTCCCATTAAAATGATTCCTCTGGGCTGGGGTTTTGTTGTGCTCATCTTAGGCCAGGCACTCAATAAATTGTCTCTGAATGATTGAATTGTTTGACTCCCTTGCTAGGTTCTCAACTTCATGAGGCCAAGGATTGTTCTATTCAGTCCTTCTTTATCCTCAATGTCTGTTATATTGCAGTCACTTACATGACTAATGGGAAAAATCACAGAAAGAAAGAGTTAAAACTACAGAAAAACCCTGTAGGTTCAATAACACAAAGCTTTCTAAAATTATTTAGCCCAGGAATTGAATACTGGCTGCACTTTTGATTTTTTTTAAATGGTATTGAATTTAATTTAAATGGAAATACTGGAATGGTAGAATAATAAAAAAATTATAAAAGCAACTTGCTCC
Source organism: Mustela nivalis (assembly GCF_964662115.1). Classification (NCBI taxonomy): domain Eukaryota; kingdom Metazoa; phylum Chordata; class Mammalia; order Carnivora; family Mustelidae; genus Mustela; species Mustela nivalis. Next base: position 1,238,618 of record NW_028136539.1, read on the forward strand.
TTAAAGTAAGAATTATATAGGGCATCTCTTCTAGAAGCAAAATTTTCAAATGACAAACATCTGAAAGCATAGAAGGAGAAGTAAGAGTGTGAATTGTACTTCAATGCTCTTTTCTTTATATTCAACAAACAGCTTCATTCACACACCTTTCCAATTTTTTCAACTCTTTTGACAAAGCCTTCAGAGGAGTTACTGCTGATGACAACCATCACAGCCTAACAGGAGAAATTTTATAAAGAAAAATAATAGCATGTTTTTCCCAAATTGTTAAGGATATGGTGAAGCTCTGTCGGATTCAAAGGAGGAATGTGCAATTCCATGCTATATATAATAATAACTTGTTTTAATAGTGGCTTTGCAATTTTTCAGATATATCCATTTACTGAAACCACTATCAAATAAACAAAAACAAACAAATGAACAGGGGTTCGAGACAGAAATTATCTAATCTATTCAAAGCAACCTAATCTTGAGTGATGTCTTAGGCGCTCTTCTAGGGACTGGTGACACGGTGAACAAAATAGGTAAAAATCTCACTTTCATGGAGCCTCTCTGGTATTTAGGGGAAAATCTTTCCTTATCAACATGAAAATACTTTTTATGGATGTTGCTTAGAATTTCAGTTTTTTTTTTTCTTGACAGTATCTCAGGTGATCATCTTTGAGGTGGTTCTCCTGAAAATACCTTTGGGGGGTACTGACTCGACTTTCTGAGTCAGACACTTTCCTAAAGACAGGGGTCAAAGGAAAAGTGACAACTGTCACTCTTGCAGTAAGAACAGGGATCACAATGCTTGAAACAGATATGCTGCTCAGCTGTCAGAAAGTCCACAAGGCTCCAAATGTGTGTGGCCAACTAACGGAACCTGTAACTCAGAGGTTATCATCCTGAGAGCAATGGGAAATCCCTCTAGTTAAGGACTCTCCTTGACGGAAGCTTGACAATGGCCTTGATTTACTTACTATGATGTTTAGGTAATTATACACATTAAGAAAAGTGCACAAGGCACTTACATTTCCATGATACCATCAAAGATATTGTTGTTTTATTAAAATGTTACATCTAGAGTTGTAACGTATAGAGTAGTTAAGTCAATCACTATGAGGTACAGGTGAGACTATTGTAACAGCCATACTTCCATAAAAAAGAAAATTTTTTTGTGGTTTCTGATCTAGGAATCAGCCAGTGAATAATTCTATATCAGTGTCCAGTTACCGGGCTAAACATGTAATCTATTTATATTTCTGAGGGTAAGCTGAATTGTGATCACTGAGCCAGCTGTATTCTAGTAACTACTCATTTACCCAACATAACAGATATAAGAAGGTAAAAGGCTTCTAAGGAGACTGGTTACTTATATTTTGAACCACATTTTGGCAGGTATAACTTGCAACTTGTGCTTAGTGGTAAGATTTCTGATATTTACTTTCTCCTTCCTTTGGCAAGTCAAGTTAGTTAAAAAGTAATTAGAGTAGAGTCCATTGTTTTTCTTAAATGCTTACAGAGATATAGAACTCTCAAGTTTCTTTACTAGACAGGATTAGATCACATTAGTGATAAAGATCAGAATGATTTACATTGCTAAAACGAGAACTTCCTGTCAGTTTGGAGAAAGCTCATTTTTATAACCAACATATTGGCTGGGCTAGAGATTAATGAGTGCTATGGGTGGGGTGATGAATGTGATATATTCAATGACCTGTGGAATTTGTTCTGTAATTTCCCCACTCCTCTGGTCAGCAGAGCGTCTTCTTCAGTACCCAGCACTGCCCATAACTGCATTCAGAAAATCACTCTCCAAAAATGGTTATTTGTTTTGCCTTTTTTATAATTTTTTAAAACATCTGATTTATTTACATGTCAGAGAGAGGGAATGAGAGCACAAGCAGGGGGAGCAGGAGAGGGAAGGGGAGAAGCAAGCTTCCTGCTTGGTGGGATTGCACAAGGGCTGAAGAAGACAGAATGGGAAGGGGACAAGGAGAATAGTGGGTTTCAGATTCTTGGGAACAGAGCCCACATCTATTTCTATGTTTATCTCACTGCTATAAACCCAGGTCACAGCAGAGTGCCTGCAGCAGAGTCATGGAAGTGCTCCAGAACTGATAACTATTGCTATTTATACTACTAACATTCCTCCACAAAGGGCCAAGTGTCATAGCTTCTCCCAGTTCCCCACACTGAACGCAATGAAGAATCAAACTATCGGGTGAAGGATGGCGAGGGGCATTTAACAGGACCCAGATCACAGGAGCCATATTGTATTGCAGGACCAGGGGTCTTACCAGTGACTAGGTATTCACACCTCTTGAGAGGCTAGCTCCTTGGATCTCCCTCTTCAATCCTCTGAACCCATGTCTGGCATCAGAAACAAAAGTAAACATAACGTATCGCCCTCGTTTATTTTTTACTATTATTTGTTACAGAGGAAGAGAGAGATCACAAGCAAGGGGAGCTGCAGGCAGAGGGAAGGCAGGCCCCCCACTAGAGCCTGGTTTGGGATCCAATCCCAGGATCCTGGGATCATGACCTGAACCATGGGTAGATGCTTAACTGAGTAAGCTACCCAGGCGTCCCTTATTGTCCTTCTTTAAAATTTAATGTATTCTCTCTCCCTCTCTCTTTGTCCCCACTCTGTCACTCATACTCACACAATCACAGAGTCACAGACAATAGCAAGGCATTTCCCATTCTAATTCGCTAAGGCACTATGAGCTTAAGCTCAACAGAATCACTTTGCCAGCTGCTGCTCTACCGTGCCCTGATCCCTTCTCTATCCCCAAGCTCGATCTGTAACTCAAGTGTCATGGTGGTGGCTCTTTCTGCCCTCCCTCCACAAGGCTGTCATCAGCACACTCTTCCCCGTGGCTCCACTCCCCAGCACTGGCTGCCTTTGGTCTATGGGTATGCCCTCTCCTAGAGCTTTTCCACTCTCCCTGAGGGGAAGACAACCCTTACTTCTCCCCGGTGGCTGTCACGTGTCCGCTATATATTGTGACGATCAGCCCGATTAAGAGATTGGGAACTAAAAGACCGGCTTCTGCTTATGGATCAAACTAACTCTGGGGCTTGGGACACATGACAGCAGCACATGGTGGTAGAACTGAGATGGTTAGGGAGTTAATCTGCATTTTCACATCTGGTCAGCAGCAGAACAAAGAAGACACCCCAGATCTCCTATCTCCCAGAACAGTACTCTTCAAGTAACTTACAGCACCATCCTTCTCCAGCTTTGGAAGTGGCACTTTTCCAACCCCAAAGTCTTGATTCTAGGCAGCACTCCGAGAGATACTCCCTCCAGAATCACCCCTGGCTGGAAGTAGTGGTCGGCCAAGGCCTCCCAAATATCTTCCCTTCAGAGTTGCGCTTGCATCAAACTCAAAACTGTGGCACATACAGGACTTTCCTGTCGGCTTCTAGCTCTAATGACCTATTGGACTTCAGAGGTGCTCTTTTATACCCACTTACCTTATAACATCAACGTGTGACTCCTCTAGAATTCTCTCCATGGCTTTTCTCCTGTACTAATTGTTATGGACTGAATTGTGTCCCCACAAAAGTCATATGAAGAATTCCTAATCTCCAGTGTGACTGCATCTGGAGATAGGGCCTACCTAGAAGGAGGTACTGAAGGCTTGGTGAGGTCACAGGAGTCCTAATCTGCTAGGACTGGTGTCCTCATAAGGGTGAAACACATGAAAGCACTCCCCCTACCTCCCCTCTGGGGGCCCACAGAGAAGAGGTCATCTGAGGGCACAGTTGAAAAGGTAGTGATCTATAGAACAACAAGAAAAAGCTCACTGGAGACCAACCTTGCTGGCACCTTGATCTGGAACTTCTGGCCTCCAGATCTGTGCGAAAATACATTTCTGACATTAAAGCTCTCCAGCCTGTGTTTGTCTGTCCCCGATGGCTTGGCTCCAAAGCCTCAGAGATTGGGGACAGTGAGGAACACCATAGGACTCACCCTGCCACCCTGAAAGGAACCATGCCATTTGGAACTCCAGAAAGGATTCAGAGGAACTGAAATCTGCATTCCTACCTCTGGACAGCCCCATATTCAGCAGGCCACTGGATGCAAACCTGGAGCTTGACACTCAACCTGAACAAATCCCTCGACTGCCCCCTCCCCCAGAAAGATGGACAGAGTGCTGGCAGATCGGGCCTGCCATGTGGTGGTCCCTAACCATAACCTTTGGTTTGCTTTTCAAGATTCTGACCCCAAAGGCCTTGCAGTAGGTGCCCTACAATTTGGGGACACATGGGCAATCCCAGAGGACTCAGCCTGCTGCCCAGAAGGAAACTGTGCCATTTGGAACTCCGGAAAGGATTCAGAGGAGCAGAAATCTGCATGCCTAGCTGAGGACACACCCACACAGAGCTGACTCCTGGACACAAAGCCAGAGCCAGACACTCACCCTCACCTCCACTGTCAACTCAGCCACCCAGACAGCTCTCCATGGGGTCTTCAGATCAGCCCTGCCATGTCCCTGGTTCCTAACACTAACCCTTGGATGGGTTCTGTAATGATCTCCTCATTTCAGGTTATGTGGTGGTTCTGCAGGACATTGTCCTGGTGTGGGATCAAACACACTGAAGCATCCCGTGTGAAGTGGCAAACGTGGTAAAGAAATGACGGCTGGGGAATCTGAGTGTGGAGACAGCACGTATTTGTGCTGCTATAACAAGCTGACTGCACTTTGAAATCACCACAGAGGAAATGAATCTTCCAAATATCCATGTTAGCACGATCACACGGAAGCACAGAGAACATCAGACTTTGGGATGGAGGCCAAGCCCTCCCAAATCCAGGTCACCCAACATGGAGAGGACACATGTTAGCAAGAGACTCGTGGGAGAATTAAATCATGGGCCCCTGTATCTCAGGTGCAGTAGAAGCAGTGGATTTGGAATTTCAGTTTTTCCACAACGTTCCACCGCAAGCTGGTTAGAACTGTGCAAAAGCAGGACGGGAAGCCCCAGTAAAGTAGACTGGGGATTCCAGAAGGGGAGGCTGGAAGGGGGCGCCTGGTGCTCAGTGCCCATTACAGACCCCACATTGCAATCCCCCACAGGAGAGACTCACCAATTCCAGGCCTCACACGGGAAGCTGGAGGTTCATCTCCTGACTTTTTGTAGGAGCTTTGCAGCTCAGCTGGTGAGAATTCTCCATCACCCTGCCTTTCTCCAAGGGACTTTCCTTCAAGCACCCTTCCCAACTTCTTCCTCCTCCATGAAATAATGTTCCTCTCCTTTGTTTCTCGCACTTGCCTGTGTTGGGACCATAGCTTGCTCAGCCCAGACTGCCATTCTCTGCTCTTCCCAATTAAACCCATGCTGCTGGTCAAATAACTGGCAGATTGAGTTTAAGGCCAATTGAACTAATAAATTCAAAAACTTGCAAGGAACAAAATCAATATGCACAAATTAGTGACACTCCTACGTGCTCGGAAGTAACCATCAAAAAGAGACTGCTGAGAACGATCTCATTTACACCTGCATCCAAGACAGCAAGATACCCAGGAGGCCCCTGAACCAAGAAGGTGACAGACCTGTCATCTGACAGCCCTGCAACAATGACGACAGACAGGGATGGGTACACACGGAGATGGGGAGGCACTGTGCTCAGGGTAGAACCCACACTGGGAAAATACCTACTCTCCCCAAAACCGTCTACAGAGTCCTCACTCTGGCTCCTGAATTTCCGGACTCGGCACAAGCCTGGAGTGGGTGTGGACACGGGAAGGACCCCGCAGGGCTGAGGTGGGGAGAGCACAAGCACCGAAGAAGGCAGACGCTCCCTGACTGCAGACCATCTGAGGAGCCCCAGGAACGGAATCCGAGAGCACACAAACACAGATGAGGAACTAGGAGCACCCCAGCCCAGAAAGGGGGGACCCCACAGCCCCGCGCACAGCACAGCAGGAGGCCACGTCTCCTCACACAAAACGACGGAAGCCCCAGTGTCTACACAGGGCGCCCTTCCTCTGTGGGGTCCTGAGACCACGAACCCCTTGACAGTCCACTCAGGCGGCTTCTCCTCAGCTCCTCCAGCATCTGGTCCTTAGGAGGTTGGACTGCTGCCAGTGTGGGCGCGTCCTCCACAACAGGTCCGGTCAGTGTGGATGCAGAGCCACACCCTCCTCAGCTTGTCCTGTCAGGGTGGGAGGCGCCCCACATTCTCCAGAAGTCTCCACAGTGGGTCCTGAAGAGGCGGGGCTCTGGTCCCAGCTGTGGCTGTGCAGCCTGGGCTCAGGGCGGGAGCTGGGGTCTGGCGCCCTCTGCAGGCGGTGCAAGGCAGTGCAGGACTGTGGAAGCTCACCCTTCAGTGGAAGGTCCTGCTCCCTCCCCGGGTCCAGCTGATGCCATTTCATTCTGGAAATTCAAGCTGCATGGAGCCCAATACCCCCCAACTTCCCCCCAAATAGCTAAGGAACAATGAATTGGAAACAATGTGGAATTACAACAGTCCTTGACCCAAACAGTGGCACTGAACATGGCCCTGATGCAGACCCACACTCTGACCTCAACTTGGTCTCAAGCCTGGACCCTACCCTAATCCAAGACCCTAACCCTAGCCCCCAACCCAAACAATGTTCACAAGAATCAAAAGGTAGAAACTGCAAATATCCGTCAATGGCAAGTGCATAAGCAAAGTGTGGTGAAGCATTTGAATTTGGGTACAGGTTCAGGTTTTAGTCAGAGTTCTAGATCAGGCTTTGGGTTTAGTGTTAGGGTGAGGGTTTAGAGTGAAGGACAAGGGAACAGAGTTATAGTTTAGGGCTTTAAGTTTATGATTTAGGCTTTAAGACTCAGGGCTTATGGGATAAAGTTCAAGGTCAAATTTGGGGTTTGACTTCATGCTGAGATTTGGGTTCAGGTTTCATGACTTGGAGGTCTGGTTTAGGGTTTGGGTTCGTGGTTCAGGGCTTGGATCCAGGGCTCAGGTACAGGCTTTGGGTTCCATTCCAGGTTTGGGATTCAGGGTTCTAGTTTGGGCTTTAAGGTCAGCTTAGGTTTCAGCGTTGGTAGGGTTTAAGGTTAGGTTTAGGGATGACACATTTTTTTCAGTTGTCATCATGGACAAAATAATTCTATCTGAAGTTTCTAAGTCAGAAATGTATTTCATCTGGGGGCGCCTGGGTGGCTCCGTGTGTTAAGCCTCTGCCTTGGGCTCAGGTCATGATCTCAGGGTCCTGGGATCGAGCCCTTCATCAGGCTCTCTGCTTGACGGGGAGCCTGCTTCCCCATCTTTCTCTCTGCCTGCCTCTCTGCCTACTTGTGATCTCTGTCTGTCAAATAAATAGAATTAGTAAAAGCTATTATATGATCTTTTACAAACCATTTCCTATCTTTGCATTCTCATGTGCCAAGACAGACAGGGGTTATTTAAAACCTGAAGAGAGTGCTCTTGCTTTTAAATTGCCTGTAACCTTCGTGTAATAGATTTATGATTGATGATAGATTTAGTTAAAATATAACTATTTAAAATATTTACTCTCAGTAAAGGATTTCAACCTATGCTCATTTAAGTAACTTGGTGCATAATCCCTTTTCTATTAAACCATAGTGCAAGGACCAATGCCGCGTTTCCGAGAGAACCCCAAGCTATTTTTCTAGAATGGCTGTATGCTATATATGGCGTCCTGTTTTCACTCCCTTTGTGGAGCACCTACCCTGGAGGTCATGTAATAACCAATGACCAAAAAAACAAACCAAAAACCCAAACATCCAGGTCGAAGTGCCATCCCTGCCTGGAGTGGAGGAGACTGCTCAGACAGATCCCAGGCAGGCATCTCAGCCCAGGCCTGTGCTGGGGAAGCTGGTTCCTGGCTTTGGGCGCAAACTGGAAGCCAGCAAACTGACCCAAGAGTGCAGCCGGCGTTTAGGACTGATGATCTTTTGGCAGCCAGGCTGCGCGTGGACACCCACTCAGGGAGCCAGGCTAGGTGGCTGCCCAGCGCAGGCGCTGGCAATGTAGCAGCATGCCAGGGCTTAGCCCCGCACCCCAGCATGGGCTCCGGCCTCAGAAGTGAGGGGGTGGGGCCAGCGTAGAGAAGGGTCTTTGCTAATTTCCAAAGCTGGAAGTGAGCTCTCAGAGGACTCAGGAGGGAGGGGGGCGGGGGCGGGGGCGGGTCGGGGGCGGCCGGGAGAAGGGGCTTTGCTAATTGCCCAGGCGGGAAGGAGGGGCGCGCAGCGCCAGGGTGCTGTGCTGCAGCCCATTCGGGACTGCAGGACCCACCATACTCGCTGCCCCTGCACGCTCATGCTCCAGCCTAGCCTGTGAGGCCGTGGTGACCTGTTCCCGTTCCCACCGCCTGCTGCCCCTCCCCGCCCAATGGCTTCTCTGGAGGACCCTCTGCTCACAGGTAAAGTGACACCACGACGCGCCCTCACCTGAAGCAGAAAACGCGGTCCAGGAGCTGGGCGTGGGATGTTCGGGCCCCAGCCTCCCGCCAACCCCAGGGCACCAGGACCACCCCAGACGCTGTGCCACACCCTGTCCGCAGGGGGTCAGGCCGGGACAGCGCCACAGGAGGTACCCCCCCCCCGCCAGAGGGCAGGCTAGCCCCCATAGTTCGGCACCCCCACGTGCTTTTCAGAGCCTCCTGCCATTCCCAGGGCACCCAGAACCCAGAGAGTGAGGCCTTGGGTGCTTTCTAGTGACAGATTCAAGGCAATTTTTCGACTTTGGGTCTCAGAGTTAACATAGTTTTCATTTGTGATTATTATTTTTTGTGGGTGCCATAGCTTTTCTTTTGACCTATGGTTGTTTTCACTCCCGGTTCTGAAGAAGCCCCTAAATCCTAACCCTGTTGAGGACTCTGAAAGCTCTCAGAGCAGCAGTGCTGGGGGACAGTGTGGACACATGGTTTGTTTTCTCCTCTGGCCTGCTTCTGTGGCAGCCCCGCTCTGTCCTCCTCAGACTTCAGAGCAATATCTGAACAAGTGGAGAAGCGACCAGGGGGTCAGGAAGGTGGCCACCGAAGAGTGACTTCTCTGGAGGGTGGCTGAGCTAGCAAGTGAGCATGTTAGTCCAGCTCTGCCTGCATTCAGTATGGAGCTGAACAGGGGCCAGGGAAGGGGAGGAGGAGCAGAGAGCAGGGACAAAGGGACCAAAGAGGAGATTCAGATGAAGGGAAGTAATGGGGAGGAAAGAGAAGAAACTCTAGAAGACAGGTATATAGAAAGGAAAAGGGATGAAGTGGGCATTGGGAAAGGGCACCACCAGGGAAGGAGAGAGGGGAAGGAAAGAGGGAGGAAGAGAGGAAAGGGGAAAGGGAGAAGGGAGGAGTCAGCATGCCAGGGCTCCCCCTGCATCTGAAGAAGAGGTGGCTGCTCCAGCTTGTCAAACAGGGTGCTCACTCTTTGGTCCCAGTTTCTGCTCCCAGTGCTACTGGGCTTTTCAAGGAAGACAGGCTGTCCCTTGGGACCTACTGGAGCCCACTGGAGCCCACAGGAGGGTGGGAGAATTAAGATGCCACCGGGTCCTGTCCTGAGCTGCTCCCAGCCACCAGCCTCACCACATGGTGCAAGAGGGACCCCAGAACAAAGGAAGGATACAGGCCAGCATGTCTGCTGGTGGCCCTGGGCACTTAGCTCATCGCAGTGAACCACACGGCCTCCTCAACCCACGCTTTCAAAGCCTCCTTCTTCGTTTCTGGCTTTCATGTCTGTAGGAACATGAGCCAGATCTAACTCATCTACGACAGACAATTCTGACTCACCCCGTGTCAGATTTTTATGAGTGGCTGTGATAGAGTAAGATAGCAATGCTCCAACAAACGGACTGTTTCCTCCCACTTGACCTCAACAGTCTTATACATTTTCTTAGCGAAAACATCTTGTCTCCTTCCATTAAGCTCATAACGTGGTCTAGTAGTATACATGCGCCTTCGGTAGATGCGAAGCGATACAGAGGTCCTTTTTTTTTTTTTTAATTTTACAAGGTAAAGTCAGTGAACATATCCAACTTGATGAATACGTCTCTAAAATGTCAATCCAGGCAAAGCTTTTTCTGCCTACAGTTTGGAGCCTACGTGGTGACATTTTTAAAATGCTTTCAGTCCCTCAGTGAGGCTCTTAGAAGCTAGCCAGGGCTTACTACGTGCCAGGCACTGTGTCAGGTGTTGGAGCTAAAGGGAAAGAGAGCTTGGAGGCTGGCTGGGGAGGGACATCCATGACACAACCACAGCTAGAAACGGAGGCCAGTGCTAGAAAAGAGAGAGCAGGCTGCATGGAGAGTGTGTACCATGGGGCTTGTGAGCTCACGAATAAGTGGGAGTAACTGGAGTGGGGAGATGGGGGAGAGAAGAGGGTCTTCCCATCAATGGGAATCACCTGTGCTTGGAGGCAGGTGCCATGAGAGGTCTCCACAGGAAGAAGGAGGCCGTGTGGTTGAAGGGCAGAGAGATGGGGCAGAACAGGCATCAGTCAGTTGGAGGGGTATGAAGAGACTGATGGGAGGATTATGGGTGCCTTTGGAGGACTGAGAATTTGTTAGAAGATCAGTGCAGATTTCTATGGAGACAAATGCCAGGAACTGATAGGTCTTTGAAAGGTCACTCTGGCTGCCTTTTGGCAAAGGGGTTGGTAAAAGGCACTTGCAGGTGTGAACACACCAGGTGGGAGGTGAGTGCAGGAAATCGGGTGAGGGAGCATGGGAACTTGGTCCCGGGGTATATAAGGGAGAATAGCCTTTAAGGAGTTCCACAAATTGGCACCAGCTGTGGCTTCATTACAGAGCTGGAAGGGGGAGGTGGGTGTGTCCTGGAGGTTACAGAAATTACATGAGAAAGGGAAGTCTTTTTAGATCTCTTTTTCAACTAGAGGAACTCTCACCTTATTGATAGAATTCCAGAGTGGGAACCAATGATATGAGGACATCTTTGAAATGTCTGAATATGTTCTTCGACATCTTTGCAAGTGACGAGGAGACCTTGACCTTAGGAGGCCTTGGCCCTCTTTGTAGCCAGAAAGATTTCACCTACAGATTTGGGTTCTCCCTTTTAAAGTCAAGGAGTCAGTCCTTCCAAAGGACACCTCCTATCATTTTACCCTCTCATCATACCTCACGTGCTGGCATCTCCAAGACCCTCTGTTCCAGGTTGAGAGTATCCACTTTGGCCGGGCTGGTCTTGCCAAGAACACCACCACAGGAAATCTAGAGCCTGTAGTGCTATTAATAACATCATCTAAGACTGTGTTTGCTGCCCTCTTGGCCTCTTCCCACCATGACTCACTGAAGCTTTTTACACATTGTATCCATTATGCTATAGTTCCCAAAGCTCATCTTCTCTAGTGCCATTAGTTTTTAGGGGACCAGGCAAACCTTAAACTTGTCCCCCTTAATTGGATCCCTGTGCCCCCACAATCTCTTTGAATGCCTTTCACCATGATCCTTGAATGAGATCTGAGACCACTGCTGGTACCTAACACTTCTTGGCACCTTGTCTGCTAGGTTCTTGGAAGAGGAGGCGGCTATGGAGGTGAGTGGGAATGGGAGTGGGAGGATTTCTCCCTTCACTTCCCTTTTTGTGTTTTCAAATAATGGGTTTTGAGGGGGAGGGAAAGGTTAACCAGACCATTTATTTTCCATCGCCCATCGATAAAATGTCACACAGGAGAGAGGTGGCAGAAACGCACTTTCAGGTTAATTTTTTTACAAGGAAGATTGACTTATGAACCTACTTTGTTATTCCCTTTCATTCAATTTCCCTGTACCTCCTTTTCTATGAAGTTTAACGGTAACCCATTATTATTTTTATTGTTGGCACGTGCTTTGTGAACCATAAAGTGTACGCTATAAATGGGAGCGCTTTTCTTTTTTTTTTTTTTGTAGTTTACGAAAAACTAATATTTTTTAAATTAATTTTTTATTTATTTTCAGCATAACAGTATTCATTCTTTTTGCACCACACCCAGTGCTCCATGCAAGCAGTGCCCTCTATGATACCCAACACCTGGTACCCCAACCTCCAAATCCCCCGCCCCTTCAAAACCCTCAGATTGTTTCTCAGAGTCCATAGTCTCTCATGATTCAGCTCCCCTTCCAATTTCCCCCACCTCCCTTCTCGTCTCTAACTCCCCATGTCCATGAAAAACTAATTTAAAAACATTCATCCACCAGAGTACCCAAAGGGCTCCCATATAAACTATCTGTCGTTACATTATGTCCCGATGTGGAGCTCGATCCCAGGATCCTGAGATCATGACCTGAACTGAAGGCAGAGGCTTTAACACACTGAGCCACCAGCCCCAATGTATTCTCTTCAGTACCAGAATTTGTAACCAATTGACAGATGAAAAAGGAGGCAGTCAAGTGAAAATCAATAGGTCTTAGACCTGCAAGAAATTTGAATTAGATGAATTCAGCTACTCAGGCACTGTTTCACATTTTCAGAAATCTGCAGAAAAGGGGTTTACCTTTTTACAGCATGTAAAAGAGAAGACTATAACACATACTATGTGTAAGCATGTAAATATCAAAAAATATCCCATTAGTTGCTAAGACACACAGGGCCTATATTTTCTCTCAAATTCATGAATATGTAGGAGCAATAAGTGAGAAGTGAATGTATACTTTTCACTTCGAAGTCTTTTAGAAATCTAAAATATGACTTTCTATGGTTTGTGTTTCCATATTCCTTTATTGCCAGTTTGAACAAATCCACATGCTTTGATTCAAAGGTAATTAATTCCTCTTATTTGGAAACATGATTTTATTTTTATTCTCTCACCCTTAGCAGGTGGTTTCATTTTAGCACACTTCAGAGTTATAATTTCATGCTTATTAAAAACATTTATTATGATCTACATAGATGAATGAAACTTTTATTTTATTAAATTATTTGACAAAAAATCGGTTATTTTTAAAAATGTATTTCCTTTAGGGTTATTTTAGAGCGTTCAGAGAGGATCTAGGAGTGTGGTATTATGTAGTTTTTAAGTAGGTATGAAATGGTTATTTATAGGATTGTTTCTTTAAGGCTTATGTATATTGTCCATTATATGCTATAAAATATTTTGAAAGTAAATTTAAGGTATGTTTTACATAGTTTATTTTTTGGAAATAAATATTGAAATGACTTGTGAAATTCAGTATATTCTCAACATTAATTTATTTTGAAATTTACCAGTTGTCTACTGAACTATTATATGGCAGATATTACTTCAGACTACACTGGTAAATGAAATACTTGGCTTTGTAGAACTTTTATTTTAATGGGTGAGACAATTCAAAGCTATAAACCTTAATAAAAATTGCATAGTGCATTCCAAAAGGATGAGTACAATGGGGAAAAAGAAAAACTCGATCAGGGTGAGAAAAATCAAGGTTGCTAGGCAGGGGATGGGGAGTTAAAATTTTTAATAGGAAGATCAGGGTAGTTACAATGAAGCTGACAATTGAACAAATGTATGGAAAGGTGATGAATTTGCCCAGAACTATCAGCAATAAGGTCACTCCAGACAAAGGAATTGGCTATCTTGAAGGCCATAAGGTTGGATCATGCCTGGCATATCTGAGGAATAGCAAGGAGGCCACTGTGAGTGACTGAAGAGTAGCAGGGAAAGAGGTCACAGAGGTTAAATGAGTGGCTAGATCATGCAAAAGCTTAGAAGTCATTGTAAAACTCGGGCTTTTATATTTGGAAACTTACTGTGTGATAGAATTTCTGCTAATAACTGAGAGTTCAATTGTCCATAAAATTTCAAGGACTCTTATTCTAGTAAGACAGAATGAAGAGAAAGAGTTCATATTTTCACATGGTGTAACAAATGCTCAGAGATGCAAGTGTAGGAAGCTATAGGATCACAGAAGAAGGCACTAAAATCACACCAATATATTTGATGACTGTGACTATATATAAATTTGTATTTTCTAGATTTTTTATAGTCATGGAATCACAATGTATATACTATTCATTGCCTGGCTTTTCTTTTCTCAGCATCATTACTTTGAGAATCTCCAATTGTAAATAGTTCATTTTTATGTTGAATAGTAATCTCTTTAATGAATAGATCATAATTTTTCTTTGCTCTATGGATGGACATTGATGAACATTTCCACTGTTTTCAATTCTTAAAAATAAAGCTGCTATGAAATTCATATACAAGTCCCTGTATGAACATGGGCTTGTTTCTCTTGGTTAAATGCCTAGAAGTAAAATGGCTATTTTTGTAACTGCAACATATTTTGCATTTAAAAAAATTTTCAAACTATTTTCCAAAGTGGTTGTATCATGATATATGCCAACAACAGTTTAGATTTTTTGTTGCTTCTCAATCTAGCTCAGACCAAGTACAATTAGCCTTTATAATTTTAGCCATTCTAATAGATATGTAAGCATGTCTCATTATGATTTTAATTTGTATTTCTTTAATGTCTAAATGTTGAGAAATTTGTCATGTGCCTATAAGCCATCCATATACTTTTGGTGACATGTCGCTTCCATTATTTCCTTCACATGTAAAATTGGATACTCTGTTTGGTTATTAGTAAGGTTTTTTATTTTTATTCATATTTAAATAATCAGAGTAGATGTCCATTATCAGATATGTAATTTGGAAATCGCTTGTCCATCTTTACAGTTTCTCAATGGAGCTTTGATAGCTGTGTCTTTCAAGAAATATGCTACTTCTTTTTTTTTTTTTAATATTTTATTTATTTATTTGTCAGAGAGAGAGAGTGAGCGAGTAAGAGCGAGCACAGGCAGACAGAGTGGAAGGCAGAGGCAGAGGGAGAAGCAGGCTCCCTGCAGAGCAAGGAGCCCGATTGGGACTCAATCCCAGGACGCTGGGATCACGACCCGAGCCGAAGGCAGCTGCTTAACCAACTGAGCCACCCAAGCGTCCCGAAATATGCTACTTCTTTCCTGGTACACGGAGGTATGACTAGAACATTATCAATGTTGACCTTTGCAAAGAAAATCATGGCTTAAGATATATGTAGTCTGCAGTTGTTGGGAGTGTTCACCATCCTTGCCTCTAACTCATCTCTCACTGCCCACACATTCAGATATAGGGGAATATTGATTGACAAAATATTAATTGCCAAATAACACTAGTTAGAGAATAAGAAAAATGCAGGCACCTGATTATATAATATTACATAAATAAAATATGTTTTTATAAGTGCTATTGGAAGTAAATTCCTCAATACTTTAATCACACAGAATGATGGAATCCTAGATTTTTTTTTCTTGTATTTACTAAGAAAATGATCATGCCTCAAGTATATTAAAATGGAATAGGGAAAATTAAAAATTGTTTTAAGATGATTTGCGTGTGTTGTGCGTATGTGAGAGAGAAAGTGAGAGAGAAAGATAAAGAAAAAGAGAAAGGGAAAGACAGAGAGGTGGCTGCAGTGAATTGATGAGTTGGAGGATAGATTTTAAAGTTTTGTCTTTTGCTTTCTACATTTCCTTTTCCTTAGGTTCAAGAGAACAATCAGTAATATCTCAGAAGCCTGCTGGTAACATCAGCAGAAAGAATTAGAGGTTCCCAGAAAATTAAGATGACATATAGTTTTCCTGACATAAGAAAATCATTTTTTGTCCCCAGCTATTTTCAATGATCTATACCCCACCTGTGTACTTGCCCAAGCACACTTCTTCCAAAACTTCCTGGGAGGTTCTTAAAAAGAAATGCATAAACCTCACTCCTTAAGGATTTTGAGGGAACAAGGCAATGGGAAAACTAACAGTCACCACCAGACCAGGAAATAGCCTAAGCTATTGAGACAATAAATCAGTGGTAAAACTCCTAGTGCTATTTCAAAAGCAATCAATGCCTTGCATTCCTTGTCCCAGAAAATGAGCCCAAGACCCCATCTAGTTTCTATCTGCTCTTGAAGCCAGCAGAGTCCCTTTCCCTTGTCCAACAGTTACCTCTGCTTTATTCTAACGTTGAAGTTTGCCCTCGGTGGAATACAAGCTTCATTCAGGTGAACATGCAATACATATTGCACAAATACATATGTGGATGTGCATGCATCCACAACCTTATGACCAACCATACACGGAATAATAAAACTCTCCCTTCTGAGTATTCATCTTAAATACTAAATAAAAATCTCTCTCCTGTTCAAACAGTCAAGGCTTTGGAACTTATTCCCTGTGATCTCCTTGTATGTTGTAAACAAAGATTCCTTTGTTTGACAACTCCACCTGTTTCTGTGATTCACCAAAGACTGTCCTCAGTTAGTTCAGTTGCTGTAATGGCTTTCACTACTCTGATTCTACCTCTGCAAGTCTCCAAATTTAACTATTTTTTCTCCCAATTCTGCATGTTCTTGGCTTTAAACTGCAACTCTGAAGAGAAGATTTGCTTGTTTAAAAAAAAAAATCAAGAAAAGGTAGTAGTAGTTAACATTGTTACTTTGAACTTCCTGCCCTAAGGGGCTCTCCTGTTCTTTCTCTTTGACTTCCTGGACTAAAACGACAGAAATTTGGCAATACATCACTCCCCAATCCAGATTACTGCCAGAACAGTTTATACTCTTAGAAAAATATTAATCTAAAAGATCACATAATTAAATACTTAAGCATGTAGTGTAATATAGTGGTTTACAAGAAATATATTTTGGTCATCTGAATATTTGGTTTTCAACTATGGCTACTGACTCACAGCTCCTAAAACTCTTGGGATTTCCTGTGATAAGGGTGAGAGAGGTGTGTTTTGTTCTGTTAATGAAGTGACCTTCAGACCTCACTCAAGGCAAGGGCTGTTTGCCTGAAGGACCAACCACTTGGTGAAAGCCTTCACAACTTTTTGCCTCCCCTTCCTCCCAATACAGGATTATCTGGGGAGGGAAGAGGATCTGGAGATTAGATCAGCAAATGACAATGATTTAGTCAGTCATGACTATGTCATGAAGCCTCCACAGAAAAGCTGAAAGGACTGGGTTCAGAAAGCTTTTAGTTTGTTAAATGTATGAAAAGGCAGGAAGAGTGGCAGTCTTACAGAAGGTAATAGAAGCTCTGTGCCCATTCTCCATACCTTGCCCTGTGCACTTCTTTATCTATCTATTGATTTAAATCTTCTATTATATCTTTTAATAAGCTGGAAAACATAAAGTAAGTATTTTTCTGAGTTTTGTGAGTCCCTGTAGCAAATTAAAAGAACGTAAGAAGTAGGCCACTGGGACCTCCAACCTGTAGTTGCTCAGTCACAAGCACAGGTAATAACCTGGGGCCTACAGTGAGACTGGCATCTGAGGTGGGGTTGGAGATAGTCTTGGAGGACTGATCCATTAACTGATGAAATCTTACGCTATGTTCAGGTAGATAGTGTCAGAATTTAGTTGAATTCTTGGAGATCCTGCTGTTGTCTGAAAATTATTTGGCATTGTTGGTATGATGTCCTAAAACCTAAAAAGATATAGCTACCTCAAAATAAGAATACGGTTGACAGCTTATATATAATAAGTGAGTATTTCAGGGATTTGAAATATACCCAATAAATAATGTAAGGAAATAAGGAAAGATTTTGAAATAAAAACAAGAATAAGAACCTAGTGGTACTAATAGATTAAATATATGTAATCTAGTTGAATTAAGAATACAATGGATAGAATACGTAATGGATTCAATAGAGATAAGAAGTCACTTAAGGATATAGTCATCTGGATACCAGCAAAGCATTAAAATTATCAATATAAAAGAGGTGTAAGATGTAGGTGATGTGTGTGGAACAAAAGCTAGAGAAGAAATTAGATTTCCTTACTACTCATAGCCTGTTGACAAGTCCTTGAAGCTCCTCTGGGGACTCAGCTGCTTCCATGTGGACAGATCCACTCAGGGCAAAAAGCATTCTTAGTCCACCCCCCAGGATACTGAAAATCTACTTTCACGTGTAACTAAAAGCTTTCTGAACCCAGTCCTTTCAGCTTTTCTGTGGAGGCTTCATGACATAGTCATGACTGACTAAATCATTGTCATTTGCTGATCTAATCTCCAGATCCTCTTCCCTCCCCAGATAATCCTGTATTGGGAGGAAGGGGAGGCACGTTGGGCAAAAAGTTGTGAAGGCTTTCACCAAGTGGTTGGTCCTTCAGGCAAACAGCCCTTGCCTTGAGTGAGGTCTGAAGGTCACTTCATTAACAGAACAAAACACACCTCTCTCACCCTTATCACAGGAAATCCCAAGAGTTTTAGGAGCTGTGAGTCAGTAGCCATGGTTGAAAACCAAATATTCAGATGACCAAAATATATTTCTTGTAAACCACTATATTACACTACATGCTTAAGTATTTAATTATGTGATCTTTTAAACTAATATTTTTCTAAGAGTATAAACTGTTCTGGCAGTAATCTGGATTGGGGAGTGATGTATTGCCAAATTTCTGTCGTTTTAGTCCAGGAAGTCAAAGAGAAAGAACAGGAGAGCCCCGTAGGGCAGGAAGTTCAAAGTAACAATGTTGACTACTACTCCCTTTTCTTGATTTTTTTTTTAAACAAGCAAATCTTCTCTTCAGAGTTGCAGTTTAAAGCCAAGAACATGCGGAATTGGGAGAAAAAATAGTTAAATTTGGAGACTTGCAGAGGTAGAATCAGAGTAGTGAAAGCCATTACAGCAACTGACCTAACTGAGGACAGTCTTTGGTGAATCACAGAAACAGGTGGAGTTGTCAAACAAAGGAATCTTTGTTTACAACATACAAGGAGATCACAGGGAATAAGTTCCAAAGCCTTGACTGTTTGAACAGGAGAGAGATTTTTATTTAGTATTTAAGATGAATACTCAGAAGGGAGAGTTTTATTATCCTGTGTATGGTTGGTCATAAGGTTGTGGATGCATGCACATCCACATATGTATTTGTGCAATATGTATTGCATGTTCACCTGAATGAAGCTTGTATTCCACCGAGGGCAGAAACGTCAACGTTAGAATAAAGCAGAGGTAACTGTTGGACAAGGGAAAGGGACTCTGCAGGCTTCAAGAGCAGATAGAAACTAGATGGGGTCTTGGGCTCATTTTCTGGGAAAAGGAATGCAAGGCCTTGATTGCTTTTGAAATAGCACTAGGAGTTTTACCACTGATTTATTGTCTCAATAGCTTAGGCTATTTCCTGGTCTGGTGGTGACTGTTAGTTTTCCCATTGCCTTGTTCCCTCAAAATCCTTAAGGAGTGAGGTTTTTGCATTTCTTTTTAAGAACCTCCCAGGAAGTTTTGGAAGAAGTGTGCTTGGGCAAGTACACAGGTGGGGTATAGATCATTGAAAATAGCTGGGGACAAAAAATGACTTTTCTTATGTCAGGAAAACTATATGTCATCTTAATTTTCTGGGAACCTCTAATTCTTTCTGCTGATGTTACCAGCAGGCTTCTGAGATATTACTGATTGTTCTCTTGAACCTAAGAAAAAAGAAATGTAGAAAGCAAAAGACAAAACTTTAAAATCTATCCTCCAACTCATCAATTCACTGCAGCCACCTCTCTGTCTTTCCCTTTCTCTTTTTCTTTATCTTTCTCTCTCACTTTCTCTCTCACATACGCACAACACACACAAATCATCTTAAAACAATTTTTAATTTTCCCTATTCCATTTTAATATACTTGAGGCATGATCATTTTCTTAGTAAATACAAGAAAAAAAAATCTAGGATTCCATCATTCTGTGTGATTAAAGTATAGAGGAATTTACTTCTAATAGCACTTATAAAAACATATTTTATTTATGTAATATTATATAATCAGGTGCCTGCATTTTTCTTATTCTCCAACTAGTGTTATTTGGCAATTAATATTTTGTCAATCAATATTCCCCTATACCTGAATGTGTGGGCAGTGAGAGATGAGTTAGAGGCAAGGATGGTGAACACTCCCAACAACTGCAGA
This sequence comes from Mustela nivalis, assembly GCF_964662115.1. Classification (NCBI taxonomy): domain Eukaryota; kingdom Metazoa; phylum Chordata; class Mammalia; order Carnivora; family Mustelidae; genus Mustela; species Mustela nivalis. The sequence goes on from NW_028136539.1 coordinate 1,258,456, forward strand.
CTACATATATCTTAAGCCATGATTTTCTTTGCAAAGGTTAACATTGATAATGTTGTAGTCATACCTCCGTGTACCAGGAAAGAAGTAGCATATTTCTTGAAAGACACAGCTATCAAAGCTCCATTGAGAAACTGTAAAGATGGACAAGCGATTTCCAAATTACATATCTGATAATGGACATCTACTCTGATTATTTAAAAATGAATAAAAATAAAAAACCTTACTAATAACCAAACAGAGTATCCAATTTTACATGTGAAGGAAATAATGGAAGAGACATGTCACCAAAAGTATATGGATGGCTTATAGGCACATGACAAATTTCTCAACATTTAGACATTAAAGAAATACAAATTAAAATCATAATGAGACATGCTTACATATCTATTAGAATGGCTAAAATTATAAAGGCTAATTGTACTTGGTCTGAGCTAGATTGAGAAGCAACAAAAAATCTAAACTGTTGTTGGCATATATCATGATACAACCACTTTGGAAAATAGTTTGAAAATTTTTTTAAATGCAAAATATGTTGCAGTTACAAAAATAGCCATTTTACTTCTAGGCATTTAACCAAGAGAAACAAGCCCTATGTTCATACAGGGACTTGTATATGAATTTCATAGCAGCTTTATTTTTAAGAATTGAAAACAGTGGAAATGTTCATCAATGTCCATCCATAGAGCAAAGAAAAATTATGATCTATTCATTAAAGAGATTACTATTCAACATCAAAATGAACTATTTACTATTGGAGATTCTCAAAGTAATGATGCTGAGAAAAGAAAAGCCAGGCAATCAATAGTATATACAGTGTGATTCCATGACTATAAAAAATCTAGAAAATACAAATTTATATATAGTCACAGTCATCAAATATATTGGTGTGATTTTAGTGCCTTCTTCTGTGATCCTATAGCTTCCTACAGTTGTATCTCTGAGCATTTGTTACACCATGTGAAAATATGAACTCTTTCTCTTCATTCTGTCTTACTAGAATAAGAGTCCTTGAAATTTTATGGACAATTGAACTCTCAGTTATTAGCAGAAATTCTATCACACAGTAAGTTTCCAAATATAAAAGCCCGAGTTTTACAATGACTTCTAAGCTTTACATGATCTAGCCACTCATTTAACCTCTGTGACCTCTTTCCCTGCTACTCTTCAGTCACTCACAGTGGCCTCCTTGCTATTCCTCAGATATGCCAGGCATGATCCAACCTTATGGCCTTCAAGATAGCCAATTCCTTTGTCTGGAGTGACCTTATTGCTGATAGTTCTGGGCAAATTCATCACCTTTCCATACATTTGTTCAATTGTCAGCTTCATTGTAACTACCCTGATCTTCCTATTAAAAATTTTAACTCCCCATCCCCTGCCTAGCAACCTTGATTTTTCTCACCCTGATCGAGTTTTTCTTTTTCCCCATTGTACTCATCCTTTTTGAATGCACTATGCAATTTTTATTAAGGTTTATAGCTTTGAATTGTCTCACCCATTAAAATAAAAGTTCTACAAAGCCAAGTATTTCATTTACCAGTGTAGTCTGAAGTAATATCTGCCATATAATAGTTCAGTAGACAACTGGTAAATTTCAAAATAAATTAATGTTGAGAATATACTGAATTTCACAAGTCATTTCAATATTTATTTCCAAAAAAATAAACTATGTAAAACATACCTTAAATTTACTTTCAAAATATTTTATAGCATATAATGGACAATATACATAAGCCTTAAAGAAACAATCCTATAAATAACCATTTCATACCTACTTAAAAACTACATAATACCACACTCCTAGATCCTCTCTGAATGCTCTAAAATAACCCTAAAGGAAATACATTTTTAAAAATAACCGATTTTTTGTCAAATAATTTAATAAAATAAAAGTTTCATTCATCTATGTAGATCATAATAAATGTTTTTAATAAGCATGAAATTATAACTCTGAAGTGTGCTAAAATGAAACCACCTGCTAAGGGTGAGAGAATAAAAATAAACATCATTTTTCCAAATAAGAGGAATTTATTACCTTTGAATCAAAGCATGTGGATTTGTTCAAACTGGCAATAAAGGAATATGGAGACACAAACCATAGAAAGTCATATTTTAGATTTCTAAAAGACTTCGAAGTGAAGAGTATACATTCACTTCTCACTTACTGCTCCTACATATTCATGAATTTGAGAGAAAATATAGGCCCTGTGTGTCTTAGCAACTAATGGGATATTTTTTGATATTTACATGCTTACACATAGTATGTGTTATAGTCTTCTCTTTTACATGCTGTAAAAAGGTTAACCCCTTTTCTGCAGAGATCTGAAAATGTGAAACAGTGCCTGAGTAGCTGAATTCATCTAATTCAAATTTCTTGCAGGTCTAAGACCTATTGTTTTTCACTTGACTGCCTCCTTTTTCATCTGTCAATTGGTTACAAATTCTGGTACTGAAGAGAATACATTGGGGCTGGTGGCTCAGTGTGTTAAAGCCTCTGCCTTCAGTTCAGGTCATGATCTCAGGATCCTGGGATCGAGCTCCACATCGGGACATAATGTAACGACAGATAGTTTATATGGGAGCCCTTTGGGTACTCTGGTGGATGAATGTTTTTAAATTAGTTTTTCATGGACATGGGGAGTTAGAGACGAGAAGGGAGGTGGGGGAAATTGGAAGGGGAGCTGAATCATGAGAGACTATGGACTCTGAGAAACAATCTGAGGGTTTTGAAGGGGCGGGGGATTTGGAGGTTGGGGTACCAGGTGTTGGGTATCATAGAGGGCACTGCTTGCATGGAGCACTGGGTGTGGTGCAAAAAGAATGAATACTGTTATGCTGAAAATAAATAAAAAATTAATTTAAAAAATATTAGTTTTTCGTAAACTACAAAAAAAAAAAAAAGAAAAGCGCTCCCATTTATAGCGTACACTTTATGGTTCACAAAGCACGTGCCAACAATAAAAATAATAATGGGTTACCGTTACACTTCATAGAAAAGGAGGTACAGGGAAATTGAATGAAAGGGAATAACAAAGTAGGTTCATAAGTCAATCTTCCTTGTAAAAAAATTAACCTGAAAGTGCGTTTCTGCCACCTCTCTCCTGTGTGACATTTTATCGATGGGCGATGGAAAATAAATGGTCTGGTTAACCTTTCCCTCCCCCTCAAAACCCATTATTTGAAAACACAAAAAGGGAAGTGAAGGGAGAAATCCTCCCACTCCCATTCCCACTCACCTCCATAGCCACCTCCTCTTCCAAGAACCTAGCAGACAAGGTGCCAAGAAGTGTTAGGTACCAGCAGTGGTCTCAGATCTCATTCAAGGATCATGGTGAAAGGCATTCAAAGAGATTGTGGGGGCACAGGGATCCAATTAAGGGGGACAAGTTTAAGGTTTGCCTGGTCCCCTAAAAACTAATGGCACTAGAGAAGATGAGCTTTGGGAACTATAGCATAATGGATACAATGTGTAAAAAGCTTCAGTGAGTCATGGTGGGAAGAGGCCAAGAGGGCAGCAAACACAGTCTTAGATGATGTTATTAATAGCACTACAGGCTCTAGATTTCCTGTGGTGGTGTTCTTGGCAAGACCAGCCCGGCCAAAGTGGATACTCTCAACCTGGAACAGAGGGTCTTGGAGATGCCAGCACGTGAGGTATGATGAGAGGGTAAAATGATAGGAGGTGTCCTTTGGAAGGACTGACTCCTTGACTTTAAAAGGGAGAACCCAAATCTGTAGGTGAAATCTTTCTGGCTACAAAGAGGGCCAAGGCCTCCTAAGGTCAAGGTCTCCTCGTCACTTGCAAAGATGTCGAAGAACATATTCAGACATTTCAAAGATGTCCTCATATCATTGGTTCCCACTCTGGAATTCTATCAATAAGGTGAGAGTTCCTCTAGTTGAAAAAGAGATCTAAAAAGACTTCCCTTTCTCATGTAATTTCTGTAACCTCCAGGACACACCCACCTCCCCCTTCCAGCTCTGTAATGAAGCCACAGCTGGTGCCAATTTGTGGAACTCCTTAAAGGCTATTCTCCCTTATATACCCCGGGACCAAGTTCCCATGCTCCCTCACCCGATTTCCTGCACTCACCTCCCACCTGGTGTGTTCACACCTGCAAGTGCCTTTTACCAACCCCTTTGCCAAAAGGCAGCCAGAGTGACCTTTCAAAGACCTATCAGTTCCTGGCATTTGTCTCCATAGAAATCTGCACTGATCTTCTAACAAATTCTCAGTCCTCCAAAGGCACCCATAATCCTCCCATCAGTCTATTCATACCCCTCCAACTGACTGATGCCTGTTCTGCCCCATCTCTCTGCCCTTCAACCACACGGCCTCCTTCTTCCTGTGGAGACCTCTCATGGCACCTGCCTCCAAGCACAGGTGATTCCCATTGATGGGAAGACCCTCTTCTCTCCCCCATCTCCCCACTCCAGTTACTCCCACTTATTCGTGAGCTCACAAGCCCCATGGTACACACTCTCCATGCAGCCTGCTCTCTCTTTTCTAGCACTGGCCTCCGTTTCTAGCTGTGGTTGTGTCATGGATGTCCCTCCCCAGCCAGCTTCCAAGCTCTCTTTCCCTTTAGCTCCAACACCTGACACAGTGCCTGGCACGTAGTAAGCCCTGGCTAGCTTCTAAGAGCCTCACTGAGGGACTGAAAGCATTTTAAAAATGTCACCACGTAGGCTCCAAACTGTAGGCAGAAAAAGCTTTGCCTGGATTGACATTTTAGAGACGTATTCATCAAGTTGGATATGTTCACTGACTTTACCTTGTAAAATTTAAAAAAAAAAAAAAGGACCTCTGTATCGCTTCGCATCTACCGAAGGCGCATGTATACTACTAGACCACGTTATGAGCTTAATGGAAGGAGACAAGATGTTTTCGCTAAGAAAATGTATAAGACTGTTGAGGTCAAGTGGGAGGAAACAGTCCGTTTGTTGGAGCATTGCTATCTTACTCTATCACAGCCACTCATAAAAATCTGACACGGGGTGAGTCAGAATTGTCTGTCGTAGATGAGTTAGATCTGGCTCATGTTCCTACAGACATGAAAGCCAGAAACGAAGAAGGAGGCTTTGAAAGCGTGGGTTGAGGAGGCCGTGTGGTTCACTGCGATGAGCTAAGTGCCCAGGGCCACCAGCAGACATGCTGGCCTGTATCCTTCCTTTGTTCTGGGGTCCCTCTTGCACCATGTGGTGAGGCTGGTGGCTGGGAGCAGCTCAGGACAGGACCCGGTGGCATCTTAATTCTCCCACCCTCCTGTGGGCTCCAGTGGGCTCCAGTAGGTCCCAAGGGACAGCCTGTCTTCCTTGAAAAGCCCAGTAGCACTGGGAGCAGAAACTGGGACCAAAGAGTGAGCACCCTGTTTGACAAGCTGGAGCAGCCACCTCTTCTTCAGATGCAGGGGGAGCCCTGGCATGCTGACTCCTCCCTTCTCCCTTTCCCCTTTCCTCTCTTCCTCCCTCTTTCCTTCCCCTCTCTCCTTCCCTGGTGGTGCCCTTTCCCAATGCCCACTTCATCCCTTTTCCTTTCTATATACCTGTCTTCTAGAGTTTCTTCTCTTTCCTCCCCATTACTTCCCTTCATCTGAATCTCCTCTTTGGTCCCTTTGTCCCTGCTCTCTGCTCCTCCTCCCCTTCCCTGGCCCCTGTTCAGCTCCATACTGAATGCAGGCAGAGCTGGACTAACATGCTCACTTGCTAGCTCAGCCACCCTCCAGAGAAGTCACTCTTCGGTGGCCACCTTCCTGACCCCCTGGTCGCTTCTCCACTTGTTCAGATATTGCTCTGAAGTCTGAGGAGGACAGAGCGGGGCTGCCACAGAAGCAGGCCAGAGGAGAATCCAAACCATGTGTCCACACTGTCCCCCAGCACTGCTGCTCTGAGAGCTTTCAGAGTCCTCAACAGGGTTAGGATTTAGGGGCTTCTTCAGAACCGGGAGTGAAAACAACCATAGGTCAAAAGAAAAGCTATGGCACCCACAAAAAATAATAATCACAAATGAAAACTATGTTAACTCTGAGTCCCAAAGTCGAAAAATTGCCTTGAATCTGTCACTAGAAAGCACCCAAGGCCTCACTCTCTGGGTTCTGGGTGCCCTGGGAATGGCAGGAGGCTCTGAAAAGCACGTGGGGGTGCCGAACTATGGGGGCTAGCCTGCCCTCTGGCGGGGGGGGGGGTACCTCCTGTGGCGCTGTCCCGGCCTGACCCCCTGCGGACAGGGTGTGGCACAGCGTCTGGGGTGGTCCTGGTGCCCTGGGGTTGGCGGGAGGCTGGGGCCCGAACATCCCACGCCCAGCTCCTGGACCGCGTTTTCTGCTTCAGGTGAGGGCGCGTCGTGGTGTCACTTTACCTGTGAGCAGAGGGTCCTCCAGAGAAGCCATTGGGCGGGGAGGGGCAGCAGGCGGCGGGAACGGGAACAGGTCACCACGGCCTCACAGGCTAGGCTGGAGCATGAGCGTGCAGGGGCAGCGAGTATGGTGGGTCCTGCAGTCCCGAATGGGCTGCAGCACAGCACCCTGGCGCTGCGCGCCCCTCCTTCCCGCCTGGGCAATTAGCAAAGCCCCTTCTCCCGGCCGCCCCCGACCCGCCCCCGCCCCCGCCCCCCTCCCTCCTGAGTCCTCTGAGAGCTCACTTCCAGCTTTGGAAATTAGCAAAGACCCTTCTCTACGCTGGCCCCACCCCCTCACTTCTGAGGCCGGAGCCCATGCTGGGGTGCGGGGCTAAGCCCTGGCATGCTGCTGCATTGCCAGCGCCTGCGCTGGGCAGCCGCCTAGCCTGGCTCCCTGAGTGGGTGTCCACGCGCAGCCTGGCTGCCAAAAGATCATCAGTCCTAAACGCCGGCTGCACTCTTGGGTCAGTTTGCTGGCTTCCAGTTTGCGCCCAAAGCCAGGAACCAGCTTCCCCAGCACAGGCCTGGGCTGAGATGCCTGCCTGGGATCTGTCTGAGCAGTCTCCTCCACTCCAGGCAGGGATGGCACTTCGACCTGGATGTTTGGGTTTTTGGTTTGTTTTTTTGGTCATTGGTTATTACATGACCTCCAGGGTAGGTGCTCCACAAAGGGAGTGAAAACAGGACGCCATATATAGCATACAGCCATTCTAGAAAAATAGCTTGGGGTTCTCTCGGGAACGCGGCATTGGTCCTTGCACTATGGTTTAATAGAAAAGGGATTATGCACCAAGTTACTTAAATGAGCATAGGTTGAAATCGTTTACTGAGAGTAAATATTTTAAATAGTTATATTTTAACTAAATCTATTATCAATCATAAATCTATTACACGAAGGTTACAGGCAATTTAAAAGCAAGAGCACTCTCTTCAGGGTTTTAAATAACCCCTGTCTGTCTTGGCACATGAGAATGCAAAGATAGGAAATGGTTTGTAAAAGATCATATAATAGCTTTTACTAATTCTATTTATTTGACAGACAGAGATCACAAGTAGGCAGAGAGGCAGGCAGAGAGAAAGATGGGGAAGCAGGCTCCCCGTCAAGCAGAGAGCCTGATGAAGGGCTCGATCCCAGGACCCTGAGATCATGACCTGAGCCCAAGGCAGAGGCTTAACACACGGAGCCACCCAGGCGCCCCCAGATGAAATACATTTCTGACTTAGAAACTTCAGATAGAATTGTTTTGTCCATGATGACAACTGAAGAAAATGTGTCATCCCTAAACCTAACCTTAAACCCTACCAACGCTGAAACCTAAGCTGACCTTAAAGCCCAAACTAGAACCCTGAATCCCAAACCTGGAATGGAACCCAAAGCCTGTACCTGAGCCCTGGATCCAAGCCCTGAACCACGAACCCAAACCCTAAACCAGACCTCCAAGTCATGAAACCTGAACCCAAATCTCAGCATGAAGTCAAACCCCAAATTTGACCTTGAACTTTATCCCATAAGCCCTGAGTCTTAAAGCCTAAATCATAAACTTAAAGCCCTAAACTATAACTCTGTTCCCTTGTCCTTCACTCTAAACCCTCACCCTAACACTAAACCCAAAGCCTGATCTAGAACTCTGACTAAAACCTGAACCTGTACCTAAATTCAAATGCTTCACCACACTTTGCTTATGCACTTGCCATTGACGGATATTTGCAGTTTCTACCTTTTGATTCTTGTGAACATTGTTTGGGTTGGGGGCTAGGGTTAGGGTCTTGGATTAGGGTAGGGTCCAGGCTTGAGACCAAGTTGAGGTCAGAGTGTGGGTCTGCATCAGGGCCATGTTCAGTGCCACTGTTTGGGTCAAGGACTGTTGTAATTCCACATTGTTTCCAATTCATTGTTCCTTAGCTATTTGGGGGGAAGTTGGGGGGTATTGGGCTCCATGCAGCTTGAATTTCCGGAATGAAATGGCATCAGCTGGACCCGGGGAGGGAGCAGGACCTTCCACTGAAGGGTGAGCTTCCACAGTCCTGCACTGCCTTGCACCGCCTGCAGAGGGCGCCAGACCCCAGCTCCCGCCCTGAGCCCAGGCTGCACAGCCACAGCTGGGACCAGAGCCCCGCCTCTTCAGGACCCACTGTGGAGACTTCTGGAGAATGTGGGGCGCCTCCCACCCTGACAGGACAAGCTGAGGAGGGTGTGGCTCTGCATCCACACTGACCGGACCTGTTGTGGAGGACGCGCCCACACTGGCAGCAGTCCAACCTCCTAAGGACCAGATGCTGGAGGAGCTGAGGAGAAGCCGCCTGAGTGGACTGTCAAGGGGTTCGTGGTCTCAGGACCCCACAGAGGAAGGGCGCCCTGTGTAGACACTGGGGCTTCCGTCGTTTTGTGTGAGGAGACGTGGCCTCCTGCTGTGCTGTGCGCGGGGCTGTGGGGTCCCCCCTTTCTGGGCTGGGGTGCTCCTAGTTCCTCATCTGTGTTTGTGTGCTCTCGGATTCCGTTCCTGGGGCTCCTCAGATGGTCTGCAGTCAGGGAGCGTCTGCCTTCTTCGGTGCTTGTGCTCTCCCCACCTCAGCCCTGCGGGGTCCTTCCCGTGTCCACACCCACTCCAGGCTTTTGCCGAGTCCGGAAATTCGGGAGCCAGAGTGAGGACTCTGTAGACGGTTTTGGGGAGAGTAGGTATTTTCCCAGTGTGGGTTCTACCCTGAGCACAGTGCCTCCCCATCTCCGTGTGTACCCATCCCTGTCTGTCGTCATTGTTGCAGGGCTGTCAGATGACAGGTCTGTCACCTTCTTGGTTCAGGGGCCTCCTGGGTATCTTGCTGTCTTGGATGCAGGTGTAAATGAGATCGTTCTCAGCAGTCTCTTTTTGATGGTTACTTCCGAGCACGTAGGAGTGTCACTAATTTGTGCATATTGATTTTGTTCCTTGCAAGTTTTTGAATTTATTAGTTCAATTGGCCTTAAACTCAATCTGCCAGTTATTTGACCAGCAGCATGGGTTTAATTGGGAAGAGCAGAGAATGGCAGTCTGGGCTGAGCAAGCTAAGGTCCCATCACAGGCAAGTGCGAGAAACAAAGGAGAGGAACATTATTTCATGGAGGAGGAAGAAGTTGGGAAGGGTGCTTGAAGGAAAGTCCCTTGGAGAAAGGCAGGGTGATGGAGAATTCTCACCAGCTGAGCTGCAAAGCTCCTACAAAAAGTCAGGAGATGAACCTCCAGCTTCCCGTGTGAGGCCTGGAATTGGTGAGTCTCTCCTGTGGGGGATTGCAATGTGGGGTCTGTAATGGGCACTGAGCACCAGGCGCCCCCTTCCAGCCTCCCCTTCTGGCATCCCCAGTCTACTTTACTGGGGCTTCCCTTCCTGCTTTTGCACAGTTCTAACCAGCTTGCGGTGGAACGTTGTGGAAAAACTGAAATTCCAAATCCACTGCTTCTACTGCACCTGAGATACAGGGGCCCATGATTTAATTCTCCCACGAGTCTCTTGCTAACATGTGTCCTCTCCATGTTGGGTGACCTGGATTTGGGAGGGCTTGGCCTCCATCCCAAAGTCTGATGTTCTCTGTGCTTCCGTGTGATCGTGCTAACATGGATATTTGGAAGATTCATTTCCTCTGTGGTGATTTCAAAGTGCAGTCAGCTTGTTATAGCAGCACAAATACGTGCTGTCTCCACACTCAGATTCCCCAGCCGTCATTTCTTTACCACGTTTGCCACTTCACACGGGATGCTTCAGTGTGTTTGATCCCACACCAGGACAATGTCCTGCAGAACCACCACATAACCTGAAATGAGGAGATCATTACAGAACCCATCCAAGGGTTAGTGTTAGGAACCAGGGACATGGCAGGGCTGATCTGAAGACCCCATGGAGAGCTGTCTGGGTGGCTGAGTTGACAGTGGAGGTGAGGGTGAGTGTCTGGCTCTGGCTTTGTGTCCAGGAGTCAGCTCTGTGTGGGGGTGTCCTCAGCTAGGCATGCAGATTTCTGCTCCTCTGAATCCTTTCCGGAGTTCCAAATGGCACAGTTTCCTTCTGGGCAGCAGGCTGAGTCCTCTGGGATTGCCCATGTGTCCCCAAATTGTAGGGCACCTACTGCAAGGCCTTTGGGGTCAGAATCTTGAAAAGCAAACCAAAGGTTATGGTTAGGGACCACCACATGGCAGGCCCGATCTGCCAGCACTCTGTCCATCTTTCTGGGGGAGGGGGCAGTCGAGGGATTTGTTCAGGTTGAGTGTCAAGCTCCAGGTTTGCATCCAGTGGCCTGCTGAATATGGGGCTGTCCAGAGGTAGGAATGCAGATTTCAGTTCCTCTGAATCCTTTCTGGAGTTCCAAATGGCATGGTTCCTTTCAGGGTGGCAGGGTGAGTCCTATGGTGTTCCTCACTGTCCCCAATCTCTGAGGCTTTGGAGCCAAGCCATCGGGGACAGACAAACACAGGCTGGAGAGCTTTAATGTCAGAAATGTATTTTCGCACAGATCTGGAGGCCAGAAGTTCCAGATCAAGGTGCCAGCAAGGTTGGTCTCCAGTGAGCTTTTTCTTGTTGTTCTATAGATCACTACCTTTTCAACTGTGCCCTCAGATGACCTCTTCTCTGTGGGCCCCCAGAGGGGAGGTAGGGGGAGTGCTTTCATGTGTTTCACCCTTATGAGGACACCAGTCCTAGCAGATTAGGACTCCTGTGACCTCACCAAGCCTTCAGTACCTCCTTCTAGGTAGGCCCTATCTCCAGATGCAGTCACACTGGAGATTAGGAATTCTTCATATGACTTTTGTGGGGACACAATTCAGTCCATAACAATTAGTACAGGAGAAAAGCCATGGAGAGAATTCTAGAGGAGTCACACGTTGATGTTATAAGGTAAGTGGGTATAAAAGAGCACCTCTGAAGTCCAATAGGTCATTAGAGCTAGAAGCCGACAGGAAAGTCCTGTATGTGCCACAGTTTTGAGTTTGATGCAAGCGCAACTCTGAAGGGAAGATATTTGGGAGGCCTTGGCCGACCACTACTTCCAGCCAGGGGTGATTCTGGAGGGAGTATCTCTCGGAGTGCTGCCTAGAATCAAGACTTTGGGGTTGGAAAAGTGCCACTTCCAAAGCTGGAGAAGGATGGTGCTGTAAGTTACTTGAAGAGTACTGTTCTGGGAGATAGGAGATCTGGGGTGTCTTCTTTGTTCTGCTGCTGACCAGATGTGAAAATGCAGATTAACTCCCTAACCATCTCAGTTCTACCACCATGTGCTGCTGTCATGTGTCCCAAGCCCCAGAGTTAGTTTGATCCATAAGCAGAAGCCGGTCTTTTAGTTCCCAATCTCTTAATCGGGCTGATCGTCACAATATATAGCGGACACGTGACAGCCACCGGGGAGAAGTAAGGGTTGTCTTCCCCTCAGGGAGAGTGGAAAAGCTCTAGGAGAGGGCATACCCATAGACCAAAGGCAGCCAGTGCTGGGGAGTGGAGCCACGGGGAAGAGTGTGCTGATGACAGCCTTGTGGAGGGAGGGCAGAAAGAGCCACCACCATGACACTTGAGTTACAGATCGAGCTTGGGGATAGAGAAGGGATCAGGGCACGGTAGAGCAGCAGCTGGCAAAGTGATTCTGTTGAGCTTAAGCTCATAGTGCCTTAGCGAATTAGAATGGGAAATGCCTTGCTATTGTCTGTGACTCTGTGATTGTGTGAGTATGAGTGACAGAGTGGGGACAAAGAGAGAGGGAGAGAGAATACATTAAATTTTAAAGAAGGACAATAAGGGACGCCTGGGTAGCTTACTCAGTTAAGCATCTACCCATGGTTCAGGTCATGATCCCAGGATCCTGGGATTGGATCCCAAACCAGGCTCTAGTGGGGGGCCTGCCTTCCCTCTGCCTGCAGCTCCCCTTGCTTGTGATCTCTCTCTTCCTCTGTAACAAATAATAGTAAAAAATAAACGAGGGCGATACGTTATGTTTACTTTTGTTTCTGATGCCAGACATGGGTTCAGAGGATTGAAGAGGGAGATCCAAGGAGCTAGCCTCTCAAGAGGAGTGAATACCTAGTCACTGGTAAGACCCCTGGTCCTGCAATACAATATGGCTCCTGTGATCTGGGTCCTGTTAAATGCCCCTCGCCATCCTTCACCCGATAGTTTGATTCTTCATTGCGTTCAGTGTGGGGAACTGGGAGAAGCTATGACACTTGGCCCTTTGTGGAGGAATGTTAGTAGTATAAATAGCAATAGTTATCAGTTCTGGAGCACTTCCATGACTCTGCTGCAGGCACTCTGCTGTGACCTGGGTTTATAGCAGTGAGATAAACATAGAAATAGATGTGGGCTCTGTTCCCAAGAATCTGAAACCCACTATTCTCCTTGTCCCCTTCCCATTCTGTCTTCTTCAGCCCTTGTGCAATCCCACCAAGCAGGAAGCTTGCTTCTCCCCTTCCCTCTCCTGCTCCCCCTGCTTGTGCTCTCATTCCCTCTCTCTGACATGTAAATAAATCAGATGTTTTAAAAAATTATAAAAAAGGCAAAACAAATAACCATTTTTGGAGAGTGATTTTCTGAATGCAGTTATGGGCAGTGCTGGGTACTGAAGAAGACGCTCTGCTGACCAGAGGAGTGGGGAAATTACAGAACAAATTCCACAGGTCATTGAATATATCACATTCATCACCCCACCCATAGCACTCATTAATCTCTAGCCCAGCCAATATGTTGGTTATAAAAATGAGCTTTCTCCAAACTGACAGGAAGTTCTCGTTTTAGCAATGTAAATCATTCTGATCTTTATCACTAATGTGATCTAATCCTGTCTAGTAAAGAAACTTGAGAGTTCTATATCTCTGTAAGCATTTAAGAAAAACAATGGACTCTACTCTAATTACTTTTTAACTAACTTGACTTGCCAAAGGAAGGAGAAAGTAAATATCAGAAATCTTACCACTAAGCACAAGTTGCAAGTTATACCTGCCAAAATGTGGTTCAAAATATAAGTAACCAGTCTCCTTAGAAGCCTTTTACCTTCTTATATCTGTTATGTTGGGTAAATGAGTAGTTACTAGAATACAGCTGGCTCAGTGATCACAATTCAGCTTACCCTCAGAAATATAAATAGATTACATGTTTAGCCCGGTAACTGGACACTGATATAGAATTATTCACTGGCTGATTCCTAGATCAGAAACCACAAAAAAATTTTCTTTTTTATGGAAGTATGGCTGTTACAATAGTCTCACCTGTACCTCATAGTGATTGACTTAACTACTCTATACGTTACAACTCTAGATGTAACATTTTAATAAAACAACAATATCTTTGATGGTATCATGGAAATGTAAGTGCCTTGTGCACTTTTCTTAATGTGTATAATTACCTAAACATCATAGTAAGTAAATCAAGGCCATTGTCAAGCTTCCGTCAAGGAGAGTCCTTAACTAGAGGGATTTCCCATTGCTCTCAGGATGATAACCTCTGAGTTACAGGTTCCGTTAGTTGGCCACACACATTTGGAGCCTTGTGGACTTTCTGACAGCTGAGCAGCATATCTGTTTCAAGCATTGTGATCCCTGTTCTTACTGCAAGAGTGACAGTTGTCACTTTTCCTTTGACCCCTGTCTTTAGGAAAGTGTCTGACTCAGAAAGTCGAGTCAGTACCCCCCAAAAATATTTTCAGGAGAACCACCTCAAAGATGATCACCTGAGATACTGTCAAGAAAAAAAAAAAACTGAAATTCTAAGCAACATCCATAAAAAGTATTTTCATGTTGATAAGGAAAGATTTTCCCCTAAATACCAGAGAGGCTCCATGAAAGTGAGATTTTTACCTATTTTGTTCACCGTGTCACCAGTCCCTAGAAGAGCGCCTAAGACATCACTCAAGATTAGGTTGCTTTGAATGAATCAAATGAATGAATGAACTGTAGCCTTTGATAGTGAGGTAGTTTATGGTCCTTAGGCAAGAGATGTGATTTGTGTTGGGATTTCAAGAATGGGAGGTGCCGAAGAGAAAATTGAGAAGCTAAATGTGAAAATATGCAATTTACTGACTGGAGTAGTTCTGAATATATTTCAAACATAATTAAACTATGGCTGTGGGTCTATATGTGTTTTCATAATTTTCCCTTGAAAATGTGAGGCATACAGATGTCATCTCCAGTGAATTCTCCTTGTCCGTATACAGAATCACCAAAAAAAAAAAAAGGCATTCTGACAGTCCTCAGCCCATCCACTCCAGGATTGTGACTCTTTCTTCTCCATGTTCTTTCTGACATCATGGACTTTCAGGTTGACCTCTCTCATCTTGGGTCCCACTCTCATTAGCTGTAGAAGTCATGCGATGTTTGTGATGTGAGGGTGGCAATACTCTCTGACTTTTGGTTACAATATGTCTTTGAAAGCCAGTGTTTATTCTGCTTTTACAGCATTTCTCCATTTGAATTGGCCACCTTTTAAGTGGTCATTAGCCACATGTGGCTACTAGCCATGGGACTTGGACAGCAGAGGTGTGGAAAGTCCGCACATTCTTCCACTCAAAGGATATTGTGAGTTATGCTACATCTTTTTTTTTGAAGTGCCTTTTTTAGATATTTAAATTCAATTAGCCATTAGATAGTACATCATTGGTTTCAGAGAATTCAGTAACTCATCAGTTGTGGATAACCCTTGGTGCTCATCACATCACGTGTCCTCCTTAATGCCTATCACCCAGTTTCTCCATGTCTCCCACTCCCCTCCCCCCCAGCAACTCTCAGTTTGTTTCCTATAGTTAAAGGTGCCTCATGGCTTGTCTCCCTTTCTGATGACTCCCATTCAGATTTCCCTCCCTTCCCTCTGATCCTCTGTACTACATCTTAATCTCAACAGTCAAGCAGTGGTAGTAATTCAGTCATGGAGTCATGCATATTCTAAATCTGATGAGGTGGATTCCCATACTGCCTTTGTCTCTTCTAGAGCGCTTACATTTGTTATGTTATTGCTGCTGCGTTCATGTTTCTCGTTCACTGAATGTCTGATAAAAGAATTAGTAAAATGTGTGACTGCAGAAAATACAATGGTCATGGATGATGAAGATTTTCTCCTTGACCAGACTCGAGTCAAGTTCCTCTGAGTCCTCTTTCTGTCTAGCCTTGACCTTAGGCTCCGCCCACTTAGCCCAGTTTTAGCAAGAAATCTGCTTGGTCATTTTTCAGCAATCTTCTATCCTACTCTTGATATCTGATCAAATTCCTTATCTCTCACCCCTGGTATCTTACCACTTTTTTTTTTTTAAGATTTATTTATTTTGACAGAGAGAGAGCCTGAGCAGGGGGAATAGCAGAGGGAGAGAGAGAACCAGACTCCCCACTGAGCAGCAAGCCCAATGCCAGGCTTGATCCTGGGATCAGATCATGACCAAGCCAAAGCCAGAGATTTAACCAACTAAGCCACCCAGGTGCTTCAGTATCTATAACCCTTAATATCTGATCCAATCCCTTATTCCCAGGGCACCTGGTTGGTGCAGCTGGTTGAACGTTTGACTCTTGGTTTCTACTCTGGTCATGATCTCACGGTCCTGAGATTAAGCCTCACCTCAGGCTCTATGCTCAGTGAAGAGTCTGATTAAAATACTCTTTCCCTCTCCCTCTACCCCTACCCCTGCTCCCTCTCTCTAAAATGTATTAATAAGTCTTTTAAAAAATTCCTTATCCCCTGATCTCAATAGTTTATGACCCTAGCCTTCCTTCAACAATATTACTGTCCAGATGGTTTAGCCAGAATCCCTTCATCCTTACCCTTGATGTTCCATCTTAATTTTACATTCAGTGATCCCCACCATGCTCTTTAGCTGTAAATCTCCATTTGTCTGAGCTGAGCCAGATTTCTCTCCCATACTATACAATAAAATCTCATCATAGTAGCATCCCTTGAATAAAATCTTCCTTACTCTCTTTAATGGGTGTCACAATATTTTTTTTTTCTTTAACAGTCAGGAGGGTGCTAATTGAGTACCATGACAAAAGGCCTAACTTCCTATAATGGACATTTCCTTGGTTTACCTGACAAATACTCTTTCTCTCTTCTAAGGAAAATTTCCGGTTCTCAGTATAACTGCCAACTGGCCCAGGGGTGGACAAGTGAGGCAGATGAGACCAAAATGAAAATTCTGTTGAGACACTGGACCTTGAGGATTCAAGCCAAGGACATAAAAGTGTTGGTACTCCATTATTCTGATGGTCCGTTAACTCTTGCTTTTTTGGTTCCTGTGTCTATCACTGCCCCTGCCTTTTTGAAGATAATGACCATTCATCTGAGTACACGGTTCACAGAATCCCTTTGCAGTGGCCCATGCGGGCCAAGGTAGTAGAGCATAATAGATCTCTGTAAGTTTTTAAAAAATGTCTTTGTCCCTGTTGCCCATGGCCATTAAAGACCAAAGGTCGGGGGTAGGGGGATATTGGAAAAGGTGAAGTTATAGTTACTCACTGATTTTTTGATTGGTAGAGAGAAAGCAACACCTACATACAGGGCCAGTGGGTGAGTGGAGGAAACATCTTTGGCTCTAGGAGGAATGGGGGAAGGAGAAATATTAATAATCTTTGTCTTTGGAACTGCCCCTGAAGACTTCCCCACACAGGAAAATGACCTAGCGTAACTCTCCTAAACTTCGGCAAGCCCCTTAAATTTAACTGACTTCTAGATCTGGTACTCCCTGCTGGATAACTCTGATCATTATTGGATTGTTACTTATTTTATTTTAAAATTATTTTTAAAGAAAATTTTAATCTAAATACAATTAATTAACATATAATACTAGTTTCAGACATACAGGTTAGTGATTCATCAGTCTTTTGTAACACCCAGTGCTCACTGTATCACATGCCTTCCTTAATGTCCATCACCCAGTTACCCCATCCAGCCATCCCTCTCCCCTCCAAGAACCCTCAGTTTGTTTACTGTGATTAAGAGTCTCTTCTGAGGGGTACCTGGCTGGCTCAGTGGGTTAAAGCCTCTGCCTTCAACTCAGGTTATGATCTCAGGGTCCTGGGATCGAGCCCCACATCAGGCTCTCTGCTCCCTGGGGAGTCTGCATCCTCCTCTCTCGCTCTTCCTGCCTCTCTGCCTACTTGTGATCTCTGTTTGTCAAATAAGTAAATAAAAATCTTTTTTTTAAAAGTCTCTTCTGGTTTGTCTCCCTCTTTGACTTCATCTTGTTTTATTTTTTTTCCTTTACTCCCCTATGATTCTGGTTTGTTTCTTGAACTCCACATATGAGTGAGATCATATGATAATTGTCTTTCTCTGACTGACTTATTCGCTTGGCATAATACCCTCTACTTTCACCCCTGTCATTGCAAATAATTGCCATTTATTTTAACTCGACAGAGAAGGCCACTAGAAACAGCAGGTGATGGCCCCAGCTCCTGTTCCTCCATGCAGAACATCTGTCAACACCTGTGGACATCTTTTCCTCCCCCCATTCCTATGAATGTTGCTCAGTTGTTACATGGCATGGACAAATGCTGTTGGCTGGTGGCATGGACACACTGGACAAGCTTGGCCTTCGGTAAAACAAAGACTGGCTTCAATTACTCAAACTGAAACAGGAATGCTTGGATGAACAAGCC
Organism: Mustela nivalis; assembly: GCF_964662115.1. Classification (NCBI taxonomy): domain Eukaryota; kingdom Metazoa; phylum Chordata; class Mammalia; order Carnivora; family Mustelidae; genus Mustela; species Mustela nivalis. The sequence goes on from NW_028136539.1 coordinate 1,276,438, forward strand.
TGCCAGGAAGTCCCACTGGAGGTACTCAACCTGTGCCCCTTCCCTCCTTGGACCAAGAACCTGAACTTGAGAGATGAATGGCTTATCCAAGGTTATGGCAAGGTTACACAGAGCTGAAACTAGACACAGGTGTACATGCCTATTGATCAAGGCTGGCTGAGAAATCGAACTGCCTCAAATCTTGATTCTTTTTGCCACTTCTTATTCTCTGACCCTGTTTTTCATAGTTTAGGATGTAGGAATAATAAAAATATCAGCTATTGGGGTATCCTGACTTTTTGATGTTTTAGTTCTTGTCAGACATTTACCATAATGCTTAGCACATGGATATGTGTGTGCACACACGTGCACATGCATGACACTCAAAAAATTGTTCCCTGATATTAACTTTATCAGTGCACTTTGCATCCACCACCAATTGGCTGTTTTGTCACAAACTGATTAAAGCAGAACTGTCAAGTGAGGAACTTCAAAGCCAAAGCATTAAGTGCTTTGAAAAACCAGCACCTGGGAGGATTTGTCTCAGCATCTGTGATTAGAAGGCAGCAAAAAGAGACTTTGGGGACACAGTTCACCCCTTCATGAAGCAGCCATTCAGAACTTTCTCCGAAGGGCTAATGCCTAATCTTCCAAAGACCAGCAAGAACAAGCTTATGGTCTGTTAAAATCAGATTTTTAAAAGATTTTTATTTATTTATTTGAGAGAGAGAGAGAGAGTGAGAGAGAGAGCATGAGAGGGGAGAAGGTCAGAGGGAGAAGCGGACTCCCCATGAAGCTGGGAGCCTGATGCAGTCCTTGATCCTGGGACTCCAGAATCAAAATCAGTTTGATTGACTCAATACAGTCAGGGAGGACAGTCCTCAGGAGTCACAGAATGCTGGTTGCCATGAGGGAGGAGTCTTTTACAAAGTCTGGGCTCTCACAGAAGGAGTCTGAAGCACGTGTATGGAAAGCAGAGGTCAGTTCTGGATTAGAAGCTCTTTCTGAGGGGAAATGAGTAGAAGCAGGGATTAACCAGGACTTGGGCTCTGCTTTATTCAGTTCAAGTTGCTGCAACAAATGATGACAGACTGGGTGGCTGAAACAGCAAAACATGTACTATTCCTTGCAGTTCTAGAGACTGAGAAGTCCAAAAGCAAGATCCTGGGAGATCTGATATCTAGCAAGAGACTGCTTCATTATCTACAAATGCCCATATTTCTGTTGTAGACTTGCATGGATGACAGCTGGCAGAACAATCTCTCAGGTCGTTTCTCAGAAGTGCTTTTATCTCATTCACAAGTGTTCCAATCTCATGACCTCACCACCTCTCAAAGCCCATACCTCCTGATGGCACTCCTTGAGGGTCAGGGCTTCAACATCTGAATTGGGACAAGACACAAACATTCAGTCCATTATCAAGTGTTGTCATGAGGACAGCATAGCTTATCAACTGGGTATCCCCAGGAATCCATGGGACTAGCAAAGCAGAATCTGGGGGTGTCACTGGTAGGAAAGCAGGAGGTCCCCAAGAGACAGTCTTCATAGCATTTTACAGAGACAGCAGGACCCTTGAGAAACAATAGTTTCCGTGACCCATACACCAGCCTTTATCTATGCCTGTCCTCCCTGCTGGATTCACAGCAAGCCTACTTCTTTCTTTTCCAGTACAAATGGATTTCCACTCTCTGAATCCTGATGAATTTTTGCTCTTTTGCAGTTAGTAGGTTGTCCCTCAGGATTCTGCATGTCTGGATTTGCAATCGTGGAAACTGCCAAAGGTCTAGGGACCTGCATGGCAGAACCCGGCCTCTACCACTATTGCCCAAGGTAGGGACTCTGGTCCCTTGAGCGTCCTGTGCTGCTGTCAAAGGTCTGTGTGCATTGGCTTATTGTTTTTTTTTTTTAATGTAATTGCTTATACGTGTGTTTCATCATGCTCAAGTGGCCTTTCTGTGAAAAAGTGGCCAAGCTACACCTAGAAGTCACTGAAGAAAGTTCTAAGAACTCCTGGTTAGTATGAGGCTAGAGAGAGAGAGAAAGAGAGAAAAGAAATCTGCCTCTCTGCATTTTGCAAGTCCCTGGGCAAAATCTGTTGGCTGTGCACTCCTCACACGAAGATTCCAGGCAGGGAGACCCTCCTGAGCCTCATCTCCCTGAGTTCCTCTTCCAGGAGCAATCCCTAGTTTGAGACCAGGGTTAGCGAAAATAGAGCAGCAAAGCAGGGTCCAGAAGGAAGGACTGCCACAGACCATGGAGCACCAGGGGGACAGGCTGGTACCTCCTCACGGTTGGGGTACAAATGGGCTCAGCTCAGCAGGTATAGGGGTGCCCTTGGCCCCTCTGGTGGGCTTTGCAGTGCCCCAATCTCAGGAAGAAAAAAGGCTGGCTCAGGTGACATATTTTTGACTGGGAAGGAGCTGACAGCAATGGAAATAAACAAGTAGGGAATGATGTTGTAAAGTTGGAGGGTTTGTCCTTTATATCTCAGCTTTCTCTCCTATCTTCCCTTGCTCTGTAGTGTGTTATCAAAGAAGTTTTTGGCATGATATTCCTGTTCACTGATTAACTCTTGAGCTGTGTCTTTTCTGCTGTTCAGCTCATCTGGTGAATTCTTTTACTGTAAAAAGTATCTTGCCCTTGCAAGGGCAATGGCAAGACCTGAGAAATCCCAGAGATTTCAGCTTGCCACCCAGAAGGAAACCAGGCTATTTGGAATGCTGGAAAGGATTCAGAGTAGGGGAAATCGTCTTGGACATCTGAGACCACCCCCACATTCAGCGGTCCACTGGACACAAACCCAGACCTTGATACTGATCCTGAACCATGCTCTCAACTCAGACCCCTGTGATCCTCGCCACAGTGCTTTCAGATCAGTGCAGCCATGCCCATAGGCACAAACTCTTAAGCCTAGATTCTGTCCTGAGAGGTGTGTCCCCGACGGCCTGGCTCCAAAGCCTCAGAGATTGGGGACAGTGAGGAACACCATAAAACTCACCCTGCCACCCTGAAAGGAACCATGCCATTTGGAACTCCAGAAAGGATTCAGAGGAACTGAAATCTGCATTCCTACCTCTGGACACCCCCATATTCAGCAGGCCACTGGATGCAAACCTGGAGCTTGACACTCACCCTGAACAAATCCCTCGACTGCTTCCTCCCCCAGAAAGATGGACAGAGTGCTGGCAGATCGGGCCTGCATGTGGTGGACCCTAACCATAACCTTTGGTTTGGTTCGGTTCTCAGGATTGTGACCCCAAAGGCCTTGCAGTAGGTGCCCTACAATTTGGGGACACATGGGCAATCCCAGAGGACTCAGCCTGCTGCCCAGAAGGAAACTGTGCCATTTGGAACTCCGGAAAGGATTCAGAGGAGCAGAAATCTGCATGCCTAGCTGAGGACACCCCCACACAGAGCTGACTCCTGGACACAAAGCCAGAGCCAGACACTCACCCTCACCTCCACTGTCAACTCAGCCACCCTGACAGCTCTCCATGGGGTCTTCAGGTCAGTCCTGCCATGTCCCTGGTTCCTAACACTAACCCTTGGATGGGTTCTGTAATGATCTCCTCATTTCAGGTTATGTGGTGGTTCTGCAGGACATTGTCCTGGTGTGGGATCAAACACACTGAAGCATCCCGTGTGAAGTGGCAAACGTGGTAAAGAAATGACGGCTGGGGAATCTGAGTGTGGAGACAGCACGTATTTGTGCTGCTATAACAAGCTGACTGCACTTTGAAATCACCACAGAGGAAATGAATCTTCCAAACAACCATGTTAGCACGACGACACGGAAGCAGAGAGAACATCAGACTTTGGGATGGAGTCCAAGCCCTCCCAGATCCAGGTCACCCAACATGGAGAGGACACATGTTAGCAAGAGACTCATGGGAGAATTAAATCATGGGCCCCTGTATCTCAGGTGCAGTAGAAGCAGTGGATTTGGAATTTCAGTTTTTCCACAACGTTCCACCACAAGCTGGTTAGAACTGTGCAAAAGCAGGAAGGGAAGCCCCAGTAAAGTGGACTGGGGATGCCAGAAGGGGAGGCTGGAAGGGGGCGCCTGCTGCTCAGTGCCCATTACAGACTCCACATTGCAATTCCCCACAGGAGGGACTCACCAATCCAGGCCCCACACGGGAAGCTGGAGGTTCATCTCCTGACTTTTTGTAGGATCTTTGCAGCTCAGCTGGTGAGAATTCTCCATCACCCTGCCTTTCTCCAAGGGACTTTCCTTCAAGCACCCTTCCCAACTTCTTCCTCCTCCATGAAATAATGTTCCTCTCCTTTGTTTCTCGCACTTGCCTGTGATGGGACCTTAGCTTGCTCAGCCCAGACTGCCATTCTCTGCTCTTCCCAATTAAATCCATGCTGCTGGTCAAATAACTGGCAGATTGAGTTTAAGGCCAATCGAACAAATAAATTCAAGATCTTGCAAGGAACAAAATCAATATGCACAAATTAGTGGCACTCCTACGTGCTCGGAAGGAACCATCAAAAAGAGACTGCGGAGAACGATCTCATTTACACCTGCATCCAAGACAGCAAGATACCCGGGAGGCCCCTGAACCAAGAAGGTGACAGACCTGTCCTCTGACAGCCCTGCAACAATGACGACAGACAGGGAGGGGTACACACGGAGATGGGGAGGCACTGTGCTCAGGGTAGAACCCACACTGGGAAAATACCTACTCTCCCCAAAACCGTCTACAGAGTCCTCACTCTGGCTCCCGAATTTCTGGACTCGGCGCAAGCCTGGAGTGGGTGTGGACACGGGAAGGACCCCGCAGGGCTGAGGTGGGGAGAGCACAAGCACCGAAGAAGGCTGATGCTCCCTGACTGCAGACCATCTGAGGAGCCCCAGGAACCGAATCCGCGAGCACACAAACACAGACGAGGACCGAGGAGCACCTGAGCCCAGAAAGGGGGGACCCCACAGCCCCGCGCACAGCACAGCAGGAGGCCACGTCTCCTCACACAAAACGACGGAAGCCCCAGTGTCTACACAGGGCGCCCTTCCTCTGTGGGGTCCTGAGACCACGAACCCCTTGACAGTCCACTCAGGCGGCTTCTCCTCAGCTCCTCCAGCATCTGGTCCTTAGGAGGTTGGACTGCTGCCAGTGTGGGCGCGTCCTCCACAACAGGTCCGGTCAGTGTGGATGCAGAGCCACACCCTCCTCAGCTTGTCCTGTCAGGGTGGGAGGCGCCCCACATTCTCCAGAAGTCTCCACAGTGGGTCCTGAAGAGGCGGGGCTCTGGTCCCAGCTGTGGCTGTGCAGCCTGGGCTCAGGGCGGGAGCTGGGGTCTGGCGCCCTCTGCAGGCGGTGCAAGGCAGTGCAGGACTGTGGGAGCTCACCCTTCAGTGGAAGGTCCTGCTCCCTCCCCGGGTCCAGCTGATGCCATTTCATTCCGGAAATTCAAGCTGCATGGAGCCCAATACCCCCCAACTTCCCCCCAAATAGCTAAGGAACAATGAATTGGAAACAATGTGGAATTACAACAGTCCTTGACCCAAACAGTGGCACTGAACATGGCCCTGATGCAGACCCACACTCTGACCTCAACTTGGTCTCAAGCCTGGACCCTACCCTAATCCAAGACCCTAACCCTAGCCCCCAACCCAAACTATGTTCACAAGAATCAAAAGGTAGAAACTGCAAATATCCATCAATGGCAAGTGCATATGCAAGTGTGGTGAAGGGTTTGAATTTGGGTTCAGGTTCAGGTTTTAGTCAGAGTTCTAGATCAGGCTTTGGGTTTAGTGTTAGGGTGAGGGTTTAGAGTGAAGGACAAGGGAACAGAGTTATAGTTTAGGGCTTTAAGTTTATGATTTAGGCTTTAAGACTCAGGGCTTATGGGATAAAGTTCAAGGTCAAATTTGGGGTTTGACTTCATGCTGAGATTTGGGTTCAGGTTTCATGACTTGGAGGTCTGGTTTAGGGTTTGGGTTCGTGGTTCAGGGCTTGGATCCAGGGCTCAGGTACAGGCTTTGGGTTCCATTCCAGGTTTGGGATTCAGGGTTCTAGTTTGGGCTTTAAGGTCAGCTTAGGTTTCAGCGTTGGTAGGGTTTAAGGTTAGGTTTAGGGATGACACATTTTTTTCAGTTGTCATCATGGACAAAATAATTCTATCTGAAGTTTCTAAGTCAGAAATGTATTTCATCTGGGGGCGCCTGGGTGGCTCCGTGTGTTAAGCCTCTGCCTTGGGCTCAGGTCATGATCTCAGGGTCCTGGGATCAAGCCCTTCATCAGGCTCTCTGCTTGACGGGGAGCCTGCTTCCCCATCTTTCTCTCTGCCTGCCTCTCTGCCTACTTGTGATCTCTGTCTGTCAAATAAATAGAATTAGTAAAAGCTATTATATGATCTTTTACAAACCATTTCCTATCTTTGCATTCTCATGTGCCAAGACAGACAGGGATTATTTAAAACCCTGAAGAGAGTGCTCTTGCTTTTAAATTGCCTGTAACCTTCGTGTAATAGATTTATGATTGATGATAGATTTAGTTAAAATATAACTATTTAAAATATTTACTCTCAGTAAACGATTTCAACCTATGCTCATTTAAGTAACTTGGTGCATAATCCCTTTTCTATTAAACCATAGTGCAAGGACCAATGCAGCATTTCCAGGAGAACCCCAAGCTATTTTTCTAGAATGGCTGTATGCTTATATATGGCGTCCTGTTTTCACTCCCTTTGTGGAGCACCTACCCTGGAGGTCATGTAATAACCAATGACCAAAAAAAACAAACAAAAAACCCAAACATCCAGGTCGAAGTGCCATCCCTGCCTGGAGTCAAGGAGACTGCTCAGACAGATCCAGGGCAGGCATCTCAGCCCAGGCCTGTGCTGGGGAAGCTGGTTCCTGGCTTTGGGCGCAATCTGGAAGCCAGCAAACTGACCCAAGAGTGCAGCCGGCGTTTAAGACTGATGATCTATTCGCAGCCAGGCTGCACGTGGACACCCGCTCAGGGAGCCTGGCTAGGAGGCTGCCCAGTGCTGGCGCTGGCAATGCAGTAGCATGCCAGGGCTTAGCCCAGCACCCCAGCCATGGCTCAGGTTTCAGAAGTTAGGGGGCGGGGCCGGAGCAGAGAAGGGTCTTTGCTAATTTCCAAAGCTGGAAGTGAGCTCTCAGAGGACTCAGGAGGGAAGGGGGGGGCGGGTCGGGGGCGGCCTTGAGCAGGGGTTTTGCTAATTGCCCAGGCGGGAAGGAGGGGCGCACAGCGCCAGGGTGCTGTGCTGCAGCCCATTCGGGACTGCAGGACACACCATACTCGCTGCCCCTGTGCTCCCACGCTGCAGCCTAGCCCCTGACGCCGCGGTGTCCCGTTCCCGTTCAGGCCTTCAGGCCGCCTGCTGCCCCTCCCCGCCCCATGGCTTCTCTGGAGGACCCTCTGCTCACAGGTAAAGTGACACCGCGAGGCGCCCTCACCTGAAGCAGAAAACGCAGGACAGGAGCGGGGTGTGGGGTGGTCGGGGCCCAGCCTCCCGCCAACCCCAGGGCACCAGGACCACCCCGGACGCCGCGCCACACCCTGTCCGCAGGGGGTTGGGCCAGGACGGCGCCACAGGAGGTACCCCCTCCGGCCCCCCCCCCCCCCCCCCCCCCCCCCCCCGCCAGCCTGCAGGCTAGCCCCCATAGTTCCGCACTCCCAGGCGCCTGTCAGAGCCTCCTGCCATTCCCAGGGCACCCAGAACCCAGAGAGTGAGGCCTTGGGTGCTTTCTAGTGACAGATTCAAGGCAATTTTTTGACTTTGGGACTCAGAGTTAACATAGTTTTCATTTGTGATTATTATTTTTGTGTGGGGGCCGTAGCTTTTCTTTTGACCTATGGTTGTTTTCACTCCCGGTTCTGAAGAAGCCCCTAAATCCTAACCCTGTTGAGGACTCAGAAAGCTCTCAGAGCAGCAGTGCTGGGGGACAGTGTGGACACATGGTTTGGTTTCTCCTCTGGCCTGCTTCTGTGGCAGCCCCGCTCTGTCCTCCTCAGACTTCAGAGCAATATCTGAACAAGTGGAGAAGCGACCAGAGGGTCAGGAAGGTGGCCACTGAAGAGTGACTTCTCTGGAGGGTGGCTGAGCTAGCAAGTGAGCATGTTAATCCAGCTCTGCCTGCATTAGCAATGGAGCTGAACAGGAGCCAGGGAAGGGGAGGAGGAGCAGAGAGCAGGGACAAAGGAACCAAAGAGGAGATTCAGATGAAGGGAAGTATTGGGGAGGAAAGAGAAGAAACTCTAGAAGACAGGCATGTAGAAAGGAAAAGGGATGAAGTGGGCATTGGGAAAGGGCACCACCAGGGAAGGAGAGAGGGGAAGGAAAGAGGGAGGAAGAGAGGAAAGGGGAAAGGGAGAAGGGAGGAGTCAGCATGCCAGGGCTCCCCCTGCATCTGAAGAAGAGGTGGCTGGTCCAGCTTGTCAAACAGGGTGCTCACTCTTTGGCCCCAGTTTCTGCTCCCAGTGCTACTGGGCTTTGCAAGGAAGGCAGGCTGTCCCTTGGGACCTACTGGAGCCCACAGGAGGGTGGGAGAGGTAAGATGCCACCAGGTCCTGTCCTGAGCTTCTCCCAGCCACCAGCCTCACCACATGGTGCAAGAGGGACCCCAGAACAAAGGAGGGACACAGGCCGCATGTCTGCTGGTGGCCCTGGGCACTTAGCTCATCGCAGTGAACCACACGGCCTCCTCAACCCACGCTTTCAAAGCCTCCTTCTTCGTTTCTGGCTTTCATGTCTGTAGGAACATGAGCCAGATCTAACTCATCTCCGACAGACAATTCTGACTCACCCCGTGTCAGATTTTTAAGAGTGGCTGTGATAGAGTAAGATAGCAATGCTCCAACAAACGGACTGTTTCCTCCCACTTGACCTCAACAGTCTTATACATTTTCTTAGCGAAAACATCTTGTCTCCTTCCATTAAGCTCATAACGTGGTCTAGTAGTATACATGCGCCTTCGGTAGATGCGAAGCGATACAGAGGTCCTTTTTTTTTTTTTAATTTTACAAGGCAAAGTCAGTGAACACATCCAACTTGACCAATACGTCTCTAAAATGTCAATCCAGGCAAAGCTTTTTCTGCCTACAGTTTGGAGCCTACGTAGTGACATTTTTAAAATGCTTTCAGTCCCTCAGTGAGGCTCTTAGAAGCTAGCCAGGGCTTACTACGTGCCAGGCACTGTGTCAGGTGTTGGAGCTAAAGGGAAGGAGAGCTTGGAGGCTGGCTGGGGAAGGACATCCATGACACAACCACAGCTAGAAACGGAGGCCAGTGCTAGAAAAGAGAGAGCAGGCTGCATGGAGAGTGTGTACCATGGGGCTTGTGAGCTCACGAATAAGTGGGAGTAACTGGAGTGGGGAGATGGGGGAGAGAAGAGGGTCTTCCCATCAATGGGAATCACCTGTGCTTGGAGGCAGGTGCCATGAGAGGTCTCCACAGGAAGAAGGAGGCAGTGTGGTTGAAGGGCAGAGAGATGGGGCAGAACAGGCATCAGTCAGTTGGAGGGGTATGAATAGACTGATGGGAGGATTATGGGTGCCTTTGGAGGACTGAGAATTTGTTAGAAGATCAGTGCAGATTTCTATGGAGACAAATGCCAGGAACTGATAGGTCTTTGAAAGGTCACTCTGGCTGCCTTTTGGCAAAGGGGTTGGTAAAAGGCACTTGCAGGTGTGAACACACCAGGTGGGAGGTGAGTGCAGGAAATCGGGTGAGGGAGCATGGGAACTTGGTCCCGGGGTATATAAGGGAGAATAGCCTTTAAGGAGTTCCACAAATTGGCACCAGCTGTGGCTTCATTACAGAGCTGGAAGGGGGAGGTGGGTGTGTCCTGGAGGTTACAGAAATTACATGAGAAAGGGAAGTCTTTTTAGATCTCTTTTTCAACTAGAGGAACTCTCACCTTATTGATAGAATTCCAGAGTGGGAACCAATGATATGAGGACATCTTTGAAATGTCTGAATATATTCTTCGACATCTTTGAAAGTGACGAGGAGACCTTGGCCTTAGGAGGCCTTGGCCCTCTTTGTAGCCAGAAAGATTTCACGTACAGATTTGAGTTCTCCATTTTAAAGTCAAGGAGTCAGTCCTTCCAAAGGACACCTCCTATCATTTTACCCTCTCATCATACCTCACGTGCTGGCATCTCCAAGACCCTCTGTTCCAGGTTGAGAGTATCCACTTTGGCCAGGCTGGTCTTGCCAAGAACACCACCACAGGAAATCTAGAGCCTATAATGCTATTAATAACATCATCTAGGACTGTGTTTGCTGCCCTCATAGCCTCTTCCCACCATGACTCACTGAAGCTTTTAACACATTGTATCCATTAAGCTATAGTTCCCAAAGGTCATCTTCTCTAGTGCCATTAATTTTTAGGGGACCAGGCAAACCTTAAACTTGTCCCCCCTAATAGGACCCCTGTTCCCCCACAATCTATTTGAAAGCCTTTCACCATGATTCTTGAATGAGATCTGAGACCACTGCTGGTACCTAACACTTCTTGGCACCTTGTCTGTTAGGTTCTTGGAAGAGGAGATGGCTATGGAGGTGAGTGGGAATGGGAGTGGGAGGATTTCTCCCTTCACTTTGCTTTTTGTGTTTTCAAATAATGGGTTTTGAGGGGGCGGGAAAGTTTAACCAGACCATTTATTTTCCATCTCCCATCGATAAAAAGTTTACCACTCCCCACTGGAAGAATTTATATCTTTCCTTTGAATCTACAGGAAAATCTCCCAAACCCAGACCACCACCATGTGGATTCAGCCATCTTCTGATTCACCTCCAGATTGTCTCCTCCTAACTGCTCAAGCCACAGGTTAAGGGCGAAATGTTCAATGCCCAAGCAATTAAGTGGGGAACACGTTTATCTAAGCAATTGCATGCAGCTCTCTATCTGCATACAGAAGGTCTCTCCCAAGCCTTTCCAACCTCAGCAAAAGAAGACAAAGCCCCAGCAGTCTGGGGTATATATCATTCATTCATTCCTGTGTTCAACACTCATGGCGGATCCCCAGCAAGACAGTGGGAGAGCAAGGACTGGAGAAATCCTGGAA